>NC_137739.1:89021288-90324139 GCF_963264785.1 Psittacula echo
GACGGGGACGGAAGCGGAAGCGGCGGTGGCCGCGGTGTCCTTCTGCGCCGTGACGCCGGCGGCACCATGGCGGACGCGGCCTCGCAGGTGCTGCTGGGCTCGGGGCTCACGGTGCTCTCGCAGCCGCTCATGTACGTGAAGGTGCTGGTGCAGGTAAGGGGCGGCCGGGAACGGGGAGCTGGGAGGGGGAAACAGCGGGGCCCCGGTTCCCGGTCCCGGCTGCAGGCACCCGCTCCCGCCGCAGGTCGGGTACGAGCCGCTGCCGCCCACCCTGGGGAGGAACATCTTCGGCCGCCAGGTCTACCAGCTCCCGGGGCTCTTCTCCTATGGTGAGTGCTGCTGCCGGTGCTAACGGGGGGGGTCCCGGTGGCGTGGCGGGTTCTGACCCCCCGTTCCGTAGCCAAGCACATCGTGAAGGTCGATGGAAGAGCGGGACTCTTCAAAGGCCTCGTCCCGCGCCTCTGCTCCAGCGCCATCGGCACCGTGGTGCACAGCAAAGTGCTGCAGGTACCGGCGGGCGCGGGCAGGGGGAGGCGGTGCCACCGGGGACGGGCACACGGGGACGCCGCGGCTCGGTGCTGGGATGTCCCTGGCCCCGGTGCCTGCACTAACGCTGACCTTTGCTCTGCAGCAGTACCAGGAAGCTGAGGAAGCTGGGGTAGGTGCGGGGACGCTGCTCCCTAGTGAATTTTCTTTCCCCTCCATAATTCCAATCCCTCCTTCCTCATAATTCCTCCTTCTTCTTTCCCTCCATCCCTTCTTTTCCTCTGCCGACTCCAATCCCTCGTTTCCCTGTATTCCCCCTTCTCCTTCTTCCCCTCCTTCTATTTCAGTCCCTCCTCCTTCTCCTTCTTCTTCTTCTCTATCCCTTCTTTTCTTCCTCCCACTCCAATCCCTTACTTCCCTCTATCCCTTCTTTTTCTCCTTCCTTTCTATCCCTTCTTTTTCTTCTTCCTTTCTATCTGTTCTTCCCCTCCTTCTACTCCAATCCCTTCTTCTTCCCCATCATTACAATCTCTCTTTTCTCCGTTTCTTCTTCCTTTCCTTCCACTCCAGTTCCTCTTTTTCCTCCATCCCTCCTTCCTGTCCTTTCCCTCCAATCCTTCCTTCTATTCCTCCTTCTTCTCCTCCATCCCTTCTTCCTTTCCTTCTCCTCCAATCCCTCCCTCCTTCCATCCCAGTGCAGCCCATGGCTGCAGTCAGAGCATCCCAGCAGCAAGGCCCTGCCCACAGGGAAAAGCTCAGGGGGTTCTTCCAAGGGGAACTGGGTCCTTCTGGGGGTGCTGGGGAGGGACCGGTGCCTCTTGGGGGTCTGTTCCTGTCCTGATGCCTCTTTCCCTCCCCAGCCTGGAGCCAGCAAGAAGGAGCCGGTGTCATCGCTGGAGCAGGTCCTGAAGGAGGTGAGGATGAGGAGGGTGCTGCGGGTGGGGGGGGCAGAGGGGCTCCATGTGTGTCCCTGACCCCCCTTTTCTCCCCAGACCTCCCGGGAGATGGTCGCTCGCTCCGCTGCCACCCTCATCACCCACCCCTTCCACGGTAGGTGCCCCCCCCAGCCGGGTGATGGGCGCTGTCACTGCTGTGGCATTGGGGTATCCCTGGGCCCCCCCTGACCCTCCTGCCCGTCTCTGCCCGCAGTGATCACCCTCCGCTGCATGGTGCAGTTCATCGGCCGGGAGACCAAGTACAGGTATGGGGCGGGGGGGACATGGTTCTGCCATGGGGCAGGTTTCTGCTATGGGGAGCTCTGCTGTGGGTGCTGCCCACCCACCCATGGGGTCCCCCTGCCCATGTCCCCCCCTCTCTGCTCTTTCTCCCAGTGGGACACTAAGCGCCTTCGCCACGATCTACCGGGAAGAAGGGATCCTGGGCTTCTTTGCGTGAGTGATGCCCATGGGGACTTGGGGGGGACGTGGGGTGGTGCTGCCCACATCCATGGATGTTGTTCCCCACTCCAGCCTCAGCTCTGCCCTCTCATCTCATTGGGCTCCAGGGGTCCTCGGATGCCACTGGGGATTGTGGGTTTCCATCCTTCCCTCCCTGAGGGGCTTCCCAGCAAGCCCCCTTTTCACAGCCCCCACCCTGGGTGATATCCAGTGCTCTGGGTTGTTAAAGGGGAGTAAAGGGATAGTGACCCTTCCCTGGACACCGGTGGGGATGCTTCAGGTCCCTCTGCACCCGTGTCCTCTCTGTTTGTCCGAGCATCCCCATTCCAGGAGCTCCACCTTCCCCCAGCACTGCGGGAACAGCTGCTCCGGGCTGTTCCCTGGATCCAGGCCCATTCCGGGCTCACATTCCTGCTGCTTCTTCTCTTCCAGCGGCCTCATCCCCCGGCTGCTCGGGGACATCCTCTCGCTCTGGCTCTGTAACATGCTGGCCTACCTCATCAACACGTACGCGCTGGAGAACGGGGTACGGGCTCCGTGCCCTGCTCGAGGAGGGCTGGGGGGGCTCCAGGGACAGTCTGGGGGGGACAGGGGCCTCTTTTGGGGTGGCACCAGTGCAGCTCCCTCAGATTGAAGGTGCTTTTCCTCCTCCTGCAGGTCTCAACCATGGCTGAGATAAAGAGCTACTCACAGGCAATTACTGGAGTGAGTACAATGTGTGTGCGGGGGTAGCGCTGCCTTCCTGCAGGGAGGGGGAAGGGAATGCAGTCCCCTTTTCCCAAGGGAATGAGGTGTTCCTGTACCTCCCACTGTCCTGCGGTTGCTGGACTGGAAGGGCAGAGCCAGGCTCCACAGGGATCAGCCCATAGAGGAAGGGGCTGCTCCATGGAAGATGTACATCACCCTGCACCCCTGTGGGCTCCTGGCCTTGCTCCGTATGAAGGCTGGGGGGATCCCTGTGGATTTCTAGGGGCTTGGTCACCCCACATGGAGGGAACGGGGCCGATTCCCACTGGAGCTGCTGCCCACCAGCCCCTCTGTGCTTTGCAGTTCTTCGCTAGCATGCTGACCTACCCCTTCGTCCTCGTCTCCAACCTGATGGCTGTCAATGACTGCGGGTGAGTCTGAACCCCACACTCTGAGGGGGCTCTCTAGGGGGGGCACCGTGTCCCTCTGCCACGGATCAGCTCCCAGACTGCCTTCCCAGCTATCCTGGGTGGCAGAGCTGGTCCAAACTCAGCGTGGGGCTGGTTCCTTGTGGGGAGAGGGGTGCAGGGCAGCATCCAAAGGGGCATTTTGGGATTCAGCCCAGTGCAGGGCTTGGTTCTGGATAGAAATAATTCTCCAGAGTCATGGAATGAGAGAATTAGCCAGGCTGGAAAAGAGCTTCAAGAATCGGGTCCAACCATTGCCCAGCACTGCCAAGGCCACCCCTAACCCATGGCACTGAGGCCTCGTCTCCACGGGGTGTGAGCACTTGCAGGGCCGGTGCCTGCAGCCCTGCCCTGGGCAGCCTGTGCCAATGCCTGAGCACCCTCTGGGGCAGGAATTGTTCCTCAGCTCCATCTAAACCTGCCCTGGTGCAGCTTGAGGCCGTTTCCTCTTGTCCCATCCCTTGTTCCTTGGGAGCAGAGCCCAGCCCCTCCTGGCTCCATCCTCCCCTCAGGCAGTTGTAGGGAGCCATCAGGTCCCCCCTGAGCCTTCTCTTCTCCAGATTGAACCCCCCAGGTCCCTCAGCCCTTCCCCATCACCCTTGGGCTCCAGGCCCTGCACCAGCTCCGCTGCCCTTCTCTGGCCCCGCTCCAGCCCCTCAAGGTCTCTCTTGCAGTGAGGGGCCCAGAGCCGAGCACAGGATTCCAGGTGCAGCCTCCCCAGTGCCCAGCACAGGGGCCCAGTCCCTGCCCTGGCCCTGCTGCCGCCCTGGTGCTGGTGCAGGCCAGGATGCTGGGGGCTTCTTGGTTGCCTGGGCCCAAGCTGCTCATGTTCAGCTCCATCAGCTCCTTTTCCATGAGCAGTTTCCAGCCGCTCTTCACAAGCCTGGAGCGTTCCATGGGGCTGCTGTGGCCCAAGTGCAGGACCCAGCACTGAGCCTGGTTGAACCCTGTGGGTCTCTTCCCTTCCACAGGCTTGCTGGGGGCCTCCTTCCCTATGCCCCCACCTACTCATCCTGGCTGGATTGCTGGAGCCAGCTACGCAGGGAGGTGAGTGTCCAGCCCCGGGATCGCTGCCCAGCCGTGGGGCAGATCCATGTGGGAGCCTGGGGCTGCCACCGCAGGAGCTGGAGTGGCTCTGCCTCCCCCAGCCCCACTCATCTCCCTCTTGCAGGGCAACATGAGCCGAGGGAACACGCTGTTCTTCCGGAAGGTGCCTGCAGGGAAGCGGTACGTGTGGGACGAGAGGAGGTTCCGCTGAAGCCGGGAGCAGGAATGGTGTGAATCCAACGTCGGGCTCCGCAGGCAAAAGAATTCCAGTCGGGTGGTGATTTCTATATACAGTTTTTTAAAATCAGTCAATGCTCCGAGGTGCAGGTGGATGTGAGGGGTGTTTGTCACCGGGACCGGCGCCACCATTCCCGATCCCTCTTATTCCCTATTCTGATCCCTTCTCATTGCTCGGATGCTGTCACTGTGTCCCTCGTGTCCTCTCAGGCCCTGGTGCCTGTGTGTGTCTTTCACCTCAAAGTGGTGGTGGTGGTGCTGAAGCTGGTAAATCCACTGGGAGCAATCCCTGTCCTGTTGCCTGTGGTTACATCCAGAGCCTTTTCCCGGCTTTGGACCTGTTCTGAGGCTGTTTCAACAGAAGGAATTCCCTGAGGAGATGGCAGCAGCTGGAGGCAAAGGAGCGGCTGTACCCGTGTCACCCACCTTGGCCACAGCCACCCTGGCTGGCTCTGCGGGTTGGGGTCCCTCAGTAACAGTGGGGGGGTGATGATGGTTGGGGGCAGAGGTGGGATCGATCCCACCATTGGTGCTCCCAGGCTCCAGCATCCATGGAGGGGGGGGCACAGCACCCTCAGACCCTGGTAAGAGGGGACATGGGGCTGGTGCTGCATCCCAGCTGTGGAATGAGGGTGTTGGGGGAGTGTTGTACACCTGATGGTGGGGTTGTGAGCTGGAATAGGGCTTGCATGCCATGGATCTGTGTGCAAAGCTGGGGAGGGGGTTACACACCCAGAGCAGGGCTTGCACAACCGGGGGCGGCTGTTGGACACCCAGGCAGAGGTTTGCACACCGAGGGGGTGGTGTGAAGCTGGGGGGGGTGTTACACACCTGGTAACAGGGTTCTACCTGGTAACAGGGTTCTGCACCCATCGGAGGCTGTTGCCTGCCCATTAGTGATTGTTACACACACGTTAGGGGCTGTTGCACACCCTGTAATGGGTTGCTGCTGCTTAGGAGCTGTTGCCCACCCGTTGGGGCTGTTACACACCCGTTAGGGTACTTACACACCCATTAGGAGCTGCTGAATGCCCGTTGGGGGCTGTTGAACACCCTTTAGGGATTGTCCCATGCCCATTGGGGGACATTGCCCGCCCCTTAGGGGCTGTTACCTGTAAAAGTACACCCAGTAATGGGGTTGCACACCCTTTGGGGGCTGTTGAACGCCCAATAGGGACCGTTGCACACCCATGAGGGGCTGTTGCATGCGCAGTAATGGGGTTGCCCTCCCGTTAGGAGCCGTTTCCCACGCGTTAGGAGCCGTTGCCCTCCCCTTAGGAGCCGGTTCCCTCCCATCAGGAGCCGTTTCCCTCCCGTTATGAGCCGTTTCCCTCTCGTAGGAGCCGTTTCCCTCCCGTTGGTGGCCGCTGCGCACGGGGCCAGCCCCGCGGGGCGGTACCGGGGGCCGGTAGGGAAGGGGCCGGTCCCGGACGTCCTCCCCGCCCCGCTCCGCTCGGTGCCGCCGCCATGGCGGAGCCGGGCGCGGGGGACCCCGGGGCGCTGCTGAGCAGCAGCAGCGAGCGGCGGTGCCGGGCGCGGTTGGCGGCGGCTGCGGGGCGCGGGGCGGCGGCGGCGGCCGCGGTGCTGGTGCCGCTGTGCTCGGTGCGGGGCCGCCCCGCGATGCTCTTCACGCTGCGCTCCCGCAGCCTGGGCGGGCCCCACAGCGGCGATGTCAGGTACCGGGCACCGAGCGCCGGGCACCGGGAACCGGCGCTAAGCGGCTCCCCCCCAACCTTGGCTCTTGCAGCTTCCCCGGGGGGCGGCGGGACCCGGCGGACGGAGACGCGGTGGCCACGGCGCTGCGGGAGACGCGGGAGGAGCTGGGGCTGGCGCTGGGGGAGCCGAGCGTCTGGGGGCAGCTGCGGACGCTGCCGGACCGGGTACCGGGCACCGCGGGGCGGGCACAGGGAGAGAGGACAAGGACGTGGGGGGGGACAAGGGCATAAGGGCAGGGACGTGGGGTGGTGAGGGTATGGGGGGGACACAAGGTGGGACACGGGTGACCTGGACACAGTGACAGGGAAAGGGGGTGACAGGGCTGGGGGGTGGGACATGAGTGACATGGACACGGGGTGGCAAGGACTTGGGTTATAGGGACATGGATACAGGGATATGGGGTGGGACACGCGTGACACAGACACAGGGTGACATGGATGCAGGGTGACAGGGACACAGGGCACTGGCTGCAGGCAGAGGGGTGTTGGGTGACAGACACGTGATGGGTGCCCATGTGGGATGCAGGGGGTCATGGGTGGCACCATGGGGACAGGGGGTCACCAGTGGCACTATGGGGATGGGGGGGGTCACCAATGGCACTACGGGGATGGGGGGGTCACCAATGGCACTATGGAGATGGGGGGTCACCAATGGCACTATGGGGATGGGGGGTCACCAATGGCACTTTGGGGACAAGGAGGTCACCAATGGCACTCTGGCGATGGGGGACCATGGATGGCACCATGGGGATGGGGGGGTCATGGATGGCACCATGGGGATGGGGGCGCACAGGTAGCACTCTGGGGCCAGGGTTCCACCTCCCCACCCCTCGCTGACCCCCCCCCACAGCAGGGGCTGATGGTGGCCCCCGTGGTGGCCAACCTGGGTCCTCTGGAGAACCTGAAGCTGGCTCCCAACCCGGACGAGGTGGGTGACCCCGCACCGGCCCCGTGCCCGTGAGCAGCACCCCCCGCCCCGGTCCCCAGTGCCACCACCGGCCCCCGCCTGTGCCGCAGGTAGCGGAGGTCTTCACCCTGCCCCTGGCTCACCTCCTGCGGGAGGAGAACCAGGGCTACACCCACTTCCGCACCGCCGGCCGCTACGGCTACACCCTGCCCGTGTTCCTCAACGGCCCCCACAAGGTGTGGGGGCTCACGGCCATCATCACCGAGCTGACCCTCGAGCTCCTGGCGCCCCAGCACTACCGCAGGAAGACCGTGGTGCCGGCCCGGCACCGCTCTGCCTGACGCCGCAGGGCACAGGGGAGGCTTCAGGGGGTCCCTGGACCTTGGTTGTGCGGTTCTTTGGTCCATGGGGCTGAGGCTGCAGCAGGGAAATGGTGCTGAACCGCCCCCACCATGGGTGCTGCTGCCCGTCACGGAACACTGTGACTTAGTAAAAAGCCATGTTTGGAAGTGCTTGAGCCATGGGCATCAGCACCAGCACCACGGGGCGACACAGAGCAGTGCCTTTGGCACCAGGAGAGGCACGAGCCACATGGGTGCCACCGCGGGGGTGGCCCTGGGGGGGCTTCTGTGGCCATGCAGCACCCTGGCTGCTTGGTGCTGCCCCATGTCCTGTCCCATAGAGGGGCCATGGAGGTGATCCTACGGGATCTCTTAAGAGATTCCCTGCTCCCATTGCTCCCTTCCCACATTTCAGACCCACAACTGCCTCCTGCTGCTCTCTTCAAGCAGGGAGAGCCCCCATGAGCACAGCAGCGTTTATTGAGGACCCCCCAGCAGAGCCCCACAAGCTGCTGTGGAAGCCCCTGACCCCCACCCAGGCAGGGATCAGCAGGACCCCCCCCCCCCTTACGCTGATGCCGCTCGGGCTTTGGCCTCCCCATAGCGCCGCATCCTCTCCTCCAGCTCGGGTCGGAAGTGGCGGATGAGGCCCTGAGCAGCGCAGAGCAGGGTTAATGGGGTGGGGAAACAGCTCCCAGCCCCCCCAGCCCCACATCTGCCCCCTAAGTGCCCGCCCACCTGCACAGGCCAGGCCGCGCCGTCGCCCAGGGCGCAGATGGTGTGGCCCTCGATCTGTTTGCTGATCTCCCAGAGCGCATCGATCTCGGCCACCTGCGCGTTGCCCTGCACGAAGCGAGCCATCACCTTGTTCATCCAGTCCACGCCTGCGGGGATGGGGAGGACGTGAGGGGACCCGGGGGGGGTGACCCACAGCCTGCGCCCCACGGCTCCGTGCCCCTCCCGTCCTGCCCCATGGCTCCCCATGGCTCACCCTCCCGGCACGGTGTGCACTGCCCGCAGCTCTCGTGCTTGTAGAACTCGATGAGGCGAGCGATGGCTTTGACGACGTCGGTCTGGGGAGGAAGAGGAGGGTGAAGGCGCTGCTGTGATGGGGGGGGGCACAGAGAGGGGGCTCGGCCCTTACTGATTTATCCATGACGATGACAGCGGCCGTGCCCAGCCCGCTCTGCGCCTGCACCAGGGCGTCAAAGTCCATCAGCACGGTCTCACACACGGACTTGGGGAGCAGCGGCGTGGAGGAGCCCCCCGGGATGACGGCCAGGAGGTTGTCCCAGCCCCCGCGGACACCCCCTGCCAAAACAGGGGGTCAGAGGCACCAAACCGGGCCCGGCGCTGGTGCGATGGCGTCCCCTGTGCCACCTACCCGCGTGCTTCTCAATGAGCTCCTTCAGCGGCACCGACATCTCCTCCTCCACCGTGCAGGGGCTGTTGACGTGGCCGGAGATGTTGAAGAGCTTCGTCCCCGAGTTGCGCTCCCGACCGAAGCTGGCGAACCAGGCCCCGCCGCGGCGGCAGATGGTGGGGGACACGGCCACCGTCTCCACGTTGGCCACCGTGGTGGGGCAGCCGAAGACACCTGGAGCAGGGCAGAGCACGATGGTGGCACCGGGACCAGAACACCCCATCCCTGGCAGTGTTCAAGGCCAGGCTGGACACAGGGGCTTGGACCAAGCTGCTCCAGTGGAAGGGGTTGGGGTTGGAACCGGATGAGCTTTAAGCTCCCTTCATCCCAGCCCATCCCATGATCCTATGAGCATCCATTGCCGTACCTACATCAGCGGGGAAGGGTGGTTTCAGCCGGGGCTTGCCCTGCTTGCCCTCAATGGACTCGATCAGCGCCGTCTCCTCCCCACAGATGTAGGCTCCAGCGCCCCTCACCACGAAGACATCGAAGGCGTACCCGGACCCGCAGGCGTCCCCCCCCAGCAGCCCGGCTTCATAGGCCTCCCTTACGGCCACCTGCAATGGAGAAGGGGCTTGTGTGGCTCCGGGGGCTCCCCTCCTCGCCCAGGGGGTCCCCCCCAATGCCCTCACCTGCAGGTTGGAGGCCTCGTTGTAGAACTCGCCGCGGATGTAGATGTAGGCAGCGCGGGCGCCCATGGCCCGCCCGGCCACCAGGCAGCCCTCCAGCAGCTTGTGCGGGTCGTGGCGCATGATCTCCCGGTCCTTGCACGTGCCCGGCTCCCCCTCGTCCGCGTTCACCACCAGGTACTTGGGTCTGGATGGGGCGGGCGCTGTCACCCCCTGCTCCACACAGGGGCAGAGGCCCGGGGGCGCCGGTCCCGGCTCTCACCTCCCGTCGGGGGGTTTGTTCATGAAGCTCCACTTGAGGCCCGTGGGGAAGCCGGCGCCGCCGCGGCCGCGCAGCCCCGAGGCCTTGATCTCGGCGAGGATCCAATCGATGCCCTTGAGCAGGATCTCCTTCGTCTTGTACCAGTCCCCGCGGCGCAGCGCGCCCTGCAGCCTGCGGAGCGGCACGGCCGGTGGCACCGGGACCGGCACCGGGATACCCCCCCCACCGACCCCCAGTCCTCACCTCCAGTCGTGCCGCCCGTACAGGTTGGTGAAGATGCGGTCCTCATCCTTCAGCGACCCGAACTGCGTCTTCTTGGGTGCTGTCTGCGGGGAGACACGCACCGGTAACACCAATAACACCAGTAACACCAGAAACCTCAGTAGCACCATAACACCGGTAACCGTGGTAGGACCGGTAACACTGATAAAACCGGTAACCGCAGCAGTACCGCTAACACCAATAACACCGATAACAATGGTAACCATGGCACTACTGATAGCACCGGTAACCACGGTAGGACTGATAACACCGGTAACACCTGTAAAAGCAGTAGGACCGGTAACACCGGTAACCGCGGCAGTACCGGTAACACCGCCCGCAGCGCCCCGCTCCCCGCGGGCTCTCACCGAGAAGGAGGCGGCGGCCCCGGGCAGGCGGCGCAGGCCCAGCAGCTGCCGGGCGGCCATGGCGGGCACCGGCACCACCGTCACCTTCAGTCGCCCCTGCAGCGGCGCCGCGCTGTGACGTCAGCAACCAGCGACGCTACGCTCGGCTCAGCGGCGACAGCAGCGAGCAGCGCGGGGGAGGGGGCGTGGCCACGCGGACGTGTGGGCGCGGCTACATGACAGTGGCTGGGATGGGGGCGTGGCTTATGGGAGGGGGCGTGGCCACGCTGGCCCCGCGCCCGCGCCGCCACGTGCCCCGGGCGCGGGTCGGGTTTCGGGCTGTAACCGGAGGCCGCTGCTCGACCCCCCCCGGTGCCCCCCGGGGCTCCCGGTACCGATGTCCCCCTCCCAGCACCCTGAGGGGGCTCTGTTGTTGCAAACTGGGCCCCTCGGTACCCCTGATACCCCCGGTCCTGCTCTGCCCCCACCACAGCCCTGTCGGTGCCCGAGTTCCTCCCGCACCGGCCCTGGCTTCGTCCCGGCGAGGGAGCGGGGCCGGGGCGAGCACAGGGCCCCGGGGATCCGGTTTCCCCCCTGCCAAGCTCCGAGGGTGGCAGAGGGACTGGCGGGGAGCGGCGGCACAGGGCGGCTGTTACCATGTTCTTTCTCTTCCGTGCACCGACACGGCGGGGCACCGGCGGCCCCGCACCCCCCAACTGCTCCCAGAGCAGTCGGGGCGGCCGCCACCTTCACCCCATCCCACGGTTTGGGGGCCGGCGGAGCCGCGGCACCACCAGCACCTTGGGGCGGCCAAGCCCTGGATGCACATGTTTCCCTATGGAGCATCGTCGGGCCTCCGAGGAGCCAGTGCCCCCGCTGCCCCCCGCTTCCCGGCAGGTAACCGGCAAGGCCCGGGAGCCCGTGGGGAGGGTGGGGGCCGGGAACAGCTGGGCGGCTCCCCACATCTGGAGCAGGGCATAATCCGGGGGATTATGTGTGTGTGCGCGGGCACGGCCCCCCCCCGCTGCCCTGCATATCCCCAGATATTCCATGAAAACCTCCAATCCCGGCACAGCCGCTCCCGCTCCCCCCCCACCTCCGGGCTCTCTCCCCCGGGGCCGGGCATGTCCTGCGGCGCGGGCGCAGCCCCGGCCATGGGCAACTGCACCAAGACCCCCGAGCGGAGGCTCCCCAAGGTACGGCCACCCCTGGGTGCGCGGCAGGAGCAGGAGGAAGATGAGGGCCCCCCCTCGCTGCTGACCCCGTGTTGTCCCCGCAGGACAGGAAGCCACGCTCCGGCCCCGTGACTCCCGGTGCCGGGGACCCCGAGGAGGTGTCGGAGGTGGCGCAGTCCCCCCCATTGCAGGGCTACTCGGTGCTGCAGGGGCTGGTGGGGCCGGCCTGCATCTTCCTGCGGCAGAGCATCGCCATCACCCAGCGGGTACGCACGTGAGCCGGCACGGCCAGGAGCCACGGGGGGGGGTTGGTGGGAGAAGGACCCTTCCATTGGCTCTTCCCATGTTCTCTCTATCCCAGGACCGAGAGCTGCGGCCTGAAGAGATTGAAGGCGAGTGCTGCCCGTGCTGGGGCTGGGGGTCTGTGCTGTGGGGTGCTGTGCAGTGCTGTGGGGTGCTGTGGGGCGCTGTGGGGTGCTGTGCGGTGACGTTCCATGGTGCTCCCAGAGCTGAAGCAGGCGTTCCGGGAGTTCGACAAGGATCGCGATGGCTACATCAGCTACAAGGACCTGGGCGAGTGCATGCGGACCATGGGCTACATGCCCACCGAGATGGAGCTCATCGAGCTGTCCCAGCAGATCAGTACGTGGTGGGGATTCGGGGGGGGGGGCCTCCCCCATCACCCTGCCTGCCCCACATCGCCCTGTTCCCCCCACCTTGGTCACCCCATTCCTGTCACAGCCGGGGGAAAAGTGGATTTTGATGACTTTGTGGAGCTGATGGGCCCCAAGATGCTGGCGGAGACAGCGGATATGATCGGGATCAAGGAACTGCGCGATGCCTTCCGCGAGGTGAGGGGATGGGGATGGAGCTGGGGCTGGGGAGGACCTGGTGGCGCCCCGAGGGTGGTGTCAGCCCTGGGTGCTCGCCCACAGTTCGACACCAACGGCGACGGGCAGATCAGCATGGCAGAGCTGCGGGAGGCCATGCGCAAGCTGCTGGGGCAGCAGCTCAACTACCGCGAGGTGGACGAGATCCTCAAGGACGTGGATCTCAATGGGGACGGGCTGGTGGACTTCGAAGGTAGGATGGAAGGGCTGGGGAAGGGAGGGGGGGACCGGGAGCATCCCCAGGGGTATTCGGGATGCTCCGTGTGTATTCCCCCGCTGGCAGAGTTTGTGCGGATGATGTCGCGCTGAGGGCGGCGTGTGCCAACACGGGACCGCACCGTGCCTTATGAAGAGGAGGGGGCCACGGCGACGCCCGGTACCGGTGCTGATGCCAGTGCTCAAGCCCGGGGCAAGGCCCTCACCGACGGTGCTCAGCCTCATCCTTGGCTTTGTGCCGAGGTCCCACCGCGATGTTGGGCACCGGAGATGTCATCGGGCTGGGCTTTGGCCGCTCTCGCCCTCGTCTCTGCCCTCAGCGTTCCCCCTTCCTGCCCTGAGCTCATCCCTCCAGCCCCCCCATGGCTCCCATGCCCAGCCCTGTCTCCCCACGCTGTGATTCCGGGTGTATCCCGCTGCCTGTCCCCCGTTACCTACCCCAGACGTGCCCGGGGCCGGGCATCCCGCTGCTTCCCAGGCCCGGGTGGACATTCCTGAGGGCTTCAACCGGGACATCCTCAAGGGAAGAAGCGGGGAATGAAGCATCCCGGTTCCACCACGGACGGGGAGCAGCGTGCGGCGGGGGCAGGGTCCTGCCCTGGGAGCGCTTTGGGGTGAAATTTGCCCTTTTGAAATGAAACGAAATCAGCTCCATGGGCGCTGCTTTGTCTTTGTGCTGGGTTTAGGCACAAGTCGTGGGTCACCCCTTGTCCTGGTTGGGTGGATGTTACCGGGGGGAGCATCGGGGCTGCTGGGGCCGGTACCAGGGGTCACAGCAGTGGATCCCCATCCCCAGTCCTTTCCCATCACCCTGCTGAGGCCATGGGGCTGTTGGGCTCATGGGGGGACTCACAAAGGTATCACATCCAGTTGGCGACCGTCACTGGTGGTGGTGCTCAGGGCTTGGGGTTGGGGCCAGGGATGTTTGGTATCTTCATTGATGAAGAGGATCGAGGGCACCCTGAGTCACTTCACATGACACCAAGGGTGGGAGTTGATCTGCTGGAGGACAGGGAGGCTCTGCAAGAAGGGTCTGGCCAGGCTGGATCCATGGGTTGTGGTCAATAGTGTGAATTCAACCAGGCTCAGTGCTGGGTCCTGCACTTGGGCCACAGCAGCCCCATGGAACGCTCCAGGCTTGTGAAGAGCGGCTGGAAACTGCTCATGGAAAAGGAGCTGATGGAGCTGAACATGAGCAGCTTGTGCCCAGGCAACCAAGAAGCCCCCAGCATCCTGGCCTGCACCAGCACCAGGGCGGCAGCAGGGAACAGGGCAGGGACTGGGCCCCTGTGCTGGGCACTGGGGAGGCTGCACCTGGAATCCTGTGCTCGGCTCTGGGCCCCTCACTGCAAGAGAGACCTTGAGGGGCTGGAGCGGGGCCAGAGCAGGGCAGCGGAGCTGGTGCAGGGCCTGGAGCCCAAGGGTGATGGGGAAGGGCTGAGGGACCTGGGGGGTTCAGTCTGGAGAAGAGAAGGCTCAGGGGGGACCTGATCGCTCCCTACAAGTGCCTGAGAGGAGGATGGAGCCAGGAGGGGCTGGGCTCTGCTCCCAAGGAACAAGGGATGGGACAAGAGGAACCGGCCTCAAGCTGCACCAGGGCAGGTTTAGATGGAGCTGAGGAACAACTCCTTCCCCAGAGGGTGCTCAGGCATTGGAACAGGCTGCCCAGGGCAGGGCTGCAGGCACCGGCCCTGCAAGTGTTCACACAGCGTGGAGACGAGGCCTCAGTGCCATGGGTTAGGGGTGGGTTAAGGGCTGGATTTGACCATTTTCGGGTCTTTTCAACCCAAACCCAAAGGGGCGGGGCTGACGCCGCGCGTCTCCACGGTGACCCGGGACAGGGGCGGGAAAGGCGGCGCGCTGACGTCAGCGCGGCGTCGCACGCACTCTCGCGTCATCAGGGCGAGCGGCGGCGCCGGCGGAGGCCGGGTCGGGTCAGGCCAGGCCGGGCAGCGGCGGGGCCTGCGCTACCGGTACCGGGGCCGCGCTCCGCTTCCTCCGTCCCCCAGGGTCGGGTGTGCGCGGGCTCTGATCTGAGCTGAGGAGCGGCGGGCACAGGCGGCGCAACCGGCGGGGCGAGCGCGGGGGCCGCTCACCGACCCCCGCCGCGCTCCAGGGCGCCGGGAGCGGCGGGCGGCCGTCGGGGATGTCCTACAAGCCCATCGCTCCCGCCCCAGCTACCCCCGGAGCCGCCAGCGCCAGCCCCGCCCCGCCGGGGCCTGGGGCACCACCCGCCGGTGAGCGGTGACCGCGGGGGAAGGGCAGGGCAGGGCTGCGGTGGGGGGGGGCAGCCGGTAACTCCGCGTTTCCCGTAGCCACGAGTGTCCCTTCGCCCTCCGGTTCCGTCCCCGGCGCCGCCGCCCCTTTCCGGCCCCTCTTCAATGACTTCGGGCCGCCGTCCATGGGCTATGTGCAGGTGAGGCCGGGGGTGGCGGGGCTGGCACCGGTGTGACCGAGGGCACCGGGGCAGGGCCTCACTCCTCCGTGCGGTTCCTCCCCCGCCGTCCGCCGCAGGCGATGAAGCCCCCCGGGGCTCAGGGCTCGCAGAGCACCTACACCGACCTGCTCTCCGTCATCGAGGAGATGGGGAAGGAGATCCGGCCCACGTACGCCGGCAGCAAGAGCGCCATGGAGCGGCTGAAGCGCGGTAGGACCGGGGGCACAGGTCCCCCTTCCCCGCCGCTCCCGGTCCCGCGCACCCCGGCCTGATGCGCGCTGTCCCTGTGCTTCTCCCCGCAGGCATCATCCACGCCCGGGCGCTGGTCCGGGAGTGCCTGGCAGAGACAGAGCGCAACGCCCGCACGTAACGGCTGCTGCCACCCGGGACCCCCCCCCCGGGCCCTGCCGCCGGGAGCCCCGGTGTGTCCCCGCCCCGCTGGCGGCGGGGGGGAGCGGCCGCGCTGCCCGCGGCCCCCCCCGCGCTCTCCGCTCTTTCTAAATGCGTGTTTTTATAAATAAAGGACGTGGTTGGGGCTCTGCCTCCGGTTGTGGCTCCGCGGGGGGGGGTGTGCGGGAAGCCAGGACGATGGAGGGGGCACACGAAGAGAGGGGGTCTTGGTGCCCTGGTGGCTGTAACCGGTGACACCGGGGCAGGGGTTTGGGGGTGCCCCGGTGCTGGGCCAGGTCTGAGCAATGCAGGAATGAGCAAAACCCGGGTTTAGCCCTTACATAAAGGGCTGGTTCTAAGTAAAGCCCCGGTGTGCCCGGTCCCAGCCGTGGCCGTGCCCTGCCCGCAGGATCGGGCCCGGGGCAGTGGATTGGGAGGAGGGGGGTGCGGACCCGGTGCTGCCACACGTGGGGATCCCGTGCCTCAGCCTCCCCGCCTCTGACGTCACGGGCCCCCCCGCTCACTACGTCACGGCCGTCTCCGTGGGAACGGGCTGTGATGTCACGGGCCGGGGGCCGGTTCGGAGCAGCGCAGGTTCGGCGGGGGGCGGCGGGAGGAGCCGAAGGAGGCCGAGGGGAGCCGAAGGGGGAACGAGGGGAGCCGAAGCGGGGGGGGGGGGGAGCGGGCGGGCGGAGCCGAAAAGTGCCGAGTGGTTCCGAAGGGGGGCGGGCGGAGCCGAGCGGGCGGGGGGCGCGTTGCCATGGGAGCGGGGCGGGCCCGGGAGCGTCGCAGCGGGCGCCGAGCGGGCCGGGCCGGGCCGGGCCGAGCCTGGCCGGGCTGAACCGGGACCGGAGCCGGGGTGACCGGAGCCCGGGTGCCGGCCGCCCCTGCAGGCGCTGCCCCCCCGCCGCCATGCTCATCAAGGAGTACCACATCGTGCTGCCCATGAGCCTGGATGAGTACCAAGTGGCCCAGCTCTACATGATCCAGGTGGGACTGGGGGCGCGGGGGGCTGCGGGGCTTGAGCCTGAGGGGATGGGGGGTGTAGGGAGCTGTGGGGCTGGGCATGGAGCCTGGGGGCTATGGAGGGCTGAGGTGTTGAGCCTGAGGGGGCTGTGGAGCTGAGCATGAGGGGTGCCGAGAGCTATGAGGCTGAGCATGGAGCATAGGGGGTGCAGGGGGCTGTGGGGCTGAGAATGGAGGGATGCAAAGGGCTATGGGGCTGAGCATGGAGGCTGGGGATTGCAGGGGCCTCTGAGGCTGAGCATGGGGGCTGTGGGGCTGAGCATGGACCACGGGTGGTGCAGAGGGTTGTGGGGCTGAGCATGGGGGGGTCTATGGGGCTGAGCATGGGGGGGTCTATGGGGCTGAGCATGGGGTGGGCTATGGGGCTGAGCATGGGGGGGGCTATGGGGCTGAGCATGGGGGGGCCTGTGGGGCTGAGCATGGGGGGGGCTGTGGGGCTGAGCATGGGGGGGGCTGTGGGGCTGAGCATGGGGAGGGCTGTGGGGCTGAGCATGGGGAGGGCTGTGGGGCTGAGCATGGGGGGGGCTGTGGGGCTGAGCATGGGGGGGGCTGTGGGGCTGAGCATGGGGAGGGCTGTGGGGCTGAGCATGGGGGGGGCTGTGGGGCTGAGCACAGACCATGGGCTCCTGATGCTGACCCCAAGGCACTGGCAGGCTGCAGAGGTATCGGTGAGGTTCGGGTGGCTTTGGGGCCACTGAACCAAGCAGGGGTCCCGGTGCAGGTGTGGGGATGGGGTGGGTAAGCTCATGGGGACCGGGGGCTATGGAGCATAGGGGACCCCCGGTGAGGAGCCGAGGCCTTGGAGCTGTGCGGGTTGGGGGGGTTCCATGCTCCTCCATGGCTCCCACCACAGAAGAAGAGCCGGGAGGAGTCGAGCGGCGAGGGCAGCGGCGTGGAGATCCTGGCCAACCGGCCCTACAGCGACGGCCCCGGCGGCAGCGGCCAGTACACGCACAAGGTTTACCATGTGGGCTCCCACATCCCCAGCTGGTTCCGGGCGCTGCTCCCCAAGGCTGCTCTGCAGGTGGAGGAGGAGTCCTGGAATGCTTATCCCTACACCCGCACCCGGTAGGACCCGGCAGGGGATGTGGGGCGGGATGTGGGGCTGGATGTCCCGCCGGGCTCAGCGCTGTCGCCGTGGGTCTCGCAGGTACACGTGTCCCTTTGTGGAGAAGTTCTCCATCGAGATCGAGACGTACTACCGGCAGGACGCGGGCCAGCAGCCCAACATCTTCAACCTGAGCGCCGCTGAGAAGAGGCAGAGGATCCTGGGTGCGTACGGTCAGCCCGCGGTGCTGGGCAGGACACGGTGCCTGCGGCATTCCCATACGGAGCTCCCAGGATGGGTGCGTGGGAGAGCCAAGGTGCCCGAGGGACTCCGCTTCCCTGCTGGCTGCGGGGCTTGGTGTCTGCACCGCGTTTGGCTTTGCTCTTTGTGCTGGATCTTGTGGCTCGGCGGTGGTTTGGGGTGACCCGGGCAGGGGAAGGTGCCTGTGCCCCAAACTCCTTGTCCCGAGCTCCCTGCCCAATCCTTTGGCGGTGCTGCTAAACCAGACTCCACCTAAAGACGGTTTGGGGGGCGCACTGTGCTCTGCCTTCTTCCCTTACCTATAGGCTTGTTTGCAGCCCTCTTTTCCTGGTCCTCCCCTGTCCTTCTGTGTCCCCTCCCCTGTCCCCCTCAGTCTGGCCCAGCTTTGTTTCCCACCCCCATTCTGGGATCCCACAGCAGCCTCCATAGGGAGCAGTGGAGCTGGAAAAGCCGGTCCCCGTTTCCCCAGGCCCTGTCCTGCTTTCCCTGCTCCAGATCATTCTCCAGGTCTAGACCCTTCCACTGCTTCCCTTGGGGCCCGATGGGCACTGCCAAGAGCCCGGGCTGGGATTCCTCCCTCCCTGCCGGCAGCTTTGGCTCCGGTTGCTGTGTCCGGCCTTTCCCGGTGCTGGGGATGTGGTGGGTTCAGGCACTGGAGCGCAGAGCGTGACGCGCTGCTCTTAAAATGGAGGCCTAAAATAGGCACTGGGAGGAAATGATTCATCTGACCTATTTCTCTCATTGGCTCCTGCAGCACCGGGGATGTCCGGCCGGGATACCGGAGCTCGGGGCTGGGGATGAAGGGTTCGGTCCCTGCCACCACCAGGGATGAGTGCATAGAGCCCCGTGCCCGTTGTCCTGCCTGGTTTTCCTCCCTTTGTGCCATCTATGGACTTCCCACAGGGCACCTTGTGTCTCCCATGGGGATCTGACACCGTCCCCAGCACAGATCCCACTGGGATTTGCTTTGCCTCTGCCCCATAGCACAGATTTAAACCCCATCTCACGTTGCAAAGGGCAGCAGGGTGCCATGGCCTGAGCGCAGCACAGGGATAGCAGCCTCCTTGCCAAGCTCCTTGCAGTTAGAAGCAACCAGACCTGCTGCTTGTCACATGAGTGTCCCTGCCAGCACCTGCGTGGAGCTGGCAGGTCCTGCCTGCCTCCAACCACAGCGTGCTGCCACCCGAGCTGCTCAGCCAGCCTGGCGGGCTCTGCTTTAAACGCTTGCAAAGGCTGCTGTGACCAAGCCAGTGCCATCATCGCAGGGCTGGGCAGGGGTTTTATGGGCTTGGGGCACCCCTGCTTTCCTTGATGTGGCAGCAGAGGGGCTTTACCCTTTGCACGGAGGGGACGGCAGCACAGGCAGCGGGGGCCAGCCCTGGGGTGTCCCCTCAGCCTCTGTTGCCGCTCAGTTTGGACATCACCCCATGGTGTGTTGGGGAGATGTGGATTGTGGCACTTTGCGTTTCAGCACGGGGAAAAGCGCCTGCCTGCAGCCGTTCATTGCTTTCTGAGTCTTGAAAGTCCTTTTCCCCCCCCTTTTTCCAGCCCAAGCTGGAGGAAGAGGCCAGCAGATGCCCTGGGGGCAAAGAACCGCAGGGTGATGGGGATGGCTTGGGGACAGCTCCATGAAATGGGGCTGGAGGGAGCTGGGCTGGAGCAGCCAAGCTGCAGGAAACTTAGTGCAGGGTTGGGTCCCCCCCCAAGGTCTGTTGGATCGTGGTTTCCTGGGTGCCATCCCTCAGTTTTGGGGGGATCACCCCTGTTTGGGGGATGTTGCTGTTGTACCCCCCAGCTCGATGGGGGCTCAGGTGGTTTTGCTCCATGCCTCATTCTTGGGGTGTAGGGGGGCAGCTGGGGGACTCCTAAGGGTGCTTTTGATGTTATAGCTGCGGGATAGTGTTTGCTACCGGTTGTGTTGGGTGCATGCATTGGGGGGCACATTTTGGGGTTTCCCTCTGATTTTGGTGCATTTTAACGTGTTTTTGTGCCCGAGCATCCCCTCACAGGGTGACAAACACTGTTCCCCCGCAGACACCATCGACATCGTGCGTGACCCCATCTCCCCAGGGGAATACAAGCCCGAGGAGGACCCCAAGCTTTACCATTCAACCAAGACAGGCAGGGGCCCGCTGGGGGATGATTGGCTGGAGTCTCCCAGCACCGGGCCCCTGATGTGTGCCTACAAGCTCTGCAAGGTGGAGTTTCGCTACTGGGGGATGCAGTCCAAGATCGAGCAGTTCATCCATGATGTGGGTGAGTTCAAGCATTGGTGAGCCCTCAACTTCCCTTGGTACTGCTGGGGGGTGGCTTGGGGAGCCCCAGAGCCGTAGAATCATGGAATGGTTTGGGTTGGAAGGGACCTTAAAGCTCCTCCAGTCCCAACCCCTGCCACGGGCAGGGACCCCTTCCACTAGAGCAGCTTGCTCCAAGCCCCTGTGTCCAACCTGGCCTTGAGCACTGCCAGGGATGGGGCAGCCACAGCTTCTCTGGGCACCCTGTGCCAGCGCCTCAGCACCCTCCCAGGGAAGAGCTTCTGCCTTATCTCCAACCTGAACTTTGTTCCAGTTTGACCCCATCACCCCTTGTCCTATCACTCCAGTCCCTAATGAAGAGTCCCTCTCCAGCATCCTTGTAGCCCCTTTCAGACACTGGAAGCTGCTGAGGTCTCCATGCAGCTTCTCTCCTCCAGGCTGAACAGCTCCAATGTTCTCAGCCTGGCTTCATACAGGAGCTGCTCCAGCTCCTGAGCATCCTCGTGGCCTCCTCTGTCCTTGCTCCAGCAGCTCCATGTCCTTACGCTGGGAACACCAGCACTGCCCACAGTGCTCCCATGGGCTCCCTCCCCTCCATCCCCACCAGGGCTGCGGAAGGTGATGCTCCGTGCCCACCGCCAGGCCTGGTGCTGGCAGGACGAGTGGACGGACCTGACGATGGAGGACATCCGGCAGCTGGAGGACGAGACAGCTCAGATGCTGGCGCAGAAGATGGGCAAGTGCAGTGGGGCTGAGGAGCCCCCCACAGCCGGGCCCAGCTCCGAGGGCCGGATGGAGCCCCGACGTGCCAGCGGGCAGGAAGGGGCTGAGGCGCAGCAGGAGGCTGATGTCTCCCCTGATGATACCTTTGCCAAGCAGTGGTCCACCTCTTCCCGGTCTTCCTACTCTTCTCAGCATGGAGGTGAGAGACCAGGGCTTGCATGGCTGGGACAGGGAGCTCAGCCCTATCTGCTGCTGTTGACCATAGGAGATGTTGAGGGACCCTCTCTTCCCTGGCCTGGGTCTCCTGTGGGGGGCTCTGGATGATCCAAGGGTGGCCCTGACTCTCCTGGTGGGGCTCTGGGTAACCCAAGGGTGGCCCTGCCTCCTCCCCAGGGGGTCTCTGGGTGCCCCAGGGATGGTCCTGGCTCTGCTGGGGGGTCTCTGAGTGGAGGAACAGGGAGGAGCTATAGGGCAGGAGCAGGGTGTCGATGTGGGGGGCTCTGGGTGCTGACCCCATGCCGGTGGCAGGGGGGGTGTCTCCTCAGAGCCTGTCTGAGTGGCGGATGCAGAACATCGCCCGTGACTCTGAGAACAGCTCCGAGGAGGAGTTCTTCGATGCCCACGGTACAGTTGGTGTCGGTGTTTCGGTGGCACCAGCTCAGGGTGGGCTGGATGTGCCTGGCAGGGGGCTGGCGGGGTTGGGGAGCAGGGACAGGGGTGCTCCCCATTCCCATGGTCCCCCCGTGCCACCACAGAGGACCTGTCTGACAGCGACGAGGTCTTTGCCAAGGAGATGACCAAGTGGAGCTCCAATGACTTCTTGGACACGCTGGAGCAGCCAATGGAGCTGGATGAGGCATTAGGTGAGTTGTGGGGGGGGGCTCCAGTGCCAAACCCTCGTGTGGGTGCCCTGGGAGGGGGCTGGCCCTGCTTGGACACCCTGGTCCAGCTGGGTGACCACAGCCAGAACCCGGCCAGGGGAGCTCACCAAGGCTGTGTCTTCACAGGGGATGGAACCAGCACTGCCAAGGTGGATGGAGAAGGTCTGGGGACATCCAGCTTCTCCGAGGTGCGTGTCCTGCTCATCCCAGCCCTCGCGCCATGCTCCTGGCTATGGGTACCACAGCAGCGCTCTCCTCCCCGCAGGGCAGCTCCTCGGACAGCACGGCCCCCGTGTGCCAGATCCACGTCCTCTTCCTCATCCTGCACAGTGGGAACATCCTGGACCAGGGCTCGGGAGAGCCGGGCTCCAAGCAGGCGGATGTGCAGACCTTGGCGGCCACCTTCGACGCTGTCACCCGTGTCCACTTCCCCGAGGCTCTGGGGCACGTGGCTCTGCGCCTGGTGTCCTGTCCCCCCATCTGCGCCGCTGCCTATGCCCTCGTCTCCAGGTACGGATGTGTGCCGGGGCCGTGGGGCGGTCCACATGGAAAACCATCCCAGAGATGTGGGAGGGGACTGGGGAAGTGGTGGCCTTGGAGAGTGGGATCAAACACACCGTCAGCCGATGACGCTGAGCTGTGTGGTGTGGTTGATACACTGGAGGGAAGGGGTGGGATCCAGAGGGACCTGGACAGGCTGCAGAGGCAGGACCATGTGGATCTCATAGAGCTCAACAAGGCCAAGGGCAAGGTCCTGACCCTGGGTTGGGGCAGTCCCCAGCACAAACACAGGCTGGGAGAGACTGGATGGAGCAGCCTGAGGAGAAGGACTTGGGGTGTTGGGTGAGGAGCAGCTCCCCATGACCCAGCTTCAGTGTGCGCCTGGGCCCAGAACCCCCCTGTGTGCCGGGCTGCACCCTCAGAGCTGTGGCTGCCCCATCCCTGGCAGTGTTCAAGGCCAGGTTGGACACAGGGGCTTGGAGCAAGCTGCTCCAGTGGAAGGGGTCCCTGCCCGTGGCAGGGGTTGGGACTGGAGGAGCTTTAAGGTCCCTTCCAACCCAAACCATTCCATGATTCATTCTGTCTGTGCGGCATCCAGAACACGCAATAGGATGGGGATAAATCCTGGTGAGCAACCTGTGGCGAGCAAGCATTGTGTGGTGGGACAGGGACATGGGGGCAGCTCCGTTCACCCTTCCCTTTGTCCCTCCCAGGTTGAGCCCCTACAGCCACGACACAGACAGGCTGTACAGCAGCCAGGACCACATCCCCCTGGCAGCCCTCCCACTGCTGGCCACCTCCTCAGGGAGCTACCTGCACGCCCTGGGCACCGTCGTGACTCGTGCCAACCAGGCCTATGGAGCCTTCCTGCGCTCCAGGGAGGGAGCCGGCTTCTGCGGCCAGGTCAGAGGGATCTGGGGGGCAGCTGGGGCTTGGCTCCACCGGGAGCCTCTTTGTCCCTCTGTGGAGGGCCTGGGGGCTCTGTCGTTCACTCCCCTTGCCGTGGGTGCGTGCTGTCTGCAGGTAGTGCTGCTGGGGGACTGTGTGGGGGGCATCCTGGGCTTCGATGCGCTCTGCCAGACCCGGGTGGGCTCCGGGGGCAGCCGTGGCAGCAGCCGCCGTGGCAGCTTGGTGAGTACCAGCACCCTGCCAGGGCTCAGAAGGGGTCTGCACCTCTGGGTGCTGGTGGTGGCCGAACAGGGCTGGGTGCTCACTGCCTTTCTCCCTGCAGAGCATGGAGCCCATCTCCCCGGAGCTGTGTGGCGGTCGGGACCCACTGGCTGATGGAGCAGACAGAGCAGCAGGATCAGACCCTGAGCCAGGGCCACAGCCACTCTGCAGGGAGCAGGGGGAGAGCCACTGTCACAGCTCCTCGAGCAGGTGAGAGCGAGGGGATGGTCAGCACCTCCCCATGGGAATGCTGCTGATCTCCCCACTAACTTTGTGCTTTATGGAAAGGGTGAATTTCCCATCTGCACCAGCCTAGGATGGAGCATTGCACGGGGGCAGCCTGCCCGGGGGAGTCTTGCTGGAGTTCCTCTGCTTCCAGCAGCTCCTCCGGGCTAATGGGGCCATGCCAGGCACAGCTTTGACCCTGGGCTGGTGGCAGTGGGACCATGTTCCCCCTCAGCCCTCCCCATGCCCACTGGCCCTGCTGTCCCAGCCTGCAGGCCAGCGAGGCTGCGCTGGAGCCAGAGGCATCGCGGAGCAGCACCACGGCACTGGATGGGGCAGAGGGTGCCAGCACCCGCCTTGACTTTAAGGTATCCGGCTTCTTCCTCTTTGGCTCCCCGCTGGGGCTGGTGCTCGCGCTACGCAAGACCGTCATGCCTGCTCTGGATGGTGAGGACCCCTGCCAGCCGTGGTGCCTGCCCCCAGCCCTCCTTAGGGAGCTCAAGTCGTGCTCCCCGCAAGCCTGAACCCCTCTGTGATGTCCCCAGAGAGCCCTGCTTGGGTTTGAGCCCCTTGTGCTTGTCAGCATTGGTGTGTGCCCCATCATCTGTGCCAGCCCTGCCTGTCACTGGTGTCCTGGGTTTGCCTTTCCTGTCGCTGGGTGTTGCTTTCTCCCTCCTGGGCATTGAGCTGTGCTGCCCCGGCCCCACCAGCCCTCGTGCCCTGTCCCAGTTGGGCTCCTCACCGTGCAGGCTGGGCAGTCCCAATCCCCCCCTTCTCTTCACCAGTGGCTCAGCTGCGTCCTGCCTGTGAGCAGATCTACAACCTCTTCCACGCGGCCGACCCCTGCGCCTCTCGCCTGGAGCCCCTCTTGACCAAGGCCTTCCACGCTGTCCCACCGCTCAGCGTGCCCCGCTATCAGAAGTACCCCCTGGGTGATGGCACCTCCTCCCTGCTGGGTGAGCACCTCCTCACTGGGCTGGTCCTAGGCACCCTGCGGTGTGCTATGGGCTCCAGTGCCATGCTGGGGTACCCGGAGCACCCCCAGCACTGCAGGAGCCCAGCTGGGGAGGGGGGAAAGTGATCCACAAGCTCTGCCCCCCCGCTTTGGGGCCCTGCTGGAGGAGGGTCCCAGGGTAACTGATGTCCCCAGGGGTCAGGGCGTCCTCACCCATCTCTCCCCACAGCGGATACCCTGCAGATGCACTCTGCCCTCTTCCTGCCCAAGGTGGACCTGGCCACCCCTCCTACCCCCACCAGCAGCTTCGGGGGCTTCTGGAAGAGCAGTGAGCCTGTAGAGCCCCCCGATCCTGCTAGCACCAGTGAACTTGTCAAGAGTAAGTGCTATCCGTGCCCATCCCATCCCACACCAGCACTTTGGGATGCACGAGGTGGGATAAGGTCCAAGGAGGGATTCATTCCAGCTCTCCCCACAGTCCTGGAGCGCTGGTGGGGCCGGAAGCGCATCGACTACTTGCTGTACTGCCCCGAAGCCCTGACTGCCTTCCCCACCATCACCCTGCCCCACCTCTTCCATGCCAGCTACTGGGAATCCTCCGACGTGGTGGCCTTCATCCTGCGCCAGGTATGGTGGGCACGGTGGGGTGGGCAGCACAGCTCCATGGGGCTGCTGGAGCTGAGCTGGGACCGTGCTGCTGGGCAGGTGATGGAGAAGGAGGAGTCGCAGCCAGCAGAGAATGAGGAGGGCTCCACCTACAGCCCCGCTATCCCCAGGGAGAAGTGGCAGCGCCGGCGCACCCAGATGAAGATCCGGGTACGTGTCCCATATCCATTGGGATCCTGACCCTTTCCCAGAGCTCCGGCCATCCCGGGTGGACTCTGGTCACGGGGTCACGCCGCTGGTTTGCTCCCATGGGCTGCGCTGGTCCCACAGACCAATGGGCCTTTGTGCCACTCGTGTCCCCGTGTCCGTGCAGAACATGACGGCAAACCACCGGGTCTGCGACGTGATCGTGTGCGAGGGCAAAGACCAGGTCCTCACCGGGCGCTTCATGTACGGCCCCCTGGACATGGTGACACTGACCGGGGAGAAGGTACCGCTGGGCTCATGGGTGCTGCCATGGGAAAGGGCATGGGGCCAGTGTTACCCACAGCAGGGGAAGGGATGTGGTGACCAGGACCCTCTGTAGGGTGGTGGGAGAGGGCTGTAAGGACGTGTAGGTTGGGCACGCAGCAGGACTCAGCCCTTTTCCCTCTCCAGGTGGACATCTACGTCATGACACAGCCGCTGTCAGGGAAGTGGATGTACTATGGCACCGAGGTGACGAGCGGCAGCGGGCGCCTGACCTTCACCATCCCTCCAGACAAAGCTCTGGCCATCGGCATCTACCCCGTGCGCATGGTGGTGAGGTGAGGAGCGGGTGCATGGAGCCAGCTCGGGTCCTCCTCCAGCCCTTTGGGGCAGAGCTGGAGCTGAGCCCTTCCCACTCTCCCATCCCAGGGGGGACCACAGCTTCGCCGAGGCGTACCTGACCGTAGTGGCCCCTGGCACCGAGTGCATCGTGTTCAGCATCGATGGCTCCTTCGCCGCCAGCGTCTCCATCATGGGCAATGACCCCAAAGTGCGGGCAGGGGCTGTCGATGTAGTACGGTAGGTGCCCCTCATGTAGAGGGGTTGTTCTCCTCTCCTTTCGTGGTGAGCTGACAAGAAAATAGGGGTAGTGGGGGCATCAGAGCAGGCTGATGTCCTAGGGAGGAGCTGGGGGATCTCCCACCACCCCCTTTGAGCAGCATCTTTGTGCTGATGCCTTCCTGTGGGCAAAGAGTCCTCTCCTGGGTATGGTCCTTGAAGCCTGCTGTGGTACCCGCAGCTCTGCCTTGATTAACGCCCTGGGAGGAGGAAGGTTGTGGAGATAGCACCCATGGGTGCTGTGCTGGTGGGTGCAAGAGTGTCCTCACATGGGCTCCTGGCAGCAGTGTGCGTCCTCTCCTAGGCACTGGCAGGACTTGGGCTTCATGATCATCTACGTGACGGGGCGCCCGGACATGCAGAAGCACCGCGTGGTGGCCTGGCTCTCCCAGCACAACTTCCCCTACGGCTCCGTGTCCTTCTGTGATGGGCTCACCCACGACCCCCTGCGCCAGAAAACTGCCTTCCTCCAGAGCCTGCACACCGAGGTGGGCACAGGGACAGCCCTGGCCAGGGGACACAGGGCTGATGGTGGTGGTGGGGCAGTGTGGCTTGTCCTGGGGGTCAGTGTGGGGATGCTCGGAGCTCTGCCATGATGGAGCTGGCACCATCTCCCAGGCGCAAAGGGCAGGTCCCGGCCTGTGAGTGTTGCATCTACCCCATAAAATGAGGGTTGTCCCTGTGGGAAGGGTTGGTCCTTGCCCTGACACTGCTGTCCTCTTCTCCATGGGCAGGCAGAGATCAACATCATCGCTGGCTACGGCTCCACCAAGGACATCTCCGTCTACAGCTCCCTGGGGCTCCCACCAACGAACATCTACATTGTGGGACGGGCCATCAAGAAGTTCAACAACCAGTGCCAGGTACAGTGGTGGGGCTGGGGCCGGGTTCGAGCTGCAGGGGCCAATTGCTGACCCACAGAGGGAGCTTGCTGTGTCTGTGTGTCCCACAGTTCGTGTCCGAGGGCTATGCAGCCCACCTTGCCCAGCTCGAGGCAGCAGCCCAGGCCCACTTACCCAAGGGCCCCTCTCGGCCCACGCTGGGCAAAGGCACCTACGGCTGCCTGGCGCCCGTCGACTTCCTCCGCAAGCAGAACCAGCTCCTGCGGTCGCGGGGCTCCAGCCAGGCCGAGTGGGACGGGGCAGGACCTTCAGCAGCAGCCCCAGGGCTACCGAGGGCCAAGCCCCGCAGCGTCAGCCTCAAGCTGGAGGATGAGGAGTGAGGGTGGCACAAGCACTGTTCCCCCGCCGCAACCAGACTTCGTTTCCCACCCAGGGGCAACCGGGGCCAGAGCCTGCGATGGGCACTGAGCCCATAGGAAGGAGATGAGGTCACTGGGTCCCATGGAGCGAGGGGTCCTGGGAGGTGGTGCTCCGAGGGCTGCAGTGACTCCCTCGGGACTGAGCTACCCCAGGTCCTCCCTCCTGCCCCATCCCCCTGCTCCTATGGGGCTGCAGAGCGGCTGCTGGGCAGTGCCCAGTGGGATTTGTCCCCTGGGGAGCTGCAGTAAGGCCCTGCAGGGTCATCTGTCCCTGGGCAGCACTGTGGGGCCTCAAGGCAAGGGGCACTTCCCTGCTTCCCTCTTATTTATTTCCGTTGGGTGCTGCAGGGCCGGGAAGGGGCGGGATTCCAAAGCGCTTCCTCTGTTCTCTTCCGTTCTGGTGTGTAATAAAGCGATGTAAAGATGAGGAGCTGGAGCCCTCATGTTTGCTCTGCACCCCCCCCAGCCATAGCTGGCACCAGGACTTCCACCCACAAGCCTGGGACCATGGTGTCACACAGGTCCTGCAGCACAGCAGTTGGGTCATGAGCAATGTGGGACAAGTCACGGCAGGGAAAGGCAGCCTGGGGTGGCTCTGGGTAGGTGCTGATGCCAACAACAAGCTGCAGGTCACAAGTGGTTAAACCCCTTGCACAAGAGGAGGGTTAGGGTGTTAGAGCAGGGATGGAAGGGAGCGTGGGGACAGGAAGAGGAAGAGGGGGTGAGGGCTGTGGGACTTGGGGTGCTGCAGCAGCACAGGCTCAGCTTCGAGCTCCTGCAGCACGGGGGACAGGCACCAACACAGCCTCTGTGGGTGTTAGAGCTGCTTTTACACTGAGTTGGGCTGCCTCTGCGCCTATTACACATCCATGACGGGGAAGCCCTTAAGTAAGGGCTCAGCTTTGCAGTGAGTCTGCAAAGCCCCAGGGCAAGGGCTTGCCAGGCTGCTTCCCCTGACCTGCAGCTTTGGTTTTACCTCTTTTACCTCTAACAGCAACTTTCCTAAGGACCCAGGGACCTGTGGCTATAGCTTTACTTCATTTTGGCACAGCACAACCAGAGTTATATATAGATATAGATAGCAGTAACAAGCACTTATTCTATATAAAATATTTACGACACTGACACGATGATCCAGTAGAGAGGAAACACCGGCTCGGGATGATAGCAGCAGCCTTGGGAAGTGACAACACAGGATATACAGGCACAAAGGGGGGAGAGCCGGGGCTGAGGCTTGGCACCGCAGCCAGAAACAGCTCGTAAAGTATAAAACCATCAAAGGAAGGCTAAAATGATGCAGCAGAGCGCAGCTGGCTTGAGCTTGTGTCACCCCACAATGGCATTCCTGGCACGGGGATGAGCAGTCTAGATCTGCACTTGCACTGTGCGCTGCCATCGCTTTACGCTGCTTAATACTGCCCCTAAGTGCACTGCTGGGCCACGGGTGAGCTCTGGGGCCCCTCCGCCTGACTTCAAATAAGTAAGATTTGTATTAAACATTAATAAACATCAATGAACATTCCACATGTGGAATATCTAAAGAAACCTGTGGGCTCTCCAGCGTGGCCTTTACTGCGAGAAGATGCCCTTGAAGCGGATCTTGTCCTCGGCATCCTTCTCCCGCAGGCGAGCTTCCAGGCTCTTGAGCTGCTTGGAGACCACGGGGCGCAGCGAGGGGTCGAGGGCCAGCACTTTGGCAAAGTCAGCCTGTGCCTCTGCCACGTTCCACACCGCGGCGTGGGCCTTCGCCCGCTTGAAGTAGGCCTTGACGTTGTCTGTGGGGGAGAGAGATGCCGGGTTACTGGAGCATGGGGAAGGGGGACGTGCTGGTTCACACCTCGCCCACGGCTCCTTACCCTCATACTTGTTGAGAATGGAAGAGCAGTGATCCAGCACCTCGTAGTACTCCTCACACTGCAGCTTGCACTGGCAGTAGTTTAACAGCAGGGGTGTGATCTTCTGGTCCAGCTCAATCCAGTCTGGAGATCCAGGCTGCTCCTGGAGGATGAAACAGAGGAGGGAGGGTGAGGGGAAGCTCCCAACCACTCCTTGTGACATCCAGGAGGGATGTGGGAGCCCCACCTTCATCTGCAGGTTCTTGAGGCAGGCGATGGCATCGTAGTACTTGGCAGTTGCCTCCTGCACCTTGCCCTGCCGGTACAGCTCGTTGCCTTCCTTGTGGATCTGGGGTACAGCCTGCAGCTTCTCCTCATCCGTCATGGCCCACGGGTCCTGCTGGTAGGAGCCGGGCGGCTCCACCTGCCAAGCACCCCAGCATTGAGGGCAGAGCCCCAGCACCCTCCTGCCCGCAGCCTCCACCCAGGGCAGCGCTGCCAGCGGCCCCCCATAAGCGGGAGCCTCACCTTGAGCAATTCGATGTCGAAAATGAGGGGCTGGGGGTTCTTCTGCAGCTCATCGAGGTCGGGGTACCCCAGGGAGCAGTGGTTGTGCAGCTGGGCCACGCTGCAGCAGTGCTGCTGCCCTTCCAGCGGGTCCTTTCCTGCCGCGATGTTCCGCAGGCTCTTGGACACCATTGGGTAGAGCAGCACGTGCTGCGGGGCAAGAAGGGAGAGGTGGCGCTGGGCCGGGAATGCACCGGGAATGGGGAGCGGGGAAAGCGGGACAGCCCCGAGCACCGAACCCGCGGTGCAGCGGGGCGGCTCGGCCCCGTGGGGGCGCAGCGCTGGCCACGCCCCCAGGAGCGAGCCACGCCCCCTCGGGTCTGACCACGCCTCCGAGGCCGACCAAGCCACGCCCCCTCCCCACCTTGGCCTCACAGCGGAAGCGGGCGCGCTCGCCAGGCCTCATGGTGCGCAGCGCGGCCTCCCACACCGGCAGCTTGAACTTCTTGCCGGCGATGAGCTCCATGGGCTTGCCCTGCTCCCGGCTGCTGTCCAGCGGCGCCTCCTCATCGCCGCACCGCAGCGTCCGGTAGTGGAAAGTGGCCTGAAGGAGGTGGCGGAAAGACTCAGGCCTGAGCAGGCCGCGGTCGTCACCATGGCAACACGACGGGGCCGCGCATGCGTAGCTCAGCCTTCCTCCCCTCTCTGCCCCCCCAGCCCCGAAGGCGGCGGCGCGGCTCTGACCTTGGTGCCGTCGCGGAAGTCGGGCAGCGGCCCCGAGCCTTCCCGCAGCACCTCCTTGTCCACGCCGTCCGCCCGCAGCCGCTCGACCTCCTGCGCCATCGGCCCGTCCCTGCGCCCCGCCTCGGCCTGGCCTCGCCTCGGCCTCCTCCGCCGCCGCTCGGCTCTTTCCGGAGCGACGTGGACGCGCCCCCTGTCGGCGCGGGGGGGCGCTGCGGGGGCGCTGCGGGGGGCGGTGGAGCGGGCAGTGGGCGTGGCCAAAGAGGGGAGGGGCGTGGCCAGGACCCCCGAGTGGGCGGGGCCAGGCTCGGTGTTGGCGCGGCCGCTTTTCGCGCTGTCCCGCGCTCCCGCCGCGGAGCCAACGCAGCGGTGCCGCATTAAACCCGTTTGTGCCGTTCGGAACGGCCCTGCACGGGCTGCGCGTGCGGGGCGCTCCCGGTGTCCCCGCGGCCGCGGTGAGGGTCGCAGCCGTGTTGTCCCCCCGCCACCAGCCCCCGTGGGGTCTCACACCGGGGAGCCACGTTGCGGGCAGGAGGGTCGGGCAGCCGTGGCGTGTCCGTGCTGCGCCACTGGGGACATCGCGGGGGACGCCAGCGCTGGGACCAGCCCCGTGCGCTCCCCAGGGTGATAACGGGGCCATGTGAAGGCAGCAGGTTCCTGGCACGTGGTGGCCACGGCCCCTGTGCCACAGCCACCGCTGCAAGGGGCCTCAGGGCTACCCGTGTTTCCTATCTGCTGTAGGTCACCCCTGTTACAGCACGTTGGTGCCTTTTCCCGGCCCTGCACATCAGCAGCTCTTCCATGGGAAGCTGCCTCCGCACCCTCTCCATGTGCCCCTGTGGCCACCGGCACTGCTCAGCGCTGATGGAGCCCGCCAGGTCAACCCTGGCCTCAACCGAGCCCTTGAGGGAGCTCCTGCTCCTTCCACTGCCTGCGCCCGCTGGGTTTTGCTGCCGCTCCCTGCTTGGCCAGGTGGGTCCCCAGCGGCTGCGGATCGGCTCCGTGCCCCTCTGTGCGGCACCACCGCAGGCAGATGCCGGTGCGGCGTTATCGGGAGCCCCGCAGGTGGCTGGGGAGCTGCATGTGGTCGATGCCGACACCGGGTCCCTGCTTGGAGGGAGGAAAAACCGCCTCCTTCCTGCCTGCACAGCTGCCGGCACCGCCATGGGCCACCTGCAGGCAGCGCGGGGAGGCGGGGGGGCTGCTCCCACCTCAGGGCCCCCAACTCAAGGTCTGCAGGCAGCCTATAGAGGGGAGCACCCCAAGGATGGGTGCTGCTGAGCCGGGGTCTTTGTGCTTTGCTCTGTGCTGGTGCTAAGGGCGGCCCTGTGGGGGTTTGGGTGGGTTTTGGGGTGAATCCTGTTGCCGTTGGGCTCTTGGCAGGCGTCGCAGCAGGGTCAGTGCCATGGGGGGAAACCGGATGGGTCCATGCTCCCTATTGCAGCGCTGGGTGCTGTGGGGGGGGGGTTGTTGGTTCACGCTGGGGACATCCGGGCTCCGAGCCCCCGTGGCGAGGTGTGTGACGCCAGAAGCGGAGCGGAGTCTCATATTTGGGCACGGAGCAGGTTATTGGAGGCCGGGGCCTCGCCACATGGGAGATAACCCAACTGATAACGGGCTCAAAAGGTGCTGCCGCCTCCATTGGCTCCGGCACTGCCTATAAATCACCCACCCCAGGCCACGGGGGGCTCCAGGTGTGTGAGATGGTGCCTGTCAGGGTGCTGAGGGTTCTCCTGTGGGTGCAGCTCAGCGTGGGGCAGCCGTGGAGCACCCCAGAGCCCCAGGCTGAGCTCGGCACCGTGCAGGGCTCCGATGAGCTGCGGCTGGTGGGTGGTGGTGGGCGCTGCGCCGGGAGGGTGGAGGTGAAGCATGAAGGTGAATGGGGCTCCGTCTGCAGCTATGACTTTGACTGGGACGCCCGCTGGGCCACCGTGGTGTGCCGGCAGCTCGGCTGCGGCACCGCGGCCACGTCGTCCGTGTACGCTCCGTTCGGGCAGGGCACCGGCCACATCTGGCTCCACATCTTCTTCTGCCGCGGCGACGAGGCGATGCTGCAGGATTGTCCCCATTTCGGATGGGGCCAACACTTCTGCAGCCACGAGCGCGATGTGGGGGTGACCTGCACAGGTGCGATGGGGGATGCCGGTGGTGCCGGGACAGCCGCCGCGTGCCGCAGCGCTGGGTATGGCTGAGGCTGTGCCGGTGCCGCGGTGCAGATGCGGTGGAGCTGAGGCTGGCGGGCGGCAGCGGTCCCTGCGCCGGGAAGGTGGAGGTGAAGCTGCGGGGACACTGGGGCGCGGTGGCGGACGACACGTGGGACATGGTGGACGCAGAGGTGGTTTGCCAGCAGCTGGGCTGTGGCTCGGCCGCCAGAGCCTACATCGAGAGCAGCCGCTTCGGCCACGATGACAGCCCCATCAACCTGGTGCTGGTGAACTGCCGCGGGCAAGAGAAAGCGCTTTGGGACTGCGAGGTGAGGGGCTGGGGGCCCTACAGCGGCATCCACGACTTCGACACCGGCGTCGTCTGCCAAGGTAGGAGCCGGGAGCTGGTGCTGGCACAGCACAGAGCCCCAGGTTTGGGTTGAAGGGAGGCGTAACTCATCCAGCTCCAACCCCTGTCAGGGGCAGGGACACCTTCCTCTAGAGCAGCTTGCTCCAAGCCCCTGTGTCCAACCTGGCCTTGAACACTGCCAGGGATGGGGCAGCCACAGCTTCTCTGGGCACCCTGGGCCAGCGCCTCAGCACCCTCACAGGGAACAGCTTCTGCCTTATCTCCAACCTGAACTTCCCCGGTTTCAGTTTGGCCCCATCACCCCTTGTCCTATCACTCCAGTCCCTGATGAAGGTCCCTCTGCAGCATCCTTGTAGCCCCCTTCAGACACTGGAAGCTGCTCTGAGGTCTCCACACAGCTTCTCTTCTCCAGCCCCAGTGTTCTCAGCCTGGCTCCATACGGGAGCTGCTCCAACCCCTGAGCATCCTCGTGGCCTCCCCTGGCCTTGCGCCAACAGCTCCGTGTCCTCCTTATGCTGAGGGCCCCAGCTCTGCACCCAGTGCTGCAGAATCTGCTGCAGCAGAGGGGCAGGATCCCCTCCCTGAGCTCTGGGGGTGCAGCCCAGCACACGGGGGGGTTCTGGGCTCAAGCACTCACTGAAGCCAAGTCATGGGGAGCTGCTCCTCATCCAACATCCCCAAGTCCTTCCCCTCAGGGCTGCTCCAGTCCCTGGGCACTGACCCGGAGCCTCTCCCCGCAGGGTTCTCCCGGCTGGTTGGTGGCGATGGCCCCTGCGCGGGGCGGCTGGAGGTGCGGCAGGGCCGAGCCTGGGTCGGTGTCTATGAGGATGCTGTGGACGTGAACGCTGCCCAGGTCGTCTGCCGGGAGCTGGGCTGCGGCTCGGTGCTGGCTGTGCCCGGGACCGGCCTGTTCCCGGCAGCGTCGGAGCCTCAATGGGCCACAGGATTCGAGTGCACCGGCACCGAGCTCCTCCTCAGCGCCTGCAAGCAGCGGGCACCGAGCGCCCAGGGCTGCACCGGCCACGCCAGCATCATCTGCTCCTGTAAGCGCCGGGGACACTGAGGGGTGTTGGGGGTCCCCCCGCACCATTGTCACCCCCAAACCCCCTTTGTGCCACAGCCTACACCGGGTTCCGGCTGGCGAACCGCAGCTCGCGCTGCGCCGGGCGGGTGGAGGTGATGGCAGGGGGGACGTGGGGGTCCCTCTGCGCCAGCGGCTGGGACCTGCCCGATGCCCACGTCCTCTGCCACCACCTGGGCTGCGGCCCTGCCAGCGCCGTGCTCCCGGGAGGCTCCTTCGGCAGCGGGAACGGGACCCTGCTTGTGGATGCCTTTGGCTGCAGCGGGAGCGAGCAGCACCCCAGCGAGTGCCCCGTGGCCGTGCTGGGGGAGCCAACCTGCCCCCCCGGCCATGCTGCTGCGGTCAACTGCTCAGGTGTGTATGGAACCCAGGAGAAGAGCCTCAGGGGGCTGTGGGGACACCCCAAGCACTGAAATGGAGGATGCAGGGTCCTTTGGGGTGATGGAGGGGATGAGCTGGGGTCCAGCATCACCCCAGGACCCACGGCACCGCCGGTGCTTTAGCACAGAATCCCAGCCTGGTTTGTGTTGGAAGGGACCTTAAAGTTCCTCCAATTTCAACCCCCTGCCACGGGCAGGGACCCCTTCCACTGGAGCAGCTTGCTCCAAGCCCCTGTGTCCAACCTGGCCTTGAACACTGCCAGGGATGGGGCAGCCACAGCTTCTCCTCTCGATCTTGCAGGCGTTGCCGAGCCCCTGCGGCTGCTGGAGGGGCAGAGCCGGTGCGAGGGGCGGCTGGAGGTCACCACGGGCCCCGGCGCCTGGGCCGCTGTGTCCGCGGGGCTGCGGGACACCGAGGCCGCCACCGTGGCGTGCCGGGAGCTGGGCTGTGGCGAGCTGGAGAGGGTCTACACCGTGCCGGGCCCCAGCGCCGTGGGGCTGCAGGAGGTGCAGTGTGCGGGCAGCGAGGACGCCCTGGCGCAGTGCAACGTCTCGGCCGTGGGCGCTGCTCCAAGCGGCGTTCCCGAGGCCTTGGCTGTTGTGTGCTCCGGTGAGTGCCCGGGCAGGGCCGGGGGCTGCCTGCCCCCCACAGCAGCCCCGTTGCATCCCGTCCGTGTCCCGCAGGCAGCCGGCGGCTGAGGCTGGCGGGTGGCCCTGGTCGCTGTGCCGGGCGTGTGGAGCTCTACGTCAAGGGCGCTTGGAGCCCCGTGTGCCAGGACGCGTGGGACATCCCGGACGCCACCGTCGTGTGCCGGCAGCTGGGCTGCGGGGCAGCGCTGGATGCGCCCGGCTCCGCTCGCTTCGGCCTCGGCGCGGCACCGCCGTGGCCGGGTGCCGGTGGCTGCGCCGGCACCGAGGCGTCCCTTTGGGATTGCCCGGCCCCGCTGCAGCGCGGCTGCCGGCTCGGCGGCGGGGCCGGCGCCGTGTGCTCAGGTCAGTGCCGGGCACCCGCATAGGCGCGGGGGGGGCCGCGCACACGGAGCCGTGCCGTGACCCCCGCGTTGTCCCCCGCAGGGCAGCTCTCCCTGCGGCTGGCGGGCGGCAGCGGCCGCTGCAGCGGGCACTTGGAGCTCCTCTACAACGGGACGTGGGGCCGCGTGTGCGCCAACGGCACCAGCCCGGCCACGGCCGCCGCCGCCTGCAGGCAGCTGGGCTGCGGGGACGGGGGCATCCTCGGGGCCGTCCCTGCCCCGCTCCCGGCCCCCGCCTGGCTCGCCTGGGTGCGCTGCGAGGACGGGGCGCGCTCGCTGTGGCGCTGCCCCTCGGCTCCCTGGCGCCTGCAGCCGTGCGGGCCCGGCGGGGCCGCCCATGTGGTGTGCGCTGAGGACGGCGCGGAGGGGATGCTCACCCCGTCCCCCGGGAGCCCCTGCCCGCACGGGGACGCGTGCACAGGTAGCCCTGATGCTGAGCCCTGCGCCGGGCTGGCCGCGCTCCGCGGCTTCCCATCACCTGCTCCCGTGTCCCCGCAGGTGTCCCCAGTGCCACCACCCCGGTGGCAGCCACCGTGCCGGTGACAACGATCCTGTGCGTGGTGCTGGGGGTGCTGCTGTGCCTGGCGCTGGCTGGCCTGGCTGTGCAGATGTACCGTGCCTGGGCTGGGCGACGAGGTGGGTGTCGGGGCAGAGCTGCTTTGGGGGTCCCGGGGCTCCCCGCCGTGGGGTGGCTCAGAGGGTGGCCATTGGGTGACCCCGGTGCTCCTGGTGAGCGCTGCTCTTATTCCAGAGCCTGGCGAAGCCATGGATGCTGTCTATGAGGAGCTGGACTACACCGTGATGCCGGAGTACCAGAAGGCGTCCAGTCTCCCAGGTTGGTGCATGTGTCCCCGTACTGGGACAGCTCTGCCCCACGGCCCCTCCACAGCACCGGGTCCTGGTGCTGTGGCACCGGCTCATCCCATGGCGTGTTGGTGTCCTGTGTCCCACTGTGTCCCACTGTGTCCCCTCCCCACCAGGCTCCCCAACAGAGGGCTCAGAGACGAAGCTGCCCTATTACACTGCAGAGGATGTGGAGGAGAGTGACCCCAACGCAGCCCCAGGTAGGGACATGGGGCAGGATCCCCGTGGGGACCCCCCTTAGGACTGGGGAGCAAAGGGAGCACAGGGTCCCCTTGATGAATGAGCCCAGCTCAGCTGTGGCTCTGGATGAGCAGCCCCAGCGCCTCCCGGCCACCCCTGGTGGTGTGGATGGAGGGGGGTGACACAGCCAGAGCCCTGCCATGGCCTCCGGGTCACCCCCATCCCCTCCCCATCCCTGCCCCAGGCCCCCCTGCCCTGCCTGAGGACGGACTCCCCGATGGCTACGATGATGCCGAGGCTGTGCCAGAGGAGTCCCTTGGCACTGGGGACACCCCCGAGGGGGTGGCAGATGCAGGTGAGGGTCCCTGTGCCCTGGAGAGCCACCTCGGGGGGGTCTTGGCTGCGGTGGCTGGGGGGAGCAGCAGCAAATCCATGGGGCTGCAGCAAGAGCCCCGATGGGCTTTAGCGGCCCCCACTAAGGCACCAGCCTCTGCTGTCCCCAAGGTGGGAGCTGTCCCCCCCCAGCAGACACAGGGGACCCCCCGGAGCAGCCCCCAGGGGACACAGGCTACGATGATGCTGACATTGGCACCTTGGGGACATTGCTGTGAGGATGCTGCAGCCACGCCACACAAGGCCACGGGGACACAAGTGCGGGTGGTGGGGCTCTGTCCCCAAGGATGGGTGGCCCTGGCCATGGAGGTCACCTCTCCCTGCCCAGGACCACAGCACAGCAGCACAACAGCTCCGGTGTCCCTCTGCCAGCAGCGCTGCAGGGATTTGGGTTTAGTTTCACTGTGAATTCCCATGGTTTTCCTATTAAAACTCCAGAGCTGGCTGGAGACTCACTTCCGGGCTGGCACCTTGCTCCCGTGGACATCAACCATCCCCTGGGGATGTGGGGCAGGTGCTGGACCCACGGATGGGTCCTTGGGCATGATTGGGACAGGGAGAAGAGCAGAGGAAGAAAGTGGAATAAGGGCCCCAGTGCCTTTATTTGGCATAAGCCAACACCAACACGTGTGTTCTCACCAATAGATGGGGGTCTATACAGATCTATATAGATCTATTCCCCACACATGGGGAAATGGGAGAGGGAAGGATCTGGACCGGTTCTGCCCTGATCCCAGCAGACGCAGGATGCAGGATGCAGGCAGCACCTGCTCCCCTGTGCCCCCATGCATGGGGCAGGCTCAGTCCCAGAGCGGGTTCTCCCCATGCGACCAGCACCAAGCACTGGGCTGGGAACGGCTGCGGTTGCTCCAAGGGCTCTCCTAGGGGAGGGCACCTCTGCGGAGCGAGGGGGGGAACCTCCTGCCCGGCAGGGCCCCGCGGTGGAAGGGGAGCCGGGCCATGGCCCCCGTCTGCGGCGCCTCCTGCTCCAGGAGGTACCCGACCTTCAGGCCGGGCTTCAGCTCCCGCAGGGCAGCCAGGTCCTGCAGCGCGTCCTGGGGCAGCCCGGCCGTGCTCAGCCTGTAACAGGGAGGAAAGAGCTGGGGGATCACCCTCGGCTTGGTGGGGGGGTGCTCAGGAAGACCTGAGAGCAGCTCCAGGGCCTAAAGGGGCTGCGAGGAACCTGGAGAGGGGCTTGGGACAAGGGCCTGTAGGGACACGCCAAGGGGAATGGCTTTAACCTGCCCGAGGGGAGACTGAGCTGAGCTCTTAGGCAGAAGCTCTTCCCTGTGAGGGTGCTGAGGCGCTGGCACAGGGTGCCCAGAGAAGCTGTGGCTGCCCCATCCCTGGCAGTGTTCAAGGCCAGGTTGGACACAGGGGCTTGGAGCAAGCTGCTCCAGTGGAAGGGGTTGAGGCTGGAACTGGATGAGCTTTAAGCTCCCTTCAACCCAAACCCTTCCATGGTTCCATGCTCCTCCCTGTTCCGCCGCACTGACCCCGCAGCACTGGCACGGGGGTGGAAGGGGACACCCAGCCCCTTACCCCAGGGCCCGCAGCGGGCAGGAGGGGCTCCGGAGCTGCCGGCAGAGCTGCAGGACCCCGTCTGCTCCCAGCTCGTTGTCGCTCAGGTCCAGGCAGGTGAGGGGAGGGATCCCCGCAGCCAGCGCTCGGCAGCAGGCGCCCGTCAGCCGGCAGCTCCCCAGCCTGTGGGATGCAGGAACAGGGATGTGCGGCTGGACCGGCTGAGCCGCTCCGGGTGGGGATGGGGAGCCTCTTACCGCAGCGTCTGCAGCCGGCAGGAACGGCGCTGGAGCCCCTCGCACAGCAGCTCCACACCAGCGTCCCGCAGCCCCTCACTGAAGGACAAATCCAGCTCCTCCAGGCAGGGGCTGGTGCTCAGCACAGCGGCCAGGTCCTTGCAGCAGGCGCTGGTGAGGCGGGAATACCGCAGACTGCAGGGAAAGAGCCTCAGAGCCAGCCTGGGGACCCCCTGTGCCACCCCACCGTGGTCCCCAACCCGGTGCTGCTGCCCTGAGAGAGCGGGACACGGGGGTGATGCCACACCAGGGGACTCCTTTGGGTACCATTCTAGTGCTCCCATCTGCCCCAGGGGTTTGGTTGCCTGGGAAATGCCCAGGGATGCTGTGGGGTGCCAGGAGGATGCTCAGGGATGCCAGGGGGTTGCTTAGGGATGCCAAAGGGATGCTGGGGGGATGCTCAGGGATGCCTGGGTGTGCTGGGAGGATGCTATGGCATGCCTGTGGATGCCAAAGGGATGCACAAGGATGCCTGTGGGTGCCAAGCGGATGCTCAGGGATGCCAGAGGAATGCCGGGGTTGCAGGGGGGATGCCAGGGAGTACTGGGGGGATGCTGGGGCTCCTAAGGGGATGCTCATGGATGCACAGGGATGTCCAGGGGTGCCATGGGGGTGCCCAGGGATGCCCGGAGGTGCCATGGGGATGCTCTGGGATGCTGGGGGATGCTCAGGGACAGGCAGTGTGCTGGGGCTCTCACCGCAGTACACGCAGGCAGCAGCCCGGCTGCCGCAGCCCCTGGCAGAGCAGGCGCACGCCGCGGTCCCCCAGCGCGGTGTCCCCCAGCTCCAGCCGCTCCAGGCTGTGGTGCTGGGCCAGCAGCGCCGCCAGCGCCGCGCAGCAGCTCTCGGGCAGCCGGCACCACTGCAGCCTGCGGGACAGCCCAGACAGAACCCGCCCCCCCCACCGGCCAATCGGCATGGGGGAACCATGCCAACCCGCCCCACCAGCCAATCAGCATCAAGGGACCATGCCCATCCGCCACATGGCCAATCAGCCTCAAAGGAACACACCAACCCACCACCTGGCCAATCAGCATGGAGGGAACACACTCACCCTAAGCACAGCCAATCAGCACGGAGGGGCCCCACCCTTCCTCCACTCAGCCAATCAGCCTCAAGGGACCGTAGCCACTCACCACATGGCCAATCAGCATGGAGAAAACACATTCACCCTCAGCACAGCCAATCTTCATGAGGGACCTCACCCACCGCATTGCAAGGCCAATCACCATGGAGGGATCCCACCCTCTCCCTCCCCAGCCAATCAGCTTGAAGGGTCCACCCTCACCCATGGGCAATCAGCGTGGAGCAATCACACCTTCTCACTCCCCAGCCAATCAGCATGGAGGGACCCCACCCTCTCACCCCACAGCCAATCAGCATGGAGGGACCACCCCTCCCATGGCCAATAAAAGCCTGGCCTCACCCCACAGCTCTCTCTTATCCACCCAGAGCAGCACCCATCCGTCCACTCTTCTCCAGCACCCCCCGGCCCCAGCTCAGCCTCTCACCGGAGCACCCGCAGGTCGCTGCCTGGGTGCCGCAGGGCCCGGCAGAGCACATCAATGGGGGAGTGCAGCTCCTCATGCTGCTGCTCAGCAATGGGACCGGGATGTGCTCCAGCATCGGAGGGGCCAGAGCTGCAAAGGACAGGGGCATGGGTGGCTTTCACCAGGAGCTCCTGGATTTGGTACCGGCATAGCAGAGCTTGCCACCAGCTCATGGGAGGCCTCAGGAGGGACCTCCATGGCTTTGGAGGCACAATGGATCCCAACCGGAGCTTGTGGTGCACTTAAAAGTTTCATCACCGGGGATCTGCTCTTTGCATGTGAGAAGGGGGATGCGAAGCCAGATGAACCCCCGGGCACAGATGGGTTTGTTAAGGCCAAGGAAGTTGAGCCAAGACGCTCAATCTCCATCCATCCCATTACACGCATGCCAATGGACGACCCAGCATGATCCTTGTTCTCCCACAGTTCTCCCCAAGAGTAAGTAAAATCCTCTGCTCAGGAGCTGAACCCCATGGAAAGAGAGGGGGTGGATGCCCCATTCCTGGAGACATTCCAGGCCAGGCTGGATGTGGTTCTGGACAACCTGATCTAGATGAAGATGTACCTGCTCATTGCAGGGGGTTGGACTGGATGAGCTTTGAAGGTCCCTTCCAACCCAAGCTTATGTATGATTCCATGGAAGGACAAGTTTTGATGGGAGGAACCAAACCCCAGGAAAGGACAAGGTGTTTGAGTGGAAGGAGCTCAAATGCCTTCAGAACCATATTTTGGGGTGGAAAAGGAGGAATCTCTGTGATTTTGGGTCTCTAGAGCAGTACTTACGGGGGCACTGACGCTGACACCTCATACTTGGGGTGCTGTTGGTGGAAGGAGCATCCCCGGAGGGTGACAGAGCCCAGCCCAGGCCACTGCCTGATGCAGAAGGAAAGAGCCATTTGGTCGTACAGGGTCAGCTTCATGTCCTGCAGGTCCATGTCAGTGAAACCACCCAACGCCCTTCGTGCGAAGCTTTCATCGTTCATCTCAAACAAGAAGTGGAACGTGTCCAACCGGGAAAGCTTCATCCCTTGGCCAGGCTGGGAGGTGCCTCTGTGCCTCCCCTGAAGCCACCTCAGCAGCTCCTCCTTGGCTTGTGGTGAAGTTCTGCACCCGATGATGTTGCCCATGTACTCTATGGATTCTTGGCTCACCAAACCAAACAGGAATCTCACTGTTATGTTCAAATCCTCCCTGGACTTGCTGTAGCTTTCTAGCAACACATTTATGTCCTTTGTGATATCCTTTGAGTCACCAACCACCTCCACATTGTCCTCCAGAACATAGAACATCGCTGCAAAGAACTCCTGGAGGTGCAGGTGGGTGAAGCTGTAGATGTTCCCATGCTCCACTCCTTTCCTTGGGATCTTCTCATTGAGGAAGAGGGGGAGAAGGTCTGGCTGGTCCAAGCCACGGTCCTTGATTTCCTTCTCCTCAAAGAGGACTTTGTGCTTCCAGATGCCATCAGCAGCCAAGGAGCAAAGCTTGAGGAGGAATGGCTGGAGGTCCTGGGGGCTGTCCCTGCCTCTGTGCTTCACTAACCAGGAGAGGTAAAACACACTCATCCACGTGGTGGCCTTGGAGCACTCCATGAGGTCTTTCTCCTTGCGAAACTCTTGTTTCAGGATGCTGCAGGTGGTCCAGCTCATGACGGGGATGCTACATAAGCTGTAAAGGATCTCGTTGGCTCTGGCAAATCCAAAGGCCACGTCCGCTTTGTGGTCATTCCCAAAGTACCTATGGAAGTATTCCTCCCTTGTGGCTCCAGAAAATCCCACTATTTCCATGTAATCCTCCCCCTCCAGGCACTGCCCCAGGCTCTGAAGAGCCATCGGCCTCGTCGTGATGAGCAAGGAGGACTCAGGGAGAAGAGTCTTCTTCAGCAAGCTCATCAGGGTGGTTTCCAGCGGCTTCACTGCTCTGGGGTCAGAGCTCAGCTCCTCTTCAGGCTGGACCAAGGCAAATCCCAGGGCCTCGAAGCCATCAAGAATGAACAGGATCCTCTTCTGCTCCTCCAGGATCTTCCCCACTGGCACCCTCTGGTGCGGGCAGCACTTGGACACCAGGTCTGCCACACTGGCCTTCTTGGGAAGGGCGATGTCTTTGCAGTCTATGCAGAAGATGTAGGCAAACTGTGTGTAGATGGTGCCTTCCCCCCACTCCACCATCACCTTCCTCACTGTCATTGTCTTCCCCATCCCTGGGGCTCCCACCAGCACCACGACCTGCCCATCTTCATCGGGGTTAAACAGTGTGGAGATGGTGGCTGGTCCATTGTCGGTGTCAGCGCATCCATGGGTGATGTCCACAGCTTCACGCTTGCTCCGAGGCTTCCTGGTGATGGTCAGGGTGGTGAAGTGGCTCCTGATGGACCGGTTCTCCCCAGGACACGAGTTCACTTCTTTGTACCGGAGGAACCCCTGGACAACGTGCTCCTTGTACTTCTGCTTGTGCTCTGTGCCAGTGAGGAGCAGAATCAGTCCCAAGCACAACCAGATGCCCAAGGAGCTCCTCACCAGCCACACCAATAGGATGGATGTTTCAGTGCTCAGGGCTTTAAGTCTGGCAGAGGCAATAAGGTCGTTGTCTGCCAGATTTTAGGGCCTTTGGTCTCTTGGGGGGATTCTTCTCCCATTGGCCTGATCCATCAACCCCTGCTTTAACCACCTGGCAATCTTCATCCACACGGGAGCAAATGCAATGGCCTGGGGCCACTGGCAGCCTCGGTCCCCCTCTGCTGTGCCCCTAGGGACAAAGGCACCGTCCCTGGGCTCTTGGAGATGCCTCCAGCTCCAAAGCATTACCAGCATCACCCAAAGGAAAAAGTGACCCAGTGCTCCCAGCTCCTAAAGGGGCTGCAGGAAACCTGGAGAGGGGCTTGGGACAAGGGGCTGTAGGGACAGGCCAAGGGGAATGGCTTTAACCTGCCCGAGGGGAGACTGAGATGAGCTCTTAGGCAGAAGCTCTTCCCTGGGAGGGTGCTGAGGCGCTGGCCCAGGGTGCCCAGAGAAGCTGTGGCTGCCCCATCCCTGGCAGTGTTCAAGGCCAGGTTGGACACAGGGGCTTGGAGCAAGCTGCTCCAGTGGAAGGGGTCCCTGCCCGTGGCAGAGGCTGGAGCTGGAGGAGCTTTAAGGTCCCTTCAACACAACCCATTCCCTGGTTCTGTGATTAAAGAGGAATGCTGGTTTCTTACCTTTCATCACTTCACCCAGCAGCTCCTCAGCGAGGTCTCTCAGGTTCATCTCTCTGAGCACCCCGATCGCTATCTCCATTGCCGTGTCCTCGCTGTAGTTCTCACCCATGCAGCTGACCAATGCACATGGGTGGGCGGCTTTTGCCAGCGAATCCTTGGGGATTTTCCATCCTCCTTCCACATGAACCTCCGATAGCTTCGCCTTGAACTCCTCGAAGTCTTTCAGGGTGAGACCCTGCAGCGCTCGCAGGAGACTGGGTACCGCTGGCTCTTCCTCTGCCATCACCGGGTGTCACCTGAACAGCAACGGGAGAAGAACACCCAAAACTCATCCTGGGGTCCTGTAACCATGGGGGGGGACTCGGGGCAGGGTCCCCCTGGCCCTGGGGACACCCCGGTGGGGAGGATGGTAAAAGATGCTGCCTGAAATCCCTGTGGGGTTTTGCTTCTCATCCCAGCCCCACATCCAGCTTGGAACTGGAGGAGCTTGAAGGTCCCTTCCAACCGGAACCATTCCATGATTCCATAACCCATCCTGTGGTGGAGGCAGGGAATGGGGAACTGGGATTGCAGCACGTGGGGACTTCGTAGCTGAAGCTACAGCTTTAATCCAGGCGTGATGGAACCGAAGTGCTTCAAGGGGATGCATTCAGCAAAGTTCCATTTAGGAACGCTGGGAAAGGATGTTTGAAGGCACGTTGGGAGCCGAAGGAGGAGGAAAAATGCATTTCTGATGGACAGCGTCTTGGCAGGCGCTTGCAGATGGTGCTGCTCTGTGGCAATCGACTGCCTGTGGGAACAACTGCTCCTCTTGGAAGTGCAGGGCACAGCCTGTTCCTTCCCTAGGATGCTGCTGCCATCCGGCCCCACCAGCAGCAGGGCTTATGAGGGGGCTCCTACAGCCAGGGCTGTATCATCCCTGCTGTAACCAACCCATCCTGGGGTACCTGTGAGCTCCAAGGGAGGAGGAGAACACCACCAGGTCTCCCCTCTCCTCTGATCATGGAGAAGCTGCTTTCACCTGGCTGGGTCCCTGTCTGAGCTGCTGCTTGCTCCCCTGTGCTGGGTTAGGGGTAGCAACCCACTTGCTGCGTGGGACACATCCTGTGCTCAGTACCAGGGGACTTCTGGGTGCTGCCTGGCTCCGGTGCTGCTTCCCCACTTCCCCTTCTCTCTGCAGTGGGCAGGGGCAGGTCGTTGGGTTTACAGCTCATTTCCTTTACTTCCCTTTTGCCTACAGCAGTCAAAACGCTTCTAAAACTTGGAATCTGAGCCATAGAAGGTAAATTCCAGGAGCCTGAGGCTGGGAGTGCATTGTGTGGGGCTGGTTATCCCCTCGGGCTGGGGCAGCACATGTGAACGTAGGAAATCACTGCCAGACCCACACACCCCAGCCTCAGCATATCCAGCTTCTGGGCACTGGAGATGCCGATTTCCACTTCCCCATCCTCCTGCTGTGCTGGGGGGAGATGCAGAGGCCAAGGGTGTTTCTGCATCAATGTAGAAGCGGTAAAAGGGGTTTATGAGTGCTGGGAGCAGGATGTTGGGGATTTCTCCTGCATTAAATCACAGATTTCCACAAGCTTTACAGAAATAAGCCCCTCTCTGCTGCTCGCAGCAGGTCCGGGGGATGTTAGGAAGGGGAAGCACACACTTAATGCTCTTGACTGAGCCTGGCACAAGTCCCTAAAGCAGTGGGGAGGGCTGGTGCTGCCGGTGTGGGACCAGACAGGCAGCAGAAGGGACATCAGCACCAGCCAAAGCCAATCCTGCCTGTGCCAGCTTGTCTGAGCCAAGCAGGCTCCTGGAGCCAAGGACTGCATCAAGATCACCTTGTGCATCCCTGCTCTGAGCAGTGCTGGGAGCTGCATCGCTCCCGGCAGAGCTGGGTCCTGGCATTCGGCCCCTTTGTTTTCTGCAGCTTCCTTCAAGCAGGTTTTTAACTGACAGAGGGGTTTAAGCAGCCTGGCTGCTCCTGTGCACATTGGCACAGCTGAGATGTACCCAGGCAGAAAACACCGATCATGCAGTCCCAACCCCTGCCACGGGCAGGGACACCTTCCACTGGAGCAGCTTGCTCCAAGCCCCTGTGTCCAACCTGGCCTTGAACACTGCCAGGGATGGGGCAGCCACAGCTTCTCTGGGCACCCTGTGCCAGCGCCTCAGCACCCTCACAGGGAAGAGCTTCTGCCTAAGAGCTCATCTCAGTCTCCCCTCGGGCAGGTTAAAGCCATTCCCCTTGGCCTGTCCCTACAGGCCCTTGTCCCAAGCCCCTCTCCAGGTTTCCTGCAGCCCCTTTAGGCACTGGAAGGCTGAGTGAGTTATTCTGCAAGCAGCTGAGCTCACGGAGTTGGTTTCTCATGGATTGCTGGGTATAATCTCCTTAAGACATCCATGATTTCTACACAATCGCATGGAGCTGATCAGTGGGTCCAAGTAACCATATGGAGGAAGATGGACAAGCATCATGGAGCTTGATTTGCTCAGGAATCGGGCCTCAAAGATCTACAGACAGTTCCAGGACCTGGCTGCAGTTTGGGGTAAGAGCAAGGTTAGAGCTCAGTGATGTGAACTGAACACCTGGCCTGGCTGGAGGAGCTGAGGCTGTGACATGGAGAGCTCTTTGCTGTTAACCAATGCGCTGCTCCTTGGGAAGATGGATTTGTCACCCCTTAACTCACTGCTGGGGCATTGTCACACTAGGAAACCCCTTGTATTGCTGTGGGGAGCCCCATACCCCTGGTTTCTCTTGTCCACACACAAGTACCCCAGTTTAGCAGGCTCTTCCCCTCCCATTTCGCCCAGTGTCCCCCCTCCCTTGTACTCATTGCAATCCCTGCAGACCCAGGCTGGCTTTAGAAGAGCCAGTGAGGGATGCAGGCAGGGACCCAGGGCTGCAGGGGCAGCCCTGACCTGCAGAGCCAGCAAACCCCAGCTCAGCCCCAGATCACAGGGAATGTGCAGATGCAGCTGGACAGCCCCAGCCACCCCCCCTTGGCATCCTAAATCCCAGCCCTTCCCTCTGGATTGGAGCGCTGGGTGCCCCCCCCCCTTGCTCTCCATCTTCATGCAGTCTGCAGAGGTGCATTGTGGGAAACTCCCAAGTTTCCCCCCTTCCTCTGCCTTCTCCCTCCCTCCTCTCTGCGCAAGAGCCAGCTCCCAAGGTGCGACTGCAGGACACAAGGTAAGAGCTGCTGCTTTCCTCCTCACACAACAGCACCCAGGGGGTAGAGTGCCGGGGTCCCAATCTATGGGTGCTGCGTTCCTCCTATGGGTGACAGCGAAACAGAGACCCCCATCTACCTGCTCAAGGTGAGTGTCCCCTGCTCACAGCAGCCTGGGATGGAGGTCAAGGGCTCAGGGCCATGAACCCTCACAGCCCCCCCCTGTTAACCAAGGCTGCTTTCAACCCAAACCAGTGTGGACGGGGGGCCCCCAGCAGCTCCCTTCCCACCCCAGCTCCCTGCTCCTGCTCCCTGAAGGTCAGGCAGCCGGAAAAGCCTTTTCCGCATAGGCAGCGCTTGGGATCCCGCCTGCTCCCCGTGCTTCCGCGTACCTGCGATCCCTTTGGCTGTGCTGGCCTGATCCCGCTGCTCCCGGAGGGGCAGGCAGCAGCGCCGGGATGGACGCTGGGCTCTGATGCTGCGGCCGGGCTCTTCCAAGCATGGAGAAGCGGAGCCATGTGCCGGAAGCGGGGCTGCCGGGAGGGAGGAGGGGAAGCAGCAGCATCCCCGTCAGCCTTCAGCCTCGGCAGGAGCCTGAGCCCTCCCCAGCAGGGTTTGATCCGGTTCCCAGCGCGTTTCCTCTTCCTTCTGCATGGTTTGTGGTGCTGGTTTGCTTTGTGCTCTGCTTAGAGGGGTTCAATGTCTCTCATTGCTGTGGGTGCTGAGGCAGGAGGCAAGCACGGATAGGAGCAAACAGCATCCTGTTAATCACCTTTCCAAGGGAAGGAGGTGGGGATGGCTCTGTTAGGTTTGATATTAAAGGGGTGTCCTGTGATATCAAAGCAGCTGGGGCTGGAAAGGAGCTCACAAAGGGAAATCTGCCCCCAAAATAGACTAAAATAGAGAGATGACAGAGGAAATAGTGCCAACGTTGGGCTATGGGGAGAATATTGCACTGAATGAGCGGCAGGGAGGAGGGTACCAGGGCTGTGTGCTTCCAGGGATGGAACGCATGGGGGATGTCTTGGCTTTTTCAGCCTCATGTCCGTGCTGCTCTGTTTGCTCTCTGTGTGTTTGCAGCGACCTGTTACTTTGGTCCCTGCTCCTGTTTGTTCCCTGATCATCCGGCAGCTTCTCATGGGATTTAGGGGGTAAAAAGAGCATCTTTATGCTTGGATCTTGCCCCGCCTGGCCAGGCTTTGGCACTGGGGGGAGGAGGAAGCGCTCCCATTGCAGCCCCGTTTTCCTGGGTGGGGCTTGGGCAGGATGCTGCCGGGAGAGGGAGGATGCAGCAGCCTGGATCCAGCTCCCTGCTCCGTCTCGGCACTGACCTCCGCAAATTTGACCTTCACAGGTTTGACCTTCAGCGTTTCCCATCTTTCCTCAGCCGCAGTGCCCAGCACCAGCCCCTGGCACCGGGATAATGTGGTGGGATGGGGGAAGGAACCCAGAATTCCCCTAAATGCGGATATCCATCCCTCTGCATCCATCCCCTCTCTGGCAGGCTGCTGGGGCCGGGGGCTGTGAGCAACCTGGCAGGCTCTCCCCATCCTTGGTTCAGCATGGGGGTAGGTAGAAGGGAGGGATGGAGCTCCCTGAGTGAGCGTTTCCATGCTGGATGAGCCCCATCCATCCTCTCCCAGATGCTTCCCGGCTTTCTGCAGGCAGGGACTGCGCTCTGGCTCTGCCGCACAAGGTAAGTGATGGGCTTTATCCCAGAGCGTGCCAGGAGCATCCCGGGAATGTCACTGCCTGGTGCTGTGTTGTCCCCTCTGTTCTCAGGTTGGGTTGGTGCCTGCGGAGCTGGGGACTGATAGATCCAGGACCTGGCTCTGCACATGCAGAATTGTCTCTATAGTAATTTGCTGACCACAGCAGAGCCACAAAGGAGGGTGATGCCACCAAAGCCCGGTGCAATCCTGCCATTGATCCCAAGGGATGGGTTTAGGATGGAGCTGAAGAGGGACGTTAAGTTTGCTGCTGTTTCCTGCAGTGGTTGGGGCTGATTCACCATCTCAAATATAACTCGCATCATCTTTGCTTGTGGATGCTGAATTTGGGATACAAGAGCCACTGACTGTCAGGAACAGGCCTTACGAGCAGAGAGCTGTTAGAATCAGCCTTCTGCATGTGGGTACCAGCTCCTGGCTGCTTGGGGAGCAGCATCGCAGACTGGAAGCATCTGCCCTCTTGCCAAAGGCAGTTCCCAAGTGCTGGCAGGCTCTGGTGGGAAGGGATGAGCTGTTCATCCTTCTCCAGGAGGCAGGAAGGAGGCAGGGAACACTTGCTGACCCTGCCACAGTGTTATTGCAGGGATGGCACCACTGAGCCGTTGCTGAGCAGAGAACTGAGACATGATCCCAACCATGTGTTAGGACGGATGTGGTCGGGAATTGCTCATCTGCTCCCTCCTGAAACAGCTCCAAGTGATGGAGGAGGAGATGTCACTGATGCTGAGCTATGAAGCTGTGGCTGGAAGGGTGACAGCTCTCTTTTCAATAGCAGAGCTGCTGCAGGAGGCTGCTGGGCCAGCTTCTTATGGGGCTTTTGGGCTCTGGTGGCCTCTCTTCTGATCATACAGAAGGTGCTAGCCTGTCCCCAGGAAGGGATGTGCCACCTTTTGATGCGGCAACTTGTCCCCAGTGCCCCAGGGTTGGTGGCATTGAGTTGCTGGCTCTGGGAGGGCTGGAAATGTGCTATAAAGAAACAAAGTGAATGGGTCTGAAATGCAAAAGCCAAGATGTGCAGTGTCCAGGGCAGGACGCAGGGGTGGCACAGTGGTCTGGGATGCAGGATGCACCCAGGTGTGTGCCCATACCTGCCTGTAAGATGCCACACTGGTGGGTTAAGGCTCTGTGGTTCACAGTGCTGGCTGCGCATCTCCCACTGCATCTCCTGAATCACTCCCGGTTGTAAACTGCTCCAGTGCTTCCATCCAGGGTCCTGCAGAAGAGTTGCCATGGAAAACAGTCATCCTGGCTGAAAATCCTTGCCTTTGTTCCCTTGAATGTCTGCTTTGGGTGAGTGATGCTCAGCCGGGTCAGGGGAAGGTTTAATGTTTTAACACCTCATTGGTTTTGATGGGTAAAGCTACAGTCTTGTTCCACTACAAAATATGGAAATAGAAAGTGGGAAATCAGTATCTGATTGTGCCTGACGTGGGGCTCAAACCCAGGATGGAAGCTGGGCCAGCACAGCAAAGTGAGGGGCTCTGGAGCTGTTTGAGCTATGGTAGCCACAGAATCATAGAATCATAGAATAGTCAGGGTTGGAAAGGACCTTAAGATCATCCAGTTCCAACCCCCCTGCCATGGGCAGGGACACCCCACACTAAACCACGGCACCCAAGGCCTCATCCAACCTGGCCTTGAACACTGCCAGGGATGGAGCATTCACAACCTTCCTGGGCAACCCATTCCAGTGCCTCACCACCCTGACAGTAAAGAATTTCTTCCTTAGATCCAATCTAAACTTCCCCTGTTTCAGTTTGAACCCGTTACCCCTTGTCCTGTCACTGCAGTCCCTGATGAAGAGTCCCTCCCCAGCATCCTTGTAGCCCCCTTCAGATACTGGAAGCTGCTATGAGGTCTCCACGCAGCCTTCTCTTCTCCAGGCTGAACAGCCCCAACTTTCTCAGCCTGTCTCCATACAGGAGGTGCTCCAGCCCCTGATCATCCTCGTGGCCTCCTCTGGACTTGTTCCAACAGTTCCATGTCCTTTTTATGTTGAGGACACCAGAACTGCACACAATATTCCAATAGTCCCCCCTTTGGAAGCTGTGTTATGACCCTGAGGAGCTGGGATTTGCTTTGGAGCAGGAGGCTGTTTCCATCCCAACCTCAGCAAAGCATTCTCAGCTTCTGTCTCATTTTGGAAGCTGTGGCTGAGATTGCAGCAGGTTCAGCTGCACCACGAGGGCTGGTGGCACTTGAGGGGGGGACCAAGCAGCCTGTTCAGCCTTGCCAAGCATGACTTCCCCTGCCAGCACCATGCTGGGTACAGCTCAGTGCCCACCCCTATAGACATGAGTCAGAGCATGTGATTGGCACCAGTGGAGAGTCTGAGACAAAGATCTTCTGTTTCCCAATGCTGTTTTGGTAACTCCTTCCTCATTTCTGCTGTGTTTTGGGAGCCAAGCCACGGGAAAGGGGTTTGTGCTGTGTGTACCAGTGCAGTGCGGGGTTTGGGTGATGTGCTGCCCCTTTGGGACCGCATGTGATGGACACTGATGGAGGAGGGAAGGAGTGCTCTGGGCTGAGGTTTCCAGGCAGCAGCCTGTGTGTGTTCGACAGGGCTGTGGGCAGGAAGCTGATGTGAGCTGCAAGTGCCATGGTGCTGCAGGGTCATGGCTGGGTTTGTACCTACGAGGTGCCCTGGAAGGAGCTGGTGCAGCAGGAGACGTGCACCAGGAGCTCACTGGTTCTGCTGATGGCAGGGTGAAGCGGCAGCAAGCCACGCTGCCCTCGGTGCTGCGGGTTGAAGAGCAGAGAGAGTCAGTTTAACCGCTTCTCATGGGCCTTATGGCTTCATTTCCACATAAGGGAGAGAAGAGAACAGAGAGGAGGAGCATGGTATTGCCGTGCAGGTGGCTGTGTACCGAGTGCCTGAGCAGTGCAGGTTAGAGCTGTGCTTTGGGTGTAACAAAGAGCTGAAGTGAAGCCGCTGGCAGAGTTTGGTGTGTCTGCAATGGGGGTTGGACTGGATGATCCCCAGAGGTCCCTTCCAACCCTAGTGATGCTGTGAATGTCACCTCCATCTCTCAGAGAGGGGTCAGGACAAGCTCACTTGGCTCAGATGTGATCATCTGCAGCGGTCATGCTGTAGAAGATGGTTTTGCCTTTCTCTGGGCTCATGCTGGTGGGGAGTGCATTGGGGCTGCTTGCGGGACCCCAAACTGCTGTGTCACCCATGCAGGAGCATGGCAGGGCAGCCTCTGGAAGGGACACTGGAACCTGGGTTATAAGCTGGGACTTTGCCCCATTTCTGTGCAGTTGATGCCCATTGTGGTGCTCAGGGCCTGCATCCCACAGCCATTCCCTTTGCAGATATAAGGCAAAGCTACAGGAGCCATCCTGCTCCCACACCCCACCTTGGTAAGGGGAGTAACCCAGCCTCTGAACTGATGCATCACCCAGAGAGAGGTGAAGATCCGAGTGCCACAGGGAGCGAGGGGCAGAGCCCTGCAAGGTTGAATGTGCTCCGTGTGATGATAGATGCAGTTTGGTCCCTGGGAGCAGCCACAGGACTGATGCAGCCATGGAGGTCTGCTGGCAAATCTCCCTCTGTGGCAGCGACTTGAAGCCGCTGCTGCTGCCTTTAAAGAGACTTCCAGCATCTCCAGGTCAAGATGGAAAGGGTTTGTTGAAGAGTGAAATGTTTAATCCAGGAGGAAGAGAGGGATGTGGGGAGCAGCAAGGAACAGCCTGGGAAAAGGATCCATAAATATCCCATCAGTGAAGTGGGTCAGCAGCCTCTGGTGCTGTGTCTCTGCAGGCTCCCTGCTCCGGTCCTGCTGCACCGAGGCTGCTCAGCAGCATCCCTGAGGAGCACCCCTCTTGCTGTGCTTGCCTTGTGTTTGATCACATTTGCCATGCATGGCGTCAGGAGTGGGGGGGGATAAACCAGGCTGTGAGGGAGCTCGAAGCCTCCTTGGGGAGCTGCCCACAGCAGCTGAGCTCCTTATGTAAAGCTGGATTAATATTGATGGTGGTACTGAGGCACTGCATTACCTCATCTGTCTTCACAGCGCTGCTTGGAGATGGGGAAAGGCTTAGTCACACTATGCCATCGCTTCTCCTGGGTGCTTGCCTGGCATCTCCCTGCCTTTAACACAGTTATTCCCTCCCAGCAGCTCAGGAAGGGGGTGAAGTGCTCTTTGTGCCTGTTGGAAATGAGGAGTTGAAGTATTGAAGCACACAATTCACTGCTTGGTTGCTGGGATGGGGCAGGGACTGAACACAAATCCAGCCTGGATGGATCGCTCCCCATCTGGCAGAGGAAATAGGCACAGACCCCTGAGGATGCTTTCAAAGGACAGCGTCTGCTGCTCCAAGCTGTTACTTGTGGGTTAGATAAGAAGGTTGAGGGCTCGAGCACTGAACTCCTGGAGCCATCAGCAGCTCCCCACTTCAGCGAGGGAAAAGGTTAGGCCTTGCCTATCATAGAATCATGGAATGGTTTGGGATGAAGGGAGCTTAAAGCTGATCCAGCTCCAACCCCTGCCACGGGCAGGGACCCCTTCCACTGGAGCAGCTTGCTCCAAGCCCCTGTGTCCAGCCTGGCCTTGAACACTGCCAGGGATGGGGCAGCCACAGCTTCTCTGGGCACCCTGGGCCAGAGCCTCAGCACCCTCACAGGGAAGAGCTTCTGCCTTATCTCCAACCTGAACTTCCCCTATTTCAGTTTGAATCCATCACCCCTTGTCCTATCACTCCAGTCCCTGATGAAGGCCCCTCCCCAGCATCCCTGTAGCCCCCTTCAGACACTGGAGGCTGCTGTGAGGTTTCCATGCAGCTTCTCTCCTCCAGGCTGAACAGCCCCAGGACGTCCCTGCCTGATTCCCCCTGGGTTTCCGGAGGCGATGGGATGTGCTGGTGCCTGACACAAGCTCTCTGATGGGAGATGGCCTCAAAGGACAGTGGAGGTGCCACACTTGAGCCTGTGTTTTAAGGTGAATCCCATGCAGGGAAAGCAGAGCCAGCCTAGCTGGAATCAGCAAGTTCTTTCTAACTTCTACCCTAAGATAAATGAGGGACGTGATTCCAGCTCTGCCTTCAGCTGTGGGGGCACAAACCCTGGTTTACTTCAATGGGGTTGGATGGTTCCTTGCATGATGCTCACCGGAGCTAGCCAGGACTTGCAGTTCCTCCTGCAGTCTTCTCATTGCAGCACATACTCAGTGCCTCCTTTCCTTAACTCTCTTCCAAGCCACTTTGGTGCCCTGGGAGATTTGGGAGAAGAAAGGGGGGTGAGAATGGGTTTAAGCCTCAGGATCACAGGAGGGACACCCCAAGTCCCACGTTGTGGTGCTCTGAAATAATCCCTTCTCCAGGGCAATGTGCAATGATTGCAGCCTATTTCTTTTGCCATTAAATGGCAAGTGGCAATGAACCAGCACTGCCCTCTGGCCAGTAACCCTGGACCTCTTTGGAGAAGCCTTTATCTCTCAGAGCAGGCTACCTTTCTGTCGGCACATCAGGAACTTGCTTTATCCATGTGCTCCAGCTGATTTCCCTCTCACCACTTCAGTCCTATGCTAATATTCCATAGGACTGTGCTGTTTTCCATCTGAAGGTCTCATGTGGGTGAGTTCAACCTCCTGTATCACTGATGGGCACTGAAGGGTAGAGTTGGGCATGCAGAGGTTAGGTAGCAGCCCTTGATCCAGTTTCTAACAGCCTGGTCCTGGTCATTTCAGCTCATCGCACCCTGTGTAGTCACAGCCCTGCTGCTCATTTGGTTTTCCCTGTTCCCTTTCCAGGGAATTGTGCATTTTCAGGCTCCTCCTTGGAGTGGCCAAATCCTGTTTCTCCTCTTTATGCACATTCTGCCCCAGGAACACACTCTGCAGACTTCAGTCTGAAAGGAGCTGCTGGGGCCTGGATGCGTGGTGGTGACTCAGCCCTGGGAGCCAGAGCCAAACTGCCCTTCCCAAAGGGAAGCTGTCTGAGGAGAGCATCATTTTGTGTCCCTTAGGATGCTCGTTTGGTCTTAAAACCAGCCAAATGCCAGCTGAGGCTTGCAGAACCTGCTGGAGGACCTGAAATGAATGGGGTTTGGGGTCTCTTCTTCCTCCATGGCACTGAAAACCTTTTGCTGTGTTGGTGTAAGGGCAATTGGCTTAGGAACATGGTGGGGACTGTGTTGGGTGTTGTTAAACTCCTCCTTTAGCTTCAAGAAGGAGGGTCCTGCGAGGCACAAGCCATCTCCTCCAGGACTGCTCAGTGCTTTCAGCTCTCCTGGCTTCCAGCTATGTCCTTCCATAGGGAATTGCGGGCAGGCTTGGCTGTACACCTTGTCTCCTTGCTGATGACCTCCATCCCCAATCCACAGGTGTGACCGTGCTTGGCTCAGGCAATCTGGAGTTGCAGGATGGTCTTTGCTATGGTTCAGCTGCTTCGGTCTAAGGGGTTGGGGGTTGACACTGGAGATGAGGCAGGAAGAAGCATTAATGCTGGCCTAATAATAGGGAGCCATTTAATTCTCTGCCCAAAAGCCAGGATAGGCCATGCTGCCTATGAGAATGGGGCTTTGGTGCTTGTAACTCTTCTCTTTGTCCCATAAAGGCAAACCTTCCTGCCTGTTTCCCAGACAGGTAGGAATAACGAAGAAATGGAGGGGAGATTAGGGGGTAAGGAAGAAGATTTGAGGATATATAGGGTCTTTTCTGCCATCTCTGGCTCTTTCTCCACAGCATTTGCTGCAGGTCTGATGTGGTCAGCAGCTATTTCTGAGACTGATGCTTTCAAGTGGAGGACACCCACAGTGTACAAACCGTGTAGACGAGGCCCTCAGTGCCATGGGTTAGCGGTGGCCTTGGCAGTGCTGAGGAACGGTTGGACTGGGTCTTAAAGGTCTTTTCCAACCTGCTTGATTCCATGATTCTAAGTTGCTGCTTTTCACTTCCAGCTTGAAGCAATGGGGGGAAGGTTGTAGGGCTTGGGGCTGGTCTCTGCAGAGGGAAGCCCTTCTACTGTTGTTATGGTAAAGCTCTCAGTGACTCATCTGCTCCCTTTGGTGCAGATTGATGCAGCTTTCATCTGTGCAGCAGATGAAATCGATGTATTACATATACAGGAGGCAGATGAACAGATGTATTTGCTAATTCACCTGGGGGGGGAGGCAGAAAAGGTGCCCTTCAGGGAGCCAAGGAAAGATGCTCCTCATGTCAGCCCTGTTGCACTGACCTTGAGGGCTGCACCAGCCAGCAGCATCCCAGGGGGGCTGTAGGGTCTGTGTGATGCTGCTTTTGCAGGGGCTTTTATTCCCCCCTTTTTTCCTTGATCACTGTTTCCATTGCCTCTGCTCCCTCTTCCCAGCCTGGTTTAGCTGCTGGGAAGTGAAACCCCCCCTGCAAGGCACAGGTTGTTAAACAAAGAAATGGCACAAGGTGGGGAAAGGGAGGGAATGAAACCTCTCAAGTGCTGCTGTCTGTGTAGGAGGCAGAGAGGGAGCTGGAAGGGGGAGGAAGGGGGAGACAGGCACTGTGGAGCAGAGAGAAGGGAGGAATAAATAGATGTGAGGAGCTCTAAAGAAGAAAGCAAAGGTAGAGAAATGGGCCATTAGAGAGCAACTTTGTGTGATGGAATGAGGGAAGAGGGAGAGACAAAGGGCTGTGGAAAAAAACCTCACATCTGCATGTGCAGGCTGAGCTTTTGGAAATGAGGAGAGCATCCATCTTCAGTCTGTGGGACACAGAAGTGCTTAAAGAGAGCACAAGCTCTTGAAAACACAGGGCTGGAAAGGGAAAGGAGAGGGGTGATACCCAAGGTGGGGGAGCTTGCTTGGGAGGAAGGTAATAGCATACAGAAGGGGGTTAAGTGCTGTGATGGGAGAGGATGTTCTGCTAAGAGGACCTTGGGTCAGGGCAGAAGTAGCAGAAAGGGAGCCTGAGCTTCTCAGATGCATCATCTCAATCGAGCCAAAGGGTCTGGAGGGATGCTGGGCAGTTCTGTGCCTAGATGCAGACATAGGAAACCACGTCAGAAAACCCTTTCATGTGGACACTTAAGAATTGCTGATATTGATTTTTTGCCTTACTTTGATTTCTGCATCTTTTAAAACCTTTTCTAATCTGTGTGTGGAACTTCCATTGCTTTTAGCGGAAACCCACCTGGAAATCAAGGCGTTCTCTACCGAGCTGTTTGTAGCAGAGCAGGGCTGTGGGGCAAGGCTCAGAGCAAAACCAGGAACCTGGAAACCAGAGCTGATCACTGAGGGGTGTGGATGAGCTGTGAGGTTGTGGTCCATGCAGAGCCCCCATTTCGCATCAGAGGGGCCAGTTTCCCCTCTCCGTGCTTTACCCATCACCTCCATAGGCTGCACATGGCTTTCCTAGGGGAAGAAGCAGGTGTTTAATGCTTGGCTTATATAGTAGAACCACAGAAATAGTGGAGAGTGTGTGAGTGGCCCAACTAATTGCTATCAAAGTGACTAAGCAGGTGATGTAATATTCATGACATGATGAATGTGACTCTCCCTGCTTTAACCTCTGAGCCCGCTTCAGGCTTGGGCTCCACTTAGCTATTTCTTCGTGTTGTCCTTGTACCAGAGGTAAAATGAGGATGGACTGCTCCCAAAACGAAGGGCAGAGCCCTGTGAGTGACTGTGCAGCCTCAGCCACGGATCTACACAGGGTTTCTGCTGAGCAGAGCTCTATGACTGCTTTTTGGAGGCAGTAGGCAGGACAAGGTGGTACCTACAGGAGTATTACAACAGGAGCAAGGACAGGACAATATTCCTGCGTGTGACCAGGTCTATGTGTTTGTCTACCAAGCCCCAGAGAAGGTCTTAAGCTTGGTGAGCATCTGGGGTTGTGTTTGTGTGGTTACAGGATGCCCAAGTGTATGATACATCTTCAGAGTGGTGGTGTTTTGGGTTTCCCAAGTGGTTTAATGCCACAAACTCAGCAATGGAAGCATTGTTCAGCTGCAGTCAAAGAGACTGTGCTCTTCTTTAGCACGCAAAGTGGGTTTGGACCATGTAGAGCTGCTAGGGAGATCTGCATGCTGTTGTTTTCTGCATGGGAAGGGCACGGACTTAGACTGAGTTCCAAATCTAAGCGAAGAGTAGCTACTATCCTGCTTAACCCTGGCTATAATAACCCTGGGGCAGGTTATCTGCCTCTCACCTGTCCATGTGCCATCTCAAAACTGGCCAGCTTGGATCATCTGATGCCTTCTGGAGGCTTCAGGCTCCACCTCAGCAGATATTACCCAGGTAGAATTCATCAAAGGTAAGTGCTGTGAAAAGCCTTCTGCAAGTGCCTGTTCCCATCCCATGCTACAGGAAGAGCTGAGAGTACACTCCCAGGTAACTGCCAGCCTTCCAGACAGCCTTTTCAGTCTATGGTCACCATGCCTGGTGCAGCATGAGAATGATGGCCTGCCATGATTTCAGTGCTGCAGCTCCCTCAGTCAACTCCAGTTGAGAAGCTGGTGCCCATCAAACAATGGCTTACAAGGGAGAGCAAGAGAGGGGGGTTCTGTCTTACACTAAGCTTGGCTCTGGCATTTCTGTGAGTAGGTTTCCTCCAGGCCAGTCTTTCTATGGAGATGGAGGGTGGAACACCACTGTGTTCGCCTGTTTCCCAGGGGAGTCAGCAGCACCGACCGTTGCTGCAACCCTAGGACCGTCTTGGCTGTCATTAAAGCAGTGATCCCCACTCTGAGCTGCTTTGGAAGGAACATTTGTCTGTGGAGGTTTTTAAAGAGCCTCTTTACATCTAAATCCAGACAGTGAATAAGCTCCTGTTTCACTGAGCAGGCAGGAAGCTCTCGGCAGGCTCCTGGATGTCAGCAGGAGGTAATGAAGCAGGCTCAGACCCCACTGCTGCCTCCTGTTTGCTCATGACTGCCCAAGCTCAAAGCTGATGTGGTGCTGCACCGGGTGGCAGCCACCTCCTTGCCTCCCATCGCGCAGAGGTGTAGCCATGGGAGCTCCATGTCCTGGCTCACTCTGCTCGCTGGGGTGATGCTTCCATTGTGTTTTTAGCACCTTTTGAAGCCCATTTTGTCCATTAGCTGAATTCTCTGGGTGTAGCTGTGCTGTTCACTGCTTTCCCCAGAAATGGCTCCAGTTAATCCCTTGCAGCACATCTGACATCCTACTCAGCTCTGCAAGGAGGCAGGAGTGAGATCTCTCAGTTGCTGTGAGATGCAGCTTTACAGTAAACGGATGCACTTGCACCAGAGTCAATGCACGGGTTGGCATCAGCTGAGGATCTGCTGCTTGCATCACTTTGTTGTGGCTGCACCAGAAATGCTGACAGCCATAATCCTTGTAGCTGCGATAACTGGGGAGCTAATCCTGCTTTTTCTGCAGTATCCATCTGGAAGGAGAGGATCAGATAAGATCACGCGTTAACCACTTCCTAAACTGAACTGCTGCCAGAAGGGTAGAGGGTGAGACACAAGCAGGGAGGAGCTATGGATTGGCTCTCCTATGGAACACAATGTTCTCTCCTTACCCAGGAGGAAGGGATCTGTGCTGAGAAATGAAAAGTAAGATTTATTTGGTTGGACATGAGTATATCTCATCACTGGCAAATGGCATCACATACATAGATGGAATGGACGTGTGATTACGGATGAAGCCTGGCTGTGGCAGCAGGGATGACAGGCAGTGCAACTTGCTTGATGCTCTTGCAGGTACGGGGACTGTAGTAGAAGCTTTGAATGCAGCTCAGAGTTACTCAAGGAAGAGCCAGCACCTTCCCAGTTGTGTTTCTGTCCTCCTCTGTGACCTCCAGGTAGGATGGCACTGGATGCTGCTCTGTCCTTCCGCTCACCTCACTGCTCTGCTTCCTCTTCCAGGTGCTGTATCATGCTCAGATAGGACCCCAGCAGTGTGAGAATCATCCCAAGACACCTGCTGCAAGGGACTGACCTCGGGTGCTTCCTCTGCCTTCTGCAGCAGCCGGAACAGCAGCAGAGGAGAGCTGGGATAGCCCCGTGCACCGCACCCAGTCACAACCCGCAGCGCTCACAGGGATGGATTCCAAAGGCAACGTCCGAAGTGGGAACAAACCCGACGCCAAGGCCCCCAGCTCCGGAAAGCCGGAAAAGCCCAACCCTGCGCCCGCCACCACCGCAGACAAGAAGGATGTGCCCAAAGAGCAGCCTGCTCCTGCCACCAAGAAGGCGGGAGGTGATGCTGCCGTCGCCAACAACCACAGCAGCCTGAAACCCAGCCCCGCGGCCAGCGAGACACAAGAGGCCACGGGCCCGTCCCCTGACTCTGAGCACAAGGGAAACAGCTCCGAGGAGTCGCCGGGCAGCATCTTCGACAACGTGAAGCCCTTGCTCATCGCCGGAGGGGTGGCGGTGGCCGCGCTGGCGGTGGTTGTGGGAGTGGTGTTCCTAGCCCGGAAAAAATGATGGAGCCGGGGTGGGGATGAGGAACCCAGCCCCATTGTACAGCTCCTTTTGAGACCAATGCATGCCGAGAAAGTCTATACATATCTCTCTATATACATATCTATATAGTGAGCTAGATAGGTCAACAACAACCACCAACTGCAACTCCAAGTCGTGTTGAAGGCAACCATGCGGTTTGACCCGGTGCGGGGTAACTCCATGCACTCAGTGTGTTCTTTCATGTACTATATCTTGGCTTCTACCACTGTGTATAGATTACAGCTTCTCCTGATGGGTGTAAATGACGGTGTCCCCTCCCCTCCCCTGCTGTCCTCCCTGGGAGACACCCTCACATCCCTTGCAGTCCCCTGTTTTCGAGTCCAAAGTGTTCTACGTCCCATCCAGAGTCCCTGCTTTGTCTTTTGGTTCCTGTTTGGATTGGTTTGAAGTTGGGTTGTGGTGAAGATGGTGTAAAGGGGAGATGGAGCCTTGTGCTAAGACCTACTTTGCCTGTCGCTGTGTTTTGGGCTGGTGTTTATCCAGCAACCCCAGGGCAGGGGAAGCACTGGGCAATGGCAGGCTCCATGACCAACCAGCATCTCTAATCGATGTCTCATGTATCTGCTGCTCATCAGCCCACCTTTAGAAAGCCAACTGGAAATTGCCCCATAGAAAACAGGCTGAGACTGCAGCGTGGTAGAGCTGAGGATGCAACGCGGGGTGTCACATCAAGCCACTTCTCTGGCTGAGCTGCCAGTGCGGAGTGAGCAGAGGGGCTGTACAGTGCACATAGAGGTACCTGGTGATGCCCCATGCTGACCTCGGGCAGGCAGGAGCTGACCTCGGGCAGGCAGGAGCTGCCCTCTGCTTGGTTTCTTGCATGCTGGCAGGCAGCCTTCAGGATGCCAGGGCTCAGCAGGGTCATACGAGCAGCGTTTGGGAATAGAGAGACTTTGTTTTGGATCTAGTATTTCCTAGCCTAGGCTGGGCTTTGCAGGATGCTGTGGCCCCAGCCCCAACTCCCTCGAGGTCAGCTGGACGCTTCCTGGTCATTTCTGTGGGCTTGGGATCAGGCTTTTCACCTGAGTTTTCCCCTACTGAGGGCTTTGGTCTCTCGGTACACGAGAAGGGAGAAAAGGGAGCCAGGAGCTGGTTTTAGTGGCAGAGAGGACCTGCGACCCCATGAGAATAACACTGATCTGCTTTAAACCCTATCCAAGGGCTCCAGATGCCCATCTGCCCTGGGGGGAGTTCTTTCCTCCCTCCTCTGACACTGCACTAGCAGGGATTTGTGACTGCTCCACACGTCGTGAATGGAGACAAATTCCCATCCCTCGGGAACAGCCTGGTTTCATTGGTGAGCACCTTGGCTCTAAAGCCAGAACTTGTAAGGGGGAGAAGGAAGGCAGGCGACGAGAGGGGGTGTTCAGTGCATTGGCTGATGCCATTAACACCATGAGGTGAACAGACCTTGGTCTGAAAGCTTCCATTAGACTATTCTTGGCTGCTGTGCTACTGCGTAATAGAGTCTCATGGTTTTAAATTAGGCCAGAGCTCAGGAGAGGTCAGAAGTGTGGGGTCTCCAGAGCTCAGCAGCAGTTGGAGCTGATGGGCAGGGGTTGGAGTGATGGTTGGCAAGAGGTTGTGATGGAGCAGAGTGGGTTCGGTTGAAGAACCCGAGTTGTACATCTTTCACTGAGCCTGGATGTGTGAATTCAGTGGATGCAGGGCCAGAGGAAGGTCTGGGTTCCTCAGGTACTGCCTCTGGGGTAAGTGCTGCTGGTGGGTGTGTATAACCTGATCTGGCAATCCTTCTCTTGGCTCATGTCTGTCTTATTTACCTCCAGGAAGCTGAATGCACATGGCTTCCCCAAACACAAGGTATTTTAATGCAGCCTGGCCACTCCTATGGTGAGCTTTGCCTTCCTCTTTTCCCTAAAAATCATAAGATATTCCCAAAGGCGCACAGATTGTGGGACCATCGGATGCTGCCTTCTGATGAACCACAGGCTGTGTGCTGTTGAAGTTTAACGCCTACCTCTACCAGAACAGAGACAAGGGGTGGGAATGTTGGGTTTGGAACCACGGCTACAGCCCCTGGGGAAACCCTGGTAGCTTAAAGCACTCTGTGCACGTGTTGTGGATGTGTCTTACAGCCTGGAGGGTCTATGTGGTTTGCAGCAGAAGGCTCCATCAGGGGTGTTTCTGTAAGGCCACTTTTCCCTTGCGATCTGATTTCCCCTCCTCTTTTGCAGGTGTTCAGAGGTTATTTTGGGGACAGAGAGGGGAGGGCAGCCAATGGCAAAGGAACAGGAAGGTGTCTGGAAAGCAGAGATGTGAGGGAACACAGCTCAGAGGCAGTTCCAGCACAGCTCCCTTGCAGTGCCTGCAGCTGGGCTTTGCAAGAGGACCCTGCTGGTGCCCTGCCCAACCTCTTGCCATGCTGGGGAGAGACCCCATTGCATCCCAGCTCCTCCTGTTCCCCCTTGCACCCTGAGCTGGGCATTCTGGTTCCCCATGAGAGAAATCTGGGTGCACAAACCAGAGGCAAACTGCAGTGCAGTCCTGCCGGGAACCTGAGCTCCATGCCTGTATGCTGGGAACAGAGCACCATATCCAAACTGCCAAGGGTTTGGAGGTGGGGTGGCTGTCCCTGAGCTCCTCTTCCCTCCGATCTCTGCTGCACAAAGCTCTTGGCAATAGGAAATCTTTGCTTATGTTGCTCATGAGGAAGGGAAGTTGGTCACTGATGCTTTGATTCATGTTTTGCCAAAGGAGGGTGGTGATTTCAGACAGTGACTTCTGGTTTCAAGGGGAGGCCTGACTCCAAGAGATGCTTCTGCCTCTCCTGTCTGCTCCCTCCCTCTCAGGCCCAGCATATGATTATTTCTTTGGCAATGTGTGACACTATCTGTTACAGATAGAGCATCTATTCTACCATGACCAGCATAGATAGATAAAGGGGGAGGAAAAAGAAACACCTGTTTTACTTTCTAAAGTCCCCTATCATGCTTAACTTAAAGGGTTCTTTATTTCCTTGACTTAACCTTTGGCAACAGAAGAGGGGAAACCCAGTTCTCAGCCAGCATGGGCCTTAACCATTTCTGTCCACCTCCAACTTCCCCCTGCCCCTTTTTGCCCTCAGATGCCAGGAATTTCATCCAGAAACACACCGCAGAGATGGTGATGGGGCTGCAGCTCAGCTCTGGGGTATGTAACCACACGGGAGCCCTCCCTAGGCACCGAACAGGGTATGTCCTGTTCATAAGGGGGTTTCCACCTACTGTGATGGCTTAGCATTGCTGTCTGCTGTCCAGATTTGGTACCTGGGACTCGCCTCTTTGGCACTTTGGTTTGGAACATACCTGTGTTTATGTGTGTGTACACCACCCTGCCTTGAAGCGTATTCTGTGTCTCTATGTATACATATATGTGTGTATTACTGCAGTCTGGGAGAGGGGGGGAACAGCCAACCTGGAGATGCCCCTTCATTTGTTGCCCTGCATTCCCTCCAAGTGTCTGTGCTGTCTTTTGTTGTGCCATTCACATCATGCCATGTAGCACCCGGATTCCTTTTCACCCCTGGTTTCTTCTCAGTGCCCAGAATGTATGGCTAGTGAACTGCTGAATGTATGATGTGCCCGTTGTGCTAGAAGCTCAAAGTTCCTGTTCCCCCTCCCTGGATAGTCGTGTGGGCTACTTGCTTTAAAACAAGGCACTTCTAGACTAGACTGAACTATACCGGACTGTGTGGTAGTGCTTTCTGAAGTGTGGGTCTAGCGCTGATTTGAGTCAGGTAGCTCAAGTGTAGATGCCATACAAGCCCCTAAGCATGCAGCTGGGGCAATGCACTTCAGTCCTGACTTGCAAACGACACCCTCTTAGCAAACACCTCCTGTTCTGCCTTAATGTGCCAGGCTGTGCAGTGGTTTCACTCTGAGATAACACACAACCAGCGAGAAGTAGGCTGAGAAGAGCAAATTGGCCCCTCAGAACTGAAGCTGAAACCAAACCCGTGGAAGCAGAGGCTTCGATGCCTGAACTCGCTGTGCTAAATAAATAGTTGTCTTTTCTCGTACTGAGCACACGCTGTTATTTGCTTGCTGTTCTTTGTGTGGTGTTTGTGATATGAAGTCCTCCTTAGTGCTATCTCCGGGGGTTAACTCGAACCAGATGCTGTGCTTGGGGTTTGAAGAGATCTAGATTGCTAGTTTACTCTTTTGATTAAGTCTATAAATTAGGAATTTGAAGACATTGTAGCTTATCACTACAACTGGAGATTCAATTACTACACCTCAATGTGTTTTCAAGGAGCTGTAAGTTTTAGTCAACTATAAAGATGTCATTATGTTCTCTCAGTAGAAGGTCTTTTGATGCTTCTAGCCTTAAGATGAAATGGATCACACTTCTGCATCCTCTTTTCTCCTACGGATAAGTCCTGTTATTCCTGTTAAGTTCTGCAGTAGGATGCAAGCAAATCTGGAAGCTGAAGGATAACGCAGCAGGGTTTTCAGCAGGGTAAGAATGCATTCCTGCAGGTGCTGTTCACCTCATGCTTAAAGCACTGGGCAGGCACTTACCCTGAAGCCCTTCTTAGTTCCCTTAGGTTGAGTGGTAAGTTAAAAACGGGTTTATGTCTCTGCTGAATCAGAGTTTAGGGGTTGATCCCTGGGCTACTGAAAACAAGTTTTCCATTGGCTTCACCATGCTCTGCTCAGGCCTTTGAAGGCACCAGGGATACAACTGCAGGTCACTGTAAAATGGAAACTCATCCCAATGCATGGTTTCTTTTTGAACTGACGGAAACATCCCTTAGTCCTGCTTAGTGTAAGCAATGTGTAACTAAAACCCCAAGAGCTGGTGAGAGATGATTCCTGCCTTAAAAACTCCCCTTCCTTTCCTGGAACCTCCACTGGGGTTTAGAAGTCAGCATCCTTCTATTCTGGGAATTGGCTGGAACGAACAGTCCTGAAGATGTGAGAGGAAAATCATCCTCCAGGAAACAAACCAAAGAAGGAAGGCAATGACAAAGTGTACCTGAGAGGTGGAATTCTTGGAATTCCAATCAGCTCTATTCCAAGATTCGAGGCAGTGCTTCTGAGAGGGTACAAGAAACCGTACAGAGAGTGCAGAGAAGAGAGAGCAGTTCCATTATCTTCACAGTTTTCATAAGGACCCATTAACTTCTATACCCTATCCACTTCTAGTTATTTCTCTTGGACATAAGGAAAAAATGACCAACTGATTCCATGCAAGTTAACCTTCACTGACTTTTCCAAAGGAATTTTTGCTGCCTCTGTTCTGTGTTCAAGGGTTTGTGAAGCATGAAAAAGACCTGAAGCTTTCTACAACCAATTTTGTACCATTAAAGGAAATGGCAAGTTTATTGTTCAGGCATTTTGAAGGGCATTGTTCTCCTCTTTCACATCCTAAAAGGACTGAAAATCCAACCTACGTGCATTTCCATCCTCTCAGGCTGGGACTTCATGCTAGGGCAGGGATGCTGGTTCCCTTCCCAAGCCATGTAGCATCTTGCTGCTCTCTCATTCCCATCACCATGAAGCTGGGAGACATCTCCCAAGGCATAGGAGCAGGCAACCACATCATCAGCTGGCTGCAGTTCTGCTTTACAGGTTGTGCACCTCCCTTTATGAAGAGAACTGGCTTTGGTCTGGGTAATAAAGACTCTGTATATAAGTTGCTGAAGATGTGACCTGGGCTTCCTGCACGTTTTAGGTCTTACAAGTGGCACTCAGTCGACGGCTCCACTGCAGAGAGTGATGAAACCTGTGCAGCAACGTCCTGCGCTGCCATTCAGCCCGTGTACTTCAGGCTCTATGCTCTGCAGGCTAAAGAAACCAGGAGAGGGCGATGAGAGCAGTGTCTGCTTAGTACTGTGGATTAAATACTGCTGCTCGGGGCTTTCCAGCTCTATTTTTGCCATTTTCAGCTCTCTCTTTCTGTTTAATGGACTTTTCAGGCCATCATTTGTCTCTAAGTACCTCTCCTGCAGTGTTTCTGGCCTATTTTGTTCTCTTTAAACCCTCTCCTGCCCTCACTGAGCTGGTGATTACTTCTCTCCTGCAGTTTATCTATTTGAAGTATTATTTAATTGTTAATAGGAAGTTATCTTTTAAGTGTCAAAGGGCATAGAATAAGATGTCTGAGCTGTCATGGCAAAAATGAGAGGGTACTTAACCTAGGTTCATCAAGCTGAAGGTAGTCATACAGAAAGCTGGTCTTAAGCTAGATCATCTTGAATTGAGATGATGACACAAGGAGCTCCGGAGGGTACTGCAATATAGCTGAGACCTTGGCTTGGAACATGCCCCACATGCCATTCAGCTGGACTTGTCTGGGTCTGTCCAACACTGTTTTTCTATGTCTTTTACTGCATCTTGCTGTGGTCTGCTCAGTCACTTTACCTTGACTGGCCCTGAGGAGTTAGATCTGTTCATCAAAGGGGGTTTAGGATGACCTTTTTCTTTTTGAGATCATCAGTCCAGCCCTGTGACCTGTTTTCCTGTTTAATGCCCAAATTCCTAGGCTGGAGATGCCAGATGTGGCTCCATTGGTTTCTGGAGATCTAATTCATTGCTTGTCCTTCACGGATTCTTTGGCTACTGCACTGTATTCCCTTTCCTTTCCCTACTTTCTTCCCAGGCAACTGCAGATGTGGCCTGTCCACAGCTAGGCACAAACCCTGCCCCGAGGCTGAGGCAGGCACATGAAAGGTACAGGCAATGTTCAGCCACTGAGCACTGCAAGAGCAATGCAGAACGTGTGAAGCTTTCATCTGCTCTAATTGCTAAGGCTTAAAGGTCTGAGTCTGCAAGATCCTGACTGCTCTTATCTGCCATGGGAGCTCAGCAGATGAGGAAGCCACAGCTGGAAGGTGCCTTTCTTGTCTTTGCTTTTCCATGCCAGTCAATGCATGGCCATAAGCTCTGCCCAAGATGAAGCTGCCTGCCAGTCAAGCGGGAGGTGTTCTGGCTGCTCAGGAGATGCTGACACAGTGTGAGCACACACTACACTTGGCTAAGGCCAGTGCTGCTTCAGTCCTCCAGTTACTGGAGCACCAGACATACAAGCAGAGAAGAGAGGTTCTCAAGTGCTCAGGCGCTGGCTCTCAGCTGATGGCAACCACCTGCATTTCTGCTGGCCTTGAAGAAAAAGCTCTAGGGGCCTACTTCAGGATTGAGGACACAGAAGACTGAAAAGATTAAGGATGCAGAACACTGCAAAGGTTGAGGATGCAGAAGACTGCAAGGATCTTTTGGTGTGAATGGGCTGCTTGGGTGTTATCAGTTGATGCAGTAATGCAAGAGTTCTGGGCCTTGAAAATCCACACTTTATTCAACTAACCATGCTGATAAGCTGATATCAAAGCCTGCAGGATCATAGCTGTTGGCTTTCCAAATGCATGAGTTTGGTTCTACTATGTGCTATAGTCCCACTTGCTGCTTTGGACAGCGTGTGCTCTGCCTGGATGCTCTGGCGGGCAGTACTTGGGGACTTGTGCTCTCCATTCTTTGATGCCCTTCAAATTAAATATTTTTGGGGTTTTTTTGCTGAAAACCGTAACTTGGGTTAAACAGGATTGGGACCAACACCTTCCTCTTGCTCCTGGTTCTCCTTCAGTTGCTTCCAGCTTGAAATTCAGAGAAGACTCCATTACTTTTTCATCACTCAGAATGCAGAGCCTTGATGCAGCAGAGCAAGAATAAAGCCTCTTTCCGTCCATGCACGACGATGCCCCAGTACCAAACCTCCCACCAGGAAACCTTGCATCATCATTGCAACTGTAAAGACCTGCATTGTATCCCTGGTTTTGCAGCGGCAGCTTCAAGCGCTCAAGTTTCTGAGGTGATTTGATAAGGACAAGGGTGCCCATACAGTTTTGCCATGTTAAAAACCAACCAACAAGTGAATAATTTGGCTTTCTCCAGTTTTGAGCAGCCCTTCTAAAACCTGGTGCCCTTCCAAAACCTGGTGCCCTTCCTCAAGTCACTGCTTAGGACCGTTTCCATTGATACCTAAGAGTTGCAATCTGGACTCCCCAGTGAAAACCAACTCTCCTCTAGCGGTAGGTGCAGGTTGATAGCAAATTGGTGGAGCAACTAAAACAGTAGGAAGGGAACGTGAAGGTCAGATTACAGGGGATTTTGATTCTTTTCCTTATGGTTTGCTTGGATTCTGTTACTTTTCCAGGGACTGATCCAAAGCCCTCAGGAAGTTCATGCTGGTAGCAGGGAAGCGCCTGCTGCTACCCTACAGGCATCTTCCCAATGGCACCAGTGGGTTTTGAGTCAGCCCTTACATGTGTTTTGCAAAGGATAGTGATCTGCAGAGCAACACCTTGATTTCTTCCCTGTACAAACAGACCTGCTCGTCACTGACACCTCTTTACCTGGGTTCAGCATACAGGTTTGGTTTGGGTTTTGCTTTCAGGCACAATATGCTGCTAAGACACATTTCCTGGAGGGAAATGGACACCTACCTACACACAAAGCTATCCAGCTGATTTATACCTTGTTGAATTTATAACCTTGTCTATGCTTCTATGGACACTTTGTATGGGCTGCAGCTCAAATCCTAAAATAGTCAAGAATTTTCCTTTCCCATATAGTATTCTATTTACTTTGACTGAAAACAAAAACAAGCGTATAAATGCAATAATGCAGGTAGACTAGAAATACTAGATTGAAAATTAAAGTAGTTTAGCTTGTCCCATTGTGACTGACAGTGTTGTCCGACACCCAACGCTGTACCCGACCATATTCCAGGCTTTCTATGTAGCTGAATCTAGTATTAGCTTTGAAAACCCATTGTATGAGTGGTGGGTGGATGGGTTTGGAAACGTGTGCTCTCTATACATTGTATGTTACTCACATCAGAAGCTGTATGGCCACTCCATATGCTGTGAAACTGTAAATGATTCCCAATACACCTGTAACTCTTACCAGGATTGTGAGAAATAAACTATATACAGAGATATATATACACACACACATAGATATATTGTATAATTCCTCCTGTGAGCATCTATGTGGGCTGTGAGTGAAAATGGCTGTAATCCCTCTCCCTCTTTACTCCTGCCCATGCTTCTGACAGGTTTAGTGTTTGCTAGGAGTAGTGATCCCAGTAAGAACTGTAAGCAAAGGCAGTTCCTGCCCCAGATAAATGCCAGCCTGCCTGAGGAAAGCAGGCAAAGGAATATGATCGTTATTCCCACATGGAAGCTAAAGCATGGAATTAGATTTGCCTAGAGCCACAAAGGGAACATTACTGATCCCAGTGATCCCCTGGTCTCCAGGCTTGGCTGCACATTTGCTGGGACCTCTCTGCTCCCAAATCCCTATAGTTTGATGGGGTTTGTCTTTAAGTTGGTCTGGGAGCATCCATCCTCATGAGTAAACAATCCCCTGGATACCTGGCTGATATCCAGGGAGGTTCCTGCACACCAGTGAGCCAGGGATTCCCTTGACCTGTCAGGCTCAAGGAGAGACCTTATAACAGTCTTCCAATACCTAAAGGGGCTGCAGGAAACCTGGAGAGGGGCTTTGGACAAGGACCTGTAGGGCCAGGCCAAGGGGAATGGCTTTAACCTGCCCGAGGGGAGACTGAGATGAGCTCTTAGGCAGAAGCTCTTCCCTGTGAGGGTGCTGAGGCGCTGGCCCAGGGTGCCCAGAGAAGCTGTGGCTGCCCCATCCCTGGCAGTGTTCAAGGCCAGGTTGGACACAGGGGCTTGGAGCAAGCTGCTCCAGTGGAAGGGGTCCCTGCCCGTGGCAGGGGTTGGAGCTGGAGGAGCTTTAAGGTCCCTTCCAACATGAACTAGTCTGGATTCTAATTACCTTCCTGTGAAGGGGAAGGCAGCAGGGATGCTACAACTTGGAAGCTCTCCCTATAGTTTGGACTCAGTGGAGGCACCTGCACAAGGTGTCCAAGGTGTCCTCCTTGGCCTGAGATGAAACTGCGCTGCTGACTGACAGAGAGGAGGAGAATGGGCTGGAGAATCTTCCTCTTGTGCCTCCTTCCAACAAAACCTGTGTCTCTTCTCATTGCCAGGGAGGGCAGTGGCAGACACACATCAGTGCAGTTGTGGTGCAAACACAGGGAGCACTAACAGCAGCTCGGTGCTTTCAAGCACTGTTTTGGCTATATTCCATCCATCCAGTCTGTGTTTCATCTCCTTCCTCCCCTCCATGTATTTATAGATATTTATGAAGCATGAAAATCAGAGGCTACGTTTAGAATTAGCTCAAACTACACTTTGCTTTTCCCTGCTCCCTTCCACTCCAGCTATTATTTAGCCACAGAAAATGAGGCAGTGCCAAATCACTCTGTTATAGGTGTTATAAACGAGAAATGTGGCAGTTCTGTGCTCTCAGAGCAGATCTGAGCAGGAAGCAGTCATCTCATTTGAATTAACCGCAACGTCCAGGCTCTATCACAAAGAATGGTCTGTGTGAAGAAGCAAATAACTCACATTGTCCTTGTGATCCCGTCGCTGTGCTGTAACTACTCTTATTTGTTAACCACACAAACGAAGCAGAGAGGGCTGCAAAGCATTTCCAGTGCTTGCTGGAAGAGAATTCAACAGGAGACCATTTGGAAAGCAGGGAAAGATCAAGTATTAGGACATCACCGGACAATTTAATCTCCCAGCAAGTGAGGCATGCTCAAAAAAGATTGTCCTTCAATCTTTTCCCCTTAAATCATTGTCTCATCCTCTAACGCTTTGGATTTGGGGCAGTTTAGGGAGGGTGGGAGGAGCTGATGGAGCAGGATTGGAGACAGGAGTTTTAGCAAAAGCACTGGGTTCACAAGCAAGGATTAAGGAGCATAAATATAATGCTCTGTGCCAGGAAGCCTGAGGCTGCTGGAGCGGCACTAAGTCCCTCACTCGGTAGCTAAACTCAATAGTGAAAGATAGACTTCGGGTTTATTTGTGGTTATAAATGATTTTCTGGGAGTAAAGATGGACAAAGCAGGAGGAACTTCCAAGTATTTCCACAGCCTATGGATCCAGAACACACTTTAGGAGAGGAGACTGATTGGCAGATGGTTGAAGAGATGGACCAGCAGCCAGCCCAATGGCACGAGCTACATTTCCTTTAGGAAAGCTGACAATTAGGTCCTTTCAAATAAATAAACAGGAATAAAGGCAGAATTGTGCTGTCTTCAAGGTGTATTTATCATTTTATAATGGCATTTTCACTTTGTAATACATGGGGAACCATTGAGATAAATGTATGGAATTAAAGGGGATGAAAAACGTGAATCCTGAAACTGAACAAGGTTTGGAGAAAATACAGAGCCAAAAGCAGTGAAATCTGCACCAAACAAACATGTTCCTTAAGGAATAATATCTTATTGAAGATACAGAGCATACACGAAGGGCGTAATCCAGACCAGACAGGAAGGTTGGGAAGCACAGCTTTGGAAAGGCTTTGGGTCGCTATTTACTTTGCAGTTCTGATGCTCATTTCAGTGGCTCCAGGAAATGACCAAGTCCTTCATCCATGGGTTTCACCCATCATCTTTTTCAGTAACCATTCTGAAGGATCCACATGTGTTTTGTACCATCCCATATAACGTAATTAATTGTAGGATTAGTTCAGGGGTGTGAAGAATCATAGAATCATAGAATAGTCAGGGTTGGAAAGGACCTTAAGATCATCAAGTTCCAACGCCCCTGCCATGGGCAGGGACACCTCACACTAAACCACGGCACCCAAGGCCTCATCCAACCTGGCCTTGAACACTGCCAGGGATGGAGCATTCACAACCTCCCTGGGCAACCCATTCCAGTGCCTCACCACCCTCTCAGTAAAGAATTTCTTCCTTAGATCCAATCTAAACTTCTCCTGTTTAAGTTTGAACCCGTTACCCCTTGCCCTGTCACTACAGTCCCTGATGAAGAGTCCCTCCACAATGTCCTGAGGTTCTTCATCCCAAGGGTGCGAAGTATCAAAAGCAAAACTTGAGAGAGAACTTAGAATAGCTTCAAACCAGCTTAAGCCAATAACAGATGAAGCCAGAACCGTAAAAACAGCTTGGGTTCATCACAGAGCCAGACTGGTTTGGGTTGGAAAGGACCTTAAAGAATATTAAATCCATCACAGCTTCTCTGGGCACCCTGTGCCAGTGCCTCAGCACCCTCACAGGGAAGAGCTTCTGCCTAAGAGCTCATCTCAGTCTCCCCTCGGGCAGGTTCAAGCCATTCCCCTTGGCCTGTCCCTACAGGCCCTTGTCCCAAGCCCCTCTCCAGGTTTCCTGCAGCCCCTTTAGGCACTGGAGCTGCTCTAAGGTCTCCCCTTCAGGAGCCTTCTCTTGTCCAGGCTGCCCCAGCCCAGCTCTCTCAGCCTGGCTCCAGAGCAGAGCTGCTCCAGCCCTTGCAGCAGCTCCGTGGCCTCCTCTGGCCTTGCTCCAGCAGCTCCGTGCTGCTGCCCCAGAGCTGGATGCAGGATGCACAGGGGGTCTCAGGGGGGTTGTGTTCCTCCTTATCCCATGTGTCAGGAACACAGCACCACTGGAATAAACTGTGGTGGTTTGGGCTTTGGGCGAAGATGCAGTGGTAATTGGCTGAGGAGGGACATGGGGAGTTTAGAGCATGAGGTGTGGAGCCCGGTTCCGCAGCTGGATGCTGGCATTGAAAACCAGCAGACATTTCATAGGATCATCATGGTTTGGGTTGGAAAGGACCTTAAATCTCATCCAGCTCTGGACAGGGACCCCTTCCACTGGAGCAGCTTGCTCCAAGCCCTCGTGTCCAACCTGGCCTTGAACACTGCCAGGGATAGATCATCCGGACATGAACGCCTGTTCATTCCCAATCCTCACCGCGATGTCACCCGCTCCCCCCCTCTGCGGTGGACGGTCCCTACAACAAGTCCTCAGTGGTTCCGCCCTATTTAATGAGGTAAAACCTATCAATACAGACATAACCCCCCCCGGGGCACGCAGGGGCGGGACGCGGCACCAGCTGCCCCCCATGATCCGCTCCGATGGGTCCCAGGGGTTTAAAGGCTCCGCGGCCCCACCGGCCCCTCAGCCTGGATCCTCTGTTCCCTTCCCTCGGGCTCTGCCGCTCTGCGCATGCGCGGACCTATGAGGAGACGGGCGCCACCGCCTCCCCCCGCGCGGGCGGCCGCCGCCATGTCGGACCGGCTGGGCAAGCCGAGCTGCCTCATCGTTGCCAGCGCCGCGGCCGCGGGTGAGACGCTCTTTGGGAGGAAACCCCCGGTTCTCCGGGCCCCGTTCCTCGCTTCGGCGTGGCGCCGGTGCGCGATCCTCCGGCCTGCGGGTCCCCTGTTTCCATCCCCCCTTCCCCGCCTCAGGCTTGTGTGGCCGGTCCCCTGCGTGCGGGGCCTGTGCCTCGCCGTGTGTGGGTGCCCTGCTGAGAGCAGTTCATTGGAAAGGGGCTGGGAATGGTGGTGGATAATAAGGTAACGGTGGGCCGTTGATGCCAGGAGGAACGAGAGTGTCCTGGGTGCATGAGGAGTAGTCCAGGGGGTGATGCTCCCCCTCTGCTCGACTGTGGTGAGGCCGCATCTGGAGCACTGTGTCCATTGCTGAGCTTCTCAGTACAAGAAAGAAAAGGAGAGGGTCCAGGGGAGGCCACAAGGATGCTGAGGGCTCTGGAGCATCTCCCTGATGAGGAGAGGCGGTGGGAGCTGGGCCTGGTTAGCCTGGAGGGGAGATCTCATCAGTGCAGATCGATAGCTCAGCGGCAGGTGCAGGCAGCGAGCTCAGTGGTGCCCCGCACCGCTTGTGCAGCTGTGTTGTGCATAGATGTTTGCCCTCCATAAGTGTGCACCTGCAGTGCACATCTGCACGTGTGCTGCTCTGCACAGCTGTGCTGCTCAATACCTCCTGCTCTTCCCCTCTGTACCTGCTGCTGCCAGAGGGGCTGCTAAACTGTGCTTCCATGTGTATGGACCAGGGTGAAACCAAACTCCCTTCCCTTTGCCCACGCTGGACACCCAGAATACCTTCCTCATATGTTTCTCGACACACAGCTTACCTGTAATGAAGGCTTTTAATTCCTGATACCTTAAAATAACCCCCTGAAATTACTGAGAGCTTCAAAGATGAGCAGGAAACCAAGCTGATGTACTTTGCTAGATAAAATTCCCTTTCTGTGGCTGGGATTGAAGTGTGACTGTTGCGTTCTGATGTTGTTGGACTCTGTTTTTCAGGTGTGTCAGCCCAGTCCTTCCTTCACTGCTTTACACTGACAAGTTCTGCTTTTAATCTGCAAGTTGCCACTCCTGGGGTAAGTAAAAATGAGCAGTTACTGTAATTTCAGCCTGAAACCAATTGATACACTGATTGACAAGAGAGTTATACTAAGTCTTTTTGAGGAGTGTTTTATTGGCTTTATAGGTTATTGGGCTCTTTTTAGTTTTGCTTTCTTAATATTGAAGTGAATGAGTGTTTCTTGTATGGTTCTGTCATAGATTGAATCCCAGACTGATTTGGGTTGGACGGACCTTAAAGCTCATCCAATTTCAACCCCCTGAACCATGTTTTCCCTAGGGAAAGCCAATTGATTTTGTGGATGTGAATGAGAGCAACATGCGCTGGGTCCAGGACTTCCGCATGAAATCCTATGCCAGCCCTGCCAAGCTGGAGTCCATTGATGGTAAGAGCTTTACTGTTCACCTGTGTATCATCTCCACCTATCAGGGAAACAAGTGCTTCTTAGGATTGGGAAGAGCACCACAGAAAAGGCATAAAACTTCTATTATTAGAAGGAGCCATAGCGATACAGGTTTTTTTTATGTAAGAGGAAGTCCTAGCAACTGCAGTTGTTGTTTTCTTACATCTTGGATTGATATATATTCATATATATTTTTATATATAAAACATATATATATTGTGTGTATATATAATATACTTTTATATGTAGACACAACATATATATTCTCACATGTGTGTATATATATACATGATATATGTTGTTATTTAAATACTTAAGTATTTTGCTAAAACAGACCCTAGCAGACATAGTGGTTTTAAGTTTTGCTCAGGTAAGAATATGTCATTAAAAATCACACAATTCCAGACTGCTTTGGGCTGGAAGGGATATAGAATCGTAGAATCATAGAATAGTTAGGGTTGGAAAGGACCTTAAGATCATCCAGTTCCAACCCTCTGCCATGGGCAGGAACACCTCACACTAAACCATGCCACCCAAGGCCTCATCCAACCTGGCCTTGAACACTGCCGGGGATGGAGCATTCACGACCTCCCTGGGCAACCCATTCCAGTGCCTCACCACCCTCACACTAAAGAATTTCTTCCTTAGATCCAATCTAAACTTCCCCTGTTTCAGTTTGAACCCATTACCCCTTGTCCTGTCACTCCAGTCCCTGGTGAAGAGTCCATCCCCAGCATCCCTATAGCCCCCGAGGTCTCCATGCAGCCTTCTCTTCTCCAGGCTGAACAGCCCAAACTTTGTCATATGTAATATGTAATATATATGTAATGTTAAAGCTCATCCAGTTCCAACCCCCTGCCACAGGCAGGGACACCTTCTACGAGAGCAGATTGCTCCAAGTCCTGTCCTGGCCTTGAACATTCCTAGGTCCTTTGTCCTAAAAAGGACCTTTTTCTGCACATAGGTCATTAAGCTCAACACAGGTTTTGACTTTCTTTGGTGTTGTCTTAATTTTGTCAAATCTGAAATAGGTTTATGGTCAGGCTCTTTTGGTTGTTACTTTTATCACAATGAGTTTGTCCTTTCCTCCTCACCAGGTGCTAGGTACCATGCATTACTGATTCCAAACTGTCCTGGGGCTATGACTGACCTTGCAAACAGTGGGTACCTGGCGAAGATACTGCATCACTTCAGCACTGAGAGCAGTAGGTGAACATCATTAGGTGTTTCGTTAAATAAAATAGTAGTGCTGTGCTGTTAATGCAAGACTGTTACCTTTCAGTGACTTAAAAGTGTTTTCATAGCTGAGGAGTGTTCATGGCTGGAAAGGGCTGCTTTAGAGTTATATATCTTGTCTTTAGAAGTAGCTTCTTTATGTAAAATGCATATAAAAAATACCTGTAGCTTTTTAATGCTCATAGAATCATAGAATAGTTAGGGTTGGAAAGGACCTTAAGATCATCTAGTTCTAACACCCCTGCCATGGGCAGGGACACCTCACACTCAATAGAGGATTCTCTGTCTCACAGTGATACAGAAATGGTGCTCTCCAAGTCAGCGTGATTCAAGATTGAGCCAAATGTGGAGTACCAGGATCATCACTGAGGCTGTAGTTAATCAAGACTTGTGTTTGCCTCTCATTTACCATGTGAGCACTTGTTCTTCTCTTTGACTGGTGCTGTCTCTAGGCTTGGAGTTACCAGCTAGTAAAGCTTTGCAAGACTGGGGCTATTCTGTGGTGTACAGGAGAAACCTTACAGCTTGAGAGAATATGAACTGTGTGGCATAATCTTACTGCAGGAAGGGAACGAGGATGATCAGGGGCTGGAGCACCTCCTGTATGAAGACAGGCTGAGAAAGTTGGAGCTGTTCAGCCTGGAGAAGAGAAGGCTGCTTGAAGACCTCAGAGCAGCCTTCCAGTATCTGAAGGGGGCATGTAAGGATGCTGGGGAGGGGTTCTTCATCAGGGTAGTAGTGTACAGTAGTGACAGGACAAGGGGTAAGGGGTTCAAACTTAAACAGGGGAAGTTTAGATTGGATCTAAGGAAGAAATTCTTTACTGTGAGGGTGATGAGGCCCTGGAATGGGTTGCCCAGGGAAGTTGTGAATGTTCCATCCTTGGCAGTGTTCAAGGCCAGGTTGGACGAAGCCTTGGGTGCCATGGTTTAATGTGAGGTGTTTCTGCTCATGGCAGGGGGGTTGGAACTGGATGATCTTAAGGTCCTTTCCAACCCTAAGTATTCTATGATTCTATGAACATGCTGTAGCATGAAGAATCTCCTTAACCCTCATCTGTATTTTGACTGTTTGAAGATGCTGCTCAAATATGCTTTGATTTTTCTCTCACAGAGCCCATCTGTGCAGTTGGACATGGAGTCGCAGCCTTGTGTTGTGCCACCAATGAGGATAAATCCTGGGTGTTTCAAGGATACAGCCTGACAGGGGTAGGTTGAGCTTTCTCCTGGCTTTTGCTGTGTGTGAGCCTGTGATTTCAGGTGATGAAGCTGATATTTCTCATAATATAAATCATCTGTATGGTACCCTTGATTTATGTGGAAGAAATAGAGAGTTGTCATTGGAAGGGGGCCCAGCACTAAGTGTATGAAGGGATTGTCTCTCCTGTCATGTGGAGCGTGTTTTCCTTCCGATTGTTCAGTAAACAGTCTTGGATGTTTGAAACTGAAGCAATAAAAAGCTGGGGGTGGCTGCTGCAGCTCTCTGCGTTCATTGTTGAGGGCTTTTAAGACTTGCTTTTAGGTTTTGTGGGTGCTGGGGTTAAGTTTTTGTTTCTCAAGGTGCTCTTTCATTTTAAAAGGCAGAGGAAGTTGTAGGGGAAAAAGCTGTTAGTACAGACTGGCTTGTGATTAAAGTAAATACTGTTGGTTTATTTAATATATGTCCTATGTCTGACTTCACAGGCCATTTACATGGCAGTTGTACCTGTGTTCCAGAGTGATGCAAACCTCTCTAGTACAACTTCTGGGGTACTATGGCTATGGAAACCATAAGAAAACTAGTGTCCACCTGTGCCAATAGAAACTGAACTTGGGATTCCAATTTTCTCTCTTAATTTAAGCTGTATCCCATATTAATTCCAAAGCAGGGTACTGTTGTTTGCAAGTAGCACAGCATTTGTGTCCAGATGTTTGTGGCAAGCACCCAAAGGGGTCTGCACTTTCACTGAGTTAATTCTGTGCACACTGCTCACTGTCTGGTTGATGTGCAGGAGTTCCTTGGTGTCTTTCTTGCTCTTTGTTTCTTTCACTTAAGAGTTTTCAGTTTGTCCCCTGTAGAAAATCCATAGAAGCTGATTGTGGTCATTTGGGTTTATGCTTCATTGCTCTCTGATTTCCTATATGCAGCTGGGAGAATTGTAGAGGGATGTATGTGTTGGTTTTGCTTGGCTTTTCCTGTAAAAACCAAGCCAGACTTCCTTCCTTTTGTTCTTTTCCAGCCCTCTGTGTATGAACTAGTCCGTCAGCCTAATTTTGCCAGTTTGTCCATTATTGTGGAAGACTTTGTGAAAGATTCTGGAGCTACATTCAGTGGTATGGCAGTCTCCTGTTGTCCAGGATTATGTTTCATGGCTGCGTTTGGGGAATTAATGTTTGTGTGCTGGTTTTACACAAGACTCTTGACAGGATATCTCATCTTGCATTCCCATTTCATGATAGAAACGAATACTCTTGTGGATTAAGAAATGATGAGTTGGACCTGCTTGAGAAAGCCATGAGGAGGGCCACAAAGATGCTGTGAGGGCTGGAGCAGCTCTGCTCTGGAGCCAGGCTGAGAGAGCTGGGCTGGGTCAGCCTGGACAAGAGAAGGCTCCTGAAGGGGAGACCTGAGAGCAGCTCCAGTGCCTAAAGGGGCTTCAGGAAACCTGGAGAGGGGCTTGGGACAAGGGCCTGTAGGAATAGGACAAGGGGAATGGACTTAACTTGCCAGAGGGGAGATGGAGATGACCTCTTAGGCAGAAACCTTTGCTTCGCTGGTTTTATTGTGGAAAATCTCTTGATATATGCACTTTATCCACCTGGTGTTAATTGTATCAAGGGACCAGTCCTGCTCTCCTTCCATAGGAAGTCTTTCTAGTGAAATCATTTCAGCATTTGTACTTTAATATTGTCCCTGTCTGTTGGAGTTGTTGAACAGCATGTCTGTCACCCAGCAAATCTGGTTGAACTAGTCCTCTTTTGTGTAAATTCCATGGGAGATGTGATGCAGACACTGAGATAGTGTCCACTAACATGATGCCTGTTGCTTTTCCTCCTGCATTTAGCCAGCAGTCCGGATGCTGTACATGTTGTACTGGACAGGCACCTGGTGACAGGACAGAACGAGAATTCCACTCTTCCCGCAGTCCAGAATCTTCTCATCCTTTGCAACGTCAGGTGAGGTCATATGGGAGATACCAACTAGGGACAGGGTAGTGGTGAGCAGCTCTAGTGTCAGCAATATTGTCCCAAAAGAGTATTTTTTTCCCCTTGGTTAAGTGCTGAAGTGTCATCTGTGTTTGCAGGTGGTTATGTCTTTTGGTAAATAGCATTTGTGGTTATTAAAAGGTAAAATGGGTTGGGAAATGCACAGCCGTATATCAGGACTGGTAAAATAAAATGCAGAATAGGCCTTACTAGATGTTTCAGCTACAATAAACGTTCCTTGTGTGTCGTTCGTTGTGCTTTGGCAAGTTACCAGTTGGTCAGCAATTGTTTTAGGATCTGGGAATGAATGGATTTAACTTTGGTGGTGGCTTGGCTGTCTGACTGTCCTCAGGTAGAAGAACACATATAAATAACCACCCCAATCTTCTTTTGTTCAGGTGAATGTGTGTTAGAAGTCCTTTCCTGGCTGTGGACTAACAGGTTGTGTCATGTTTGGATGTGTTTCCTTCAGCAGGAAATGAAGGAACAGGTCTCTTTGCATAGGATGGATGAAGAGCCAGCAGGTTAAGGAATTCCTTGTCTATGAACTGGATAAAACATCCCTCTAAATTTGTCCTGCACTGTGGAGTGGCTGTGACAGTGAAGTAACAGTGTCAGGCTTTGCATAGATGGAAAGGATGAAGGTTGTGACTGAGAACTTTGAAGTCCATCACACTCCAGAAGCAACGATGAAACCATCTTGTGTCTTTGTTGCTGTGTCTTTTTGTTCTGCTTCTTCTCTCTAGACCAGAGAATTTCCAGATGTGGGAATGTCTTTTTAAAGGAAAGTTGGTGCTATGACTTCAGATTGCTGAAGACCTTACTCTGGGTTGATGTTATCCTGATGGTTAGTAACTGCCCCGAAGAGCGCTTGGAACAATGTGAACCATGTGGTGTTTGTGTTTCAGATAGCAAAATCTACTCCCAGAGCTTGACTGAAATGCAATTCCAGATGCAGGGAATTAAGGGAACCACCTTTCATTTGGTTACTGTCTGAACTCTGAATGTGTTGGGCACTTGGATGTGCTCGGAATAGGATGGAAAATGCTCAGCTGTTCTCTGAATAAAGCGGAAGAGGTTGTTTGCAGCAGCTCACGCTGTGGTGATGCTGTTTGCATAATGAGCCCTTGTTTCCTTTGTCTGTTTATGTTGTTGGACTTGTGTTTGAAAAGCCTGCTCAGCTGATTTTAAATGGTCTTCTGATGGCTGTTTCTTCTTTGTGGTGCTTATGTTACGGTGTTTGTTCTCTTGAAATGCTTGAAATTCTTCTGCTTGGCACGTACATTGCAGTTGTCTCTTGCTAGAATGTTACATGAACAAAGGAATTAAAAGTGTAGGCAGCTCATGTGGATTGTGTCTTCTGAGGACCCAACTGTAAGATGCAGTCTGGCCTTCTCTTTCCCTTTGAGCTGCAGTGGGGCCTGCTTTTTGGGCCTGAAGTTGAGCCTGGAATAACCAGCCCAAGAATAGTTTTGGTTGTTGCAGGCTCGAACTTACTAAATCCATGGGGAAGTGGGCATGTGGATGGTTTCCTTCCCTCTTGGAACTGAGGGCAACTTTCTGCAGTGCTCTGAGGGAAAGGACCTTTGCGGTTGCATTAGTTTTTGTCTTAACAGGACAATGGGATGTATTGGCTATAACCAGGCATCAAGCAGGGTCATTTTATGTCTTTTTCTCTAAAAATTTATTTCTTCTGTCTCAAGAAGTCAGAGTGATTTTAAAAGATAATTCACCGTGAAATTTGTTGGGTCTTCCACTGTTGTATTCTGAGTCCAGCTTTAATATTTTTGGCTTTGATAGAAAGAAACATTAGAATTTGAAATGAAAATTGGGCTTTGATAGAAATTCCACTCTCAAATAACTTTGCTAGCTTAAATCCTTACTCCTGACAACACTTCTGAGGGGTTTGTTGGCCTTTGCCATCACGACATCCTTTCCATCAGAGCACTGGAACAGGTTGCCCAGGGGGGTTGTGGAGTCTCCTGCGTTGGAGATATTCAAGGCCCGGCTGGACAAGTTCCTCTGTGATGTACTCTAGGTTACCCTGCTCTTGCAGGGGGGTTGGACTAGATGATCTTTTGAGGTCCCTTCCAACCCTTGGGATTCTGGGATTCCTGGTGCCTACTGAAATATGGGAAGTCATTGTGTTTCTATTGCAGTAGTATTAGGGATTGGGGTCATTTTGTGTTGAACCTGCAGCAAGGAGATGCTCTTTGCCACCCAAAGCTTTATTTCATTAGGGAAGGTGAAATTCCATGTTCTAGGCTCCAGGGGCTGCCTGAGCAGGGATCTTGGCAGGGCTGGAGTTGGATGATAGGGGCCATGGAGGAGATGGGTGTGACTTCTGTGCCTTTGAGGTGAAGGAGCTTTTGCCACACCTGAAGCTGCAAAGCCAAGTCTTGCTTCTGAAGTGGGAAGCTGAGGGGCTACAAGGCTGGATTACCTGACTGTGCTTGTGTGTGACTGTCCATTTCCAGATGTATTGATGTCTGCCCTGAGTCCTGTTTTCAGTTCCTTCAGGAGGAAGTTCTGTCCAGGCTCATCAGTAAGGTGCCAGGTGAACAAGCACTATTTGGAACACTCCAGCCTGTTATTGATTCTCTGTTATACTATTTTGCCTTAGTATGTGGCAGTCAGGACCTCTTGGAGCTGCTGTTTGTGCCTCTGTTGGGAAGTACACTGAGGTGTGAAGTTCTCTGCCTTTCGATTCTTGTAACACCTCCTCCTCCTTTCCATATGGGAGTAGATAAAGAGGAGTTCCTGTGTGTATCTTCCTTCTTTGTCATCACACATACATTTCTCTCTCCTCATAGTCTCAACTGGCCCCAGTGTTGAAGCTGCTCTTGCAAAATAGAGGGAGAATTGCAGGATCCAGAAGACAGTGGCTGGAGAGGTGATGTGTGCAAGTGTTTGTGTCTCCACCTTCCTGATGGGGTTGAGAAGGAGGCTGGCTGGCTGTGGTCCAGCTTCTAGCAACAAAAGCAAAATGACTTCTGTAATGCAGCTCTCATGTGGATTTGTGGCATCTTTAGAAATGACACTGACAAATGGTGATTAATGATGATGATTCTTAAAAGCTCTTGCACAGGGTGACCAATTTTAGCCAAGGATTGGAGAAAACAAATCTGGAAGTGGGAAAAGATCAAATTAAAGTAGAAACCACATGAAGCTGTTCGATGTCAGGCCAGATACATTCAGGACGGTTTCATTCTGTTTATTCGGGAGGGTGTTATGTCAGTGGCTTAAAATATGAAGGCAGCATCCATCATTTTGGCTCATTGTTCGACTTCTACAGTCCATACAGGATTAATTGCACTTAGTCAGGAATGATCCATAGAGTTTAGTTAGATCTATTGAGTTAAACCATTAAAGTTCTTGTTTAGTTCTCCAGAAGAGCTTTCCATGCAGCAGGAAACCTCTTTTCAACCACACATCAGGCTATTTGTGTAACTCCTATTTATTTTTAAAGGGTTGAAGTCTGGGTTTCAAAGGCCACAGCATATCCATAGCTTGGGGTGCTGGAGCATCCATCCCTCCTTTAGTTCCATGCTCATTCTGTTCCTCAAACGTAACACTTGGCATTTTTTTGTTACTTTTATCTTTTGCTTTAAGTTATCTACATCAACTAAACCCATGAAGTGATGTTACAGAATGAGTAAGGATTTTTGGGTATCTTGCAGCTGAAACTTCCTGTGTGAAGAACTTGAATACCTCAGCCTGTATCTTCTGTACCCTGTGTGCTGAGCTTCCTTCCTGGTTGACCTGAGAAACCAGGCTGAAGTATCACACCCCAGGCAGCTGAGTAGGTTTGGGTTTTAGCACTTGGTTTAAAATGTTATGCCTTAAAATGGTGTGTGTTCTCCTCTCTGGTTAGGAGAACACAGATGCTCAAACTGCTCAAGTTAAAAGGCTTTTCTTACCTGATTATATCTAAGAAGACTGTAAAATAACAGCAGCTGGGGTTGGGGGCATTAGCTTAGATGAGGAATGTTGCTTCTTGTTGCCTCATGTCTGTTGACCTTTATCAGTGCCTTAGCTTGTGGTGCTGCTTTACCAACCATGTGTGCTAATCTTTAGCTGAAAGTTAAATTGAATGTTAAGACACGTGTTTATGCTCCATCTAGTGATGTGGGCTAGAAATGCGGTGTAACTGACTTCTAACTGGTGAGGAAATGGGAGTTGTAGAATCATGGAATGGTTTCGGTTGGAAGGGACCTTAAAGCTCATCCAGCTCCAACCCCTGCCACAGACAGGGACACCTTCCACTAGAGCAGCTTGCTCCAAGCCCCTGTGTCCAACCTGGCCTTGAACACTGCCAGGGATGGGGCAGCCACAGCTTCTCTGGGCACCCTGTGCCAGCGCCTCAGCACCCTCACAGGGAACAGCTTCTGCCTAAGAGCTCATCTCAGTCTCCCCTTGGCAGGTTAAAGCCATTCCCCCTTTGCCTGTCCCTGCAGGCCCTTGTCCAAAGCCCCTCTCCAGGTTTCTTGTAGGCTCTTGGCATACTTAGCACATGATGTGTATTGGTTTTCCCCTCTACCTGGCTTGAGGGTAGCGATTGGAACAGCCACAGGGAGGACAAGCTGCTGGTGGTGCTTGCAAATGCTGAGCATTCCACTGTCTCTGTGGTCAGCTGCTTCCAGAGGGCTCTGGCATTTCAGCCACATGACAGGCCCTTTTGTCCCAGAGCCAGAACCTGCTTCTCAAACAGATGGAAGGCTTCAAATTCTGGAGATTTTCAACCCACACAAGCCCTGATTGTTTCAGTGCTGTGCTCTGGGGTGCTTGATGCTCTGATCCCATGAATGAGTGTTAGCAGCCAGGCTGATTTCCATAGAAATCTCTTCCTGGAAACATCAGCTGCTGCTTTGTTTTATTTAAGGAACCACACACACAGGGTTACATCTTGTCTGGGCTGGATTCATGGGAGCGTGTTCTGTTTTCCTCTGTTATAGGCAGACATAGAAGTATCTGCTGGAAGCACCAAAGTATGATGCTGTATCATGTGATACATGGAGCAGAAACCTTTGTGGGATGAATCCAAAGGGACAAGGGGCTCTCTCACAGGATTTATCCATAGGATAAGTTTTAACAGCTTACAGCTGTAAAGAAACATTCCTGTATTGCACTCCCATAAAGGATTTCTTTACCAAGAAATGTGATCTCAATTTTGATCGTTACATTAAGTTCAGTTTTGCTGCTAACAGTAATGAAAATTTCTTTGTATTTTGACCAACCTGATGTTTAATGGGCAAAAAGAGATTGAGTGACATGAAAGGTGATGAGGAATGGCCAAATCCCCAGCAGCTTAGCCTTTGATCATGAGTCCATGATCTGGTCTGATCTGATCCATGATGAGTCTGATCCATGGCTCTCCTATAGCTTGATGCTGTAGCTGCCATCAGCAGAGGTAGCTTGGATCCTCTGAAGCCAGAGGTGTCAGACAGCTTGGGCAGACTTCTGAGGAGAGGAAGTGTCTCTTCAGAGCACTTGACAAAGCATTTGCTTGTTTTAGGGGATCCCTTACAGGATGTTTGAACTCTGTCCTCATTGCCGTCTGTAGTGAATGGTTGTGAGTCATGGTAGAGTCCATTGGTGGATTAAAATGTTTAAACAGGTTCTTTTCCTGCAGCTCCCACAGGATAAAAACAAGGAAGAAAAAACTGTGAACCTTCTGCTTTCTTCACCTTAGGTGCTGTGTGATGAGCCCTGCTCTTTCATCCTGGGTACCAGAGTGCTTTTGTGTGTTGCTGATGGATCAGCCCTTTTGGCTTTGTACAGTGTTCTGCCAGTTCTGAGCTGCCTTGCAGATTCTCACAGCCACAGCAGTGACACTTAACTGAGGATCACTGGGCTGTGCTTGTGTGCTGGCCCTGAACAACAGCAGTGAGCCAAAGGGGGTAATTCCAGTAGGATTGGAGTGCCACAACTCCTGTAAGAAGTTGCCTGCCTTCTGCATGTGTCACCCCCCTGCCCCAGGAAGCTGTACGTGACTGTTGGGCTGTGTCTGAATGCTGTGGACTGCACAGAGTACCCTCTGCTTTCTGGAAATCCTGCATTTCCTTAGGTAAACCTGTGCTGAAGGCTGCCCTGAGTGTGTGGATGTCACAGGACAAATGGGAGACCCCTTTGCAAATACTTGCTCTGTGTGATCTGAATCCATCTGAGCTCAGGCGGTACCCTACACCCAACAGTAAAGTGAAACTGAAGTCCAGACCGCAAAGGTGAGCTCGTAAACTTCCTTCAGTTAACGCAGAAATCAAGTTTGAGCAGCAGAGCCCCCAGTGACCTCTGACAGTTGTCACCCTGACAGTAGAGTGGCTGGGTCAGCCTTCGGAAGAGAAGGCTCCTTAAGGGGAGACCTGAGAGCAGCTCCAGTGCCTAAAGGGGCTGCAGGAAACCTGGAGAGGGGCTTGGGACAAGGGCCTGCAGGGCCAGGCCAAGGGGAATGGCTTTAACCTGCCAGAGGGGAGACTGAGATGAGCTCTTAGGCAGAAGCTGTTCCCTGTGAGGGTGCTGAGCCGCTGGCACAGGGTGCCCAGAGAAGCTGTGGCTGCCCCATCCCTGGCAGTGTTCAAGGCCAGACTGGACACAGGGGCTTGGAGCAAGCTGCTCCAGTGGAAGGGGTCCCTGTCTGTGGCAGGGGTTAGGACTGGAGGAGCTTTAAGGTCCTTTCCAACACAAACCAGGCTGGGATTCTGACTTGTCCCTTGGCTGTACTTAAGTTCAGTTTCCTTTCAGCAAGATGACAATTTTCTGTTAACAGCCTGTAACGACTCCAGTGATGTAGATCCCAGGGCAGGCTGTGACTTGCAGGGACAGGTCTGATGCTGTGTCACCCAGTGCAGGGAGGTGGGGCCTGGGCAAAGCTTTTAATGCCAGCCTGACTTTGAAAGGGGAAAGGTGATCTCCCTCCAGAGAGCTTGTTCCACCCTGGCCTGCTGGTCACTGTTACCTCTACCTGTAGAGCAGAGGGGTCTCCATCGGTCCCCTGAGATGGCTTCATCACCCTCTGGCAGACAGGCACCTGGGAGTGCAGCATCACACACATCTGGTATGGTTGTTATCAGACCCGTATCTGATTTGTGAACACGGAGCTGATGCATGCAGCATCACACACATCTGGTACGGCTGTTATCAGACCTGTATCTGATTTGTGAGCACAGAGCTGCTGTCACTTCAGTTGAAGCAGCATTTCCCAGGCTCTTATGGCAGTGTTGTGTTGTGACAGTAGTGCTGCTGTGGCATGCTGCTGTCAGTGATCAGATGTTCCCTTGGCTTGTTTCTCTTGTATTACTCAAGCTGGATACAGTGTGTGTGTGTGTGTGTGTGTCTGTGATAGTGTTGTAGCCTCAGTGCTGCTTCCCCCCCCCTTTTTTTTTAAGAGATTAACTTCAGGCAACAGTTGCTTGTGTCTACATCTAAACAGGAACCCTGTAGCATCAATTAGATTGGAAAGAAACTTTAAGGTAAGTCCAACCATTCCCCAGCACTGCCAAGGCCACCACTAAACCTTGTCCCCAAGTGCCACATCTTTTAAATACCCTCAGATATGGTGGCTCCGCCACTGCTCTGGGCAGCCTTTTCCAGTGCATGACAACCCTTCTGAGGAAGAAATGTTTCCTAATACTTAGTCTAACCCTCCCCTGGCCCAAATTGAGGTCACTTCCTCTTGTCCTATTGCTTGTTCATATCTGTTCTTGATGGAATAGGACCTATATAAACTGATAAGAGAGACTGAGTAAGCCTTAAGAAAATACAGCATTGAATCTCATCACATGCAGCCCAACTTAATTGAAAGGCCTATAATTGGTAAATGCTGCATTAGGATTAGGTCATTCCTGAGGAAGGCAGCCACAGAGCTCTTCCTCTTTTCCAAAAGCAGCAGCTTAAGGGCAGCGAGGAAAGGATGACAGGAAAAACCCAACCCAAAGCAACCCACAAAACACAATCGCCTCATTTGTGGAGCAGAGTTGGCAGCAGTTCCGTGACTGTTGCATAAAGAAAAGCAGTAATTCCTCCAAAGACAATATACAGAGCTCTTAACAGATGATCTTGAGCTGTAGCCACATGTTTGCTCTGTCAGCTCAGATTTACCAACTGTCAAGTGCTTTGTTAACTGCTTGAGAGACTTAGTTCTTTCATTTTGAAAGCAGAGTTTCCACTACTGTCAGGGTACATGTAGCTTGTGCATGTGTTGTAATCTCAGTGGCATTTTCCCCTTCAGTCAACTCCCTCTTCTTGCTGTCACCTTGTTTTGGGCTCTCAGACAAGTGCTAAACAATTATACTGGATAAAATTCCTCCAGATACAATTTTCCCCCATTTAAAAGCATTGAAATATGCATTATGAGGGGATGCACCAGATTTGCCAACCAGCAAGTTACTACTGCTGCCAGCTTGGCTGCAGAGAGAGGAAAGGAAGGGACTGGAGCCTAGTTGGTATCGTGTTCTATACAGTATCATAGAATGGTTTGGGTTGGAAAGGACCTTAAGATCATCCAGTTCCAACCCCCTGCCATGGGGAGGTGTGTGTTGTGTATATAAATATATATGCACATATATATATCTACATATCCATATCTGCGTATGCAATATATATGTGTATCTTGTAAGAGTACTTGTGGGTTTAGTATCAAGGAAGGCTTTTGAAACCTGGGTCTTCTCTTTAGCCACAGTAAAACAGGATGAAAGGCAAAATCGCTTCTCAATGTGTTAAGGCTGTAGACTTCATTAGGAGTTTAGTATTAAATAAGTGTACAAAAGTGGGAACTCCTGTGTCACGTGTGTCTGCAGCAGTGAAATGAACAAGGCCTAAGGACAGGCTGGGTTACTTTGCATGTATTGACAAAAGTGCCACCAAAACTGGAAATGCTATTTGTCCCTTTGCAAATTGATAAAAAAAGCATGGTACAGAACTCTATCCATAGACAGCATGAGACTTGTACAGGTAAGACATTTGTACATCCATTTACTCTCGGGCGAGCCACTCTTCCAACCCTCAGGAACATCCTTGTTTTCCTACTTCCCGTTTTCAGCACTGAACATTCGTTCCTAGAAAGAGAGAAGGAAAACACCAGAAGCTGAGGCAGAGTTTGGGAGCTGAGCTTTAGTAATGCAGGTCACTGTGAAGTAGTTTTCAGTAACAGCAAGTTGTGGAGACCTCAGAGCAGTGTTTGAAGGGGACTACAGAGATGTAGGAGAGGGACTCTTCATCAGGGACTGCAGTGATGGGACAAGGGGTGATGGGTTCAGACTGAAACAGGGGAAGTTCAGGTTGGAGATAAGGCAAAAGCTCTTCCCTATGAGGGTGCTGAGGCTCTGGCATAGGGTGCCCAGAGAAGAGGTAAATGCTTCATCCCTGGCAGTGTTCAAGGCCAGGTTGGACGGAGCCTTGGGTGACATGGTCTAGAGTGATGTGTCCTTGCCCGTGGCAGGGGGTTGGAACTGGATTATTTTAAGGTCCTTTCCAACCCAAACCATTCTATGATTCTAAGTGCTAGCTCAGGTTCCTTGCTGTGTATTTTTTCCTCCAAAAAACACAGTTCAGTTAATGCCCTTTGAAAGCCTCTCCATAAGCTGACACAGGACTTCCACATGGCCTGACTCTACTCAGATCTGCTTGTGGTGCCTCCTAGTGCCAAGTACAGACATGATTTACTTCCAGCTCCCTATCTAGAGATTATTTACATGTCTCCTACCACTGCTGACAGCTGAAGAGTTTCAAATTAGACTTCAAGGCTTTTCACTTGGACAGCAGTGTTATCTTGATCAGCTGCCAGCCTAAACACTGCCTTGGGCCTCAAGCACCTGGTGTGGCTGTAGACATCTGCATAAATTCTTTCTTGAGATGCAGGAAGGTTTTATCATGTTCACTTCAGTTAGGTGGCCATTTTGCAAGCTGCCTGTCCTACATAACGTGTACCACCTGCATAGAAACCTGACCAGACTTGCTCACAGGTTCCTAATCCTTGGCCATACCACAGGGAGCTGCATGGTAGGAACATGAGAGGTGGCAGTGTGAGTGGTGGGCAGGTAGCGTAAGCCAAGGGGGTATGGCTTTAACCTGCCAGAGAGGAGACTGAGATGAGCTCTTAGGCAGAAGCTCTTCCCTGGGAGGGTGCTGAGGCGCTGGCCCAGGGTGCCCAGAGAAGCTGTGGCTGCCCCATCCCTGGCAGTGCTCAAGGCCAGGTTGGACACAGGGGCTTGGAGCAAGCTGCTCCAGTGGAAGGTGTCCCTGCCCGTGGCAGGGGTTGGAGCTGGAGGAGCTTTGAGGTCCCTTCCCTCCCAAACCACTCTGGGGTTCTATGCTATAACATCTACCTTTAACATCCTCTCCAGCTTAATTGCATCTGCAGCAAACTTTCTGATCCCATCAGATAGTTTCTCTACAGCCATCTGGTCTTCATTGTGGTGCCAGCGGAATGCCTTCTCATCCAGGTGGAGCTTCTCGAGATCACATGCCTGAGCTGTGCAATGGGACATAAAAGAGAGACAAAACCATCAGAATATAATCAAATAACCACCAGCTTCCTAAAACAGAAGTGATTTAGGAAGGACCCAGCTCCAGCTGTTGAATCATTCCAATTTCCAACATGACTTGCTACAGGGGGACATTCTGGGATGCAGGACTGAAAGTGCCCCTGACCTGGTTTTGGGAGAGGAACAGAAGGTAACCTAGATAGTGAGTTTCTCTTAAAATACAATGTTTATGTGCATGTTATTGTCTTGTATCTGCTTCCAAATGGTACTTTCAGGCCTATTACAAAGAATTATGCAGCAGTCCTACTGCAGTGAGACTTTGTAAGTAAATGTGCTGAACAATTTGGTCTTTGATCATTTAGCAAGTCCTTAACAAAAGCTCAACTGATAACACTCCTCCAGGCCAGCTCTGTCCTGTACCCAGCTGCCCATGGCTACACTGTGCACAAATCTCCTCTCCCGAGGTGTAAAGTAGCATTTGAAAAGGAACAGCAGTGCAATGGGAATGTTCATTCAAAGCCATTGTGGTACAGTATCACTAAGTCTTGCCTACAATTCACTTCCAGAGTTTCTGGAGGGAAACCCCACCTTTTGGCATGTTTAGGGCCAATTCCATCACTGATGCAATATTAAGATTAAACCAGGTTTGTCATCTTTGCTAATGGTCAGTAAACTCTTATCCCAAGTGTATGATGTATAAACTTCCTCCTGCCCTCTCAGGAGAAGGTGCATGGTATTAAAACACAGTCAGATCCCATCCTACTTCCAGTTAGCATCCTCAGTGTCACTCAAGACCCTAAAGAAGTGACTGTGTGGCAGTAGCAGCACTGTTATAATGAGGCTACAGTGCTTTAGAGGGGGGTCTTTAGAGGATTTACCCTTAGAGAAAGAACTGCAGAGCTGAGGGGAACAACTCACTCAACACTCAATAAGAAAGGGAGCCTGAGCAAGCCCCCATTCCCCAAAAGCAGACTTACCCTCTTTTATGCTGAGTGTGGGAGTTAACTTGACATACTCTTTGCTGAGCTCTGCCAAAAGCTTGGGTGAAATGGTGAGATAGTCACAGCCTGTCAGGGCTTTTATTTCGCCGGTGTTTCGAAATGAAGCACCCATCACAATGGTTTTGTAGCCAAACTTCTTGTAGTAGTTGTAGATCTTGGTGACGCTCTTCACTCCTAAAGGGGAGAAATCAGCAGCTTTCAGGATGGTACAACACAAGAGGGATGTGGAGCTGCTGGGGTGAGTCCTGAGGAGGCTGTGGAGCTGCTGCGAGGGCTGGAGCAGCTCTGCTCTGGAGCCAGGCTGAGAGAGCTGGGCTGGGTCAGCCTGGAGAAGAGAAGGCTCCTTAAGGGGAGACCTTAGAGCAGCTCCAGTGCCTAAAGGGGCTGCAGGAAACCTGGAGAGGGGCTTTGGACAAGGGCCTGTAGGGCCAGGCCAAGGGGAATGGCTTTAACCTGCCAGAGGAGAGACTGAGATGAGCTCTTAGGCAGAAGCTCTTCCCTGTGAGGGTGCTGAGGCGCTGGCACAGGGTGCCCAGAGAAGCTGTGGCTGCCCCATCTCTGGCAGTGTTCAAGGCCAGGTTGGACACAGGGGCTTGGAGCAAGCTGCTCCAGTGGAAGGGGTCCCTGCCCGTGGCAGGGGTTGGGACTGGAGGAGCTTTAAGGTCCCTTCCAACACAAACCACTCTGGGATGTACAATCATTTATAACATGCTCAAACCCAAGTGTTTTCACAAGGGGACTTATGAATCAACTGCACTTTGATGAGTAGCTACTGTATGTTTAATGGTATGTTAAAAGCTCACCTGGATCCTCTGAAGGTTCATAGCTTTTCTTGTCTCCATTTGCAACATACCAATCCAGGATACGTCCTACGAAGGGGGAGATCAGAGTAACTCCAGCTTCAGCACAGGCAACTGCCTGAGCAAAGGAGAACAGCAAGGTCATGTTGCAGTGAATCCCATACTCTGCTTCCAGGACCCTGCAGACAGAGGATTAAAACAGCAGTTTGCTCTCCTACTGAATGTCTGTTTTACTAAATAGTAGGTTAAACTATTGAGTTTCCTGAGTTATGTTAGGAATATTGCTCAGTTGAGAAGCTTTAAACGTTTAAACTAACAAAGTGTTTTCTGCTGCCAGAATGTGCTTTATTAATGCTGTTCCTTGAAGCAAATGCAGACTCCTTAGTGTGACATTTCAGGAAACTCTTACTTGTGGCCTGGCTCTTGTATGAGCAAACTTTTCCTCTTTCAACACAAAGCTGCAGCACAGCACCTTCTTTGCTCACTGCACCCTAGTGACAGGCTTCCTGGTGCAATGCTTTCAAAACAACTCCTTAGTTTAAGCATGGAATGTGTTTGGCAGGTGCCTGTGAGCAGGCAGAAGCATGCAATGAGTCAGCACACCAGGTACAGTACTTACTTGCCAGCCTGGATTCCTTCCCACGTTGAAGAGAGCTTGATAAGAATCCGATCTTTACCAATTCCTGCTTCCTTATAAAGGTCAATGAGGCGCTTGGCCCTTTGAATCATTCCTTCCTTATCAAAGGACAACCTTTGGAACAAGAGCAGGACTGCTTAAAATTGACTTTTAAATTCTCTCCCCCCAAACCCCACTGAAAAACATCGTCTTCTTTTATTAGTTATATGCCAATAGCGTGTTTCTGTTCTCAGAGATGCTTCCTGAGCCCATCAAGTAGGTGTTTGACAGCACCACTGCTCCTTGACTCAGAGGATTCACAGCTCCAGCCAGTTTTCCTTGAGAAAGTTACAGATTTCTTCCAGTTTTCCCCCATGAATGCAGGAGCTGAGCATTAGAAGTGACCTGGCAGTGAGTAGTTAACAGATAAACCCTATGTGAGCCTTGAAAGAAACTGTTCAAAGAGATCTCCTGGTCAACTAAGAAGACATCACACAGAAGAGAATAAGTGTACTGGAAGCATGAGGCTTCCTTTGCTTAAGGAGCAAGGGAAGATGACACAAATCCAAACTCAGCATTTCTTGTTCTCATACAGTTTTTTTTCACAGAATCAAGCAGGAAATCCATGTTCTAACTGAACATTAACAACATAAACTCTTGCTAATCTCAAACAGGGAGCTCTCTAGTCAAGAACATCTTTCTCCAACTCACATCATGTCTCTTTCTGCCTGTACAAATCTCCAGGGTAACCCAGAGGGAAAAGAGCCAACCTTGCATCCACCTCTGTGGACACACGCCCAGGTATCCGCTTCAGTATTTCAGCTCCAAAGAGCACAAAAAGTTTGTCACAAGCATTTTTGATCTGCTCCTCTTCTGACCTGGAAAGCACAGAGAGCAAAAGCATTTCGATGAGGGGGAGGAGAAGAAAATGTGCATTCACGCCTTGCCATGGATCTGAAGATCTAATTTCACAGCCCATTTAACATTAAGCTCCAGAGTTCAAACAGCCACTTCTCTGCTCCATGTTTATGTGCCACCCTCCCTGCACCACCAGCAGTGTTACCTTTGGACACTGTCTCCTATAATGCTGTCAACTCCAGTGTTCCCCTGAGCAGCACTAGAACGCCACGTGTGAACTGGTGCTTCAAAGCACATCCAAAATGAGCACAAGAAGTTCTGTCTTTAAGGATTAAGGCTTCTGGGGGCAGGAGCTACAACCATGAGGGGAAAATCCCAGTACACTGCTTGTAGTACTAAAGACTATTTGTATAAATAAGGTGTCTTAGATATCTAAGGAGATAAAAACCCCATTAGTTACCCGCCAAGCTTCTTCCCATAGGCAACAGCATCATCCACCAGTTCCTGGTAAGCTGGCATCTGAGCAGCAGCTAGGATCAGAGAGGGGTTTGTGGTGGCATCCAGGGGCTTGTACTCATCAATTGCTAGAGAAATAAAAAGAGCCTGTTTAGAACCAGGAGCAGAGCTGAGCAATTCAAAGGGGTTTGCTCCAGTGTGTGTGAATACAAACCCTCGTGGCTGTGGCATTGTAGTGTTCGTGATGGAGCAGATGAGTGCGGAGTGGCGTTTAAATGCTGCTGCCTGAAAGCTTGTCCCACAAGGACCACGAGGATAATGGAGCTACAACAGTGAGGTACAGCAGTTTGCTCGCTACTGCCCACAAGAAATGAACTTGTGGAAAAGACAGATGAGAAGTGGTACTCATTTTCAGCTTACATCAATCCCCATTGTATTCAGCAGCACAGCCAAGTTCCAGAAAGCACGATGGGGAGGTGAAGGGCATCTTTCTTCCCTCTGAGCAGCTGTCTACAACTGCTTGCACCAGAACTCCTCACCAGCCAGACTCCAGCAACTTTTCTTAGTGCTCTTGAAGCTTTCAAAGAGTTGCAGGCCATTTCTTAGCATCCATTCTTGTAATTCCCAGGTACTCCCTTCTGTACAGAAGTTATTTCACCCTTTGGTTTTCCTTAAGCCCTGGACTGCACCTATTTGAGGAGCCAGCCACTGTCTGCAGGAGCAGGCTGTGACCTCGATGCGTGGCCCTCATCACAGCCAGGCTGCCTGGCATGCAGAGCCTGACTCAGCAACCAGGGCAGAGAGGGAGCCTCTGCAGGGCCTTCCAGTGATTCCTGCTCCCGAGCTCCCTGGTTAGCACAGCTAAACATCAAAACCAACAGAACGTTCAGAACTGGCTCATTTTCCTCAGGGTTTTTTGGTGAAACCCCAAGTTTGAGAGTGCAACCTCATGTTTTGAGTCATAAAAGTATTGTTTTTCCATAGCTCCTTCCTGGGCCATTATCATGATCCTGGAGCTAGTCCATTCCGCACAAACAGGTCCTTCAAAACACGCTTTAATTCACATGGATATGGCTTAAAATAAAGCAGGATGCCAACAACAGTCAGTCCTGGAGCACATGCACAATTTTAGAGAAGTGTATGTTGGCTGCTGGTTACTTCTTGCCAGCATTGCAGCATCTGAAGGTTCTTGTGGGCGTCTGGCAACAGGCACAGTGGCCTCGTGAAGCCTGTCACTAGGAGTTCCTGGTTTTCCCCACCACCAGGAACTGCGGGAGCAAGAGCTGTGCCATCAGTGATTGACCTGAAGTCCATGTGCATGTTGTGATGTTCCAGGGAGTCAGATGCTGACTGAAGCCTTGTCCGGACCATCCAAAAGACCCACAACAGGCAGGCAGGGATCAAGTGTAAAACTGATTCAAGGAGTCTTTGACCCCTGAAGACAAACACCCCCTCGGCCATCACAAGGATGTTTTCACATCCGGGGTAGGCAGGTTTGAAATCCATGCCCCATCCCTGGCAGTGTTCAAGGCCAGGTTGGACACAGGGGCTTGGAGCAAGCTGCTCCAGTGGAAGGGGTCCCTGCCCGTGGCAGGGGTTGGAGCTGGAGGAGCTTTAAGGTCCCACCCAACACAAACCATGTTATGACTCCATGAATTTGCTGGGCTCTAGCCAGGTTTGTTGCTACTCCAAAGCACCCAAACCTCTCAAGGCTGAAGTTATCCCACAGTGCTGTCAGCTCTCCTGGTCGTTGATGAAGCTGCATCCGTGCTCCAAATCCTTTGTGGTACCGTGGTTCTCTCCTGTCAGACTGGCACAAGCGAGTGACCGTTTCTCCACAGCACTTGAAAGCAAGCAAGTTCCAGCCGTGCGTGACCTGGCGGCAGGATCAGTGCCTGAACACGCGCCCAGCACCGTGGGACGCGGGTGCCCGTGTGCTCTTAATCCTGAATTCACCGGTGTGAGCCGCTGCCGGTGCCGGTCGGGATGGTTCATCCGTCGCTGGGGGATTAGCGCAGCAGCAGATTACCGCGGGCCGCCGGGGGGGCCAGCCAGGATCCAGGACGTTCCCAGGGGAGGGATTCTCCAAGTCCCACGTCCCGGCAAACCTCCGTGGTGTGGAATTAAAACCGCCCAAACCCGCGCCTTGCCCCCCCCGCCCCGCGTTAGGTAACGGCGCCCTTCGCAACGCCGGACCCCCCCTGCCCCAGGGTGGTTCGCTCCCCCTCAGCCGCTCGCCCCTTGGGCCGGGCGCGCCCACCCTCCACGAGGCGGGGGGGGGGGGGGGAAGGAAGAAAGCAGTGACAGACACCCCCCCCATACTCCCCACCGCCTCTCACCGTTGAAATCCCCGGTGTCCGCCACCACCGTGGTGTGGTGTTTGAGCTGGTCCAGCACCGACTCCATCTTCTGCCGCTTCACGGGGGACACCGACATGATCCGCGGGGTGTGCGTGAGGCGGGACCGCGCCGTCTATGAGGAACCCGGAGGGGTGCGGGACTGTGCGCGCACCCGCCCCTCGCTCGCTCCTGACACCCGCCGCCCGCAGCCAATCCCATCCCAGGAGGGAGGCGGCGAGCCAATCAGGAGCGCGGAGGTAAGACGAACGGGACTGGGAGGAGCCGGGGTAGGGGCGAGGGGAGGAAGGGAGTCGCTGATTGGGCGGCTCGTGAGGGCCCGTGGTCACCTTGGTGACGGGGGATGCAGTTGCCCCCACTCGCCGTTGCCCGCCGCCCCGTGAGGACGGCCGGTGCCCGGGGCTGCTGCCCGGTCCGAGGGTTCCTCCTGCCCCTGTGAACCCCTCTGGGGCCTCCTCACCCACGGGCGAGCCGCCTAAACCGCCCTCAGACACCAGTTACCATTGGGGCAGCGCCGCTGCAGGGCTCCGCCGGGACACAAGATGGCGGCGGGACGGTGCCTGAGGCGTTGGCCCCGTTTAGCAGCTGTGAGGAGAGACTCGCCCGGGTTAACCGGTTGCTGGAGCTCAGCGGTGCGTTTCTTCCCTCGCTGTTGTGGCAGGGCTTGAAAGCGGCTTGTGAGCCAGGGCCCCAGCCTGCTCTACCGTGTGGAGAGCCCCTAACCCGGCAAGGCATGCACTCTTGGCACATAGGGCTGTTTATCCACCTAAGCTTCATTGGAGAGAAGGCGATGCTGTTAACAGGGTTGTGATTCCAAACGGGAATGTTGCAGAACCTGCCATTTGGCCTTTAAACAGAAGCTCTTTGGATCACGCTGTTCCCCTCATTTTGGCTTATATTGTTTTCAGCTGTGGAAGCTGCCATGGTAATTTCCCTTCCTGATACACAGGAATATGCTTTTGTACGATCTTCTGGTGCTTTGTTCTATCCAAAGGGAGGATAATGGGAAGAGGCGTTGGGTTTGAGTCCTGTTTGGATCCTGTCGCTGTGTAGGAAACATGTTCTCATTGCCTCCAGAGTCCTTTGCCAAGGGATAAGAGAGGCTCCTTTGTACATCCCTTCCCTTTGCTTTGTTCTTGGCCCTGCATTAGCTGGCATTGCCCATTTTTAGCTTGCCAGTGCAAAATGTAGCCTTGGGCACTATCTGTGTGTGTTGGCTCGACTGCATGTTCTAGAGCTAGGAGGCATCTGTTCTTCAGGATGATGAGCAAGCGGATGTTTTGGGTTCAGCCGATGCTTTCCCAACATTTGATTGGTATCACAGGTGGGATTTTCACCTACCCCTGATTTCAGACAGGAATGATTATCAAGGCCCTAACACCCTTCCTTTTGAATGCCATTCCCCCAGGAACAAAAGGAAACACAGCTCCAGGTACTCCACTGTGTATCTCAGTCTCACAGTGACATGAACCTGCCCGAGGGGAGACTGAGATGAGCTCTTAGGCAGAAGCTCTTCCCTGTGAGGGTGCTGAGGCGCTGGCCCAGGGTGCCCAGAGAAGCTGTGGCTGCCCCATCCCTGGCAGTGTTCAAGGCCAGGTTGGACACAGGGGCTTGGAGCAAGCTGCTCCAGTGGAAGATGTCCCTGCCCATGGCAGGGGTTGGAAGTAGATGAGCTTTAAGGTCCCTTCCAACACAAACCAGGCTGGGATTCTGTGAAAAATCAGTCCTTAAGAACTGCTTTTGTGTTTTATAGAACCATAGAATAGTTAGGGTTGGAAAGGACCTTAAGATCACCCAGTTCCAACCCTCCTGCCATGGGCAGGGACACCTCACACTAAACGATGCCACCCAAGGCTCTGTCCAACCTGGCCTTGAACACCACCAAGGATGGAGCATTCACAACCTCCCTGGGCAACCCATTCCAGTGCCTCACCACCCTCTCAGTAAAGAATTTCTTCCTTAGATCCAATCTAAACTTCCCCCGTTTCAGTTTGAACCCGTTACCCCTTGTCCTGTCACTACAGTCCCTGATGAAGAGTCCATCCCCAGCATCCCTATAGCCCCCCTCAGATACTGGAAGGCTGCTCTGAGGTCTCCACGCAGCCTTCTCCAGAGAAAGTGAAAGACACAGAGCCAGAGTTATAAGTATAACTTAGCTATTTTAATAAATCTTATACAGTGCATGGTTATATCATTTTATCCCTTGTTCAATTACATTAATGTACAGTACATTATAGCTTTATCTGCAGGCAGTACAAATATAACAGATGCACAGCTCAGTCATATGGAGATTTTAAAGGTGACTTCTGCATAAAGTCTACTGATACATTTATGTTATGAAATGCCCCCGTGTCTCCCAGCTTTCCACCTCTATTAGAATCCCAAGTAACTCTTAATTCTGTGTCATTTCCCTTCCTTTATACCCAGAGCCCAGAAGGGTGCTGTGTTCCCTACCTCACCATTTGGTTTTGTTTCCATTTTAGAAGAGATTCAGCCTCCTGTGCTTCAACACCTGCTTCTCATCTCCACCCAAACCCAGAGCCAGGGCTGCTCAGGAGGATTGGCCTCTTCATCCCTCCCTGACAAGGTGAGTGCCCTTTGCCAATTCCAGCTGCTGCAATGAACCAGTGACTAAAACCATGCTGCTCCCCTGTGAGTTCCCTGCCTGCACGCTTCTCCAGCTGGTGCTAACCATGTCCTGTTTCAAGATGAAGAAAAGATACACTTTTTGGAAGAACAAACCCAAAACTGAAAGGTGCATCAGTGTTCTCAGACTTAAGACACATGTTCCCCAGCCCCTGCTTCACAGTGGCATGGCTTTTTCTATTAAATGTGCAAAGACTTAGGCATGTGCTTAGGCTTTAAAGGAGGTGGGACCATTGACAGCAGGTAAAGGAAAGGACATGTGTGTCTCTGTGGAGTCTGGACCTGACTTCCCATTCAGCCGAAGTTAAGGTATGTGAATGAAGGAGAAGATGAAGTGTTCATGGTCTGTGAGCAGCTCCTGGAGATGCGTTTGCTTTGCTGCAAGTCGGTCTGGAAGTAAATTCCAGATCTCAGTGCAGTCTGTGCCAAACTTGCTGTGGGCAGGAAATCTGATAGGTGCTTGTTTGGGCTTTTAAAGCTTTGATTAAATTACTGGTGCATAATCCCTTAATTTTGTCTCTAGGGAAAGGGATTTTTGCTTATGCCTATTTTGGATTGTAAGAATCGGGGGGTACTTCACTAGATACATGTGCATCTGCACATAATGTTATTAGGAAAAACAGGAAGTGAAGAGCAACAGCCTCTGTTAAGTCAATTGTTTTTTTTTTCTTGTGGCCATTTACTCTGTATTAAAACCCTTTCCAAGTGTGCTGTTGTTTCTTAAGTTATTTAGGAAGCATTTGAGATTTCTCTTGGCAATGAAAATGTGAAGGTGGGGACGAGGTTGGGAGCAAATAGCAGGGGCTTCTCTTCAGCTTGTCTCCTGCCTGCCTTTGGCAGTGCTGCAGCTCTGTGGCACAGGGTCAGTGCCAAGGTGATGGGCTGCATGGCTGCCCTGAGCCCTGGCCTCTGTGCAGGCAGGGATGAGCACAGGATCATGGAATGGTTTGGGTTGGAAGGGAGCTTAAAAGTCATCCACTTCCAACCTCTGCCACGGCAGGGACACCTTCCACTAGAGCAGCTTGCTCCAAGCTCCTGTGTCCAACCTGGCCTTGAACACTGCCAGGGATGGGGCAGCCACAGCTTCTCTGGGCACCCTGTGCCAGCCCCTCAGCACCTTCACAGAGAAGAGCTTCTGCCTAAGAGCTCATCTCAGTCTCCCCTCTGGCAGGTTAAAGCCATTCCCCTTGGCCTGTGTCCCTACAGGCCCTAGGGAGGGACTTTTTACAAGAGCTCGAAGGGACAGGACAAGTGGGAATAGCTTTGAAAACTGAAAGAGGGAAGGTTTAGATGAGACATTAGGAAGAAATTCTAATGTCTTCCTACTGCTGAGCTTTAGCTCACCTATTTGCAGATTCAAATCACTTGGATACTGCTCACTGTGTAATGAAAGCCCATTGTCACTGTTTGAAGGCAGTACTAACTGGTGCAGGAAGGAAGCAGCCAGTCTTAGATCCCGAGTGCTGCAATTAATCCAAGACAGGACATGGGGGCACAGAAAGAGGAACAGTAAGTTCTCACAGAGTCTCTGCAGGGCCATGGAGAAGGAAATGCAAAGTGAGGGGGAAAAGACTTATTTCTATGGTCCAGACTACACATTCAGGTTGGCTCATTCCCTGTGTGTGCCGTGCTCTTCCCAAGCCATGCCAGCAAGGGAGGTTAGAGCAGGGACAGCCCTATGAGGAAAGCTTTGTGGGGTGTTTTTAGCTTAAATCCATCCATTGTCTGACATTCAGCCACGTGTGTGAATTCTCTTCTGCTCTGCTGCATGCACATAAAATTTCAGTATAAAATATATAGTTATATAAAAAAAAAATACTCCATGCAATATTAAAACACCTTTCCCAATGGAACATGGTCTTACTGTCTACCCTTCTCACCAGTGTTCATGAAAGTGTCACTCTGATGGCAGTTGCACACTAAGTGCAGCACTGCTGTCCCTCACCTGGAGCAGGGGTCGTTGCTGTCATTCCCTTTTCCTGCACTACTATGACTAAGAGCTCAACTAAAGCAGAGAGAGTTTAATTAGCAGAATCAATCCTTTCCTGGCGGCGCTTCATGATCTCCTGCAGCTCGGACTCACCTCTGCTCTTCTGGAATGGAAACAAAACAGGAAGGTTGAATTGAACTTCAAGCTGTAGTTAAAGTATAGTATTTAAATACTGGAAGAGTAGAACTGTTTTCAAAGGGGTGAGTGATACCAGTGAGAGGGGCAGGTTCATTAGTGGGAAGAGGGTGATGTGGGGCCTTTTGCTTACAAAACTTATCAGCATTTATTGGTTGTGTGGTTTTTGGTTGGTTGTTGAGGGTTTTTAAGTTGTATTTCATGAGATGTGTGTTTAATGGGGTACCTGCCACTGCTGGTACAGGCACCCGTTCAGGCAGAAACTGTCCCAGAAGCTACTTACCTCCAGCTGGTTTTTCTCCACAGTGATTTTACTGTAGACTCTGTTGCCCTCATCACCACACACCTTCTTCAGCTCCTCCCTGTTGAGGGAGAAGAGCTGGGCTCCAGTGAGGATCCCAAGGTGTTCCACTGTCCTGGGAAGACACAAAGTGAGATGGTAGTTGTGTTACACATGGCCTCCTGCCAAAGGTGAGGAGTCAGAGATCAAAGGAATTGGAGCAGATGATGTGCAGCTCCTACACCAGAAGCTTATCACACAGAAGGCCCTGGGGCTGTGCCAGGGTGGCAGCTGTTGGGTAACCCAAGCTCTTGGCAGGGATGACAGGACATCAAGCCATGAAGAGTGGGTGAAGCCACGTGTCACCCTGGCACCCACTGTGTACCCAGCCCACGGGCATTGCAGTGATTTCACTCCAGCCACAGCGTGTTTGGGGAGCAATCCTGGAGCTCCTCTTGGCTCTCTGTGCAAAGTGTAGGTTGCAGCTCCTAACCCTTGACCATGCACAGCTTTTTGGTCCTCTGCTGGTGGCTGAGGAGGGTCTGGCTCTTCCTCTCTAGGACAGCTTAGAATCCCAGAGTAGTTTGGGTTGGAAGGGACCTTAAAGCTCGTTCAGTTCCAACCCCTATGCCATGGGCAGGGACACCTTCCACTAGAGCAGCTTCTCCAGAAACAGGCAGTCACCTGGAACTGGCACTTCAGGCCATGTGCTTAGTTACTTCATCAGTTATTTCTCTCTAAGCTCAGCACTCTGAACTGGGTAACTGGGACCAGACAAGCACCAGTGGCAGGATGTTGTGCAGTGCTGGGCTGTGAGTTGGGGGAATAAGCAAGACCATTCCTTTATTTAGCTGCACATTAGGTCTTTTGCTACACTGCAAGGCAAGGTTTACTTGATAGTGTAGAAGGAAGAAAGGGAGTAAGTTTGTGCTCTGAATTGAATATGATATATTAAATATACCCTGGATTTAATATGCTTGAAATCTAATTTGCAACACAGACTCTGTAAGTAAATATGAGTGACTTCTAAACCAGCTGGAACGTTGCAAGCTGCCTCCCCCACACCTTTCTACATGAAGGACCAGCATTTCATAGAGCAGTAAACTGGATCTTACTCTTTGCTGAATGACTTTGCCTCCAGCCAAGCTTTGACTTCTTCAGTGCTGGACTCGAAGGTGAGGGGCACAAAAACCTGCTGAGGCTTTTCCACTTTGAAAATCCGATGAGGAGGCTGAATTTTGTTGTTTGTGATCTTCTTTAGCAGCTCGTCGTTCAGCTCGTCCATTTGATGAATCAGTTCTGGGGAAACAAGGCACAAGGTAGAGAGTTAGGGAAGGAAATGAAGTGTGCAGTCAGAAATCCTATGAAATCCATGTGTTTGTGGGGAGACTGTGAGAAAGAGCAGAATGTGGCTCAGCATTTTTATTAACTCTCTAGATACACCAAAGGAAAGTGCTTACTTTCGTGATTTAGCTGTAAAGAACAGGCTTAAGTGCTTTGTTAGAGCAATAGGTTGAGCAATGACATTCTGACCTTCGAACTTCCATCAGGAGCAAATGTGTAAAGGAGCTCACTACAGTTTTGGAGGCTGACAGGCTGAGGGAGCATCCTGTGGGAATCTGCCCTTCCCTCCCAAGCCAACGCTCTCAACTTCCTTCAGCTTTTGGAACCTCACTTTCTTTTTGGGAGAAGCTTAGATTTCTGCAATTCTTCTCCAGAGTGATGGAGAGGAGAAATCACCAAATAACAGCCGAGTGCTCACTGTTCACACAGTGATCACTGAGGCTAAAAAGCTGCTGAAGGGCTTCTGCAGGATAACTGTCTGAGATTTTGGCCTCATTGCTTCAGCTTCATCCATTATGGTGATTGGAGAGTCTTGGAACAAGTGCTCCTGCTCCTGGGAGACATTAAATCCCTGGTTCTGCTGTTAACCAGCATCAATATCACTGTATAATTTCTAGAGGAAGGTGTATTCTCTGTCCGGGTACACACAAGCATACTCTGAGCTGTCTTATTTAGTGAGCACATAGCTAAGTGGAGATTGCTCTGGTGTGCAAGAGGAGAGCTCACATCTGCAGAGGCATTTGCTTTTAGCCAACAGAACTACACCACCAACCAATCTGCCTAGATAGTTCTTGGTCAAAAACACTTGTTGGGTGTTGTATTTGGCAACATAATAGGAAGACGCTTTGATAAGAACACATTCCTTTTAGTTTTGTGACTGGTGTCTGTCCTGGGTGCTGGGAAAGATCCATATTTTCACCTGTTTTCATAGAATCCCAGACTGGTTTGGGTTTGAAGGGGCCTTAAAGCTCATCCAGTTCCTGCCCTCTGCCATGGGCAGGGACACCTTCCACTAGAGCAGCTTGCTCTAGTAGGTTGTATATTTTACATATATACAGATTTATATTGGAGCTGACCTTGTTTCTCCTGTTGCTAACTTCTCCTGTTCATCACCTCATTCAAAAGACATAAACCCACCACACCAACCAGCACAAGTTTGCTCAAGGGTGTAAACCTGATCTGACAGTGTCTTTGCTCCCACTGGTGCTGTAAAGTGGTGATAAGGGAGAGGATCCCTTTCCCTGATGCCTGGTGTTGCTGTTGTGGTTTTGCTTTAGTTTGTCATCTTCCTCTTTATGAGTTACTTTGTTCCCTTCAGGCTATTGAAATAAGGAAATTGCCCTGCAAACTTAGCAGCAGGAGGGGGAAAAGCCGCATGAGACAGCAGAGGTCAGGGAGGCCCCACAACCTGCTTCTGGGAATGAGGTTCCCATTTTTCCTGCCGCTCAGTGGCCACGTATTTTCTTCCTGTTGCCCTTCACTGTTGCCTGATGTGGAAGGCCAATTCTGTGAGTACCTTCAATTTGAATGTTGGGTTTGAGCCCTGCTCCTTCTACTTTTCAGTCTTCTGATACTTGTAATGAGGAATCCACTAATTCCATTCCTCAGAGCTCCACCTTTTGCTGTGCAGCTAAACAGAAGCGGCAGGAAGCATGAGCTGGGAGTGAGCAGTACACTCGGCCAGTGTCACTTTTTCCATGAACTCCTAAAGACTGTGGAGATTAACTCAGTGTTATTAATAGGTACGTGTCTGTGATGCTCATGTTGTGGGGCTTTCCATCATCCCAAAACAGCTTTGACTTGCAGGAGTCCACAGCAGTTAAACAAAGGATGAATCCTGATTGCGGCCTTGGGGAAACAGCTTGCTATGTGTGTAGAGAGGGTGTGATGGTGGTGAGGGCAGCAAGTCTCCTGGTTTCCTCATGCTCTGTGACTCCACGCATCATGCACAGGGTGAGGGAGTGATGTCAATCTGGTACATGGCAGATCTGCTGCCAGGGGTTCACTGGAACCACAGGAAGGAACAGGCCAGGCGGGTGCTGCATGTGACAGGAGACAGGAGCAAAGGAATCCAGAGAAGGGGATGACCTGGATGTGTGTGTTTGTTCAGCCACACTGTAATGTTTTGGTGGGAAAGGCAACTCTCCCTAGGAGGAGGGCCAAGCTGGAAGGAGGGTTAAGGTGCTTGTCTCAGGCTGCCTGAGAGCCTGTGAGGCCGCAGGACTGCTCTGTTGGCTGTTGTACAACCTGGAATCTCCTCCAAAGCCACTGCTGGCCTAATGCTTATCACTAAAAGCTGCAGGCACTCCTTGTGCAGAGCCTTATGAGAGGGAACACACTTGGGTAGGTCTGGTTACACATTCACAGTGACCAAAGTAGTGATCAGACTACGGTAAAAGCGAAGCAAGAAAGAAAACCACTGGGACTGAGAATGAGCAAAACCAAAAGCATGTGCTCACAGAGACTTTTCAACTAAGCCCCAAAATGCCACAGTGCCATGTTCTCTGGCTGCCTGAGGCTGCTGTGTGACATGTGGAAGCTGCCTGATGCTGGGAGCATGGTGAGGGACACACAGAATCCCAGAGTGGTTTATATTGCAAAGGACCTTGAAGCTCCTCCAGCTCCAACCCCTGCCACGGGCAGGGACCCCTTCCACTGGAGCAGCTTGCTCCAAGCCCCTGTGTCCAACCTGGCCTTGAACACTGCCAGGGATGGGGCAGCCACAGCTTCTCTGGGCACCCTGTGCCAGCGCCTCAGCACCCTCACAGGCAAGAACTTGTGCCTTAGATACACCCTAAATGCCCCGTTTCAGTCTGAAGCTGTTACATACGTTCTTTGGCGTCCTGGGGAGAGTTACGGGATAACATTTCACTTCCCCATTTATCCCCAGCATAGCTGGCAGGCAGCTTGTGAGTTGGGCTGGATGGTCCATATCCTCTGGGGCTCAGGTCTCCTTTGTACCTCTGGTTGGACTGGGTGATAAGAAAGGGAAAAAAAAGGACGTGTAAGTTCTTTTATGGCCGTTTTTCATGTTCTTGAACTTTTTGCCTCCCACCCACAATTGCAAATAGAGGAATAAATCACTGTGCTCTCTCTGTGCTGATCCAGGGCCACTCACCTGAGGCTGGTGGGACTCAGGTGGAGCTGCATGGAAGAAGTTCGTTTCTGTGGCCTCACAGAACCCAAAGCAAAGGCTGGAGGCTGTGAGAAGGCATTTGCACCCCCAGAAAACATGTCAAACATGTCACACTTGTTACACCATTCTCTGCTTGCTTACTATGCTGTAGATGGCTATGCTCACACATGCGACTTGGCCCTTTAGCCTTTTGCTGTGCAGAAATCACTGCTCACAGGGCTTCCTTGGGGATGGAGAGCACGGGAAGCAAATGATTTTCATATGAAAGCAAGCAGAAAGCCCATGTGAAGCTAAAGCATCACTGCTCTGGTGACTGATGTGAAGTGACACCACTGCCAAGTGCCTGGAGCAGTTTGGAAAGAGTTTCTTGACATTTTGATTGAACTAACAGAGCTTTTACCCACAGGCCTGCTGCAGCACCTTATGCTTTGCCCAAGCTGGGAAATACAAAGGGGGGAAGCAATTCCATGTTTCCTTAGGGCATTTTGAGCTCTCCAGCTCATTTTTGCAATGCAAAATGCTTGAGAGCAGTATTCACTTAATACTCATATAGATGGTATTTCCATCTGCCTCCACTCCAGTAACTTGTTCCTGCTACTGAACTGAGCTGGATGAGGGAATTGTCTGTCTTTAATTCAACTTCCAATAACATTTTCAGCATTTTCATGGCAGAATTAGCCTTTATGGCTGTTTTATGGCTGTTTATGGTCTTCATCATGTTCACAGCCCAGCCCTGAGAGCAGCAGGGTTCTACAACAGGGGAGGGGGTAAACCATAGACTGAGAAGGACACGGGTTTGGGAGGAAGGCACTGGCCAAAGGTGGAACTCTCAGAAGCTGCTGTATCCAGCATCTGTTTGATGACACCTCAGTGTGAGACATCTCCTGCTGGGGTGACAAGCCAGGGTGCTAGGTTGGGGTAGTTGTCCCTTCCATTCAGGGTCATTCTTCATAGCAGACTGCTTCTGTAGCACAGGGCTCAGCCTTCCCCTGTCCCATGACCCTGCCTGTCAGTGCTTGGCATCTTGGAGCAGGAGGAAAGCATGAGGCTGCTGCATGGGTGGGAAGGAAAGCCCTGATTTTGAGGAGGCAATGGTTGCAAAATGTGAGAGCTTTATCATAGGAGACTCAGGAATCTCCAGCATCCTGGTTCATCTGCGTGTGAGGGTTCATCTCAACCTGTGCACAGCATCCTAAGAATTCCAGGGAGGTCTAATTACAAGGTTATCTCAGAGGCTGGTTGTGGTCTGCAGCTGGGTACCAGTTAAACATCACCTGAGCACAGACCTGTTCAAGCTCATCCAGTTTCACCACATCCAGGATGTTGTAAGGGACATATCCAGCCTGCCCGCTCCGGTTGAGCAGCTTCCACCACTGCTTATTGTCCTCCAACACCTGGGAGAGGGGGAAGAGTAAACTGGTTAGTGAGGACATCAGATTCCTGCGTACATAAAAGGCATAAAGTGGGAATAAAGGACACAGTAACGTGAAGCTGGCAGAATAACAACACTGAGGCCAGAAGCTGGCAAATGGGTATTGCACTCATTTGTAGTTCAGGATTGAAGCCTTTCCTGAAAAGCATCAGAACTTACCCTGATGATGAACAGGAGAGCATCTCTGGGGGGGAAACAGACTGGGGAGCTCAAGAACTCATTTTTCGTAGAATCCTAGAGTGGTTTGTGTTGGAAAGGACCTTAAAGCTCATCCAGTCCCAACCCCTGCCACGGGCAGGGACCCCTTCCACTAGAGCAGCTTGCTCCAAGCCCCTGTGTCCAACCTGGCCTTGAACACTGCCAGGGATGGGGCAGCCACAGCTTCTCTGGGCACCCTGGGCCAGCGCCTCAGCACCCTCACAGGGAAGAGCTTCTGCCTAAGAGCTCATCTCAGTCTCCCCTCTGGCAGGTTCAAGCCATTCCCCTTGGCCTGTCCCTACAGGCCCTTGTCCCAAGCCCCTCTCCAGGTTTCCTGGAGCCCCTTTAGGCACTGGAGCTGCTCTGAGGTCTCCCCTTCAGGAGCCTTCTCTTCTCCAGGCTGACCCAGCCCAGCTCTCTCAGCCTGGCTCCAGAATGATTTTTAATGTATTTTATTAAGTAATCTTCTCAGAATGGATGAGCTTTGCTGGCAATTCCTCATTCTATCCATTTTTGAACAGAGTTTTGAATAGAAGTCTTTGTGTCAAGTCAGATGTGGTACAGTTGGTGTGTAGACCAAGTCACCCCCTACATTCTCCAGCTGCCAGCAGTGTTGGGATAGGAGAAAGGTTATGAAAAAGGATGTTTTCATAGAAAATAATTCCTTTGGGAGGGCAGAGTGGTCATAATGAACCAGAAGGTGAGTGAGGATCATACTACAGTGACTTGTTTTCCTTCCTCCTGTGACTGACATGTCCCAGCTTAGCAATGACCCAGTGCTCAGCCGGCCTGCTCCAGCTCAGAGGTAAAGCTTAGACCTGACCAAACTTCATGTTACTGCTCAGAAACACCAAGGAAAGATGTTCCTGTTCCTGCCAAGGGGATGAGGGCACAGTTTTCCTCAGCCCACTGACATACCTCCAGGATTTCATCCTTCAGCACTGAGAGTTCGTTGGCATTTCGTGCGGTGAAATCATAGCGGATTTTGGCATATCTCTTTGGTGGAGCCATTCCCTGTGCCTCAAAATTCCTGCCGGAGGGAAAACATGGAGGTTGAATGGAGAGCCACCTAATCCCTGAAGCAATGGAGGTTCACTGGTGGAGTGATGATTGTGCAAGGCAGGTAGTGTCAGCTGTGTTTGTGTTAGAAGGGGGCAATGTCCCTTTCTCCTCTATTCTGAGGATGATTTTCACACCTTATTTTAGTGAAACATCCCATGTTTGGTAACAAACACACACACAAACACACCCCCCAAGCTGTAGGGCTGTTTGTTAGTGGCCTTATTAAAGGGAACTATGAGGCTGCTGCTTTCAGGGTGCAAGAAAAGCCTTCTCCCATCAGCTGCTGCCTTGCAAGGACTGGGGAGACTGGGAAAGCACAAACATGTTCTGATTGCACCTCCTGAGAGCAATCAAGTAGAAAACTCTCCCATCCTAAGTGGAAACAACTGCTCCATATGATAGAGAGGGGAGAAACAGGCCCCAGTGCTGGGGGAAGTGGTGTTGGGAATAAATACGGGTAGAACTGACTGGAAACCTGTGTTTTTCATCAGGCAACACTGAGCTACTGACACAGAATCTGCAGCTTCCAAGGAAAAGTGAGTTTGAATGTTTCTATTCTAAGATTCATTGTGGGGTAGGGAAGAGGAATGTGTCTGAATATGTTGCTTGGGAATTCTTGACACAAGAATATGTGGCTTTTAACACTGAACTGACTTTTCATGTGGGAAGAGACAAAATAAATATGGTAGATTGGAAAACCTGCTGGAAAAGTGGAATGAAAGGTTCCCTTTGAGCTAAACTGAGCTGGTTTCTTTTATCCCATGGGTTTTGCCTGGCTTAGGAAAAATCGCAGATCTCACCTTTTCCTTCTCCGACTTTATAATCCCAGAAAGGTTTGCAGTATGGAAAATTTCCCTTGCCTTGTGTAAGGAGCAGGGAGGAGCTATTTTAATGCACCTTTTATGGAGCTTTCTGCTTCTGACTTGTAATCTGCATAGCTACCACCTGCTGCAGGAGGTCCCTGGGTGCTGTGTTCACGGTGGGCTCAGCAGCATGGGGCCAGGTTCTCCTCTGGTTTGTGTTCTGTGTGACTCAGTGAAGGCAGTGCTGTGGGGTTTAACCTGGTGGTTTTCTGTGGTCAGTGATTTTAAATCCGTGAGCTGTGGAAACTCTGGACTGTTCCTGAGGCACCTGTAAAACCTGACTTTGAAAAGCAAGCCCATCATGCTTTCAGTTCTTTTTACTGTCTTCATTAGGTGGCTTTTGGTGGTGTGATTAAGGTTGAAAACATTGCTTCAGTGGTTTGGTATCACGCCTGTGGCTGTAGTTTGATTTGGGACAGCTCTTGGTCTAGTTACAGCCGTGTGCAATGCATAAGGTGTGAGTCTGCAGTGGAGGAGCAGCCTTTCAGAGAGGCTGAATCCATCAGTCAGGAATGGGAGTAGTGGCCTTACCCTGAAGGTGGGGAGGGGGAGGCTGGAATTCCATCTCTTGTAGGATTCCAGAGGTGAGCACTAAGGAGTTTGAAGCTACTGTGTACTTTGCAGGCATCTGGATTTTACACAAGTGACCTTTGCTGACGGTTGTAATGTTGCTTGGGGCTTTCATGACACTTCTTTGCAGCTAAAATCTCTGGTGTAAACAGGTATTAAGTACCGTGCATGGCTATTATTGCTAATACAGGGGCTCTGGGTTGGCAAACTACTTCAGTGCACTCTGAAAGAAGCATGAGTAGAGCAGGAAATGCGTCTGTCCCAGCTGTGATTGTGGCAAACATCTGGACACACCTGGCTGAGGTTTGCTCTGGGCTGAAAGAGGTGTAAAAGCACTTTCTCAATTGTAGCATCTCCTTCAGTGCCTTTGACTTCGATGGTTTCTTCCTTAAATGCTATCCATAAGGAACTCTTGGTGTGTCAGTCTGAAAAGCAGGTAGAAAGCTACAACACCTACCCCAGGAGAAGAGAGATACTCATCTACTCCTCCACAAGCCCACACTGTAGTTAGACTGGGTGGTGTCTCAGGGAGATGGTCACCTTGGGAAGAGGCACAGTGCTAAGTTGTATATGGGACTCAAACTACTGTTTATAGTGCTGAGGCTAACAGATGAAAACGTTTCCTCACGTGCATTGACTGCCAGTTACTAAAGACAACCTTAAGTCATAGAACCACAGAGCAGTTTGGGTTGGAAGGGGCCTTAAAACTCCTCCAGCTACAACCCCTGCCACGGGCAGGGACCCCTTCCACTGGAGCAGCTTGCTCCAAGCCCCTGTGTCCAACCTGGCCTTGAACACTGCCAGGGATGGGGCAGCCACAGCTTCTCTGGGCACCCTGTGCCAGCGCCTCAGCACCCTCACAGGGAAGAGCTTCTGCCTAAGAGCTCATCTCAGTCTCCCCTCTGGCAGGTTATGTTCTCATGTAAACTGAGTTCTCTTTATTTTCCATAACCTCCCTGAGAAACATGGAATTGGAGAGGAGAACTTGTTACCATAATTTTTTCCCTACTCAATGCTGTGTCTGTACTGTTTTATGGTCTCACCAGGACCTTTGATGGGGTGAATGAGAAGAGTAAGTTATTTTGCTGATATAGTTGAACTTAAGGTATTTTGCTGCCAGTTTGAGCTTTGTTGTAGTAGTTGAACTTACAAATCTTTTGCATTAGAACCCATGAAAACCAGTCTCGTTGAAGGTTTTCTCCCAGTTTAGGGCTGGCCATAGAAAAGTTCATGGCTGAGGGCTTTGCTGGGTCTGACCTGCCAGTCTTTGAGGAGCTGAAGTCGATAACGTCATGTCAAATCACTGCACAGTGGAGTGTGTGGCAAAGGATTCGTTTTGGGAAGAGTTGGTTGGAACTTGGATCTTGTGAAATCTCAAGGGCTTGAGCTCATGTAAATAGGTGAAACCCTTAAAGCTTTGAACCAAAAGCTTTGGTTTTATACAGATTTTATACCACTGACTAATTGGTAATGGAAAACTGGCAGTAGGGCAGAGTATCTATTAGATCATAAAGGAGCAGCCTTTTCACTGGGAAAAGGCTTGAGGCAAAGGGGTGGCCTGCTTGGTTCTACATTGGGAACTGAACTTCCCCAGACTCCTGAAGAAAGGGGAGGGGGTTTTACCCACTTTCTGGATTTATCTCATTAGAAAGAGTTGTCTGAAACCAGCAACCTGCCAGTCTCCTGATGGAGAGGTGGGCAAGACTGGGAACACTCATGCTTTGTTCAGCTTCTAATAAATGTGCTTCCCTTTGGCTGTGTCTCAAAGCAAAAGAAGGAGCTGCTGCCTCCAGAGAACCAAACTGGTGCTTCCTCAGCTGAAATGTTTTCCGTGCAGGTCAGGCTGCACTTCCGAACGCTGGAAAGCTCTCATGTGCCTTAGTACAGCTTCTTCCTATGAGCAGGTTCCTTCTCTGCAAGCTGTTGTGGCTTTGGGATGGTTGGACGAATGGATGCTAACTCCTCTTAAGGCATGGAGAACAGAAGCACAGTGTCTTTAGCACATGATCCGTAATATCACTTTGGTGGGCTGATGTTATGAAACAAGACTTACTGATTGACTGAGGTCTATATTTTCACCTCTTGTGGTGGAAATCACATGTAACTCATTTCCCACCAGCAGACCTACTGCTGATTAACTGGTTCATGTGAGTAACCTTTGAGTTCCCTGATCTGGTTATCAAGTCTGCATTAATAATAGCAGGGTGTTACCTACCACATGCAAAAGCATCCTGGTGTTGTGATAGGTTGTGGTGTGCGTTTATGAGGTTGCAGGTGGGAGCTGGGTGGTGCTGGTACAGTACCTATTTACATGCTGAGTTACATTCTGCTTGAAGGCATCCACAGCCTGGCTCTGCTCAGTGCTCTGGCCACGCTTGAGAGAGGAGTTCCGGTAAGGATATCCATTGGCTGATGAGAGCTGGGAAGGCAAAAATGGAGCCAATGTTACCAGAGAGGGGAAAGATGTATTAGAGAAAAGGAGAGTGAGAGATGAATTGTGGCCTGGAAGCTTTTGATCATGATGAGGTGAACACCAAAGAAATGTTCTTCAGGCAAACTTGTATCTGTGGGGCTCAGTTATCATAGAATCCTAGAATGGTTTGGGTTGGAAGGGACCTTAAAGCTCCTCCAGCTACAACCCCTGCTATGGGTGTGACATCTTCCACTAGAGCAGCTTGCTCCAAGCCCCTGTGTCCAACCTGGCCTTGAACACTGCCAGGGATGGGGCAGCCACAGCTTCTCTGGGCACCCTGGGCCAGCGCCTCAGCACCCTCACAGGGAAGAGCTTCTGCCTAAGAGCTCATCTCAGTCTCCCCTCTGGCAGGTTAAAGCCATTCCCCTTGGCCTGTCCCTACAGGCCCTTGGCCAAAGCCCCTCTCTGGATATAGTGTAGGTCCCCTTTAGGTACTGGAAGATACTATGGTGTAGTACCTCATTTCCTGTCATCAGGAGGAGAAGCTGACCATTGCTGCCCTTCTCTGGCCTTATTTTCTTTCTTATTTAACTGGAGTGACCAGATCCCAACTGCTTGTCATTTCCCACCACAAACTCCACAGCCCCACCTCTCACTCTGATAAAGGGGGAGGCAGAGAGAAGGGCAGACTACCAGGGGCATGAGACCAACCTCCTCTTGCAAGTGTCCGATGTCTATTTCCCAGGGAGCTCCACGGAAGATTTCCACGGGTGGTTCCCAGCCATTGCGGAATTTGGGGATGTAGGTGGGAATGTTTGCTTCCCGCGGCCATTCGGCTCTAGGACACGAAGCAGGGAATACGTGATGAGATCCATGTCTCTGAAAGCACGTCAGGGAGGAGCACTGGGGACGTCGGGGGTTCCCTGACCCCCTGCTATGGCTGTAACGTCAAGCACTCCCCCTGCTTTTCTCTTGGGGACCCTGGTGGGGCAGCAGCTCTCTCTTCACCTGGATCTGGTCCACGTCTCTCCCAGGGAGTCCCAGAGGTTTATCTCCTTTGGTGTGAGGTGTCCTCGGAGGAAATCTGTGGCGTCTTTGGAAAGAAGTGGGCTGATGACAGACCTGGCGAGGTCGGGGCCACCACAGCTACTGATGATCTGGATCGCACACAAACAGGAGGGGTTTGGTAGGAAATGTTCAAGATATCAAACCAGAACACACACAGAGGAACAGGAATCACAGACACGAGAATCAGTGGCTCTGGTGCTTTGAAGTCTCTGTGTCAGCCCACTCCAAAGGACCAGGCTAATTCACACTAGACTTGTGCTTCCAAAGTTCTCCTCTTTGCCTTCATCTGTAAGGGGGAGGTTTCACAACACACGTGGACTATGTTACTGGTTTGCTGTCACCTAAAAGAGACACTGCATTCCCTCAGTGTCCCCTTATTGTCCTCACACTGCACTGAGAGTGCTTGACTTTATTAAGAAAAAGCAAATTAACAGTTCCTATGTTCCCCAAGCTATAAAATGAAAACCAGAGGACAAGCCTTCATGCTGAGGGGTGGCCTGAGTCCTCTTGGCAGCAGCTGATCCCTAGATCATCTCAGTTATCTCGGGAATCACAGAACCAACCAGGTTGGGAAAGCCCTTCAAGCTCATCCAGTCCAACCACTGCCCAGCACTGCCAAGGCCACCCCTAACCCATGGCACTGAGGCCTCGTCTACAGAGTGTGTGAACACTTGCAGGGCCGGTGCCTGCAGCCCTGCCCTGGGCAGCCTGTTCCAATGCCTGAGCACCCTCTGGGGAAGGAGTTGTCCATTCAAAGCAAGTCCACAGTGAAACCAGTGAATGAAGTTTACCAGTTCCAGTGGCCCAAATAGGAAGTGCACCAGCTCTGAGGCACTGGGGTTCTGGATATGCTTCCTTAGCTTGGCCTGGAAAGGGAAAGGAAACCCAGTTTAACTCCAACCTGCTTCTCTTTTCTGTCACATGGACGGATTGCTGCTGTTTGCTGTAGTTAATAACAGCCTGAGAAGTAAAGGAACTTTCAATGGTGCACCTGAAATCAGGGCAGACGAATGAGTGGGAATCATCCAGTTTTAATTGTAGAGAGTGCTAAAGCTTAGGAGCGGCGAGGTACCTACTGTGTTAAAATCAGTCCTTTCGGAGCTATTTTATAGAATCCCAGACTGGTTTGGGTTGAAAGGAGCTTAAAGCTCCTCTGGTCCCAACCCCCTGCCATGGGCAGGGACACCTTGCACTAGAGCAGCTTGCTCCAAGCCCCTGTGTCCAGCCTGGCCTTGAACACCCACAGCTTTACAAATGCTTTGAGGCAGGGCTGTGTCTGTGAAGGGATCCAGGCAGTACAGGGCATCCTCTGCCTGCTCAGTCCCATCCTGGATGTTATGTTTCTAGTTTCAGTCTCACAACTTGGCCTAAGAACCCTGCACAAGATGTGTTCTGGATGCTGAAGGGTCTGGAATTCACACCTTTGTCCCTTCGTAGTGTTTTTAGTTCAATTTTCACTTTAAATGCTTGCTATATGATATATGGGGGAAAGCCCTGTCACTGCATGGGATGAAAACACCCTCTGTGTCTTACCAAGAGGTTAAAAGCCAGTTTGGTTTTCTGGAAGCAGTCAATGAACTCGGCCTCACTTGGGGGTCTTGCTCGAAGAGTCAGCACACCCTCTGCATGAGGAGGGAGAGAGAAGGACACTGTCATTAGAGCGTCCCTGTTCAGGAAGGATTCACCTTGCTGGCATGCAGAAGACATGGCAGTAATGGGTGCTGAGACGAGAATTACTGTAAGTCAAGGGTCCAGGAAAAGTTAGAAGTATTTCTGTGTGCTGGAGGCTTCCCCAGGCTCTGTGTGTTCTGTGAGAACTGTGGACCTTAAAGCTCCTCCAGTTCCAGCCCCCTGCCATGGGCAGGGACACCTTCCACTAGAGCAGGTTGCATCAAGCCCCTGTGTCCAGCCTGGCCTTGAACACTGCCAGGCTGTTCATCCATGCCCCTGTGCTCCCTGTTTCTTCCAGCTGCTGCATGTACCTGCTGGCCCTTTCTTCTTGTTCTTCTTCCCTTTCTTCCTCTGGTTGAGCTGCCTGAACGCCTCTGCAGCCTTCTGAAGCCTGGCGACAAACACCTCAATGTCATCCAGAGTGCAGTTCAGGATTTGCTGTGAGGACACAAATGCAACAAAGCAAAGTGAATCCCTGAGTGTGCTGCTCTGCTCCTGCCTCACTTCCTGCAGGAATGCGCAGGAACAGGGAATCCAGGCATGGGATTAAGCTGAATTCATCACTTCCCAAACACAAAGCTGTGCCTCGTGCTGTACTTATCAATGTGACAAGTGACCCCTGCTAATGGATGGCTGGAAAACAACCCCAAGACCAGGCTGTGGGCTGGGGAGGAGCAGAGCTGAAATCAGCAGAGCTGCCTGGGGTCAAAGGGAATTGTAACCAACCCAGCAATGGAGCTTTGCTTTGGTCACCTTATCTTCATGCACAGTAGATAGCAGTTTGGCAATGACTATGCATTAAATATCTGTTCATAGAAGAGCCCTTTGCTTCCCTCCTCTCTTCTCCCTACTAACCATGCGCCCTTCTTGTTACCCACCGTTTCCTTCTCAATCTTCTGGGCTAGGATGGCTCGGGACTCCTCATGGTCGTGGCAGCCGGAGCCTCGTCGCTCATAGTCTGCACAGAAGGCAGGGAGAGAAAATGTATTTACTCCAAGATTAAAAATGGGCTCCATTAAATACAGGGTAGCCTCTTGTGACATGAATGTGTCAGCTCAGTATAACAGGGTTTGAAAGGGCCAGGCCAGGAGGTGTTGGACAGTGGGATATCAAGTGGGAGACCTGGGGAGGCAGTTCTGGCAAAGGACCACATAAAACTGTATGTCGTCTGTAAGATGAGGTGAACAGTTTTGACAGTTGTGTAGGGAAAGCAATAAGGTGTGTTTCCAAGGAGAAGCAATAATAGAATCAGAATGGTTTGGGTTGGAAGGGACCTTAAAGCTCCTCCAGCTACAACCCCTGCTATGGGTGTGACATCTTCCACTAGAGCAGCTTGCTCCAAGCCCCTGTGTCCAACCTGGCCTTGAACACTGCCAGGGATGGGGCAGCTCTGAAATATAGATCCTACGTTCATTATACAAAAGTGGCCCTGTAATAGGCTCAGTTTGGGAGGCCTGAGCATCTGCTTGGCTTCAGATCCTGTCCTGAGGAAATGAGTGTTTCGTTTCCTCAGCTGGTGTTTGGAGTTTTTTATGGTATCCTGGTTGTGTATGTTCCTTATACCTAGAAACTGATCATAAGAGAAGGTGGTGCAATGGGCAGTGATGAGAGCTTACAGTTTGCTCATCATTTAATCAATCTGAGCTTTTGTCAGAGCAAGAGCTTATTTCTGTTACTTCTTTCTTGAAAGGGAAATACAGGATTTTATCAAGCCAGCTCCAACAGGCTGAAGTCGGGATGCTTTTAGAATAAGATTTAGATCAGCACATGATGGAGGTGAGTCCAGATCTGCAAGTCCACACTCAACTCAGTTTCATACAAACTGCTTTATTTGAGGGTGAAATCTTGGCTCCTGCCAAGAGGCAGGAATTTGCCTTTCTGATTAGGTCTTTTTAAGATCACTGGTGCCTGGTCCAAACTTGATGGCTCAGTTTTCCAAGGAGCTTTCAGTTATTTTGGGAATTTCAGTATCCCAAGTAGTGTTGTTACAAAGAGTTTAAAGGAGCTTTGATTTATTGAGCAGTGGGTGAGCAGAAGATGCCTCCTGTGTTTGCTGTGGCTGATTTCTAGGCATTTATAAAGCACAGTAGAGATGCAACAACATGTTTCGCCTCTGGTATGTCTGTAACACAGTGAAAACCCACCGGGCTTCCCTGTGCTCCAGCAGGACAGGGTGACCACAGGCCATTTTTGGGGGGCTGGGAATCCCACCACTTGCCGAGTGCTTCCAGTACCTGGATCGTGCTGGGAAGGGGGTGCCACCCGGTTCCTGTTCATCGCTGAGCCTCGCCCATCGTGCTGGATCGGGATAGGAGCTGGCCCTTGAGGTGGTGGGAGGATGGATTGTCTCTGCCTGATCTTCTCCTGGTTTGCTCTGCAAAGGGAAGACACAGAAACATCCTGTCACTGCTCGTCATGTCTCTGAGGCTTCTGAAAATGGGTTTGTTTACTCCCAGTTGTATCATAGAATCCCAGACTGGTTTGGGTTGGAAAGGACCTCAAAGCTCCTCCAGCTCCAACCCCTGCCACGGGCAGGGACACCTTCCACTAGAGCAGCTTGCTCCAAGCCCCTGTGTCCAACCTGGCCTTCAACACTGCCAGGGATGGGGCAGCCACAGCTTCTCTGGGCACCCTGTGCCAGCGCCTCAGCACCCTCATAGGGAAGAGCTTCTGCCTAAGAAGAATAGGAAGGAACTTCCTTGGGTTCTTATCAAAGTCAAGAAAATTTGGAAACCGCTTGATCTGCCAGGTTTAAGCATCCCACAATACTCACTTGAGTGTCTGCGGCCGTATCTTCTTCCCATGCTTGTGGTCTGCCAGAGCACTTTCAATGTCCTCATGGACCATCTCCGCCTCAAAGACAAAACAGGGATGTTTTAGGGGCTTTGCTTTGGAAGGGTTTAAGGGCTCTAAGCAGGTGAGGAAGGAAGAGCTGGAACAGAGTCTGTTCTCTTGTTTCACCCCAGCAAGGGGGGCTCTGCTCACCTCCACCTCGTCGCAGTTGAAGAAGTGGATGTCAGGTTTGTGCTGCTCAGAATCCTGGCACACCAGGAGGAGGATGGAGGAATAACGCATCTGGTTCAGCACCGTCTGGCAGTGCTGGACCGTGGGCAGGGGAAAGTCCTCCAGCTCCTCCTGCAAGAGGAAGAGGAAGGGGTCAGGCAATGGGGAAGTACTGAACTGGCGGGGAATGGTCCCATGTATGAGCTCCTAGGATTCCTGTTTGAGGAGAGAGACCTGGCAGAGCTTGTGCTCCTCCACTGTGGTTTGTTGGGCTCTTCAAAGAACATGTGAAGATTTGCAGAGGAGCAGTGGCTTAGGACTGTGCAATAGGAGAGAGGTGAGCTCTTGTTCTCCAGGTTCTCCATATGGGGCCCAGTCTGAGACTTCAAGAGCTTGAGTTTTGCTGCTCACCATCATCTTACTGCTGTGCTCTGCCTGCACACCAGTACACTCGTCATGCATCCCAGCAGTGCATGGGGAGGAAAGAGGCTTTGTGTGAGGGGTGTGCACTCCCACTGTGTCCTTGGATGACCTTGGGCTTATATTCTTTAGTTTCTCATTGCTCAAATCAGGGCAGACTCTCCCACCATCTGGATGCTCTTTCCCTTTGGATTAGGTGTCCTATGCGGGTGTACGTGTATTGCCTGTCAAAACAGGGCACTGCTCTTGGGCAGGTGATCCTGTGTGTTGTTTTAATATATGTAGTATGTCCTTCCCTCTATGCTTATGCCTTATGAGGATCTCTGTGGACCTGTCAGTGCATCACTCTCACAGAAAGCCTGAAGGTATCTTTCACATGGAGTATCTGCACTCTGGAGCTGTGAGTAAATCACCTCACACCTACCTGCCCTTTGAATTAGAGCCAGCCCCTGTTCACTCAGGAGCAGGTTCCGGTAGGGATTCACCCTCATTTGGGCTCCTTGCAAATGTCCCTCTCAGGCAGGATGGGAAGGGAATGGGCTGTACCCCACATGTTGTTCTGTGGGGAGCTCTGGTACCTGGGACTCGCAGTCCAGGAGGCGGATGGACTTGTCATTCACTTGCAGCAGCATCTCCTGTGTCCAGATCTTCTCTTTGGAGTTGAGCAGGATGAGTTTCCGGATGGCATCATCCACCGTCACGATGGACTCACTCTTGTCCATGATGAAGGTGGCCAAGTGCTGGAGTTGGGGGGGGGAAAGAGGGAAAAACAGGTGAAAAAGGCTTGGTGGTGTGTGTGAATCAGTGTGAAACCATCTCTTAAAGGCTTGAACTCCTCTTTGTCTGCTCCCTAGAGCATAGGGAGGAGAGAGTTGCAGCAGAATGTGTATGTTCTGGTGGTTAGCACCCACCTGGCCACAGTGGTGAAAGATCTGAGTGTTGTAATGCAGCACAATATGTTTCACCACCCATATTTATCTCCCTGTATGTCACTTCAGCACCTCTGGCCCCCATCCAGCAGTGCAGGTGCCTTGTAGACAGGAGTTAGTCCTGGTTTGTCTGACACTGACTTGGAAACTTCAATATGGGAGTTGAACTCCACTTGCCAAGCTAAAAGCAGTTGCATTCCATGTGAGGGGAATGCTGGGCAGGGAGGCAGCTGCAGAAGGAAGTGTGTCACATCCCAGTGGTGCGTGTGCCCCCAGCAGTGGGTGAAGGCCACCCCAGAAATCCAGGCTATTTATTTCCCTACTCTCTGATCAGCAGCCAGTGCAGGGAATGCTGCTGTCTCTGCATGGGGGGGAAGGCCCATCTGCCAGCAGAGGGGACCATGAGGCAAGAGAAGCTGGAATTGTGGTAACCAGTTCCCAAGGACTGGAAAGAGCAGAGAAGAGGATAAACACTGCAGAGCATAAGACTCAATCCTGTGTTCATAAAGCAAAGGCATTGGGTGAGGCACTGGCCAAATAACACTCCTGACAGGTATGTGAACTGAAGGCTGAGATTAGCCATGCAATCAGGCCTGAGAAACATGCTCAGGTGTGTTAGTGTGATGGTAAAACAGTGCATGGAAAGGTATTCACAGAGTCAACACTATCTGTGCAGAAGTGACAAACCCTCTGCTTTCTGAGCAGTGCGGGGAAATGGTTTATACCTGGTAACAGCCATTCTTATCTCTTCTATTATCTTAAAGGCAGGTTTACAGGCTATATAAATTCCTCTGGGGTTTACGGTTCAGTTAGATTTCATGGAGGCGAAAGCTACTTGAGTAACTCAGAGTATTTCCTCTTTTCCATTTCCTTCAAATACTGGTGGAATGAGAGGGAGAATCTTTGATTTATCCCCTTAACCTCCCTTTTCATCCACACAGATCTTCAACTATAGTGGCTCTTGTCAGAATGGGCAATGATTCCGTCCACTATTAAACTTCAACTTACAGATGACTTCAAAGGCTGTAAAATGCCTCTTGTAAGGAAACTTTTCTTCCTATCTCACTGCTGCCACTGAAATCCTGTTTGCCTTGGTCAAAGTTCAGGGTAAGGACTCCCAAGTGGGTGGCACGTGACATGATTCATGAAGAATTCATGTACGTGTCAGTGCTTAAAGTACCTGCTCTGCTTCCATGAGTGCCTGTGGGGATGGTGGCAGGGCCAGGGCCTCTCTCCAAGTGAGTGTTTCTTCATGGCTGTATTTCATCGTAAGCAACTGAACAGGCTGTTTCATGTCTAAGTATGGACTTAAGCTCTCTGCTGGACTGGGGTCTTCAAACCAGAGAAGAGAGGGCCACTAAATATAGAATCCCAGAGTGGTTTGTGTTGGAAGGGACCCTAAAGCTCATCCACTCCCAGCCCCCTGCCACAGGCAGGGACCCCTTCCACTGGAGCAGCTTGCTCCAAGCCCCTGTGTCCAACCTGGCCTTGAACACTGCCAGGGATGGGGCAGCCACAGCTTCTCTGGGCACCCTGGGCCAGCGCCTCAGCACCCTCACAGGGAAGAGCTTCTGCCTAAGAGCTCATCTCAGTCTCCCCTGTTCTGGCAGGTTAAAGCCATTTCCCTTGGCCTGTCCCTGCAGTCCCTGATGAAGAGTGTCTCTCCAGCATCCTTGTAGCTCCCTTCAGACACTGGAAGCTGCTCTGAGGTCTCCATGCAGCTTCTCTTCTTCAGACTGAACAGCTCCAATGTTCTCAGCCTGTCTCCATACAGGAGGTGCTCCAGCCCCTGAGCATCCTTGTGGCCTCCTCTGGACTTGCTCCAGCAGCTCCATGTCCTTCTTATGTTGAGAACACCAGAACTGCACCCAGTGCTTCAGGTGGGGTCTCATGACAGCAGAGCAGAGGGGCAGGTTCACCTCCTTTGACCTGCTGGTCGTGCTCCTATATGATCCTCTTGAAAGTGTTTTCCTTTCTCCCCTTGCCCAGTTTGCAGTGGGAACGGTCCAGCTGGCCTCAGATGGGCACCTCCATCCCACGGTGGCCAGCACTGCTGTATTCCATTACAGGAATTGCCAGGCCTGGGACATTCAGGCTGGCTCCTTTTCTCTGAGTGGCTGCCTGTGACACTGGGAGCTGCATTTGGCTGAGTTCCCGTTGTGGTTGAAGGGTTTTGGGTTACTTGAGAGGACACAGTAGCTGGGGGGGAGCTGAAAGGTGATAGTCCTTGGGGGCTCTGTTGTATGGGCAAGTGAGGGAGCCCTGCGTTTAACCTGTCTGTGCTGATCAAGGAGGGTTTGAAGCATGGGGTGATGAGGGATGGCAGCTCCCACTGCTCATCAGATGAAGAGAGGGAAGGGAAGGAGGACAAAAGCAGCTCCATTTCCTGTTTCCTTGTGCAGAATTCCCTCGTCCTTTTAACACCCTTTTTCCTCCATTCTCATCCCTCCCCTGCACACTTTCATTTGCTTAATGTTGATTATACAGACAGGGAATTTTTGATAAGCGATGGGTTCATGGGCCATTTTCAATTTAAATTGAAAGCACAAAAGAGGTCCATGTGTAATGAAACCAACTTCACATGTTGTACTCATCACTTTTGTCCTCCCTTCCCATCAGTGGTTGCCCATCTGCAGGCTGCAATGACAGTGTCTGGCTGAATGACTGAGCAGCACTGGCTCTACAGCAGCTCCCTGAGGCACTGACTTCTCATGCTCATGCCACACCTCATAGCAAGAGGATGGAGTTGCTGACCTCAATGTCCACAAACCTTGGTCCTAGAGGGAGCCCAGCAAGGGAAAGGGGTCAGATCAGTGAGTCCTGAGCTTTGGTTCAGGTCACCCACTGGATGTGCAGCAGCAGTGAGTGGTCCCTGTTTCTCTCCCCATTCCCAAAGCAGTGTCTGATGTGGATGTTTCCCACTCTTCAGTTCAACGAAACATGTGAGATCCCAGGTAGGGGCAATTGTATGGCCAAGGGTGACTTGTGTCATGGGAGAAGCCACCAAAGCTTGGACCCAGCTTTGTTACAGGGTTGGAGGGTGATTCAGAGCTGTGCCATGGCTCTCTGTAGCCTTGGGAGGATCTGAGCTGTACCAGAGACTCTTTGCTTGGACTTTCAAATAATGCCATTCTGTAATGGAACTCTGGAGAGCAGCAGGGAAATAAGAGATGCAGGAGAGCTGGTGTTGATTTTAGAGCAGGCAATATATGAGAAGAGAGAAAGGAGAGGATCTGGTCCAGCCTGAAACCTCTGATTCATAGGAAGGAGCAGGGTCAGTCTTAGGAGAGGAATTGTCTCAGGGCTTGTGCTGCTGTCATAGTCCTTTATGAGAGGAGTCTGTTGTGCAGAAATTCCTGTGGGTGCTCTTTACTTTCCTACCCTTTTGTGCTCAAAGGAATCATGCGAGAAGCTTGGATGACTCCAGCTTCAGTGTATGTGATGGAGAGGACTTGTGTGGCCTCAGCCCCCACTCCAGGCTAGCAGGACCATGGTGGTAATTTCCTCAAGGAAGGAAAACTACAGCAGATAGCCACGTCTGAAAGTGTGTCCTACAGTCCAGGAGCTGGAAATAGTGTGTGAACCCAGCTTGGGGGGAAGCTTGGGAGATAAATGTTCCTATAGGACCAGGAACTGTGGAAAAGCAACATGAGGTTTCGAGCAGCTTCGCTGTTTGCCTCTCAGGGTGTGAACCACAGAATGGTTTGGGTTGGAAGGACCTTAAAGAGCAACTCTTACTCATTCTAAGAAGCCTCCCAACTCCTCTCTGGCCTAATGAAGGTGTAGGACCAATAAAACACTTTGTGTTTCCAGCACCTATCACTGACGTTGGCCTGGCAGCCCCATATGGTTTCGTTGCGTACTCACCTGTACGTGGTACTGTGATGTCTCGTGCATGATGATGTTGGAGTTGGAGTATTTTTTTCTTTGTTCTGCAACAAGAAGAAGAAAATAAGGTTTCAGTGGGGTGCTACAGTTATTCCCATTATCCCTGAGCTTCCAGCTTCAGTGGGGGTATTGGGAATAGTGAGAGACACTCATGATATTAAATTTTGTAACAGGGATTGACAAGGTGGTGTGTAGGGGACACAGAATCCCAGCATCATTAGGGTTGGAAGGGACCTCTGGAGATCATCACAGCGGAGATTTAGGTTGGAGATAAGGCAGAAGCTCTTCCCTGTGAGGGTGCTGAGGCGCTGGCCCAGGGTGCCCAGAGAAGCTGTGGCTGCCCCATCCCTGGCAGTGTTCAAGGCCAGGTTGGACACAGGGGCTTGGAGCAAGCTGCTCTAGTGGAAGGGGTCCCTGCCTGTGGCAGGGGTTGGAGCTGGAGGAGCTTTAAGCTCCCTTCATCCCAAACCACTCCATGATGCTATGATTCTATAACAGCCCTTGAATCATCCTCCAGCAGGAACCTTCTGCACTGCTGTGATGTTTCAGTTTGCCTTCTTGGTGTTTCCTGGCAAGCCCCAGTGAAGGCTGTACTTAGAGATAGGAACGGCTCCAGGGATCAAGGGCAGCCAGAGCCTGAGTTCCTTGTACAATGTTTGTATGAGGCAAGAAATGTTCCTTCACTTCCTGCACTCTTACTGGAAGGTGGCAGTAAGGAGCAACTGGGGGGAAACTGCTTGGAATGTTGTGAGGTCATTGAAGAGAATCCTGTAAGAATTTCCTCTGCCACCTCCTTCATTGGTGCTTGCCCAGGGATTCCTTCTAAAGACTTGCCTGGAATAGCAGAGGAGTAACTATCCCAAACCCAGAGTGATCCCAAACATCTTCCTCACCACCTCTGATCCCTGCTCGGCTTAGTTAATGCAGTGGCAGTTCTATACATTAGCACCCTTCTTAAAGCCTGAGTTACAACATCCTGTCCTCTGTTGCCACACTCACAACCAAGGGGCTTTCAGAACACAGCAAACATGGTTGTATTAATTGCAGGATGTATTAATCTTAGTGTAGTTGTGGTTTACTTGAAAGCTCTGTAACACCTTCTGGGAGCTGGGGGCTTCTCTCTGGCACCCAGAAATATCCTATAGGAATTCTTTCCAAAATTTATTAGATTTATTTTTTATTTATTAAAATTCATAAAATTTATTATTATTTCTTTCCAAGTTTATTAAGAAAAGGATCTTTTGGTGAAGGGGTGCAGGACCTGCAAGGCCCAGGTGAGCGAGGATAAGTCTATTCTGAAGTGCAGACAGTGCAAGGAAGTGATGATCAAGCAGAGCCTTGCGAGAGGCTGGAGGTGGGAAGGAGTCTGGATAAAGGAGCAGGGTCTGCTGGAGCAGTGACCATGGACAGGCCAAAGGCAGCCAAGGCTCTGGTCACCCCTTGGGTGAGGACATCAGCCTAATGAGGGTGCTGGTAATGTAGCTCCTGCCTGGGGCCACCATGGCTTGTTTGACATCCCCTTTTGCTGCTCTCTGGAAGGTGGTTTGCTTCCTTTTAGTCTGTCCAGCCAGACAAATCCCTGCCTCTGCAAGGAATGCTTTCCTAGTTTGCCTCTGTGCAAATCCTTTCCCTTCTGGGGAAGGGATGAAGGAGCCCGAGTGGCAGTTCTGCTGGTGTCTTGCTTTCCCCTCCCCTGTCCCTTGTGTAAAGTGGAAGTGACTATTTCCTACCTGCTGCTGCTCCTATTGCACTCCTGAAGTTACTACACCATTTGTTCCCCCTCATGAAGTGGCTTCTCAGTGCCCACCACGGCCAGACATGGTCTCCCTCAGCACTGCCTTTGCCCCTGGCTGTGATGAGGCACAAACTGTTTTCCAGACAGAGAATCCACCCAGCCCCATCCCTGAGGATTGAGCAACGCGGGCTCCCTTAGGAGTCAGCAGGTTCTCCTGCACCCTGGCCACCTTGGCACTGCCACCAAAGAAGGAAGAGTGGGTGATAGGAGCAGGGGCAAAGGGGACGTGGAGGGGAGCAGGGCCCTGGTCTGCTTTTGTGTTGCTTGTCTGTTATCAGGCTCTTTACAAGTGTATCTTATCATGGCTGCTGTGGGAGGGACTCGGGGGGGACTCCCAGGTCAGGGAAAGGAGCTGGAATGTGTTCAGGGAAAGGGAAGGAGGAGTGGTGCCCCCGCCTGCCTTGGGCTCTGCATGGGGAGAGGCCCAGCACGGGGGATGGAGGGGAAGAGGGCACCCACAGAAGGGAAAGCTTCATTGCAACACAAGCAGTGACTGGGGCTGCCCAGGGCAGGGCTGCAGTCACTGGCCCTGCAAGTGCTCACACACCGTGGAGACGAGGCCTCAGTGCCATGGGTTAGGGGTGGCCTTGGCAGGCCTGGGCTGGATGAGCTTGAAGGGCTTTTCCAACCCAGTTGATTCTGCGGAGCACTGCTGCTCTGACAGCCTTTTCCTTCTCTTCTGGCTATATCCCAGCAAAAATAGCCTCTGACCACTTCACCCCAAGACAGCACAATCCCTGCTTGCTCCCAAACCATGGAGTTGGTTTCTGCTGTCCTTTACACCTCCACAGCTACCAGGAATCACTGAGACTCCTGCAGACACCACCTCTGGCAGCTGCCCCAGCACCAGTTCAGACCATGCATCCTGTCCATCCCTTTCCCTGAGCTTGCTTGAGTGAACTTGTCCCACACACACAGTTGCATGGAGACAGCGGAGGGGTCAGGGCACTGCAGGAATAGGACAGAAATGAAGGTCAGGATCAGGAAGGATGGTGGTTCCTGAAGCTGGTCATAGTGATGAAGAAGAAGTCCAAGTGTTGGCTGGTGGGTAATCTGCCACATCTGATGCATGTTCTCTTGTAAGCCTTGCAAGCAGCAGAGTGCTGGCAAGGAGGAAGTGCAGCAAAGAGAGCATCTTCCTGTGACAAGAGCAGAAAACAAACCCCAAAGCAACCAGTCTGGAGCTTTAGCTTAGTCCTGAGGATGTTCTTGTATTCACTTCTCACCCGAACAGCTCTTGCTTAAACCTCCTGCCAGCAGATCCTGGGCAAAGGAAGGAGGAGCTGGATCTGCTGCTTTCCCAGACAGTTAACACAGCCACGTGCCTCCTCAGCACTGACTGCCAGCATCCCTGCAAGTGATTCCTGTACACTCCTTCCTCACGTGTGTGTGCTCCTGCATGGAACATGCACCTTCATGCCCAGATTTCTCCTGCCTAGGACGTGACAGGATTTCCAATCAGCCCAGCCAGGCCCTGGAATGCTCCTGGTTCACTTTGAGCTCAGCCCCTGTGGTGATGTGGGGGTTCTTTGGCTGTCCCAGAAGCAGAGGCTGGTGGGGAGGGTGCTTAGAGACTGGGTATGGCTGAACAAGCTCAGACCTCTCAGGTACATTACAGTGTGAGTCTTTCTCATGTTCTCTTGTTAAGTGTCTACTGGGTGCTCTTGCTCCTGTAACCTGCCCTGGTTTGGGGCTGCAAAGTGCTGCTGGAGTTGGGACTGGGGCTTGGGACACGTGCAGGTTTGCAGCCTGCTTTTCCTTTGGGTTCCACCTTGGTAGCATGAACATTCTCTCTGGATTCCCTTTGCATCTCTGTCGTGCTTTTATTCCTTCTTGGCTTCCAGGGAAGCAGGATGAGTGTGGTCCAGCTCAGCCCTATGGACATTGCCAGCAGGTGTCTCTCCAGAACAAGCTTTCCATGGGATTTAGCTTGCGGTTTGCACCATTCCCGTTGGCCAGCAGAGAAGAGCTTTTAATTTAAGCTCCTTTTGGTGCTTCTCCAAAGTCACAGGGCTGAGCAATGGTTCCAAACCCCTCTATGGCCACAGGAGCACACTAAACATACAAAGATAACCAGCATGAAAAGAGAAGGGCTGCTTTCATTCAGAGCTTGGCAAGGATTGAAAGAAGCTGGTTTCAAGCTGACTTTAAAGCTTGTGAACCCTTGTCCAACACTTTAAGCCTCAGCTGTGCCATCAGCTTGACAGGACACCCGAGTGCTTTGCACCCTGTATCCCTGTGACTGCAAACACAGCTTGAGCTCTGCCTCTGCCTGATCCTGGCGGCCCTGAAGTGGCTGCTGTTGGCAAACAGAAATGAGTTCTTGAGGGACATGTATGGAGGCCTCAGAGCAGCTTCCAGGGTCTGAACAGGGATGCTGGAGAGGGACTCTTCATCAGGGACTGGAGTGATAGGACAAGGGGTGATGGGTTCAGACTGAAACGGGGGGGGATCCAGATTGGATGTAAGGAAGGAATCCTTCCCTGTAAGGGTTCTGAGGCAATGGCACAGGGTGCCCAGAGAAGCTGTGGCTGCCCCATCCCTGGCAGTGTTCAAGGCCAGGTTGGACACAGGGCTTGGAGCAAGTGGAAGATGTCCTTGCCTCTGGCAGGGGGTTGGAGCTGGATGAGCTTACGGTCCATTCCGACCCAAACCATTCTGTGATTCTGTGCTTACAGAGGTGTTAATGGAGGTGCCAGGTTTCCCGCTGACACCACCAGCACTGACTTGGAGGGGAAGCAAGAATAGTTCAGAGGAAGGACCTCAGGCACCCACAGCAGAGCTCCCTGCTTCAGAGTGACCTTGAGTAAACTACTTAATATCCCAGCACGGCCACTTCCCACCTTAGCCTGGCACTGAAGGGTCAATGGCACTTTCTGTGTGCTGGGGGTTTAATTGCAGTCTGCCCTACTTGAAATGTGGGGCAAGGTCTGGAACAGGCAACACATCCCACAGGGATTCCTGGTGCAGGTGAGACACTGATTCTTTGTCTCCATAACCTCAATTTCCTCACCCAGCATTTCTGGTGTAAATAGATGACACTACTGGAAATGAGAACACTGCTGCTGTGTGGGATGGAGGCACACTTGGACTCTGAGACATCCCATCTCCTCCCTAAAAGGGAGTGGAAAAGGCTGAAGTGGTTGGTCTGGAAACAAAGGGGGGTTACAATGGGACAGGGAAAAGTCTGCAGCACTGAAAGGACCCTTCCTTAGGGACTTCCTCTGTGCAGAGCTGTGCCAGGAGATGGTATTCCTTGAGGAAAGAAAGGATTTCTGGGGGGATGCTGTTCCCAGAGGGAAGCTGGTTTCTGGCAGAGCAGCCCATGGGTCTGCAGCAGTGGTCAGGGCTGTGGCTGGTTGTTACAGACTCTGTGGGGTCCCTCTGATGCCTCTGCCCCATCCTCCGAGCTCAAGAAGCCGGATATGTCATGGTCAGGGATGAGCTCCCTGTGTCCCTCTGGGAAAATGCCTGGAGAAGCCCTTGGGAATCTTGGGGACTTGTTGAAACCTCAGAGCGCTGCATAGCCCAGAGCCATCCCTGTGCTGGGGTGAGCTGGTTCAGGGGGCAAAAGCCCCTTTAAGCCATTTTTAGCCTTTTCCAGACAGAAGCAGCGCCAGCACAGGGATGAAGTGCAGATGTTCCCTCCCTCTGCTGATTCTCCCTGGGGAATTTCTGCAATACCTCCAAGAGTGGTGGAACTAGAACAAAAGTGCCTTTATTTTGCCTCAGGGCTGCCCACAATGAGAAAGGAGCTGTTTCTGCACAGTCTCTTTCCTGTCCCTTGCTTTAAGACATCTGCTTGTTCTTTCTTCTGAGGTCCCTCCTGTGTCCTTGGCTCCTACCTGTCCCCCACACCCTGGAAACTGCTATTTTTGTGTTTCCTCCTGGCATCCACAAATACAACCACAGGGCCTGAGAAGAGCCAGGCTTTCCGGGGACAGCAGGATGCTGGAACACTGGAATCTCCCTTCCCAGTGCTCAGGTTTGAGTTAAACACAGGGAGGATTAAAGAGCCAGGCTGGAGATCACAAAATCACAGAATCCCAGCCTGGTTTGGGCTGGAAGGGACCTTAAAGCTGCTCCAGCTCCAACCCCTGCCACGGGCAGGGACCTCTTCCACTGGAGCAGCTTGCTCCAAGCCCCTGTGTCCAACCTGGCCTTGAACACTGCCAGGGATGGGGCAGCCACAGCTTCTCTGGGCACCCTGGGCCAGCGCCTCAGCACCCTCCCAGGGAAGAGCTTCTGCCCTAAGAGCTCATCTCAGTCTCCCCTCTGGCAGGTTAAAGCCATTCCCCTTGGCCTGGCCCTACAGGCCCTTGTTCAAAGCCCCTCTCCAGGCACAGTCTTAGGCCCCATCTATCCAAGAAGAGTGCATACTTTAAATAAAAAGGGACTTTTTGGTTTATTTCCCTCAAACCAATGCATTGAAACATTGCAGAGCTTTCCCTGGATTCACTGTTATTTGCCTTAGCTTGGCCCTGGCTCTGGTTGTGCTGGCTGATCCGAATACATCACACACAGAATGATGCTGTGGGGAGATCTGTGGCTGTTTGACTCTGAAAGGGGGATCCTTCACCTTGCAGAGGTGAACTCCCTTGGCCAGGAGAGGCTGCAGGAGTCAGGTCACTTGTCCTGGGTGTCTCTCAGTGCCCTTCTCACAGCCCTGGCCCCTCTCTTCCTGCATGTGTGTATGATGGTGTATGTACGAAGGGTGGCACGTTGGCAGCAGGAGCTCATTGCCTCCTGGTTCATCTGACACCTCTCCCATGGGGACACTGCAGTTCTGCAGTGTCTTGCAAGGCTGTCATCCAACCCACCCCCGGCCTGGGAGGCAGAGAATCTGCATAATCCCCATGTGATAAATAAGCATTAGAGGAATATAGTGATGGTTTCTCCCAAGTTAGATGGAAGCTGCTGTTAGAGGTGCAGGTTGGTGTCTAAGCTCTGTTTAACTGACTTCTGTAACCTTCAGAAGCTGCAGCAGTGGGGGACTCTGGGTATACAGGGGCTGGCTGCAAAGGGCAAGGAGAGCTCCAGGGCTGTGGCACTGGTACAGCAAACATCTGCAGGTGGTAAAAGCTTCTGGCATGAGCCCATGGTGACCATCACTGTACTCTTCCCTTTCTGACTGCCAAGAGAGCCAAAGAGGTGGGAAAACAACACAGCTTTGTCCCTTGCTTTTGGTGTCTGGCAGGAGAATAAACCTGGGGATCTTGTCTGGAAAAAGGTGGTTGATGTGATCCACTGCTGTGGCCTAAAGAGCAATGATGAGTGAATCACAGCTGTGCCATTGCTGAGCCCAGACATTGCTATATGAATGGTACGGGTGATCCAGAAAGCTCTGAATGAGTATGGATGCCATGAGGAACATGCTTGAGGGTAGGGAGGCATTGAAATGTCCCTGGGGGTGTTTAAAAGCTGTGTAGATGTAGCACTTGGGGGCACGGGTTAGTGGTGGCCTTGGCAGTGCTGGGGAATGGTTGCATTTGGTGATCTTAAAGGTCTTTTCCAGCCTAAGTATTTCTATCATTCTATGCACACACTCTGGTAAATTCTCTCATCTCTTGCCTGTAAGGATTTAGCCCAATGAGCCCTAAAATCCTTCTTTCAGGGGGCAAACCCCTGTAACAGGTTCTGTAACTGAACTCGGTTCAGTTGGTCAGTCCTTTCTGAGCCAGTTTGTTTTAGTCTTGCCTCCTACCCAGAGGTGTGGGGACAACTGCAAAGCCAGAATGTTTTCTATCATCAGTACCCTGTGGCTAACCAGTGCTGTGGGAATAATGGCACCAGTGGCCACTGAGGAAATGGGAAAAGCTCATCCCACTGTGGCAGCAGGAGGTGGATTTTACCCAAGGGCTCAAACTGGTGCTGGGCTGAAATCCCAGTGAGGAAGCTGAAATCTGGGCTGGAAGGGAGCATCCTGTTTGGCTTTGTAAGGAGTGGAAGGTATGAAAGGGAGTCATAAAGGAGGAAAAGAGGCAGGATCGATGCACATCCTGGAGGGACGGAGTTATCGGCTTGGTCCAGGAAACCAAACCACATCCTTTGTGCCAAGTTCCCTCCCCATTTCTATGCAACACCCTTTTCTGCAGCGAGTTAGGATGTGGCTGTGAACATTCCCTTCAGCCTGGTAGGTTGTGTACACGGAGATTGGGATAATTCTGCCTGCTGGGCCCAGCTTAGAGCTGGAATACATGGTTACAGCATCTAGGGATGGGCAGTAGTGCAGAGAGAGGCAGAGGATCCCTGGAACAGCATCCCAGTGGTACCAAGGGTGGGAGAAAGTGTGGTCCTGTGGGTAACAACCCTGAGCAGTTGCTCCATGCTGGTTGTAGAGGGAAAAGGCAGCACCTTCACTTCTAAGCTTCCCTGCAGCTCCTCAATACCCTGATTCTCTTGAGGGAGCAGCCCTGGGTCCTGCCCAGCAGACAGAGTGTTACTGTAGGTCCTGCACACTGCACACAGTGTTTCTTGCTGAGCTCCATCCTTGCACAACCCAGGAGGTGGGTCAGGTTTATTTGCTCTTCTAGAGTGGGCTGTGTCTTCAGCTAATAAAGCAGGAATGTGAGCACTTGGGCTGAGCTGGAGGAAATATTGTGTGTGCTGAGGAGGAATTTGGCCTCCTGACACCTTCCAGCAGCTGCTGACACGTTATCAACAGAGCAGCTCCCTGCTGCCACACACCATTCATGCCTTGGGCTGTCCTCAAGCTCAATGAGAGCCTTTTCATTCACTCCAAGAGCTTCCAGACCAAAGTAATGTGCCAGCCATGAGCATTGCTGCCCCATTCATAGGAACCTGGAGAGGGGCTTTGGCCAAGGGCCTGTAGGGACAGGCCAAGGGGAATGGCTTTAACCTGCCAGAGGGGAGACTGAGATGAGCTCTTAGGCAGAAGCTCTTCCCTGTGAGGGTGCTGAGGCGCTGGCACAGGGTGCCCAGAGAAGCTGTGGCTGCCCCATCCCTAGCAGTGTTCAAGGCCAGGTTGGACACAGGGGCTTGGAGCAAGCTGCTCCAGTGGAAGGGGTCCCTGCCTGTGGCAGGGGTTGGAGCTGGATGAGCTTTAAGGTCTCTTTCGACACAAACCAGGCTGTGGTTCTATGATCCTGTCTGCAGCAGCCTGTGACCCCCATGTAACTCCACAGGCATCCCCCCTGCCTGCAGCAGGAAAGAAGGGCTCAAATCCCCCCCAGGCACCAGGAACACGGGGTCACAGCAGTCCTGAGACTGTTCTGCCCTCTCAGACATCTGATACAATGCGAAAAGAGCAGAAGAAACCCCACAATAACCCACAGTCTGGGGAAAGCAGAGAGTGGTGGGAGCAACCCCCATTCAGCCTCTTTACCCCACACAAGTGCCTTCTGCATGGAGCTGTATGGTCCCACAGCTGTACCCCACACAGTCACATCCATAGGGACTGCGGTCACATCTCTCAGCCCACCCTGTCTTCACCACCATTGGGTTTGATCCGCAGGAGGCAGCAGGAATGCTGCTTTCCTGTTTATCTTCCAGCCCTGTTTCCAGTCGGAGTTTGGAGTGTGTGAGGTTCTGAATGAAAGGGTCACCACAAGGCAGTGTCAGAGAGGAGCTGGGGAAATCTGAACCTGGAATCTCGGGTGAGAAATGGGATGTGAAGAAAGAAGCTGAAATGGCACTCAAGGGAGCAGTGGGGGAGGACAAGGGAGGTACTCAGGCCTGGCAGGGGAAGGGATGGGGAATGAATGTCTCAGGCAGTGCACTGCACTGCCTGGGGTGGGCTGGGGAAGCAAACAGCAGCAGCACTGGGAAACTGCACTGCCTCTGACCCACCTACTGCCAGAGCTCCTCTCTCCCTATTACTGTCCCACTGTACTGGGAAGGAGCATCCAGGGTTGCTCCCTGCTCCGAGCAGCTTTCAGCCTGTCCTGGCAAAGGGGAAAGCCATGCCCAAGGGGAAACTGTGTTGGCCATGGCCATGCAGGTGGATGGAGACACAGAGCTGTGTGTCCATCTCCCCCATCCAGTGCTCTGGAAGTCTTGGGCAAGCAGGGCAGGTCCCTTGGGAAGGGCAATACATACAGGACCTGTTAGGTTGGTGCAGCTGCCATCAGCACCTGGTCCCTCACTCCCCCTGTCATTTCCCAAAGGGAATGTGCAGGGCAGCCCAAGGGAAGTGGTTCTTCCTCTCCATGGCAAGTAGTCTTGGGATCTGCTGGGTCTCCTGTGGGATGATAGCGCTAGAGGCCTGGTATCTCCTGAGTCAGATGTACCTAAACCCAAACACCAGCCTTGCACCGTGCTTGGAACCTCGGGAATCACCTCCGTGAGGTCAGTGCTTTCCAGCTTTAGCTTCTGCTAACAGACCCAGGGGATGCATCTGCATCTGAGGGACACGGTTGTCAGTGACACCGTTCGGATGCTGCCCACATCCCCTTGGGTTTAGGCACGGGCACGCTCCTCTCCTATGCAACTACGTAGCTGTAGCAAGCTCAGTTTCCAGCCACCATCCTGCTGGGGTTGTGTCCTGCAGGCAGTGCCAGTGTGGGTTAAATCCATGCACAAACCCTCTTCCAGAGGGCTGTGGGGAAGGACAGCACCTCAGTGCTCCCACTGGGAACCGCCCTGTGGGCTCCAGCTGGGATAATGACCAAGCTCAGGGGTTGGGCAGGCAATAACTGAGAGTAACTAATGCCCCTTCTGCTGGTCCTCAGGCTGAGCCATCACTGGTAAATGCAGCTCTAGGGAAAGCAACACTGTGTTGAGTCAATGTTTTGGTCTGCTTTTGGGGTGATTCTTGAGGTGGCCCAAGTCTGTGGTGGGTATCTCACAGCAGGGACCCCACCTCGGAGGCATGCCCATGTACCTGGAGGCTGAAGGCCCTGTCTGGAGACAAGGGAGGTCTGTGAAAGACCCCCAGGAGCTGGTTTGGGACCATTAGACATAATTTACTCCTTCTCTGTCAGTGTGTTCTGCCTAACCAGGGCCAGTGGCTTCTGCCTAACACAGCTGCTGGCAGCCCATGGGTGCAGCACCAGTGGAGTCCCTGTCCCTGCAGCTCCCCAGGCAGCTGATACCTGCACAGGACCACGCTGGGCAGCAGGAAGGGCTCTTCTCTTTGTGCTGGTGCCCCGTGTCCTGTTACAGCACCGGAGCCTGGCTTGCGTTACATGGAGGTGCAGTGTCAAGCGATAGTGCCTCATAGGCTGGCCAGCACTGCTGCTCTTGTGCCAGAATCCCTCTTCCAGCCCTGCATCCTGACAGGTTCCAGTCTTTCCCACAAATGAGTGTATTGAGGATGTGATGGGCGGGTTGGAGCCAACTGGCTGGATCACAGGGTCCCAGCTCTGCAGTGCCTCTCCATGTCCCCCTGCTCTGTGGCCCTGGTTTTGGGTCTGCCGGGCACTTCTGTGCCCCAGCACTTGAAGTGAGAGGCAAAGACACCTGAGGAGTTGGCCAGGAGTGCTGGGAAGCAGCTGAGCACCACAGGGACAGACACAGCAGCCAAACAGGAATGGGATGCTCTGAACACTGCTGCAGAGCCATTTCCATCCTACAGCCCTATGAGAAACCCACTGTCAGCATCAAACTGCCCTCAGCTCATGGTTACACTGCACAATCCATCACCAGAGGCAGTACTGCCTGAATCAGCCATGGAGCCATGCTTAGGTGGGCACCTGCAGAAGTCCAGCCGGGTGTCACCCACAGGCAGGGGTGGCAGAAGCCTGCCATGGGAAGCAAAAATGCTTCCTTGCAGCCCTTCCCTGGCTTCTTCCAGAGCCATCCTGGTTTCCCCCCCTCCATGGGCTTTCATCTGGGTTCAGAACAGACACCGGTAAGTGGAGAAGTAGCTTAATTTATTTATGGTATGCATTAACATTAATTCAGCTGGTGGCTGTGCATTGAGTAAGGTGGCAACTTGATAGTACCAGCCATTCCCCAGCTTGCTCTACGCAGACTATTCCAGAATGGGGAGCTGAGCAAATGGGATGCTGCTTTGTTAAGGCAGGAGGAAAGGACGAGTGTCCTGCTCCTGTGACAGCCAGGAACTCCACTGAGGACAGCTAAGCACCTAAAGGGGTATCAGCTCTGGCAGGGATAGAGACAGGGGAAGATACTATAGAACCCCAGACTGGTTTGTGATGGAAAGGACCTTACAGCTCCTCCAGCTCCAACCCCTGCCACGGCCAGGGACCCCTTCCACTGGAGCAGCTTGCTCCAAGCCCCTGTGTCCAACCTGGCCTTGAACACTGCCAGGGATGGGGCAGCCACAGCTTCTCTGGGCACCCTCTGCCAGCGCCTCAGCACCCTCACAGGGAAGAGCTTCTGCCTAAGAGCTCATCTCAGTCTCCCCTCTGGCAGGTTAAAGCCATTCCCCTTGGCCTGTCCCTACAGGCCCTTGTCCCAAGCCCCTCTCCAGGTTTCCTGCAGCCCCTTTAGGCACTGGAGCTGCTCTCAGGTCTCCCCTTAAGGAGCCTTCTCTTCCCCAGGCTGAAACCTAAACCCAAGGCCTCACTCCCATAGAAACAATATTTAGCTCTCTGTGTGCATTGGAGCATCGTGTTTGTTATCCAGCGAGCTTCCAATGCAGTACCTGTCTGCGTGAATTTGGGAATCACTGTGCTCACTTCTTCGCAGGCCTGGCAGCGTGCACAGGCTGAGGGTGCAGCCTGAGGACACTGGAGGAAAATGGGAATATCAGTGGTGTAAGCTCCATGTTGTCCCTTGGCAGCATCATGATCCCAGAATCAAGGCCAGCTCAGCTTGATGTGATTTGTTTTCATTATAAAACATCATTCTCCCTGGGATTTCAGTGCTGGCCTGCTCTCCATCCCCAAATGTGCCAGCTCACAGCAGAAACTGATGCTGGGGGAGGGAAGATGTGAGTGCCAGGGGACCCAGGTGTTTAAATGCTGGTTTAACACATGCTGAGTGTCCTTTGACAGCATCTTGAACCAGAGGGTGGGTTTAAAGTCCTGCCAAGGAAAAGCCCTGAGGATGCACAGGATGTGCTCATGCGGTGCTGGGCTGAGGCAGCCAACTGCTGTGTGCAGTAAGTCAGAGCATCCCAGACTGGTTTGGGCCTTATAGCTAAGCGAAATCACTGCTGGCCTCAGGCTGCTGCAGGGAACTAATGGGCAGCTGATTTACTCCTCTGGAGGACTGCTTTGCTGGAATTTGGTCCGAGAGGTCCCATCCCTGGTAAAGTTTGCTTTTGGGGTGTGTCCATGCGCAAAAAAGCCCTGTAAAACCTGTAACTCAGTACTGAAAATGGCTTATTTGAGCAACTGTGTTTGTTTTAAAGGCAGCTTCAGCCTTTCCCTTCCCTGGCTTTGGTGGTGCAGGAGGTATTGTGGCTTGGTCCTTGCTTGTGCTGACCATTAGATCCCACCCTGAGACCCTGACAGCTCCAAACCATGGCCTGCTTTTTCCCCTGGCTGCCAACCTGCTTCTGGGCCATGCTTCCAGCACAGTTCTTGGGTCTCTGATTCATTTCTCCACGGGTCTGTAGGGCTCTGTTCACCTCACAGGGATCTTTCTGTCCCAATCAGATCTGCACGAGCTTTTGGTGCACAGCAAAAGGAATGATGCCATTAGAGGTAGGAGGAGCAGTGTGCAGAGTAGGGCAGCACCCAAACACTTCCACACCTCCTCCTGTTGCTTCTTTCTAGGCTCATCCTGTGTCCTTTCATCTCCAGGTGAGTGACTGACAGAGATAAAACACCCACTTGGCACTTGCCCATCATGCACCATGCAGATCCCAAAGAGCCTCAGGCAATAACAGCAGGTTTCTGTTCTACCTTTATGCCCTTGTTTCACCTCTTTGCAGCTAATCAGAGTTATCAATGACTTTAACACTGCATCCACCAAGCACAGCCTCCACCTTGCCACCAGCAACTGCCTGGTTGTAGTTGTAAGTCACTGTGGGACACTGTAAGTCACTGTGGGACACTGCCCCAGGCCACTCCACACTGACCAGCCTCCAGCCAAACCCCTTCAGCACCAAAGGCACTCCCCAAGGACAAACCACCCTCACTTGGGGGCTGCAAAGGGAGATTTCTCATCAAATATCAGCTCTGCGATGAGGGGCATAGGCAGATAACCATTGATATCATCAACCAGGCACATTGACAGCTCTGAGGTGGGACAATTTGGAGGCTCAGAGACCCCAAAAGCTGCTGGTGTTCCCCCCATCATCTTATCCAGGCGGTGACTGAGGGAGGTGACAACTTTCTGCTTGCTCTGCCCACTCCCCAGGCCAGGTTTTCACCTGGGATGCATTAAGAGACCTACAAAGATCAGGAGTAGCTGGTATTGACACCTACATGTTCTCTGCAGCTCTTCACCCAGTGCCTCCCTGGCTGCTGTGGAGCTGGGGTGCTTTATAAACACACTGCTACCAGGCTCTGCCCAAGCACCATCCTCCCAATTCCCTCTGCCTCCAGAGAGACAAAGGGCACTGGAGTTCATGGTTCACCGAGTAGTTCCAGGAGGATAATCATTAACCTGCGGAGGACAGGCTTTTTTCTGTTAGGCCTTTATCAGAGTATCTCAGGAACACACTGGAGAGGGTCTGGGTGAGGGGAAGCAATGATCTGCACAGCTTGTCCTCACAAAATCACTTCTGGGCCCAGCACAGGAGCTGGTGGCACTTGCTGCCACATCAAGCCAGCCTGTGGTGTATGGAGGGCTGGAGTCATGGGGCTCTCATTGAATTCCAGCCTAAAACTCCCCAACAGCCACGTCCAGATCCTCAGAGGTGCTTTTGCCACAGCATCCCAGCCTGGTTTGTGTTGAAAGGGACTTTAAAGCTCATCCAGTTCCAACCCCTGCCACGGGCAGGGACACCTTGCACTAGAGCAGCCTGCTCAAACTGAAGCCTTAGATGAGTTTGTGGACACAACTTACCATACAGGTCCTTTGCGCTCAGCTTGGAGGCTCCGTCTGCTCTGCCCATGCTGCCACTGTAAAAGACAAAGGTACAAAGAAACCATCAGCTCCTGGATCTTGTTAACATCTCCTCTCATGCTGCAGCTCACAGCACAGACAGCCCTGCTGCTGTCATGAATGGGATCAGCCCTACCCTCATCACGTCTGTCACACATGGTATGACAGTAAGTGCTCAAGGCCAGGCTGAACGGGGCTTGGAGCAAGCTGCTCTAGTGGAAGGTGTCCCTGCCTGTGGCAGGGGTTGGAGCTGGAGGAGCTTTAAGGTCCCTTCCAACCCAAACCATTCCATGACTCCAAATTACTAGGCAAAGCCTTTGCTTGGCTGCCTGTGCCAGCAGCTCCCTCCACAACCCCAGCTGATACCCACACTGCAGGCACATCACTGAACCCAGCAGCTGGAAACAAGAGACAGAGGAGCCCATCGGGGCCTGTCCCCACTACAGTTACCTTCACACAGTGTCCCCTGGAAGGACATTGCTTCTGGAGGGGCTGTTTTAGGGACAGTGGCTCCCAGTGTGTGGTAAGCAGGGCTCTTAGAGGGAGCAGGGCAGGTAAATGGAGACCCCTCCACACTGTACCTGGGCCTACCTGAACCTTGTGTAAAGACCAAGATTAAGATCCCTTGTTAATGGACCCTTCTGAAATGTTCTCCTTGAAGGCAGGGCTCAAATATAGAACATGTCCAATGTAAAAATGTGGCAGGACTGATTCACAGAACCACAGCCTGGTTTGGGTTGGAAGGGACCTTAAAGCTCCTCCAGCTCCAACCCCTGCCACAGGCAGGGACCCCTTCCACTGGAGCAGCTTGCTCCAAGCCCCTGTGTCCAACCTGGCCTTGAACACTGCCAGGGATGGGGCAGCCACAGCTTCTCTGGGCACCCTGTGCCAGCGCCTCAGCACCCTCACAGGAAAGAGCTTCTGCCTAAGAGCTCATCTCAGTCTCCCCTCGGGCAGGTTAAAGCCATAACTGTGTGCAAACGCTTGAGTTTTGGGGGGTCAGGTCTCCAAGCATGGGTTCTATTCCCAGTAGGGCCACCCCCCCATGCCTGTGTTGTGCCCAGCAGTGCACAGCTAGGAAGGGACAGTGTTTTCTGCAGCTCAGGTCTGGAGGGGGAGGATCAAAGCAGGACCTCAGGGTTTCAGGCACTGTGGTCAGGCTGTCCTGCAGTGGGCCAGTGGCTGGCCAGTGGCACTCTCTGCGCTGTCAGTGTCCCCCTGAGGGCAGGCAGTGGTTCATGGTGCTCACACACCTACACTCTGCTCTCCAGAGACCAGGAGCATGCAGGAGGGAGGGAGAGCTGGGGGTTCTGGCTCCATTGGGAAGTTGCTGAAGTCCTCAAGCTGCAGGTGGAGGGGTTCCTGGTGTCCTTCTCTTCCCTCCACCTAATGTGCCATAACCAGCGTGCAGGACACAGGAGGCAGTGATTCTGGCTATGGCCACAGCTTGTGAGGTGCCCAGGAAGGGTGAAACAAGCACCAGGGACTTGGGGAGCAGTGGGACCACTGGGAGCATCCCCCTCTTTCATAGGAAGGAGAAGAGGTGTCAGCATGGAGGAAGCCCACCATGGAGATCCTTACTTTGAAGAGCCAGGGTTGCTGCTGAGGGATCCCTTGAGACTCATGTTGCTTCCCAGGACAGGCAACTGCAGCAGAAGCAGAAGAGACAGGGTTAGTGTTAGAAAACACCATCAGATGATGTATCTGTGTGTGTGCTGCCCTTTCCACCTTCATCTGGGCTCTCCAAGCAGTGAAGTGAGCACCATGGGGCTTCCTTGATCTGCCCGGTGGCTCGGACACCTCTCATAGCTCTGACCAAGATGCCTTTCCCAACCCTATGCCCACCTCTCCCCTCTTGCCCATCCTTTCCAGGCACATCCCAACTCTGTGGTATTCCACCATGTCTTTTCCTAGTGAAGCAACCCTGCCTGCGGTCCGGCAGGGATGGGTGGGTGGGTGGATGTGGCTTTTGCCTTCATGGCCTGTCAGAGACCATTAACACACACAGATCCCTGTGGCTGTAAGCATCCTGAGTCACTTTTCATGCCTGTAGTGCTATTATCCTCTGTTATGCAGCAATTTCAAGCTCTAGACCAGTTAAAACGTCCTTCCAGGGCACTGCCATGTAGGGAATAGTGAGATAACTGTGGATTCTGCTTCACTGGCATGTGAGGATGGAGAAGAGTTCACTGGGATGGCTGAGTGCTTGGTGAGAATCAGGCAGGTTATTGCCCTCCTCTTTCAGACGAGGATTACAAATACCATGAGAGAAGATCTGAGAGAGATGCAGGCACTGCTCTGAGAGCACAACTTCAAGGGGAGGGAAAAAGGTGAAGGGCAAACAAGGTATAAACCCAAGGTATAACCAAACCTCAGGACGCTTTGTATTAGCATCCGAGACATTCACCTCTGCTCCAGTGCAGGAGCTGAAGCAAAGCCAAGACAAAGTCTTCAGGTACTTTTATCCTCTTTGAGAAGCTTGGGAGGCTCTTGAGGTCAGACCCAGCTCACCAAAAGGTGCTCAGAATCCAGAGGTGTGGCTTTAAAACATGGTTTGGCTTTAAAACACTCATTGCTGGCCTGAAGGAAGAAATCAGTGTCTTGAGTGGGATTCCCTGCGAGGGCACCTTTGAACGTGCTTGGCCACGGGGTTTTCCTGACTGAGTTTAGGCTGAAGCAAGTGAAATCCCCAGGGAATACTTTGGAGTCATCCCTGGCACCTGGGGCTTCCTCTCTGGAGGCTGACTCTGGAGCAGGCCCTGTTGCACTGTCAGCAGAGCTGCCCTGGATTCCTTACCCATCTGCTCCTATTCCTCCCGTTGGAAGCACTCATTTGAGGTGTTTGCTGCGTGTTTCACCCCGAGGTGAGGGCAGACTCAGGGTTTCTCTGTGTTCTGAACAAAGCTGGTGCTCAGCGGGGTGTGCTCTGTGGAGGTCCAGGTGAAGCACACGGCTCATGTGTGTTGTACCCTGCTAACAGGTCTGCACTGCCACATACCCCAAAGAAGGGTGGTTTTGGGCTTCCCCCCTTCTTTGTGTCACAGAAACACCCCTGGAACACTGTTAGAAATTGCTCTGACATGCATTTTGCAGCTCGTATGTTAAAATCTCCTTTTCCATCTCATGGTTGATACCGAAGTCTGTGCACACACAGATACAGGCTCAGACACACGTTAGAGGAGAAACTTGGTGTTCTGCCAGCCCCCGGCAGTGAAATAAAACCCGGCCCTGGGCCCAAGCCTGCGTACCTGTGAATTTTCCCTCTGTTAATAGCTGTCTGCTGGTTTCCTTTTACACTCCTCCTCCCATTCCTATCTCCCAGATCTTTGTAGGCATTAGCATAAGATACCTGGCGAAGGGAACGGGCTGTCATAAACCCAGCCCCGGTCTGTTTACCCTGCCCCATCCAATCGCCTCAGTGCCACGGCTCAGGATCATACCTGGGAATGTTTCTGCCTGTTAATGGAACATTCCTGGCTCCCTTTCACTTACTGCCCCAGGGCTGTGTCCTTAATGGACTGAAATCCAGGTGATGCCAGCAGGTAAGTGGCACCAAGCTGGCTCCCAGGCCCCAGTGTGACACAGCAGGAGGAACCTGGGATGCAGCACGGGTCACCTTGGTTGGTACTGCTCCTTCAGGAGCTCTGTCCAAAAGACGGTGTTGGAATCTCCTCCTGCTTTTAGAGGATCCCTGGTCAAAGCCTGTTGGCTGCCAAAGGAGCAGCCCCTGGGACAGTGGCAGAAGTTGGTGCTCGGCTGCAGGGTGAAGCGGGACCAAACATAAAATGAGCCAATTCTTTATCTCTATAGCTGATAAGGAAGCAGTGAGGGGATAAGCTGGGCTCTCAAGAGGAAGGCAGGGTAAGCTGCTTTATACCTCGGCTAGTGGAAAGGCCACTGGACCCTGCAGGTGTCATAATGACTTGTTAATGTGCTGCTTGAGGAACATCCACCATACACAGAAAGTAGAAGGCTCTTGTGTTGTCCCCAGCGCTCCAAAAGTCTTCTGCTGGGCCCAGAAGAACCCATAATGCATGAATATCACTGACCTTGCAGTGAGGGGCTGCTTATAAACTGCTTCTTCTGACATGTCCCATCAAGTGACCCTGCTCCATCTTGGCACTTACAGCACAGTGAACCCCAGTGTCCCCTCTCCTGTCACCCAGCACCACTGGAAGCCTGTCTTCCCTTCCAAGGTGCCTGCATGAAGGTGGGAGCAATGAGCATGGTGCCAAGGCAGCAGGTCCTTCCCTGCTGGGCTCCATCTTATTTATTCCTGCTATTTTCACTATTTAACCTTTGCCTACCCCCAGCTGCTGCATTGAGGGCCAGGGCTGTGTTCAGCTTTCAGTGATGGAGATGAGGGTGTGCGGTGATGCTGGCCAGGTTAAACCAGGACAGAGCCTCACACCACAGCTTCTAATTCACTTTAAATTAATTGATATTAATTGAATCCCAGCTGGAAGCTTGGGGCCAGGGGACACGGTTCTGACTTTGTAATGGTTTTGTTAAACTAAGAGACAATGGGACTTGAGGAAAGTGAAGGGGGGGATCCTGCCCCTCTGCTGTGCTCTGGGGGGACCCCCCCTGCAGTCCTGATCCAGCTCTGGGGCAGCAGCACCAGAGGGATGTGGAGCTGTTGGAGCGAGGCCAGAGGAGGCCGCGGAGCTGCTGCGAGGGCTGGAGCAGCTCTGCTCTGGAGCCAGGCTGAGAGAGCTGGGCTGGGTCAGCCTGGTGAAGAGGCTCCTGGTTCAGCCGGGAGCTGTAAGTGTCTCCTGACCCAAACCATTCTATGATGATGAAAGGGCTGAGAGTCCTTGTGGCCAGAACCAAAGATAAGACTTGAGAGGTGAGATGAGGCTGGGGCTGAGGCTGCTCCCCAGATCTCCCCCTCCCTATGGGGCACCCCTAAGAGCTCTCTCAGTCTGCAGCCTCTGAACACATCCTCTCCCCACTGCCACTGAGCTGTGCCTCACGCTTCCCACATTAGAGGGTTCCTGGTCCCCCTCCTATCTCCCTGCAGGGTGCGGCTGCTTCTGCTCCTTCCCCAGCAGTGCAGGAAGGGAAGTGAGAAGTGAATTGTGCCGTTTGATGTGAGGCTGTGCAGGGGCTGCCTCTCCCTCAGCCCCATCAAATCCAGTTCAAGACCATGGTGGTGCAAGGCAGAGTTTCTTCATGGGTCACCTAAACCTTGCTCATGAGCATGGTGTTTAATGGGATCCAGCAGCTAAGCCAGGCTCAGATCCTGGCCATGGGGACAGCATTATGCTTTTGCTGGGGACTTCAGAGGAAGCTTGGCTAAATCCTGGCACTGTGACTGTCTCAGGCCAGATCTGATGTGCTGGAGGGCCTTGGGGAGGGCACCACAAGTCACTGCTGAAGGACATGGAGGTGGGTGAAGCCCTGTTGTGCTTTAAAGCAAAGGAAATCTCACTCCCTGATTTTCCGGCCACTCTTATCCTCGGAGGTCAAATATCCTCCTGAAGACACCCAGAGCCATGGCAGGAGCCTGGCATTGTTGTCTGGGCTATATCTGTGGGCTTTTATAGCAAATGGAAGCGGGCCATACATTGTTTTGGCTTGTGTGAGTCTCTTTGAAGAGAGCTGTGAGCTCGCAAGGGTGGAGAAGCTCAACGGGAGGGGAAGGAATGAGAGCTCTGCCTTTGGGCTGATGGCTGCTATTGCCTGATGTTATTTTTATGATGTATGCTTCTCCCTTGGCTGCTGTGGTCATTCCCTTTTGTTCTTATAGCACATGGAAAAGGCTTGAGTGGGCAACTTGAAAATGGGAACTACTGGTGTCTTTTAGGGCTGTTATTATCATCACTGTTAATAACGACAGCAGCATCTGGTGTCTGTGAGTGTTCATCATGGGTCTAAGAGGACCTTTAAGATGGCAATCAAGTAGTGTTAGTATGAAAAGCCATTAGGATTCATGATTGTAGCAGCAGGAAACTGCCTGTCAAAATACAACAGCTTTTGATGGAACAACAGTAGAAATATACACAACCCCCCCACAGCTGGTACCTAGAAGTAACAGTAAGCTTTTCCTAGTCTGCTCTAAACCATTCCTAACAGAGCTTGTTCTTGTCTCCATCCATCATCCCACTGTAATCTGCCAAGTGTGACAGGACGTCCAAAATGCCCACAAAAACTAGGGCTGAAATATGTTTTCCCCCCTGGAGCCACGGCAGTGGCAGAGGTGGGATAACCCATGGGTCACAGAAAGGTGTCAAATAAGGTTTGATGCGTGTAGCCTCAGGTGTTTCTTGACCAGGTTCATAGAATCACAGACTCACAGAGTGGTTTGGGTTGGAAGGGACCTTAAAGATCCTGGCCTTGAACACTGCCAGGGATGGGGCAGCCACAGCTTCTCTGGGCACCCTGGGCCAGCGCCTCAGCACCCTCACAGGGAAGAGCTTCTGCCTAAGAGCTCATCTCAGTCTCCCCTCGGGCAGGTTAAAGCCATTCCCCTTGGCCTGTCCCTACAGGCCCTTGTCCCAAGCCCCTCTCCAGGTTTCCTGCAGCCCCTTTAGGCACTGGAGCTGCTCTCAGGTCTCCCCTTCAGGAGCCTTCTCTTCTCCAGGCTGCCCCAGCCCAGCTCTCTCAGCCTGGCTCCAGAGCAGAGCTGCTCCAGCCCTCGCAGCATCTCCATGTCCTCCTCTGGCCTCACTCCAACAGCTCCATGTCCCTCTTGTGCTGGGGGCCAGGATGGACCCCGTGGAGTGATGCCAACATGCACAGTGGTCCCTTATGCCCTGTCAGGCCAACCCAAAGGTTTTTGGTGGGAATCAGCCTCATTCTGCAGCGCATTGAGGTGCTCGAGGATGCAGTGAGGGGAGTCTCTGTACCAAGTAGATTCTGGGGAAATAGATGTGATGGGAACTCTTCCTGAGGCTCCTGCGGGGGCAGGTGGGGGCAGATATGAGGGTGTTGTGCCTGTGCATGCAGCTCGTGCCACCGGATGGGTCAGGCAGAAATGCTGGAGCCACCAAAGCCAAAGCCAGTAACATAAAGCGTTGGTTGGAAACATTAGCTGGGACCACATGATGTTATCTGTTAACTTCCCAGGACAACAAAGCGCTCTCTGTCAGGGGGCTGAGTGCTTTCATGAGGGTGCATCACAGTGCTGAAAGCTCTTTAATGGACTGTCCTGCAAGGAGAAGTCTGTACCCACACAGGAGCAAAGGGAGCAGAGGCACCGTGATGTGTCCTGCTCTGCCCATGCTCCAGACAGGCCCCAAGAGAATCCTGCCGGCTCCCATGACCCATCCTGCCCTTGTGGAGGGGACCTGGCAGGTAGGCAAAGCTACAATCCCACATTAACCCACTCCCAAGCCAGCTCTGGGATGGTGGTGAGGCACCAGAATGTGTGCTCAGTGCTTCCCATGTGGCAGCAAGAGGTTTAAGTTCATCCAGTACAGTTCAGATCTCTGGAAGTGCCTGTGAGATGGATCCTGGGGCAGACCAGAGAACTTAACTGGATCTGCTGTGGCCTGGTCCAGCCACCCTTCTGCTTTTAGTTGCTTTTCTGAACCTGCCAGTAAGGGTGTTTGTTGGGGCTCATCAGATGAAGTTCAGACCTCCTTGGGAGGGCCTCTGCCTAGAATATGCCCTCTAAAAGAAAATCATGTTTGGACTAGTCAGAAAGCACAGGGGGAAACCCAAATCCAGAGCAAAGAAGCTGACAGTCAAACACATCATAGAATCCCAGCCTGGTTTGTGTTGGAAGAGACCTCAAAGCTCCTCCAGCTCCAACCCCTGCCACGGCCAGGGACCCCTTCCACTGGAGCAGCTTGCTCCAAGCCCCTGTGTCCAACCTGGCCTTGAACACTGCCAGGGATGGGGCAGCCACAGCTTCTCTGGGCACCCTGGGCCAGCGCCTCAGCACCCTCACAGGGAAGAGCTTCTGCCTAAGAGCTCATCTCAGTCTCCCCTCTGGCAGGTTAAAGCCATTCCCCTTGGCCTGGCCCTACAGGCCCTTGTCCCAAGCCCCTCTCCAGGTTTCCTGCAGCCCCTTTAGGCACTGGAGCTGCTCTGAGGTCTCCCCTTCAGGAGCCTTCTCTTGTCCAGGCTGACCCAGTCCAGCTCTCTCAGCCTGGCTCCAGAGCAGAGCTGCTCCAGTCCTTGTAACATTCTCCCTCCCTCCCTCCCTCCAACCCATGGTACCCTTCCATGTTATCTTACAGTACAAAGGCACCCAAGATCACAGTCACGTTGCGAAGACACAAGCCCTATGGAAGAGGTGCGGGTGAACATATGTGTCATCTCAGGGCATGCATGGCATATACCCTGTTACAGCAGTTCTAGTCACAGGTGTTGGGTACAACCTGCTCAGTGTGTGGAAGAAACACTCCCTGCTCTGACCATGGATGTTTCACATAGTGGAGATTCTCCACAAGACAAGCACCTGAATAAATACAGCCCAGCCCAACAGATCGGCACAGGCCTGAGCAGGGAACCAAGAGCCTCCACGGGAGAAGCAGCAGCAGCTCTTTCAGGCTGAGGCACCTCAGATGTCCAGACACCCCTCTACCAGCTCTGATGGGCCCGCATTGCCACTTCTTGTGCCTTGTGCCCAAATTCTGCATAGCATCAGGGTAAAGATCTAGATCCAGCACTGAGGATCACACTCCCAAGCGGCCTGCGCCTTGTTGACTCTCCTCCTCAGAAACAGTGATGTGGGCTTAGGGTATTTCCTGGTTCAAGTTGGAAAGGACCTTAAGATAACACAAAAAGGACATGGAACTGTTGGAACAAGTCCAGAGGAGGCTACGAGGATGATCAGGGACTGGAGCACCTCCTGTATGAAGACAGGCTGAGAAAGTTGGGGCTGTTCAGCCTGGAGAAGAGAAGGCTGCGTGGGGACCTCAGAGCAGCCTTCCAGTATCTGCAGGGGGCCTACAAGGATGCTGGGGATGGACTCTTCATCAGGGACTGTAGTGACAGGACAAGGGGTAACGGGTTCAAACTGAAACAGGGGAAGTTTAGATTGGATCTAAGGAAGAAATTCTTTACTGTGAGGGTGGTGAGGCACTGGAATGGGTTGCCCAGGGAGGTTGTGAATGCTCCATCCTTGGCAGTGTTCAAGGCCAGGTTGGACAGAGCCTTGGGTGACATGGTTTAGTGTGAGGTGTCCCTGCCCATGGCAGGGGGGTTGGAACTGGATGATCTTAAGGTCCTTTCCAACCCAAACTATTCTATGATTCTATGATTCTAAGATCCCCCAGTTCCAACCCCCTGCCAATGGGAATGCAGAGATCGGCTTCCTAACACCAGGAAGGGAACATCCACCCCCTTGTCCAGCCAGCAGGTTTGGCTTGAGCCCTGCTGAGTGCCCCTGGATCTGAGGGATGTGCTGGCTCCCAGGGGCTGAACCGCTGGCTCAGGAACCCAAACGGACACCATGGAGCAGAAGTGCCCACATTAACTGGTGTTCAACAACCACCTGCAGACAGCACCGGGAAGTGCCCCCAGCCCATGGGTACCCACACACTGCACGTGGCTCTTTCCAGCCCAGAGGTGAGGCACAGACCTTAGCTCAGGTCCAGGGGAGGAGTCCAGGGCTGGAGGCTCTCAGGCTGGGGAGAGGAAGGTTCTGCTGCTGGCTGAACCCAGCGAGGAGCTTTGCTGTTCCTGCCAGGAGGTAAAAACCTCCCTTCAAGAAACACAACCAAAAGCAAGTCCAGGCAGTGCCTTGCTCTATAAATACCCAGGGGAAACACATAAACAGGCCCAGTCTCCAGGATCTTGGGAAAAAACTGGCAGCTGCCTCCACTACCCCTCTGAAAGTGAAACAGGTGTTTGCAGAGTCCCTGTGCTGAGTCACAGCTCCTGGATTCACCCTTTTCCTCTCTTGGAGGGCTCCTGTGGAGCCGGGTGGAGGAAAGCCACGGCACAGGTCTGGGCTTGCTGTGTGGCTGCTGAGCCTATCTCTTGCCAGGAGACTGAGCATTACCTGCACTTGGGCTGCAGTTTAGGACAGGCCCAGAAACAGCCTGCCAAATACTCATGGATGCTTTTGGAAGGATGGAAGGAGGTGGGTGAATGTGCCTTGTATAAAAGCTCATTAAATGGGGTAAACTAAAAGAGCCCCAGTTCCAAAACTGTTCCAATGGGAGAAAGTGTAACATGAGTCACTGGCACTCCGCAAGAAGAAAAGCCATGACGTGTTCCCAAGGCTGCCTGGGAAAAGAATCATAGAGTTATGGAACCACAGAATCAACCAGGTTGGGAAAGCCCTTCAAGCTCATCCAGTCCAACCATTGCCCAGCACTGCCAAGGCCACCCCTAACCCATGGCACTGAGGCCTCGTCTCCACGGGGTGCGAACACTTGCAGGGCCGGTGCCTGCAGCCCTGCCCTGGGCAGCCTGTTCCAATGCCTGAGCACCCTCTGGGGCAGGAATTGTTCCTCAGCTCCATCCAAACCTGCCCTGGTGCAGCTTGAGGCCGGTTCCTCTTGTCCCATCCCTTGTTCCTTGGGAGCAGAGCCCAGCCCCTCCTGGCTCCATCCTCCTCTCAGGCAGTTGTAGGCAGCGATCAGGTCCCCCCTGAGCCTTCTCTTCTCCAGACTGAACCCCCCAGGTCCCTCAGCCCTTCCCCATCACCCTTGGGCTCCAGGCCCTGCACCAGCTCCGCTGCCCTGCTCTGGCCCCGCTCCAGCCCCTCAAGGTCTCTCTTGCAGTGAGGGGCCTAGGGCTGAGCACAGGATTCCAGGTGCTCCTCACCACCTTTCCTCTGTCCTGTTGCTATTTGTGCCCACACCTCCTGCGAGCAAAGCCTGTGCCCCCATCCTGTGACTGGTGGATGGGAGCCATGGAGAGAAGGACACAAGGGGAAGCCTGGAGGGCTGCAGCCATCCTGTGCCAGGGCTGGCAGCACCCTTGGGTGCAGCTTGCCTGGCATCCAGAGGGTTTGCTGAGGAAATGCACTGGTGGTTGCAGTACTGAAGGTTTCTCTATGTCCTTGTTCAACACCTCCCCCCAAAATGATCCCCTTTTCCTGGCCTGGAGCTGGACTGCGGGCTCTGGATCAGCTCAGCAAGGGAGTCAGAGCTGTGATTTTATAAAGGGGGGGAAGGATTTGACACTGACTTTATTTTCTCTGTGTAAAATTCAAGGCTCAGACATTCAGGCCAGTAAAACCAGGGAGTGACTCTGCATGTGTGTGTGTGTGCCATATTCCAGAGCAGGGGATTGATAACCACTGCCCTGCGCTGCTCCAGCCCAGCCTGAAGGAGGGCACTGAATCCAGGCAGTAACCAAAACCCTGTGCTAGTGTCTGCTGGTTCTCACATGCACCTCTCAAGGGCATCTCTCATTTCTCTTACAGCTTTTCCTGGCTTGTTGTGAAACAGTTGGGAGACTCAGCCAAAGCAGGGGCTGGGGATGGAGAAGGTGTTGGGGTCCCTGCTGCTTCACACAGTGATGTGAAGGCTCTGACTGCTCTTCACTGTGGTGGGACTTCAAGGCAAGCCCCTGAGTTGCTCAGGGCTGTCACATCTGTGCCTGGCAGGTGGTGGGGTGTGCATGCAAAGCACCCATAGCAAACCTGCTTCTTCCAGAAGGTTTAAAGTGCTCTGGTCCATCCATCAGCTGCCAGGTCTACACTGACACCATGGTGGTCCTTGGTAGTCCCTGGTGGGCACCGGTCACCTCTTGCCAGCTGTGGCCATACAGGTCAGTGACAGATTGGCCTTTGCTGTCACAGCGCCTTTGAGCTCATCACTCAAGTGCTTCACTGTTCATTAACTGATGTTTGAGTGTGCAAGTTCACTGTGACCCCACCTCATGTCCCTGCTGTGCACCCCGCAGCACCCCCACTTTGGTACTGCTTTTACATGAAGTCTGACAGATTACTTTGGCAGCCTGACTCACTTTAGTACCTCAGAATGGCTTGGGTTGGAAAGGACCATAAGATCATCCAGTTCCAACCCCCTGTCATGGGCAGGGATGCCTTCCACTACAGCAGGCTGCTCCAAGCCCCATCCAACCTGGCCCTTTCCACATTACTTCCCAGCAAAAGCTTTTAATCCTAGGAGGATCTTGATACTTAAATCTGAGCATCACTTGCCTGGCTGCTGCCAGCCCTAACAGGGCTGGAATCCTTTAAGGAAAGACAACTAGGTGCTGGTCCCTCACCTTGGGAAGGTCAGAGGGAGTTTTGCTTGCCAATGGACTCCCCCATTCTGCCCGGTTCATGAGCAAGACAGAGGTGCTGAGATGGATGGGATGTTTCCACCACCTCCTCCTAAAGGAAGGGCATTTTTGGTCACTCCCTGAAGCATTGATTCACTCCCTTGGCAGAAATTCAGGCATGTAGCAGGGCACTGAGCGTGCCAAGAGCTCTTCTCCATCAGAGAAGTGCCTGTTACTAGGCAGAGAGCTGTTTTGGGACCACGTTCTGCTCCAGACTGTCTCCAACATGGTCACCCTGAGGTCTCTGGGGTTAGATGACTGTTAAACCTCAACTAAGAGCTACTCACTTCCCTGTATAGGTAGGTGACACCATATCTACCCCAAAGCAAGGGAGAAGGCTGCAGCCCACCTCCCTCTGCCTGCACCAGTGAGTAGCTACTTCACTCTGCTCCCTACTCCCTTTCCACCCATCTGCCCACAGCAGGTTGGGCTTGGGGAAGGGAATGCATTGGGAACTCTCATTTCCCGCTGTAAAAATCGCTCTGGGCGGGTGGGACAAATCTTTGAGGGAGGAGATTCATCTCTTGAATCACATCCCATTTGATGCTGAAGGCTTCCCCAGCCTTCTTGGGCTAATCACAGCAGCACTGGCTGCCATCCCTTCCCACCCCCTTTCATGCTTCCTCCTCACTTCCTGCCCGTGTATTTTTGGCTCCTTGCTAACAATTCCTTTGAAGTGAACCCTGGCACATGGGAGCTCCAATGGGCACTGCAGGAAAACAGGCTCCTACCAGCTGAACCTGATGGCAGCTGTGCTCCTGGAGATGTGGCAGGGTCCAGGCCAGCTTCTGGAGTGTTTCTTGGAGGGTGTATTCAGCCCCTCACCATGCACTCAGGGCTCATCAGAGGGGATCTTCCCTTTGCCTTGCACAGAGTGAGCAAGGTCTTATGGAGGAGCTGCTCTTGGTTTCCTCAGCCCTTCTCTCACCAGGCTGCCCTGAGATGCAGGTACATGGGGGAGAGCTGGAGCGGGAGCACAAAGAGCCAGACCTGGACCTCGCACATGTGATAGAATCCACAGGGATGGATCATTCAACATGGCTCAGGAGAGCTGCTGACGGGGGGAATGGGCACAGAGCGTCCAGGCAGCAGCACCTGGGTGCTTTTAGTGGTAACGTCATCCAGCTTTCTTCTTTCTGTTGCTGTTTCACAAGAGTTTGGGTTGGAAGGGACCTTAAAGCTCCTCCAGCTCCAACCCCTGCCCCGGGCAGGGACCCCTTCCACTGGAGCAGCTTGCTCCAAGCCCCTGTGTCCAACCTGGCCTTGAACACTGCCAGGGATGGGGCAGCCACAGCTTCTCTGGGCACCCTGTGCCAGCGCCTCAGCACCCTCCCAGGGAAGAGCTTCTGCCTAAGAGCTCAGCTCAGTCTCCCCTCTGGCAGGTTAAAGCCATTCCCCTTGGCCTGTCCCTACAGGCCCTTGTCCCAAGCCCCTCTCCAGGTTTCCTGCAGCCCCTTTAGGCACTGGAGCTGCTCTCAGGTTTCCCCTTAAGGAGCCTTCTCTTGTCCAGGCTGACCCAGGCCAGCTCTCTCAGCCTGGCTCCAGGCCTTTTCAATCCCCAGAATGTCTGCTTTGATCTATGCTTTACCAACCCCTCTGGATATGTCAAGATAGATACAATTCCATATGGAAAACAGTGATTTATCACTTCCCAGTCACCTCTGAAAGGCAGAAATGGGAGTTCATCCGACTGGGTATTTGCTGTCAGTCTTCTGTTTGTTTTACCTGCAACATGCTGACACTCCCGGATTCCCACAGTCTCCCCATCGGAACCATGACGCTTGTTGCTGATACAAACCAGGTTTTGTTGGGAAATGTTTAACCAAACTTTGCTGCCCAGCCGGGGATAGCCCTGCTCTGACTTTGGGTTCCGAGGACAAGATGGGCAGTGACAGGAAGCAGTGAGGGGAGGAGAATCTGGTGCTATTCCCAAAATCCCTGTGCAGGAAACTTGCACCTTTCCTAAGACACAAACTGCACGTGAGAGTTGGGATGTCAGCTCATTGGGCTGAGAGAGGTCTCCTGTGCCTCCTTCAGCACATCCTTAGGGCTCTGCTCCCACCAGAGACATTTACAGCCTCACCAAGAGGAATACACAGGTGACTACTTGGGATGTGCTACCTGGCTTGGAGAATTGGTGCTGGGAGAAGCAATGGGTTGTCCCTTAGGGAAGATCTGCAGTCAGTGCCTGGCATTCCTATAGGCACAGCCACAAGTGCTGCTGATCCACATGGGCTCAGGCATTGCCTACACCTTTAAGCAACTCCTCTTGATGTCCCTGCATGGAGCATTTGGAGCCTTCAGTCAGCAAACTGCTAGAGACATTCCTTGTATTAACCCTTAGCGATGCTGCTGGATACAGCAACCTTATCCTGGCAGTTCCTCCCTCCTGCTTCCACATTCCCACTTGATTTTCACTCTGAAACCTGGGCTGAAGACTAGCAAATGGTCCTGATTCTTTCCTAGCCACTGTGAGAAGTTAGTGTTGGCTCCAGGAGCAGCTTCAGCGCTTCCAGCCTCCTGCTGTCCCCAGCCACCATTGGCAGGATCACTCCAACCCAGAGCAGGAACTGATGGGGCTGGATCCCCCTTCCCCCACATGGCCATTTTCTTAACTCACTGCTTTATTTTCCAGCTAGATCAGCTCCAGAATGTGACTCCCAGCCCTTGTGCTGGTACAAGGAAGGAGCATCACAGGAGTGTGAGAGCTGGAAATGGCTCAAGCAGCATCACTGCTGGCTGTGGAGCCTCCCCCTGCATGTGAGCACTAAACTCTGGGCTTCTGCAGCCTTCTCAGCTCCAGTCTGGGCTGATCTCTGGTGTCTGGGCTTTCAGGAAAGCCACCAACCCCTATGGATGATGCCAGCAGGTTCTGCATCATGAACAGCCAGCTCCACGGTGAGAGCAGTCCCATGAGAAATCATTCCAAACCCAGAAGAGGAATGTTCCCTTTGCTCTTTGTTCCATGTAGAATAGAAGGATGTGGGAGGCTGGCTTTATCTAAAGGCTTGAAATGGCACTTTCTAATCTTACACTGCAGGAATGTTTTAAGTCTTGGCACAAACCCCTCCCGATCTCCTGCAAGGGCCAGGAGAAAGCAGCACGATCAGTCCCTGCAGCAGACCTGGGCTGGGAGAAACCAGGAGTAATTCCAAGGGATCACTTGGTACTTGCTGTTGGCAAGGGACTGCTGTGGGGGTACTGCTGAGCTGGATGTCCTAAGCCAGCCAGGTCCTCTTTAGCTTGAGCTGTCAGGGGACAGGAGTCTGACACAGGAGGACCTCAGTGCCTGTCACTATGTGGTGCTGGAGCAGAGCATGGCCTCTACAAGCAGTGACCTGGCAGCTATATGCACTTGGCTTATCAAGGACCGATCACATTGGAGTTGGCATCACCCACCGAGCGCTAGGGAGAACACCAGGGACTGTGGGGTGGTGACAGCCCAGAGCTCTCCCACACTCTGCTCCACTGCTTCAGATGCTTCTCACCTTTGCCCGTTCGCTCGCAAGGTCTTGGCAGCAGCAGCAGGGAGCAGGAGTGTCTCTGGGCTTGTGCCAGGGATGGAGCAGATGTTGTGGGACCTGCCTGGTCTTGCCTGCATGGGGCTGTGGCAGGCGGGCTTTGTGCGGCTTCTTTCTTCCAGCCTCCCTCAGTCCTCGCTTCCAAGGCTGTGATTAGACTTGCACCACATCTCCTTCACTGACAGGCACCAGGGCGAGAGCTCCTCTCCTCCCTTCATCCCCCCTCTGGGCTCAGAGGAGCCAGAAACACGGGGTTCCAGAACTGCCTGGACATGGAGTGCTCCATCCCCTCTCCCAGAGCTCAGTTCCACCTGGGGTGGCAGGCTGGGAGCACACACATGGCTCTGCTTGCCCACAGGAGAGGACGGCAACAGGACAGGCACATGGGAGGCTCTCTGCAGTGTTTCCCAGCCTCCAGCAGTGGGATTTAGGAGCTTTTGTTGCCCTTTTTCATCTCATCCCTGAATTTGCCCAGCTGCATTTGGCCACGTGTAAACTCTTGGCATCCTGAATGGCCTGTGGCAAGATGCTCCACAGCTCAGCCTGGCCACCTCCTTTTGTTTGTGGGGCACTTGCCAGCTGCCAGGATCACGGGATGCCCCCAGCTCTGTTAGTAATGAACTGCTCCCTGTTCACTGTCTCCACACCACGGGCTGTATCCCAGATCTCGAGCAGAGCAGCACCTCAACTCTGCCCCTTCCAAGCTGGAGTACTGGATGTTCCATAGCTTCAATCACATACATGAGGGACCTTCCTTCTTCATTTCCAAGCTCAGAGCAGAGGGAAGAGGGTGCTTCCATGTCAAGAGCATTGCTGAGGCAGTGGCCTGACCACACCTAGGGTGTTACCTGCTCATTCTGGCAGAGCCCAGCAGCGAGCACAGCTCTGGTACATTTGCCCTCCATTGATCCTGCTCAACCTGCTCCTGCCCAGTTGAGTGCAGCAGCTCGTCCCATGGAGCTGCAGCTCTTCTGGCAGTCACTTTTCAGCTGGTGAAGCTTCATCAACTTCATTTTCAAGTAGTAGCAACTCACAGCATCCAACTGGACAGTCCTATGGATCTACAGTTAACTCTGAGAGCTGTTCATGCCGTGATTACTCTCTCAACCTGTCCCTTTTGTAGTGATAGGACAAGAGGGAATGGGTTCAAACTAAAACAGGGGAAGTTCAGGTTGGAGATAAGGCAGAAGCTCTTCCCTGTGAGGGTGCTGAGGCGCTGGCACAGGGTGCCCAGAGAAGCTGTGGCTGCCCCATCCCTGGCAGTGTTCAAGGCCAGGTTGGACACAGGGGCTTGGAGCAAGCTGCTCCAGTGGAAGGTGTCCCTGCCCATGGCAGGGGTTGGAGCTGGAGGAGCTTTAAGGTCCCTTCCAACCCAAACCAGGCTGGGATTTGATGATTTTCCCCATGTTATTCACACCCTACTCTGACTTCATTGGAATGAGCATGTGCTGGATGCTGGACTTGGGTTCTCAACTACTGCAACTCTGCAGGCCCAGCTGGAGAATGCTGACTCACACTGCTTGGGAATCAGCCCTTTGACATCAGTGGGGCAAACTGCCATTCCCACAGCTCAGATGTCTCCTGCACCTTAGGTGTTCTCAGGTGGTGGGAAGGTGGAGGTGAGTCAGCAAGGCACCAAGCCCATCTGGAGATCATCAAGAGATGCTGGCCTGTAGGTGCCTGGTGCTACAGGGCTCCTTTGCCTGCCAGCCTGAGGGACCTGCCTCTCTTCTCATGTGGATCTGGGCATGGCTCAAGCCTCTTGAAGTCTATCTAATTCCAATCAGAGGATTTGCTTGGGTGCAGTCTGGGACACATATATTAAGGGCTGCAGTCTCAGCAAGGAACAATTTACAATAGCATTGTGGTCATGTACATCAACTGAGGAGCCATTTCTTACTACCCAACCTTACAGCAGACAAGCACCATCCACACCTGATCAGTAAACCCGGATACATGGTTTTCCTCTTCCTTCTTCAAGGAGTTTTCAAAGCCCCATATCCCAACCTCGAAACAACACCAGGAGCATCAGGTACTAAACCCAAGCCAAACTGCCTCCCTGTGTGAAAGTGTTTGAGATTAACCCAGGGGAATGGCCACAGGTGAGTCCATTCCCTTCCTCCCCAGGGGAAACCATGAATGTCTTCCTAGGGAGCAGGGAGGTTTAATTAGAGCTGCCTGCTGCACAGAGCTTGGCTCTGCTTGGCTCCTCAGCTGAGCACAGCTATCATTAAGAGGCAGCAGTGTCAGGCATGAGAGGAGGCTCTAGCCTGTGATTTATGAGGGGATGGTGTGGGTGCAATTACTTTCCTCTCTTCTCTCCCCAGTGTTTTTACAGGTGAATTCACTGATGAAAGAGTGTCTGAGGCTCAGGCAAGTGGACACCCCTGTGTTTATCTGCAGCAAAAGCTTCTTCCTCCATCCAGTTACCACTGTCAGCCTCAAACCACACTTAGAGGGTTTTGTGTCCACAAGTCACAGTCTAAGCCCCAACCCTCTGTTACCACCTATGAGCAACACCTAGAACAAGGGCAGCACCCTCCTCATTGCCACCCATCTCCTGCCACAGTGGTGGGATGAGGAGTGACCCCAAAGCAGCCCTGTTGGTGGCAATGAGGCGGAATAGAACAACCCATTTGTGTTGTCCACAGCCATGAGGTGGGTCAGGGTTTGGGTTTTGCTTTGCATTTGCTGGTGGCAGCTCTGGTTCTTCTGGCAGCTAACACCTCTCACACATAAAGAGGCTGGAAACAGCTTGGCTGCCACACAGTTTCCACTTCTGGTCACCTTCAGCAAGAGGTTGGGTACATGTCGATGCTCTGAGAGGGTGATGCTGACTCAGACTGTGCCTGTTCACTTGGTCTTAATTTCACTTTCTGAATTGCTCTGCAGTGCATTACTGCTGGATGCCTGAACTTTGGTTTATTGCCCCTCAGATGGGCTGCACCTTACCTTTGGAGGATATAAATCTGGCCAGGTTGAGACTGATAAGACAGCGGAAAAAGAAAAGGAAGCAGGAAGAACAAAATTCAATCAAGATCACCTCATAAAAAGCTTTTGGGGACCAGAACCCAGCTGGAAACCAAACTAAGGAAAGCATTTGCTGGCCCTTTCCAAGGAGGTGTTGAAAGCCCCAACCCACCAATTGTGGAGTGTTGATGCTCCAGCAGCCATTAAAAGAGCTGCCTTCACCTGGGGCAAGGCTGGGCTGGAGGTCTGTGAGCACTGAGGGCTCATTTGTACCTTATCTGCCCATCACAACAGTTAGGGCTGTGCCAAAATCCCATTGGTTGCCCCTTCCTGGGTCCTGGTGCTCAGCTCCTCCATCCCAGCTGGAATGCCCAGGAGAAGCTGTGGGAGCCTTTCAGGGAGTGCGAAAGGAGAGGTGAAGAGGTGGGCTAAGCCTCAGTGGGTGATCAACCAACCATGGTCTGGATGTGGCACCCGGGATGAGGATTTCTGGCACAGGAGACATCTCAACAGGGTAAGGAAAACCTTTGTGGGAGGCTGCTCAGAGAAGCTGTGGCTGCCCCATCCCTGGCAGTGTTCAAGGCCAGGTTGGACACAGGGGCTTGGAGCAAGCTGCTCCAGTGGAAGGGGTCCCTGCCCGTGGCAGGGGTTGGAGCTGGAGGAGCTTTAAGGTCCCTTCCAACCCAGACCAATCTGGGATTCCATGATTCTGTGCCTGTGAGTGGGGTTGATTTGTCCCCCTCCTCTGTAGGTCCCCCTGAGTCATCTGTGTCTGCAGGAACAGCCACCTCCAGGCTTCCTCTTCCCATGGGCTGGGAAGCTCCTGGGCTTTTCCCTCAGTGGCAGTGAGCACGTTGCAGTAACACCCTTGGGAGCACCTGGGGAATGGGAGCAAGGGCTCAGCTCTCTGGGGGAATTGCAGAGCAGGTGAAGAGGGAAGAGCTCCAAACCGGTCCATCACTCGGCTCCACACCCTTCCCTCCCTCCTTACTTGCAATTCCTCCTGATTTATCTGGATTATCAGGAAGTAAAAGCACCAGGCTTTTTGGTTACCCCCTGGCATAATGAGTGTCTGGTTTGCTGGCGGCACCGTCCCCAGCCAGGAGGAAGGAAGCATCTGGCTGCATTGGGGAAGGACAAACTTTCCCTTGTTCAAATGGGAGCAGAACACCACCGATGCATGGGGTTGGCTCCCTCTGGGATCCCCTGTGACTCCCTCTTGACAGTGATTTGATCCAGAGGAGCTAAATACTTTAGGGATGAGTGAGAGCATCCTTTCTTCCTGAGCTTTCCACTTCAAACCCACCACGAGCAGACAGAGCTGCTGTTCGCAGCCTCTTTGCTACATGAAACCCCTTAATGCTCCCCTCTGCTGTAACCCTGACATGAGAAGCTGTGGTCTGGTGGCAAGGGGAGATCCAGGAGCCAAGCTGATCTTGGGCCTCCTTGGATGCCATCTCCTGCATCGCTCAGGCACTGCTGATGGCGCAAGGGCTCTCCTATAACGCAGTGGGATGAGCAGGGAGGATTCTGAAGGTACCACCCGTGCCCTCCCTTGCAGTGGGAGGCTCAAGCAGCTCCTGGGCAGGCAGGTGAGTGTTCTGGGTACCTGCTGAACCTTGGCCAAAGCAAGGAGGGGTCAGGAGGCCGTGGTGACAGTCATGTGCACCTAGATCTGCCCAGTGCTGCATGACTGCTGCTGTTCTGGGCGCATACGTTGCTGCTGATAAAGCTTTATTGCAGTGCAGGAAACCATCTCTGCCATTCTGGAAAGTCTGTGGACATTCCCTGGCACTTCTACGTGGGGGACACTAGGGAGGGCTCATAAGGCTGGAATGGTTTTGGATGGTGATCGTTTTATTGCCCATCACATCAAACTCAGGCTGTAGGTGACGCACCACCATCTGCCTTTGAGTTAGGGGCAGTATTGCTGACTGCTGCAACGTAAAGCAGACGTGAGGCCAAGGAGAAAACCACCAAACCCACAAACTGCCCTGAGCTGGCACTTCCAAGGAGACCGTGGCATGGAAGAGGGAAGCAAGCAGAGAGTGTGACAGAGACACAGCACCAAAGCAGCACCCGGCCAGGATCCAGCCCTCCAGGAATAAGACTCTGAGGCTCCCCACGCACTCAGGCTTTGCACCCGGACTTATTTTATATGGATGTTTCTCAAGCCCACACAAGCCGATGCATATATTCACCCTGTTTCACTCCTTCCTTTGTCTACCACAAGGACTGAAACCTCCTGAGACCTTCTGCACATCCGGGTCTCTTTGGAATCTCTTTTCCTTCTGGCCTGAGTTATCCATGACCCTATGAAAAGCACTCAGTTTTCCAGCACGAAGCCAGCCCATCAAGGGTCAGATCCTAACAAACCTCTGGCAGATTTGGTCCTCCAAACAGAGTCTCCACCAGAGCAGAGCCTGGGTTCATCCTGCACAACTGCTCCCTGGCTCTTTATGCCCTTGGCTGAAGCCACAGCGGGACAGCCTAACAAAATGGTGCCTGCTGTTCATGTTACTGCAGACAGTGTCTTCTCTCTGATCCACCTGCAAACCAGCTGCTGCCCAAGCTGGTCCGTGCAGGTCGAGTGCTGCACCCATGGGAGTCGGGCAGACGGAGCCCCAGAAGCAATGGTCGGGACCTACTTCACCAGCCTTGGGGCTGGGTTTTGCCACTCCAGCTGATGGGAGCTTGTCTGCAGTCAGCCAAGCTGGGCACTGGAGGACAGAGTCTGTCTGCTCCATGGCACAGAGATTGTGCCACAAGGCATTTCCTCCTCCTGCTGTGCAGCACCCAGGCTGCCTTGCTCGGGTCTTTGCCCATCCTGATCTTGATGGGGACGGGCAGAGTGGCAGAAACCAAAGCTTGCCTTGTAAAACTGCTTCGTGATACCAGGCAAATGGGGACTTCACCAACGTCCAGCTCAATGATGCCAGCGCTCAGCTTGTTCTCAGGTGCCCCAAAGCACCCCCAAGTCCCTCTAAGCTCTATTACTATATGACAACCCCACCCTGCCCTGCAGTGGATCCTGCTCCAATCATCTACGTGGGCTGGAGGGCTCGACCAGCCCAGCTTCAGCGGTGGAACCAGCACCAGGTACAACCCAGGCCTGACCGCAGCAAGGATCAAACTCTTGCTATCACCTCAATCACCAGTTTAAGCCTTGCTTTTAAACAGGGCAAAGCAATAACCTTTCCACTCACAGATATTTCTGTGGTGGATCCCAAGCCCCTTTTTATAGTCCTCTGTTGGGACTCCTTGATTCAGTTCCTTGCCTGCCCTTTCTGGGCATGAAGGGGACCCATTTTTGCTCCTAACCCCCTGAAAACTTGATCACTGCACTAAATGGAGCCAGGAATGTGCTCCTGAGGTGAAAGCGGGTCTGTGCTTCAGGCAGCCGGGCTGCTGAGTGTCATTCTCTAACTCAAAAAGAGCCCTTTTAGGAGCAGATCTCACCAAAGCAACCACCGAGGGATCTGATCCCTGTTACTGGATCTGATCCCCGTCACAGCCCTCACTCCGTGCAGCGTTTGGGAGCAGCCCAGCAACTCAAGCGTTACTCGCTGTTGCCCTAATTACATCAGGGCAATCACTGGATTTTACTACTGTGTTGTCTCACAATTGTTCCCAGCCTTTAAGTATAACGTCAGGCAAATGACTCGTCCCTGAGCCTTGTCCCGGTGGAGTTTGCTCTGGTATTTTCCAGGCAAATAAGGGAAAGGGGACGGGAAAGCTGCGCTCCAGCCCTTTAATGCAGCCAGCGGCTCATGGGCAGGCAGAGCTGAGGGAACGGGGCAGCTCCAAGCTCCGGTTTGGAACGGGGTGATGGAGAGCACCCCAGCGCCCAGCGCAGCAGCTCCTGCTGTGCCCTGGGAATGGCCGAATTCCCTCCACGCACATCCCAAAGGAGGAAACCCCGAGGTTTGCAAGCAAACAGCAGCTCCCAGCTGCCGTCTCCAGCCTTCGGCAGAGCGAAAGCTCCTGCTCGGTGCCAGACGCGCATTCTGCTGCCAGAAAAGTGCCACCTACTGGGCCCGTCCCGGTGGGAAGCGCAGGAACGGGAACAATCCCCGAAAACAACGCTGGAAAACGCCGTTTTCCCACATACCCCCCCCCCCCCCGGGAAACATTCCGAGCAGAGCCCCTCCACACGCTCCCTCCGCAGCTGCAACTGCCGGCCTTTGGAAGCAGACGAACGTTGGGCAGGGGGATGTGAAGGTTTCGGGTGTGCACGAAGGGACTTACCGGTGATGAGAAGCCGCTCGTGTCCCCTCTGCTCCCGTGTGTCCTCTCCCGCAGCTATCCGTGACTTCCTACTTTAATCCTGCTGCCATTCTCCAGCAGCCAAACCCCCTTTGCCTCCTGCCCGGGGCTTTGCCTGCGAGCCCAGCGCCAGCGATGGAGCAGAGAGCAAGGCAGAGCCCACCCGGTGCCCTAGCCTGATGAGGGTCCCCGCGCTGCCGCCTCCCCTCTGCCCTTGGGTGCCGGCGCCGCTCTCCGCGGCTGTCTGCGAGCAGGTGACAGAGGTTTCCTGGCAGAGCAGAGGAGGGGAGGGATGTGCAGGCAGCGAGAGGTGGAGCTGGCACCCGCAGCAACAGGTTACTGTATAACCAGGAGCCGGCCGCCCCGGCCGCTCCGCACCTTCGCCCACTCCCCATGCAAGGGCACGGAAAGCTCGGGAGGGACGTGTGGAACTTGAGGTGTGTCCCACCCGAGAACGTTGCGTACAACGGGGAGCCTGGAGGCAGCCACGGGTGGCAAAGGAGTGCGCGGGGCTTGGGTTTCCGTCGCCGGGGAGGGAGGGGATGCGCTGCCAGGCTGCTTGCGGGGGGAACAAGGCACCTTTTGTGCAGCCTGGTGCTCTCCTCCGCAGCCCCGCGCTGACTCATGGCGTGTTTTCCTCCAGCTCTGCTCCTGCCTGCTGTCCGCAGCAGGGAAAGGTGCCATGGGACGCAGGGAGGGCAAAACAGCCTCACTCTTCAGGTCCCCAAAGCAGTTGGGGTGAGAAGCAGAGCCCCCGTCGAGGTACCCCACACCACGGCACTGTGCTCGTTAGGGTTACATAGCCATAAAGCCTCTCGTCTTGCCCCAGCTCTACCAGGAGCTGGCAGGAGGTAGTGGGGCCTGGCTGTGCCACACGTCTCAGCCCCACACTTCAGCCTCCGGCAGTGGGCAAAGGTAAAACATGGCTTTGGCAGAGCTGTGCGGGGGTTACAAAGGGAGAGGGGGCGATGGCTAAACCCACCGTGGTGAGGAACTGAGCTGAAGCAATTGCTGTGGTGCAGGAGGGGAGTAAAGGTCTCCGGCTGGGCACAGGGAAAGCAAGAACTGCTTCTTGCAAGGGTAGAATCATAGAATGGTTTGCAAGGGGCCTTAAAGCTCATTCATTCCCAACCCCTGCCACGGGCAGGGACCCCTTCCACTGGAGCAGCTTGCTCCAAGCCCCTGTGTCCAACCTGGCCTTGAGCACTGCCAGGGATGGGGCTTCTGAGACCATTCTATTGAAGTGCAGGTGCATCACAGGCCACCCCCATCCCTGTGGTGTGTGTTGAACCCATGGCATGTAGAGAGACCCCTTGTCACCAGCCTCTGGGCACAAAGAGCTGCAACTCTGACACTAGAGAAGGAAATCAGACACTTCCATCACGGGACACGGGGCTGGAGGCTTCCTGAGCTTGCTGCTTGTGGAGCCCCCTGCCCCGTGGTTCCCTTCAGTGCCTGCCTTGCTAAGGGGGCTCGTGCTCAGCTCCAGAGGAGCCGGGGAACACCCCGGGTGAGTTACTGCAAGAGGAATGCTGCTGGGTGAGCTGGATGGGCAGCGGGAGAGCCACTTCCCTGCATGACAGCTCAGTCCTGACAGGAGATCAACCTCTTCCACCACGTGGAACGTGAACCGATACTTGGTGTGATGCACCCACCCAGCACCCAGCATCATCCTCGCCGCGATGTCAGTGAGGTCCCAGGGATCTCGGCAAAGGGTGCACTGTGAAACATCGCCAGCACGAGGAGAAGCAGGTCTCGGAGGCTGCCAGCCACAATTCCAGGCAGGAGAAGGGATATTGGTTCTACAGAAGGGAAATGCAGTGGGAACATCAGCCCAAACGGAGCCCCGTGAGCCCTGCCAGTGGAAAGGCTTTGTGCAGCAGATCCCTATCCCCTGAAATGTGTTATCTACCACTGGGATAACACACTGGGACCACTGGGACAGGCTGACTTTGCTGGGATGCAAACAGGGAGGTGGCAGGATTCTGCTGGAGAAACCATTTGATGTGTTAGGCCCTGTGCGTGCCCTCTGCCAGCCTCAGCTCCACGTTCCCGATGAAGTGGGCTCCTGTGAGGTGCTGCACCCACAGGAAACCTCTAACTGCTGCATGGAGGAGGCAGCTTTTCCTCTGGGCAGGGAGGAAAACCACAGTGGAGGTTATTACATCCTCCCTGTAACAGCTGATGCTGGCCTGAGAGGGAATTACCCTGCTGTGCCGGATGGCTCCGGTATTCCTGCTCTGCTGGCTTCACTCCCTGCGTGGCTCCAGATGAGCACCACCTCCTCAGCCCTGCTCCTTCACTGGGTTTTGCGCTGTACATCGTTCCTGCCTGCTGAGGAACACGGAAAGGCTGTGGACCCATAAATCCCTATCTCTCAGAGTATCTCCAGGTTGGAAATCCCAGGAGGCTAAACTTGCCTCTCGGGATCAGCCTTTTAAATGAGCTTGGCGGCAGACACCCCTGTGATGGCTGAAGAACAAAGACTTCTTCCTGGCAGAGCAAACACCACCCAAACCCAGCTCCTCAAAAGAGGTGTTCCTCGCAGTTTTTCATGCACTTTTCATCCAACTGGCTCGTCCTGTTCCAGGAGGGTTGGGCCTCCTCATGAAAAGCTCCTGCAAGCTTCTGTCTGGCAAATGTCATCAATGGCTTCGCTGTGTAATGTCTCCTAAACCTTATCCGAACGGTGGGAATGGTCTGGAAAGGTCAGAGAAACCCTCTGAGGCCAGAGCCTGATTCACTTGGAATGTTTTACCAGCTCGGCATGGAGAGGAGCTGTTGTGGAGTCAGGGTCAGCAGCACAAGTGGCAATTCCCAGTCAAAGCCTGGATACAACTGAAATGAAGGAGCTGCTGGAGCTTCCTCAGCCCACATTCATCATGGAGTGAAGGGCTGTCAGCGGCAGAACTACCCCAGTATCTGCTCATCTAATCAGAACACGGACAATTTAAGATAGAATTCCATTCAAATACTGCAGCAGAGCTGAGCTGCCCTATTGAGGGTGCGAGGCCAGGTTGGTGCCAGGAACCCCCAGTAGGCACTGACAGCATCCAGAACCCCATAAGCAGTGTGAAAGCCACCAGGCCCTGCTCTGAATGAGCTCAGAAATGGGTGTTTATTACCATATGTGTCTGTTTACCCCACTGCTGACTGTCAGCATGTTGTCACTCTGTGCTGCTGCTTGGTTTTCATCTACGGGATGGTTAGGGAGCAAAGAGTTCACCATCTTTTATATCATATATATCCCTGTATCTCCATAGAGAACCATAGAGTCATGGACTGGTTTGTGTTGGAAGGGACCTTAAAGCTCATCCAATTCCAACCCCTGCCATGGGCAGGGACACCTCCCACTAGACTCCATGGCAGAGCTGCTCCAGCCCTTGCAGCATCTCCATGGCCTCCTCTGGCCTCGCTCCAACAGCTCCACGTCCCTCTTGTGCTGCTGCCCCAGAGCTGGATGAGGACTGCAGGGGGGATCTAGTTTTATGGCACAGCACCACAATGGATGTAGGGCCATAACTGAGGGGGTGGTGATCTGTGGTGGGGTCAAACACCTCATGGTAGGAACACCTCCCACTACCTTTACTCTAATGTCTCCTAAACCTACACCCTGGTTCTCTGCTACCTCCAGTTGTGCTGATGGTTTGTATTGATTTTGTTGTAGTGAGCACCATGAGGAGGAAGGAGGCTGCAACTTGAGGTTAACACGTGTGACCCCATCTGCTGCACCACCTCCAGCCAGGTAAAGACGATTTCCTCTTTGCAGTGTTTCCTTTAAAGCTGTCAGATGTTCTATTGCAGAGCTTTGTGGAGGGCAGGTGTAAATACCAGATGTTTGTGCTTCTGTTTGTCTTGCACACAGAGAGGGGTTGGCTTGGGTTGGGTTTGTCACTGATGGGGTACAGAGAGCTCGGTGTGTCTGGCACACCTCGGAACAAGTGTGATGGGTACATTCCATCATGCCAGGTGAACCTGGAAGGACAAGCGGGTGGGTGTTTGAGTCATGCAGAAGCATTCAGTTGTTCAGCGTCCGTGCTGCTCCTTGCACCCAGTTCTGCTGCTTTTCTGTTATCTTCGTGGGTGCAGTCATGCTCCTGCGGGTTGGTTGGGCCATTGACTGAGTTTTATGGTTCGGCCATGGGGGATTCCTGTCAATGTGTGTGTGTTGATTTTGAGGGCTCGGTGGTGTAACAGGTACAGAGCTGCTGTAATGTCTTCTATAGAGCCAGGCTGAGAGAGCTGGGCTGGGTCAGCCTGGAGAAGAGAAGGCTCCTTAAGGGGAGACCTGAGAGCAGCTCCAGTGCCTAAAGGGGCTGCAGGAAACCTGGAGAGGGGCTTGGGACAAGGGCCTGCAGGGACAGGCCAAGGGGAATGGCTTTAACCTGCCAGAGGGGAGATTGGGATGAGCTCTGTGTCCCTCCCACACAAACCAGTCTGGGATTCTACGATGTGGACAGAGATAGTGTAATGTGGATGGAGCTGGGGTTTCCTGGCCTTTGAAGTGGCTCCCCTGGGTATAAATGATGAGACTGGGCCCCTGCACAGTAGCTTCTTACATCTTTTACTCCCTTCTACCACCACCAGAAGCCAGCAGCGTGGCTGGGGCTGTACAGGGCCTGCACTGCTGGCTTTTCAGCCCCTGGGTACTGCAAACAAGGGCAGACCTCAGGCATGCTTCCCAGAGCAGGAGAATGGCCTACATGGAGCTGTGGCAGGATCAGAGGGGTCTTGTAAACACCCTGGGCTCACCTGAGCCTCCTTGGTGTGGTTTAGTTGTAGCCTAGGATGTCACCAAGATGCTCTGCACTTCAAACACTTCTTAGATCCAAACCTTTGTTTATTTGAACAAGTAAATACAACTATAAGAACTTCCAAGTATAAAACCTGCTTGTACAAAAACCCCCCAAAGCCCCCAAACTTCCCATTAACACATGGGTTTGATACAGTAAAACTCTGAGCTTCAACACAGCTCATAACTTAAAACACAAGACTTAAATGTAGTCATTTTTGCAGTATAAACACCTGTAACATCAAATAGAAATACTCCTGTTGGAACTTTGAAGTAGGACAGAAGAGCAAGTGAATGTTTAGGCTCACCTTAAAGCCATCCTAGTTAAACTAACATACCCTCATGCTACAGAGGCCTTTGGTGTCTCCAGCTGCCCAAACCCTGCAGCTCAGCTCTCTGGCTGTACACAAAACTCAATTCAGCTCATTGCCACAGGGACAAATCAGATTCTGCCCTAGTAAAGTCAGGGTAATTACCACTGGGGTCTGAAAACTCAAATGAGAGCAGCAGAGAAACTGTGCCCTCAAACACGAACATGGTGGTACGGCAGAAATGAGCCCGCACTGTGTCGCCCTGATTTATTTCTGTGTCACTCTGGGTGCAGGTGCTGTGATCTGAGCATCTCAGCAGTGCTCAGATGATGCCCTGGCTGCTGTTGTGTGTTGGCAATGAATAGTGAGTGTGGATCCCTGAGGAATACCAGAGCATTAAGAGATCTTCCTGAATCACCTCTTGCCTTTGCCCATAAGCTGACAGTTCAGAGAGCGTAACACAGCTGCTGGACAGGATGTTTTACCTGTCACTCAGGTCTGCCCCTCAAAAACATGTACTTTAAACAGAGAAATTTACAGGATTTTTATATATAAAAGTATTAAATATATGAACTATAACCCCAACCTTTTATATTAGAAATATGTTGATAACACATTGAAGACCTGTAGGTTTATCTGATAAAAGCAACGATGGCCGAGACCTTGAGGACTGACTCCATCCCATAGAATACGAGCAGAACACTGTTCAGGATGACATCTGTTTTCAGCACATAGGTTTGCCACACTAGGAAATACACAGTCAGAAACACACTGCCCACTGTCATCACGAGACTGAGCCTCAACAAACTCTCTTCTTCTGTCAGGTTCCCCCTTACACCTTGAAGGAAAGGAAAAGCTGATGTGAGTCTTTGATAACTTCTGACAGTATCACAGCTCTAAGTCTAGAATGTTCCTGTTCAAAACCAGCTCTGGTTCTTACAGCTCAGCACACACTGAAATACTGGCCTGACCAGGCTCTGTCAGTGTCCATCAGAACAAGCCCAAGCACCAATGGACAATCCACTTCTTGCTGACCCAGGTTAATCTGAACAAAGAGCAGTCCGTGGATACTCAAGTCCTGGCTCCCACCTTTTCCTACCACAGATAATCAGTTCTGAAGCTGCAACCCATTTTGATCACTCAACTTCTTGGTCAATCATCAAACTTGCCCCCAGACCCCACAGCCTGCACTTAGTGTGACTGCAGCGCACACCTGAGAGCATCCAATCCTGATACTAAGATCTTATGCAAAGTCTCCTCTATTCCCTGCTACTCTTATTTCAAATTACTACCATTGTGGAGAAGCTGCTCTTCTCTCTTCCTTGCATCTTATTTCGAAGCAGTCTCAGTAGATTTTGCTGTTTATGTACATTAGGCTTGAAATTCACTTCTTTATTCATGCCCCAAATGCTCCAAGCAAATATGTGCAAAGCTTGAAGGCAGCAGGCTGAGATCACCCCATGGCAAGTCAGCTGAAGCCAGCACAGACCCACCTGGTCTCAGCAATATCAAGCACAGATTTGAATACTAACTTGTTTCCTTATTAAAAAAGGACTTTATGAAGTTTCAGCAAGATCTGGGAAGGGGTCAGGAAGCCCTTTGAAGCCTTGAGTACTGGTGTACATGAAGCTGCCCTTAGGTCTCCCCAGAGCCTTTTCTTCTTCAGGTTGAACAAGCCCAGCTCTCTCAGCCTGTCTTCATAAGAGAGGTGAAATCTATCGGTCAGTCAGACAAAGCCTAATGACATCGGTTAACAACAGCCTCCAAATATCTGTTATGCTGCTAAATTGGCATGTTTTGACACACATTGGATTCCAGAATGATCAGCGCTTAGAGCTTATATTGCATGAGAAGGCACAGTGATAACGTGACCTACCCAGGTACAACCGGAGCACTTCAGCAATGGCCATAATGACAAGCAGGGTAAGATCAACAGACAGAAAATCTTCTGGATAGCTGAAAGCTTGACCTGGAGAAGCAAGCAGCATAAATGAGGCAGGAAAACCCAGCGGGGACACTGAGAGAACCCAGCTCTGCCGCAGGCACCCAGCCTCCTCCTGTGTTACAACAGCAGCAACTTACTTTTATAAAGCAACATTGCGAGAGTTGCCAGGAAGTAAAAGATGAAATAAATGCCATTTACATAAAACAGAAGCTGTAGAGGAACAGCTGACATCTGCGAGCTGCTGTTAAGGATTTCTCATAGGGATGAGGTGGGATCTGGTTCATAAAATCACCATTTCCCAGTAACTACAAAATACTGTGGTTTTTTAAACTCAATGGATCAGCTGCAAAGGGTTTACTGGGTAGGATTCAGAGTACCTGAGGTTGCAAACACCAGGAGTTAGGATAGGAACTTGCTGTTTCAGGTTTGGCTCCAGTTCCTGTTCAAGAATGTGATTTGGTATGTGGTGGGGTGGTTCTTAGCCTCAGGGAATAAGGGAGGTGCATGTGTGCGTTTCCACAACAACTCCTCTCCCCCTCAGTCAGCTCGAAGCAGTTGGGCAGGCTCCCAACACACCAAATTCCAGGGTTTTTGCAAATAGGTGGCTCTGTGAAGCAGCCAGGCCCCATCACTTCCCACCCCATGCCCACAGGATGGGAAGTCTGAAAGCTGTGCTCTTTGTTACACCTCTGAGAAAGGCCACGAGCTCAACTTTGAGATGCAAATCCATCAGGAACAGACTTCCTTAATTCACTGCTGACAAAGCTATCTGTTGGATAGTGTAAGAGCATATTTAGCTTTAGTTATTTGTCTGTATGGATCCACTGCCAAAGCATTTGAGAGCTCCGCAAGCCTTAACACATTCCCAAAATGTCCCTGAAGGACAGGGGCTGTCTTCCAGACAGGGAGACATTAGTATCAGGCTCAGGATTGATTCTCCTATCCCAAGGTGACAGCCACCTAAAGGTACCCATCCTGCCTAATTTAGCTGCCTGAGATCCCTCTGGATCCAGCAGAGATGAGCCCTTTCCTAGCCACAAGCTCCTGCACAGGCTGGAATGAGCCATGTCCAGCGTTAACCCTGGTTTACTGGAGACACCACAATCTTGGATGTCTTCAGGAGCCCACTGACAGACACAGCCCCTGTATGGCAGGTCCGTATGTACTGAAGGAGTCTTTTGGTCTTAAGGCACAGCGGCATGTTCCTAATGCCATATAGGAGACAGTGTAGGACATCCTGGAGCTCATCTCCACATGGAGAAGTTGGAATGTGGCTCCAAGAATCCACTTATATGTATTTTTGATCACAAATGCCTTCCTTAGCCGTAAATAATGCAACTTAAGTTATATAGAAAGTTATCTATTCAGATTTCAGTATGTCCACGTCTTTCTATACTCAAAATATCCTCTCCTCTCCCCCCCACCCTTCTCAAATCCTTGGAGTATCTCCAAGCAGGGACTTCATCCCAGGCACCTTTTAGAGGCTCTGCCCAGCCTGTTCCTGCATGGAGCAGCCACCCACCTGCAGTGGCTGTATCCCAGTTCCCAGAGCAGCTCATGTCATTAAACCAGAACCAGGTTTTTGTGTTTTTCCAGTTGAAGGAAGGTGGAGCAGAAAAATTACTAGATGGGTTCTAAGCAGGGAAATCTCTGGAGCTGAGGGTGTCTCCTCTCAGGAGATACTTAGATCTTGGCAGGAGTAAAGGGAGAATTAACATGAGAGAAGAGGAAGTGCTCCTGAAAGCTGCTTTTCCTACCTCCTGTTGTCTGTGCCAGCTGCCTGTGGGGTTTGCTGCATGGGGTTTGTGTCCAGCAGTCCACAAATCCCATTTTCAGCCTTGCTTCCTAGGGAAATGAGAGTTATGGGATCATAAAACAGGGCTGTCAACCCTCTGTCAAGACTGAGTTGGGATAAAGGGGCAGGGTCTCAACTCAACCTCAGCTAATGCTGCAGAAAACAGTCTTAGGGGAAATGTTTTACCAGTTTTGCTTCATGTGGATGGAAAACCCAAGGAGTAACATGAATCCAGCAGGTTTATTGGGTGGGAAGATGGGAGCACATTTCAGCCTGGCTTCCTGAAGGTTCCCACATGTGAGGGGTGACAGGTACCAAAAGGATACAATTGATTCAGCTCTTCCTTTACGTGGAGAAGGGAAAAAGAAAAGAGAAGAAAATCAGTCCAATGATGCAACCAAAGTGCTGCAGAAACACTCAAACAACTGTTTCGAGAGGTCAGACAGGATTGTAGAAGCACTCTGTCAGGTCACTGATGATTCCTCATTTTCTCAGATCACAGAGTCCAAAAAGAACCTTTTCAAATCCCTTCATTCTAAACTAATTTGGGGGAAATCCCTGCTGTGAAAGTGACTTTGAGAGGAACCCATCTCTTTCCCAACATGAAGAAGAACCCAGATGTTACTCAGAACTCGTTTATCCTGTCCTTGCGCAGCAGATGACATTCATCCCCTCTAACCATGCAGGAAGGAGGGAGACACGGAAGGGAACCAGAAGGTACCATTTGGTTTTCAATGGTGAGAAAGTGTTTGTGTAGCACATCAGGCTCCCAGTTCCTCTAAATAACAGCCTTTCAAACTGGTTCTCTTCAAAAGCAAAGTGATTCTATGTAAAACCGTAATCTATTCGGATCACCTGCAGAATCCTACCTGTATTTCCTACAAGCGAACCCACACGTCTTGTTTTCCCTTCCTTCCTGCAAAAGCACAGGCAGAATTCCCTTGCAACGTGATGGCACTGACCTACTAAAGCAGCTCTTAAGTAACTCATTAACATTCTCGGCCTCTTTCAACCACAGGAGGAATTGAAAAGTTGGGATCTGTTTCACAGGGAGCAGAACTGTCCATGAGAGGCCACTGCATCCATCTACCCTGAGACACCCCATTGTCATCCAGTCAGTGGGACATATCTCACCCTCTCAATCCCACAGCTCCTCAAGGTTAATGTCGTCATCCCCTAATAGCTTTATGCCCAAATTAATCCCACTAATGTCAGGCACCTATTTAAGGGATTCAATTTGGGAACACAGGGGCGATAAGGGAGAATTTAAGGTGGTGATTCACACTGTCCATGCTCTGAAACACCTCCTGTCTGTATATCCTCTCTGTAAAGGGACAGACCCGTCCCCTTGTTAGCCAAAATGCTTGAGTTCTTTTTGCAGGATGAGAGGTAAAGGTTTCATAAATACATTTGCTGCAGTGACTAATGGTTAAAATGGGTTTGTATTTCTACCCTGGTAAAAACCCTCAGGCAAAAGTCACACCAAGATGATGCACTTCACAGAGACATCTCTGGTTTGAAGTTCAGACTGTGAAGTAGGATGGGAATTTGAAGTAGAACCAGAGAATCCCAGCCTGGTTTGGGTTGGAAGGGACCTTAAAGCTCTTCCAGCTCCAACCCCTGCCACAGGCAGGGACACCTTCCACTGGAGCAGCTTGCTCCAAGCCCCTGTGTCCAACCTGGCCTTGAACACTGCCAGGGATGGGGCAGCCACAGCTTCTCTGGGCACCCTGGGCCAGCGCCTCAGCACCCTCACAGGGAAGAGCTTCTGCCTAAGAGCTCATCTCAATCTAACCCAATCCAAATACCACAACTGCATCTGCAGACCTGTCGTTATCCCACAGGAAGCATCTGGATTTGAACATGTTCTGTATGAAGCTCTACCAGCACAGCCTCATCGCGCTGCCCCATAGCAGTGCTATAATCACAGCGGTAATTCCACCCTAAGGGTAACCCCATGTGAATTCCCTGTTTGCAGTTCCCCAAGTTTATTCTGAAGCTTATTTCTCCGCATCGTTTTCCACCAGCGGGCTCTGAGCACCGTCCTGCCGCTCGCCCAGGGAGGGCTTTCACAGCCACTATTACTTAGAACACGCTGCCTCCCCCCGAGCAACCCGGGGCATTTCAACCGGGTTGAACATGGGGAGCTCACAACACGCCTGTGAAAGGGATACTGCCCGTAAAGACTAATTAGAATAGATCATTTCAGGTATAACAACAGGCTGCTAATCCCGGCTCCCCCAGACGTCTCCCTGGGAGGATTAATGCAGTCTGCGTTGCTGCTGAGGGGGGTTTGAACTGAAAGGGAGCATTTGGCAAATGCTAACTGTTGAAGGCAAACGTTTCGAAACCAGGTTTTTTTCTACCTAGGGCTGAAATTTGCATCTTTGGGGATACCTTTGAGTTCTTTGAAAGAAGTGGAAATTCTTCATTTTGAATGAAATTTGAATCCCAGTGTTTCATAGTTAGAGTGGTTCTCAGGGCAGACCTTAGAGCAGCTCCAGTGCTTAAAGGGGATACAAGAAACCTGGAGAGGGGCTTGGGACAAGGGCCTGTAGGGACAGGCCAAGGGGAATGGCTTTAACCTGCCAGAGGGGAGACTGAGATGAGCTCTTAGGCAGAAGCTCTTCCCTGTGAGGGTGCTGAGGCGCTGGCCCAGGGTGCCCAGAGAAGCTGTGGCTGCCCCATCCCTGGCAGTGTTCAAGGCCAGGTTGGACACAGGGGCTTGGAGCAAGCTGCTCCAGTGGAAGGGGTCCCTGCCAGCAGCTGCCCGGATTTACCTCAACATATCGCTGCTGTCGCGATAAAACTATGGGGCTGGGCTCGGCACTAAGCCCTAGCTCGACCTAGGCACCCTCCTCAATCTGTGTCCCCCCATCCCTGGGGGGCCGAGAGACAAGCTCTGCCCCGGTGGGAAACATCCCCCCCGGTCACTCTCCTCCCCGGCTGGACCTGCATAAAGGGCTGCTGATAGCAATGGCGCCGGGCCGCTCACCTCGCCTCATAGCGGCCATCCCAACCCGCCGCCCCCCCTCCCAGTCCTCCAGCATCCCGGCAGGCTCCGCGCCGCGACCGTTTGTCCGCGCGCTTGGGCGGAGCTGGCTGCTCTATCCCCGCCCCTCTTGCCTTCGGGTACGATCGGAGCGCTCGGCCCGGTTCGGTCGCGTTCGGGCGGATTCGGGCACTGCCCGTTCGGGCGTCTCCGTTCGGGCCGGCGAAGGGGAATTCGGGCACGATCGGAGAGGACTCGGCACAGCTCGGCTTTCCTCGCGCCCGCCTCACCCGCCTTCGGGCAAGATCGGAAAAGACCGGAACGAGCTCGGGATTCTTCGACCCTCTGGGCCGGACCGCTCGGGGACTCGGCCCTGTTCGGGCGCGCTCGGGTTCCCCACCCGAACTGTAAGGTATCGCTTCGGGCCGCGCGCCTACGGACTCGGCCGGGCTCGGCTGCGTCCTGCCTTGGGATTGGCCAGCCGGCAGGAAACGCGGGCCCCGCTTGTCGGGAACCATCGATAGCCTTCGGACGAGGCCTCGAACCACTCGGGACACTTCGTGCACTATCGGAAGCGGTTCGGAAGCGCTCGATTCCGCCCGCGGAACACGCTCGGAAGCGCTCGGCACCACTCGGCCCCCCCGCCAAAAAGCGCTCGAGTGATCTCAGAGGACCGGTCCCCCCCCACCTCACGGCCACCTCCCGCCCGCGGGACCCTCAGCGGCGCCCGAGGGGCGCGGGGGGTGCTGGGGCCCGCCCGGCCGGGGTCTGCTCCCGCCGCCCGCCTCGGATGGAGGACGCCGACTCGGCGGCGAAGCAGCTGGGCTTAGCGGAGGCGGCGGCTGTGGCGGCGGCAGCCGCAGTAGCGGCGGCTGCGGAAGGACCCGGGCAGCAGCAACAGCAGCAGCCTCCGCAAGCGGCGGCCTCGCAGTCGGAGGCGGCTGCGCAGGTGACGGCTGTGACGGTGATGGCGGCGGATGCCGAGCACATCGAGATGGGAGCCGAGCCGCTGCCGAGCGCCGACGAGGCCGCCGCCACCTTCGCAGGTCAGGGCGGGCGGAGCGCGCATGCGCAGCTCCCTCAGCCCCTTCGCCTGCCCGTTCCCGCCGCTGTGCCCCGCAGAGTGCGCGGGGCTGAGGGAGCGCGGCCTGCGCTGTACCTCAGGGTTCGGCATGTCCCAGCTGTGCCCGAGTCACCCGCACACTCCTCTAAAGTGACACCGCTCCTCGCTTCCACACCACCAACAGTCACACGAGCAGGATGTCTTGTGCTCCCGCGGTTTGAGCCCCTGACCCGTTAACAACGCACCCTGAAACATGCAGGACTGAGGGGAGCTGTGGGACACAGGAAATGGCGGAGCCCCTCACGCCTGAGTTTTGTCTCTCTGTGAGCTGCAGGGTTCTCTCACTGTTAGGACTGTGTGGCACTGATAAACCGGGTTTAGGCAGGCAGTCAAATACACCACATGTAACAGAAGCATCTGGGTGTAAGTTTGGACAGTTCTTAACAGGGCCAAGAGCAGGTAACGGTACCCTAGAAATTGGTCTGTGGCAGAGGGAGAGTCAGTTCTCTTTATCTTGATGTTTGCCAGACACCCCTCTTCTAATAAACAGCATCACAGTTTTGTTTTGCATTTTCAGTTTAGCTGCAATGTTCATTTTCGCTTTAGTTCATCCCATGCTGATAACCAGTTTTATGGTCTCAAAGAGATTAAAGCATGTTTAACCCAAAACCTGATAAAGATCCAAATGACTGTGTTCGTAACACCTGTGAGGAGCCACGAACCCCAAGACTGCTCTTGAATAGGAAGGAAGGAGGAAATGTGAATCTCTTTACTGCTGTTTAGCTGATTATCAGGCCCTATGGACACAGCACAACATTAACGTCACATCTGCTTTGCATTTCAGAAGTCACCACAGTGACCGTAGCCAGCGTCGGGGCCTCTGCAGACAATGTTTTCACTACGTCTGTGGCAAATGCAGCTTCCATTTCAGGACACGTGTTGGTAAGTCTAGCTTTTCATGCGATGGCGTTAGCAAGGTCCCACCTACTCTGTTAGGGTAAATGAAGGTTTGAGCTGTGGGAAGGCCAAAGGCGTGTTTTCATCACAGAATACAGGCTTTAAGCCACAAAACCGTTAGCTGGGAACATAGTTTTCTCTTTTATCACTTATGAAAGTGATTTTTACCTTTCTACCCTCATATACTCATTCTGTAATGGACCTGATAACCTGGAACGTGTAACCTTTGAATTTGGTTGGCTGAAACCTCCCAAACTAACCTAATAACTGCTGTAACGATTGGCGGTTTAGGGTACCTTTGAACGGATTGGGGCCTGTATTAAACCACATTGGTCTTTCAGCTCCATTGATTTCAACTCTTTATTTCCTCTGCAGTCTGGGAGAACAGCCCTGCAGATTGGGGACAGCTTGAACCCTGAAAAAGCCACTCTCATCGTGGTGCACACAGACGGCAGCATTGTCGAAACCACAGGGCTGAAGGGGCCCTCAGCACCTCTCACACCAGGTATAAGGCAGTCTGGTTTTAATTGGCATTCTCCTGAAGGGGTTACTATGTGTACTATGTGCATAATATCATGTAAAGTTGCTTTATAAGGATAATTTGTTCCCTCTTCATATAGTATTTCTTGTATTTCCTGGGAGCAAAAGAGTGACTTTTATGGTTTGTTGTGTATTTCCATGTCAGAAATATGTTTAATTCTCTGCCTGCCCCTTGCAAATAAGCTGCTTGGGAAGTCTCGCCCTGCTGCTGGGCTGTCACAAGCCTTTTTGCATCCATCCCAACCTAAAGGCAGATGGATCGGTTTAACGTAGATAATGCGAGTTCTGCGCTTGGATTTTAAAGTTCTTCTAGTTCTGCACGTGCGTTCTTTTTTAAGGGTCCTTGAATACAGTTTTATCTCCAGGCAGGCCACTTGCTGGTGTTTCAGTGTCACGACAGCAGCTGTCTGTATTGAGGTTTTGCTGGCGGCTGTTTGGCAGTTTCCTCTTGCCACAAGATGGCACAACAAACCTGCAGCCGTCTGCAACACGCTGCAGCTCAGCCTCTAGGAAGGAGAAGATGCATCCAGCTGCTTAGCTCTACTACAGGTTACAATTTCAGCCTGTAACACACTGTTAGAGTGTTTCCTCAGGGGCAGTTTGCCTTCTGTTCAGTCATTTTGGGCTGGACTGGTTCAGCCTGGAGAAGAGAAGGCTCCTTAAGGGGAGACCTTAGAGCAGCTCCAGTGCCTAAAGGGGCTACAGGAAACCTGGAGAGGGGCTTGGGACAAGGGCTTGTAGGGCCAGGCCAAGGGGAATGGCTTTAACCTGCCAGAGGGGAGACTGAGATGAGCTCTTAGGCAGAAGCTGTTCCCTGTGAGGGTGCTGAGGCGCTGGCCCAGGGTGCCCAGAGAAGCTGTGGCTGCCCCATCCCTGGCAGTGTTCAAGGCCAGGTTGGACACAGGGGCTTGGAGCAAGCTGCTCCAGTGGAAGGGGTCCCTGCCCGTGGCAGGGGTTGGAGCTGGATGAGCTTTAAGGTCCCTTCCATCACAAACCAGTCTGGGATTCTATGATTTTGAGAACATTGAAGCTGAAGTTTTTGTGGTGCACCATGTAACATGGCTGTGGAGAGGGGTCAGTCACATCAGTTAATCACTTGACACTTGCTGTAGCCAAGCTGTGCAGGTAACGGTGCATTCAGTGTGCTTTTCAGTTGCCATCACCTTTCTTTTCTGTTTCTTTTTCCAAAGGACCTCAGTCTCCTCCTACCCCTCTAACATCTGTCCAGGAGAAAACTGGAACCAAGTACAACTGGGACCCATCTGTGTATGAGAACGAGCTCCCGGTGAGGTGCCGGAACATCAGTGGCATCCTCTATAAGAACAGACTGGGCTCAGGTAACAGTGACCTTCTTGGGTGAGGAGGAAGTGTGACAGCTCCTCTTTGATGCTCTCTTCTTTTAATCAAGTTACTTTTCCAGGCTCTTCCTGAGGGAAGAAAAGACAGTTTCCCATCTCTTGTTCTCTTCTGGTTTTCTCTGTCTTCAGAGGCTTTTTAACTTCTCTTTAATCTGTGAAGATCCCAGCTGCTGTGCAGTGAGTCGCCCCAGCAATAGCTTGACTCCTCTAATGTTCTTTTTGTCTCAGTAGACCCATGTTTCTCTGAAGAATGACTGCTGGAAGGGAAAATAGAGAGCTTGTCTCCTAGTGGGACTCCTTAGCTGCTTTAGCCCCTCCTCTTCTCTTTTCTCTCTGTTGGAAAGCTGAAGCAACAGCAGCAGAATCTGTCAGCAAGCCTGACAGCACAGCACAGCACTTCCTTCATGGACAGAGTTGTCTTCATCACCAGAAGGATTAGAAATTGAAGTGCAAATTAAAGAAGAGCTTCAATTCATGGTGTTTTTGCAGGAAAGACTTATCCTTCCTGTGGATGAGGAATTTTTTCCAGCCTTTTGATGTGTTGGTGAGGCCTGAAGATGGAGCTCTCTAAACATGCACAGTCATTGTTGGAGCCAAGATAATAAATGGGCATGGTTATCCTGGAGTGATGAGAAGTAGCAGATGGGTGTATTTGGTGATTGTCACAGATGAACTGCTATTTAGTCCTGCAAGTTCAGTATTTCCTTCTTTAGGAAAGTGACAAAATGATTCTTAACCTTTACTAACAATGTCTTTCCTCTGCTTGATTTCAGGAGGCCGTGGTAGGTGCATTAAACAAGGGGACAACTGGTACAGCCCTACTGAGTTTGAAGCTATGGCTGGACGAGCCAGCAGCAAAGACTGGAAGAGGAGCATCCGCTATGCTGGGAGGCCACTGCAGTGCCTTATCCACGTAAGTTTGTTTCCTCCGTCCTGCTGAAAGGGCAGGTGGAGCAGCCCAAGCTGTGTGTGCTGCTTCAGTTACATGTGATGGTGCCGTGGTGCAACTTTGGTTGAGAATCAGAGATGTGAGAGGGACTTTTCTGGGTGGGTTTTCCAGCAGCACAGAGCAAATCCTGTACATGAAAAAGGATTACAGTCTCTGCAGGGTGAAGTCCAGCCTTGAGCTGTAGCACAGAAATTGAGTTGTGAGCTCTCACCCATAATACTGTAATTCAATAACCTGATCTGCTTAATTCTGTTTGCCTGACAAACATACTCGTTGCTTGCAGCATTTATTGGGTATTACTTTGGGTCATTTATTTCCTGCAGTGAAGAGTTTCATGGGGAAGTCAACATTGCCATTAGGTTGGCAGTCGATTTGTGCTTGGGCAGAAGCTTTCTCAAGTCTCAGATTGGCACATTCGTGCCTTTTGATTAGAAAATTTTTTGTTCTCCCTTCACTGTGCTCCTCTGTGCTGAAGGGAGCTGGTTATGGATTAGGGCCCCTGGGAGGGAATGAGTTGTCTCTCTGGGAGCTGTCTGCATGTTTCTGGCAGGTTACAGCTATGTATATGGGTTTGGTGACTCTAACACTGAGATTTTCCCATTCCAGGATGGGATTTTAAATCCTCATGCTGCCTCTTGTACTTGTGCTGCTTGCTGTGACGACATGACTCTGGTGAGCTGTAGGCTTTAGATCCATGAGTTTAAAACCAATTCATCCCTCAAGCTGCCACAGCCATTTGTGAGCAGGTCATGATATCCTAAAAGCATTCACAAGTCCTGTGTTTGAGTGTGCTGTGTCCATGCTTCCCAAAGAAAGGAGATAAGGAATTGGTAGCACTATTGCACCACAACCTTGCTACAACTGGATAGTAGTTACTGCTTTTTTCTTTTTCTTCTTTTCTCTTTTCTAAATAATAATGTATTTATGTGAAAAGCCTTCTGGGCTGTCAAGACTATCTGTGATGTTCCACAATTCTTTGAGGTGGAAAAGGTGTTTTTACAAGGATGCAATGTAATACTCTGTGTTGGGTTGATATTTTCATATTAAACTACTTGGGGTTTTTTTTGTTTGGGGTTTGTTTTTTTGTTTCTTTGTTTCAAAAATGAGGTTAAAGTCCTGAAAGCTGCAGTCTTCAGCTGGACCTGAAGTAGTGGTTTGCATTTCTTTTCTGCCATGAACTGGATGATTTGCTTGCTTCCTAGGCTTGAAGCTAACAGCTTCCTGCCTCCTGTCACTCCAGTTCTCTTGTCTTCCACGAGTGGTTGATTATCTGCCCAGTTCTACTCCTTAAATAATAGAGGAAAAAGGCTGAATCTGGGCCTCTCCAGCTGGAGGGAGCTGAGTGGGACTTCTTTTTCCCCACAAAGTTCTTTTGCTTTGGAGATCTATGAGTTTTTTGATCACTTGTTCAAGCTGCACATCTTCCATGAGGATATGCGCTGTGTGAGCATAGCTGCATCTGGGAAGATGAAAGTGAAGCCAAAGTCTCCAAAGAGCTGCCTCAGCTAATGCCTTTTCGTTTTCCTTTCTCTTTTATTTTCCTTCCTTTGGTTTGTTTTGCCCAGAGTGGTCCTGTTCGACTCTTTGTGCCATATAAAAGGAGGAAAAAAGAGAATGAAATACCTGCAGCTCCAGCAAAGAAGGATTGCTCCAAAAACATCACCCTGCTGCCTGCCACAGCTGCTACTACATGTAGGTTCTTTTCTCCTGGTAGAAGCTGTTTCCCCTTTTTGATGAGTTCAAACTAAAACAGGGGAAGTTCAGGTTGGAGATAAGGCAGAAGTTCTTCTCTGTGAGGGTGCTGAGGCGCTGGCCCAGGGTGCCCAGAGAAGCTGTGGCTGCCCCATCCCTGGCAGTGTTCAAGGCCAGGTTGGACACAGGGGCTTGGAGCAAGCTGCTCTAGTGGAAGGTGTCCCTGCCCGTGGCAGGGGTTGGAGCTGGAAGAGCTTAAGGTCTTTTCCAGCCCTAACTATTCTATGAAGAATTGCTACACTAGACATTTTATGTCTATCTGTGCCCCCTTGGAACTGGCCAACTGAGAGAAATGCCATTTCTTTTGCCACTTCCTTTTGTTTGGTAATTTTATTGACTCAGTGTCTGGCTGATTTCACTGCAGAAACTAGCACAGTGATGCCACATCTCAACTGCAAGTGGAGGAGGGAAGCCTGGACGTTTATTGCTCTGCCAGGAATCCCTGTTCTGTCCCCTGAGATTGGGGTTTGGCTTTGAGAAGCTGGTGGGGGGGCTGTGGAGTAAGATTTGTGCTCTTCCTTGAACTAGAAAAGTAGGCTCTAAGCAGCTGGAATGAAATCCAGAGCCTGAAAGTCGTTAATGAAGAAGGCAGAAGGCGATGCTTTTATCTGCAAATTCCTCTCCAACATGCAGGACACACTTTGTTACTCACTGGGTTTGATCAAACCATCTGTGTGAGGACACAAATTAATTTGCAAGCTCATCCAGCTCACATGTTCCCAGTCTCATCCGTGTGTCCTCCTGCTCTCATCACACTAGAAGCACCTGGATGCTTAAATTGCAAAGTAAGGGGAGGGGAAAGCAGCAGAAATGCCAAAATGCCCAGCCAACAGTAAGATTAGATTACCAGCAACGGTGGGAAGAGACTTACACAGGGATTCTGTCGAGTTGGTTTTGGTTTTATTCCCCCAAATAGGGTCTTTTTTGTTTTAATCACCCCAAAATCTGTGGTGGTTTGTTAATGTGAGGTGCTGTGAGGTTGCACATTTGCTCATGCTGACATTGAGAGAGGGGAGTTTTGGTCATAGGACGTATTTAATATCACATATTCCACATTTTATATATGATAGCTCATATTTTATGAATCTGTAGCATTAATGCCTTGAAATGAATCATTATTTGCAGATAATAACGCTCTGCTCTGGCTGAGCAGTGTGCCACAGAATCAGTGCCACGAATCAGCCCCTTACTGATTAATGGTGCCAGATTATTTACTCCTGTTTAAAAAGGGCTTTAAACTTTTTGGAGCCTCTTGGGAATGTTCATCCAAAAGGATTTTGTGACTTGTTCCTTGCGTTGGCCAAGCATAAGACATCACTCTGTGTAGACAGACCACTAGAATTGCCCAGCTAACCAAACTGTTGTAGAATTAGTTGTAATCCATGGGTTTTTATGTTGATTTAAGTAGTAAGAACCACTCTTGCTAAAGTTATAATAAATCAGAATCAACCAGAAACTGTTTCCTGGTGTGATCCCAGCTTGGGTTCTCAGAGGCCATTTGCTCTGTGAGTTCTCTGGTTCTGGATGATCCAGGACAGGGATATAAGCAGTTAAACCACCGAGGCCCCTGTGCTGATTGTGAATCATGAAAGTGCTTCTGCTGTTTCCAGTCACGGTGACTCCCTCTGGACAGATCACGACCTCAGGAGCTCTGACCTTCGATCGCACGTCAACAGTGGAGGCCACAGCCATTATCTCGGAGAGCACATCCCAGGGGGATGTTTTCACTGGAGCCACTGGTAAGAGTTCGGGTGTAGGTACATCTGCTAAACATCTGTTCTGGGAAGGAAACAGGCTGGAGCAGCTCTGCTCTGGAGCCAGGCTGAGAGAGCTGGGCTGGTTCAGCCTGGAGAAGAGAAAGCTCCTTAAGGGGAGACCTTAGAGCAGCTCCAGTGCCTGAAGGGGCTGCAGGAAAGCTGGAGAGGGGCTTGGGACAAGGGCCTGTAGGGACAGGCCAAGGGGAATGGCTTTAACCTGCCAGAAGGGAGATTGAGATGAGCTCTTAGGCAGAAGCTCTTCCCTGTGAGGGTGCTGAGGCGCTGGCCCAGGGTGCCCAGAGAAGCTGTGGCTGCCCCATCCCTGGCAGTGTTCAAGGCCAGGTTGGACACAGGGGCTTGGAGCAAGCTGCTCTAGTGGAAGGTGTCCCTGCCCGTGGCAGGGGTTGGAGCTGGATGAGCTTTGAGGTCCCTTCCAACCCAAACCTTTCTATGATTCTATGAAAAAAGGATTAGATGCCCACTGCTATGGGAAGAAGGATTTTAAATGCTGCATGAAGAAGTTATTTCTCAGTAATTTACAGAGAGAATATTCATAACCCACTGTCCTTCCTTCAAAATGATTTGGGCAACTTGAAGTCTTCTCAGTTGCACAGAAGTCAGAAGTTTGCCTAAATGCTGCAGCTGCTAATGCTCACCTCTGCTGAGTTCTAGGGGTTTAGGTTGTCTCTGTAACCCTTTCACTCCTCCTTTGTCCTAAAATACTACCATAAAAAGGAGGTAACAAGCTGAGTGCTTGAAACAAGTGAAAGAGTCTGGGTAAATGCTGGCAAATGGCAGAATAAATCAAACCAAAGAGAAACTTATGGCATATTTCAGGTCTTTCAGTCTGACTCATAGATGGGGTTGTGAGCTCTGCTGAGGGAACTGTCCTGCTCTGAGAGCTGTGGTTTGAAGTCCTGCGGTTACTGTAACTACGTGGGGGTGAAGGAGGGAAGCAGCAGTAACCTTTGCCTGTAAAAGTGGAAGCAGAGAGAGATGAAGTCAGTACAAAGTTGATCATGCTCCTGTTTCTCATTTGCAACCCTTGGAATCAGCATAGAGTGTAGGAACTTTTATACATTGTAAAGAAAAAATGGTGGCAGAAGCATGAGGAGAGCCTGTTGTCTGTGGTTCAGGGATTCACTGTGGTGTTGTTGTTCCACAGTTCAGGACACCAACGTCCAGCAGCCGTGCAGGGTCAGTCACCCAGAGCCTCATTATCCCAGTTACCAGGACAACTGCCAGATCTCACCTTTTCCTGAAGCTGCGTTGCCATCATCTCATCCCAAAATTGGTATGTGTAATGTCCCTTGTGTGAGACAGCACTGCTTGAATTTGCTCTCTAATCTGCTTTCTCAGCAAAGGTAAAGATTGAGGGGAGAAGAATAAACTTTGCTGTTTTGCTTATGAGGTTATTAAGATTTGGACAAGCAGATTTTCCACTCTATGCAAAGTTTTTCATTCTGTTACTGAGACCTTTGATGTGTGGTTTCCACCAGAGGAGGCTGTTGGGATCCTGCTTCCCACATCCTTGCCATCCTCTGCAATTTCTAAGCCTTTGGCTCCACAGCTTCTGTCACACTTGGGCACTGTGGCTAAGTGTGTCTTTATGGTTTGACCTGAGGAGACCATCCCCTCTAAAACCATGTCACAGCAGCTTTTCCAGCCATTCTGACATCTCTCTGTGAATCCACTGCAGATGCTGGAGGTGATTTTGGACAGGTTTGGTTGCTGTTCTGCCACCCAAGGTCAGTTTTCCATCCCTTAATGGCTGACTGCACATCACCCCTGTAGTTTTTGATAGATGGGTTAAACTGATTATCAAATATCTCTTCAAATGTAATTACATTCCCTAAGCTGTGACCTCCCATGGGTAGACCTGACTGCTAAATTCGTGAACCACGATGCTGTCTGAGTGTTGATGTACTGAAACAGACAATGCTGAAGAAACTGGAGTTGCCAACTTGGGGTGGTGTTGTTTTCATCAAGCCTGGCCAGCAGATCCAGCAGGGAACACTCAGCCACGGCCTGGTGATGAGGTGATTTATAGGCCTTTTGCTTCTCTAATTTCTGTGATTCTGTGAAGTTACTTTGATACTTCTGATCTCACTGACACAGAGAAGTGTAAGAGGCAGGTTTTGATCCCTCTTACTGCTCTCTGAGACATCAAGAAGAGACCACATCAACATGTTGTATTCTGTTATGTAGTTTGAAGTCTTTCTGTTTTGAAGCCTGTGTTCTTCCCTCTGCATGACCTTTTATTTCCTTACTCGGAGCAGCACAGCACATTCCTGCTCTGTCTGGAATGGAATCTCATTGTTGGTTTTAAGTCTTAGTCAGATCTTGATGTTATTAATTAAACATTGATTTTTTCCACCAGTGAACACTTTCTTTTGCCTGATACACCCCTGCCAAAACGGGGGATTGGAAGGAATTCCTGTTAGATAAGTTATCAAATGCCCTGTTGGGATAAATATTGTACTGGGAAGTGCAGCAGTGGGAAAGGCTCTTCTGCAAACACCGATTGATGATAAAGGACCAGCTTATCTCTTCCTCATATCTAAGTGCAAATAGTTCTATGCCATTCATGTGCAACCTGACTGAAATTAGTATTTTAATTAAGGGCTTCAGCATCAAATGTCCCTTCACCTGTGTGGTGGCCTTGCAGTGCTGTCACACATCTAACACGTGGTGGCCTGCAGCTCTCTGGGGTTTGAGGTTTGTCCTCTCCTCCAAAGCTGTGCTGGATCCTTTTCACCTTTTGCTGCTTGCATGGAGAGCCACCAGGTGTGACATGGAAAGGATTAAAGTGTTTAATGCACTTAAAGTAGTTACTGTCCTGGGAGATATTCCATCCTGCAGGAAGTCTTGTGAGTCTGCAGATGCTTCTCCTCACTGCGAGTGTAACTCCTGGGCTGCAGCCTGGTGCAGGAAGGTCTGCTTGCCTCTTGCTGCTCAGGACAGTATTTACAGTTAGATTTTAAGTGCCATTTGAAGTGTAGTCCAGAAGATTTTCCCTGACTGGGAGGTCTCCTGTTGTATGTTTGTAACTGGGCTCTGCAGTTGCTGTCCCTGTGGCCCTGTCCTTCAGTGAGAGAGGTCTGGGGCTTGTTTCTGCCCTTCTCTTTGGAGCTGCCGTAGACAGACCAGTGGGAGTGGAAAGCCAGTATCTGTAGTGACACCCAGGGGCTGTGGTGGGAGATTACTGACAAAGTTAGACCTCTTCCTTCTAAGAAACAACTCAGTGAGGAATTTAGAGGTCAGCTGCCGGTAGATGTGAATGTCTTGGACTTATTTTCATGGCAGGTGGCTAGAGTTAGAGTTAAGTTGTGGAAAAGTCAGGCCAGTAAAGCCAGATAACATTTGATCCTGGAAGCACTGCCTGAGGTGAGCTCACACTGTGTACTGTTGGGTTCCTGGATCTAGATTTCATTTCCTCATACTGTGGTCTCCCAGTGCAGACCTGGTCGTGGGAGCATGAGGTGTTTCAGGGGCACAATAACTGTTGGTTCTTTGAAGCATTTGCAGCTGTAAGCCTAAGACAGTGTTGGTTTTCCAGGACTTTCTAACACAGGCTTTGGGATAGGGAGAACTCCAGGGCCCAAATAACTGAGGGGGTTGGAGATAAGTTCAAGGGAAGTGTGACTTGGTTACCAGGAAGGGAGTTCAGCTTCCTTCTGGTGGCTTCCTACAAAGAGCAGTTACTGCTGAGGTTGTGGTTAGGGTGTGAAAAAGTAAAATCTGCAGCACCTCAGGAGTTGGTGAGGTTTTTGGTCTTCTTTTAATGTCCCTTGGAGTATGTTTAGGAGCATCACTGGCCTCCTGTGCTTTTGGATTTCATTTCCTACCTGTAGCACTCTACTTCATACAAGAGTGAAGGGTTGTAGTTAGCATTCTGGAGGAAAAGGCTGTAGGCAAAACATTTCCTTCTTGCAAACTGCCCCAGACAGGCAGTGTAAATCCCATGTCAGGAGATGTTAGTGTCTGAAGGTAAAACTTCCACCTGGACTGTATTTGTTCACTCTCACCTTTGGGATTGGGCAGGGAGAGGTCTCAGAGCTGCAGTGAGCATTGATGGTCAGATACCCAGGGTATCTGAAACAGATACATACAACTGTGAGTACCTTTTACTAAATGTGAGGTGTTTCAGTGTGGTACATGTATTTTTTACAGCTATAGTTTGTTTTATGGGTAGGATCCAGAATGAAGAGGTCCAAAGACATGACAGTTACTGAGGGTGTTTTAAAGGGCTTCATAGCTGTTGGCTTAGAAAGTGCAGGTTTGTAATACAGGGAATTTTGTGGTGATGAAAACTGTGTTGGTTTTATTATTGGTTATGGTTAAGGTCAGAATTCAGGGGGTGCAGGAGAGTCACAGCCAAACACAACCAGAAACTCCCCCACTTTACAGAATGAAACACCCTAATTCTCTGTATACTCTTTTTCTTCCTTTCTTCAGTGCTAACCTCGCTCCCTGCCCTGGCAGTGCCCCCCACCACTCCCACCAAAGCCATATCCCCCTCGGTGGTGAACGGGCTGGAGGTGACGGAGCAGCGGAGCTGGCTGTACCTGGAGGAGATGGTCAATTCCCTGCTGCACACGGCCCAGCAGCTGAAGACTCTGATCGAGCAGGCCAAGCAGGCCAGCTCCTCCTTCCGGGAAGCTGCCGTCACACAGGCCAAAATCCAAGCTGACGTGGACAGGAAAGAGGTAATCACACCAGAGGAGGTGAGGTGGCTCAGCCAAGGGCATCGTTTGGGCTGAGGGATGGAGGGTGGCACCTCACTGAGTTTCACTGGCTGCAGCTGTAGTGGCAGCCCTTAGAAACTGATCCTCGATGGCTTATGAAGAGAAATCTCCGAGTTATTTGTATCATGGGGAAAGGAGCAGAGTGCTCTGGGATTCCAAGAGCTGTGGGTAGCAGGCTGCACAAACTGTTGGGTGTTACAAGGCCTGAGCTGTCCCATCCATAAACTCATGGGACGTGGGCACTGGATCCTGGTGTAGAAAAGCTGGTGAGTGTTCAGCTGTGGTGGCTGCTTGCTTTATGGCAGGTGAGCAGGGCTGTCAGAGAGGCTTTTGGTGGCCCTGAGAGGCAGAGGGATAACAAGAACAAGCTGTAGAGTTTGTGAAGCAGATGAGCAGTGACATTGAGAGGTGTCTTGCTGAGCATTGTGCAGGCAGAGGTGATGTCCCATGAGTCCCATGGGAAGACTGCAAGGCTGGCTGGCATTACAGAAGCATTGGCTTGTGCTCAGTGGCCCTTCTGTCTTCTATAAGGGATTATCTGCAATGAATTCCCTGTTCTCCTGCTTTTCTTCTTGTCAGTTGATGCATGGTAGGGACCTTCATTCTTCTCACCACTGGCTCATGCATTCCGAATCTGGCTCCATATTCCCCTTCTCCCACAGGTCCGCAGCTGCTGCTGTGGACTTGGGGGAGGGAAGAGGGAACAACATCCTGGGAAAGTGGTGTCATTGTTAGTAGCTGGTGAACCCCTTTCCTGTGCACCACTGCACTATCTGCCATTGCAATCAGTGTTACTGCTAACATCGCTTTCCACTGACTTCATAGGCAGAAGTGTGCAGCAAGAGCCCTGTGTGGGGAGGCTGAGAACCCCTGTGACAGTTTTTGCAGTGTCTTTGATGTTCTTTGCCACGCTGGCTCTGCTAAACTCTCCTATACACTGCATCCTTGATGTGCAGGTGTGTGATACCTTGAGATCCTTCCCTGCCTCCTGCCTGGGCAGGATGGGTGCCCTGCTGGGGTCCAGGTATGGGCCATCTGCTGCTAGAGAGCCCTGTGGTGTGTGGGATGCTGGAAAATTGGAAGCTTGGCCATGTTTAGAGATGGACATCTGACTTTGTTTATCTTCTGCTCTTGTTCCTGTGTCTTTGCTGTCTTCCCTTGTTTATCCCTGCAGTGGGTTCTTGGAACAGTTGTTTAGAGTCCATCCCCCAGCCTCTGATCCAAATCCAGCTCACTTCAGTGGACTTCTAGGTCCTTCTTGCCCCAGGACTGGGAGTTAAAATCACTGCCATGTGTGGATTGAAGTCCTGACTTCACCAGGCAGGGGTGAGCACGTGCTTGGTGCCAGAGGAAGCCCCTTTCCCTGTAGCTATTGAACCCCGACTTGGACAGCCTGTGTGTGTCGGGGGGACCTCAACAGCTGTGTGTTTTGATAAAAGCACTCACTCATGGTGGCATTATTTTTGTATCCAGTAACAATTCTCAAGCTTGGGATTGTGTGCTGGCTTCTGGAACCTTCTGGGCCGTATCACAAGCAGCTCTTGCTGAATTTCTCCTAATGAAGTCTGCATTTGGGAAGAACTCTGGGTTTGTGGGTACAGGAAGGGATTGCAGTAAACATCAAGGATTTGGCTGTCTGCTTATGTGGTGGTCAGAGGTGCTTTTCCAATCTCACCCTGATTTGTAACTCAAGTCTCTTTCCCAGTCTGTGTGTGGTCAAAGTGATTCTTCTGACAGTGAGGGTGTGTGAGAGGGAGGATGCTGGAGAGGGACTCTTCATTAGGGATTGTAGTGATAGGACAAGGGGTAATGGGTTCAAACTGAAACAGGGGAAGTTTAGATTGGATCTAAGGAAGAAATTCTTTACTGAGAGGGTGGTGAGGCACTGGAATGGGTTGCCCAGGGAGGTTGTGAATGCTCCATCCCTGGTGGTGTTCAAGGCCAGGTTGGACAGAGCCTTGGGTGACATGGTTTAGTGTGAGGTGTCCCTGCCCATGGCAGGGGGGTTGGAACTAGATGATCTCTAGCTCCTTTCCAACACGAACTATTCTATGATTCTAAGGTGTCCTCCTGCCTTGGTTGTTACTGTTTTTTGCCAGACCAGTTTCTCACAAAGGAAATAAGTGAGCCCAAGTGTGATGGGGAAGGGCTGAGGGATCTGGGGGGTTCAGTCTGGAGAAGGCTCAGGAAGGACCTGATCGCTCCCTACAACTGCCTGAGAGGAGGATGGAGCCAGGAGGGGCTGGGTTCTGCTCTCAAGGAACAAGGGATGGGACAAGAGGAACCGGCCTCAAGCTGCACCAGGGCAGGTTTAGATGGAGCTGAGGAACAATTCCTGCCCTAGAGGGTGCTCAGGCTTTGGAACAGGCTGCCCAGGGCAGGGCTGCAGGCACCAGCCCTGCAAGTGTTCACATGGAGCAGTTGGCCTTGATGAGCTTGAAGCTCTTTTCCAGCCTGTCTGATTCCATGATTCTATGATTCATCACCACTTTGTGTTTGTTCTGCTGACAGAACTGCCAAGGGTTAATGAATGGTGGGAACCTTCTCCCCAGCGTGGGTGCCCCTGTGCAGGAGACCTTGCAGAGTTCCGGCCGGCAGCATGTTCCTGGTGTTTGCAGTGAAAGGTTGTGCCAATGGATCACAGCTGTGGAGCTCTGTCCAACAGATTAAATTGTAATAGAGCTGCTATTGTTAACTCAGCTCTTCCTAGAAGAGTGACTTAATACATAGCAGGATTAAAGGAATCTGTTAGGAGCAGGCTGCTTCCCAGCTGGATGCGCAGACGTCACTGCCATGACCAGAACTAATGTGTATGTTTAGTTTTCACAGTGGTGCAGAGCTACTCTGTGGTTCAGCATCTCAGCTCTTGAGGGTGCAGAGCTCAAGTGCTTTTGATCTTCATGCTGCACTTCAGATTTTTCATGGTTTTCACTTGCTACATTGAGCAGCTCCCCTTCCTGCCACAACTCCTCTCTGATGTTGGCATTTCCACCTTCAAAATGATACCAGCAAGGGGAATAATGTAATCCTGAGCTTCCTTTGAACAGTCCTGTCATTAGCAAGTAGGACCAGAACGAAGCAGTCATGTCCTCTCTTTGACTGCACAGATAAGGATGGGAGTGGGGATGACAGAGGGATGTGGACAGCTACAAGATGTATCTGGAGCAGCTCTGCTCTGGAGCCAGGCTGAGAGAGCTGGGCTGGGTCAGCCTGGAGAAGAGAAGGCTCCTGAAGGGGAGACCTGAGAGCAGCTCCAGTGCCTAAAGGGGCTGCAGGAAACCTGGAGAGGGGCTTGGGACAAGGGCCTGTAGGGACAGGCCAAGGGGAATGGCTTTAACCTGCCAGAGGGGAGACTGAGATGAGCTCTTAGGCAGAAGCTCTTCCCTGTGAGGGTGCTGAGGCGCTGGCACAGGGTGCCCAGAGAAGCTGTGGCTGCCCCATCCCTGGCAGTGTTCAAGGCCAGGTTGGACACAGGGGCTTGGAGCAAGCTGCTCTAGTGGAAGGGGTCCCTGCCCGTGGCAGGGGTTGGAGCTGGAGGAGTTTTAAGGTCCCTTCTACCCCAACCTCTGTGTGACTGTGATTCTATGGCACGAGGGGTTTTCATTAGTACAGTGGCAGCTCTGTAATCCCCATGTCAAAGTCTTGTGATGTCCTGTTCTGAAGAACCTGTGGGTCACATTCCAAGTGCTGGAGCTGACAGCTTCACTGGCAGTTTTTCTGGCACATAATCTGTAACCTGGAATTCCTCACTTGTTCTGCATCCATCTCTGTCCTCTCCCATTCCTGTGAATTCACTCTGGGATTGGGGCTTGGTTGGTGAATTTCAAGGTGAGTTTCTTCATTTGGAAGATCTCTTCCAAAGTTTAGTTCCATCTTTGCCAGAGGGGATTCTGAGCCCCTGAGTGGGTCTGTGGACTCTCCGAGCCTCAGAGCCTCCTCTTTGAAATGAGTAACACTTCCTGAATGCTGGCTGTGCAGGATAGGTATTAGTAGGTACAAGGCTGTGTGAGGAAGTGTTAACCTCCGTCCTGGGAGTCAGGGCCATCTGCAGTCCCAGCAGTTGTGAAAATACCTCTTTTGCAATAAGTCCTTTAGATAAAGTTGGTGCAGAGCATAAGGAAGTGGTTAAACGTGTCCTGACGTGAGTGCTGCCTGCAGGGCTGCTGCTGAGAGCCCTCAGTGAACAAGCGGAGCCTGCACAGAGCTCCTTCCAGACATGAAGCTGTGTAAGAGATGATGAGGGTGGTAGCCGCAAGCCTGGTGCTTTCCATGTGGAAACAGGAACCTGCGCAGTGGTGCTCAGCCTGAGCACGGCTTTGTGTGGGCAAACACCAGATTAAGTTACAATAAGGCTACTTCCATGCCTGGGGCAATGACATTCGGAAGGAAAAGCAAACCATGAGCCCTGTTGGTGTGGGTTGAGGAAATACAGCTGCTCCATCAGAGCATCATCAGGCTGCTGCTGCTGCCCACTGTGAGGTGTGACTGCGTCTGATCCTGTGGTTACTTTCTAAGTGTTGGGTGTGCTGCCTTCAGTGATGTAGGAAAAACCTTTAGGAAGAGAGTGACTGGGGCAGGAAAGGCTCCAGGTCTCCTGCAGGAGAGACGAGCTGGCCCCAATGGGTGGGTTAAAGGCAGAGCTTTACACTGAGGTCTGTGGGTCCTTTTGTTGGAGTCTGCGTTAAGCCACTGTTTATATCAGATCAGGAGGGGGAGAGCACGTGGACTGCCCCGGTTCAGTGCAGGAGACACTGCTGGGAGATAATGAAGCTGTTCAGGAAATGTGTTAATCAGGTTTTCTGGCTAAATTTAAAAGAATTGGTGCTGGGATGTGACAAGTGTTTTAATTAAAGCCACTCCTGCACGGTGCAGCAATGCCTTTGGAGCACAGCTCCTCTGAAAGCAGGCTGGGAGCTTAAAGCAGCCAACAGCTGGGCCAGCTGAGTTCTGCTTTAGAAAGATTAAAACAATTCAGGGTTAGAGAATAGGAAATTAACCTAAAAAGGGTCGGCCAATAGGTAACGCAGCTCTGGTGAGCAAATGAACACTGGTGTGTGCAGAGGAGCAGGGAAAATGGTTGAGAGTTGGAGGACACTGATTTTCTGGAGCTGTTTTGTGGCAGATCTGGATGTGTCTGGTTTGATCCTCTCTCTTATCACACCTTTTCTGTCTCCCTGGTTTCTGCATGGCCTGAATTCCTCACGCTGTAGACTCTGGGGGTAGATAAGAAGGAGGCAGAAGGGGGTTAAATGTGTGTTTCCATCAGCAGGTTTCAGGGCTGAGAGCTGAGGTGGAGGCTCTGGTGCAGCTCAGACAAGGGACAGAGGGGGCCGGGCTTCCTCCCAGTGTCTTTTCCCATTGGCAGTGTCCCTGGAAATCAGCATTGGCCACACTTGTGGAGTCGGGTGGTGGAAAGGGTTTAAATTCCGGAGCTGCAAGACTTGATTAGAACAGGACTGAGCGCGTCCATCCCAGCACTGCCCTGCCCGGGCTGGTTCAGAGGGGTGGCCCTGGGGACTGCGTGTGCAGAGGTGTTCAGCTGGGTTGAAGCACTGGCTCACGCCGCTTCAGCATCTACATTTCTACCTCTTCACAAGAGGGTGTTCAGGGTCCCGTGTGGTTTTCCAGTGCCCTTCTCACAGGTCACTTGTCTCACTGCACAGTGGGAAGCTCATTCCAACCTCACCTGGCACCAGCCCTGGTTCTCTGCTGTGTGCTGGTGGCAGAGGAGGCTTCAGGTCCTGGCTCTCCACAGCCTGGTCTCACTGATGGGAATGGTTCTCTTAGGAATCAAGGTCATGTTCTTCCCGGGACACGGCAGGACTGGTTCGCCTCAGGCTGGGCAGTGCATCCCTTCCCTGCCTTCACAGGAACGCTTATGGCTTGCACTCAGTTCTGGTTCCCCTGTCACCACCACCTCTGTCTTCCTGGAATGTTCTAATGTGAACTTGTGTCCTGGTGCTGCAAAGGTTTAGCAGGTTGTGATTCCACAGGAGGAGAACTGCTGGGATGCGGGTTCACAGAGACACCTGGGAACTAAGCCCTTAATCTCCTTATGTGTGGGTCGTGCTCACTAACCCTGCTTTGCCTGAAGGTGGGGTTCAGCTTTTTATGTACTTTGCAACTGTTCCCAATAAGTGTAAGTCGGGGTCAGCAGTTAATCCAGTCGGGATCGGGTTTGGATTCCTCTGGTTCAGGGCTCCTGTCTCAGCTGTGCTGAGCGTGGCAGGGCAATGGGCTGCTGTTGAGCTGCTTTGAAGCTGCTGCACACCCCAAGTGGCACCCCCAGGGTACTGCTTGATTCCAAACCCGTTTGAAAGCCCTTTTCTGCTTCTATTAAAAGAAGGAATAATGGCTGTGGCTGATGCTGTTCCTGAAGTCTTGGGGGTGTTTTGTCTGGGTTTCTTCCCCCAACCCGTTCTCTGGGCTGTGCAATCCCTCCAGACTCCTCTGTCTGCAGTGGATCAGGATCCCTGGCCTTGACCCGGACTTTGGCTCACAGAGATGGCTCCTGGCCCTCCTACCTTGGCATTTGCCTCCTGTTCCCTGTGCTAACTTCTTAGGTTGTGGTTGGTGCAGTTCCCTTGTGGCAATGAAGCCCCTGGTTTTAGGAAGGAGGCCTGGCTGGGTGGAGTGGGGAGAGCTGGATTGAGTGAGGGCTGTACTTAATGGCAGGTTGTCACCTCAGGCTGTTTGTCACAGGCTGCTTGGTCTGTCTCCACAAGATCATACTGTCCCTCTCTTAGAAGGGGGATGAGGTTCCCCTCTGTCCTCTTGCAACTGCAGTTTTGGGTGTGATAGAAGCAAGCTCAGTGTCAGGACCCTTCACATCATGCCCTGGCTGCAGTGACAAATCTGGTGTCGTTTCCCTTGCAGCAATACCAGAACCAGTTATTTCAACAACCAGAAGATGTGGATGGCAAGACAGAAATCATCATCAAGGTGAGCTGGGGGTGTCTCGTGTCTTCTGCTCTTCGTCTTGTTCCATCAGGCCCTTCTGGTGGCCTGAATCCTGGCTGTACACCGGGAACACCAGCACCGCTCAGTCACACCATTAACTGTAGGTACACCGGTGGGGTGTGAGAGCCGCTGTGAGGAGCTGGGTCCTGATCAGGGCGCTGGCTGGGAGGTTGGTTGTGCTCAGAGGAGGGAAGGAGCTGCTAGAACTGAAGACTCCGGCTCTGCTTTAACAGCCTGTCACGGCCTCCCACCACAGCTCCAACGTGCTAATGATGTGTCAGGATTTAATGAGCTGGAAGCAGCGTCCTCTCTGAAGTGCTGTTTCCTGTGGTAGCTCAATGATGTTTCCACCCAACACCCAGGTTCTGTTAATTGCTGTCACTGATACAGATGAAAGCGATAGACACAAACACAGCCTTTAAAAACCAGGTGGGAATTTTTATCCATGTATCTTGTCTCGCCTCACTTCAAGTCCCTGCTCCTGTTACAGCTTTCTTAGTTTTACTTCTCCATCTCCTGTTTCCCGGTTGGGACACAGTTTATGTGGCAATGCTGCTGCCTGGTGCAGGGACACACAGGAGCAGATCCCTTCCTCCTCCCTAAAAATGATTAAACTGAAGGGCCCCTTAATCCTGCTCCCATTGTCCTGCCTCAGACCCTCTCCCAGGCATATGCAGGTTTATAAACCAAACCTGTAAAACCTCACATCTGAGCTGAACTCAGAGCTTTGGGGCCCCCCGGTGTTGTCCTCTCTGACGTGGTCACTTTGCTGCCTGTTCACAGCAATCCTGTGTCAACTGCGGCCGGGAGGCGATGAATGAGTGCACGGGGTGCCACAAAGTCAACTACTGCTCCACATACTGCCAGAGGAAGGTGAGAGCCTGGGTGTGAGCTGCTGGTTTGGTTGTTGCAGAGTGCGTGACACTGGGGACAGCCAGGGGCTCTGCCCAGGCCCTGGCACAGGCTGTGCCACATGGGCAGGCAAAGCACAGGCATCAGCTGCATGGGCCCAGAGCAGAGGGTAGGGGAGGCCTCAGAACTTGCACACACCTTCTCCATGGTGTGTAAAACCTTTGGTCTAACTCTGGTCTAAAAACCAGCTTCTCACTTCCCAGGGGACATCTGCCCAAGCCACAACTGGTGCTCAGTGCTGCAAGAGGGTGGGAGGGTTTGAGGTGCTCGTCGGTGACCGATTCCTCAAGGCTCCCCTCACGTTTGTGAGCCCTGCTGTGGGCTCAGCAAGCAGAGGGGGTTTTCCTGATTCAGCCTGAAAGCTGAAGTAAGTTCTAGAAGTTGTTCCATTCCTCTCCATTGCTGGTGCTGAACTAAGACCACCGTGTGGTGCTGTCCCGCAGGGCACCGGCTGGTCCAGAGCTGTCCTTCAGGAGAGGGTTTAAGTCCAGTTCTGACTCTGTTCTAGTGAATTCTCCATGAGCTGACAGGGATGCCCTAGATGAGTGTTTGGGTTGAGAAGCCAACATTCCACCTCCAATACTGACCCAGCACATGGCCCCTTTCCTGCCCATTGTTAGTCCTGTCGGGCTGAGCACTGGAGCCTTGCAGTGCTGGAGAAAGAGCTGCTCAAATGGAGCTCAGGGGGGGTCCCAGCATAGTCTCTTCTTTCGCAAGGGTCCATTCTCCTCAGCCCTTCCCATCTCTCCCCGTGCAGGACTGGAAGGACCATCAGCACATCTGCGGGCAGGCAGCTGCAGTGCAGGCTGAGGACGTGCACGTCACAGACAGCGTGATGGAGAAAGTCAGTGTCTGAGCAAAGCTACCTCAGCGTGGCCACTGGGTCGGCCACCGACTGGTTCCTCCACCGCCTGCACCCTGCCCATGGGCAGACCCAGCTTTGAAAGACTTTTGGATCCAGGCACATCGTTTGCCTCCTCCTGAGACTCTTTCAGGACTTTGAGTGAAACAGAAACTGTGAAATCCTCCAGTGCTGGGAGCTTTGGCTTCATCCAGGGGAACCTCCACCGCAGGGACAGCAGCGACCTCCTCATCACCCACCTCTGGTGAGCTGAGCCTGCAGCAGGCGCTGTGATGGGACCTGCTGCTGTTCCCTTCTCCCTGCGCCTCCTGCCTCTGGTCTGAACAGCAAAAAGAGCCTTCCTTTGGTTTATTTAATTGCCTTGAAGAGGTAGGTACAAGTTCTCAGCCTGCAGCAGAAGGACTGACTTTTGGTTGGGTGTTTCCCTGTGTTCCCTCTGTGCTGGGCAAACATGGAACATGGTGGGGCTTCCACACTTGGGCTCAAGCGCACAAGAACACGTTGTTAAATAAAATGAGGTGAAAGCAGCCATGTGCCCGTGGTTCTGTGTCAGTTCGCACGGGTGAAGGCAGGGAGTGGCAGCAGCAGTGCTGGGTGTGTGTCCTCTGCTCAGCTGGGGGCATACATCCTCATCAGATCTAACCCGCTGTGCATTAACAGGGGATTGTCCTGCCCTGGTCCTGTCAGGGCTAATTCCAGCTGTGGTGAGCACTGGGAAGTGATTTGCTTTGTTACCTGCAACAAAGTCAATTCATTATTAATGCTTTAGTAATTCAGGCAAATCAGGCACCGTCACTCGTGGTTGAGGATTATGCCCAGGCTGGAGGAGCCCCATGCACTGCTGGGGGGTGGGTTTTAGCCTCACGGCTGTCAGGGATCACTTCTCCTGTTAGTTGTTCACTCCTGTTTGGTACTGGTGGGTGAGGACAGTGTTCAACTCACAGTCCAGGAGGGGTCCCCCTGAAACAGAGCTGCCCAATCCAGCATCACAAATCCCATCTGCAGTCAGAGGAAAGTTAATAACAGAGAAAGATGAGATGGAAAACACCAGAGTCTTATGGCAGCGGCTTTTGATGAGACCGTGCCTTCCTGTGTGGATCTCACAGGTGTCATTACATGATGCTCCCCAGAGGATGAAGGCTGGTTTGTCTCTCCCTGTGTTCCAGGGGATGGAGGCTGGTTTGTCGCTCCCTGTGTTCCAGGGGATGGAGGCTGGTTTGTCTCTCCCTGTGTTCCAGGGGATGGAGGCTGGTTTCTTGCTCCCTGTGTCGCAGGGGATGGAGGCTGGTTTGTCTCTCCCTGTGTTCCAGGGGATGGAGGCTGGTTTCTTGCTCCCTGTGTCGCAGGGGATGGAGGCTGGTTTGTCGCTCCCTGTGTTCCAGGGGATGGAGGCTGGTTTGTCTCTCCCTGTGTTCCAGGGGATGGAGGCTGGTTTGTCGCTCCCTGTGTTCCAGGGGATGGAGGCTGGTTTGTCGCTCCCTGTGTTCCAGGGGATGGAGGCTGGTTTGTCGCTCCCTGTGTTCCAGGGGATGGAGGCTGGTTTGTCGCTCCCTGTGTTCCAGGGGATGGAGGCTGGTTTCTTGCTCCCTGTGTTCCAGGGGATGGAGGCTGGTTTGTCGCTCCCTGTGTTCCAGGGGATGGAGGCTGGTTTGTCGCTCCCTGTGTTCCAGGGGATGGAGGCTGGTTTGTCGCTCCCTGTGTTCCAGGGGATGGAGGCTGGTTTGTCGCTCCCTGTGTTCCAGGGGATGGAGGCTGGTTTCTTGCTCCCTGTGTCGCAGGGGATGGAGGCTGGTTTCTTGCTCCCTGTGTTCCAGGGGATGGAGGCTGGTTTGTTGTCCTGTGCAGGGACCCATCTGTGACTCTCCAGGTCAGAGCAGCCACCAGGATCAAAGCTCTCGCAGCTCCAGGCACCACTGTGGAACAGGGGTGAGCCACTTCCTTTAGTGCTGGCTCAGAGAAGGAGAGCGCAGCCCAAACACCTCAACTTAAAGCCAGGCCCAACCCTGCCTTCCTTCTGCTGCTTACACCAAGTACCCAGTGTTAAACAAGTATCAGAGCTGTATGCAGGAGTACTCACCTGTAACTCCTTGTTGTAAGGAGCTGAGAGCATGCAGCCTTCACCTCTCCCTCCTCCCCCCAGCAAAGACAGCAGTCCTTAGGCAGAAATAGAACTTTAATGAACTATACAAACCCTGCCCCCCCCGGCCCAGCCCTGCCCCGGGGGCTCAGCAGAAGAGGTGCAAGACCTTGCGGAAGAAGTTCCTGAACTCAGTGTTGAACACGGTGTAGATGATGGGGTTGAGGGCGCTGTTGACGTAACCCAGCCAGGTGACGGTGCTGGTGACTTGAGTGGGAACAGCACAGGACTTGCAGAGAGCCTTGGTGATGTGGACCACGAAGAAAGGAGTCCAGCAGAAGAGGAAAGCACCTGTGGAAGGGCAGTGAATGTTAAAAAGGGGTTAATTTAACGAAAAACGGACAATCTTAACAAAAAAAGTGGTTGGTTTAACACAAGCCTGGGCTAAACAAGAAGGGAGAGAGCTCAGATGGCCCTGAGCAAAAGCAGCAGATGGGCTGATGCATAGAGCTGTGCTTACACCCAGACAAGGATGTCTCTCTTGTCCTAAACCTTGGTGCAAAGTCTGAGTTACGGATGAGTTTGGATTTGCATTTAAGCTGCCAAGAGTCACAGGTTTACCTTGAACAAGAGGTTAGGTTACAAACGCTGTAGGTGCTCCTGGGGACGTGTTTGGTGGCACTACCCTGCTCAAAGGGATGCTGAGATTTTTCCCTGGATAATCATTCCCTGATGATGAGCAATGGATGTGGCAGATGCCACAACCAGGCACAGGGACAAGGGGAGGGTGGGTGTTAAAACAAGTGTATGTGAGGAAGAGGTAGGAGGACCTGGGCACTGGGGAGGTGGAACAAGGTGGCTCTTGTCTCACCAGCACCCCCTCCAGCAGGGACAAAGCCCAGTCCTCAGCATCCTGAGGCCATACGGCTCCTGCTAGGGAAAGCCAACGAGTGTGCTGGCTTCACCAGGTTCAAGCAATGTGGATGTGCAGTGCATCCCCTGCCCTGCCCAGCCATCCCCAACTGCTCCTCACCAACAACGACAGGCAGCACCCGCATGGCCTTCCGCTCCCGGCCGTTGATCTTGGCCTGCTTCCGACTGTGTCCTGGGTGTGGGTACTTGAGGTGGGGGTAGGAGACAGTCTGGATCCCATTGCTCATCCCACAGTCCCCGGGATGGCTGGGGAGGGCGTAGGGGTTGCAGTTGTCTGGCTCCAGCCTGGTCTGCTCGCTCGCAGTGAAGGTTCCGGGGTGATAGAGCTTCCTGTTGGCGCCGTAGATGCCGCCCCTGAGCTTGGCCTTCCGGGCTTCTTCCCAGCGCTTGAGTCCTTGGAACATGGCGCAGTAGAGCACCAGCATGATGGGGCACGGGATGAAGAAGGAGCAGACGGAGGAGTACACGATGTAGTTGTCATCCTCCAGCTGACACAAGCTGGGGTCCCGGTTTGGGACGTTGTTGAGGCCAAATATGACAGGGGATGCGACAGCAAAGGCGAATATCCAGGTGGTGGATATGAGGATCAACTGCCGCAGGTCGATCTGTCGCCGGTTGTAGTTCAGGGGGACTGAAACAGCAATAAACCTGCCAACACAGGCCCCGGGTGAGTCAGTCCCAGTACAGTGGAGCCACCACTGGTAACATGAGTCCCAAACCTCTTGCCACTGCCCTTCCCTTTGGTTAATTCACTTACAGAGCCCAGGCCTGGGCTACAACCAGTCACCTCCTCAGAAGAGCACCCAAAGGGGCAGCTCTGCCCTTATCATGTCATTGTGCAAGGATACTGATGGACACAAAGGTGGTGATGGCGGAGGATGGAAGGGCAGAGCATGGGGTCTGTAGGGAACCAGCTTGGTGCCAGGACACAGCACTCCCTCCTCTCGCGTGAGGAAGTGGAAGGCACTTACCGATCCACACTGATAGCACAGAGGTTGAAGATGGAGGCCGTGCACAGCATCACGTCCATGGTCATCAGAGCATCGCACAGCACCATGCTGAGGGACCACACACCTCCCTGGAACTGCAGAGATGCAAGGGATCAGCAGACGCCATGTCCCACTGTGTGAAAATGCCACGGAACAGCTCCATGCCTGGGCACCTCCACCACTCACACTCCCCTCCAGGTGAGCAGCCTGCCCTGGGGCGATCCTGCCCCTGGCATGATCATCTCTGCCCAGCAAAGCAGCAGCACACAGGATTAAACACACACAAGGGCTCACAGCTTGCCTGGGACATCGTGGTCCCGGCCTGGCTGCAGAATTGAGCCTGCAGCACACCAGTACTGCCAAGCAAGTGGGACACTAAACAGACACACTGCACACTGAAGGGTGCAGAGGCCCATTAATGAGAGCCAGCAGGCTCAAAACAAACTCCTCAAATTCCACCCCAAAATCCCCCCCAGTAATGCAGGGCTCAGCATTCCCTACACAGCACTACCAGCCACAGGTCACTGAGGAAGCAAGGAGAGGCTCCTCAACAAGGGACGGAGCAGAGCTCCTCTTTCATGTCCCAGCTGCTCCAACACCCTGGTTGCAGCTGATGTAATTGCCGTGTGCTACACAACGGGTTGGGTCTGTCACACTAAGCCCAAGGCCAGACTGTTCAAGGCAGTCAGACGCTGTCTCATGTTCTGCTCTCCAGTCACAGGCACTCAGGGTAAAGCAGAAGTGATGCCAGTGAGAGGACAGGACCAGATGCTGTTGGTCTGTATTACTCACAAGTGTTGGCTTTGCTGTATAAAAAGTTTAAAGTTAAAAATCTACGCTTCTGTGTCCCAAATAATCCTCAGAAGAACCCCAACAAAGCCAGGAAATGCCCGAGGGTTTGTGCTTTATCAATACCAGCCCATGGAACAGGAATGTTTGCCCAGCAGGGTGCTCTGAATGGAATGGCTGTTGGCAATGGGAACACAAGGATGAGCTCAAGGAGCACAGGAGAAAAGCATTAAATGTCACCTTCCTTTCCTTATACCAGGAAACTGCCTCCAGGACGAGACCATCAACAGCATTTTGATCAGAATTCTAACGTTAGTACAAGAGAAGCTGCTTTTGTCTTCCCCTGACAACAAGAGGGGCTCAAAATCCCGCTCAGCTCAAGCTCAGCCCCCTCCACCCAGTTCAGCAGCTCAGAGGAGGGAAGGCCCCCTCATTCCCGTGTCAGACTCAAAGCTCTGATCCCACGCGCTGTGTGAGGGCTGCAGCACTCACTTCCGATGAAGTTCTTGTCCAACCCACTCAGCTCCAGGCACAACAAACTGAGCCGCCTGTGCCTGCTGTAACGGGGTCCTGGGCCTGGCTGCTGCTGCTGTGAGGAGCAGGACACAAAGCAGGGGCACTGGCAAGGAACACTGAGGGGGACCTGAGCTCAGCAAGAAACACACAAGCTCCTGTGGGCAGCCTGTGCCAGCGCCTCAGCACCCTCACAGGGAAGAGCTTCTGCCTAAGAGCTCATCTCAGTTTCCCCTCTGGCAGGTTAAAGCCATTCCCCTTGGCCTGTACAAATACATATGTATATATAAAATATAATATATATATTTTATATATATAATATATATACACATAAATATACGTATTTATAAATAAGATTTAAAGTTAATGTGGTTATAATTAGAAATTAGATTGCATACAGAGAAATATAAAATGCCCCTGGAACTTTGCAAAACATCAAACACTATAGGTACTGTACATATACTCTTACTATTATAAATACATATTATAGTAGTAATAAATATTATAACAAATATATTGCTACATGCAATATATATAATTTATTATATATTTTTATGTATATGCAATGTGTTATATAAAAATATGTATGTGTATATATATATAAAAAAATGTGTGTCCCAGGGACTTTCTTCTATTTTATATACCTACATTTTAATCCTTATAATTTATCAGTTAATTAATATTATGTATTATACAGTGCATTAATATATAAATATAGAACATATATACATATAGGGATCATTGTATTATAGAACATATAACAATATAATACAGAACATATGGTGAGGTGCTGGCACAGGGGGCCCAGAGAAGCTATGGCTGCCCCATCCCTGGCAGTGTTCAAGGCCAGGTTGGACACAGGGGCTTGGAGCAAGCTGCTCCAGTGGAAGGGGTCCCTGCCCGTGGCAGGGGTTGGAGCTGGAGGAGCTTTAAGGTCCCTTCCAACCCAAACCATTCCATGGTTCTATGATATATAAATAATGTCTATATATTCATACATCCTATATTATGGTAATATGTAGTAAAGTGCATAAACCATACATAACATTATTATATACTATAAGTTCCTCTTTAGAACATCATTACTACAGCTGTGTGTGTGGAGCTGCTCTGTGGCACATGAACCTTCAGGAAGCACACGTGAAGCTGAGCACATCCCCTGGAGACAGAGCTGCCTTTCCACCACATCCCTGGGTTAGCTCTATAATACACACTTTGGGACCAACTTTGAGCATCCTGGGGAGGCTGTTGCTAAGAAATGAGAGGGAAAGCTACAAAAGCCCAATCCAGCATCTTAAGAGGGTGAGGAATAAGCCCAACACTTTGCATGGGGACAGCAGACGAGGTGCCAAGGCTGGGGAGAGTTCTACCATGTGCCAGCACCAAGTGAGGAGTGATGGGATGAAGTCAAGAAGAGAAAGAATTAATCTGTCACTGTATTTGGTTCTAAAACAGGTGAAGTAGAGGAAAGGGCTTTAGTTTAGGCTAAGGAACATGAAAGAAAGGCACCCAGAAACACAGGTGGCACCTCCCAGCACTTACACACAGGTTACATGACCGAGACTGATGTAAACTGAGAGCACATGCCCTGAGCAGCCCCACTCCCCCAGGCACACAGCCAGGGGACCCCAGAGTGAGGCAGGCACATCCACCCCTACTACACTGCTACTCCCCAGGCTCTCCCCAAAAGCAAACCTATGGTAACAGTCACCCAGTGCCCACATAGTCTAACTTTACTGATGCCATGCAATCATTGAGAGTGTGGATTTGTTCATGTAGAGATGCTAAACAGCAGGCTCTGGTTTTATCCATCCTGGCACAAGGAACACAGCCACGTAATGCTGGGCAGGAGCAGAACCCCTTGCCCCTGCCAGAACAGCTCTGCCAGGATTAATACCAGGCAGTAATGATGTCATGCACAGGATTATGATTAGTGGAGCTGCAAAGCCAAAGGAGACTCTGCAGAAACTGAATGGCTATTTTTATACAGCCATCTCCTTGAGAGGTAGCCTGAACCTCCTGGGAAAGGCTGGATTCAGACCTGAATGCGTCCTGCAGCATGGATCAGCCACCCCAAAGTGAATCTGGGAGCTGAATCAGAAAAACCAACCCCCAAGTTGTTGCCAGGCTCAACTGGGATCCTGCCAAGGCCAAATCTGATTCTGGGCTACAGTTTCCAAAACTTTGTGATTTTGGGGAACAAACTGGTTCTGAAAAGGACAAGAGCTGTTGGGCTGCAGCACCTCCAGAGGACACAGCCTTTACCGAGAGATTCACGTTGGGCTCTTGGGAAATGCTTCAAACCCTTCCCTTTCCCCACCAACCCCCAGCACTGACTGGGGGGACCATGCTGGGCGACAACTGCTGTTGTACCGTGTTTCTTGACTGCAAAATGTGCCAAGAACCTCTTGGATGGGTGAGTGACTTTGGATTAGAGGCATAGCTGGCTTTGCAGGGCCATGTGATTGAGTGGTACCTAATCACAGGAGAAGATTAGCCCATCGAGGTACACAGTGTAGGGCTTTAGGGACCATAAACGGCTCAAGCCGCCTCTAAGATGTGCTCCAGAGGGACTTCACTTCCAGTGACACTTTTGGGTTCCCTGCTTTTTCAGCACAAGGCCCCTTGTTTCCCCCCCAGTGATGCTCATCAGTGGTGCTGCTGCTCAAAGGACACGGAGCTGCAGAGCAAGACACGATCTGGAGGCAAAGGACCTCCCCTAGCAACATAGCACAGAGCTCCCAGGAGCTCCAATATAACCCCCCAAGCCAGCCTACCTGCTCCATTGCTTCTAAGGCTGGTGGTACACTCTACACAGCTGTGGCTGAGCCTCACATGGGTGAGGGTATTGGCCACCACTCTCAAAACCTCCAGGCGGGACTTCTTGGAAGAGGATGGAAAATCGTATGGGCAGGGAGGGTCACGGTCTACCTGTAGCTCAATGTTCCATGGCAGACAAGGAGGGTTTATAGGAAGGTGATAATGGTCACTGCTGCAGACACAAGCCTCTTTCCCAGAGATATTCCAGGTGCAGACTGGCTGCTTCTTCATCCAGCCGGGGTTGGCAATGCCAGTAAGTTCACATGCAGCCACTATGGTCTCTTACACAATACCAGTATCTGACTACAAACGGCGCTTAGGTTCTGGTTCAACTATGATGTGCAGAGGAGGAACCACTCCAACTGCTTCTTGCAAAGAAGTGCTCAGGGCCAGGTTTGACGGGGCTTGGAGCAAGCTGCTCTAGTGGAAGGTGTCCCTGCCAGTGGCAGGGGTTGGAAATGGATGAGCTTTAAGGTCCCTTCCAACACAAACCATTCTATAATTGCATACAAAGAGGTTATAGAAAATATTTTGTAGGATAGTGGATGGCAGGAGATGGGACTTGACTTCCCAAACACCCTTGCAGGCTTCCTTCCCAGTCAGGTCATTTTGATGTCCCTATCCCTAAACCCAGCTGATATCCAGGACAAAAATCTGCCTTCTTGCAAACTAGCCTGTTTCCTGAAGAGCTCCTACGCCACCAGTGCTCCTGAGGGCACGAACCAGGACAGGGCCAAAGGGTTTAGTCTTATTACTGATGACAACAGCTCTTGTCTCAGTCCCGTCCCATGCTTCCGCACAGCACCACAAGGCAGCTTCATACCTGCCCCTCTTGCCAGCCCTGCAAACAGGCTCACAAAGAAGCAGAGGGCACAAGGACATCCTTTAGTCTTTGGTGGTGATGATAAGATAGACATACCAGCAACAGCAGCCTCAAAGTGAATGAGGAGCTGCCCAGCTGAATTTCCAAACAAGCACCTGCCTGCCCTCAGCGAGGACATGGCTCAAACACATCGCACAGAGAGACTACAAATGCTAGCCTTAGGAGCCTAGGCCTGCTAAGAAGGTTACAACACCAGTCAGAAGAGTAATGCACCTTCCAAGGGAACAAAGTTCAGCATCAAAGAACTGTCCAAACGCCCACAAGGAGCTGATGCTGGGCCTTTGTCATGAGCTGTGATGACTTCTGCATTCTCCAGAGGACACAATGAAGCTGCAAGCGGAGAGGAAGGTGAGGGAGTGGGACACAAGACAAAGGTGGCCTCACGTCTGCTCCAACATCCTTTCTTGGCTTAAAGCATTGAGGTCAGGGGTTTTCAGAGTAAGAAGTAAGTCTGATCATCCACCTGAAACGTGAGGCCCCAAAATTCAAAGACATTTCCCCACAATTACTGGTCACTGAAAATAGAATCCTTAGCACTGGTTAGTATCACCCCCCAGTATTGTGTGCAGAGACTGTGGCTCAGGCACCAGTCAGGCCTACAGGAACAACTCTTCCCACTAAAGCTGTAAGATTTGGGAATGAGTAATCTTGAACACTGCCACAGAAAGGATGACATGCACTCACAGAGCCACAGGAAATCTGGAGGAGGGTAGAGCTCTGGTCTCTCAACAGAAGAACTGCATCACAGGCACACATACACATGAGATGTTTCAAAGATCCCTTTTGATACCAGTGGTACAAGCGACTCCCAGAAAGTTTTATGCAGAACAGCATCACCCTGACCAAGAACACAGCTTGTGTAATAGTACTGGCTGCTCTACAGCTCTAGGGATGTGTGAGATGGAGTGACTGCTGGAAAGGCCCATCCTCCCCGACCTGTGGAAGGAGCTGGGTAAGCACTGCTGAAACCATTTCCTCTTTTTCATGCTCACAGGGATCTTAGTGGCAAAGATGTTTATGTAATGCTGCCTTACCCAGCTTCTGGCACAGCTCCTGGATCAGACATGTTCCTTAGCTCAGGAAACCAGCATGGATTAAGGAGAGCGGATCAGAGGAGCAGTATGCGAGCGAGGCAGGTAGGAGGGATGTTCTACAGTGAGTACAAGAGTGGAAGTTGCTCAGCCTTACATCTGCTGGGAATGCCTCCAGTTAATGAGGACTAGATAAACTGTGCCTCTGGCTCCTGCCATTGTCAAGGAGTCTGGGCAGAGGAAGCAGTTAGATAAACACACACAAGTCTTTGGAGACATACAGCTGCCTCCTTGCAGATTTCCAGTGGCAAAGCCGCTTAGAGCCCAAGGAGCTTCTGTAGTACCTCCACAGTAATTGTGGCTCTGCTTTCTCATGTGTCCTCACTGACTCAGGGGAGTTGTAACCCCCATTGTCAGTGCTGACTCCGGTATCTTATCCTGGAATCTCTTCACACAAAGGCACGGCTTTGCTCCAGGGGAACTACTGTGCACAGCTGACAGTGCCCTAGGCCACCGCTTTCTCCCTTCCTTCCCATCATTCTTGCCTTACTGACACCGGATTGATTGCTAGGAGAGCACTACACACTCTCCTCAGAAAGACAAGGCCGCTGTAGAAAAGCAGTCTACTTTCTCCCTGGATTTTTACCTCTCCCTGTCATACTGCTAAAACTTGAGATTCCCAAGCAAGTTGGAAGAGAAGCCCCTTCTGCACATCAGGGCAGCCTGGTATGTGGTGATCAACAACTGGCGAGCACTAGAACATGTCCCTGTTCTGTGTTTGAACAAGATCAGTGGAGGGTGCTGGACACATCTGCATCACCACACTGTCAGCTGGTGTATGACTTACAGTGCATGTGCTGATAGCAGTAGCTGACATGACAAACAGCACTCATCCACCTCCATCCAAGCCAACACTCCAGACAGAGTAAGTTCATCTGGTTTTCCTTTAAGACGTGTAATTCTAGAGCGAAACTGGCTGCAAACACTGCCCTGTCAGGAGTTCACTTCCCATCAACAGGCTCAGTTTGGAAACTGATGCTTTAAGCCAGTGGAAAACTGATGCTTCTTCCTTTGCATTCATAGGGTGCTTCCTGGTTGTGAAGGATCAGAACTGACAAGTGACAGCAATATTTGGGTTTATGAAAGACCAGCTCTGTGACAGCAGTTTTAGCACTTTCTCATTAAAGCCCAAAGCATTACCTTGAGCTGCTCAGGTAGGTAAATTTGGCAGGACAAATTAATGAGGAAAGAAATACACCCTGAAGAACTCCCAACAATGCACAGGGAGCACTAGAGAGAGATTTAGGCCAGGGCAGAAATCAGGCAAAAACGTTCATCTCACATAGCAGAGGCTGGTCTGTGGGGAGGAGAGGTCTACAGGCTTTCCTGCATGCCTGGAGAGAGACTCAGAGCCCCAGGTCACTCAGTTTAGTTCCAAAGTTCTCTGAGCCAAGGACTTGTCTGTTTTCATATTGGTTGTGGGACCACGACTGGCCAGCAGTAAGAGACACCATCTCCTGCTCATCATTAGAGAACACCGCTGCACACTGTGGTGCTTCTCCCTGAGCTGCACAGGAGAGGACAGGACCAGGGGAGGTTTGCATTAGCTCACCCCATTTCCTGCCCTTCTGTCAAGCCCTGGTTCCCACTGAGGCTGCAGTGATTGTGAAATGGTACAGAAAAGAAAGAGTTGTGACCACACCAGCCAATTTCCCCCTTGTCTAGCACCTGCTTCCAGCAATCCTCCAACCCTGCAGGCACAAACAAGGGGCATCCAGGGAGAACTGACACAATTTGGCTTCCTACAGCCAGGACCTCTGAACCCTCCCCACGGACTTAGAGTTTATTTGTGACAAGAAGTTATGCTGGCTCTTTCAGAAGTACAAAAGGAGAACAGGTGACAACCACTGCAGCTAAAGCATCACAATCACCTTTTTGAGCAACTAGAAGTAACAGCCAAGATCAAGGCCTCTTACACTGTGTTCCAGCTTCTGTGAACAGCAGCAATGGATAACTCACATCTCCCAGGAAGGAATCCCATCCTCTCCGAAGCTTGTGGGAGATCTGTTGATTTGTGGGGATGTCAGATCTCACCTCAAAGGTTAAAACTCTCCAGCTGTCCTCTAAAGCCTGTCTGGGAGGGATGGCTCCAAACACCTAACACAAGAAGCCTTCTTACAGGAAGAAAGCACAAGATGAACAAGCGTCTCCTGCTGAATGAAAGAAGTGGTCAGAGTTCATTGTTCTGTTCCTGTTCAACAAAAAACCACCCTCTCAGCTGGTTTTCAAGTTTTCCAATAGCCCTCAAAGTCACCTTTACTCTGTCAGGAGCTGCACTGAAGTTAAAACCAACCACCAAGGAAAAATCCCACACCAAGAACAAAGCCTGAACTGAATGTTCAGGACTGCCCATGCTACATTGTCAGTGTCTGCATGCAGTGATACAGAATGCAAGCTGAATTCAAGCTAGTTTTAAACAGCAGCAACCACTATAGCCCCTATCAAGCATCTGATTCTGGTTTTGACTTGCCTCCAAGGAAAGAAAAACTAAACTCCACAGGAATTCCATCTCCTGGCACTGCCTCAATGGTTACTCTCACTTCCCCTTAGCATATTTCTAAGGTTCTAAGGCAGGGCTGAACACCCATTGCCTGAGCATCAGAATCTGTGGGATGTCTGTGGTACCCAAGGAAAGCCCCACAATGCTGATGCCCAAGCAGAAGTATTTTCAAAGGTACCTTGGAGCATATAAACCTGCATTTTAAGATGTCAGCAAAGCTCAAGCCTGAAGGCAAGAGGAAACCACTAGTGTGCATGTCTGCCCATAGAAACAGGAGCTGCAAGCATGGAGAGGCAACAGAAAGAGCAAGGAGAAAAAGGAGATCCAAGTTAGCAAAAGCAGCTGTGAAGAAGGATGAAGACAGAGACTTTCCAGCCACCAAAACCAGAGAGATTATGAAGGAAGAGCAAAACCACCACAATCAAAGAGCACAGAGGGGGTTCCTGTCAGTGTGGTGGAAAGAAGGGAATCTAATGCTCCTGTTCTTCAGTGGTTCTTGGTATGGTCCCCAGATGAGCCTGTTCCTCCAGAATACCTGTCTTCAGAGAGGTCACAGTGTCCTGCACAGTCCTAGGACCAGGTAGAGAGGCTAAAAGCACCCTAAACCCTAATCCTCAGCCTGCCTTGCTTAAGTAAAGCCCCACCCCTGTGAGGTGTTGAGCAGCAGCCCTGCCATGGGAGAGAAGGGAGATGCTACCAAACACTGCTGGTATGCTCTTGTGTTTGCCTTCAAGGATGGGAACACCATTTGGTCTCACTCATGGGGCCAACCCCTTTCACTCCCCAACGAAGCATTAAGCCACCACCTTGCAAGTCATGTGGCATCAGAAGATGCAAGGCTCATCAGACTAAAGCTTTCTGGGGCTGCTCACTGTGCACAAGGTTGTGTCCTGACTCACCCCACATCTGGAAAGAAGAAGACTGCTCTTTCGTCCACCTGGATAGGTACAAATCCCTGCTATTTTGGCTTGTGGTGTTTTCATCCACTGGAACAGGGAAGGAGATGATGGCTGGTGCTAATGGTCAGGCTCTAGTAAGGCTCCTCACCCCCATCCAACAAAGCCCCCCACAATCAAAAGCATCCTCCATCCCCTGGCAGTAAACATTTCTCTCCCTGTTACAGAGACACAGAGATATCCAAAACCACTCAACCTCCAGAGCTCCTGTTGTTCTTTCCCTCAGCTGTCCAGTCTTGGAGGTGAACAGAAAACTTGACCTGAAATCCTCCAAGGTGGCTCCAGCACATGCAGGGTCAGACATGTGCAAACCATAGAACCTGCCAGGAGGAGCCCTGCAGCAACCGAACCAAAAGCACCTTGATGTAGAGTGACAGATCCCACTTAGCTCCCTAAAAAGACCTCTCCCCTCTCAACTCGACACGGGAACTTGACTCCTGGCTAAAGGTGTCCCTTATGGTCCACCTTGTCTAGACTGTGCTTTTGCCATGAAAGGTTGGACCAGATGATCCTTGAGGACCCCTTCCAACCCATTCTATGATTCTATTCTATGATTACCACCAAAACCTGCTCACCTTATGCCAGACAGCACAGCACAGAAGCTTTCTCCTTTTCTAACCATTTGGTGATGTGGCAACACAAGGGCTCCCCGGAGCTGCTGACCCGGCCCGGGGAGACCCCCCCCCCAAGGGCATCTCCACTCGGGGTATTCGCAGCTCGGCAACGGTCAGACAGGACGACGGGGGAGCCCCCGAACTTGCACGGCGCTGGCTGCCGCTGCCACCGATCGCTGTTCTGCAGTGGGTTTGCGATGCTGACAGCCGAGATGCCATGAGGGACTCGGAGGAAAAAGCCGCGGCGGTTTGAAAGCGCCACCAATGTCCCTGCCGCGGAGCAGGGCTGAGGCTGTCCCGGGGGGCTGAGCAGCAGCGATGGCACCCCCGATCCAGAGGGATGGAGGTGGGGAGCAAAAGGGAGATGGGCTTTAACCTTCAGTACTCGGTCTCTTGCCGATTCCGCCCCGCAGCCCTGTAACTTTCAGGATCCCTAGTCCAACCGGTGCCCTTCCACCCCGATGCTCACCTCGGAGTAGACATAGAGGGGCAGGACGAGCAGGGCGAGCAGCAGGTCGGCGACGGCGAGGCTGACGATGAAGTAGTTGGTGGTGGTCTTCAGCGCCCGCTCCGTGCAGACGCTGAGGCAGACGAGGCCGTTGCCGCCCACGATGAGCAGGATGAGGACGATGCCCAGCACAAGGGCGGCGATGTTGTGCCCGGCGGCCGGCGGTGGCGGGGCCGGGGGCAGCGCGGTGCCGTTGCAGGGCGCGGTGCCGGTGCAGGGCGCGGCCCCGGCGCTGCCGTTGACCATGGCGCGGCCCCGGCGCGGCCCCGGCAGCCCGGCGCATGGGAGCGCCCCCGGCCGCGGGCGCCCGGCTCAGCCTCGCCGCCTCCCGCCGCGCTCAGCCCCGCGGCCGCGCTTCGCCGGCCCGCACCAAACTTTCCGCGGCGCGGGGAGGAGCCTCCGCCCCCCGCCCCACCCGGCCCCGGCCCCCGCGCTCCCAACTGGGTCACCAAGCGGCTTACGGGGCGGTGGAGCGGGGGGGTGGCTCCGGGGGTACCGGTCCCGCTCCCCCCGCCGAGCCCCGGGGGACCCCCACCCGCTCCGGCCCGGAGGTGAGGGGTGCGCTGTGGAGGTGGCGCGTCCAGCCCTTGAGGATGCTGTCCGTGGACCGATCCCCGCTTGTAGCCCGGCTCCTCCGGTGGCCCAGGTGAGTGCTGGCAGTCCGGGCTTTACCGAGAGAACCCCGGGGATTAACGCCTTGCCCTTCAATGCCCAGCTTACCCCAGCCGCCTCCTGCAGTGGAGGAGTCTCCTTCTCCCAGGATTAGGCTTTACATTGCCTCTTGAGCTGGAGGAAGAGGGCCAGCTCTGCACTCACACAGCTAAGATTTCTTCTTCGATTTGCTACCCTCCTCCAGGTACAGCAGTGGGTTGATGTTCCATATTTGGCACTTCCCACCTCAAAGCAGTGGTCAGTCACTCTGTGAGTGGTGAAAACCAGCACATTTCCCTCCATTCCTCTGAGTGGGACCAGGTATTTCTCCAAACAGCACTGGAATGCTGTTTGTGTTGGACTTAGGTGGGCACAAGCATGGCTGCACATCCCTCAGGTTGGGAAGACCGCTTCTGGAGTGTCCTCATCTGCTGTGGAGTTCAGACAAGGAAGATCTGTATTATCCAGTGCAGTGAACTGGGAATAAACTACCCTCATAGTGTTTTTTAAACCCGTATGTCATGAGAGTGTCTGAGTGTGCTCAGTGGTTTCTATCACCAGATCACAACACAGCTTTCAGGTCTGGTGGTTGGTCACTAGAACATCACTGCTGGCACTCACTGCTGTCACAGCCCTCACTCAGTGAGCTGGTACAGCAGAACCACTCTTACTAGAACCCTTTTACTCCAAGAAATCAACTCAAATTATCTAAAGAAGGTCCTGGAGTGCATTAATGAAATGGCACTGAAACCCTGTGTGGACAGAATACCCTTAGTCTATTTGTGTTTAAACTACCTGAGCAGTAAAGAGAGCAGGATGGGGCTGTGACTGCAGGCTGCCTTCCCACAGGGATTAACGCCTTGTATCTAATCCACTTTAGCAGTTAATTTCTATTCATTATCTTGATTTTCCCTGTGGGTTAGTGCAGAATGACTCTTTTAATTCTCAGTGTGGAAGCCCTTATTCCAGTCTAGCAGTGCTTTAATCCTAAACTAGTTTAATCCTGGAGTAGATTAAACTAATGTGAAATAAGGCTTTTGATGTCCAAACCACAGCAGCTATGCAAAGCAGTAATTAGGGTGGCTCTTCCACTGCACACTCACAGGCTGCACTAAGCCTTGCTCACCATCGCTGAGGCCCATGGTTCCTCCTTGTGCCTGCTGCCACTCTGCCCACAGCACATCCCTTGGCAGACACAGGGGTTGTAAACCATGTCCTGCATGGGCTGACTGGTTTGGATCTGCTGTGTCACAGGATACCCAGGGGAGCAGTGAATCCTGGAGAGCAAAGGTTAGCAGAAAAGCACCTTTTTTTCCTGTTGGCAGGTATAAGCATCAGACACAATCCTTTCTTGGGTATGAGGAACTGTCCTAGTACAGGAGAAGGAAATTCAGTGATACATCAGCATATCTGAAGGTCATATAATCAGAGTCATTGAATGGCTTGGATTGGACTTTAAGCTTATCCAGCTCCAACCCCTGCCACAGGCAGGGACACCTTCCACTAGAGCAGCTTGCTCCAAGCCCCTGTGTCCAACCTGGCCTTGAACACTGCCAGGGATGGGGCAGCCACAGCTTCTCTGGGCACCCTGTGCCAGCGCCTCAGCACCCTCACAGGGAAGAGCTTCTTCCTTGTCTCCAACCTGAACTTCTCCTATTTCAGGTTGAACCCATCAACCCTTGTCCTGTCACTCCAGTCCCTGATGAAGAGTGCCTGTCCAGCATCCTTGTAGCCCCATTCAGGCACTGGATCTTCGTGTCACTGTGAGCAAAAGCAGATGACAAATTACAGAGTTATTGGTCACCCTCACAGAAAGCAAGAAGAGTTATATGTCAAAGTGATGGACAGTGAGTGCTCACGAGCACCTTCGGAGAGTGATGTGGTCAGTGGTTTTGAACAGCCCCGTTTTGCTTGGGTGTGCAGCTTGCAGCATCCTGGTTTCCCTGTCACACTGTGACAGGCTGCTGGCTCAGAGAAGGGGGAGAGGCTGGGAAAGCCACCCATAGCTGCTCTTTTGTCAGGAAAAATTGGTTTATTCTGTCCTAAGGACGTGCTATGAAGGACACAAGGTATGAACAGCAGCACCTCAGCCTCACACAAAATGGTGCCTCAGTTTCCCCTTTATAAACCATCAGATTTGTCCCCCAGCCATCCCAGAGACAAGGCTGTCCATACACCAGCGATAGAGACTCTGTGTAATCCCATGTCACTGCTTGTCAGATAAGGGGAAATGAGACTGATACCCAATACCTCTTAGGGCCTCTGCCTTTCCTTCTGTGCTTTTGGCATGCAAAGGCTTGGCTTTTGAGCTCAATGTCACAGTCACTGCCTTCCAGCCACCTCCAAATTCAGCTGCCAGACAGCAGCCCATGGCAGCACCAGGAAAACACCCATTTCTTCACACAGCAGTGGAAGATCTGCCTTTTCAGCGGAGCTGGTCCCCAGCAGCCAGCCAAGGAGCCAGGAGTTCCACAGAGGCTCCTCAAGGATGAGTTAGTGGAGGATTCAGTCCCGAGCCAGTTCAACGGATGAGGAAGGTTGTGAATTGTGATACCTGTCAGAGTCCCAGAGATGTGGAGCTTTTATCTGTAGTTTCTCCCACTTGAGGCGCTGGATTTTTAAATAGAAAAAGGAGAACAAAATTACCTGCCAGAGTTTCAGCTTAAAGTCAACTGTTGAATAGTACCCTGATACCTGGGCAACAGATCACTGGGGCTATCTTGAGGCTCGGAACAAAGGGAGGAAAATCAAGAACTTTTAAGTCCAATCATGTTCCTTTTATTTGATATATTTAGCTGAGCAATTCTCTGTGAAAAATATCACCTGTAGCAAAGCCATCCTGCTTTACACTCTGCAATGCACTTCCCAGAGAAGAGACAGAGCAGCATCCTGCCTTTCAGGTTAACCTTTGCAGGACAGGGAGAGGATGGCAAAGCTCTCCTGGCTTTTCAGGCTCTCTTGAGCCCCCTCCAATAAGCTGCAGGGATTTATGTACTCACAGAATAGATCTTTTGACATTTAACATTCTGGCAAGTTATGATAAATCCATGTAAGATGTAAAAGCTAATGCATTTGGGATGGTGATTAGCTGTGGGAATGGAACTACAGGGAAAATGGCTGGATTTTCTGTCTCAGCTTCAAGACAACAGTAGATGTTTTTGAGGTTTCAGGCTAAGCCACATAATTGATCTCACACAGGGGTAACCTGGTGAAATCTGAGGGTTTGTGTCATAGGGCAAATCAAATTAATACACTTCAAGAGCTCCCACTGGTTTTAAAGCCTCAGTGAGCTTATTAGAGCCACTTGTTATGAGAACCCTCCTGGGGAGGAGGAGAAGGGAAAAGCAGCATGGGCAGGGAAGGGCATGCCTGTGAGCAGCAAGCACTGATGAGTGCATCTCCTTCCACCCCCATCTTCACAAAGCCTGTTCTTGCTCACCTGGAAGGGATGTTCTTTCAGGTCCTTGACAAAGTCCAAAGAGGGATGCAGCCAAAATGAAGCCCAGCAGTTGTGTAGCTGTCAGGAGCTGCTGTTTCATTGCTGGCACTGCACACCTGGAAGAGCTGGGCGAGCCTCTCAGCCTGGACACTGAGCCTGGACATGGACACAGAGCCTGGATACAGAGCCTGGACCCAGAGCCTGGATACAGAGCCTGAACACAAAGCCTGGATCTTGAGCTTGGGCACAGAGACTGAGCACTGAGCCTGGACATGAACACGGACACAGAACCTAGATACAGAGTCTGAACACAGAGCCTGGACACTGACCCTGGACACAGAGCCTGGACATGGACACAGAGCCTGGATGCAGAGTCTGAACACAGAGACTGGACACACACAGAGCCTGGACACACACAGAGCCTGAACACATACAGAGCCTGAACACAGAGCCTGGATGCACACAGAGCCTGGACATGGATACAGTGCCTGAACATACATAGTGACTGGACATACATAGAGCCTGGACACAGGCAGAGCCTGAACACAGAGCCTGAACACAGAGCCTGGACGTGAAAACAGAGCCTGGATACAGAGCCTGAACACAGAGCCTGGACACACACAGAGACTGAACGCAGAGCCTGGCCACAGGCCCTGAACACAGAGCCTGAACACGGACACAGAGCCCGAACACACATAGAAGCTGAACAGAGACTGGACACACACAGAGCCTGAACACAGCCTGGACACACACAGAGCCTGGCCACAGTCCCTGGCATTCTTATAATTAAAACTAATCCTCTGAAGTGCTTTCTCCTCTTCCCAGACCCAGCAAACAGCTGGAGGCTGAGATTACAGGCGCTGATGCCAATTAGAGCTGTGATAAGGCCACATGCATGGGGAGCAGCAGCACAGAGCTCTGCTGGGGACAGGAGGCACTTGGAGCTCTTCCATTTAAGGTACAAGGTGGTTTCTGGCTGAGCAGAAGCAATGCTGAGCCAGGAGGGCATGGGTAGCCAGAGCACTCCTGGGGAGGAAGCCTCGTGTCCTGTCCCATCATGTCCCTGCAGTGGTATCTGTTCCATCCATGCAACCTACGCTGTGGAGTCTACCTGGGAAGAGGCAGAGTGCACCACTTTGGCAGTCATAGAATCATATCACATACTCACAGAGTGCTTTCTGTTGGAAGGGACCTTAAAGCTCTTCCAGCTCCAACCCCTGCCACGGGCAGGGACACCTTCCACTGGAGCAGCTTGCTCCAAGCCCCTGTGTCCAACCTGGCCTTGAACACTGCCAGGGATGGGGCAGCCACAGCTTCTCTGGGCACCCTGTGCCAGTGCCTCAGCACCCTCATAGTCCTCAAAGGAGATTTAGAAGAAGGCGCATAGGGTGTAAAAAAGCAGCAAGTGATTGATGGCGTATCTTGGGCTGCATCAAAAGGAGTGTGACCAGCAGGTCAAAGGTGATCCTGCCCCTCTACTCTGCTCTTGTGAGACCTCACTTGGAGCATTGTGTGCAGTTCTGGTGTCCTCAACATCAAAAGGACACGGAACTGTTGGAACAAGTCCAGAGGAGGCCACGAGGATGATCAGGGACTGGAGCACCTCCTGTATGAAGACAGGCTGAGAAAGTTGGGGCTGTTCAGCCTGGAGAAGAGAAGGCTGCGTGGGGACCTCAGAGCAGCCTTCCAGTATCTGAAGGGGGCCTACAAGGATGCTGGGGATGGACTCTTCATCAGGAACTGTAGTGACAGGACAAGGGGTAACGGGTTCAAACTTAAAGAGGGGAAGTTTAGATTGGATCTAAGGAAGAAATTCTTTACTGAGAGGGTGGTGAGGCACTGGAATGGGTTGCCCAGGGAGGTTGTGAATGCTCCATCCTTGGCAGTGTTCAAGGCCAGGTTGGATGAGGCCTTGGGTGACATGGTTTAGTGTGAGGTGTCCCTGCCCATGGCAGGGGGGTTGGAACTAGAAGATCTTAAGGTCCTTTCCAACCCAAACTATTCTATGATTCTATGATGGGGGTGGCAGTTTGTTTTTTGCAGGTCTTTATAAAGCTCTTTGGGCTTCCTTGGTGACAGAGACAACCACAATACATACACATAGGCTGGAAAACCAGAATTCCCCCTTCCTCTGAAAACTAGACTGTTCTCTGCAGCTGCCTTTTGCGTTTCCAGTTGCAGAGCCAGCCATGGCAAACCCAACCCTTATTTATCCCTAGTGTCCATTCTGCAATGGGGAAGAAGATTTGCTTGCAGAAGGAAAGTGCCTCATAGCAACACTTCCACATTCAAGGCTGTCTCCTGCTTGCTGCAGGTGTGTCTGTACAGGGAGCAGCATCTTCAGGATGAGCCTGGCTCAGTTCCAGCATCTCCAGGCAGAGCATCTCTAGAGAGGTAGCCCAGCACCCTTGGGGGACCCTCTGGCCTAGCACCCGTCCTGATCCAGAACATGGGGTGAGAGATCTTCTGGCTTGCTTCCTAAGTGCCTCATTCCATCCCATGGAGAGCCAAGGCACTGCGCCAGCGCCCAAGGTACCATCCGTGCACCAATGGGGCACTTTTCTCATTTCTTAGCAAAATGTTTTAAGCTTTTTATTTTTTCAATGGGAGCCAAACACCAAATATTTTTCTTGATCTCTTCTTTAAAAAAAAGATTCTGGTGTTTACTGCAGATTTCACCCAAGGATTTGGCTGGAAGCAGATCCAACTTGGATTAGATTGGCTGAGGTCTGCTCTAGCACAGCCCAGAGCTCCTAACACAAAGGTTTGGATGTCCTTGCCCCTGGGTAGTGCTGCCAAACATGGAGCTAGCTGGCATGTCCAGCACCTTCCCTCTAGACTCCAGAGCAAGTGAAGGTGACATCTTATATTTTTGGCTCCCACATCTTAACTTTCTTTTTAAACTGGTGCAAATCCAGCAAGGTGCCATATGCTCCAGCAAAGCACAGCCTTGTTGGACTCTGCTGCCCAGCCAAGTAAAGCAGAGGAGAGACAGAGGCAATCTAAGCACATCCCCCTCAAGTGCTGCACAGGCAGATTGAGAGTGAGACACACACATCCTGGATCCAGACACCACCTTTCCTTAGAGTAGTTTGTCCCCTGCTGCATCAGATGCTGCCATGTAGCATCAAAGGGCAATGGAGCTGGTGCAGGGCCTGGAGCCCAAGTGTGATGGGGAAGGGCTGAGAGACCTGGGGGGTTCAGTCTGGAGAAGAGAAGGCTCAGGGAGGACCTGATCGTTGCCTACAAGTGCCTGACAGGAGGATGGAGCCAGGAGGGGCTGGGCTCTGCTCCCAAGGAACAAGGGATGGGACAAGAGGAACTGGCCTCAAGCTGCACCAGGGCAGGTTTAGATGGAGATTAGGAACACCATGAGGGGCTGGCATGCTTCTGTGACACTGGGTTTATTCCATAACAAGGATTGTTTCCTACCCTGTTCAGGGTTTGGGAATAGTAGCTGAGTCCACTTTGGGGCTTGGGAGCGAGCTGGGTGATTTTTTATGATCCCACAATCATATAGGACGGTGATTTTCCTTCTCCCTTCCTCTCCCAGGACCCCTACATCTGACCCACTCACCCCTTCCTCCCATCCCTCTCTTCCCTTTTGCAACCAGAATTACCAAATCAGGTGGTAAAGATTAAAACCACTCCTGAGACCATCCTGTGCAAGAAAGGAGCATTTAGAACTCTAAATCCTCCAATCCCCTTATTCCAATTAGGGTCCGTTCTCTTACAGACCTAGGAGTGATGCTAGAAAATGACTCCAATGTGCTCTCAGGAGGCAGCAGCATCATGATCAGCTCCTTGACGTGGGGAAGACTCACCTGTAAATGTACAAGAGAAAATCCCCACCACACACATGGACTCACACACACACAGGTTAAGGAACAAAAAAAAAGAATGGGGGAGGTAGAAGTTCCTGAACACTCCCTAAGCTGATTACAGGGTATTTTACGTAGGAAGGATTTAGCCATTCAGTTCCAGGCACCATCTGACCTCAATAAACTCCCATGTCATCAGCAGGGGCCACCGCTGGATGTGGTCACAGCCTGTGCCTGGGCTCCTCAAGGCTCGGTGCACCCAGACAGCTTCATCAGGACTTGTGCCACCATTGCTGGATGTGTGTGTGGTGAATGAGATGGTCCTTCCCCACCTTTTTCAGCCTGTGTTGACCCTGTGCACTTAGCTTTGAGGCCACAGACCTCAACAAGAGCAGTGCAGAGGCTGTAGGAATATTTTGGGATGTGCATTTTGGCCAACCATGGTGTCTCCATGAAGAAGAGCAGTCCCAGCAGAGCCTGAGTTGCTGCAGTAACACAGCTGGGGTCTGGACTGTGGACGAGCTGGCAAGAGATGATGCCTGGGTTGGGTTGCCCTGAATAAACAGCATCCCCAAAGGCTGGATGGGCTTTCCTGGTCCAGGCAGGAGCAACAGTGTCTACCTGACACTGTAGCAGCATTTATCCAGTACAGCTCTGTGGAGGTGAGGTCTGACTGCATCCACTCTGCTCCTACAGTCAGAGGCTTTTCTGCTGTCCTGTATTAACTTCTTTGCAGTTTGAAGGGGAATTTCTCCCCTTCAAAACCCAGAATAACCCCCCCAGGCTCTGTGTGCTGGTTTTGAGACCCTGCGTGCATGCTTCATGTGGTGTGGGGTCAGGATATCCAGCTTTATGATGAAACCTTCTCTTCTTCCAAATGCAGTTCCTTCTGTCTTTTCCTCCAACACAGGCTCATGTGCTCTCCTTAAACATTGCCAGATTTGGGGCTAATACATTTAATGTGGTTATAAGATGCTGCATTTCACACTGCAGGTTTGGTGACTCCCTCCCACTGTAAAGGGGACAAAAAAGACCTTCTCTGCCATTTTCAGCTTTGATGCCTTTGGAATGGGTCAGCTTGTGTGCACTAGCCAGTAAGTACCCTTTAATGCAAGGTCTTGCTGTCAAACTGGGGATGGCTGCTCTGTTTCATAACCTGTGCTCACTGCCATGCACAAGGGTGTTCCCAGCCAACAGTGTGGCTGCTGTGAATAGCCCTTGAACCTGGATTTACTTAATGCAGCTCCCCACAGGTCTCTCCACGTTGTGCATGTCAGTCGGTGTCAAGCCTAAGCAGAAGTGACTGCACCAAGATCCTGATGGCTTTATATCTGGCAATGCCCTCAGGGCAGCTCATGTCCTGCTCAGGAGTGGCCTCAAAGCTCACAGGCCCCTTCTCCCTTGGCTGTGTGTCCCTGTCCTCTTCAAGAAGTGTTGATGCATGGCCTCAGTGCTCCTTAGTGTCACCTCTTTGGTGCACTTTGCTATACACCCTGTAAAAAGGTGTTATGTCCCCTGAACAGGTAAGTCACTGGCCATTGGTGGCAAGGATCTGACTTTTTGCAGCTTTGGGTGTGACAACTGTGCAAGGAGCAGGGATTAGATGAGGGCAATGATGTTCTCTTGTTCTTAGAGTCAACGATGGGGAGTTTTCCTCTACAATGATGCTGCACAGAAGTGATGGGTTAGATGATAGTGATAGATGGATGATTTAATCACAATTTATTTCTGTTGCATGCAGGCTGGGGAACCTCCTCTCCCACTTTGAATGCTCACACAAATGGAGAAGGGGAAAAGCAAGGTGGAAATTCACAAGGCTCCATTCAGCTGATACTGTTAAGCAGTCCTGTTTAGCACTCCTGCTTCCATAATGTCTCCTGATGAAGGTTTAATGTTAATTCTAGTTAAAGCACAATCAGATGTTGTTTCAGGACTGGGGATTTGCTTTGGGCTCCTGTTTATTCAGGTGTAAATTTCAGCTTCCAAAAGTTTTGGGTTTCCTTTCATGGTCCATAACTTCCTCATCAGGGAGCCCAGGAGCTGCATTTAAGCTCGTGGCTGTCACCTGCATTATGCTGCAGCAGTGCTGGGCATGGCCACACAGTTTTCTACCCCATCACCTTTTCGCTCTCTGCCTGGTTGCTGCCAGGCAAACCCCGGTGTTTGGTGCATCAGGTTACTTGGTTCATGTTCTTCAAGCCCCCAGAAGCTTTTGCTGTCGCGTTACTCACCCTCTGCTGCCATCATGGGGCCAGCTCGTCATTGCAGCCTCTTCTGGATGCTCTTTCGCTATACCCGGTTAGATTCCCACAGCGAACTGAGTTTTCTCCAGGGACTGGGGGCATTTCAGACCCATTGAGGTTCTCTGCAAAGGAAAGGACATCACATGACTCGATTTTAGCTCCCTATATGTTATTTAGCCTTTTAAATAAACTTTTTTCCTCCTTGCCTTGTTCCTACATGTTTGTTCCTCCTTGTAACTTGTAGGTGTTTGGCAACACCATGAACAAGCCCAAACTGAAGCTGCCATCACTGACGCAGCCAGAAAATACAAACACAGAAAATATGAAGATTTAGATGCAAAGAACAAAGCCACAAGAATTTCAGGTGTCACCAATGTCATTGGGGGCTCCCAAAGCAGGGCCTGATCCCCAGAGAGGAATGGCAGCACAAAGGCAGCTGAGGAAACCAGTCCTTGCAGAAAGGAGAGGAAGATGGTTGGGAAATGCCTGGACTGACCTGCACTGTCTGAAGGAGGAAATGGGCTTCCCAGTCCCAGTGGTGGCCATGTCACCTCTCCATATTGCAGTCCTGGAGTGGGACCTGGAATGTCCCTGCTGTTTCTTCTCCTCCCTTTTGCAGGGGCCTGGCTGCAGCCTGCAGCCACAGGCAGTGGTGGTGAGGCTTGGTGCTAAGCAGGGTGTGGGTGACAGAGAAAATCAGATCCTTCCCAGCTTTCCAGCCATGGGGATGCCCTCTGCTTTTCTAAAGAAAACAAGGTAAGTAGACAAGAAGTGGTGTAGTATAGCTCCTGTTTCTCCAGTTAGAAGATAAGAAGATTTATTTATAATCATTAATCCTTTCATGCTACTTTATACAACATAAAGAAGGAGAGAAAGGTCATAATCCTGTTTTCTCCCTCCATTTTCATGCCACCTTTAGTATTTGAATGCAACCAGCTCCAAAGCCCTGGAAAAGCAGGGAATTTATTCCAGATGTCTCCTATGCATGCATAAATATGCTTCTTTTCTTGAAGCATAGGCTGTGATACAGCCCAGACACGGCTGTGAAACCACAGTTTGAGAAAGGGGTGTCCCTTCCTGCAGAAGTCAGCCCTTATTCCACTGGTCAGACAGCATTTGCCCTAAAATGTGACCCGTTGTTTAGGCAAATCCCAGTACACACATGCACTCACCAACAGTTCCTGGCAGCTGCAAACAAAAGGCAAGCCAGGATTAACAAGGAATGACAGATTAAGCTGTTATCAAGAGGTAATTGAAGTCAGGAGGAGAGATAATGATGACAATCATAATGAATCAATCCATACAGGGATGTTTGCCCAAGGAATTATTGTCATTAGAAACAGAAGCAGGAATTCTTGCCCATCAGCAGAGCTGGGTTATTTGCTGTTAATCACAATTATTCGTATTCATATCTTTACCCAAATAATTGCTTCTGATAAGGGCTGCACATTTATAGGGGGCCATGGAGAGGAGTGGGCCAGTGGAGCATCGTCGCAGTGAGACAGCAGAGAGCCCAGGGTGACCAAGGGGTGGTGAGTACCACGGTGCTGACATGGTCAGACTGGCCCCATGGCCTTGTCCCCTCTTTCAGTTTTCAGGTGGTGGGTTTCAGGCCCCTGTGATGCTTTGCTGAGCCATTGCCATGAGGATATCCATCTCCTGAACTGCAGTGCTGGTTATATGAAGGGTTTTCCTCCTCTGGAGCTACCAGAGGAAAGAACAGGGCCCAAAGAGCAGCTGGATCAGATGGCTTCCAGAAATACATGGTCTTTAGTGTTAGATAGAGTACAGCAGATGGGCAGGAGCAAGAGGGTGCTCAAATGGCTGTGTACCAGCCTGTTTGGAAGCTCTCCTAGCGAGATGGCTTCTGCAGGGTGATGGAACCTTGATTCAGCAAAGCCTTTGGGTGCCATCTGACATTTTAACTCTAGGATTTGTCTGCTGGGAAGATCTGAGATGCTCCCTGGTCCTGGGCTGGCTTGGTGACCACTTCTCTCTGCTAAAGGTCCGAGCTAGCTACGGAGTTTGCATTTATTGAAAGCCAGCATCACTGGGGAGAGTAATGAAAAGCTCAGAAGTAGCTTAAGAAGGTTTAAACAGCTCTACTGTGAGGACAGTGAAGATCTACCTCCTCCCTGGGGTCTGACTGATTTAAACCCCAATGCAATACATCATTATTGACACACAGGAGGAGTTCCTCCCCAGCAGCCATTACTGCTCCTAACAATTTCAGCAAGTGTGATCTGCACAAGGAGACAAAGTTATACCCAGAAAGGGAAAAGGGAAGTTGATCCACTTGATTAGCAGCTAGGAAGGTTATGAAGAGAGAGGAACCGCTGGAGTTAGGGCTGGGGTTTAAAATGGGCTCTTAAATATGGTGCTCTAAGACAAATGCCAGCCCAGGGTTGGCACAGGGAAAGCCAAACTGTTGTGGTGAGATCCTGGCTGGGGGGCAAGGCTCAGAATCCAGATTTCACCCCTGAAGGATGGTGTTCTCTCGTTTCAGTGGCTATTCTGAGCTCTTTCTCATCCTTCAGCTAGGAAGCAGAACTGTGGAGCCTGGTTTGTTTGGAATCCAATAAGAAACTTTGAAGTATCCTTCTTGTTTTACTTATTCTGTCCCCCTCAAAGCCAAATCAGGCAGAGCACACTAGAACACTAGAGTCACTAGAACATAGAGAACACAAGAGTGTCACAAGTGTGTGTGAGATAAAGCTTATGGCTCCTTAATCATGCTCCTTTCACCTGTGTGCTCTGTGACCCCTAGTAAGTATTTGTGCTGTGGCTTACAGCAAATACATTTCTGTAGAAAGCCTCTTCTCATCCCTAGAGTAGCAAACATCCCAGAAGGGTGGATAGAAACTGTTCAGGGAACAATGACAGTTCTTTAATGCTCTTTTTACTGTCTAGTTTCAGACTAAAGTAAAACCAAAGTGGGAGGAATTTGGTTTGGGGTTAGCAAGTGCTATGTGAGGGTTTCCAGGACAGGGATAGAAGGGAAGGTTTGCTTCTTTGCAGGAGGTAGGCAGGAGTATTATACCTTACAGATATGGCTCCTGAGTAATCCCTGGGGAAATGTGAGCACCCCTAAAGGCACAGCCCCATCTCTGCAGGCATAGGGCTGCAAAAAGAGCCTGGAAATAAAAGGGAAAATGATGCAATGGCTTGTGATGAACAAAATGGGCTTTTCTTTTTATTTCAGTAAGGAATCAAAATAGGAGGTTCTGCTGCTACTGTAAATGTGGTTATTTTTCTTTTCCTTCTGGAAAGATCAGAGCACAGGCAGATATTGGCACACACAGAGCTCTTCCATTCCCCTGTGTGGACATGAACTTTTAGTTGGTACATGCCATTTGTTTTGGTCTGAAAAATCCCAAATAGGTTTCTCCTGAGCATCCTCCAGGTATATTAATAACTGTGTGGGATGTGGGGGCTCTAAATCCTCTCCCTGAAGGCTCAGCTCTCAGAGACTTGTAGTAGAATGGGGTTTACTCCATGGTGGTGTGCTGCTGATGGATTAACTTACATGATACCTCCCTGTGTATTCAATACATATTATACTGACTCACAGCAAAACTCCAGCACATCTGTCATGTCACAGAGCCACCCTCAGACCTGTGCTCCAGGACTGCACAGTGGTGGGATAACAACTACAACTAACTTCCAATGAGCTGACAACATGAATGATTGGAACTGTTCTTTTTTGTATTTTAAATAATACAACCTTTCCTGGCAGGAATTTCTGCCTAATATATAGTGGTGTTATTTACAGAGCCAGGGCTTCTGTGTGGCATGTGGCCTCTGCCAGACAAAGAGCAAGGTCATTTCTGCTGCTCATAGAAGCTTCTGCTTTAATTCAGGAGAGAACACAGTTTCCCTGATGACTGGTCTGTGGCAACTGATTATTCCTATGATTGTGCTATCACACTTCTCAGAATCTCTTCCATCCCGAGAGAGGTAAGCATTCCCTGTGCCTCTTCTTCCTTTTCTCCATGGCTTGTTGTTCAAAGAGCCTGTGAGCTATAAAGTCAGTCTTTTATATTCCCTCCGCAACTTGCATCTGCTTGGATGTTGTGCATTTTCTTGCCTAAATTGATTTAGTTAAATGAGACAAATGTTGTGAATATTTTGTCTTGCTTAAGAACAGAAACACTGATTTGTTTGGGAGAGAAAATCAGGGCCCCAAACAGACCAAACTACAGTAAAAGAGACACTGTTGAGCCTGTTTTCCTGCCAGGTACTTACACAGCCTGATAAAGGTGGAAGTTTCTGCTTCAAATAGCTTAGTGCTATGAAAGCATAACTAAAAATAATCAGTCTTGTCAGCTCACCACTTCACAATCCTAGGTAGGACCTTGGCAGGGTTGTCTGTCCTCCCTCCTGTGCAGGGACAGTTAAAGCAGAGGACTAAAGGAGCTGGGCTGAAAGAGGACAGAGCTGAGGCTCCTCCCATGGCCACAACCAGGGCCTTTGAGCACTGCTTTTAATGCCTTGTCACTCAGTCATTGCGGGTGCTGGGCTTTGGTACCACCATTAGTATCTACCTGTTCCTCAATCAGGTATCTGGGTGTTTAATTTCTTACTTCTCCAGTATCCTGTCCTGCTCTTTTGTGCTGAATCAGCATTAACCTCCCATTCCCATTTCCTTATGATAAGGTGATCACATCAGAAAGAAGCAAGTGCAGGTAGCTTCTCTGTGTGATGATGAACAAAGATATGAGTTCCTATAAGATTTGCCTCTTTTTTTGTGTGAAGCTTTGCCAAATTCTTGCCAAATTCTTGGAACCCTGTTTCCTTGAGGGAACAGTTTAAATCTCATTCTTCTCTTGTCCTAAAACCATTCCTTTTCACCGTTCTTCCTCTCCTGACTTCCTCCCCAGGACTGAGAGGCATGCTGATGGGCTCTTCCACAGCGAGCTCAGCAAGATGAATGGCAATGCCTTTGTGCGGCAGCTGGTCAAGCACCTGATGGGCCTCAAGGAGAGGTAAAGACCAGCCAAAACCACCCTCCTTGGGCTTGGAAGTCTCCAGAGGGAGATGGGATCCCAGCAATGAGGGTGGTGTCCATGGGGATGAGCTGTCTCCAGCTCCAGAGCCAGTGTGAGCACTGTCCTCATCCAGATGTTCAAGATGAGACAGGAGAGGAGAAGGGGAGGGATACAGGACACCTTGATGGTGGGAAGAGAGAAACTCCTGTGTCTAGTGATGAGCCCCACATCACATGGCTGGGAGGAACAGGCGTTGTACTGCATGTTCCCAGGTCCCAGAGGCACTCAGATGGACTCTTCACCAGTGAGTACAGCAAGATGAGAGGAAATGCTCAGGTCCAGAAATTCATCCAAAACCTGATGGGCCACAAGCGCAGGTAAGAGCTCTGCTTCCTGGGAATGGAAAGAAGCTTGAGCCATGTTCCTAATCTCCACCTAAACTTGCTCTGGTGCAGCTTGAGGCCAGTTCCTCTTGTCCCATCCCTTGTTCCTTGGGAGCAGAGCCCAGCCCCTCCTGGCTCCATCCTCCTGTCAGGCACTTGTAGGCAACGATCAGGTCCTCCCTGAGCCTTCTCTTCTCCAGACTGAACCCCCGAGGTCCCTCAGCCCTTCCCCATCACATTTGTGCTCCAGGCCCTGCACCAGCTCTGTTGTGCTTCTCTGGCCCAGCACCTCAAGGTCTCTCTTGTAGTGAAGGGCCCGGAACTGAACACAGTCCCCACGTATGGATCTGACTGCCAGACTGGCCAGTATTTAGACTTACTCCTATATATATGGCAAATATGGGGCCTTTCATCCAGCTGTGATACAGGGCCACGAGTTCCCACTGAAGCCATGTATATGAACACATCACCAGTTATAATATGTGGGGCACTGTGATACAACCCACAGCTGTTGCTGCCCTTGATGCTGGTATGTTGTGAAGGGTCAATATCACCTACAGAAGTTTCTTCAAGCATGGTCTTTTCTTCAGGGCACAGACACCACATTAATTCCTTCCCATCTGTTCTGTGTGCTCTGATATTTTCTGTGGCATGCACCACTAACAAAGTCCTGGCAGATGAAGGAGAGTTTTCATTTCCAAGTGCTTGGAAAAGGTATATACATCCATGGCTCAAAGGACATGCCAGTCCTGGGTAATGAACAAGTGCATATTAAAGACTGTCCCTTTGCCAGCCAGAAACCTGATTTGAAGAGAACACTTCTTTTTCTTCCTGCACAGCTCTGGTGACAGCAGATTAATAGAGATGGGACCATCAGTGGGTTGCTGTGGGGTGAACCTGCTTTCCATAGCAGTGCTGCTTTACAGCTGTGCTGCTTACACTACATGGTCTGGTGTGAGGTGTCCCTGCCCATGGCAGGGGTTTGGAACTGGAGGTTCTTAAGGTACTTTCCAACCCAAACCATTCTGTGATTCTATGATTAATGATTTTCTTTATGTAAACCAGCCCTCCAGGCCCAATCAACATGTATGTGCAGGAGAGAGAAGAAAACAACCATGAAGAGCTTTGCTTTATGAGGTTGTACCAGAGCTTTCTAAACACCAGGTAGGTGAAACAGGTTTGTCACTTCTATGGCCCTGCTCATCACAGTATTAAGGCAAAAAGACTTCTAGTAACTTGGGAATGCCCAGGTGTTGCCCCAATCACAGAAATCTGTTGTTGATGATCCAAAGGGTTCAGCTGATATCATAGAATGGTTTGGGTTGGAAAGGACATTAAGATCATCCAGTTCCAACCCCGTGCCACAGAAGGGGACACCTTCCACTAGAGCAGGTTACTCCAAGGCCTGTCCAACCCGGCCTTGAACACTGCCAGGGATGGGGCAGCCACAGCTTCTCTGGGCACCCTGTGCCAGCACCTCAGCACCCTCACAGGGAGGAGCTTCTGCCTTATCTCCAATCTAAACTTCCCCTGTTTCAGTTTGAACCCATCACCCCTTGTCCTGTCACTACAGTCCCTGATGAAGAGTCCCTCTCCAGCATCCTTGTAGCCCCCTTCAGACACTGGAAGCTGGTCTGGGGTCTCCACGCAGCTTCTCTTCTCCAGGCTGAACAGCCCCAATGTTCTCAGCCTGGCTCCAAACAGGAGGTGCTCCAGCCCCTGATCATCCTTGTGGCCTCCTCTGGACTTGCTCCAACTGAAAAATATCTTCAAAAATATCCTCCAAAATATCTTCAAAAAGGGGAAAGGTGGAAGATTTATTAAATTGTCCGTATTTTAAAATTACTTCTGCCTCATTCCCCATCACCTTGTGAGGCACGGTCTGAAGAACTGCCATTGCTGAATTGCAGCCTTCATCACACAGTTTGGTCCCTCCTGTCACTCTACCCACAACCACACTCCCAGGAGTGGGTGGTTTGCAGAGCTAGAGAAGCAAATGCTGTAGTTGAACTGCAAGGTGACATGTGGCTCTGTGCAACCTCTATTGATTTCCATGCCTAGTTTCATGGTAACCTCTATTTCTATGTGCCAAGCACACCTGGCACTCAGTTTTGCCTTCCCTAAAGCAAAGCTGGCATTGAGAGCTACAGTGCCATGTAAAAGTCAGTTATTAAAAACAATAATCCTAGGGAAATTAAATAGTATCTTTTTCTAATCATCCTGAACTGAAACAATTGTTCATCCCATTAGGAAACCTGATCTAGCAGTTAAAATGGAAAGCCTTCCCTACCCTGACTTCATTCAGCTATTGATTCAGACACTCACTTCAGGACGGGCTGTCCCAGCATTTGGACATTGTCTCTTCCTAGTGACCAACCACTTTCAATGAGACATCTCACTGTGAAATCATTAAAATTAGGAGGAATAAGCTGGCCCTTAGTACCTCTTGTCCATGTTGCCTACAAAAATGGGGATGGGAACACCAACCTGTGCATTTGTGGGGTGTCTGGGTGCAGGCAGCCATGATCAGGGTCCCTCTATCATACACCTGCTGCTTGGAGTCACCTTTGAACATGACAAGGTGGCCTTGTCACACCTCATGCTGTCTGTGCCCCCAGAAATAACAAACTGTCACTCATCTGTTCCCTTCCAACAGCCACTCAGAGGATGATGCCAGGCAAGCTGCTGCAGTTACCAGCCAGTACATTTGCCCCATCTTTAAGCATCTGGCTGCAGACCTGAAGGAAGACACAGAGAGTTTCGACTGAAGGTGAAGGAAAAGAAACAGCCAAGGAGGCAGCTTTGCATGTATATAACCTTGAAATAAACAGGGAAGCTACTGGATTTGCTTAGGAAAAACCCTGGAGATCAGCAAGTAAATAAAGAAATAAATAATCTGGAAAGCAGCCAAATCCCAATGAAACCTCTGGTTATGAGGAGTGCAATAGATGTCAGTGTGAAGTGCTGTCAGTAGATGGAGCCTGAATGAAGCACATCGCTTGCACTCTGTGGTATCATCTGCCTGCTTCTGAAGTCAAATAAAGATTTGTCAGCTATACCTGTGCTTTGACTGCTCTTTGGGAAACAGGCACAAGGGTTCCGTGTTGGGCCATTAGGAATGTGGGATGTGAGGGAAGAGGTATTTTGCCAGGCTTTCCCCACATAAACCATGTTGGGATCAGCTGGAGTCTCTGGCGATACCTTCCATGGCTGGGAGTCAGGACTGCCCACAACTCAACCATACAAAGAGGCTAGTATCTCCATTTAGCAGAAATTAGAGTTTGCTGCAAAGAAATGTATAGAATCACAGAATGGTTTGGGTTGGAAAGGACCGTAAGATCACCCAGTTCCAACCCCCTGCCATGGGCAGAGACATCTTCCACTAGAGCAGCTTGCTCAAAGCCCCGTCTAACCTGGCCTTGAACACTGCCAGGGATGGGGCAGCCACAGCTTCTCTGGGCACCCTGTGCCAGTGCCTCAGCACCCTCACAGGGAAGAGCTTCTGCCTTATCTCCAATCTAAACTTCCCCTGTTTCAGTCAGAACCCATCACCCCTTGTCCTACTCTACAGTCCCTGATGAACAGTCCTTCTCCAGCACCCTTGTAGGCCCCCTTCAGACACTGGAAGCTGGTCTGGGGTCTCCACGCAGCTTCTCTTCTCCAGGCTGAACAGCCCCAACTTTCTCAGCCTGTCTCTGTATGGGAGGTGCTCCAGCCCCAGATCATCCTTGTGGTCTCCTCTGGTATTCTTCCAACAGCTCCATGAACTTCTTAGGTTGAGGACACCAGAACTGCACTCAGTGCTGCAAGTGGGGCCTCATGTGAGCAGAACAGAGGAGCAGGATCACCTCCCCCAATCTGCTGCTTATGGTATGGGGGTGCAGCCCAGCACACTGGGGGTTCTGAGCTCAAGCACACACTGAAGCTGAGTCATGTTCGGTTTCTCTGAACTGAGAAATGGACTGAGAACTATTCAACATAGATACACAGCGATTTTGAAGAGCAGCTCTGAAATACGGCATCTTCAGCTGCAATCATGTGTGCCTATTGCAGAACTGCTCATCTGTCCTGCACCACCATTTCTCATCATTTATGATGTACCTCACACCTCCGAAGAAGCCAGTTGCTCTCAAATGTTCATCTAAGCACCCATTCCCTTACTGTAATGCTGAAATGCTCTTCTCAAGGACCTTGACATTTATCTATTTTGGTCCATAGGAAAGAGCCCTTTCAGGAGTGTTGACAGCCTATATTTTGTTAAGCCACTGATGACCATCTGGCTAAAATGCAGCATGTGAGAACTTTCTGAAATCAATGGGGATGTTAAAAGGAGCAGTGAGAGCAGCTGCATCCTTTCTTCTCATACACCAACAGGAAGCTGAAAGCAAGGGTGTTTGTCTGCTTCCTCCCTACTGCAGGAGGCTGGAGTATACAGGGAGCTTCCTAAGAGTCAGCCCTTGTCCTCCTTCATGTTTATCTGAGGAGGCTTGGCTCTAAATTCTGGAATGCTTCAAATATATCCTGTTGCTACAAGGAGTTTAGGGTAGATAAGACCCAGGAACACAGTAGAAATAGAAATCTATGCGTCATCATGTTCCATGAGTGGTAAATGGCTCTCAATAAGTCATCCAATGAGGCAAAGGTTGAACTGCAGCAGATCACACCAGCCAGGCAATGCTTTTTTCTTCATCAAGTAGGGAACACAGCAGATAGCACTGGGAGAAGCAGGGTGAGAAGATCAGCTTCATCAGAGAGAGGGTTTTTTCTCAACATGGGTGTTTTTCACTGGCTCCTCACTTCTGTGCTCTTTCTGCTCCTCTTCATAACAGACATTTCAGCACAGCAACAAGGTAAGCTCTTGCAGGGGATCCATGACCACAAAGGAATAACCCCGTGGCAGCAGGTTGCACCATTACAGGGGGAGATTTTTACACTCCTACTCTGAGACAGCTTTGTTCAATGACCTTCTCCCCAACAGGAACCAGAGGGGCCTCAGGGCTCACCCAGCTGTGTCAAGGTAATTTTGTCTCATTTGTGTGTTTTTCCAGGGTGTTCTGTTAGCAACAGTGAACCAAGTGTTTATGAAAATAACCCTCCTGGCTATGTGCTGACTACTATCCATGTGGATTCAGGCTTCACTGTGACCATTGATCCTACTTCCCAAGATGCCAGGTTTTTCACTATACAGGGGTCTGAGCTGCAGCTGACTGAATCTGTGGACTATGAGGTAAGCCTTTAGCTAACAGGCTATAAGGATGAGATAGGTAATTCTGGGATTTAATGAGTTTCAGCGTGGGGACTTGGATATTCAGGGATTCATAACCCATTTCTAAAGGATCAGTTGAGTTTGAGCTCATTGGTTGGGAAGTCACACTTCCACAAGCAGAGTATAGGGAGCAGGGGTGTGCATGGTGTGCCTGCTGTCACCTTCCTTCAATAACTCTGTCTGAATTAAAGCAATGGGAAGTTTTAAAACCAAAAATGTGACAACTGTAGTGTTCAGAGCTCTCAAGGACTCCTATAAAATGGTCCCTGTGTGCCCATAGAAAACAGCTCTGAGCAGTGAGGTGCTCTTAAGTGAAGCATAAAGGCAGTTTAGAAAGTATTCAGATAAAGTTGCTACTAAATTATTTTACCTTTCTGGAATGCTCTGTTCACAGCCATAAGCATCTTTAAGCTGCCTTTCTCCTAATGTAAACCCCCACATGTATGTGAGTGAGCAGCAGACAGTGAACAGCTTGCAGGCAGCACTGTGCTGTGCATGGGATGGTTCTGTTTCGTTCAAGTAGAAATCTCTGGGTTTACCTGAAGTCCTAGAAAATGGCCAATAGCTCTTCTGATGCTACAGGAATCACAGGGGAGAGGCTCGAAGATAGGTTTGCTTTGACTTCATCATAAACAGGATCCCAGCACTGATGGATGGCTGTAAAGGAAAGAAAGAGGAAGTCAGATCATTCTGAGAACAAGATAAAGCCCAGCAGCATTTCTGATCCAGCAATGCATGTACTTGTCTCATTTACTTTAGAAGGAGTTAGTACATTTTGGCTTGTTTCTACACTGACTTGGTTTTGGGTTTACATACAGGAAAACCCTGTGCTGATAGTGACTCTGATTTGTTGGAACTCTGACATGCAGGTGAGTGCTCTTCCAAACACACAGCGCTGTTATGGGGTACTGCAGGGCAACACATACTTCCCTCTGCTCCTCCTAGTCCACAGGCCTGGATGAGGAGATGTCCTTTTCTTTGTGGACATACTCCTCTCAGTCAAAAGAGAGAGCACCCAAAGCTCTGTGACAAGGGGAATGGCTTTAACCTGCCAGAACAGGGGAGACTGAGATGAGCTCTTAGGCAGAAGCTCTTCCCTGGGAGGGTGCTGAGGCGCTGGCCCAGGGTGCCCAGAGAAGCTGTGGCTGCCCCATCCCTGGCAGTGTTCAAGGCCAGGTTGGACACAGGGGCTTGGAGCAAGCTGCTCCAGTGGAAGGTATCCCTGCCTGTGGCAGGGGTTGGAGCTGGATGAGCGTTAAGGTCCCTTCCAACCCAAACCATTTTATGAATGGGGAAAGGGTGGGAACAAGCCCTGTCTCCCTCTTCCCCCACTGTGGGTTGTCTGCAAACCCAAGCCCCATTCAGTCCTTCCCCAGATGTGCCCCTTACACCATTCCCTCTGGTCACTCTTCAAAGCAGTATCTGCCCCAACAGTCTTATTTTTGCCTTTGACTCTTATTTTACCCTTTCTGCAGAGTAATTCCTTGGAAATCCTGGTGACCATTCTCAATGAGAATGACAACAGCCCAGTGTTCAAGCAAACCAACCTCACCCAAGTTGTTCCTGAGGTAAGCATCGCATGGAAGTGAAGAGGGAACTCAGCACTGTGTGGCTAAGGAAGCATTAGCCGGGAGAAGTCTTCTGCCCATTTCACAGAGAGAATAACCACAGCAACTTTGTTGCAGGATACAAAAGTGAATGCAACCATTATAGCCCGTGAGGAGTTAACTGCCAGTGATGCTGACCTGGACACCATCTTCTATGAACTCACAACAACAGTGCAGGTGAACATCTGTGGGGGAAAACAGTAGCTCTAGAGAAGTCCTTGTGTTTAATTCAGAACAGCCCAACTTTGGAGGCTCAGGTCACTGTATTGCATTTAGTTCTCTGACAGCTTCTGGAAGAGTTACATCTTTTGCAACGCTAAAAAAGTTGGTTTGGTTAGCAGATGAGAGCATTCAATATTTCAGGCATTAATGTTTTACTGCTTCTACTTTTATTCCACTGTACAGAATCAGCTCTTGTCTGTGACGTTCTGACCCATATCATCCAGGGAAGTGTTGTTGGGATGTTCTGTAAACATGTTGGGTAGAGGCCTTTGTACCTCACTGGGTTGAGGGTTGTGCTGAGTTGAACAGGGAAAGGAGGAGTTCTTGTCCTGTTTGCCAACAGTGTCCATGCAGAGTGGAGATAAATAGAGCTGCCCAAGATTCTACAAAAAGTCTTCGGCAAAGCCAAAGGCAGACTGCTTTTCCCTGGTTCCAGTTCAGTGAGTTTATCTGCTCTTTAGAGGTTTGCTTGGTAATTCTCATCAAGACATAAAGGAGAACCACAAAAAGCGCAGATGGTTCTAAAGTAAAATGCAATGTATGTTATTTCAATTTGGCTTTGCGGTGGCTTCCAAAGCTCTAGGCTAAGGCAACTGATCTTGTCAGCTCTGAGGCTTGAGCCATCCTTGTCCTATCTTGTGCATGGATGTAGGATTGCTTGGCTGTCATGGACCCAAACCAAAGGCGACACGTTGAGTGCAGGAAATAAATGAGGTAAAAGATGTCATCCAGTGCCTGCTGAGCAGGAAGGCAGGCAAAGCATGGGGGCTTGGAGAAGAACACTCACAGGAGCATGAACAAACCTTTCTGACAAGACAGGCTGAGGACATTGAGGCTTTTCAGTGTGGCGAAGAGAAAATGTGGAGACTTCAGAGCAGCTTCCACTGTCTGAAGAGGCTACAAGGATGCTGGAGAGGGACTCTTCATCAGGGACTGTAGTGAGAGGACAAGGGGTGATGGGTTCAAACTGAAACAGGGGAAGTTCAGGCTGGAGATAAGGCAGAAGCTCTTCCCTGTGAGGGTGCTGAGGTGCTGGCCCAGGGTGCCCAGAGAAGCTGTGGCTGCCCCATCCCTGGCAGTGTTCAAGGCCAGGTTGGACACAGGGGCTTGGAGCAAGCTGCTCTAGTGAAAGGTGTCCCTGCCCGTGGCAGAGGCTGGAGCTGGATGATCTTAATGTCCTTTCCAATGCAAACCATCCTGTGATTCTATGACAAGTCAGGATCTGGCATTCTCACACTGCCCCTGTCCACTCACCCGGGTCCTCAGGATTACAGGTCTGACTGGGATGACAAAGACAGCAATGAGCAGTGTTTTGACCATGTCTGTGACTCAGTCTCCTAGTAAGGATTTTCCTTTCCCACCACCAGGACGCAGAAGGTTATTTTGCCATAAAAGGAGTTAATAACCCAGAAATTTATTTAAGAAGAGCATTGGACTATGACAAATGTAAACTGACAACATTGCTGCTGTATGCACGGGTAAGTTCTTCAGGAGGAACAAAGTGCCTTGTTTGCCCCAGTTGCCCGTAGCTGAAGGATAAGTCTGAATGGGAGATGTCTGGGATGACGGGGAAGGTGGATACTGGGGTGGTGAATTTGAAGTAACCTTCCACCCTCTGTAACCTCACACTTGCATTCAGTCCACCTTCATCAGCAGAATGAGATAATTCACTGCTTTAGCTAATCTTACTAAACTGCTAAACCTTAGAGTGGAGTTACAACAGCTAGAACCCCCTGGGCCACTGGCTTTTGCAGGTGGGCTCTTCTTCTTTGGGCATCTCATGAATCTGCTTTGCCTTTGGATCCAGGACAGGCCTGTGGGCAGCTCCGAAATCACCAACACAGCTACTGCAACAATAAATATACTTATTGAACAGTCGGACACCAAACCACCCTGGTTCCTACCCTGTACCTTCATTAACACGGACAACAACATCTGCATCAGCAGTCCCTACACTGGGAGGGTGAATATCTCTGAGGTGTCGGTAAGCAGGAGTGATCAAAATGTATCCTTAACACTCAAACAGTATCCAGATGCTGTTCCCAGTGGATAGTGCCTAGTAACTTCCATGGGCTTATCCTTATCTTCAGTCATCAATGCAGCCTGACAGGGAGCCCTCCTCCTGGGAAGTGGAGGTTCCCGCACCCCAAGCAGCACTGCTTGTCCCTGTCCCTGCAGCACATCACAGTGAGAGGGAAGAGCTGGAAACCGCTTTGCTCTAGGCTGTCCTCCCTTTTGCCTTGTTACAGCACTTTCCCAGCACTAGATGCCATTCTGCCCACACAAACCCACCAGAGCCATGCTGGGCTGGGAGGGTGCTGCAATGCTGCTGTGGTGCTACAGTGGGGTATGTAATGTTTTGCCGCCTTGTTGTAGACAGAACCACTCATCCTGGAGCCAGGGCCTATCTACGCTATTGATCCTGACTACACTATAAATGAAAGAATTGTGTACAGTATTGTTGGTGGTGAGTAGAAGTTGTCACCTTCCTCAAACTGCTTTGCTCATGTATCCCTTATGTTACCTGCCCAGAGGAGATCCTCTCCATGGCTGTCTAAACACACCCACAGTGTCTCAGAGTGAGGAAGAGAACTAAAAGTTTTACTTCTATTTTAACGTATCTCCAACATAAATGTTTTCATTATTCAAACACAGATTAGCATGTAGGAAGCAATTTGTACCCCTACATCAATACAAGATGGTTTCTGTGTCTAGGCTCCTTCTGTAGTCAGAAAAAAAAAAGTATTTCCAGAGTGAAATGCAGCTCACGTTGAGGCCAGTGTATGATACATCATGCACTGAGATGCTGCTTTCTCTTCACAATATATGTAACAAGTTCAGGTAGGAGATGTTTTCCCCTTAGATGCCTAGAGCTATTTGAGACTAATCGCCATCCAACTATTCTCTGTAGCTTGGTTTCTCACCTTTAAAATAGGAATAATTCTTCCCTTATCACTCCTGAAATGCATTTTGAATTCAGGTTAGGGAACTGGAGACCTTCAGTTCTCAAATTGTACCAGAGGCTCTGGGCATTTAGCACAATTGAAGCTGGTTATAGCTGGGCCTAGGCACTGGAAGGGCAAAGCTTTGCTGTTCTGCCTCATCCTGTTGGGTTTACATGCATCTCCTTAGTGCTTTTGGTCTGTTGAGTCCCTCTGAATCCCTGGCCAGCAGTCCCAGCCCTTGGAGCAGCCAGGCCAGGAATGCTGCATGGTGCCCTGTGGGTATGGTCACTAAGATGTGAAAGTCCATGAGCTCCAGGTCACTTGATGAAGGTATCTAATGACTGAATAATCTTTCCATTTTCTTTAGGGGATACAGACAAAATATTCTCAGTGGATGCAGACACAGGGAATCTGACTATGAACAAAGCAGCCACTTCCCCAGACGGGTTCCTCCTGCAGATCATGGTAAGTGTGATGGCACAGCAGCCAAGAGGACAGCATAGCTTGCTTTCCAGGAGGCAACAGTTTGATATCACAGGAGTCAATGACATTAATAATGATTCAATTACACCTTTTCCTTTGGAAGGGCCTCTAGTATTTGACCAGACTTAGATCAACTTACAAACCTCTTGCAGAAGTTAAGAGGCATTTTCACTATGTGTGGGTGTTACATCAAAGCAAATTTAACTGAACAGGGACATCCTGCTGAGCTGAAAGTATGGAGGAGCATGACTGGAAGGCTTTCTTTAGGAATGACTGGAGCTTCTGTTACTGTAGTTGACATAACCCTAGAGACAAGCTCCTCTTCTGGCTACAGCTCAGGAGGAAAGGGGTGAGCTGAAAAGAACTCTGTACACAACATACCAAACACAAGGACTCCATAAGGCCCCTTATACAGGCCTGGCTCAAAGCTCACTGAAAGTGATGGGCAGAACCCCATGGGTTGCAATGGGCTTCAGAACAAGCTTATCCTTTTATTTCTCATCGCTACTAGGAAATGGGTCGCATCTCTCTCTTTCTCTTCAGGCCACCCAGGTTAACAACATCCAGAAATACGCCGTAGCCAGTGTAGAGATTAAGGTCGTCAATAAAAGTGAGCATCCACCATACTTCAAGAACAAGATTTACAATGGGACTGTGTTTGTTGGTCTTGCCCTGAGAAGCTTTGTCTTCCAAGCTGGTGATCCTTCAAGCCCCCTGATGATAACAGCAACAGATGATGACTTCCCTGATGTAAGAAACCGAAAATGCAACACATTCATTCTCAGAGCTTCAGGGATAGGATCAGAAAACATGAGGAAGGGGAGGAGGGAGATGAAAACCCATCTTTTCCTCTCTTGTTCTGTATTACATTTCCATGGAAATTCCCCCTGGATTAGAACTGCTTCTGCTGTGATGGAATGTGGAGGACCTGCTGGAGTACTCTGTTCTAAACCCCCAGATTTATGTAGATGAGCTGATCCACTGCAAAACAGAATGCTGAGTAAAGCCTAGGATTAAGCAATGAATGGGAATGGGTCCAGGTCTGCACGAGGGCTGGGTGAAGTTTTTCCTAGGAGAGTTTGTGGCAAGATCCCAGGAGGAGGTGTCCTCCCTGGTGGGTGAAACAGAGTTTCCTGTGACCTGGCTTGGGAGGAGGAGCCAGCCCAAAGACAGAGGACTAGGAAGGACCTGCAGTCCTGGGCTGGGAATTGTAACCTTCTCCCTGTAAAGACTCCTTTGGAGAGATCCGTTCTTGAGCAGTGCACTGGGAGAAGGGAAGGGAAGAGACTTCCTGATCAGCTATTCCCACCCCACTGAGGAAAGAAAAAGTTCTGGTTTTATTTCTCCAATGGCTTTCATAACATGACTGAGGCTTAGTAAAGGACTAACAGCCTAGATACAAAGGAAGAAATTGTGCAGCACAGGTCTGTTTTCCATGTCCTTCTCCCTTTGGCACTGTTTTAAAGGCAGAACTGACCAAACTTACAATGTTCTGTGCACAGTTATGTTTTGCTTAGGCAAATGCTCAAGGTGCCGACAAAAGCAGGGTGAGATTCGGGGTTGTTTTGAAGGCAGCACTTTGAGGATACACTCTTGAACTCTGAGCAGCAGAGTGAACCCCCTTGAGTTCAGCCTTTCTCACCTCCTCAGTCCAGATTTATTTACTGCTCTGTGCCCTTCCTCATACTTCAGGTGTGTTTGACAAGTTCTGCAAAGGCCTGCTAGGCAGGTGCTCCCAAAGCATAAACTGTGGTTTAATCATTCACTCTTCTGGCTTTTCAGAAAGTCAACCCAAATATTGAGTACTACATAAAAAACAGCACGGACTTCATTGCAACCAAAGATGGATTCGTCCTGACAAATGTGGTACTGGAGTCCCCAGAAACTGTAACCATTGAGGTAGGGCAGCTTTCTTCATATCTTGCTGGGGTCATGGAAGGGAGGGTAGTGTGGTGAGGAGACAGACAAGGTATGTTGTTCACAAAGGTCCCACCGTGTACCTTGGGAGCGAGCTGGAGATCTAGGAAGTCCCTAAGCTCTCTCTTTGCCATGTTCACACAGGCTGTTGGAAAAGACACGGTGAGCCTGCAGGAGGCGAGCACTGTGATTGTGGTGGAGGTCATGCGTGCCGCAGGTAGGTTGAGTGTCTCTTTGGTTTCTGCTTTGTGGAGATAACTGGAGAGTGTTTTCTTCTTCTGTGGGCAAACTGGCAAGGACAGGTCACCCACTAAAGTCTGTGGACCTGGCCTGAGACCAACCTCCTACCTACAGGAGGTTCTACAGTGACTATGAGAGAAAATAACATCCGTACGATGCTGTCACCCCGTGCCTCAAGCAGCCTGCTGAGACTTTAAGTAGTGCTGTGTATTGTACTGTCTTGTTATTCTAAAGCTAAATCTGGGGTTACCAGTGTGCGCTCGCAGCCCAGAAAGCCAACCATATCTTGGGCTGCATCAAGAGGAGTGTGACCAGCAGGTCGAAGGAGGTGATCCTGCCCCTCTACTCTGCTCTCGTGAGACCTCACTTGGAGCATTGTGTGCAGTTCTGGTGTCCTCAACATCAAAAGGACATGGAACTGTTGGAACAAGTCCAGAGGAGGCCACGAGGATGATCAGGGACTGGAGCACCTCCTGTATGGAGACAGGCTGAGAAAGTTGAGGCTGTTCAGCCTGGAGAAGAGAAGGCTGCGTGGAGACCTCAGAGCAGCCTTTCAGTATCTGCAGGGGGCCTACAAGGATGCTGGGGAGGGACTCTTCATCAGGGACTGTAGTGAGAGGACAAGGGGTAACGGGTTCAAACTGAAACAGGGGAAGTTTAGATTGGATCTAAGGAAGAAATTCTTTACTGTGAGGGTGGTGAGGCACTGGAATGGGTTGCCCAGGGAGGTTGTGAATGCTCCATCCTTGGCAGTGTTCAAGGCCAGGTTGGATGAGGCCTTGGGTGGTAGAGTTTAGTGTGAGGTGTCCCTGCCCATGGCAGGGGGGTTGGAACTAGAAGATCTTAAAGTCCTTTCCAACCCTAACTATTCTATGATTCTAAAAAAGTGCCATTTTTAGGCTTTGTAACACTGTTTTGTTTTTCTTGTAGCTGGAGCTGTAACCTCATCTGATAAGGCATACACTGCTCAGGATATGGCTATCTTAGGTGGTACATTAGCAGCACTGCTATTCCTTGCCTTAGTCTTCCTTGGAGTGATGATATATAAACAGTACAGAAAACCAGTCAAATACCTGATAAGGAAAAAGGTAAGTGCCTTTTTGTACCTGAATTTGAGTTACAAAGTGGGATCTGAGGAGGTTTTAAGGATGGGATGGGCTGTCCACATACTACATGTCCGTGTGAAAGTGATAAATTGCTCCTGAGACACTGTTTGCAACGGTAGCATCGCTTTGGTGATGTTTGCTGTTGTTCTTTTCTGCCCCCCGAGGCTGGAGCTGCATGGTAGATGATGAGCAGACATGGGAAGGTGAGGACCACAGCTCCACGGAGCACAAAATCTAGGATGAACGTGGCACATCAGAGACAGTCTGTGAAAAACCTGTGTCTGTGGCATGAACCACTGTTCATCCTACCCCTGTGGTCAAAAGAGATAAAGGCTCCTTCATACCTTATCCTAAAACCTGGACTTAGACAGTTGTCTGTAGCTGATCTGTTTCCTTTTAGTGCTCTCAAGTCCATGGCAAGCTGTTTGCTTTGAAGTTGAGGAGATAATTCCTCTGACCAGATGCTGGTTGGTCTCTGCATTAGGATGGGAGTGTCAAGATCCTAGACCCCACCGACTACAACATGAGTCCAGAGCACATAGCTGAGGTGAATACTTCATACCTCACCCTGAGTGAGGTGAATCCCACTCCAGGGTAATACCCAAGGTGGATGGGTACAACTCAGTACACATTGCTGGTGCACAGCCCTCCTGGAAAACATGCCCGTGCTTATCTGAAAAGTAATTCAGAAATGGAGTCAGTAGAAAATAGCTGTTCTAAGGAGCTGTATCTCTCCCAGGCTTCAAATAGGTCTAACTGCAAACCAAGCAGTAGTAGCTCAGCCTTTTCAGCCACTCCCTCTTCCCCTGTGTCTTCTCCTTTCACCACAATCACAAGGTGTCTCTCTTCCTGCAGTTCTCAAAGGAAATCGCTGGGGGTTTCCAGAACCAAAGCGACAAGCAAGATTCACCCCCAGATGTGAGCACCAAACAGCATAAGACACCAGAGAACGGCAGTGTTCGGTCCATGACACATGTACTGAAGCAACCGGCATTTCCATTGCCCTCTTCCAACACAGAAGAAATTAACAGCCCCCCAAAGCCTTCTGTAGCTTCCACCATCACCTTTGACCAGGAAGAGAAAGAGGAAGAAGTGGAAGAGACGGAACCTAAGAAGGAAGTGAAGTCTATCCTGAAGACAGACAGGAGTATGGCAGATGATGGCTACAAAGCTGTGTGGTTTAAGACCAGTGTGGATCCAGAAGCTAGAGAAACAGTCGAAGTGATTGAGGACAATGCAGTAGGTAGTGATGATGAGAGTGAGCAAGATATGCAGGAGAAAGGAGGAGGAGGAAGAAGATTATGACAAGAATGATGATCACAGAGGGCTGGGAGTGTCCTCAGCCTGAGAGCTCCCTGCCAGCTGCAGAAATGATGGTCAACAAGTCTCACACAGATGCAGTGACAGATGACAGTGACCTAGGATGGAAATAGGCCTGCACCCACCCTCCTCACTCCTTCCCCCAGACAAAACAGGCAGTCTAAGCCGCTTTGCTGACATGGAGCCCATGTTTCTGCTCAGGGGAAAAGCTGGAATGCAGGAGGATGAGGTTGCCTGTCCTGCTTGTCTGAATGCAGTGCTTAAAGCCAGAAGAGATTATAGCTACTTTGACACTTTTGTGAGACCTTGAAGTATCACTTAGGATCTGGGGGATGGATGGACATGTTTCATGGGAGCAACTGAATTACGCAACCCAGTGCTCATCTGCTCTTGGTGGGTAACTAAGCCACCACTGACTGCTTGGCTGTTCCCTTTAGGGTGTTGGAGTTTGATGCCAACTGCAGGGTGTAAGGCAGGGCAAGTCACCCTGCCCCTGCTTCAGACTGCATCCAGAAGCTCGTTTCAAGGCTTGGCTCTGCTTTCCACCATGCCAGACTCTGCTCCGGCACCAGCAGCCAGTGTGTGCCACCACTGTCCTTGTCCTGCCAGCAGACAGGAATTTACATGCTGGGGAGCTGCTGTTTCCTCTATCTCTGATAAACAAAGGCTGATCACATGCTCTTTAGTGAAGGACTTTGTCATCAATTTTTCTGTGTCATAAAACCTGTAATTGTGCAGTACTTCATCTGTCAGGGAAAAGAAAGACTCCTGCCAGGACCTGCCTACAAAATCCCAGGGCTATTTTGTGCTCCCTGGGCTTTTGGCACAATGGGTATCATTCCAGAGGTGCTGAATGTGGGGTCCAGCACGTTGTTTCCCTTTTTGACCTTGTCCAGCAGGGCTCAAGGTGTTGTTTTTGTTGTTGCTGCTGAAGGTGGAGGTCAGCATTGCCTCCAAGTGCCAGATGTCACCATCAGTTCTCTGCTCCTCTCTTGGCTCAGATGCCAACCGCTTTGCGTACCACCTTTCTCCATTCAGGAGGAGCATAGCAGGCTCTTCTGCTGGTAAACCACCATCTACGGCAGGGTGGTGAATTTGGCCCCGCTAGCTGTTACTGTGATGAAGGGACAGGCACAGGTACACACAACACCCCTATACCAGCTGCCCCCTAAGTGTGTGAGAGCAGAAACACCTCCTGCTTTCCAGCAGCACTTTTTCTAGCCTTGGGATTACTTGAGGCACAACTTTCCTTTCACTTTCGCATTTGGAGGCTGTTCTCTGTGATCTGTCCTTCTCTAACTTTTCCTTCTACACGCTGGAAAAAGGAGAAATCCTTTTCTGCTTGTCCGGAAGCCTGTTTCATGATACCTGTGACCGAGGACTGAACTGAATGGTTTCCAGCAAAAGGCAGGTCGTGTGGGCTACATTTCCCTCATTGCTGTGCCCTATGTGATCTGTTCCTGTCCGTTGGCATGCTGTTGTCAGCCTGTTTTCCCTTTGCTGCTGTATTTTTTGGGTCTCACATGCATTGGGGCGCTGATTTATGAGTTCCCTCCGTTTGCACTCTGTCCGTTTGCAATCTGTTGGTGCTTCACCTTCTCCTCACTGCTGTGCTTCTCATGCTTTTGGCCTTTTGTGTTTGTGCGAATCGTGAACTGAATTTGAATGTTGAGTGCTGTTTGAGTCGAGGCAGCCTCAGTCTGCAGTTCATTAAATGGGTGCTCTGGCTTCCCACTGCTGGTGTGTGATTGAAATCCCATCAACGTGCTGCTCACCTGCTAGGTTCCCTGCTGGCAGTTCCTCCCTCTGCAGCCCCAGCTGCTCAGTCTGTTCCCCCACAAGCTTTTGTGTTCCTTTATCCTGCAAAATTCCTACTGGAATTACACGGAAGTTGGTGCTTGCCAAGAGAAAAGTTAAACCGCAGCACTAAGGAGGGTAAAAATGTGTTCAACTAGTGCCCTCACACGGACAGCCAAAGCATCTGCCTTTTATCCTACACAGCTTGAATGAGAAAGCTGAAGCACCTCCCATATGGAGAGAGGCTAAGAAGGTTGGGGCTGCTCAGCCTGAAGAAGAGAGGCTGCATGGAGACTTCAGAGCAGCTTCCAGTGTCTGAAGGGGGCCTACAAGATAGCTGGAGAGGATGCTTCATCAGGGACTGCAGTGACGGGACAAGGGGTGATGGGTTCAAACTGAAACAGGGGAAGTTCAGGTTGGATCTAAGGCAAAAGTTCTTCCCTGTGAGGGTGCTGAGGCACTGGCACAGGGTGCCCAGAGAAGCTGTGGCTGCCCCATCTTTGGCAGTGTTCAAGGCCAGGTTGGACAGGGCTTGGGAGACAAGGTCTGGTGTGAAGCATTCCCAGAACCCATGACAAGGGGTTGGACCTGGATGATCGTAAGGTCCTTTCCAAACCAAACCTTTCTCTAATTCTATGCTCAGCACAATTCTAAGGAATTAGTTCTTTCGTTAGTATAACCGTGGTTTAGCAGAGTAGGAGAATATGCTTGCTGTTGTCAACAAACAACCGTCTGCGGGGGCAGAACAGTAGTTTCAGTGTGGCGGTGGTAGATCTGGGTTTGAGATTGCAGGTGGAAGCTGAAGGGAGACTGGAAGGCATTGCAGAGGTGACAAGGCTACTAAACTGATGCTTGTGACTTTTCTGAGCTTTGAGCATCCTCTTTTGGAGTAACCCACACGTAAGACGTGACCATCTCATTCTTAGCCTCTGCAGAGAAAAGCAGCAACAGCTCTTGGATGCCAGGGCAAACTGTAAATCTGAACTGAAATCAGCAGGTGCAAGCAGGGAGTTTGAAAAGTCAAGTAAAACACACATTTTTACCCTCACGAAGTAACAGAAACAAACCAAACCAATTCCCAGGTGTCTGGAGATTAATTTCTGCTAGCCCAAGTTCTGGCCCCATTTAGAACTGAAGAACCTCATCGCGTCTTCACTGAGGTAGCTGACGTCAAGTGCATCCTTTTGTCTTTTTTTGCCTCTAGGAGAAAAATGGCCTTGGCACATGGCTGATAAATGTGCAGAGGACGTTATATGTGTCAGGGTTTAGTTTCGAAGGGGTGGAAGATGCTTGGAGACCTATTCTGTTTGTATTCAGGAGAGCAGAACCATCTAGCATTTATCTGAATCAATAGTGAACCCTGATCTCTGCAACCACGTAACCCAGATAAAATTATTCTTGATCTCAAGGAGCAAAAACCAAATGATAAATAGTCTACTGCAGAAGACTTGGTTTAACCTGATTTGCTTTGGATATGCAGCATCTTTAGCTTCAAAGGGATTCTTTTTCCTTCCAAAACAAGTCAATTCAATTTTATTCTGGTTTATACAATTTATTTTTTCATTACTTTGTTACTAAGCCCTTATAAAAGTAAAACTGACCTCAGCAGACCTGTGAATGGAAACTTAAAGAAATAGGATGAACTCTGTCATGTGGATGTTGAGCAAACTATGGCCTTTACTTTCTATAAATATATATTTTATCCAATCAATAAAAACAAAGCAGTCACCAAATAGATTCAAAGGAACAGATGTGGAACTATAATGAAAACTGAGGCTGTGGAAATGACCTGTGAGAGCAGTGACCCAGTGGTAATACCCAGATAGAAATTGTATTTCAGGGAGTATTTCAGTGGTGTTTACAGCAGCAAAGGCAGTGGCTGAAGCAGAGTGAAAACCAGCACAAGATCCGCATTCCTCAGTAGTAACAGTCTGCTGTCTCCAAACACGTTCAAAGTTTTCCTTCCCGAGCCTCCTCCCAGTGCCTTTTCCCCCCTGTTCGTGGCTCAACAAAGTCAAATTTTACATTATAAAATCAGGAAGTTGCATAAACTCACTGACCTGCGGTCAAGATTTCACAAGATTTCCTTCACCACCGTCTGCCCACACACAAATACTGTGTCCTAAGACTTTTGTGTGTGTGTGATTAAAAAAGACAACTTTGATTCAACTGAAACTTGGAGGACTCTCCTCCAAGACAGTCACTGATGCAGAAAGTCAGGATATTCATAAAATGGAAGCACTTGCTACCAGGTTTGGCTTTGGGTTATTACTCTCATCTCTGTTAGCTGGACGTGTTGCAGCATACATGTATGGCTCTGTATCTGAGCCAGGGTTCAAGAACAGAATGAAAACCAGTTATCAGAAAGGATACCTAGGCTCAGAAATCTTATTCAGGGCAATATTCAACAACAGGTGATTCACCACATAATTTCAAAGTTTTAGAAACACGTGCTGGCCACAACATCTTGATATAAAAGTTCTAACAACAATGGCAATACTCATCATAAGAAAGTGCTGCAGAATACAGTAGGTGGAAAGATTGAAATCCAGTTTTAAAGCGTTCAGTCTGAGCATATTATATCTAAATGTGTTGTACCTTGTCCCCAAGAGCAGCTCAAGATCTCTGCTTGCATTCCTTATCGTTTCCTCTTCAAACAGCTTAGAAAACTGCTCTCAGGCTTGGAAACTTGTTATTATAACATGGGTTAGCCTTGGAGAGCTCCTGTAACACATAAAACAAAAGATGTGTTGGAGAGAAAGTGATTGTCCTCTCACAGAGATCTCAGCACTACTGGGTTTCCCTGGCTCCTGAACACCGTGAAGCACCCATCTTAGGCTAAACCTTAGGTGGCCTCTTTTGCACCCAGCAGTGCCTGCTCCGTTAGCGGGTCCTTGAGTTACCGCAATGTACCACCTTTCTGAAGGGTCCCACTTTATCGCTCGTGTGTAGAACACTAATGGAGATGGATTGATGCTATCAGGCAACATGTTAAAATACTCTGTATTTCTAGAAGCAGAAAAGTTAGGAGATCACATTATGTGTGATCCTCTGTTTCTTCACAGGCTCTTGGAAGAGCCCCAAAAGAATGAGAAAGCACAAGCTTGTCTTCAGAGGAAAGTGGTTACTTGCAGCTACTTTGGGGGTCTCAAATGCTGCATTGTATTTGGCAGGGATGCCTGGAAAGTGAGGTTTTGTGTGACAACAGAGGGGAGCTAGTGGCTGGTTGCATGTGAAAAGTCAGCCTCCCCTCAGAGAAAATGAGAACCATGGAATGGTTTGGGTTGAAGGGAGAGTGAAGCTCATCCGGTTCCAGCCGCTGCCACGGGCAGGGACACCTTCCACTAGAGCAGCTTGCTCCGAGCTCCTGCCAGGGATGGGGCAGCCACAGCTTCCTTGGGCAAGTAACAGATTTATTTTCTGTCAGAGAAATAACCTGGAGAAACCAGCGAGTCGGTCATTAGCAGAGCCTCATCCAGACGAGCAGCGGAGTTGAGCTGGAAACACATGGGAGCAGGCAGAGAAGGACCCGGGAATCCTCCTTATGGTGACCATGCTTCCGTTAGACCGTTAATTAGAAGTGAATTCATGATAAAGTTAATCATGTATTTCACCTGCCTGAACCGCTCGGCGCGAGGCGCCTGAGGCAAACTCGGTTTCTCCGGATGCCCCGGCCGGCGCTGCGGGGCGGGCTCTGGGCGGAACCAATCAGGAAGGGCGTGGCGCGGGAGTTGGCCAATGGCGAGAAGGCTGGCGGCGGTTGGGGGTTTAAATTTGGAAGGGGGTGGGGACCGATTCTGACGTCACAGCGCGGGGCTCCTTGGGAGTTGCGCGCGGGGGCTGAGGGGAGAGGAGAGAAGGGGTGGAGGAGCGGCTGCGGCTTCTCGTCGCGCTCGGTGCTAACGGGCAGCCTGCACGGGGTGAGGGAAAGTCTCCGCTGCGCTCCTCATCCCCGCCGGGCATCGGCTCAGCGCAGGGTCGAGCCTCGCCCGTACTCCCAGCCCGCTGCAACTACTCGTAGGTGAGGGCCGTGACTCAGTTTGCGATGCTGCCGGGACGCCTGTCGCCAGGCTCAGAGGGGGTGGTAGCCTCGGGGAGGGAAGGGAGCACGCAGGTGAGGAGGGAAACGGTTTAATCTTAGTAGCCTTTGGTGCTAACATCAGCTGCCCGAGGTTCCTGGGTGTGAAGAAGTGGTTAGCTCTTGTTCCGTGTAGTTGACATGGAGGGGAGTTATGCATGCCCAGTTGCCTGTCAAAGCTGGGGACCTGAGCGGTGTGCTGCTGGCTGCACGGAGAGAGTGTGGTGCATCGGGTAATTAAAGCAGCTGTGCCGGATTTCGGTTGAGTACCCTACTAATGACTCACTTCTGTGGTGTTTTTGTCCCTAAAGCAGAGGCTGTGATGTCCCAGGACTGCAGCGATGAGTGGGAGCTCAGCAAGGAGAATGTGCAGCCCCTGCGGCAGGGCCGTGTCATGTCCACCTTGCAGGAAGCCCTGGCTCAGCAGGAGACCTCCATGCACACTGCTGTTCAGCTCAAAAAACAGTGAGCAGGGTTTTGACACCTTTCCTCTTATCTTCCTGCTTCCTCCTCCTGTTTTATGTCTTATTTAACTCTACTGATTTCATAGGCATTAAGAAAAGCATAAAAGATCTGAGGATAGTCTGTGCTACTGTCACACTCCAGGTCTTTTGGACTAATGCTGTGGGTGTTATACAGTAGACTACTATTTGTAGGCTTGTAACAGCATTCAAGCAGCAAACATTAGGGAGATTCAGCTGTGTACTGATTTGGAGAGTACTTTTAAATGTACTCATTAATTAAAACACTTAAAGGTTACAAGGAGGAGAGTGTTTTTTTTTGTCTTTCCTATATTATTCTTTTGCAGCAGAGTAGCTTTTAGGTGGTAATTATTTCCTACTATCAGAATGTAGACACGACACAGTTGTCTCTGCATGTTTTGTCTGGATTCCAAAGGCTGAATGGGCAAAGTCAGCTTGGATCTGGTCTGTGTTGCCCACATTATTGCATGGATACAACTGTATGACTTCAGGGGGCATCTGTGTCCCAAAGCTGTTCAGTTACAGCTGTATTGTCTGATGCTCAAATGTGCATGCCCTGTGAAGGCCAAGTTGTCTTTATGACGAGTCTGCATAGTTGTGTCTGTATGATGTCACAATTGGAAGCCCTGGTGCTTGTCATGCTGTCCCCTGTGGGTGATTTCCTGTGAAGTCAGCAGTGTCTGTGAACCCTTGTCAGCTGGATCTGGATGTATTTTTCATGGAAAGCCATGGAATTATTATTGTATAGGGATTTGCAAGAGGGTTTGTCCAACTTGATTCAAGTTTGTGAGGTGTGATGATTGAGCACAGCCTTCCGATAAGAAGGAGCTGGAGAGCTCTACAGGATCAGTTCAGAGCCAATGCTGAAGACAAACTAGTGTTCTTATCTAACTCAAAGTGCAAGGTGGTTTTTTTGTCTTAATGTGCTTCTTGAGGGAGAAGTCATCACCTTGTAGGGATAGAATGGTGCCCAGGAGTTGAAGAATGAGACAAGATGATGGCTGCTGCCAGTCTGGCCACTTAAATGTGTTTTCACTGTGTTGTCTGGTACAGTTCTACAGTTGTCTATCATCAGGCTTTTCCATCACCTCCTTCTGTACTTAAAGAAGAGATGCTTTAAGCAGAAATTGAACTTCACGATTTATCTGTCTACTACTAACACTTCATAACAGAACTTTCTGTCAAGAGAAACCCTATAAACTTTGTGATAGTAAAATTTCTTGGGAATAACCTTGGAAAGATACATACCTGCTATTGTGAAATAATGATACGTTTCCCAGCACTTTCATTTTGAAGAGGGGTGAAAATGTGCGCTTTTTTTTTTATTTTTTTTATTTTTTTTTTTTTTTAAATTATTCTAGTGTCAGTGAAAGCTCAAGTCTGAATACATGCTAACTCGGCCTTTGTTTTAGTACACCTATTAAGTGGTGTAAGTGAGAGTCAAAGTCTTACCTCTGGGACCGGTGAGTTCCCTTTTGTTTCAGAAGAAAGACTAGAAAGGTCAGATATCCTTGTAAATGTTTGGGGAAAATATTCTAGTTTAATAAGATAAGATTTTATAACAATTTTTTTATGTTGTGTTTCAGTACTATGCCTGATAGTTTTCTAAATCTCCATGTGTTGCACAGCAGCAGAAGCCTTGTATCTTACTCGGAACTGACTTCCTTTTTATATATCCTTCTGTAGGTACATCAAGTGGACAGAGCAAACCTTCCCCCAGGGTGGGAAAGAGAGCAATCTGCCTGCATTACTGGAAAGGGCCGTGAAAGCTCTAAATGAACAGAAACAGTTTTACGAAGATCCCCGTTATCTTAACCTCTGGCTCAAGTTTGTAAGTGTTTTGTTAATATCTTGGGTGCTGCTTTTTCTTGGTATTATGTCCTTTGTACACAGTTAAGCTGTTTTTTTTTTCTCAACGGAGTCAAAGTATATATGTACAACTAGTTAAACATCAGAAGTATCTGCAAACGTTGCCTAGTTCCAAATTCCACTTCTCATTGTCAATAGGATATTCAGTCCTTTTTGGAGCCCTTCAGTTTGGACAGCTAGAAAGTCCACAAATTTTGTTTTGGAAAGTTAGTGTGAATGAGTAGAGCTTGATTATTTAAGGATAAAAGTTAAAGATGTGTTTCAGATGTCATATCTGTCCTACCAGGTGTTTTAACTTGTGTCTTGTATCCACATCCTGTGTTTAAGCAAAACCAAGCTGAGTGTGATCTGGTTTTGCCCTGTCTCTCAGTTGCTGTAGTTTTTGTTTTGAAAGATCTTAACATTCTGCAAGTAGCAGTGTCAGCTTGCCTTGCCTTTTCAGTAAGTTTACTTATGTTTTATGAAGGTGTGTGAAATGCAAGCAGCAACTTTGTGTCTCTTTCACAGTGAATTCCAGAACTCTGAAGATGCTCAACTCCAGAAACCATCTCATTCTGAGGTGTCGTCGGGTCGCCGCAGTGTCGGGTCGCCGCAGTGTCGGGTCGCCGCAGTGTCGGGTCGCCGCAGTGTCGGGTCGCCGCAGTGTCGGGTCGCCGCAGTGTCGGGTCGCCGCAGTGTCGGGTCGCCGCAGTGTCGGGTCGCCGCAGTGTCGGGTCGCCGCAGTGTCGGGTCGCCGCAGTGTCGGGTCGCCGCAGTGTCGGGTCGCCGCAGTGTCGGGTCGCCGCAGTGTCGGGTCGCCGCAGTGTCGGGTCGCCGCAGTGTCGGGTCGCCGCAGTGTCGGGTCGCCGCAGTGTCGGGTCGCCGCAGTGTCGGGTCGCCGCAGTGTCGGGTCGCCGCAGTGTCGGGTCGCCGCAGTGTCGGGTCGCCGCAGTGTCGGGTCGCCGCAGTGTCGGGTCGCCGCAGTGTCGGGTCGCCGCAGTGTCGGGTCGCCGCAGTGTCGGGTCGCCGCAGTGTCGGGTCGCCGCAGTGTCGGGTCGCCGCAGTGTCGGGTCGCCGCAGTGTCGGGTCGCCGCAGTGTCGGGTCGCCGCAGTGTCGGGTCGCCGCAGTGTCGGGTCGCCGCAGTGTCGGGTCGCCGCAGTGTCGGGTCGCCGCAGTGTCGGGTCGCCGCAGTGTCGGGTCGCCGCAGTGTCGGGTCGCCGCAGTGTCGGGTCGCCGCAGTGTCGGGTCGCCGCAGTGTCGGGTCGCCGCAGTGTCGGGTCGCCGCAGTGTCGGGTCGCCGCAGTGTCGGGTCGCCGCAGTGTCGGGTCGCCGCAGTGTCGGGTCGCCGCAGTGTCGGGTCGCCGCAGTGTCGGGTCGCCGCAGTGTCGGGTCGCCGCAGTGTCGGGTCGCCGCAGTGTCGGGTCGCCGCAGTGTCGGGTCGCCGCAGTGTCGGGTCGCCGCAGTGTCGGGTCGCCGCAGTGTCGGGTCGCCGCAGTGTCGGGTCGCCGCAGTGTCGGGTCGCCGCAGTGTCGGGTCGCCGCAGTGTCGGGTCGCCGCAGTGTCGGGTCGCCGCAGTGTCGGGTCGCCGCAGTGTCGGGTCGCCGCAGTGTCGGGTCGCCGCAGTGTCGGGTCGCCGCAGTGTCGGGTCGCCGCAGTGTCGGGTCGCCGCAGTGTCGGGTCGCCGCAGTGTCGGGTCGCCGCAGTGTCGGGTCGCCGCAGTGTCGGGTCGCCGCAGTGTCGGGTCGCCGCAGTGTCGGGTCGCCGCAGTGTCGGGTCGCCGCAGTGTCGGGTCGCCGCAGTGTCGGGTCGCCGCAGTGTCGGGTCGCCGCAGTGTCGGGTCGCCGCAGTGTCGGGTCGCCGCAGTGTCGGGTCGCCGCAGTGTCGGGTCGCCGCAGTGTCGGGTCGCCGCAGTGTCGGGTCGCCGCAGTGTCGGGTCGCCGCAGTGTCGGGTCGCCGCAGTGTCGGGTCGCCGCAGTGTCGGGTCGCCGCAGTGTCGGGTCGCCGCAGTGTCGGGTCGCCGCAGTGTCGGGTCGCCGCAGTGTCGGGTCGCCGCAGTGTCGGGTCGCCGCAGTGTCGGGTCGCCGCAGTGTCGGGTCGCCGCAGTGTCGGGTCGCCGCAGTGTCGGGTCGCCGCAGTGTCGGGTCGCCGCAGTGTCGGGTCGCCGCAGTGTCGGGTCGCCGCAGTGTCGGGTCGCCGCAGTGTCGGGTCGCCGCAGTGTCGGGTCGCCGCAGTGTCGGGTCGCCGCAGTGTCGGGTCGCCGCAGTGTCGGGTCGCCGCAGTGTCGGGTCGCCGCAGTGTCGGGTCGCCGCAGTGTCGGGTCGCCGCAGTGTCGGGTCGCCGCAGTGTCGGGTCGCCGCAGTGTCGGGTCGCCGCAGTGTCGGGTCGCCGCAGTGTCGGGTCGCCGCAGTGTCGGGTCGCCGCAGTGTCGGGTCGCCGCAGTGTCGGGTCGCCGCAGTGTCGGGTCGCCGCAGTGTCGGGTCGCCGCAGTGTCGGGTCGCCGCAGTGTCGGGTCGCCGCAGTGTCGGGTCGCCGCAGTGTCGGGTCGCCGCAGTGTCGGGTCGCCGCAGTGTCGGGTCGCCGCAGTGTCGGGTCGCCGCAGTGTCGGGTCGCCGCAGTGTCGGGTCGCCGCAGTGTCGGGTCGCCGCAAACTCATCTTTTCCTCTCTTGTTCTGTATTACATTCCCATGGAAATTTCCCTTGGATTAGAGCTCTTTCTGCTGTGATGGAATGTGGAGGACCTGCTGGAGTACTGTGTTCTTAATCCACAGATTCATGTAGGTGAGCTGATCCACTGCAAAACAGAATGCTGAGTAAAGCCTAGGATTAAGCAATGAATGGGAATGGGTCCAGGTCTGCACAAGGGCTGGGTGAAGTTTTTCCTAGGAGTGTTTGTGGCAAGATCCCAGGAGGAGGTGTCCTCCCTGGTGGGTGAAACAGAGTTTCCTGTGACCTGGCTTGGGAGGAGGAGCCAGCCCAAAGACAGAGGACTAGGAAGGATCTGCAGTCCTGAGCTGGGAATTGTAACCTTCTCCCTGTAAAGACTCCTTTGGAGAGATCCGTTCTTGAGCAGTGCACTGGGAGAAGGGAAGGGAAGAGACTTCCTGATCAGCTATTCCCACCCCACTGAGGAAAGAAAAAGTTCTGGTTTTATTTCTCCAATGGCTTTCATAACATGACTGAGGCTTAGTAAAGGACTAACAGCCTAGATACAAAGGAAGAAATTGTGCAGCACAGGTCTGTTTTCCATGTCCTTCTCCCTTTGGCACTGTTTTAAAGGCAGAACTGACCAAACTTACAATGTTCTGTGCACAGTTATGTTTTGCTTAGGCAAATGCTCAAGGTGCCGACAAAAGCAGGGTGAGATTCGGGGTTGTTTTGAAGGCAGCACTTTGAGGATACACTCTTGAACTCTGAGCAGCAGAGTGAACCCCCTTGAGTTCAGCCTTTCTCACCTCCTCAGTCCAGATTTATTTACTGCTCTGTGCCCTTCCTCATACTTCAGGTGTGTTTGACAAGTTCTGCAAAGGCCTGCTAGGCAGGTGCTCCCAAAGCATAAACTGTGGTTTAATCATTCACTCTTCTGGCTTTTCAGAAAGTCAACCCAAATATTGAGTACTACATAAAAAACAGCACGGACTTCATTGCAACCAAAGATGGATTCGTCCTGACAAATGTGGTACTGGAGTCCCCAGAAACTGTAACCATTGAGGTAGGGCAGCTTTCTTCATATCTTGCTGGGGTCATGGAAGGGAGGGTAGTGTGGTGAGGAGACAGACAAGGTATGCTGTCCACAAAGGTCCCACCGTGTACCTTGGGAGCGAGCTGGAGATCTAGGAAGTCCCTTAGCTCTCTCTTTGCCATGTTCACACAGGCTGTTGGAAAAGACACGGTGAGCCTGCAGGAGGCGAGCACTGTGATTGTGGTGGAGGTCATGCGTGCCGCAGGTAGGTTGAGTGTCTCTTTGGTTTCTGCTTTGTGGAGATAACTGGAGAGTGTTTTCTTCTTCTGTGGGCAAACTGGCAAGGACAGGTCACCCACTAAAGTCTGTGGACCTGGCCTGAGACCAACCTCCTACCTACAGGAGGTTCTACAGTGACTATGAGAGAAAATAACATCCTTACGATGCTGTCACCCCGTGCCTCAAGCAGCCTGCTGAGACTTTAAGTAGTGCTGTGTATTGTACTGTCTTGTTATTCTAAAGCTAAATCTGGGGCTACCTCCTGCTGTTCCGTGGGTCAGAAAGAACCCAGGATATCTAATCATGGCAAAGGAGGGTTGTCCTGACACCGTGGTACATCATTGCTCCTTTTTAGCCAAATCCAGAGAAAACCGCAATGTTATTTCCTGATTATACAAAGCAGACAGAAGCTGGCACAACGCCACAAAGCCAGGCTTCCTCTTGATCCCAGGCTCAGGTCAAGTCAAGTTTTGTACTCCCAAGATAAAAATGTGGGTGCCTGGGTGTGCATTTGTCACTTCACACCTGAAACCACTGGCTGTGTAAAAACCACGTAAAAGCAATTTAAGGGTGCAGTCCAGCTCGCCCAGTTCAGGTGTCAGTACATGGGGATACAGCACTCCCAACAGCGGTACCAACACCTCTATGCAACTTTTAAATGTTGCCTTTGCTATTTAAATCGCACAAAATTTGATGACTATGCAAAAAAGTAGATTGAAGTTGCGCTGGAAGGCTCAGTGTCTGAGAGGAATTGTACTTTATACTATAGTCAGCATCCAGGAATAGCCTAAGCTGAGCTGAGCTAACCATTTGCGTGGCTAATCTGCAGGATATTTAAGCCTGGACACTAAGAGGCGGTGCTAAGGAATGTGCATCCAACAGGTCAGAGAGTGCTTTACTGAGTGTCCTGATATCCAGGGAGAAACTAGGGTTATTTTTATTACACTCTTCTTCTGGGAAGTGGTAACTGTACATTGGCCTCTGGTTTGCCAGAGCAAAGCTCGCGTGGATCTGGAGGTAAGTCATTCCCAAGGTGAGCCAGCTCTCACAGAGGCAGTGCGTGCTGCACAGTGCAGGAGGAGCTAAGGGTGGTGGAGCTCCACGTCAGCTCCATGGGCTGTGGCTCCCCAGGGGAGGTATGATGAAGCGTAGGTCCTAAGCTGTCACCAGCTGTATTAAGGATAAACTGAGGGTGCAGTCAGATGTGGAGGGAATACTCAAAGTCCATTCTCACAAAGAGGCCAGCATGAGAACAACACTGTGATTCATTAATCATTAAACTTCGGAGACTCGTTTACACTATAAAGTGAAGCTGGAACATGTAAATATGAAGAATCCACCACCACCAAAGCTGTTTAACCCTGAGGAGGTTACTGTCTTTCCACTGTAATGTTGATCTCTCTACAGATCTGCTTACACCGCCTGGTGGCTGAAAGCACAAGCTGCTCCTGAGAAGGCTGCTATGTATTGCTACAGCTACAAGAAGGCAGGGAAGGATTTCCTGTCCTGGGGACCTTCTAGAGCTTTTCCTGCTTTTTACACCTTTTTATTTCTTATTTTAACATGCTCATCAGTATCAGAGGTGATGCTCTGGATTAAAGGAAGTTTTGCATTTTCACATGTGTATAGGCTTCACTTTTCATTCTGGTGTACATGGGTGAGGTGGGAAAGTGAAAGATGTACCTAGCTTTACTTCATGTAACATCTGCTGACTTTATACTGTCATGTATCTATTAGGTTGGTTAAATCAGGGGGAAAAGTCATGTCCTGTGAATGGATGCTATTTCCACTTCATGTAACTTACTGGAATTTATAATGTTCTGTGGGTGGTCACTTTAAAAACAAACCCTGTGCTTTCAGAACAGCAACCAAATGGCTTTCTGTGATGTTAAGTATATCCCTGCCACGTTCAGCAGCACAGGATGCTTCTTTGCCCTTCCAAAATTGGTAGGAGTTTCTCCCACATTGGACTGTTAAAAAAGCTTCCATAAGCTTCCCTTCAAGAACGGGAAAATGGATGACCCGGGGAATTACAGACCAGTCAGTCTCACTTCTGTGCCTGGCAAACTCTGGGAGCAGATTGTCCTGCAAGGCAGGCTAAGGCATGTGAAAAACAAGGAGGTGCTTGGTGACAACCAGCATGGCTTCACTAAGGGGAAATCCTGTCTGACCAATTTGGTGGCCTTCTATGATGGGGCTACGGAACTGATGGACGGAGGCAGAGCAGTTGACGTCATCTACCTGGACTTGTGCAAAGCGTTCAACACTGTCCCACACGACATCCTTGTCTCTACATTGGAGAGACATCAATTTGATGGGTGGACCACTCGGTGGATAAAGAACTGGCTGGATGGCCACATGCAAAGAGTTGTGGTCAATGGCTTGATGTCTGGCTAGAGACCGGTAACGAGTGGTGTCCCTCAGGGATGGGTGTTGGGACCGGTCTTGTTCAACATCTTTGTCGGTGACATGGACAGTGGGATTGAGTGTGCCCTCAGCAAGTTTGCCGATGACACCAAGCTGTGTGGTTCGGTTGATAACGCTGGAGGGAAGGGATGCCATCCAGAGGGACCTCAACACGCTTGTGAGGTGGGCTGATGCCAACCTGATGAAGTTTAACCATGCCAAGTGCAAGGTCCTACACCTGGGTCGGAGCAATCCCAGGCACGGCTACAGGTTGAGCAAAGAAGAGATTCAGAGCAGCCGTGTGGAGGAGGGCTTGGGAGTGTTGGTCGATGAGAAAATGAACATGAGCCGGCTGCAGTGTGCGCTCGCAGCCCAGAAAGCAACCGTATCCTGGGGCTGCATCAAGAGGAGCGTGACCAGCAGGTCGAAGGAGGTGATCCTGCCCCTGTGCTCTGCTCTCGTGAGACCTCACTTGGAGCATTGTGTGCAGTTCTGGTGTCCTCAACATAAAAAGGACACGGAACTGTTGGAACAAGTCCAGAGGAGGCCACGAGGATGAGCAGGGGACTGGAGCACCTCCCGTATGAAAACAGGCTGAGAAAGTTGGGGCTGTTCAGCCTGGAGAAGAGAAGGCTGCGTAGAGACCTCAGAGCAGCCTTCCAGTATCTGAAGGGGGCCTACAAGGATGCTGGGGATAGACTCTTCATCAGGGACTGTAGTGAGAGGACAAGGGGTAACGGGTTCAAACTGAAACAGGGGAAGTTTAGATTGGATCTAAGGAAGAAATTCTTTACTGAGAGGGTGGTGAGGCACTGGAGTGGGTTGCCCAGGGAGGTTGTGAGTGCTCCATCCTTGGCGGTGTTCAAGGCCAGGTTGGGTGAGGCCTTGGGTGATATGGTTTAGTGTGGGGTGTCCCTGCCCATGGCAGGGGGTTTGGAACTAAAAGATCTTAAGGTCTTTTCCAACCCAAACTATTCTATGATTCTATGATCTTAAAGTCCTTTCTAGCCCTAACTATTCTATGGTTCTAAAAAAGTGCCATTTTTAGGCTTTGTAACACTGTTTTGTTTTTCTTGTAGCTGGAGCTGTAACCTCATCTGATAAGGCATACACTGCTCAGGATATGGCTATCTTAGGTGGTACATTAGCAGCACTGCTATTCCTTGCCTTAGTCTTCCTTGGAGTGATGATATATAAACAGTACAGAAAACCAGTCAAATACCTGATAAGGAAAAAGGTAAGTGCCTTTTTGTACCTGAATTTGAGTTACAAAGTGGGATCTGAGGAGGTTTTAAGAATGGGATGGGCTGTCCACATACTACATGTCCGTGTGAAAGTGATAAATTGCTCCTGAGACACTGTTTGCAACGGTAGCATCGCTTTGGTGATGTTTGCTGTTGTTCTTTTCTGCCCCCCGAGGCTGGAGCTGCATGGTAGATGATGAGCAGACATGGGAAGGTGAGGACCACAGCTCCACGGAGCACAAAATCTAGGATGAACGTGGCACATCAGAGACAGTCTGTGAAAAACCTGTGTCTGTGGCATGAACCACTGTTCATCCTACCCCTGTGGTCAAAAGAGATAAAGGCTCCTTCATACCTTATCCTAAAACCTGGACTTAGACAGTTGTCTGTAGCTGATCTGTTTCCTTTTAGTGCTCTCAAGTCCATGGCAAGCTGTTTGCTTTGAAGTTGAGGAGATAATTCCTCTGACCAGATGCTGGTTGGTCTCTGCATTAGGATGGGAGTGTCAAGATCCTAGACCCCACCGACTACAACATGAGTCCAGAGCACATAGCTGAGGTGAATACTTCATACCTCACCCTGAGTGAGGTGAATCCCACTCCAGGGTAATACCCAAGGTGGATGGGTACAACTCAGTACACATTGCTGGTGCACAGCCCTCCTGGAAAACATGCCCGTGCTTATCTGAAAAGTAATTCAGAAATGGAGTCAGTAGAAAATAGCTGTTCTAAGGAGCTGTATCTCTCCCAGGCTTCAAATAGGTCTAACTGCAAACCAAGCAGTAGTAGCTCAGCCTTTTCAGCCACTCCCTCTTCCCCTGTGTCTTCTCCTTTCACCACAATCACAAGGTGTCTCTCTTCCTGCAGTTCTCAAAGGAAATCGCTGGGGGTTTCCAGAACCAAAGCGACAAGCAAGATTCACCCCCAGATGTGAGCACCAAACAGCATAAGACACCAGAGAACGGCAGTGTTCGGTCCATGACACATGTACTGAAGCAACCGGCATTTCCATTGCCCTCTTCCAACACAGAAGAAATTAACAGCCCCCCAAAGCCTTCTGTAGCTTCCACCATCACCTTTGACCAGGAAGAGAAAGAGGAAGAAGTGGAAGAGACGGAACCTAAGAAGGAAGTGAAGTCTATCCTGAAGACAGACAGGAGTATGGCAGATGATGGCTACAAAGCTGTGTGGTTTAAGACCAGTGTGGATCCAGAAGCTAGAGAAACAGTTGAAGTGATTGAGGACAATGCAGTAGGTAGTGATGATGAGAGTGAGCAAGATATGCAGGAGAAAGGAGGAGGAGGAAGAAGATTATGACAAGAATGATGATCACAGAGGGCTGGGAGTGTCCTCAGCCTGAGAGCTCCCTGCCAGCTGCAGAAATGATGGTCAACAAGTCTCACACAGATGCAGTGACAGATGACAGTGACCTAGGATGGAAATAGGCCTGCACCCACCCTCCTCACTCCTTCCCCCAGACAAAACAGGCAGTCTAAGCCGCTTTGCTGACATGGAGCCCATGTTTCTGCTCAGGGGAAAAGCTGGAATGCAGGAGGATGAGGTTGCCTGTCCTGCTTGTCTGAATGCAGTGCTTAAAGCCAGAAGAGATTATAGCTACTTTGACACTTTTGTGAGACCTTGAAGTATCACTTAGGATCTGGGGGATGGATGGACATGTTTCATGGGAGCAACTGAATTACGCAACCCAGTGCTCATCTGCTCTTGGTGGGTAACTAAGCCACCACTGACTGCTTGGCTGTTCCCTTTAGGGTGTTGGAGTTTGATGCCAACTGCAGGGTGTAAGGCAGGGCAAGTCACCCTGCCCCTGCTTCAGACTGCATCCAGAAGCTCGTTTCAAGGCTTGGCTCTGCTTTCCACCATGCCAGACTCTGCTCCGGCACCAGCAGCCAGTGTGTGCCACCACTGTCCTTGTCCTGCCAGCAGACAGGAATTTACATGCTGGGGAGCTGCTGTTTCCTCTATCTCTGATAAACAAAGGCTGATCACATGCTCTTTAGTGAAGGACTTTGTCATCAATTTTTCTGTGTCATAAAACCTGTAATTGTGCAGTACTTCATCTGTCAGGGAAAAGAAAGACTCCTGCCAGGACCTGCCTACAAAATCCCAGGGCTATTTTGTGCTCCCTGGGCTTTTGGCACAATGGGTATCATTCCAGAGGTGCTGAATGTGGGGTCCAGCACGTTGTTTCCCTTTTTGACCTTGTCCAGCAGGGCTCAAGGTGTTGTTTTTGTTGTTGCTGCTGAAGGTGGAGGTCAGCATTGCCTCCAAGTGCCAGATGTCACCATCAGTTCTCTGCTCCTCTCTTGGCTCAGATGCCAACCGCTTTGCGTACCACCTTTCTCCATTCAGGAGGAGCATAGCAGGCTCTTCTGCTGGTAAACCACCATCTACGGCAGGGTGGTGAATTTGGCCCCGCTAGCTGTTACTGTGATGAAGGGACAGGCACAGGTACACACAACACCCCTATACCAGCTGCCCCCTAAGTGTGTGAGAGCAGAAACACCTCCTGCTTTCCAGCAGCACTTTTTCTAGCCTTGGGATTACTTGAGGCGCAACTTTCCTTTCACTTTCGCATTTGGAGGCTGTTCTCTGTGATCTGTCCTTCTCTAACTTTTCCTTCTACACGCTGGAAAAAGGAGAAATCCTTTTCTGCTTGTCCGGAAGCCTGTTTCATGATACCTGTGACCGAGGACTGAACTGAATGGTTTCCAGCAAAAGGCAGGTCGTGTGGGCTACATTTCCCTCATTGCTGTGCCCTATGTGATCTGTTCCTGTCCGTTGGCATGCTGTTGTCAGCCTGTTTTCCCTTTGCTGCTGTATTTTTTGGGTCTCACATGCATTGGGGCGCTGATTTATGAGTTCCCTCCGTTTGCACTCTGTCCGTTTGCAATCTGTTGGTGCTTCACCTTCTCCTCACTGCTGTGCTTCTCATGCTTTTGGCCTTTTGTGTTTGTGCGAATCGTGAACTGAATTTGAATGTTGAGTGCTGTTTGAGTCGAGGCAGCCTCAGTCTGCAGTTCATTAAATGGGTGCTCTGGCTTCCCACTGCTGGTGTGTGATTGAAATCCCATCAACGTGCTGCTCACCTGCTAGGTTCCCTGCTGGCAGTTCCTCCCTCTGCAGCCCCAGCTGCTCAGTCTGTTCCCCCACAAGCTTTTGTGTTCCTTTATCCTGCAAAATTCCTACTGGAATTACACGGAAGTTGGTGCTTGCCAAGAGAAAAGTTAAACCGCAGCACTAAGGAGGGTAAAAATGTGTTCAACTAGTGCCCTCACACGGACAGCCAAAGCATCTGCCTTTTATCCTACACAGCTTGAATGAGAAAGCTGAAGCACCTCCCATATGGAGAGAGGCTAAGAAGGTTGGGGCTGCTCAGCCTGAAGAAGAGAGGCTGCATGGAGACTTCAGAGCAGCTTCCAGTGTCTGAAGGGGGCCTACAAGATAGCTGGAGAGGATGCTTCATCAGGGACTGCAGTGACGGGACAAGGGGTGATGGGTTCAAACTGAAACAGGGGAAGTTCAGGTTGGATCTAAGGCAAAAGTTCTTCCCTGTGAGGGTGCTGAGGCACTGGCACAGGGTGCCCAGAGAAGCTGTGGCTGCCCCATCTTTGGCAGTGTTCAAGGCCAGGTTGGACAGGGCTTGGGAGACAAGGTCTGGTGTGAAGCATTCCCAGAACCCATGACAAGGGGTTGGACCTGGATGATCGTAAGGTCCTTTCCAAACCAAACCTTTCTCTAATTCTATGCTCAGCACAATTCTAAGGAATTAGTTCTTTCGTTAGTATAACCGTGGTTTAGCAGAGTAGGAGAATATGCTTGCTGTTGTCAACAAACAACCGTCTGCGGGGGCAGAACAGTAGTTTCAGTGTGGCGGTGGTAGATCTGGGTTTGAGATTGCAGGTGGAAGCTGAAGGGAGACTGGAAGGCATTGCAGAGGTGACAAGGCTACTAAACTGATGCTTGTGACTTTTCTGAGCTTTGAGCATCCTCTTTTGGAGTAACCCACACGTAAGACGTGACCATCTCATTCTTAGCCTCTGCAGAGAAAAGCAGCAACAGCTCTTGGATGCCAGGGCAAACTGTAAATCTGAACTGAAATCAGCAGGTGCAAGCAGGGAGTTTGAAAAGTCAAGTAAAACACACATTTTTACCCTCACGAAGTAACAGAAACAAACCAAACCAATTCCCAGGTGTCTGGAGATTAATTTCTGCTAGCCCAAGTTCTGGCCCCATTTAGAACTGAAGAACCTCATCGCGTCTTCACTGAGGTAGCTGACGTCAAGTGCATCCTTTTGTCTTTTTTTGCCTCTAGGAGAAAAATGGCCTTGGCACATGGCTGATAAATGTGCAGAGGACGTTATATGTGTCAGGGTTTAGTTTCGAAGGGGTGGAAGATGCTTGGAGACCTATTCTGTTTGTATTCAGGAGAGCAGAACCATCTAGCATTTATCTGAATCAATAGTGAACCCTGATCTCTGCAACCACGTAACCCAGATAAAATTATTCTTGATCTCAAGGAGCAAAAACCAAATGATAAATAGTCTACTGCAGAAGACTTGGTTTAACCTGATTTGCTTTGGATATGCAGCATCTTTAGCTTCAAAGGGATTCTTTTTCCTTCCAAAACAAGTCAATTCAATTTTATTCTGGTTTATACAATTTATTTTTTCATTACTTTGTTACTAAGCCCTTATAAAAGTAAAACTGACCTCAGCAGACCTGTGAATGGAAACTTAAAGAAATAGGATGAACTCTGTCATGTGGATGTTGAGCAAACTATGGCCTTTACTTTCTATAAATATATATTTTATCCAATCAATAAAAACAAAGCAGTCACCAAATAGATTCAAAGGAACAGATGTGGAACTATAATGAAAACTGAGGCTGTGGAAATGACCTGTGAGAGCAGTGACCCAGTGGTAATACCCAGATAGAAATTGTATTTCAGGGAGTATTTCAGTGGTGTTTACAGCAGCAAAGGCAGTGGCTGAAGCAGAGTGAAAACCAGCACAAGATCCGCATTCCTCAGTAGTAACAGTCTGCTGTCTCCAAACACGTTCAAAGTTTTCCTTCCCGAGCCTCCTCCCAGTGCCTTTTCCCCCCTGTTCGTGGCTCAACAAAGTCAAATTTTACATTATAAAATCAGGAAGTTGCATAAACTCACTGACCTGCGGTCAAGATTTCACAAGATTTCCTTCACCACCGTCTGCCCACACACAAATACTGTGTCCTAAGACTTTTGTGTGTGTGTGATTAAAAAAGACAACTTTGATTCAACTGAAACTTGGAGGACTCTCCTCCAAGACAGTCACTGATGCAGAAAGTCAGGATATTCATAAAATGGAAGCACTTGCTACCAGGTTTGGCTTTGGGTTATTACTCTCATCTCTGTTAGCTGGACGTGTTGCAGCATACATGTATGGCTCTGTATCTGAGCCAGGGTTCAAGAACAGAATGAAAACCAGTTATCAGAAAGGATACCTAGGCTCAGAAATCTTATTCAGGGCAATATTCAACAACAGGTGATTCACCACATAATTTCAAAGTTTTAGAAACACGTGCTGGCCACAACATCTTGATATAAAAGTTCTAACAACAATGGCAATACTCATCATAAGAAAGTGCTGCAGAATACAGTAGGTGGAAAGATTGAAATCCAGTTTTAAAGCGTTCAGTCTGAGCATATTATATCTAAATGTGTTGTACCTTGTCCCCAAGAGCAGCTCAAGATCTCTGCTTGCATTCCTTATCGTTTCCTCTTCAAACAGCTTAGAAAACTGCTCTCAGGCTTGGAAACTTGTTATTATAACATGGGTTAGCCTTGGAGAGCTCCTGTAACACATAAAACAAAAGATGTGTTGGAGAGAAAGTGATTGTCCTCTCACAGAGATCTCAGCACTACTGGGTTTCCCTGGCTCCTGAACACCGTGAAGCACCCATCTTAGGCTAAACCTTAGGTGGCCTCTTTTGCACCCAGCAGTGCCTGCTCCGTTAGCGGGTCCTTGAGTTACCGCAATGTACCACCTTTCTGAAGGGTCCCACTTTATCGCTCGTGTGTAGAACACTAATGGAGATGGATTGATGCTATCAGGCAACATGTTAAAATACTCTGTATTTCTAGAAGCAGAAAAGTTAGGAGATCACATTATGTGTGATCCTCTGTTTCTTCACAGGCTCTTGGAAGAGCCCCAAAAGAATGAGAAAGCACAAGCTTGTCTTCAGAGGAAAGTGGTTACTTGCAGCTACTTTGGGGGTCTCAAATGCTGCATTGTATTTGGCAGGGATGCCTGGAAAGTGAGGTTTTGTGTGACAACAGAGGGGAGCTAGTGGCTGGTTGCATGTGAAAAGTCAGCCTCCCCTCAGAGAAAATGAGAACCATGGAATGGTTTGGGTTGAAGGGAGAGTGAAGCTCATCCGGTTCCAGCCCCTGCCACGGGCAGGGACACCTTCCACTAGAGCAGCTTGCTCCGAGCTCCTGCCAGGGATGGGGCAGCCACAGCTTCCTTGGGCAAGTAACAGATTTATTTTCTGTCAGAGAAATAACCTGGAGAAACCAGCGAGTCGGTCATTAGCAGAGCCTCATCCAGACGAGCAGCGGAGTTGAGCTGGAAACACATGGGAGCAGGCAGAGAAGGACCCGGGAATCCTCCTTATGGTGACCATGCTTCCGTTAGACCGTTAATTAGAAGTGAATTCATGATAAAGTTAATCATGTATTTCACCTGCCTGAACCGCTCGGCGCGAGGCGCCTGAGGCAAACTCGGTTTCTCCGGATGCCCCGGCCGGCGCTGCGGGGCGGGCTCTGGGCGGAACCAATCAGGAAGGGCGTGGCGCGGGAGTTGGCCAATGGGGAGGAGGCTGGCGGCGGTTGGAGGTTTAAATTTGGAAGGGGGTGCCTTGGTGCTTCCGCGCGCGGGCTGAGGGGAGAGGAGGAAAGAGGAAGCGGCGGTGGCGGTGGGAGAGCGGCTTCTCGTCGCGCTCGGTGCTAACGGGCAGCCTGCACGGGGTGAGGGAAAGTCTCCGCTGCGCTCCTCATCCCCGCCGGGCATCGGCTCAGCGCAGGGTCGAGCCTCGCCTGTACTCCCAGCCCGCTGCAACTACTCGTAGGTGAGGAGCCAGAGGGCCGTGACTCAGTTTGCGGTGCTGCCGGGACGCCTGTCGCCAGGCTCAGAGGGGGTGGTAGCCTCGGGGAGGGAAGGGAGCACGCAGGTGAGGAGGGAAACGGTTTAATCTTAGTAGCCTTTGGTGCTAACATCAGCTGCCCGAGGTTCCTGGGTGTGAAGAAGTGGTTAGCTCTTGTTCCGTGTAGTTGACATGGAGGGGAGTTATGCATGCCCAGTTGCCTGTCAAAGCTGGGGACCTGAGCGGTGTGCTGCTGGCTGCACAGAGAGAGTGTGGTGCATCGGGTAATTAAAGCAGCTGTGCCGGATTTCGGTTGAGTACCCTACTAATGACTCACTTCTGTGGTGTTTTTGTCCCTAAAGCAGAGGCTGTGATGTCCCAGGACTGCAGCGATGAGTGGGAGCTCAGCAAGGAGAATGTGCAGCCCCTGCGGCAGGGCCGTGTCATGTCCACCTTGCAGGAAGCCCTGGCTCAGCAGGAGACCTCCATGCACACTGCTGTTCAGCTCAAAAAACAGTGAGCAGGGTTTTGACACCTTTCCTCTTATCTTCCTGCTTCCTCCTCCTGTTTTATGTCTTATTTAACTCTACTGATTTCATAGGCATTAAGAAAAGCATAAAAGATCTGAGGATAGTCTGTGCTACTTCCAATAAGATGGAGCTGGGGAGCTCTACAGGATCAGTTCAGAGCCAATGCTGAAGACAAACTAGTGTTCTTATCTAACTCAAAGTGCAAGGTGGTTTTCTGTCTTAATGTGCTTCTTGAGGGAGAAGTCATCACCTTGTAGGGATAGAATGGTGCCCAGGAGTTGAAAAATGAGACAAGATGATGGCTGCCAGTCTGGCCACTTAAATGTGTTTTCACTGTGTTGTCTGGTACAGTTCTACAGTTGTCTATCATCAGGCTTTTCCATCTGTGTGTGTGTGTTCTAGCCTCTTTCTATACTTAAAGAAGAGATGCTTTAAGCAGAAATTAACCTTCATGATGTATCTGTTTACTAGTAACAGTTCGTAACAGAACATTCTGTCAAGGGAAACCATATAAGCTTTGTGATAGTAAAAATTCTTGGGAATAACTTTTGGTAAGATACATATCTGCTATTGTTAAATAATGGTATGTTTCCCAGCACTTTCATTTTCAGGAGGGAAGAAAAATGTGCTTTTTGTGGTTTTTTTTTAATTATTATTTTTTAAAAATATTCTAGTGTCAGTGAAAGCTCAAGTCTAAACATATGCTAACTTGGCCTTTCTTTTAATACACCTATTAAGTGGTATAAGTGAGAGCGAAAGCCCTAGCTTACAGTGTAGAAAACATCTCTGCATTTATACACCTTATTTACTGGATTTGTGTTTTCTAGGGAGTTTGAATCCGAAATCCGATTTTACTCTGGAGATGATCCACTGGATGTCTGGGACCGGTGAGTTCCCTTTTGTTTCAGAAGAAAGACTAGAAAGGTCAGGTATCCTTGTAAATGTTTGGGGAAAATAGTTTAATAAGATAAGATTTTATAACAATTTTTTTATGTTGTGTTTCAGTACTATGCCTGATAGTTTTCTAAATCTCCATGTGTTGCACAGCAGCAGAAGCCTTGTATCTTACTCGGAACTGACTTCCTTTTTATATATCCTTCTGTAGGTACATCAAGTGGACAGAGCAAACCTTCCCCCAGGGTGGGAAAGAGAGCAATCTGCCTGCATTACTGGAAAGGGCCGTGAAAGCTCTAAATGAACAGAAACAGTTTTACGAAGATCCCCGTTATCTTAACCTCTGGCTCAAGTTTGTAAGTGTTTTGTTAATATCTTGGGTGCTGCTTTTTCTTGGTATTATGTCCTTTGTACACAGTTAAGCTGTTTTTTTTTTCTCAACGGAGTCAACGTATATATGTACAACTAGTTAAACATCAGAAGTATCTGCAAACGTTGCCTAGTTCCAAATTCCACTTCTCATTGTCAATAGGATATTCAGTCCTTTTTGGAGCCCTTCAGTTTGGACAGCTAGAAAGTCCACAAATTTTGTTTTGGAAAGTTAGTGTGAATGAGTAGAGCTTGATTATTTAAGGATAAAAATTAAAGATGTGTTTCAGATGCCATATCTGTCCTACCAGGTGTTTTAACTTGTGTCTTGTATCCACATCCTGTGTTTAAGCAAAACCAAGCTGAGTGTGATCTGGTTTTGCCCTGTCTCTCGGTTGCTGTAGTTTTTGTTGTCTTAAAGCAGTTTTTCTCCAGGGTTAGATTCCTGAGCTCATTTACCTTTTCTAAAACTGCTAAAAAATACCTTGTACTTTGTCTAAAGCTAAAGTAACTATTAGGAATACTGACATGATTGAGTTCAATCATAGAATTGTATCAGATAAAAAAAAAAAAACCCTAAGAAATGACTGACTTCAACTGTGTAGGTTGAAATTAATGAATTGGTGACAACATTGACAAAGGCATAGCGGCAGTCAGAGGCTTTTCTTCTTATTGTTCTCCTATTGAATCCTGTTTCTTAGCCTTATGTGCTGTGTATGTCCTGACCTTACAGCTGCTCCTGTAAGACTTGTATTGAAGTTGGAATCCCTTGCAGTCCTCCAATTACTTAAATACTTCACTTGTTTCAGGGAAATTACTGTAATGAGCCCTTGGATCTGTACAGTTACCTCCACAGCCAGGAAATTGGCACGACACTGGCACTACTGTACATCACATGGGCGGAAGTACTGGAGGCTAGAGGAAGCTTTAAGAAAGCAGATCTGATACTCCAGGAAGGCCTTCAGCGCAAGGCTGAGCCTTTGGACAGGCTCCAGTCCCATCACAGGTAAGCTTGCAGCTAAAGGGAAGAAGTTTTACCTGCTTCCATGGATCCCTGGTGCAGTGAAGTTGACGCTGACTTCTCCAATATCTTCTCAGGCAGTTTCAGACCCGTGTTTCTCGTCAAACACTCCTGGGGCTTGAGGAAACTCCTGATGAAGAAGAGACAGGTCTCCTGGTAGCTGCAGAACCTCAGAGAACCTCACTGGCAGATCTAAAAGGCAGGGGGAAGAAAAAAGTGAGAGCCCCAGTCAGCCGTGTAGGAGATGCACTTAGAGGTATATTCAGTTGCTGAAGCAACATATTATTGGGAGTGTTGTGTCTCTTTGTGGGATTTGCACTTGAGTGTGATAGTTAATTTGCATAAATCTTTTTGCTTATAGCCACAAACCAAACCAGAAGCTTCCAGACTCCAGCTTCTCAGCAGCTTTCCAGCAATCCAGGTTTTGCTGTGTTTGATGAAAATTCAGTTTCTGGACCTGAGATTGCTGTTCTGACACCACAGCCGTGGACAGCACCTCCAGCACCAAGGGCCAAGGAGAATGAGTTGAGTGCAGGACCTTGGAACTCTGGCAGGGTAAGACAAAAGTCATCTTTGTCCTTTGCCTGGGGTTTGTGTCTATTGTAAGTGCAGGTCTTCCTAGCTTTTTCCTGAAGAGTCCCTGGCTACGTGTAACCTATTCAAGCTGAGCAAGCTGATCTTGCTAGAGTAAGTTTAAAAACCTCTCTATGGTTGTTAAATCGAGAAATTATAATTCTTGCTAGCAAAATTATAATTGGTGGAGATGGTCTGCATGTCTGGAGGGAAGACACAAGAAATAAATGTAAGAGGGAAAACACTAGCCAAAGAAAGGGAGAGAAGCTACGCACTAGTTAATTCTGGAAGAAAAAAAGAGTTAAATTGGCATCTAAAATACTACCCGAAGGAAGAATTTATTGCTTCTTCATATGAAAATAAGGCATGTGGAGCATTCTACATGTCTGTTTTGAAGTGCATGCAAGCAAAACGGAAGAGTGGAGATCAAAGGAATTGAAGAACTACTGTATCAGTGGAATATTTAACTTGACAGTGGAGTGGCAGAAGGTAGGTTTCAATGGTTTAAGCTAGTGCTGGAGACATGAAAAGGAACAGCTGTGCTAGAGGTGTTTAGAAAACTATTAAGTTTACTTAAAACTGTTCCAGAGAAGTGGTCCAAGATGATATCTGAAGGAAACAAATCCTATAAAATCACTTGTTTCATAGGCTCTTAGATAACCCCCAGTGTTCCCCTGTTCTTTGTAGATTAGAGGAGAATAGTAACTAATCAGAAGATGAAAAATGTTTTAAGACTGCTCAGTATAGAAGTTGTTGTAAGTGAACCTTAGAAACAAAAACTAGGATGAAGGGAGGGAGGCGGATGGCTTGAAATTCATGGATACTCCAGGACTAATTATTGCCAGATCCAAAGCAATTTGATGAAGTGAATGGGAAAGCTCAGGAAGTCACAGGTTTAGTTTAGCTGAGAAGAATGAGGAGGAGGTATTATCAATGTGAAATTTATCAGTTGCCTGGTTGAGCTGCTTAACACATTCATTCTGGTCTCCCAGTTCTTCCATATCCTTTTAATGTCTGCCCTTAGAGTTGTCTCCATTCCCCCTGTAATGAAATTTATTAGATTTCAATTAAAAATAAAATAGGTCTGTAACTAGCAGACAGCTGAGGATGTTCAATGCCCCTTCACTGAAGTGTGGTGCTCATTCTGGCTTTTATTACTGTCAAAGAATAACCTTATCTGAAGGCTTTGAGATACTGAAAGCTGCACAGAGGGAAGAGGCTTCACTTGGCCACCTTTACACTGGCAGTAAAAGAGAACAGTTTGAAAACTGTTGGAGAAAAGTCAGTTTATGAAATATTCTCAGCATGTGACTTCTGCTTTTAAGAGTCTAGGGGAATTTTAAATAGGCAGGTGAGAGCAGCATGTTCTCAGACTAAATTCCATCTGTCTTCTCTCAAATAATGGACCACAGAAGTTAAAGGGGGTTTGTGATGTTGGAATGGCCTCTTGAGAGAAAAATTGAGAAGTCTGGAGGTTCTTGGTGGCCAGCAGAAGGAATGGTGTCACAGAACTGGGGCAGTCTTGGCTGAAAAGTGAGTACTACATCTGGAAAAGAGAGAAGAGGAGCAACCAAGATTCCCAGCTTGACCAGCATTCCCTCAGAAACAGCAACTAGGTACCGATGAGGACATACAGGAGGCCTGTGTCTTGCTACATTAGGTGTTAGTGTTCAGCTGGTGGTCTGTAACTGTTTCTGTATCAGCAGAATTAACCCTGGAAAAGTCTATCAGGTCTAATTTTTTTAAATAACTATAATCTATGAATGAGCCAAACCCTGGGAAAAGGGAGATTCAGAGTACAGAGGAATGTAGTGTCTAAAGATAAATCTTTTAAGCTGTTAACATTGACTTTTCCTTCCCCAGCGTCCTCGCAGCAGTGTGAATTCTGGTCCAGAAGTGTCCTACCCACTGCTCAGTTTCACCCCGTATGTGGAAGAGTCAGCTCAGCTACAAGCCATGTGAGTCTTTGCTTCAGTTTGCAATGGGGATTGCATTTGAGATGATTAAAGCTGCTTTGAAAACTTCTGACTCATTTTGCCAAGTAGTCAAGCCTCTAAATCTGCAAGAACTTAAAGATCTGTCAACCCGGAAGCTTTGTGCTTTAGCAGGTGGCAGAGGCTTCAGTAGAGGATGCATAAGAACATGGGAAGCTCCCAATGACCTGGCAATGTGAGCTTGTAGCCCAGAATCCCCCATGAGTAGCAGGTCAAGGGAGGGGATTCTCCCCCTCTGCTGCACTCTGGAGAGACCCCTCCTGAAGTCCTGTGTCCAGCTCTGGGGCAAAAGTACAAGAGAGACGTGGAGCTGGTGGAGTGAGTCCAGAGGAGGCCATGGAGATGCTGTGAGGGCTGGAGCAGCTCTGCTCTGGAGCCAGGCTGAGAGAGCTGGGCTGGTTCAGCCTGGAGAAGAGAAGGCTCCTGAAGGGGAGACCTGAGAGCAGCGCCAGTGCCTAAAAGGGGCTGCAGGAAACCTGGAGAGGGGCTTGGGACAAGGGCCTGTAGGGACAGGACAAGGGCCTTTAACCTGCCAGAGGAGAGACTGAGATGAGCTCTTAGGCAGAAGCTCTTCCCTGTGAGGGTGCTGAGGCGCTGGCACAGGGTGCTCAGTGAAGGTGTGGCTGCCCCATCCCTGGCAGTGTTCAAGGCCAGGTTGAGTGGGTTTGGGGCAAGCTGCTCTAGTGGAAGGTGTCTCTGCCCATGACAGAGAGTTGAGATTAGATGAGCTTTAAGTTCCCTTCTGAGCCAAACCCTTCTGTGACTCTGTGATTCTATGATTTGACTATTGCTGCTCATTATGTGGAAGCCTATATCATATTTATATATGCTAATTATTTTAATAGCTTAACTCAATGTGTTTACATGAAAACACAGTTACCTCTCTTAGGATGCTGTTTGCTATGAAAGCAGCCCCAAAGTGAGAGAGGCTTACTGCTGTTTTTTCTGTACTTTGCTCTCGCAAAGTTTTAGTCTGAAACAAGCTTTCCAGGTTTCCATGACAACAGTGTTGCTTAGGTCATGGACAAGTTTGCTGGTTTGCCTGAAATTCCCTTCCTGCTAGTGCAGTGCTCACTGAAATGCTGATAAATCCCAGGAGATGCTCTGTGTTAGAGCAGATGAAAAAACATTATCTTGCAAAGCTGCTCCCCTTTTTCTGTGGTTGCTGATGGCTGTAGGATACACAGGTTCTTCGTTAGACAGAAATGGAAAAGAATGTTTGCTGTTAGAGCCAGCTTTCAGGGCTCTGCCTTGCATGTAATCAAAGAACAGTGCTAGGTAGCTAACAGTGTGGATTTTTTCCTGTGGGTTTTGCATGCTGCATGTGGACTACAGAATAGCCCTGGCCAAGAACATGCCATAATGCAGTTTAAGAATATGCAAAACAAGTTTCTGTCTAAGCTATAACACTTTGTTACTCCTGAAAGTCAATGATACCATAGAGTTGAGTCTCTTGACATGCTGGTCTCCCAGTTGAAAAATTATTACTTACAGAAGGCAGCACCCTAAGACCAGGGAAAAGAAAGGAGTGGGTGGGAACTGTGAGCATGGTTCTAAATTAGCTGGAAGCAACTTGAGCAGAGAGTTTCCATGTAGTTTTATCCATGTAGCTGAAAATTTAAAAGCAGCTTATTTTTCTGCCTTTGATTGCACTTCCTCATGATGCTCTGTGGTCACCAAATCAAATCTGAAAGTGTTGAATTGAAGCTGTAAATATGATGCAGCCATGCTGTCAGTTGTCGTGAGAGATTTGGGTAGAAGGACACCCTGGAGTGATCTTGGTAATAAACCCTCACACAAGAAAAGCTTTAAAACATAGCCACCCATTAGCCTCATAATCTCCCCAGTAATTTAAGGTTGTGAGTCCCTTCAGATGCAAAACAAACCAGATGTCTTGGAAGTGTGCACTGTTTTCTTCTGAACTAAGTATTTACCCAAACCACATTTAATGCATATTTTTAAGGTCAGTTGTTTAGATCATCTTTTATTGAGGTACAGATGGTTGGTGGAGCCATCTGGATTACTGGTATGTATAAAACCACAAATTCTGGTTCTCTCTCCTGAGATAGGCTGTAACAATTTTGAAAGCACCTTCAAGCTAAGAATCATAGAACCACAGAATAGTTAGGGTTGGAAAGGACCTTAAGATCATCTAGTTCCAACCCCCCTGCCATGGGCAGGGACACACCACACTAAACCATGCCACCCAAGGCTTCATCCAACCTGGCCTTGAACACTGCCAGGGATGGAGCATTCACAACCTCCCTGGGCAACCCATTCCAGTGCCTCACCACCCTCTCAGAAAAGAATTTCTTCCTCAGATCCAATCTAAACTTCCCCTGTTTCAGTTTGAACCCGTTACCCCTTGTCCTCTCACTACAGTCCCTGATGAAGAGTCCATCCCCAGCATCCTTGTAGGCCCCCTTCAGATACTGGAAGGCTGCTCTGAGGTCTCCACGCAGCCTTCTCTTCTCCAGGCTGAACAGCCCCAACTTTCTCAGCCTGTTTTCATACGGAAGGTGCTCCAGTCCCTGATCATCCTCGTGGCCCTCCTCTGGACTTGTTCCCCAACAGTTCCATGTCCTTTTTATGTTGAGGACACCAGAACTGCACACAATGTTTCAAGTGAGGTCTCCCGAGAGCAGAGCACAGGGGCAGGATCACCTCCTTCGACCTGCTGGTCACACTCCTCTTGATGCAGCCCAGGATACGGTTGCTTTCTGGGCTGCGAGCGCACACTGCAGCCGGCTCATGTTCATTTTCTCATCGACCAACACTCCCAAGTCCTTCTCTGCAGGGCTGCTCTGAATCTCTTCTTTGCCCAACCTGTAGCCGTGCCTGGGATTGCTCTGATCCAGGTGTAGGACCTTGCACTTGGCATGGTTAAACTTCATCAGGTTGGCATCAGCCCACCTCACAAGCGTGTTGAGGTCCCTCTGGATGGCATCCCTTCCCTCCAGCGTTATCAACCGAACCACACAGCTTGGTGTCATCGGCAAACTTGCTGAGGGTGCACTCAATCCCACTGTCCATGTCACCGACAAAGATGTTGAACAAGACCGGTCCCAACACCCATCCCTGAGGGACACAACTTGTTACCGGTCTCCAGCCAGACATCGAGCCATTGACCACAACTCTTTGCATGTGGCCATCCAGCCAGTTCTTTATCCACCGAGTGGTCCACCCATCAAATTGATGTCTCTCCAATGTAGAGACAAGGATGTCGTGTGGGACAGTGTTGAACGCTTTGCACAAGTCCAGGTAGATGATGTCAACTGCTCTGCCCCCGTCCATCAGTTCCGTAGCCCCATCATAGAAGGCCACCAAATTGGTCAGACAGGATTTCCCCTTAGTGAAGCCATGCTGGCTGTCACCAACCACCTCCTTGTTTTTCACGTGCCTTAGCCTGCCTTCCAGGAGAATCTGCTCCAAGATTTTGCCAGGCACAGAGGTGAGACTGACTGGTCTGTAATTCCCCAGGTCATCCATTTTCTCCTGCTTGAAGATGGGGGTTATATTTCCCTTTTTCCAGTCGTCAGCAACTTCACCTGACTGCTATGATTTTTCAAATATGATGGCCAGTGGCTTAGCAACTTCATTCGCCAGCTCCTTCAGGACCCACGGATGGATGTCGTCAGGTCCCATGGACTTGTGTACATTTAGGTTTTTAAGATGGTCTCGAACCAGATCCTCTCCTACAGTGGGCCTAGGGTCTTCATTCTTACAGTCCCTGCGTTCGCCTTCCAAGACTTGGGTGGTGCAGTCAGAGCCTTTGCCAGTGAAGACTGAGGCAAAGAAGTCATTAAGAACCTCAGCCTTCTCCAAATCCCGGGTAACCAGTTCTCCCGATAGCTTCCGGAGGGGGCCTACTTTGTCCCTAGTCTGTCTTTTATTTGCTACGTACCTATAGAATCCCTTCCTGGTATCCTTCACATCCCTAGCCAAGTTTAATTCTAACTGGGCCTTAGCTTCCCAGACAACATCCCTGTATTCTTCCCAGGCCGCCTGTCCCTGCTTCCACCTTTTATAAGCTTCTTTTTTCCTTTGAGTGTTCCTGAGCAGCTCCTTATCCATCCAAGGAGGTCTCCTGGTCCTCCTGCTGCACTTCCTTCTAGTTGGGATGCAACACTCCTGAGCTTGGAGCAGGTGATCCTTGAATAACAACCAAGAGTCTTGGGCCCCCCTGCCCTCTAGGGCTGTATCCCATGGAACCTTACTCAGCAGGTTCCTGAAGAGGCCAAAGTCTGCTCTCTTGAAGTCCAGGACAGTGAGCTTGCTGCACACTCTTCTCACTGTCCTGAGGATCTCAAATTCGACCATCTCGTGATCACTGCAGCCAAGGCTGCCCTGGAGCATCACATTTCCAACCAGCCCTTCCCTGTTGGTGAGCACAAGGTCAAGCATGGCACCTCTCCTTGTCGGCTCCTCTATTACTTGCAGAAGGAAGTTACCTTCCACACAATTGAGGAACCTCCTGGATTGCTTGTGCTGGGCCGTACTGCCACTCCAACAGATGTCAGGGTGGTTGAAGTCCCCCATGAGAACAAGGGCCTGCGAGCGTGAGGCTGTTCCTATCTGCCTATAGAGCGCTTCATCCACAGATTCCTCTTGATATGTAACAAGATCTGTAACCCTTCTTCCTCTGGGATCTGTAACAGATCCCCACAATAATGTCCCCCATCGCTGTTCTCCCTTTAACCCTGACCCACAAACTCTCTGTCGACTGCTCACCCGTCCCCAGACAGAGTTCCATACTTTCCAGCCTATCCGTAACATAAATAGCAACTCCCCCTCCCTGCCTGCCAGGCCTGTCTTTTCTAAAGAGCCTGTAACCTTCCATTCCAACACTCCAGTAGTAGGAGCCATCCCACCATGTTTCTGTGATGCCTACTGTATCCTACTCCTGTAGTTGTGCATGCATCTCTAATTCCTCATGTTTGTTCTCCATGCTACGGGCGTTTGTATAGAGGCATCTGAGCCGAGCTCCCAATGAACCCAGGTCATTGGCTGGAGCAGCTGGAATATCTCTGCATCGCTCCAAGCATTTATTGTAGGTGCTGGCAACTGACTGGGTGTGATGGGATGAAACAATGCCCCCCTTCCCCAGCACATCTGGTTTAAAGAAAACTTGGCCAGCCTGGCAAGCCTCCTACCAGAACCACTCTTCCTCTTCTTTGCCAGATCAGCTCCACCAGCCCCCAGTAGACCTGGCCTACTAACTTGGGCCCCATGTTCAAGACACCCAAACCCCTGACTATGACACCATCCTTTTAAGTATTTATTAACCTGGCCAATCCTCCTAGCTTTTTTAAGGTCCTCCCCTGTATCCTGGAGAATTGACGAAAAGACAATCTGAGCTCCAGAGCCCCTAACCACCTCTCCCAGGGCTCCGTAGTCCTTCTTTATGTTCTCCAGGCTACTTCTATCAATATCGCTAGCACCCACATGGATCACCAGAAGTGGGTAATAGTCCGTGGGTCTCACTAGAGCAGGCAGCCTCTCTGCAACATCCCTGATCCGTGCCCCAGGTAGGCAACACCTCCCTTGAGATGGGGTCAGGCCGACAGATGAGTGCTTCTGTCCTTTTCAAAGTTGAGTCCCCTACCACTATGACCCGCCTCTTCTTCCTGGCAGCACCAGTAGTGACCTTCTTTACTGGTGCACCAGCCGGTTGTTTCTGGTGCAAGTGCCCTTCCTTCTTAGCACCCTGCAGGACAGCAAAGCTGTTCTGGGTGGGGACAACAGCTTTAGGAGGAAGCCCCTTGCTTTTAATTGTCCTTTTCCTCTTTTTTTTGTTGTTACTATTTCCCAGCTTCCTGGGTTGACAGCCTCCTCCACTCCCCCATGAGCTTCAGGGGACGCTTGAGGGCCCTGCACAGTTTGGGCCTGGAGGAGGCAGTCCTGATTCCTCTCAGCATCCCTGACATCTTGCAGCCTATTAACAGCATCCCACAGCTCAGCCACCTGCTGCAGGAGGACCTGCACCAGGGAGCACCGAGTGCAGCCCTACCCGTTGGGCATCGTTCCCTCAGGAGATCAGTGCAGGCACTCTCTACAGTCCGAGCTCTGCACTGCAGCCTCCCCTCTCATCGGCTCTGTCTGGGTGCCTCTATGCTGGCCACCGCTGTGGCAGCCAGAGCAGAGCTCCCAGATCGGGCCCTGATCACACGGTGAGCGCCCACCATCCCGCTCGCCTGCCCGCGCGAACTGCCTCCACCCACCCTGTTCGCCGCGCCCCCAGGGGCAGGTTTTTAACCAGTCAGAGCTGGTGCCGTTCGTCCTGGCTCCGCCCCCTTCGCGTCAGCTGAGCTGCCGGCTCCTGGGCAAGTCCTGTTGAGGACCGGGGGCTCGCTCGGTAGCTCTGTCCGCTCTGAGTTGAGGCTCCTGGACGCTGATCTCCTCCCCGCTCCGGTGTTGAAGGCGTCCTTTCTCGAGCTACTCACCTCAGCAATTGACCCAGCAATTAGAAGTTGAATGCTAATGATTCCTTCCACTGTACAGTGATGGGCTTTTAGTGTGTGTTTGTTTTTTGCAATGGGGCACTTAATTTCTGTTGCTCAGCATGCAAAACATTCTGATTGAGCAAATTCCTCCCCATTATTGCATCTTAAATCTTCTCCTTTTTATTTTCTTAACCTAAAATGCCAGGCTTAATCTAGTCCAAGATCTTAATTCTTTTAAGTCAAAGAATCACAGAATCATGTAATGGTTTGTGTTGGAAGGGAGCTTAAAGCTCCTCCAGTTCTAACCCCCTGCCGCAGGCAGGGACACCTTCCACTAGAGCAGGTTGCTGCAAGCCCTGTCCAGCCTGGCCTTGAACACTGCCACTATCCTGCAACTAGCTTCTGAGATTAGCTGTGTTCTCTCCTATGCTTGCTTTTCTATCTTACAGTGATAATAACTGTGTGTTTTCAGGACTCCCTGCAAAATTGAACCCAGCATAAATCGGGTTTTAAGTGCTCGCAAACCTGAGAAAGAGGAGGACCCACTGCAGCGAGTACAAAACTATCAGCAGGATACTCAAGAGAAAAAAGAGATGATGATGTACTGTAAAGATAAAGTTTACGCTGGAGTTGAAGAGTTTTCTTTGGAGGAGATCCGAGCTGAAATCTACAGAAAGAAAGCAAAAAAGAAAGCTGAAGGTATGCTTCAAAATGGGATGACATAAAACTTCCTGGGGTGGAATCATCAAGTTGTACTTACTGCTATCAGCATAAAGCTGTTGTAGGCTTAATTTGTAGGTTTAAACCAACAATAGTGCATGTGGGTCTTTTTAAACTAACGTGGTAGAATACAGCAAACTATTTGAACTTGCTAACATGTAGAGAGAAAGGGATGTTTGGCTCAGCACTAGGACCTTGCAAGCATGCACAAGCACTGAGATTATTCAGTAAACGCAGTGAAGAAGACTGTTGGTGACCACCAGAGACCCTCACTCAGCTAGAAAGTGCATGTATAATTAGAATGCAAATATTATCATTAGTTCTTGGAAAAGCTATGAATATGCATGGTATGCTAAATATGTGGCTGCTGTCAGCAAGTAATGGGTGTGCTCACCTTTGTGAAATGATTCATTTGTGTGCCCAGAGCTGCAGTAAGGAATGCTGCTTTCTAAAACTCCAGTTGAGTCTTAGAGTTTCTCTGACTGACTTCTATGGGAACACTGTCTCTTACTGCAGCTGCTTTTCTTTCTCTACTGGGATGGTTAGTTAACTCTCTGAGGTGTAACATGTCTGGCAGCTTTACATGTAAATGTGAAACGGGGAAAGAAACCGGAGGGTTTAGCACCTTTAAATATAATTTAGGCTTTAGGCACAGATGGCATGTGAAATGTGTTGTGCCATATAAGCTTTTCTTCCACAGAGGAGATGCAGGCCATAGCACAGGAGATGGATAAAATACAAAGGAAAATTGAGGAGCTGGAGAAGAAATTAAAGAAGAAAGAAGATGATGAGCAGCAGCAACCATGTGAACAGGTATTGCCCTCATTTAATTGTTCTTTTCCAAATAGCTACTCTTAAGTAAAAGTACGGAAGGAGGAATAATATCTGATACAGTTCTCTTTGGCTCACACTTGTTAAACTTTTGAAAAGATGCTTCGATGTGCTGTACACATACACCACCTAGTAAATGAATGCTCAGAGAAGTAATTCTTTTTTTGTCCCCCCCCTTGTCCCCAAGTCCTATCCTTTCACCATAGGAATGTAAACTAAAGACTTTCAGTTTTGCACTGTTACTTTACAAGTATTGTTGAGTTCTTTAACAACTGGACAGGATACCTTATGCTAAGGTATAAAGTTCTGAATTTTGGTAGTAAAGTTATGCCAAGTGCTTAAGGGCAAATTGCTCTTTCTTAAGCTCTCTTCATGGGTGGCCTCCTTTAATCCAGAGAATCTGTAGTGCAAAAGATGACTGGAGGGAAGCTGGAACTAAGGAAAGAAGTGAAGGGTTGTAAAGTGGTGTGGGATAACCCCAGCAGGCAATTAAGCACCACCCAGCCACTTGCTCAGTACCCCTCAGTGGGGTGGGAGGGAGAATTGGAAGGGTAAAAGTGAGAAAACTCATGCATTGAGATGAGGACAGTTCAGTAGATAAACTAAAAGCTGTGCGTGCAAGCAAAGCAGAATAAGAAGTTCATTCACTACTTCCCACTGCAGCCATGTGTTTAGCCATTTCTGGGAAAAAAAGCAGGGCTTCATCATGGGTAATGGTTACTTGGGAAGCCAAATGCCCTAATTCTGAACATCCCCTGCTTCCTCTGGATTTTATTGCTGAGCATGATATAGTACAGTGTGGAATATTCCTTTGGTCACTTGGGCTCAGCTGTCCAAGCTGTGTCCCCTCCCAGCTTGTGCAACAACAGTTTTCTTATAGCTTGCAAATAACAAGTGAAAGTTAATTATTTAAAGCTTTTCCTTTTTCCCAACTTCATCAGTTGGGCTAATAAAGCATGTTCTCCTTCTCTCTCTCTCTTCCTTCCCCACTTCCAAAACAATGCCTTTCATTTTAAATAATGAAATACAAAGCATGAATTTAATAAAAGTTATGTAACTGCTTACATATGTCTTAGTTGCAGTATAATTAAATTCTCCTATGAAAGTTTTATATGGCAAAGAGTAAAATTATGCATTTTAACTACACTAAGCAGAAGAATTGATTTTTTTTTTTTTCATGCAAGTGAAGTAAGTACAAATAAAAATGGTTGAAGATCACGAAGGCTTTAACAACCTACAGAGAGCTATCACAATGTTCTTAGAACCTTGTTGCATGGCTTGGGATTCCATCATGCTGGAACCAAAATACAGTTTTGTTTCTACAGCCACCAGAGACAACTGAGCCTTCACCTCCTTTGGGACTGCAAGGTTTTACTTCTTCCAGTGTAACAGAAGTTGGGGAGAAACAGCCTCAGTTGCAAAGGTAATACAGGATTTTCTTAGCCAGCAATGAGAATTTGTGGTTATGAGTAACATGGATCATGAGCAGCCCATATCTGTGGACAGAATGGAATACACCCCTCAGCATCAGCCTGTAACCAGGATCAGTAATGTGTCTCGATGTATTTTTCTATTATTTGTGTGAAGGATCTTCTTCCAAGTAGCAGTGTCAGCTTGCCTTGCCTTTTTACGAAGTTTACTTATGCTTTATGAAGGTGTGTGAAATACAAGCAGCAACTTTGTGTCTCTTTCACAGTGAATTCCAGGTCTCTGAAGATGCTCAACTCCAGAAACCATCTCGTTCTGAGGGTAAATATTAACATTTTTTACTATTAAGGAGAAGGCCATGGTAAAGGAATTGCTCTTTCATATGAACAGCAAGATTGGAACAAACTAAACCCAAAAGTCAAGGTGGATTAGAAGAATGAAAATGAGAATGTGCTAGTGGTGCGTTTAACTGTATCTGTCAAAAGACTGAGCATCTGAGGTCACTTTGCAAGGACTTTGAAGCAGAAGAGCTTTTTTCTTTTAATAGGTGAAGAGCTTTCTTAACACTTGAATATATGCAGCCTCACTAAAATCTGTGAAAGAGTTCAACATTAAGCTTGGTATTATCTTAAGTCCTCCTTTTATCTCTGAAGACTTGGTAGAGGAGTACAATCAGAAATTACATGTTCAGTTTTGTTGGGAAGGGTGTGTGCTGAAGAAGTTTTGCTTTTAGCCTTACTTGACTAGTGTTACTGTTGACAGAGGTTATCCAGCCTCCTGATGTATGCCCAGACACACGAAAGGGAAGGGTCTCTTTTTTAGGCTCTGAGGATGAACAGGAGCTGCAGAAGGATAAAGCCAAACTTGGGAAGAGAGAGAACATAACGTACCGTAACTCCAGTTCATTGGCACAACAAAACCCACCCTTTTTAACCACGCTTTTTTAACGTCAATTCTGCAACATCCTGCTAGGACTGGTATTTATAGGACTGTGTATTAAATGTTGATAGTACCGTTAGTTGCATGTGGAAACCTTGCTGGTTTGGTCTAGTGTGAAGAGTCCCTGCCCATGGCAGGGGGTTAGAACTGGATGATCTTAAAGTCCTTTCCAATCCAAACCATTCCATACTTCTATGATTTTATGATTCTGTGATTAAATAGAGACTCTCGGTTTTCCTTTTCAGATGTTGGTCTCCTTCTCCCACAGGATCCTCCTACATTTTTCACCATATTTGATGAATCCTCTACTTTGGCAAATCAGAATATAAGGTAAAATTATTCAAAGTTTAGATTTCAAAGGGAGGGAAACTGAAGTATCAAATCACTTTGTGTGGCAGCTGAAATACTGTGCAGTTTCTTATACGGATGTGGGGTGGCTTTTTTATTTATTGCTTTATTTCATTACTCTGCTTAGGAAGTCCATGATGAGGAAATACTCTCCTGTTGTTTCTACACACTTAAAACTATTTAAGCTGCTATGTAAACTCTCTTCATTCTGGGGAGATGTATGCATTGCACATTACTGATGGTTCTGTAGCAGAAGGTGATAGATTGAAACTGTTGGTAGACTTAAATCTTGAGAATCTCTGTTGAAGATCAGAAGCTCCTACTGTAAGTATTTAATGGAATGTCACTTTATCTTAGTTGTTCAGCAGATCATGCACAGAAAAGTGCCCGGCGCCCTCTCGCTGTTCAGAAACCTTCCAATTCTCCACCTGCAAATGAAAATGTGTCGCCAGAAGCCTGTGTAAGGAAACAGTTTCTCCTATAGCAGATTTCCTATCACAGAGAAAACCAGCATAGAATGTTCTACTGTTGAACTGAGTGAGATTGGCTGGACTGACATGATGTGCCACAATCAAGGATGTGCAATTTCTGTCTGCCATGGCAATTCTTGAATTGGGTGATGTTCAGGTTATGCTGTAAGCTTCATGGTTTTGTTAGGGCTTAAGGTGGCCAATACAGCAATTTTGTATAGTTCTGCTTTACATGTTCTGTGTCTTTGATGCCCAGCATTTTAGTAAATACTTTAATGGTTGGACTTGATCTTAAAGGTCTTTTCCAACCTAGCTGATTCTATAATTCTATATATTCTATGATTCTAATAATGAGCTTGTAACTGAACTGAAATAGACTTCTGCAGTGTTAAATACTAAGTAGCCTTTAGCAGTTCAAAGCAGCTCTGCAGAGTTCTAGAGGGTAACAAAGCTACTCTTCCTAGTTGGGGAAAAAAATGTGGTATTACGGTGAGGGTTTAATGACTCAATTTTAATGAGCAATGAAAGTAGAGTATGTGAAGACTGAGTGTCAGATCCATGTTGAAAGGTGCTGGGGTGGAAGAAAAGGGAGAGAATTGTTCAACTTTTAAATGGAAAGAAGAGTATCTGAAGGAGGCCTACAAGGATGCTGGGGATGGACTCTTCATCAGGGACTGTAGTGACAGGACAAGGGGTAACGGGTTAAAACTGAAACAGGAGAAGTTTAGATTGGATCTGAGGAAGAAATTCTTTTCTGAGAGGGTGGTGAGGCACTGGAATGGGTTGCCCAGGGAGGTTGTGAATGCTCCATCCCTGGCGGTGTTCAAGGCCAGGTTGGATGAGGCCTTGGGTGACATGGTTTAGTGTGAGGTGTCCCTGCCCATGGCAGGGGGGTTGAAACTGGATGATCTTAAGGTCCTTTCCAACCCAAACTATTCTATGATTTGACAGAATTTTTTCACTGTCTTTCTGCTTTCTTTCAGGATGAGCTGAATGGAATTGAACCTTTGGCTGAAGATGCAATTGTGACAGGTTCCTACAAGAACCAAACCATTTGTGCCATCCCAGAAGACACGTGTGACTTCGTTACGGCTGCCCATCTGGCTTCAACACCCTTCCATGGGGTGGTAGCTCAGAGAATCCCAGATCCTGGTTTCTCCCAGAGTGTCCTGAAGGAAAACTGTCCAGAAGCGAAGAGCACACCCCCAAATCAAGAAATGCTGGTGCGTGAGGGAGTGTACAGTGAAGCTCTGTGTGTAAATAAGCTGAGGTAAGTAACAGCAAAGTATCTTAAGCCCCTTTTCTGTCTTTGGTTGTGCTTTTACTATTCTGTTGTTGAAGAAACAATTTCCTGAAGAGATCAGGATATACTGAGGACAGTCATTTCCCTAGCTCAGGGTCCATTTTGCCTCAAGCGGATTTAGGAGGCAACAGCAAGCCTATTTGGTTTTCCTGCATTACTGCTGCAGGACTTAACTCCATGCTTTTCCTACCAAATGAATTGCAAAGAAAGTAACGAACACATTCTGTCTTTGGAACCAGAGGTTAAAAGCAGACTTATCAGTTCCTTTTCTACTTGAGTGCTGCTGTAATTATTTTAGTATATAAAATGCGTCTGGTGATAATGGCTTAACTTCTACAGAGGAGAAAAGCTGGAGAGAAGGAAAAAAACCTGTCAAACAACCTCCTGTTTCTTGCTGTAAAGAAAAAAGCATCCATTCGGTGGGTTTTTCTCAATTTAGAACAGTTTGATTTGCGAGCTCTTGCTATGAACACACATAGACCATGCTGAAGGTGTTTGCTTACTTGGCAAGATTCCTGATTATAACTGGAAAGAAAGAGCAAGAGTTATTTCCCACCCAGCTCTCCACTGCTTTAAAAGCACTGTAGGTCTGAATTTTGGCAGTGGAGTAAGAAACAGTATTTCTTTTGTTGTAGCAGTTGTATTTAATGGGAAAGAAGATAAAATTCATCTGTAGACTAAGATTCTGAGTGTAAGCCATCAGCTAAAATGAAGCTCTGGCATAACTATTGGTTTTCCACTAGGACAGGAAAGGACTTTGTGCTGAAAAGGAGTCATGAAGTGCACTGTATCCTTTCAAAATCATGAGGCTAGTGTTGTCTGGACATTGTATCTTCTGCAAATCTGACTAACTTGCCTTCATTTACAGCCCAATCATGGAAGCAAGCCTGGAAGATACTCACTCGTCAGGTGGTTCTGTCTCCTCAGGATCGTCTCTTTCCTCTGTTACACAAATATCTACTATGAAATACCTGCATATTCCTCAGAAACTGGAACTTGCAAACAGCTTGCCTGCTGAAACGGCTCCTGATTCTGGAGGGATCAGTGAAAACACTAGTGGTTAGTACTAAACTGAGTTGAACTCACAACGAAGACCTGTTGCTAAACTATGGTGCTTTTTCTGTATTTAGTGTATTCTACTCTGCTTTCTGTGTATTTCCTGTTACTTTGGCTTGTGACTATACTTGTGTCTCTGTTGTCAGAGCAGCAGTGAGGCATACAGTGAGCAAAAGTTATGAAATATTTACATAGAAAAATTACACCCAAAAGATGTCAATATTAAGGAGATGGAGAAGTTACTTCAGGTATTCAAGCAGGGGGTGTGTAGGTGTAATGAGGTTGAATTCTGAAGTAAAAAAATTGGACTGGAGAAGAGAAGGCTCGGGGGGGAACCTTATTGCTCTCTAGATCCTCTGACAGGAGGATCTAGTGAGGTGGGGTTGGTCTCTTCTCCCAAGGAACCAAGGGATAGGACAAGAGGAAATGGCCTCAAGCTGCACCAGGAGAGGTTTAGGTGGAGATGAGGAACAATTTCTTCCCCAAAAGTGTTGTCAAGCACTGGAACAGGCTGCCCAGGGCAGTGGTGGCGTCACCTTCTCTGGGGAAGGTATTAAAAGATACCACAGAATCACAGAATCCCGAGGGTCGGAAGGGACCTCAAAAGATCATCTAGTCCAACCCCCCTGCAAGAGCAGGGTAACCTAGAGTACATCACACAGGAACTTGTCCAGCTGGGCCTGGAATATCTCCAATGTAGGAGACTCTACAACCCCCCTGGGCAACCTGTTCCAGTGCTCTGTCACTCTCACAGTAAAGAAGTTTTTCCTGATGTTCACGTGGAACCTCTTATGCTCCAGTTTACACCCATTACCCCTTGTTCTATCACTGGACATCACTGAGAAAAACCTACCTCCGTCATCCTGACACTCACCCTTTACATATTTGTAAACATTGATGAGGTCACCCCTCAGTCTCCTCTTCTCCAAGCTTAAGAGACCCAGCTCCCGCAGCCTCTCCTCATAAGGGAGATGTTCCACTCCCTTAATCATCTTTGTGGCTCTGTGCTGGACTCTTTCAAGCATTCCCTGTCCTCCTTGAACTGAGGGGCCCAGAACTGGACACAATATTCCAGATGCGGATATGTGGATGTGGCTTTCTGGGATATGGTTTAGTGGTGGCCTTGGCAGTGCTGGGTTTATGGTTGAACACGGTGATCTTAAAGATCTTTTTAACCTAAACAATTCTATGACTGGACATTAGTGAGCTTCTAAGACAGCTTTGTTTTGTCTTGGTTGTTTTCTCTGTAATCGCATTGTGTGTTCTGATAAATGCCATGCTGAAACAGGTGAATATGAATTTATAGAACTTATAGTGAAAGTTGCATGTTTGGCTTTACATTTGCATTCTTAACTTTGCTGTAAACTATCGTGCTACTTCACAGTATGTTTCTTTTTCCTATTGAAGGAAAACAATACTGGTATTTAAATAGTTGCTGTCCTCTTTTTTCCCTTCTTTCTAGCCAAAGATACTTGTTTCTCTCTCTTACAAAACTTTATATTACAGTTAGAACAGGAACAGTCACAGAAAGCCTTCAAAATCTGGCCTGTAGAATTAGGTTTGCATTGAATGATGGTTTTCAAGGTGTTTCACCTGCTTTAACTCCTTTGATTTTTGGCTTATGATATTTTGATTAGAATTGTGCATCTGATGAAGCGTGCTTGAGACCTGGAATGAAAATATGATTAAGAGAAGAGTCTTGTCACTGATACAGCTGAAGTAATTTGGATAGATCTTACACTCACTCTCTTTATCATATGCTCTAATCTTTAGGGAAAAATGAAGAATCTTTACAGATTCTTTTCAGGAAAAGGCATTTCTTCAGATGTTTTAATGGTCTTTTTCTTAAGCTTTTGATCGTTCCTGTTGCTTTTGTACCTTGCTTTCTGCACAACTCCCTTGAACTGCAGTTCTCAGTCTGGAGGTAGTGATTCTACTGAGGACTCCTTAATGCTGCATAGAGCAGGGAAGTTACTTCAGATGTCTGTCAGTATATTCCTGTACAATAAGCTGTTAATTTCAAAGGTTTGGGATGATAAATTATTGGAACACCTATTTAGCCTTTAACCTACAGTGTTTTCTGGATATACTTTCATGGAATTACTTCCCGAGCAATATCTTATTGCAGTGCTCTTCAAATAAATAAAGGAGTAGGTAATGACACTCTGATTCTCACCTTTGTACTGCGAAAGCTTGAAATGCTGTCACCCATTGCTGGTCATCGTCTTTGGGAGAGGAGGGCAGTAGAAGCCATCTAGTTCTGCTGTGGTTTACTCTGCCTGATCATTTGAGAGAAACACCTTTCTGGCCACCTTGTACAGACAAACTCACCTACTGAAGGATCTTCTCTGTTCTGGCTATTACGCAGAAAGACAAACCCAGATCTACATGTAATTATTTTATGTGTCTTCCAGGAGGTAAAAGCCATTAGACTGTTAACATTTCAGTGAGCAGCAGAGTTGGAGCCCTACTTTGTTTTCCTTTTCTAATGTAAATTCCCTGCTGTATTCAAAAGAGTAAGTTTTTTTTAAATTTCATTTAAAAATCACAAACTGATCGCTTACTCTGGACATAGTGTTCATTTGCCAAATGAGTTTGAATTCTGCTGTGGCTGAGCAGACCTGCCTAATAGAAATCAGAGCTTTCTCTTGTGAAAAATAACATTTTGCATGACACCAGAGTAGAACCATTGAGACCTCAGAGAAGATGGTGTGTAAGGTTGTTCCAGAGATGAGCATTATGTTCACTTCACAAAACAAGAAGCTATTGGAAAGAAATGAATTGACTTGCTGGAAGGTGAGGCAGTAAATCAGTATGCAAATAGAAAGGTTCCAGTACTTGAGTTATTTTTTTTCTTGACAGATATAATCACTACAGAGACTCAACACCTGGTTTCAGCTCATCTCTTTCTATTACTTGTCTTTAGTAGGTGATGATGCAACTCAGGCCCTGTGGAGCGCTGAACAGCGTAAGAAGCTTTTAGATCCTATGCCAGAATCATTGACTGCTTCTCCCTATTTCCATATGGAGACTGACCCTCTGCCTGTCATGGAGCTTGAGAAAGATGTTGAGCTAGGTGGGTATGGCAGGACCACAGTGCAGGGGATCTATTTGTGTTCTACTTGCTTTGAAATATACTTCACCCTCACTCATTTTGTGTGGTGTAGATAGGGAATAACTTGAGCATCCTGGGTACGTGTGTCTACTGTGACAACTCATGAATGTAAACTTTCATAACAGGGAATGACACATACTGCATCAAGTGGGAATATTGGACCAAGGAAGAAAACAAGATGTTTTTTGCCATTCCAGCTAACATTCCCCAGTTGGATGCAAAGGGATTTGCAATAAAGGTAACACATGATGGTGTTATACAAGGAGTGTGAAATGTTAAAATCTCCTCAGCCAATAGAAAGTAAAATGTAGCAAGTTTTATCTTGATTTCTGAATTCCATGCATGAAACTTGTTACTTCAAGTCCTCTTTCTCATTGTTCATGTAGATTAAAAATTTCTGACTGTGGAAAATGTCATCTTTAGTAAAGTGAGGAGGAAAAAAAGAAGAATATGAAGATGAGCAATTTTCACTTTATTCCAAAAATAACTGTTCTTCTTCTGTGCCTTCCTCTAGGTGTATTCTCAGCCCATACCTTGGGATTTTTATATCACCCTTCAGTTACAGGAGCGTTTGAATGCTGACTTTGACCAGAACTTCAGTGAGAACTGCTGCTGTTACCTCTTCCAGGATGGCTGTGCTGTTTTGCACGGGGATATCAATCGCTTCACACTTGGGGTCAGTACAGCCAAAGAAAGTGTAGCTGTAGATGATGTGAACTCTTGCATAGGTACCATTAGTGAGTTGTTAGTCATTATGCTTATTGCTGAAGATGGGTTTAATACTGCAGTCTAGATCCTCTGGCTTGCGCTTTATATACAAATTAGGAGTGTCCGTTATAGCCTTAGTTGGAGCTGGTTTTGCATTCATGGATCCTGTGCTTCCGACACAAACCTGAACCAATTTTTCATGTTTTCTTTATTCATGAGTGATAAATAACCTGAGCCAAGAACCACATGTTGTTTCACAACAGTAGTTGCGCCTAAAACTCTTGTTTAACTTGACATTTATCAGTGACTTACTATAGTCTGCTATAGTAAGGTCATAGTGTCTTGCTGAAGGATTTACATTTTAAATAAAGCAGGGATATTTTGAGTTGTTGCATATAAGTAGGATACAAATTAAATAGTGAATTCAGCCTCCTCTTGATCTTTTGTCCACTTCTGAATGATAGTGAGCTCATTCTGCTTCTAATTCTGGCTGGGCTGATCATAGGCGAAATCTGATTATATTGAATTCAGGATAGGACTGTTATCTCTGTACAGATGAGTAAGAGGAAAAAAGGTGAGCTATAAATATTTCATTTCATTTCATCTAAGGCATAATGGATACATGTTTATTCCTTCCTTTCAGGATGTTATCCGTGGCTCTAAGACCATCACAGAGGAAGTTATCCTACTGGTTGTTTATAATCTTCTTGGTGTGGTAGAGAAGCTCCACAATGCAGAGGTTGTCCATGGAGATCTGAATCCAGATGTGTTCTTTCTGGGAGACAGGTTTGTCTCTTTGAATGAATATGGGAGGAGATATAATACTTTTGCTACTTACTGCTCTTGTGCTTTTGTAACTTCCCCTATTTAGCTGGAGAACTGGTATTGCAGACCAGGGGTTTTAGGCTACAGTGTGTCCTGAAGACAGTGAAAACACTTTGCTTAGGAATTAACCTTTCTTGTTTATTTCTGTGGAAATAGTACACAGTGATGCTGGAAAACTTACCCTAAGAAAATGGTTTTGCTGTTGCCTCTGTTCTCAAGTCTCTACTTTAGCAATGTACTGGATATTGGTAAATAACTTCCCTTCTGGGTTTATGTAGCTGAAACCCAGGAGATTAGAAGACAAAAGGCAGGTGGGCCTGGAATATCCAGGCACTCTCTGCAGCAGATCACTCACCCTCCACTACAGTGCAGCTTGTGACATGATGCACAGATCTAGCTTTCTTCTCCAATGAATTTCCCATAGTATGTTGTTGAAGTCACACATCCCTTGGAATGTGATCTGTGAACTGAGTGTGGGAAGACAGGAACTTTCAATGTCTAATGATTCAAATAGAATTTCATTAGAAGAAATTCATTGTTCTTAGCCTTCACTGATAGATTAAAAATAGCTATTAACTTGAAATTACAGTCATCTAACATGTATTGCCAATATATTCTATTATAATGTATTTTATTTATATAATTCATTATATATATGAAATATATATACTATATATAAAATTAATTTATAAATTACACACATGTACTATTGAAGTTCTAATACTTTCTTCCCACACCCCGATGGACTGTCTTGCACACCCCTCAGGGTCCTCTTTTGGAAGTCACTGATCTAACAGTGGCTGATGGGCTTGGATACTTCCTGCTGGATTTCTGTGGTGAATACAAACCAAACTAAACTGCAAAAAGGGAGGATAATGCATAAGCTATCCTGGGACAAGTGCATAGTGTAAGTGCAGCGCACTGTCATCATACAGATCACACAATACCATACAGATACTCCTCGCTGCCCTTCCTGTTTGTCCTTAGAGTGGGGACTAACGAAGGTTTATAAAAGTATTATGAAGCTTAGTTCTTTCTCGTATAAGTATTCTGAGATCTTGAAGGAGAGGGAGAGATGCTAAAGTTATGCTATTCTGTTCTGCCAACCAAGTTTTGGATAACTGACATGTCAAAACAGCATTATCCTTAACCTTTTAATGCTTCCCCATTGCTTACTCTGTGTCCTGGGTTCAGCAGTAGCAGTCATTTTTTCTCCTCCCTAGTAGCTGGTGCAGCGCTGTGGTTTTGACTTTCAGCCTGGGAACAGCGCTGATAACACCAATGGTTTTTGTTACTGCTCAAATATTTAGTCTGACCAAGGACTTTGTGAGTCTCATGCTCTGCCAGGGAGGAGGGGAGCCGGGAGGAAGCAGAGATAGGACACCTGACCCAAACTAACCAAAGAGGTATTCCATACCACAGCACATCATGCCCAGGATGTAACTGAGAGTTACTCGGAAGGGCTGGTTCACTGCTCGGTTTGGCTGGTTATCGATGGGTGGTATTGTATTGTCTTCCCTTGTTATTTCCCTTATTATTGGTGGTAGCAGCAGTGGTTTGTGTTATACCTTAGTTATGGGACTGTTCTTATCTCAACCACTTGGGAGTTACATTCTTTCGATTGTCCTCCCCATCCCTCTGGGAGCAGGGGGGTAAGAAGGGGGGCAGTGAGCGAGCGGGCTGCATGGATCTGAGTTACTGACTGCACTTAAACCATGACAGAGATACTGGTATGATCTCTAAGCTTCAGGCTGCCAGCTGGTTCTTCCCCATCCAGGGGTAGTCCCTTCAGCAGTAGTTCTTAAGCTAACCATCAGAGGGGAGCATTGACATGGCTAAGCCTCACCTGCACTACATTCACATTTCATTTCATAAACTTTGTTAGGTTGTCTTAAGCTTCATTTGCTCCCTCTGCTCAGGATCTGTGATCCATTTGCTAATGAAGAGATGATGAGAGCTCTGAAGATAGTGGATTTCTCTCACAGTCTGGATTTGAGATTGCAGTCTCAAGTAAGCTTGCCCAACAGCTTTCCCGTATCCCAGACTCCTCATGGACAACAGCTTCTGGCAAAATGTCCATCTCTATACCAGGTGAGTTTGTACTTAGCAGGACTTCTTAGTTTCTGTGTTTCCTTTACAAAATCTCTTTATTTTCTTAAGTTATATTTTGCAAGTGCTGTGGAAAGCTCTGACCAATAAATATTGAATAAAGAAAAATGCTTGTTTGTTGTGATTGCAGGTAGACTTGGTTGCCATTGCAGATATAGTCCATTTGATGCTGTTTGGGGATCATATCCAGGTCTATCAAGAGGATTCCATCTGGAAAATCAGCCAAAATGTATCCAAGTAAGTCCTTTATCAGAGGAGGCTGCTGGTAAAGAGACTTCAAACTTCTTTCGCTTCCTTTACAAAGCTTAGAACTCTGAACTTAGTGCTGTTGTTACCAAAAGCATTAGTTTTGTGGGGAGTGAAAATTTGAAGCTAATGGATGTGTTCGTTGTATAGTAGCTTTAGTGCTGTGTGGGAGACAATTTTAAGCTGACTCTGGCCTAACAGTCTAGGTAATACTACTTTGCTTTTTCTATCCTTTCAGACCAGACTGCTCTAGTCTGGTTTCACTTGTTAGACCAAGCTTGGAGAAGTTTCTAAGTGGGTGGATGGTGAGGAGGAAAAAATTACATGAGCATGTTGCTTTAGAAATGGAGATTACTTTGTGTTCCTGCTTTTTTCAGTCTAGGCTATGTTGAAGGCCTACTAAGACTGATGCTATGGTTCAGTCTGTAACACTTGCAGGAACAGCATACATGCACAAGAAGGAAAATAATTTAAATACTTGTGTAATTTAAGATGCATGTGCAAGAAACTTCTTTTTGGAAGCTGCTCTTTAGCCTCGGGTATTAATTTCTGCTGCTCTCTCTTAGCCACATGTTTTGGCTCTAAGGCTACTCTGTCTTCATCTTACCTTTGTTTGTTCTTAGATGAAACACTTGTTCATTTTGTTAGTCACATCCTGCAGAATTTTCTGCCTTTAGGTTTCATAAGGATTTTCCAGAACACTCTCTTCATTCCAGAAGCTACTTGATGCATATCTGCATTTAGGTATATTCACATACCATGGTACCTCAGCTACACTCACTGTGTGGATGTACTTCTATAACCATTGCTTGAAGAAAGCCTACAGTCAGGGGGTTATCTGGTTCCCCACCAACCTGCACTGCTTCCACCTCCTAGTTTGTTGCATTCAACCTCTGAAGAAATATCTCATCTTCTTAAACTGTGCACAGGGGGAAAATGCTTTCTTCTTTACTGGCCATGTATTTTTCTACTACAACCAGTAGTTACAAGGGTCTAGTAGGCTTCTGCTGCGTACTAACTACACGTGCTGTACTGTACCTGGTAGCTTTTGGTTTTAATTCCATTCAACTTACAGAACTAAACTGTGAAGAACAACATCACCAAGAGATGAATGTCAATGATGTAGAGGTTGGCAGTAAATATGTATTTTATGCCACCTTTGTTTTAGAAATACTAAAGAAAAGGCAACTAAACCATTGATGGAGACTAATGGATCATGGTAGTAGGTGACTCTTTGAAAGGCACTTTGAAAGGCTTTTGTTCTCTATTGACAGATAAACATTCTATATCTCTGAGCTATGTAAATCTGACCTGCACTGAAAAATAAGACTCCTGTTTATTAATTTTCATCAGAACATGATCTGATGTTAATTATACTTGGGTTAGAGGGGCAGGTTTCTGTTAAGAGTTGCCTTTTATTTTAAATACTATTTATTTAATTCTACAAGTGATTACATTGAGCTGCTGCAGATCAAGCCACACAGGGCCTGAATTGAGAAGGAGCAGGCTGTAAGGGGACCTGATCAGGATGTGGGTATGGGAAAAATAGCCTGGATAACTGGAGCAGGAAGAGCTGAGTAGCATGTATAGTAAGTCTGAGTTTGGAAGGACAGGGGAGGGGTCAGTTGGAAAGGAATTCCAATCCAAGCTGGTGACACTGGATTGAAAGGAGTAGGAGTCTGGGTATGGGTAGAACTTCGATGGAGACTTGGGTAGAAGGGGAGTAAGACCTGAGAAGGGCTTTGGAAGCCTAAGGAGGAAGAAAGCAGAGCCTGGGCATGGGTTCTGTGTGGCTGGAACCAGGCTCTAATGGCTTGTTGCTTCTTTCAGTACATCAGTGGGGACTGGAGTACCTCCCATATGAAGATAGGCTGAGAAAGTTGGGGCTGTTCAGCCTGGAGAAGAGAAGGCTGCGTGGAGACCTCATAGCAGCCTTCCAGTATCTGAAGGGGGGGCTATGAGGAGGGGGGGGCTATGAGGATGCTGGGGATGGACTATTCATTAGGGACTGGAATGACAGGACAAGGGGTAACGGGTTCAAACTTTAACAGGGGACGTTTAGATTGGATCTAAGGAAGAAATTCTTTACTGAGAGGGTGGTGAGGCACTGGAATGGGTTGCCCAGGGAGGTTGTGAATGCTCCATCCCTGGCGCGGTGTTCAAGGCCAGGTTGGACAGAGCCTTGGGTGGCATGGTTTAGTGTGGGGTGTCCCTGCCCATGGCAGGGGGGTTGGAACTGGATGATCTTAAGGTCCTTTCCAACCCTAACTATTCTGATTCTATGATAAGTGTGTAACATTGCTTTGGAGTTGAGAGTACAAATCAGGAATTTCCATTTTCCATCCTGTCGTCTTCTTCACTTCTGAAGGCATGATAGGCTTAATATTCATCTTCTGTACTTCTTTTTCAATATCAGGAAATCCAAGACCTGCTTATACAGGTGCTTTAATTACATGTTGTACTGAAGTATTATATCAGTATAAAAGGGGCATTTCTTTACATGAGAGTAAGTTATTTGCACTGAATCCTTTTTCCCTTCACACACAGATCTTTCAGTGTGTGTGTCTCTTATTAAATTACATTTCCTCCAGTCAATTTGAAGCTTTCAATAAACTCTCAACCTCTGACAAGCAAGTTCCCTGCTGCAGGAATCTTCATCCCCCAAAAGGGGCTGCACAATGAAGCACTACCCTGTGAGAAGAGCCAGCTGATGGATAATACTCTTGTGCTTTGTCCTTTCTGTAGAGTGACACTTGCAACACCTGCAGAGACACAGGACACTTTCCTGTTGCTTCTAGTAATTCTACTTCTGTCTGTAAAGCTCATGATACTAATATCCCTTTTGCTAAAAGTGTTCTCCAAGTGGCTTGTAAAGTGGTTTGGGGTATTTTTTGTTTCTTTAGGAGTTGGTTTGGGTTTGTTGAGGGTTGCATTGACGAGATAACTCTCTTAAAAGAATGGTATGAGAGTTTAGGCAGTGACAAGCAGGAAGAAGGCTTCTTGCTAGAAGGTTGACTGGTGTCAAATGTCACAACCACAACCACCTTATGTTAGGAAAGCTTTACAAAAGAGCCTTAATTATTTTTAAGCATTAAGCACATTTAAAGATGGAAGAATGACTGGTAGAGCCACTAATTTTACCACCAGTTCAACAGAATCCCAAAACAGTGGAAATTGCAAGGCAAAACAGGGAATAGTTCTTTTAAAGGCACTCAATAAAGCAGAATCCATTGATGGAATGAATGCAAACACTTACGCACTGTAGTAAGTACTCCTGGAAAGGCAGAATGTGAATTATGATCAAGTTTCTCTTTTCATCTTTAAGCATTACTGTAAGGTTGACACCCTGTTTTTCAAGGGAGGAGGTTTTAGCATGTTGCCATTATTAAAGAAAGCATTTGGAGGTTTTTCAGCTCCAGAAGTGTTTTTATTTTCACTATAGTATTTAGGGAAACTTCATCTGTGGAGTACTATATAGAAGCTGTGTTTGAAGTTTTAGGACTCCTTTTGTCACTCATAACTCCTAAAGCATCTTTACCTACCTTTAACTTCCTCTGCTGTGCCTCTTACTTGTCTAAGTCCATGAGGAAAAATGGCCTCAAGTCCTGTATATTCTTAGTTTCTTGGTTAGGTTCTATATGACTTCATCATTCTCTAAAACATGAGAGTTTAATAGTCCAGGCCAGATTCCTTCTGAGACTGTGGCTGCTGCTGTGTCTGTGAGTCACACAGCAGAGGCAGATAACTTCTTCAGAAGCCACTGTGACTCCTAGCTTGAGGGAGGAAAGTGCTACAGTAGTCAGCAGCAGTGTGGTCTATGGACTTCAGTGTGAGACTGAAGAACAAAGGGTTAGCTCTGATATCACTTTTCTGATACTTTTCATACTGTAATGAGTCACTTAACCTTTTTATTCCTGTTGTGTGGGTATATGGGAGAGGGGATTTATTACTGTTAATTGCCTTTGAAATGTTATCTCTATGAGAGCTCTGGCAGATGGAAGGCAGGGAATAAAGACAGTAAAACTGGATGTAAACCCCTTTTCTTTCTTGTTTTCTCTCACAGCTTTCCTTTAATATTGACCTATGAACTTAGCTTGCAAATGGGGGAATAAGAGGTACCTCTATGCCTTATTCATGAAAGGAGTCTCCCAACTTTGTTGGTTCAAAAAGTGCTCTTGATAACTCCTCTTAATTTAAAGTATGGAAGATAATGGTCAGGTACACTAGAAGAGGCAACCAAAACCACATGTTTTGATATCCCTGTGGCACAACCCACCTTGTTACTATCCAGAATCCTACTGGAGAAAGAGAAAGGGGCCTACATGTATAAACTTACCAACACATTCCTGGTTTTCCTTTACATTTACTCATGTGAGTGAAATTATTATTTCAGCTTTCCTTCTCCCAGGGTATTTAGCTCTGAATATAAATGGAAACCTTGACATGTGTCATCCTGTTTCACTGCTCTGTTTGTTTTAGGACTTTTGACAGTGATTTCTGGAGTAAACTTTTGGGAAGAATTGTGAATGCAGATGGTAAGTCCACAGTGCCTCTTCTGAGGGCGTTAAGAGAGGAAATAAGTGACATGTTTGACAGTAGCTTCCAAGGACGACTTTGTGAATCCTTAGCTGAACTGGGAGAAACTCTTGGAGAACTTCCTGGGATTTCCTAGAGGTCAAATCCATTTTGTGTTAGAGAGGAATTTGTTGTTAACTTCTTATTTATTTTCTTCCAAGCATGAACAGTGATTGTAGCTGGCTCTGCAATGCTTCACATTGAACATGCTATAGACTGTTGATGTTGCATTAGTGCACAGATAACCTCCTAAGCCTGCTATGTGAACTGGTCCATGTCTGACCAGTTTGCCAGAGAAAACTGGTTGTCACAACTGCCCCCTCCCCTTTCTGTATAGTGTAAGAATGTGTTTAATACCTGTTCACACCCCAATCTCTGAAATGTCTTTGCCTATGTTTAGTTGGTCTTTTAATTTGTGTTTTTATAAATAAAATTGTATTGTAATTGTAACTCTGTCATATTAAATGTTCCTGTGAGTTGATCTCAAAGTTTTAATGTCTATGCTGGAGTGCTTCTGCCTGACTGGGAATTGGTTGTGGCTGCTGGATACAAATTTGGTGGCTGCTTTCCAAACCACACAGGACTTCCTGGACACTTGAAGACAACTTGAGTGATTCTACTTGGGATATGCTCTCATGGATGATTAAAAGTAGATTGTCATGAGTGAAAAGGATGTATACTGAAATATTTGCTTCTCAGTGCAAGTATTCTATTTACTTTTGCACAGGCTGCCCTTCCTGACTGGATTGAGCATCTTTCACAGATCTCAAGTCTAAATCTGTTTGCAGGTTTTGTGGATAGATCTTTGTGTTAACCTTTTAGGCACTGTATTATTGAAATCAAAACAAAAGCTCCATGTTATTCAAGAGAACAGAATTTACAGGATCCAAACCCAAGATGCTACATACCTTGAGTGTAGAAGAACTTCTTGGACTTGGGATTTACTTCCTCACAACTTCTCCCATGCATCAAAATGAGAGTAGAAAAGTTCATCACTAGTAACGTCTTGTGCCTATGAAACTAAACTGGCTGTAAGTGTGTTTTCTTTGGTCAAGTTCTCCAGATATGGTTCTGTTTGATTCTTCCCTGTTTGTGTTAGCTGTAAATTCTGCTCTAGAACTTCATTCTTTTTGTGAGTTGCTACAACCCATCTTCTTTCCTGTTCTTTCTGCATATGTCCCTCTTGTTTTGACTTGTGGTTTTTTTCCTCTTCCAGATACCCTGTGCCTTCTTTATAGTCCCTTCATGAAGGTTATATACTCTTGTCATTCAGGAGCAGGACCTGAATGCACTGATTAGATATTAAAGCATGCTTATGTAAACTGCTGCTGAAGAGGTTTTGTCTGTTACTGCCTCAAATAATGCTTCCTGTAATACAAGGCATTAGTCATCTGTTGAGCAAGCAGATGAAATAATGATCTATCTCTAGCCAGAGTGGAAAGCGAAGATCACTGGTACATTACAGCTTCTTTAGCTCTAAAATGACTTGGGAGTCTGTTAGTGCTTTCCTTTAGCTGAAATTTGTTTTCTTTTGCTGATCTTCTACCTTCCTTTAGCCAAAGTCTGGGGGATTTCACTTACTGTCCTCTTGCTTTCAGCTGCTTCAGTTTATATCCTGCAACACTGATGTGAAAACCAGGTAGCTTAGGAAGAAGATGCTCATAACGAAGTATTGGTCATCCCAAGGACTTCTCAGGCAAGACATGTTTCCAGCCAACACAGAAAAACACTACCTCTTCACCTGTTTCATAAACCTCATTCAGACAGAAAGCTTTTGAGAACAGTATGAACACCCAGATGAGAGCTCTCAGCAGAAGTTCAGTGAAGGGAATTTGTTCTTCAGGTCTTAAACATCAGTAAGTTAATCTATTTCTCTTTAATGAAGTCTACTTTAAAGCCAAAATACTCCATTATTACTCTTACGTTGACCTGGCATCTGTGTTCTTGCTGAGCAAAATATGTGCTACTCCTCCCCAGTACTGTGAAATAACAAACACTTAGCAATGGCAGTACACCCTTCTCCATAGACCCAAACACACAAATAAAGAAGAGCAACTAGCAGCTATAAAAAGAAAGAGCAGCATCTCTTGTGCTGCTTGTTCCCAGTTCTACTCTGATGGAGCTCCACATCTCTTCCACACAGGTTAATCTGTACCTACCCTATCCTATGAGCTGGTTGCACCAATATGTAGAAAGAAGTCAGGGCCATCCTTTAGGGGCCTCCCTGTTTTACCTCTGTTTAAGTTTTGTTTTCCACATAACTGGGTGCAACTATGATCTATTACATTCCTTGGACTTTCTTTCTTACACTCTTATTAATATAATAAACAGCATATTGACATTTGCAATAGCTCAAGATTCCATCACCATATATTTTAATGATAACCTCATCAGGTTTGTAGGCCTGGGCATCAGACATGGTTTCACCTTACCCTCTACCACTTGTATTCCTTGTCATCTCAGCATCTATATATGCCTCTTCCTCTGAAGACAGGACAATTTTGATCTCTAAGCATCTTGTGGGCAAGGTTGGTCTTCTGTTTCATGACTGGTCTATTACAGTGCTGGCCTGTGAGGTCTTGAAGCACAAGTGTCTTTTATATGATGATTCAAAACATGATGCTTAGGAAAAGCTTGTCTAAAGTTGGAGGCAGATGCTTACTTTAAAAGGTTAAAGCAACCCACAACATGGCTTCATGCCTGCAAATATGTGCTTAATAACAGAGGGTAAATAGGTTTGATCATGTTCAGTTACCAGAAAGTAATACCATTGGCATCTGGAGAAGAAGGTGCCAACTTGACTAATGTTTCCTGGGGGAAATGCAACATGGTTGTAATCTTACACATCCCTTCTGCTTGTCTTTGGTGCTTTGGTATCTGAGGAGCAAACATCAGACTCTTACTAAAATCAAAGTTGCTTTGCCTAAGTAAATGGCTTTAAAAGCTTTGAACAGAAGGATGTTTCCTTCATTATACACCTGGGGGGTGCAACCAAAGTTGTGTGATGCTTGTCAATATGAGGAATGGGTTAGAGACCAGTTGAGCAATCTGGACATCCATAAATCCATGGGTCCAGATGGGATGCACCCACGGGTGCTGAGGGAACTGGCGGAAGTCATTGCTAGACCACTCTCCATCATCTTTACCAAGTCTTGGGAAACGGGAGAGGTGCCTGAGGACTGGAGGAAAGCAAATGTCACTCCAGTCTTCAAAAAGGGCAAGAAGGAGGACCCGGGTAACTATAGACCAGTCAGCCTCACCTCCATCCCTGGGAAAGTGATGGAACACCTTATCCTTGATGCCATCTTAAGGCATGTCAAGGATAAGAGGGTTATGAGGGGCAGTCAACATGGCTTTACCAAGGGGAAGTCATGCTTGACCAACCTCGTAGGCTTTTATGAGGAAATAACATTGTGGATGGATGGTGGCAGAGCGGTGGATGTGGTCTACCTTGACTTCAGCAAAGCATTTGACACAGTCTCCCACAGCATCCTCATAGCTAAATTGAGGAAGTGTGGTCTGGATGATCAGGTAGTGAGGTGGACTGCGAACTGGCTGAAGGACAGAAGCCAGAGAGTTGTAGTCTATGGGGTGGAGTCTAGTTGGAGGCCTGTATCTAGTGGAGTGCCTCAAGGGTCAGTACTGGGACCAGTATTATTTAATATATTCATCAATTATTTAGATGAGGGAATTGAGTGTACTATCAGCAAGTTTGCTGATGACCCTAACCTGGGAGGAGTGGCTGACACGCCAGAAGGCTGTGCTGCCATCCAGCGAGACCTGGACAGGCTGGAGAGTTGGGCAGGGAGAAACTTGATGAAATATAACAAGGGAAAGTGTAGAGTCCTGCATCTGGGCAGGAACAACCCCAGGTTCCAGTATAGGTTGAGGAACGACCTGTTAGAGAGCTGTGTAGGGGAGAGGGACCTGGGGGTCCTAGTGGATGGCAGGATGACCATGAGCCAACACTGTGCCCTTGTGGCCAAGAAGGCCAATGGCATCCTGGGGTGTATTAGAAGGGGGGTGGTCAGTAGGTCGAGAGAGGTCCTCCTTCCCCTCTACTCTGCCCTGGTGAGACCGCATCTGGAATATTGTGTCCAGTTCTGGGCCCCTCAGTTCAAGAAGGACAGGGACCTGCTGGAGAGAGTCCAGCGCAGGGCAACTAAGATGATTAAAGGAGTGGAGCATCTCCCTTATGAGGAAAGGCTGAGGGAGCTGGGTCTCTATAGTTTGGAGAAGAGGAGACTGAGGGGTGACCTTATTAGTGTATATAAATATATAAAGGGGGAGTGTCACGAGGATGGAGCCAGGCTCTTCTCAGTGGCAAACAATGATAGGACAAGGGGTAATGGGTACAAACTGGAACACAAGAGGTTCCACTTAAACTTGAGAAGAAACTTCTCAGTGAGGGTGACGGAACACTGGAACAGGCTGCCCAGGGGGGTTGTGGAGTCTCCTTCTCTGGAGACATTCAAAACCCGCCTGGACACATTCCTGTGTAACCTTATCTAGGTGTTCCTGCTCTGGCAGGGGGATTGGACTAGATGATCTTTTGAGGTCCCTTCCAATCTCTAACATACTGTGATACTGTGAATGTTAGTCAAACAAAATGCCTACTGAATCTGGCAACTCTCTGGTTAAATTTCAGAGTTGGAAGAGCTCTATTGTGAGTGTAGGAGATGACAGGCAGGATTCCAGCAGATGCGCTATTTCAGTGTGCTAGAAAATCAATTATTCTTATAAAAGGGACTTTCTAATACATTTTTTAAATTGGAAAATGGAATATACTTCATATAGCTGAAAGAAAGAAAAAATTCTGTCTGTGATGCCTGAGATGCTGCCATTCTTCCTCAGTCTGCTTTCCATTTGAACACAAAGATGGGTTTGCATCTATATTACCTGGCGATACAGGAACAATATCCTGTTCTTTGGCTACTGTGGCAGTAGTGAAGTTTCTCCACTGGAATTACTAATTTGATGCAATTTAAGTACAGTCTAATAATATGCATGGTACTCCACTTGGAATAATATTATTGTCCAGATGATGCTGTTTCTGTTACCTGGGTAACCTGTAGTAGGAAAGTGGGTTTTTTCGTTTAGGCACAGCTTATTTCCCTGCTCCTGAAATGCTTCAGTAGCATCACGGCTGTTTGACAAGGAAGGTCAGAAGAATGGAGGTGATTTGTAATGTTGGAAACTGCTGGATCCTGCTTCTAAAGCCTGAGAATTTGAGGCTTTGCTACTGATCCATGTGCCAGCAGCAGCAGTCTCAGCTTTAGATCTGTCCCTGGAGTTGTGATTGGGAAGAGCACAGGAGTCAAAACCTGACTCTAGTTGTTTTTTATTCCTTGCTAGGATCATGCTATAATAAAAGGTTCTTCAAAGGCTACAGGAAAGGGTAATGGTATAGAAGAGCTGGGCTTCTAACTCGTTCAGACATTAAGAGCAACTTGGCTGATGCTCTGAATGCCTTGAACTGCACAGAACAGCCCTGCGTGCACTAACCCAACCAAACCCCCTGATACTTTCACATGAGACCATGGAGCAGTTGGCTGCTGCTGTGGCTGTGAAATGGTTGTGCTTTGAAACAATTTGTTGGTATTCATAGGACACCCCCTTGCCTTTGTGTTCATATAAACTGTCTGCTTTGCTTCAGAGATGAAGAGTTAAGTGCTATAACGTTGTCCACTCTTATACGGGGCCTACAAGGATGATGGAGAGGGACTCTTCATCAGGGACTGTAGGGACAGGACAAGGGGTGATGGGTTCAAACTGAAACAGGGGAAGTTCAGGTTAGATGTAAGGAAGAAGCTCTTCCCTGTAAGGGTGTTAAGGCCCTGGCACAGGGTGCCCAGAGAGGCTGTGGCTGCCCCATCCCTGGCAGTGTTCAAGGCCAGGTTGGACAGAGACTTGGGCAACATTGATCTAGTGTGAGATGTCCCTGTCCGTGGCAGGGGATTGGAATGAGATGATCTTAAGGTCCTTTCCAGCCTATTCTATGATTCTATATTAAGTGGAGAAGGATTTACAAATAATGGTAGAAAGTCATTGAGCTCCAACAAATGCTACAGGTAAAAAATCTACACTGATCTAATGTGCATGAGATGTACATAGGCTGTGAGTGGGGTGAACCCCATAGGCCATGAGTGGGTTTCACCCAGAGGTGAACCACAGGTCATGAGCCATTTTCTGCTCATTAAGCTCTGGTGGCTGCATCTGAGTTCAAAGGAGTTGTTTGCATTGATTCTAGGGCTGGTCAGGATCAGTGTCTACACCTGGGAAACACAGATGACACAGGTTATCTCATTAGTACTTACGTATTATAATGACCAACAAGGTTGTGTAACTTTAGTACTTCCACTTGGGTTCAAACTTGAACAGGGGAGACTTAGGTTAGGTACAAGGAAGTAATTCTTTACTATGAGGGTGCTGAGGCGCTGGCACAGGGTGCCCAGAGAAGCTGTGGCTGCCCCATCCCTGGCAGTGTTCAAGGCCAGGTTGGACACAGGGGCTTGGAGCAAGCTGCTCTAGTGGAAGGTGTCCCTGCCCGTGGCAGGGGTTGGAGCTAGAGGAGCTTTAAGGTCCTTTCCAATACAAACCAGCCTGGGATTCTGTGATACTTGACTATGTCAGCGCAAGTGATAAGAAAAAGCAGCTCTTGATAGCAAAGAACAGAAAAGTTATTAACAGAAGCTATAGAAGCAAAAAGGAAGACTCAGAGTTCTAAAACAATAACACTAAACCAGAACTTTTCAAAGTGAATCTACAGATAAATACAAAAAGTGCTGCAAACTCTGAAACTAACTTGCTAATGTCACATCTTAAGAGATCACTTTAAGGAACTGTGTCAGCTCGTTGTACTCATCCCCTGCGGTCCTCAAAAGGCATTTCATTTGTAGGGGCTTCAAACTCCTAAAACTAAGCTAACTGGTAAGAGTATTTATCAGCTCAGATAGATGTATTCCAAATGCATTTATATCTGAGACTTCTCCTTGCCTGGGGACTGTATTAAATAGATTATGAAACCCACAGAGCAGAAGTATGCAGCTCTGATTGATATGTGATCAGAGGTGGAAGCTTGGGCTTGTGTAAGCAGGTGCTGTTACTTAAAAGAAGATTGCCAGAATGAGCTAGAAGGGGTAGCAGCTCAGGAGGACAACAAGGGTATTGTGAGGTTGTGCAGGGAGAGAATCAGAAGGGCCAAAACCCAACTAGAACTTAAATCTTGCTACTGCTGTAGAAGGTAATGAAAAAGGTTTCCATAAATACACTGGCAACAAAAGAATGGCTAAAGAGAACCATAATGACAAAGGATGAGGATAAGATTGAGGTACTCAATGCTTTCTTTGCCCCAGTCTTTAATAATAAGACCAGATGTTCTCCAGGTACCGAGTCCCTGAGCAGAACGAAGCCGCCCTAATCCAAGGGGAATGGTAAGCAACCTGCTACACCACTTAGACCCACACAAGTCTATGGGGCCAGATGGGACCCACCCATGGGTACTGAGGGAGCTGGTGGAAGTGCTCCCCAAGCCATTTCCTATCATTTATCAGCAGAGAGCTACAGGCCTGTCAGCCTGACCTCAGTCCCAGGGAAGCTCATGGAGGCAGATCATCTTGAGTGCCATCACACAGCACATATGGGACAACCAGGTGATCAGGCCCAGTCAGCATGTGTTTATCAGGTCCTGCTTGACTTGATCTCCTTCTATGACAACAGCATCCTGGCCTGTATCGGAAACAGTGTGGTCAGTAGGACTAGGGCAGACATTGTCCCTCGGTACTGGGCACTAGCGAGGCTGTACCTTGAATCCTGTGGTTCAATTCCGGGCCCCTCACTACAAGAGAGACCTTGAGGTGCTGGAGCTGGGCCAGAGAAGGGCAGCAGAGCTGGTGCAGGGCCTGGAGCATAGTGTGATGGGGAAGGGCTGAGGGACCTGGGGGGTTCAGTCTGGAGAAGAGAAGGCTCGAGGGACCTGATGGCTCCCTACAACTGCCTGACAGGAGGATGGAGCCAGGAGGGGCTGGGCTCTGCTCCCAAGGAACAAGGGATGGGATAAGAGGAAACTGCCTCAAGCTGCACCAGGGATATCATTTAGATTGGACATTTGGAACAACTCCTTCCCTAAAAGTGTTGTCAGGCACTGGAACAGGCTGCTCAGGGCAGTGGTGGAGCCACCATCCCTGGCGGGGGTTAAAAGATGTGTGGATGTGGCTCTTGGGGCATGGTTTAGTGGTGGCCTTGGCAATGCTGGGTTTATGGTTGAACACGGTGATCTTAAAGGTCTTTTTGAACCTAAACAATTCTCTGATTCTACGCAGACAAATTACACCTCCTGCATGTGCATCAGCAAATAATTCTAAACCTTTCCTCTGTACTGCTGCTGATTTCCCAAAGAATAAATATTCCAAAATGGCTTTGGGCTAAACTGTAACTTCTGAGGTGTTGTGCTTCTGCTTTGTATTAGTGATTTCCTCAGGAATGCTTCAGTGTACAAAAGCTCAGTGTTCTTATTCTAAGTGAGCTATTTGTGGTCTTGAGAACCAGTGGTTAGAGGCTCTGGTTCAGCCCTGGGCTATGGGCACTGCAGTTAATGTGCTTGAGCTTAACTAGATTGTCCTTAAAGCTTGTTGAAGGAAGACTGAAGCTCCTTTAACAGTTCCATTCTCTCAGTTCTTACTGTTTTACACTCACTGCCCCTCTGCTTGGTTATTCCAGCAGAATGCCATTAGAGGCTTCAAAACAAGGAGGTTTCATTTCCATTTGTTCTTTATCTGCTAGCATCTTTTGAATTATTGAACAAGCGAGTGAACATTGAGGTCAGTCAGAGCAGGGAGGAACCTGGCCCTTTCTGTTGGATCTGGAAATACGTGTTCCCAGCTCTCCTCTTGTATTAAGTAGCATCCCAAGCTATTTAATTATCGATCCTATGGCTCCAGCTGTTGTGGAAGTGTGATTTAGAGAGCAGGATCAGCAGCTAAGTGACACCATGCTGATGAAAGACAAACATCACTCTTCAATTCAGTGTCTGTGCCTGAGCTTATGTTTGTTTTTCCAGTGCTTTGGATTCTGTTGATGCACAGCTCTTCAGTGTCTCTTGAATTGCATAGTTCCTTTCTTGAAGCTGAGCTCCTAATGTGTTTTCATGTAGTGTAACACTTGAAATAATCATTCACTCAGGAATCATTTCGTAGGGAGAAAAAGTGCTGGAGTATTGCAAAATTCAGTGGATATGGTTCGTTGGTGCATTTCCTCGATATCCGGTCAGAACAGACCCAGTAAAAAGGCAGTTTGCACCATTCTGCCACACCTTTAGCTCTGCATTTACCCCTCAGGAGCCAGCGTGGATGAGTCCTTCACCTGCACTGTGAACTGAACTGGCTACAACTTGTCCTTTCATTAGTCTGTTCCCATGGCTCCACAGTCCAGATCTGCTGATATCCTGCTTGAAGAGATAAGGATGTCAGGGATTATATCCAACTGTAAGCAGGCACCTATTGTTTAGTGGCACGTCGCCTGCTCCTACTATGTTTGTAGGGGAACCTTGGAAGACTTCCCTTCATACAGCTTTAGTGGAGAGTGCCATATTATTATATCATGGAAATTATCCCCTAGCTCCCATGCAGCTAAAAGCAGCAGTTTTTATATCAAGATGTAAAACCTAAGAGTCAGCTGAAAGTCTTGCTTAGCCTGAAACAGAAAACATTACTGGCAACTAGTGTGGGCAGCTGGAAAGATAGGCTCTCATTTGCTTCACACATGGGGAATATGTAACAGGAACAGGCCATTTTGATGCAATTATAAAAGTTATTATTCCTCCTCATCTCCTGGGAAAGGGTATTTTTCAGCTGGAGAGCCAGACAACACTGAAAAACTCACTGGGATCCTTTTCTCAGTTCTTTCAGCAGGTAATTCCCACACAGCTGAACATTGGAGCCATCTTCATCGCTGCTTCTTTATGAACATTCACTTCTGCTACACATGCTCCATGCACCAAGACCAAAATGTGGGTTTGCTTCCCAGCAGCTAAACTGAGGACGGTTTTATCTACATATGCAATATATCCATCTACTTTTAGGCTGTCCACAAATCACTTTCTGACTTTCTCAATTACAAGCTTAAGTGTCTGTGCCCTGTCGCTATATGGTGTATTCTTCACTTTCTTTAACTTTATTGTGGTTTCCATAGTCATCTTTCCTCATATCCTTTCCAGAAATGGATGTGTAACAGTATGGATAGAGGGAAGGGGCAGAACAACTGCCATGTGCTTAGGAACACGCTGTTGCATCGGATAAGGAAAAGAGCCACAGTTTCCCTTGCTTCCTTAGGAAATTCACACTGGTCCTTCTTAAAATGGGAGACAGCAAATTCCAAAATGGCATTTGAGTAATTGGACTTGTAAAGGAGAGGTAAGCAAACTGCTTCTCCTGAATCTGCTTGCAATTTCATTATGGTAAAAGCCAAGCTGCTGGGGCTTGTGCTGCAGAAGCTGTGGATGCGTTGGCAAAGGCCTGTGAATGCTTCTGGCATCTGCAGTTTTGTTAAACTCCTCTCACTGAGACAAAGAGGGCTCCAGACTGAAGACCTGGCATTGCATGGGATTCTGGGCAAATCATTTAATTCCTGGAGTTTTCCTGTTTATAAAACAGGTGTTATACCTTTATGTATATTTTCATATCTAAAGATACATATTTATGAATGTTTCACTTCTGTGGAAGATAAATGGTTGATAAAACCAAGGTAACACTTTGATACATGTAGTTGCTGGTTCCCCTACCTGCGCTGGGATTAGTAATTTCTGTTGCACTCTATTGCTGTAGGGCTTCTGGGCAGTTGTAAGGTACAATTCAACCAGTAACATTCCACCAAAACAGGTTTTGGTTTTGATATTAGTGTCCAGAGAGTAAAATGTGGGAACCATCACTCTGATGCTGTTGTTTAAGTCAGGCTGTAGTTATTCTATCAGCTGTTATGATCTAAGCTGTTGTCTTTGAAAACTAAGCTATTTTTTAAACTCAGAACTGAATTTTGGACCTTGACCTGCATCTTGAGCTAAGTCTTTTTAGCAGCCAGCTTTTAGCCTTGTCAGATTTTGGTGTGATAGATGGTTGCATGTTTAGTTTACTGCCATACCCAGAACACTCTTGACATCTCTGATAGTTTCCCTGTCATGTCCTTAAATCATCCTTTATTCCTCTCAATCTATTCCCAATGCATTCTAAAATGATGGGGTTTGTTCATGTTTGAATTTGTCATCTCCCTTTTTCTTTCTCTTCTGTTTCACAGTTTTTATGTGCACCACATGGTTCATTATATGAAGGCGGCATTAATGTGCAGTGGCACCCCACAAAGTTAAGGCAAAGCCAACAGTCATAGTTGTTACTCAAAGTGATTATAAGCAGGGTGAAGCCTTTACATAAAGCAGGGCATCTGTCCCCTCTCTTTTGGTGACATGCTACTGTCTTTCCTCTCAGGAGTGGCTGTATTTTGGTGATGCTGCAGAGATTTTTCAGCCTACAAGTTCCTACACAAACATGAGTGTTAGATGACCTCAAAAATAGCTATAAGCTGGAAAGCAGACTCCAGCTCTAATGAATGAAGTCCGAAAGCTGACAGTATTCAGCAATTTCACAGGCTCAGGAGCTTTTCTATTACAAAAATACATTGCTGAGACTTGTTGACAGAAACATCAAGAGCGGAACTGCTGCCTTTGCCTCCACCCACCCCAGCAAAGAGTGGGGGGAGAAAAGCAGCTCTTTATAAATAGCTGTTCCTGTTGTATTTGTAAATTCAGTGCTTTTTGTGTCAATGACATCACCTTCTTCTCCATGGTAACTCCCTACGATGTCAAAACTGCAGGGCACCAGCACTGAAACTTAAACCTGCAGATGAACAGGTTAATTCAAGATGATTTAATTGAGAAATAGTGCAGGGGGTGAGAAACGTGAGCAAACAGGCTTCTGTCAGCTCTACTTCTCTGGAAAGCTTGCATCTGTAATGACTGCTCCTAAAACTCTGCCCCATCTCTTTCTATAAGGCCCTGTCAGGAGGAGGAGGAGGTGGTGGGTGGGAGGAAGGCATCTTATTCTTCATCTCCGGTGTGTCTGGAGAGCAGCAAGGACTACAGGTGACTAAGCAGGAGGAGCAGGACTGACTCACTCCTGAGTTATTTTCTCCCTCCCCTTTTCTCCCCCCTTCCAGCTTTTCTGTTTGTTTTTGAGCTTTCACCCAGCAGCTTGTATTTTTCCCCAGGCCCTGCTGAGAAAGAATTAGCAGCAGGTTTTCTTGTTACCTAATGCTCACAAACCCGTGCTTGTGGTTATCCAGGTGAGGAAACGAAAGCCAAGTCTAAAAGCAAGAGAAACGAATTGTCTCTTGGATACATCACCTTTATCTTCAAAAAGAGGAGAAGGAAAAAGTGCTTCTCCTTTCTGAATATTGTCCAGGAAATACTAAGGTGACTGACATGCCAGGAAGCTGTAAATAACTGGCTGCTTTATCAGACTACCTATGGAAAATACCTAATTGCTCACTGGCAGCCCTGCTGGGTTTGACTTGATTTCTCAACCAACTGCAGTGGGGGGAAGCTATTGCACTTGCTGTCTTGATTACAGGATTAGATTCTGCTGGGTTCTATTTGGGAGTCCAGTAGCAGGAACATAATGGTTACATCTGCAGAGTTTCAGCCAGCCTGAACTGTCACTGCTTCAATCAGCTTAATAAATCTGTCCTAATTTACATCCCTGTGAAGTCTGAAGCCTTAGAACAGGTTTCCTCCCTCCTTCTGCAGGGATCTGTTGCTGAAATTCAGCCTGCCGAAGTGTCAACTTGATATTATATTGTGCATGATTGGAATTGTGTGCCATGGACTCAGGCAAGTTACACAAGATCAGCACAACCCCCGCAGAGTTCTGACATCCAGAAGGGGCCACGGCACCAGATTGATAAGGAACACTTTGGTTTGCCTGAGCAATGCTGTATTTGCTGCTCTTGGTCTGCAGTTTATACCTGTGTGGGGCAAAGAGCCTATGATTCTCAAAGTGTGAGCATTATGTCTGTGGACTCCCTCCATGCCCCAGAGTACAGCCTAAGTCAGCTCTGCTGTGATTTCAGTGCTCACTTGAAGGGAAATGTATCATCTTTATACAGTAGGATCTTGATTAGTATCTTGCTCTTGCCTTTTGTGCAAATGTCACTCCACACACAGTCCCATCCTCTTTGCTGAGCTCACAGCCAGCGATAATAAAGGTCCCCGAAAACATTGATTCACCGCATTACAGCGTGTGGCTACAGTGAGATCTCAGCAGTTTGAATGGAATTTAACACTGTGCTTCCCTCTGTCCTCCAAGTGTGAGGACACCTTACCCCAGTGAATCCCAGTACCCTGCTGAGCGGCAGGAGGAGGAGTGTGTGCCACTGGTACACTCCTCCACGGCAGCTGGCACTGGGTAGTGCTGGTGAGTAAGCGGCTGAGCTTGGTGTGTTTGCATGTGTGTGAGACTGAAGCAGGAGCTTTCAGAAGAAGCTTGAAGATGAAATTGCTGAGAATTTTTGCCTGAAGCAAGGGATGTTTCCCGTGTTTAAGACAAGCCCCAACCTGCTCTCACAAGGAAGAAGAGACTCAATTCACTCCGCAAGTATTTCTTGGAGACCTTTTTTTCCAGGTAAGTCCTTTACTGTGGGTGGTGGATGGGGCAAGGGGTCCAGCACTGTGAGCTTTAAAACTGAGATGACTTCTGCGATGCCTTTTTACCTTCCCAAGCTGTAGCACTGAGATAAATCTGATGTTCCTGGCATTCCCTCTTTAGGCTACACATTTAAAACAGCCAATAAAAACTAATTTTGTGAGGTCTGAAGCTGTAAAAAAGAGGTGAGGGGGAATGCTTTTAACTCTGCCTTTTGCCTGCCTGTGTTCTAGTGGTGAATAAATGCTATTGCCTGTGCTTTTAAATCGGGTACTTAATAGCAGAATGATGGGTGTTGTAAAGAACAGAGGGTGAACGAAAGGAAAATTGAGTAAATAGGCATGAGCTTGTGGTTTATTAATTTCATGCAGTGCTTTCAAACATTGATAGAGTATTTGCTGTTCTGTAGGAGGCAAAAGAGAGATGGTTCCTGCCTTTGGAACTTGAACTCAAAGGTTTTTAATAGGCTTGGTTTCAAGAAATGCGGTTGAAACGAGCAAGGAGATAGGATATTTTTAAAGCATCTATTTGAAATACAGCTGAACAACCAGCTTATCACTGTTGAAAACTGTTTGTGGAGAGGCCAGAAAGTCGTAGAGAGCTCCTTGTCCCAGCTGCAGGCAACTTGTTTGCAGAGCCTCATTTAAGGTGGAAAAAGTACCTTGAATGTCCAGAGATGGCTCTAGAAAAACCTCCTATGATCAGTGTTACCTCCTCCCCAGAATAACCCCAAACCTGAAACTCCTCCTAGTTGGGCACTGCATGCTTAGGTTGTGGTGTATAAATTATAGTCCCTGATGGAAGTCCGGCAGAGCAGGGCTTTTGCAAAGGTGCTGAACCAGGAAGGAATGCACTTGCTGAGCCTGGAAGTGCAGTGCAGGGTGTAGGCATGAGTCTTTGCTGTCTCTTTGCACACTGATTGATCTAATACTCGTATTCAGTTTCATTTTGCTCTTGGGAAAGGAATAAAATGTGCTCATAAAAGCAAAATGATGTTATATTTAAGGAAGTAAAGTGTAGCTGGAAAACTTCTGCACCTAGAGCTGAGAAAGAGGTAAAAGCTTGTCGAGTCTGAGAAGTGGAATCAAGATGATCTCTGACTTGTTGCCTCCCTTTCCCTGCACAAGGTAAGGAATGGAGTGGTACCTAGAGGGGAAGCTGTGCTCTGGGAAGGTTGCAGAGTGGTTGGGTGAGATCACCCAGGGAAGGGTACTTGTGCCCAGTGCTCAGACAGGGAATGGTGGCCAGGAGGGTGCTTGGTGCCAGCAGTCAGTGCGTAGCTTTGCTGCTGGCTTTGCCAGGTGCTTCAGCAGTTAATGCACTTGGATGCTGTTGCTGCAGTTTGATTCCACTTTGTAGAAATAGTTGAGATGAGGATGTTCCTGCCAGCTTCCCAGTCAGGAGTCATCAGTTCTGCCTCTGACACTTGGGGAGCATGAATGAATAACTTTCAAAACATTAATCTAGGGCAGCTTCCAAGAATCCTCTGTACTGAAGTCTGGAATACACTGTGCTTTGATTCATTATCCAGGGACACCAAAGACTTTGAAGAGGTGTTTACCCAGCGTGTGGACACATTGAACTTCAAACTCTCAAAGAAAACCTGCCCTGGCAACTTTCAATAGGACATTTGGAGAGGATAGACACAGCATCAGAGGGTAGGAGAGCAAGGGATGTGTAAGCAGGACTACAGAGGAGCAGGGAAACCAAAGAGTAGTAGCAGTGTGCTGTCTGCTGGTGCACAGCCAGAAGTATGGCTTTGGGGGGTATGGAAGGAGCTGTTGCTTTTGGCAGTGTCACTTGACATCAATTTAAAATGGAATTTTGCATAACCAGTCTTAAGCACCATATTATCTTCCACGTGATGGTTCTTGTATTTCGTCTTGCTGCTAGGGTTTGGTGGGGAAGAGGCTTTTTGCCTTTCCTAGGAGAACTGTGGAAGAAGGGATCCATTGGAGGAAGCAAGTGGTACTGCTGGAGAATACAAAGCACAGCAAGCTAGCTAAAGGTGATCCTAATTGAGGAGGAGGAGGATTGGTATTTAATTAAAACTGCTGCTAAAACCCAGGCTCTTAGTAGTAAAATAAATAATAGCAGGACATGAATAATTCCTCTCGGGGGAATGTCAGAGACAAAATTACACTAATGTAATAATAAAAGGGGCCTGGATGCTATTGCTCAGAGGAATAGTAACAGGATAGAATGATTTTGCCCTGCTAAGAAGTTCAAATGTGGTTCAAGTCAAAAGGGACTGAAACCTGTTAAAGCTCCTCAGGGCTCTCAGGCCAGTTCAGGAGGCTGAGTTGTCTGAGTTACTGAACCCGGGGCTGATGCTTTCCTTGGCAATCCCAGCAAATGCAGGAGGTTGAACTCCTGTGCTTTAATAAATGACAGCAAGTTAAGTGTGTCACACTCCTGCTGCTCAGTCAATGTGCTTTCAGTGAATTAAAAATGAGTATTTCAGGCCCAGACTTAGGAGAACTGAGCCATGTGTCATGCATCTGGAGGCAAGAAAGGACATTCAACTATCTTCTGCTTCCTCATTTCCCTCCCACTCCTCATTTCAAATTGTGAAATCATTTCAGAGCTCTGTCTGCGTTCCTCAAGCTGTGGTGCCCATTCTGGTAAGGTGCTTAAATAGCATCACTAACCATTGTCAACTGAGTAATATACAGTGACATGATTTTTTTCCATAGCTGGCTTGCATAATGATGCACTTTGATTTTTGTTACTCTTTCCGCTTCATCCCTTTCATTTCCATGACGTCCATCTGTTTACCAGACAAGCTATAGGAAAAAATGGGAGAAACCTCCCAGAATGCAAAAAGAAAAACCCACACAAGTGACTGTAATGGGCTTTAACAAGAACAGAGGTACTGGGACACTGGAATGAGAACTGCTGTTGCCCAAGGTAGGAAAGTGAGAGAAGATCCTGCTGCTTGAGGACCAGAAAAGCAGGTAGTAGAACCTGTTTCTTTTTATTTGCTTTCTCTTTTCTTTCCCCCTTATCCCAAACTGGAAAAAGAACCCAACCACCCAAGCAGTCATCCAATCCCCAAAACCCTCAAACAACCCACCAACCAACCTGAAACATCTGGCATTCTGGCTGTCTGAAAGCTGTCTGGTTTACGAAAACTGGCATGTGCTGCTCTAGTCAGTTATTGGTGACAAGATGTGCTTAAAAAAGCAGCATTTACCAAGAATTCATGTTCCTCTGGACTTGCTTAAAGTCAAGCAGGAATAATGCTGCTTCAACCAGAGAGTACTGTGGAAACCGTTGAGGGATGTATTTTTGTTCCTGCTGGTTGCCAAGGAGAAGTACGGAATCTCTGAGACATGCAGGGTACCATTTGCACCAGCAGTTCTCTGCAGGGAACAAGCACAACCCGAAAACCCCCAAGTTTCGTCAAAGGATAGAGTAAGGTAACAGTGGTTTGTGGCAGATAATGGAAGGTAGCTCATAGATTGCTCCAAATAATCAGTGTAGCCAAACTACAGCCCTGAGTGTCATTTCTACTCGGCTGAGGCCCTGCAGTCAGCATCCACTGGCCAGGAGCAGGTACAGTGCCAATACATGTAGAGATACTTAACACACCACTGTCTAAAAAAAGTGCTTTCATTCTTAAACTGAAACATGCTGTTTCAAACTGGAATGCAAACACACTCAGCAGTTCAGCAGAGATAAGTGATAATGTCAGCTTGATGGCTCTCAGCTCAGTCGTTTTTCTCCTGTGAATCTGGTTTATTTGGGCTGTCTGTAGTGGCAGTGTTATCTTCCTGATGGCTCTCTAGTTTTCCTACTTTCCTCCCTATGCCTAATGACTTACAAACAACTATATTGTGGTTTTCTGATTCTCTGATGAAAATTTTCACAGATCACACTTACTAATCTCTTCTAAATTTGATCATATTCATGTTACTGTGTCCAGAAGGCTGCAGAGCTTTGGTTGTGTTACTGAAAGACTGTGGATCAGGTCACTGTCCTCTCTGCTGTGTTGTAGGTATATTTTATTCTCACCTGTATCAACCTTTGAGTCTTCTTTCAAAGCTGAGACTTTTTCAGTCATTGCAGGAGCTGAAGAGCTGTGTTTAGATGGGGAGCACTGGTAGGAAAGTCTTGCCTTAATCTGGCCCAAGAACAGATGGGTTAATATGTATAGTGGCCAGAAGGCACTACACAGAGCTTAAAATAACCAAGATGGGGATAATTTTGCTTTAAAAACCATCTGGGTCTTGATTCAGTGCTCATTAACATTCATAGTAGCCTTATGATTGGCTTCTGGAAGAATTAAGCAGGGTGTTACAGTCCATAATGAGTACTTTGGGCCTTGTCCAAAGAAAGTACAGAAATGCCTACAATAATGTTAGAAATTAACTCCTTTCCTGTAGCTGGGAATAAGAATCTTTCCAGGACTTGTGGAAGTCAGTGAAAAACCTCTGGTTTCAAGAGACTTTGGATTGGATATGAAGAATAGATGTTATAGGAAAGAAGTCTCTCTGGGCAAGTCGCCTTTGAGCTGTTCATGCTAGAGCGAGCTGTCCAGTTTGGGTACACACATGATTCATTTGTGGAAATCAGAGCTCCTGGGTGTGTAATGAAAGGTATGGAAAATCAGGCTGCAAACCTAGATGCTGTAGTGGACTATTTGGGCCATAAAATGAAAACGCATGCTGTGTTTATTTCATTAGAAACCTAACTGGATAAAACAATGTCACAAGGAGTTTAGATCTTGGACTACCTCTTCAACCACAGATGATGTTAGTAACAAGACGCTCCTGTTTGTGACTGCTACTGAGGAAGCGCCCTGATTTCTGACACTTATAAAATCTGCCCTGTTGGGTGTTAACAGGAAGAAAATACTAATTCTGCTGCTTACTCCCAAATCAGGAATTTGCAAAGCTCTTGGGTCTTTTGTGTTCTCTTGCAAGTTCTAAATATGTTCTCCTGAAGCGTCTGCAAAATAGCAGCCGGAGTGACGTAAAGCTGAGCCAGGAACTTATTTAAAGAACAACACTGCCATTTATTTCTGTGTCAGTTAAAGGCATGGGTTTAAACTCTCTCTTAGAACTTAGGGTCACCTGAATCATCCGGCTACTTCTCATTTGTGGTCACCGTCATACTGGGTGGTGGCTGCTCTTGGGCTGAGATTGCTCTTTATTGAAAGAAGAATATAGAAGAATATTCCAGATAACTATCCAAGTCTTTCTGTAGGAATCTGTAGGAAGCCTTTGCTTGAGCACAACTGCTAACCAGGCTCCCAGTGCGCATCAACGTTCTGAAGAACAAAGCAAGCAAATGCTCATTCTGAGTCTGAACAAGACTTGAATTTGTTTTTGAAGGTCACACATGGAAATGAGCTAAGTTAATACTTTTTTGATTCAAACACATTTCTCTGAATTCATTTATTTATAGACTTTCTTTGGCACTGCAGAGAGCAGATGAGCAAGAAATGTGGTTTTGAATTAGTAGTTTGATGAATGATGATTAAGTAGAAGGTTAAGTGATATTTTTCACTTATTTTTATGATGCCATCTTCAGCATCTCTAGATCTGCAGAATAGGAGACATAAGACTTTATTAACAGCTTGAATGGCTGTGTCTTATGTTGCTCCTTTATAAAGTTATTTCATTATTATTATTCAGAATCTATTTCCTTTAATTAATTACTCATTTATATATATAGATGTACTGACAAGACAAGGGGGAATGGCTTTAACCTGCCAGAGGGAAGACTGAGATGAGCTCTTAGGCAGAAGCTCTTCCCTGTGAGGGTACTGAGGCGCTGGCACAGAGTGCCCAGAGAAGCTGTGGCTGCCCCATCCCTGGCAGTGCTCAAGGCCAGGTTGGACACAGGGGCTTGGAGCAAGCTGCTCTAGTGGAAGGGGTCCCTGCCTGTAGCAGGGGTTGGGACTGGAGGAGTTTTAAGGTCCTTTCCAACCCAAACCATCCTGTGATTCTATGATATAAAGTGGATTACTTTCTGGATTACCTTGAAGAGGATTCCGGTTCAGTCATTCCTCTATGCTTTCACCCACACAGCAGCCAGCAGGACCTAGAATTGCTCCAAAGGAAGGACATTTGTTCTGACTGCAGCCAAATGCCAGCAGGCCCATGTGGTCAGGTAGGCTGTATGACTGTGTTCAACTTGGACTCCATTAATCATGCAGTAAGGTTTTGGTGTAAAAATGTTCTTGCAACACCAGAAACAGTGGCGTGTTTCAGTCCTTTGTAATGTGCATTGCCTGCCTGTGGGCATGTTGTAGTTTCTTATTGTGGACTGACAGCATCTGGACAGGGACCTTTTCTCACAAGGCCTGTAGGGAGAGGCCAAGGGGAACGGCTTTAACCTGCCAGAGGGGAGACTGAGATGAGCTCTTAGGCAGAAGCTCTTCCCTGTGATGGTGCTGAGGCGCTGGCACAGGGTGCCCAGAGAAGCTGTGGCTGCCCCATCCCTGGCAGTGTTCAAGGCCAGGTTGGACACAGGGGCTTGGAGCAAGCTGCTCCAGTGGAAGGTGTCCCTGCCTGCGGCAGGGGTTGGAGCTGGATGAGCTTTAAGGTCTCTTTCAACCCAAACCAGGCTGGGATTCTATGATTCTATAATAGCGGCACAAATGTTCTGGGTAGTTTACAGGGGTTTTTTTTTTTGATGGAGAAAATGGTGGTTGGAAGCTTTATCACTTGCCTGTGTTCTGCTGAAACTGTGCTCTGTCTTGTGCTAGTATTTAGGCTATTTTAACCTGCAGCCTGAATGAAGACTGGAGAACAGGGCTGAGGATAAAGTAGATAAAACGCTTCTCTGACTCCTAGCAGGAAAGAGCAGAAATTACTCTTAGGGGAGGGGGCTGAGATACACTTCGGATACTCATCCCCATTGCAATGGTCCATCCTTCCCCTCTTCCTCACCTTCCATTCAAATAGCTGCTCTCTACCTCTACCAGCCTTCCCCCAAAATAAGCTTCCCATACACTGCCATAGTACAAAGCACCCTCCTGCACTTGCTGTAGGTTGGCTGCTGCTGGCAGGGTGGCTGTGCCACCCATTCCCTAGCTCTCAGAGATGAGCTCCATGTACTCAGCTGCTTAAAGCTGTGTCATCTATGAGGGCAGTTGCTTCCTGCCTCCAGCAAGTGGGATGGGAGCTCTTGTGCTGCACAGAGCCACGCGCCTGGTGTTTGACAAGCATAAGCTTCAGCCCTCAAATTATTCTAGGCTCTTGAGAGTTGTGTTTGAATGTCCTCAGATGTAGAGGGTGACTAATAACAGTAAACGGCGTTAGACTTTTGCTACCATTATTTTAGCCACTAGAAATACTCTGAATTCTGGTTAATACTTTTGCAATAGCTGACTGACCTAGTTCTTCAGAACAAAAGCTGGAATCTCTATTCCTCTTATGTCAGCCAGGGATTTCAATCTGCATTTCTATAGCATCTTTAAGGATTGCAGCATGCCTGAAAAACCAACAGATTAAGCCGCCTCTGTTCTGTGGGAGTTAAGTGTTGTCACAGTCATTTTGCCAGTGTGCAGAATGCCTTTCCCAAGGTGACCTGGCTACTGCAAAAGGTAGGATACACTGAATTCCTGCTCTCATGCTGCCATTGATGGACTGATAGTCCTGACTTTATGGGAAGCAGCAGATATACCTCTTACAGAGGGTGGCACAGACTTGTCTGATGGAGCATGACGTTACTTCTATTATAACCTAATATGTCTGTGAATTTTTGCAAGTAAAAGATCTGGAAGGAGCAGGAGGTGGCTGTGAGCCAAGCTCTATTGATATTATCTGCAGGGAATGTCTACCAAGCCACAGGAATTCAACTAGTAGCAAAATAGCGTGTGCTGTGTTCAGGTGATCCTCTCGAGCATTAATTTCAACTCCTCATCGCAGTGGGAGTGAAGATTTTCAGAGAGTTTGCTGTTTTCTTGCTCTCTTTAAGCTTAATCTGTTTTCTCGCCTGTGTTCTCAGCTCTCTGCTCCAGCCCAGGGGCCTCAGCCTGGCAGAATCTGCAGGTCCCAGCACTGGCTCTACTTTGCTCCACCATTGGAGTTGCCTGGTCTAGCAGAGCCTGGCTGTGATTCTGCCTTAGTGCCCACAAGAGCCTGAAGCAGCACAAACTTTCTTCTCTCATGTGACCCAGTGTGGGTTGTATTGGGTGATGATGTGCATATGGTGAAGAGGGACTCTGAGCACTCCACTGCCCTGCCAGGTTTGAGTACGGAAATGTGTCTTCATCTAGAAGAGCCTGCAGTGCCCTGGCAGAGGTGATGGACTTGATAAAGCAACTTCCAGGTCTTCATGTTTGGTGCATTTGTTTCTTGTTTTGAATTGGGCCAAAAAAAAATGGGAATTGGATCAGACTGTAAACCTTGGAGCCACTTCCCAGAACACTGAAGGAGCTCATGCAGTGGGAGTGCAGATGCTGCTTTGTCACAAAAATCATAGAATCCCAGCCTGGTTTGGGTTGAAAGAGACCTTAAAGCTCATCCAGCTCCAACCCCTGCCACGGGCAGGGACCCCTTCCACTAGAGCAGCTTGCTCCAAGCCCCTGTGTCCAACCTGGCCTTGAACACTGCCAGGGATGGGGCAGCCACAGCTTCTCTGGGCACCCTGGGCCAGCGCCTCAGCACCCTCACAGGGAAGAGCTTCTGCCTAAGAGCTCATCTCAGTCTCCCCTCTGGCAGGTTAAAGCCATTCCCCTTGGCCTGTCCCTACAGGCCCTTGTCCAAAGCCCCTCTTCCAAGTTTCTTGTAGCCTCTTTAGGCACTGAAGCTGTTCTAAGGTCCTCCCTTCATGCAGCAGAGGGGGAGAATCCCCTTCCTGACCTGCTGCTCACGCTCTGGGACTGTAGCCCTACAGACAGGGTTTCTGGGCTGCTGCTGGCTCCTGGTGAGCTTCCCATCAATCAGGACCTAGTGGGCCCTGCTGGGATCTCCAGGACACTGCCTCTGTATTGTCAGCAATGCACAGTAAGCAGGAGGATAACCTGAACATTATAGCTAGCAATCCAAATACTACTCTCAAAATGCTCTGCCCACTTCTGGATGCAGTAGCCTTGGGGAAGGTAGTGGAGCTGTAAGCACTTATTTAAAGTGAAATTGCCTCTGGATTGCTCCCTCCTTATCTCCAGTCCTGGCTAATGTCATGTGTTGATTAGGAGACTTGCAGACTTGATTCCTATCTTGTGCTTCTTCCCACCAGTTGATGCTGATGCTTTGGGAATTTGCAACACAGCCTTTCTCCTCATAACCCCTTTGTCCCAGTTGTTGGTGTATTTTTTCCCTTCCCTGGCCAGCTTACTCCGGACTTCAGGAGTTCTGAAAGAGAAGAAGGACCACACTTCTTTGCTTGAAGTGCATTTGTGCTTCCTAGCAAATCCCAGGGCTCAGAGGAGCCCGGTTAGAAGGTCTGGCTATGAACCACAGCCTATCTCCAATGGATGAAATTGCCTTAGATCTTACTGGGACTTCCTGAATGCATCACATTTGCTGTGCTTTGGTATTAGGCTTCTCTGGAAGCTTTGTTGAAGCAGGATATGTTTTTCCTAGCAGTTTGCCCAGGTCTCACAAGCTCCAAAAGGTGCCCAAAGTACAGTTCTCCTGACTGAGGTAGGAGAAAGGCTTTGTATATGGTAGAATTGGCCATCTGAAGATTGGAAGTGCCTGTTGGCATATTAAAATGTTGAAAAGGGTTTCCTTTTCTCTCACAAAATTCTGTTCCAATAGAGATGAAATGGGTTTAAATGGAATCAATTACAGCAACAGCACAGGATGTGAGGTCCTGGTGCCTTCCTGGTGCAGTGACATGAATGGGCAGGGTGAGGAAAGAGGTTAGGTTTGCAGTTCTGATCTGAATTTGCTATGCTTTGTGTCTGGGGAGGGGACATGGAGTATGGCATAGCCTTTACTGTGCATATAGATAAATCAGGCAGTCTGCATTGCAAGCAGTTAGTCAATGTACCCTGCAGCACTTCTTGCTTGCCAGTTCTGGCTGCCATAGCCAAGGCAGCAAGGACCTGAATGAGCAGCACGGAGTAGAGCAGCCGTAGGAGGAGCGGGGTGTGTGTGTGTGTGTGTTTATAGAGATGTGTGAGTATCATTACTTATATTATCTTGTGCAACTCCCGAGGTAAGAAGGGAGCAGTGGGCAGGGGAAGGAGCAGAGAAATGTTTATTATTGGACAGTTGCTAAAGAGGAAGATTAGAAATGCATCACTTTTGACTGGGAAATTTTTCTTCAAAGAGTGTAGGATTGCTGGGACCAAACTTGTGATTAGAAACACTGGGAAGTGTCCTCATTTTTCATTAAGACTGTAGGCAGCAGAGCTTCACACCAACTCAAAGCTGCCTTGGTTTCATCTAAACTTACGTCTTGACAAGTAAAATCAGGCTCTTCCATTTATAAAGAGCTCGTGTCTTGTTCTAGAAGACTGTCTTAGCATGTAAGCCCATGAAATATAATCCTTATGCAAATCTGAAGCCAGTTCCAAGCCTGGGTGACTCCTTGTAGAAGACAAATGACATTTCTTTGTGATGCTCCCAAAGCTGTGGTGGTGTAGACGACTCCTCACTGACTGGCACATCAGCAAAGCAGAGATGCAACAGATGACAGCGACTTTGCCCTCGCTGTCCTGTTTCCTCCACCCCTAGCAGGATTATGCTCTGTTTCCTCACCTCTGATCCTCCACCAGGCTGCTTCTGCCTTGCAAGTTCCAGTCTTCCAGAGAAAGAACGTGTCCCCCTCTCTTGATTGTAGTTTATTTACTACCGTTACCATGGACTTTTTCTGATTACATCTGTATACAGGGCCTGCCCTGTGGGAGACAAGCTCATCCCTATACAGAAAGGAACCTGGCTACCTTTACTTCCTATACTCTAGGGACGCTGCTGTGAGGTAACAGGCAAGAAACCTTGGTCTCTTCAGCAGGCTCTGGCATGCAGGGACCTGCTGTGTAATGTAGAAGTGGTGACAGCACTTTCAGGAAGCAGATTTCCACAACTCGGCTAGCAGGTCTGGAAATGGGGATTAGGAACCTCAGACCACCAGCTACAATGCCAGGGTTCCCTTTATGTTCTCTCTATGAACCCCAGTTCTGTTCTGTCCCCGTGATATTGCTAGACCTGCATTCCCAATCCGTAGATCTGCATTCCCAATAGATCTGTGACTCTGCTTGCTGTACAAAGACACTGCAGCCTAGTTAGGCAGGATGAACAGGTAGGAAGGAAAATGGGAATGGGGAAACATGGCTAAAAGGTCACTGAGCTGGCCCACCTCTGATGGACAAACCTCTCCCAGCAGAAGTGATGACAGCCTAATGGTTATTTGTAGCATGCCCTTTATTTACTTTAAGGGTGGTTCAACGAAGGTGGATTTGTAAGGCTTTTATCTCTGCTCTTTGGACCTAAAAGTATCCTAGGGTTAAGCCAGCATTGTCAGTTGTTTGCAGAGGCCAAGAATCCTCTTTATTTGCAGTGGAGCACTGATGGGTTTGCTGACACAAACTCTGACCTCTCCCGGGTTGTAATCCCCAAAGTGTCCTCTAATGATGCCCCTTTCCACCTCTGCCCATCCGTCAGTGCTGGTGGTGGAGCTGGTGTCCCACTGAACATGAGTTGCTTGTGGAACTGGCTGTTTCCAGAGCTGGTGAGCCCTGAGGCACGGCGTCAGGATTACAGGGTGATACAAGACTTCAGCCCTCACAGCACTGACTCACGGCGGCCAGCGACAGGGGAAAAGTAAAAGCACCAGGTCATGTGCTGCTCATCTGCAATGCAAACACATGGGTGAATTCTTCTATAGCCCAGCCATAGAGCAAGAAATCAAAGCCTTCCTGCCAGGAATGACAAGGGGATTGGGGCAGGTCCTGAATTCTGCAGCCAGGCAACACTGGCGGAGATGTTGGATTCGTTAGAAGCTGCAGCAGCTCTAGGCCCTGAGGCTGTGGAGCAGAGAGAGAAGAGCTGACTAGCTTTAATAAGTCAGCAGTGAAGTGGGGCTGAAAGAAAAGAATGGAGGAGAACAGGAGATGATCTCCCCAAGGCTCTTGCCTGAGACCCAGCAGACCTCAGTGCCCAGGTGTGACTCTGAGCTCTTTCTCTCTCTCATCCCCTCTAGGGACCAAAGAAGAAGAAGATGATGAGAAGAAGGCAAGATGGTCCCAAGAGACTCTGCTGTCAGCATCTGTCGTTTGCCTTGGAAGAGGAACCTGAAGCTTCTCTGCGCTAAGAGCTTCTGTGTCCCATCTGCTACCACGCCCTGAAATCAAACTCGGCAGCTTAGGTGAAGCAAGCACTGTACAAACATGTCAGCCTTGCCTCCACCCCTTTTCCTTCTCCCGCTTGCTCCCGCCGTCTTTCCCTCTCAAGTTTATCGGCGTGTCAGTGGATCCCGGTGGCAGAGCACTTGCACCTCACCTCTGCTTACGGAGCAATGAGGAGTCAGGGGTAAGCTCCCTCCTGCAGCTTTGGGGCTCAACCTTGGCTTGATTGCTTTAAAGCAGTAACAACCATGTCCTAATGGCTGCTGTTCCTCTGTTTACAGAGGACTAGGTTTGTCAGTTTGAACTAACGTCTTCACTCCCCGGTGGCTGTGCTGCTACGGCTTAACCCCTTCCCTCCAGAGCTAAGCCACTACCAGGCATTAGCCTGTGTTGGCAGTGCCAGCCTAGGGCAGAGTGAGAGGGGAATGGTTTCAGGGGGTCATAACATTTGTTCTCTCAAGGGATGCTCCTGGAAGGGAAGAAAAACCGGGAGCTGGATTCCTTTGGGAAGGACTTTACTTCATCGTTACTCCTATAGCCCAGCAACACCATCCTCCAATCGGCTTTGCTGCATGACAGTGGAAGAGTTTCCCTCCAGACCCTTCTTTCTCCTCTCACTTGGAATTGTCCTCTACCGGCATCGTTGCAGCAGGACTGCCAGTAAGATCTTGTGGTTTTCACTTCCTGGTGTCTTTTAGGTGGACCAGCATTTGGGTCTGTGGTGCCTGGGGTTTAGAGCCTATTGGCCCTCAAGACTATGGGGAATATGGAGAGGAACATGCATTGTTGAATCTTGCAGGGTGATGCTCTTAAAACGCTGTGATGAAGAAGGAGTTAAAAATTACTCTGGATGATGCTTGGGAAAGCAGACAGCATGTCAGGAACATGCGTGCTCATTGCCTTTATGGGAGACATAGCAGTATCTTCTCTGAGATCTCTTGTATCTGAAGGACCCTCCTCATATCTTGTGAGGTCTAATTGACTCTCTGGTTAAATCCTGCATGTCTGTACTCCTGACCTCTGGCTGCTGTGCCTGCCAGGAGCCTTTCAGCACACCCACTAAAACTCACCCGTAGTACTCGTGTGTATGGGCGCGTGAGTGGATTTTGGCTACCTGAAAGCTGGCTCACCTCCTCCTGGTTAAGCTACCCTGGGCATTTGTGCTTAATTATTTTTGCCAGGTAGTAACCAACATAAAGAGCAAGGTATTTACAGCTGCAGAAAAGAGGTTTGCTGATGCTTTTGCTTTTCTCTTTGCCAGGACATTAATGCTTTAATGTATTTGGGGACAGAGCACTGACAAACCAGAAGAGAAGTTTGTGGCTGGTGAGTGTGAGTTCTTGGGTGAGGTGGAGGGGGGATGTACATAGAGTATTTGCTGAGTCTTCCTCTGCTTTTACGTGTTCCATGTTTGGGTAAAACCTCAGTCAGCCCCTACATTGGGGGAAGGATCTCTGCTGCATGACTCTCTCTGAACCGCTGTCCTACTGAAAAGTCTCATTCTTGACAGTGTGATGAAGCTGGGTATTGATTTGAATACTCTACACTGCCTTGGTATGTACATCCTTTGTGCTAAGTGTGAGCAATGGTTTATGTATCTAGTAGCAAAGCTGATCAAATTAGCGGAAAGAGCTATTAGTAACTGGATTAGTAACTGCTTCCAGTCTGCTCCTTGTATACCCAGGTCCTGCTGCCTAGGCTTGCAGAATTGAGAAACATAACTCTTGCTTGGTCACAAAATGGTTTTGGTTGCCAGGGAGAAGCAACTACAAAAGTTTGCTGTCCTGCCTCCAATCAGAAGTGCACTTTCTAACCTACTTCTCTAATGTGCTTAGGGAAATTCACAAGCAGAGGAAGAAGCTAAATATTTAGTGCAAATTGCTTAAAGCAGCTTGGACTAGTCTACACCAACTGCAAGTAAAAACCCAGCCAGGTTCTGAAATCTGCATCGCACGGCGTGGTTTCTTGAGGGTGCTAATAGAGATGCTGAAGTCTGATCACATCCAGAGCTGTGCATCAGTACATGGACAGGACCATCAGCTCTGAAGTCACCAAGAGCAGCTGAAGCCTAACTAGCAGGTTGTGCTGCACAGCACTGATGGCTGGAGGGAGGACAGCAAGCTTCCAGGGAGGCTCTGGAGTAGGAGACCAGCTTTCTTGTCTGTTGTACTAACCCTGCTCCTGCACCAGTATCACTGGCTTTGAAGTTATAATGGACACAGCACAGTGGTGTACAGAATTGGGACTTGGCTGATACAGGTCTGGTTTAAAGGACTTTCTCAGTATGGTTTGAGAACTAATGCACTGACATTTGGTTGTTAGTGATGATGATGTTGTTTTGAAACTCATCTTCCATTTGTCTGGCATAAGAGAGCAATGTGAATGTAGGGTGCTGAAATAGATTTGAACTTTGAGTTCAAAAAGTCCCTCAAAATCCCAGGGAATTCCATTTCCCCTCAGGCTGAGCCATTTTAACTTACAGTGTTAGTAATGAGATTACTTTGTAATTAATTGATGAGCAGTGTAACTGCAGACAACAGTTATTTATCTTTACTTGTGTTCTAAGTGCACCTCAGGTTTAAATGTATGAAGTGCTATGTGAACATTCATACTGATGGCAATGTTTTTCCTTTCCAAGCAGAACAGAATAACTGATACTCCCAAGGAGAAGACTTGTCTGTTCTGATTTGGATTTCCCTCTCGGGGTTGACAGCAGTGAGTAGGAAGGCACTGAGAGTCAGCCAGGTTGTGGGGTCTGAGATTGTCTGTCTCCTCCGTGTTTGGGGCACACTGCCTGGGCTGCAGTTTTCCCATCAATTATCCTGTGGGAATAACACAAGTAAACTGCCTTGCAGGCTGTTGACAGCAATTAAATATATCTGTATCTCACTTTGAGAGAACATGATGATCATAAATAAGGACTCAGATTGCTTAGTGTTGTTTGGAAGGAAGTTTAACTCTTGCATCTCTGTACTTGGGTGCTCCGGGGAATCACTGAGGTGTTTCTTCCAGCCCTTTGCCATGCTGCTGGATTGAGGACTGTGTGTGGCCACCGGTGCCTCTGCTGGGACAGGTCTGGGTGCAAGCCATCGGCCATGCTTGCTGAGTGTGCCACTCTTGCTTGGATCCTGCCTGGTGCTTCCCTGCTGTAAGGTCTGTGCCATGTACATTTGCAGCTTCCCTCCCATAACCAAGTGTTCCAGAGGCAGCCAGGTCTGTGATCCATGATGTGGTATGGATGAGCACAGGGAGGTTACAGGGCTCAGAGAAAACTGCAGATCCTGGCACCCAGCATTTCAAAGTGCTTTGCTGGAAGGAGCATGGTCATCAGACGCAGCCCAGTGCCTTGGCTCCTCCATGTGTCATATGACCCAGCGTGCCAGATGTGGCTCCTTGCACTTGTCCCAGCATAACCTCCTATTTGATATGTAAGATGTTGCTACTCATGTGATTTTTTTAGAGACAGAACCTTAAATGTTCTTATTCTAATCTTGGTAGTATTTTAATGCTCATTTTGAATGGATCTGTCACACAAGACAGTGGAGAGTGTAGCCCCACAGCCTTTGATCCCTGTCTTGAAGCTTTCTGATATTCAGGATTAACAGCAAAATACAGCCACTTGTTTTTAACCCTAATGCATCCTTCATGGCAAAATGATGTCAGTAAACCCATTGGAAAAAATGTCAGTAAACTCATTTGAAACAATGCCGATACTCTTTGGACATGGAACAGTGAAGTGTACATGGGTAAGGCGCGTGTCAAAAGGTGCGGTGTTGCATGTTTTTTTCTCTCCAGAACAGGTCACAGCCACATTTAAAGGTATTTAAAAGGTGGAGAAAAAGGGTCATTGTTGTTTGAATGGCTTATGCCTCAGCTTTATGACTGCAGCACTCATCTTGCTGGCTGTGGGTAAGGAGGCTGTGATGAGTTGCAGCCCTCCCTGGGTGCTGCAGTGGTATTTGTTAGCTGTAACCCTCTAAAACCCCAAACACAGATAGAAAAGGCTGATCTTATAATGAAGGCATTGGATTGCACTTGAGGTTTGGGTGTGATTTCTGTCTGTGCTGCTGGTTTCTGTCACAGTGTTGAGACCTACGTGCTGGTGCTCAGATCAAACGTGTGGTCAGAGCATGTCTTGGCTCCCCCCCTGTGCTGTGCACCCATGTTTTCTCTCCATGGAAGCCAGGATGTGTTGGGCCTGGATCTGGCCTTGATATGAAGTTAAAAAGCAGCCAGGAGACATCCCTAGAAGCTCTTTTAGCTTTGCTAATCTAGACATAGCCGGGAAGAACCTCAGCTACTAATTTTTGTCCTGTCTTGTCTGCAAATGAGGATAATAATTCCTTTTCCTTACCTTTTGTCTGGTCAGATGAAACCTCTGCAGGGTGGGACCCAGCTTCAGAGACTGGCACGATGGGCCAGTGACTTGAGATGGGATTTCTAAGAGACTGGAAAGAATGGAAAAACTAGTATTTGTCAAGGGAAAAAGCCCATTAGCATTTGGGACGTGCCTATACTGGTTTGCGAAAGTTCAAGAGGTCTTTGCAAGTGCTTTTCTATGTCCCAGAATGGATTTGGTGTAAAAACACACCTAAAAGTATGTCACTGAGTAGCGTCCAAAACGAGCTTTGCACATAGGCATTCACTGCATTTCAGGCTTTACTCCTAATTTATGAGCAAGGAAATGGAGCAGGAGAACAAGAGGCAGCACCGTGGCCTTCAGACCTTGTTGTGAGGAAGCACAGCAAAAGCCATCCAGCAGCTGTGTTCTCTTTCTCATTTGTCAAGCAGAAACCCACCAATATAACAAATATGTCTGCCCCTAAGCTCATTTCTAATGTAATATTAATCTGTGCCCTCGTGTGTGTGTTTGGGCAGGATTTAGAGCATTACATCAGTTTGCTGTGCTGCTGGTTCGCTCTAACACTGGTGAGGGCTGAAAGAGGAGTGAAAGGAAAGGACTCGAAATTGGGGAAGTGACAGCACAGCAAGCAAATATCCACTCTTCCTTTAGGAGAAATTGAAGTACCTAACCCAGGATTTCTAAGACCAGAATTGCAGACCAGTGTGGAAGGTGTCATCGTGCCAAGCTCTCTGCTCTTAGATCCCATTTCCGATACCAGCTCATTCGCTTTCCCCCTTTTGCTCACCCTTTGTTGTCATTTCTTGCTGTGTGAAGTCACACTGAGATTTGTAACTCCCCAGGGAAGTAACCTGTCCTTTTCCTTGGTCTGCACACTGCTCCGAACATTTATGGCTTGTTATAAACAAGAGTCATGTCAGGAACTTCAGGAGGGCAAACATTAGGATTTAGGAGGTACCAAACACAGTGAAGTACCGTGTGTGCATGTTCACACATACATATGCATGAGCACATGCATCGATAGTGGCCTATTTAACTTGTGCTGCATTTGAAATGCATTACATGACAGTGACCTGTGGCAGAGTACGGAAATGGTTTCCCTTTTAATTGGCGGGTTCTTTCGGATCTTCTTCATCTTCCTGCTCCAAACTCAATCTGCATATTGCAGTTCCCCAGGTCCTGTAGGAAGAGTTATCCCCCTCTCCCCCTCCTCCTATAGCTGCCCTGGGTGGTTTGACATATCAGCTGAGGAAGTACTTAGAAATCAGGGGAATGGCTTTCTCCAGCCCAGGGACCAACGTTATCTGCTGTGTGGGGAGGGAGGAATGTAGAGAGCAGCATCCAGATCCACGATAGCAGAGCCATAGGCACTGAGGAGCACATTCGGTTGCTGCAGTGAGCAGGGGGAGGGAAAGCTTATTTTTAACTGGAAACTACACAAGTGAGACTGAAGTAGCTCTGCTGTCTTGCTATCATCAAGTGTAGGCGTGAGTGCACATGGACATGGATAAGTACAGTGCCTCTATACTAATGGAGTATGTGAGTGTGTGTGTGGGGTGGAGGCAAGTCGGATGCAATGACAGTGCATGCTGCTTTGTGTGTTTGAACTCGGGTGTCTCACTGAGCAATTCCTGCTAACATTTACCTACTTCTGTTTTGCAGTGGGGTTGGCTCCTCCCTGTGCCCCGCTCCTCGTTGCCTGTCTCCCAGCCATTCCTCTTTCCCTTCCTCCCGGCCATTCCTCTTTCCCTTCCTAACTCTTATTCCCCTTTCCCTCTTCCATCTTCATCTTCCCACCCCTTCCTCTCCTCTGAGCCTGACCCTTCTCTCTTCTTGCCCCTCCTTCCCAGCCGATCCCTCCCCCTGCTCTGGATCTGCTGGCTGTGGGATTTTTTCTCATGCTCCCTGGCAGATGTGACAGCTTTTGGAACTGTATCACCTAGGAACAGCTCTATGTGGAGCTGGAAAACCTAACGTGGTTTCCCAGGCAGCAGGAATGGATCGCTGAGAGAATTCCAATCTCCGACTGCTTTTGTCTTGTGGTAGTGACTTTTCTTATTTATGTTTGTGACATTTCGTGCAGTGCAGTTGTCAGCAGTGAATGAGAGACTAAAGTCTAGGAGATGATTATAAAATCAGTGTCACAGGATTTGTGCTGTTGTATTAAAGGGATGCTGTCTGCATTTAAATACAGGTTTGGCTTGATTTACAAAACCTTCTCTGCATAAAATGTTGTTCTGCATTTCTTACTGAATTAGAAAAGGCCTGTTTTATGTATTGTATTGCAACATGCTTTAGCTGGCTATTGGAAATACAAGTAAACAGCTTGTGCATGAAAACCACAAGTGAAAGCAGACTGCTTAAATCCAGAGCTTCTCAATGAAATGCAAAACCTACACAGATTATTGCAATCCACTGGCTTTCAAATAACTATTTTTAGTGTATTCATTTCATTTGCTCTTAATGCAGGGGTACTTTTAAACCACCTGTCTGATATAGCAATGTCTGTATAAGCAAAGATTGATGCTGACTCTATAAAACAAATGTCAGTGGATACCCTGGGGTATGTTGGTTCTGAGGTTGATTACATTTTGCTGTTTTTAAGATGTCTGTTATAGGCAGAAGGTAGAGTCAGGCCATGTCAGCTCCTCACCCTCAAATTGACCATGACCTTAGTAGATGCTTCTTGCTGGGTTTAGGAAGCATGCTTTGTATAGAGGATCTAGGCAGAGTCCAGGTGTTGACTGAATGTAAGTATACAAATGTAGTGTTTGTGCTTATGCAAACTGATGTTCTGGCATAGAGCCACTGCTCTCTTTGAGGCCAAAATATCACCTGGGCTTTCCAGATTTGCATCTTGAGTTAGCTGAGCTGGAATCATTCTCCTTCGGGGGAAATGACTGAAATGTTCAGAAAACAATGGATACTACAAGTGCTAATGGTTGTAACAACACATTTTACTGGCCACCTGAAGCAGATAAAGAGCAAACTTGTAAGACATTGTGTGTTGTGCCCTGAATATCTTCTCTTTATGGAGATGAGACGAGGAATGACGCTGTGAGAGTTACAAGCGAGAGAAGGGAGGGTACTGGTTGAAATGGTACCATTTCTCTGTCTGGAAATACCCCTGTTCCGGTGGATCAAGTAGCTGTCAGGACTGAGATGTAGTCAATGATTCAGAACTGAAGCACTTGATATAATACTACAGAAATACTTCCTGCTTTCCTTGGAGGCTGTGAAAGCTCCTCAGTAGCACCAGTTGTTGGCTTGAATAGTACTAACACCATGAGCTATTAGAATATCTTTCCTTTCCAGGATTGTCTGCACTTGGTTTTCCATAAAGAATTGCCCTCTGTGTGTTCAAGGCCAGCTTGGATGGGGCTTGGAGCAACCTGCTGTAGTGGAAGGTGTCCCTGCCCATGGCACAGGGTTGGAAGTGCATGAGCTTTAAGTTCCTTTCCAACACAAACCACTCTGTGACTCTGATTCTATGAATCACTGTGAGTAGCTGCAATCCAGACCTGGAGCACAGAGGCTGTTCCCATGATCTCTCCATTAAGATGTATTTGGGTTTTCATTGGAACATATTTTAAGCAAAGATTATCCTGGCTGTGAAAGCTCTTCTAGGCAGAGCAGTTGCTTCCAGCATCTTCTATAAGTGCGTTTTTACTTGCCTAACCTTTTGCTTTCCTTTACAACTATAAGTTATTTTTAGTAGGCTTCTGGATGTAGTACTGCACTGGACATTGTCAGTGTGTGAAGTCTGTACTTTACCAAAGGGGTTTAGATGGTGTAAAGGTCCTTCTGCAACATACAAACACTTCCCATCGCGGTTGCTGCAGGATCACGGGAACCAAATGTTAAGCCAGAGTGTCCATGTTCTCAAGATCTCAGTCCAGCACTAGGAAGCAAAGTTGGCATTGACCTGGTGCCTGCACTTTGCTCCTTAAACAAGGTTGAAGTGGAACAACCTGCAAAATATTTGACATATTTCACTGTGGGGAAAAAAGCATGAGGTTTGCTGAGTTTTCAAACCAGCATCCTCTAGAAGTGTGTCCATATCTATACAACACGTTATCTCTCTACATGTTGTGTGTCTCTGACCCCTGTAAATATTTATTCAGCACAAATAGTGGGAAGCTGAGGTCCTGTACAGGGGAAGAGTGATCACTACAGTGTTGAACATGACAGAGTTGAAATGATAGAGTTGAAGTGACAAAAATTCTCTACCTGATGTCAAGGAGGCAGCAATATTCATGACTTTAAGAGTATGAGTGAGAAGCAAGTGCTAATATTAAAGCTGTCAGTGGAAAGGGAAGAGCACATACAGCTTTTTTCCCCTTACTGGTGGATATTATTTAAAGAAGCCTGTACAGCTTTTTCCCAAACTAGAGAGCTTTAGCACTGCACCTAAAGATATTTTGGCACTGAGTCTGTTTTGTCCCATCTCTCTGATGGCTCTCATTGCCCGGCTCATCCCGTGTCAATACAGCATCTTGGAGAGGAGATGATGAGCTGGGGCACACCACTTCCACTGCATCCATAGAACAGTAATACAGCAATCTGCCCATTAAATGTGTTTCTTCAACAGCAAATAGGAAAATGTAACTTGGAATACTTGTAACTTCAAAGCCATCAAACCAGTTGATAGAGAACAACTCAGGGGAGAAGGGACCTCAAGAGACCTGGAGTTCAACACACCCCTCAAAGCAAAGTCTTTTTGGAGGGTCAGACCAGCTTGTTCAGGGCTTTGTCTGCAAAAGGAAGCTTGCTCTTGAAAACCTCTGAGGATGGAGACTGCACAGCCTGTCCTGCTCAATGCTGGACTCTCCTGTTCCTGGAACAAAGATGTTCTCCCTTCTATCCAGTTGGGACCTCTCTTGTTATACCTCTCCTGTTATCTCTGGCTTCTACCACTCTTCCACTGAAAAGCCTGACTCTTCATAGAAAATCTCCCTACCTCTGAGCTGGTTCTTCATGGAAAGGGTAACTTCCTCTCACCCCATCTTCCCTGTCTGTCTTTTATGAAGAGATTGTGCCTATCCATCGCAGCCCTCCAGTTACTCCAGCTTTCCCACTGTGATTGCCTGTGGAGCTCCGGTTCTTCCTTTTCCTTTATATCTTCCCAATCTCAAAAAGGTCTAAACCTTTTGGTTTTCTATTCACCTACATCTCTTTTTTTGGTTATAAAGTCTAAATGCAGGTTTTTGTTGTCTTTTGTGTTGGGGTATATTTAAGTGTAGCTGCTTTTGGCTTGTTGCAGTTGTAATGGCTCTTCACACAAACTGTCTCTCTCAGCCCCCAAGGGAAAGGAGTATTAGGTTTTAATTTTAGCTTCTTCAGCTACCTGCTGACAGGTTTGAATTCCACCTACCACCTCCCCCTCTCCCAGACCCTCTACCTTAGCTAGAAATACTGAGAGCCAGAATTCACTCTTGTTGCCAAAGGAAGAGCTGCCCAACTCCATTGTCTTTAAATGCGAATTCAACGTACATTACTTAATTGGAGTAATCAGCGAGCAGGCAACCTGATCCCTGATCATAACCACTCTGCATTCCATTGTAGTGGAATTAACACTGTTTAACTGGCTGGCCTCTAAAGCCATTTAACCCAGGTTCATATCATAGAATCGTAGAAGGGTTTGGGTTGAAAGGGACCTTAAAAGATCATCTAGTTCCAACCATCCTGCAATGGGCATGGACAAGACCATATCTCTTATAGATATTTAAAATGCTTATATTGGGCAATATGAATTTGCAGAAGTAAAGGAAGCCAAGTGTAGGAGTTCAGACATAGATATAGGTCTCTGTTCCTTTTCTGAAATGGGAGCACTACTTCACAGTGGGCAGAGCATGAGAAAGGTCACTCGAAGTCCCAGCTCTTGAGCAAGTCATTGCTCTCTTGTTGCCTCTGTTTCCTCATCTGTAAAAACAGCTGATCAACTCTGTTGTTAAAGTGCTTGTCACTGGAGAATGTTGTCAATATAATGTAATTGACTAATATAATTGATATGTGATATTACTGATGGGCCTATTGAACCTGGACATGCACTGATGGCATTGCCTTCTCTGATTCAGGCATCATGTTCCGCAAGAAGAAGAAGAAACGCCCGGAGATCTCTGCTCCTCAGAACTTTGAGCACCGTGTCCACACTTCCTTTGACCCAAAGGAGGGCAAGTTTGTGGGTCTGCCACCTCAATGGCAGAACATTCTCGACACACTAAGGCGCCCCAAGCCAGTGGTAGACCCTTCAAGGATCACAAGGATGCAACTCCAGCCTATGAAGGTAAGAAAGAAAGCCTACTCTTTCCTGTCCCTTGGGCTTCCCTGCTCCCTGGGGAGACCCAGGTTGAGGCAATATGTATTTAAATGGGGCTAAGGGTGGGATCAGTAAGGAATTCAGTGGATAGCCAGGTCTGGGCTTGGATAACACCGTCCTGAGGCAATAGTAACTTCATGAGAAATAAGGACAATGATGTCCTTAACTGGCATAGTGTCACTGTTCAAATAACCAGCTGGCTGCCTGTCACTGTAACAAGGACCTGTGAAAGCTCCCACGGTAGCTGACAGGGCCTGGGATGTGTTCAGCTGTTGTACATGGAAGCAAAGAGGAGAATTCATGGAGAGAGCTGTTTAGCAAGTGTGTCATTCTCGTGGGTGAGCAAATCTGGCTGGTAGTTAAGTTAACAGGAAGCCTGAGTGGGAGAGAGTGGGGCAGCACTAGCTTGCTGCTCATGGGTGGTGAAGTGAATGAGACACAACAGGGAGCAGGTCTAAACTAAGGTTTAGGCTAAAAGGGTTTATAAATCAGCATTTGAACACAAAGTGGGACATAGTAAATAGGAGAATGTCCTTAAAGCAAGTCCTTCAGGAAGGAGAAGCAAGTTCCTGATCCCTGTATTGGTATGGGTGTATTTAGATGGCTATTATAATGGCATCAGGAGACTGTGCATTCATAAGCGACTGCTGTGTGAGGAGAGGCAGATTCATGATGGCCTCTTGGAAAATTAAATGAAAGATAGTGACAGAGTTATTGTGCTTCAAGTCCTGCTAGCTTGTGGGAAGGTTTTGTTCCTGGTTAATAAAAACCCTACAGGGGTCTAAAATCTGAGAGACAAGTTGCAAAATAGAGATGATACTACTTGGATTTTAGGAGGGACATAAAAGAAAGTAGTTTTCTGATGAATATATAGCTTTTTGTGTACAGAGGCTTAAGACATAGGGAATAAATGGAAGGACATTTTACTATAATGCAAGCATTAATGCAAAATCAAACCTGCAATTTAAATGGCACACCAGGATCTATGAGCAAAATGCTGTTTTAGAAAGGAAAAACTTACTCAGGAAGAGCAGGCAAAAGAAAAGAGGGAGGAGGTATTGCCTTCTGGTTTATGGTGTCCTGAATGTGCTTTGAGGTTCAAATGTAGTAGATAGGACCACAATCCAGGGAAGAGAGAAACTGTGTAATAAGAGACCAACTTGGTTAGATCAGGAGCTCTCTAATGAGCTTAAATTGCAGGAGGATTGCTCAGAAGGGTGGAAACTAGGTCAAGTTATAAAGGGCAAATAGAAATGTATGTAGGAACAAAACTGGAAGGCCAAGGCACAGAAAGAGATGTTCTTCTCAAAGAACATGAAGGACACTAAGAAGACATGGTAAGTACACAGAGGAGAAGGAAGATGAAGGAAAGAATCTGTCCCTGCTCATTTTGGAAGGAAGTTAATAACAGATGACACTGTGAAGGATCTTCACACACATTTAAGAAGTCTCCCTTAAATGTTTAATGCTCTTTCTTCAATCTATTGAAAAGGTTAACTGTAATCAGTGGGGTAACACAATTAACACGAGCATGATGTGGTGGGAATGTAGGCTAGAGTAAAAACATGAACAGAAATGAGACTTCTGAGATGAGTCCCATGGTTTTGAGGCAGCTGGGCCTAATGAAATTCAAGGAATTGCAGATCAGTCGGAATAATTTCAATTCCCAGAAAAAGACTGGAACAAATAAGCAAGTAATCTATTTGCAACCACTTCCTGAGAGATAGCAGGGTAATAGCCAGGAGCCAGCATGGACTTATCAAGAGCAAATTATGTCAAGCAACCCAATTTCCATCAATCACAGGGTATCAGGCTTTGGGTCAAGGAGAAATGAGAGCTCTCTCCTGTATCTTGGCTTCACTTAGGCTCTTGATACTGTACCTATGGCATTCCCAGAGTAAACTGAGGACATTTTCTCATTTATTAGGAAAAGCCTACTCAGAAGGGTGAGATGTCACTGTCAGAATAGAAATGAATACGAAGAGATTTATGGGAGTTCATCCAGAGTTTAATATGAGTCAGTACTTTCATGTCTGACTTATTAAACCTGTAGATTGTAAAAGCTGAAGGGAGATGCAAATCTTTGAGAGCAAAGATGGAATACCAACAGTGTTTAAAAACTAGAGAAGGATCTTAAACTGATACTGGGGTTTTTTACCCCACTAAGTCCAAGTGCAAATACTCTCCTAGACTGCATAGCTTAGTTGATTATTTCTGGCAAACTCCATTTGAACAAATTCCTGTTGAATAATACCAATAAATTTAAGATTCTATATTTATTTAATTATTTATTTTAAGTGTTAATTGGCCCTATTAGGCAAAGCCCTTATACAGAGAGTTCTGGATTCAACTGTCATAGAATCCCAGACTGATTTGGGTAGAAGGGACCTTAAAGCTCCTCCAGCTCCAACCCCTGCCACGGGCAGGGACACCTTCCACTGGAGCAGCTTGCTCCAAGCCCCTGTGTCCAACCTGGCCTTGAACACTGCCAGGGATGGGGCAGCCACAGCTTCTCTGGGCACCCTGTGCCAGTGCCTCAGCACCCTCACAGGGAAGAGCTTCTGCCTTATCTCCAACCTGAACTTCCCCTGTTTCAGTTTGAACCCGTCACCCCTTGGCCTATTGCTCTGGTCCCTGATGAAAAGCCCCTCTCCAGCATCCTGCTGCATTAATCTGCTGCAGCCTTTAAACACAGCTGCAAAGTACAGCCAGCTCCCATCCTCTCTGTCCACTGAGGACTGACTTGATGGACTAGAAGGCAACAGGAGTGACTACAGTCTCATTTTAGGAAGTTTTTAGCTAGGAGCTGAGGTGAGCACTGGAATGGATTTTCTAAAGAGGCCTTAGCATCTGCCTTGGAGACTTCTTACTTTGAGAACATGTTAGAGATAGGCCTTTACGGAAGGCCTTTTGTCCATGTACTCTGGACTAGCTGGCTCTGGGTATTTCTTCCCACTTCATTTTGAGTTATCTTTTGTCCCAGATTGTAGAAACATAGACTCATCATTTGGAGGAAGGCCTCTTTCTCTCCCATCTGCCCATGCAAGCATGAGCAGGGGTGTGGAGACGTCTTGCTGAGTGTCCTGTGACTTGGGGGTGTGCATATTACATTTGTCAGACTCATTTCTGAATTAGTGCTCCTAACTGAGTGCATTATTGACATAATGGATACCTCTGGCATATCTAATGGATGAATTAGAACTGACAGAACACTCTTCTCACCTCACTGATGGATTTCAGAGATGGGGTTTCTGACCATTTACTTTTGCTATTATTTTCCCTTATCAAGTTTGGTGCAGAAGTGATGGAAACAGTTTAAGGAGTAGTGTCCTCAGTTTGCTGTTTGCTGGACAGCAGCCATGAAGGAAGGTAGATATGTGTGGTGAAGGAGCCATATTGCTACAACAGGGCTGAAGAGAGAGCTGAATTCCAGGCTGCAGGTGACGGTGCATATGCAATGGTAGGAGTCGAACGGTCCTTTCTTCACCTTGTTTGACAACATCTCCCATTCTGCCTGCCACTCTCAGGCACTGATCCTCATTTTGTGCACTGCAGTGGCATTCTATTGAAATTACTGGAGCTGCTGTTTTGCACCAGCTAAATATTAGGCTCCATGTAATTAATTCAGCATCTTTAGAAGATCCCTGGAGCTCAGTTAGCAAACAGGAGCTTGCCATCCCTCTAGGGAAGGACTTTCTTCAGGCAGAGATTCAGGAAAGTGTAGGAGTGATCTTATGCTGTGAATTTCTATGAAGAAATGAAGCATTTTGGTTCCCGGCACTAAAAAAGCTTCTGTAAGCTTTTCAGTTCCAGAATAAACAAGGTAGAGCACTGCATAATATACAGGCAGGTTCAAGTGTCCTACTTGTATTGTGCTGTTGCTTGCTTGGATGGAAGCCTTGTTCTTCATGGCTTGCTTACAAAGCAGTTGTGAGCTGCTGTGACCCTTTGTTCATCATTGTTAATTCTAATAGCTTGGCGGAGCAGAGGAGGATGCAGTGCTGGAACAGTGTGGTCCTCACTGGTGAGGATGAAGGTGCATTAGCAAAAACTGTTGAGAACCAGACTAACGGAAGCAGATTACAACACTGCTGAGAGTGCTTCAGGGGAGAGATGAACCTTGTATTGGAATAGCAAGGTGATTTTTGCAGATAGAGCTTACAACATGCCGCAGCTTCTGAGAACTCATGTCCTCAGGAGCTTGGTGAGCCCAGGTTAGTGATGTAGGGTAGCACAATTCCTGCACAAAGGAGTCAGGAGTGCTAAAATAACCCTGGTTAACATTTTTAGAACTGTTGTCCTTTATAATGTGACTGCAGCAGCAGAATTCCCTGTTCCAGCTGAAGGCTCTGCTGCCTCTGACAGAAGGATGTAACCCAAAGATGCCTGGTTTTATTTCCCCTCAGTAAAGGACAATGAAAAGAAGACAGAAGAAGAAGAAAAGCTGCGTGGAGACCTCAGAGCAGCTTCCAGTGTCTAAAGTGGTCTACAAGGATGCTGGAGAGGGACTCCTCAGGGACTGTAGCAATAGGACAAGGGGTGATGGGTTCAGACTGAAACAAGGGAAGTTCAGGTTGGAGATAAGGCAGAAGCTCTTCCCTGTGAGGGTGCTGAGGCGCTGGCCCAGGGTGCCCAGAGAAGCTGTGGCTGCCCCATCCCTGGCAGTGTTCAAGGCCAGGTTGGACACAGGGGCTTGGAGCAAGCTGCTCCAGTGGAAGGTGTCCCTGCCCATGGCAGGGGTTGGAGCTGGAGGAGCTTTAAGGTCCCTTCCAACCCAAACCATCCCATGTTTCTATGAATATTCTCTCTTTTTTCCTCTATTCCTTGAGCCTTCAGTGGCCAGACAAACAAAATCCAACCTTTGCCAAGATAAACGGAGCCTGTTTTTCCAACTCTAACTTTTCCCCCCCTCCCTATATGTTTCACAGACCGTGGTGAGGGGCAGCACAGTGGAAGTGGAAGGTTATATCTCTGGGATACTCAACGACATCCAGAAGCTTTCTGCCATCAGCTCCAACACTCTGAGGGGAAGGAGCCCCACCAGCAGGAGGAGAGCACAGTCCCTGGGGCTCCTGGGGGAGGACAGACCCCCAGACATGTATCTTCAGAGTCCTGAAGCCGACTGGGCAGACAAATATGGAAACTACCTCAATTGCAACGGTGGGACCAAGGTGGCCCGGAGGCAGACAATGTGGCCAGATTATAAACCCCGATTGGAAGGACAGTCTCATCCCAATGGAATGGTAATGAAAGCCCAGTCCCTCGGGCCCTCAGAGTTCCAGGGTGCTGATGGCAGCTGCCTCCAGCGTGCCTCTGGATTGCAGCACATGCCAACTCTGCCAGGGGACAGTGAGAAGGCAGGAAAGAAGAGCTCAGAAGAGTGCTGGCCTCAGCCTTGTCTGGTCCGACAAGCAAACTCCAGGCCCTCAGGGGAGGGCAGCCCCAGCTCCAAATCAAGGGAGAACAGCTTGAAGAGGAGGCTCTTACGCAGCATGTTCCCCTCATCCAGTGGCTCGAACAAGCCAGGCCCTTCCCTGCAGATAAAGGTAGAGTTATTCAGTGGGGTTTGAGCGAGTGCAATGTTGACTTCATAGTTCCAGAGGTTACTTACACAGCTGAACAAATCCGATTGCAAACATCATGCAACCATCTGTTATTGTTATGATTAATGCTGGAATCAAAACAGACCTGGACAGGGGGAACGTGTAGGTTGCCTAAGCTTCATAGAATATCATGTTAGGCTTAGCTCAAAATGGCAGCCAGATCTACATGAGAAAGGCTTGTTAGTGGAGCTGTGCTTGCAGGAGGTCAGGGACTTCTTCATTTTTGCCCCTTTATAGTAGTAAAGGCATAACTTAGATGCATTGTATGAGTGTAAATGTGCTTTTGCCATTTGGGAAATTGCCATCATTTACCATAGTAAAGTATTCTTCTGCCTGTGCAGAACAGAACTTCCTCAGGAGAGCTTGTTGGCTGTAGCTCTGTCTGCCAAGCTGCCTACAATAGGAACCCACAGGACTGTCAAATGGGATACCTGACTGTTGGTTTTTGGTGAGGATGGGGCAGCTCATAGCTCCATCTCCCCCAGGAAAGCTATCCTGAAGGAGTGTCTCACTTCTTGAACTAGGAGAAAACCTCTGGTTCCTGTTGTTGGGTAGGAAATGCAGCCCTTGAGCCCACTGTTCTAATCCATCCCAGTCTAACCCAGCACTCCCTGTCCCTGCAGAGCTGTTGGGTGGTTGGGCTGGTGCTTGGCCAAACTCATTGCTAACAGATGTGGAGTTCCTGAACTCGGAGAGAGACAACAGGAACCACTGGCCCAACAACACTGAGTGTGCCAAAGAGTATTGTGGGGTGGGACTTGCTCTGACCTGGCTTCTTGCAGCGTGCATAAGGATCAGGCTCAAGGCTTTCAGACACAGCCTTCTCCCTGCTCATCCCCTTTCCGAGGGAGTGGGGTTTAAAGGAATGCAGCTCTTGTGTAGCACAGACTGCACTTGCTGCTCTCTCGGTGTCTCTGGGCTGATCTATGCTGCTTGGAGGCCTGTCCTGAGTACTTAGGAGAACTGACCCCTTCTTTCTTCTCTACAAGAGTGTCTTTGCCTCAGCACTTTCATGAGGAAGAGCAGAGGTTACCAGTCAAATGGTGTGGGCTCCTGGATGTTTGAATTCAACTGTTTGTGAGAGGAGAGCAGTAGGAAAGACCTTGAGGTTTTCTAGACCATCTCCCTGCTCCAGTGAAGAATCTGCGCTGTCACTGGCAATTGTTTTTCTAAGCTGTTCTGATTCAAACCTTATTCTCCCTCCCCAGTGGAGGCGGTGACATGTAATTGTGATGTATTAGAAATGCATCACTGGAGAGGAAATGGATGGGGGATACAACTGGCTGAAAACAGGGAGGTGGGTGCCTTGACACACTGCTTATAATCACCATGGGAAGGTCGGATGCTCTTTCCTTTCAACTTAACATGAGGGAGGAGGAGTGGGAGGCCCAGTGACATCTCAGAATGTCCAGAGACTGTGTCTATGAAGGGGCTGTCAAATTACAGGAGCAGGAAACAACACTTACACGTGGTTAGGCAAACATGTGTCAGCTCGCACGCATGTTGTGTGCCCTCTGCATGCTCTAGATTACATAAACCCTTCTTTTTTTCCTCCTTCTCTTTTTTTCTCTCCCTCCTGAGACAAAACAAGAATTGGGAAATAAAGCCCTTGTTGCCATGAGCGTGTCTGTGCAGGCTGCAGGGGTGGAGCTGCTGGATGAGGAGGAAGGAACCTCTGACAGGCAGGTTGTGTCTGTGCACTCCTGCTCCCCAGTGCCAGGAGCTGCTCACTCAGGCTTCCAGGGCCCCTGTGTGCATGTGGGAGAATGAGCCCTGTGTGAGGCTTATGCAGATTTCACTGTTGACAAAAATCCTTGATTAAACCCGAAGCGCCTGGAATGAAATGCTCTACAATTATTTTCTGTCTGAGACGGGGAAAATGAGAGCCCTTGAAAAGCTTTATCTATTGGTAGGTTTCAGTTCCCATGTGCATATTATTAACTTTATTAATAATCTGTCTCAATTGTGAGAGAGGAAAAGCTGGTGCTTTGAAGTTTTTATTTTGCCCTATAATATAAACGATTGGCTGGCTCCTTCTGAAGTTGCTACTTTGGCAGACCCACTATTACTTTCCACAGAGCTAAGTAGATAATGTAATTTAAACCTGCTCCATGGTGTTGGATTTTAAGTAGTTAACATTTCCAGCACTTCAAGATTTATCCTTCTTGGGAACCCTGTGCATAGTGTTAGCATGGGAATGTGTATCCCGAAGCCACATTGCTGCAGGCTGGGACCTTACTGCATCTCGTCAACTAAGCAGGGCTGGGCCAGGTTGGTGCTTGAGTGGGAGGTCTTCAAAAGCCTGGAGTGTTTCAGGAAGGAACACAGGTAATCAAAATTCATCACCAGTCAGTTTAGAGCCAATAGATGACAAGGGGGATAGCTCTCTGTAGCTGAAGTCTCACACTAGACACACACAGAGCTATCCTGGTTCAAGGCGCTTTCCCAAAAACCAGTGCTAATTCCATGTCTGATGGACAGGAATGCTCTGCAGGTACCAGTGGAAAGTGCAGGGAAAGTTTTCAGTAGGCAGAGCAGAATTACCCAAAGGGAATTAGGCCAAGACATCAAAGTGATTTACAGCTTTGGCATGAATCCTCTTTCCTTTTATACACAGGAAGATCAGAGGCACAGAGGGATAAAGGGTTTTTGCATTCTCTGCAGCACAGGTTGCCCTGAGTTCTGATGGCAAGCTCGGAATGCTTTAGAGCAGCTGGCTTTTTTTGGGGGTTTGGGGGTTGATTTGGTATTTATTTTTAAAGCATGTGTTTTAAAAGGTCCCTTTTAAACTGCCTCCATCTGGGGGCCCTTAAAGCGTAACACCCATCCTGTAGCTGATCCCTGAAAACCTGCATCCATGTGGCTTCCCCTAGTCATGCAGCGTGTGTTCATAGACTCATAGAATGGTTTGGGTTGGAAAGGACCTTAAGATTATCCAGTTCCTACCCCCTGCCATGGGCAGAGACACCTCGCACTGGACCATGTTGCCCCGTGTCCAACCTGCTTTGGACATTGTCATGTCCTTCTTATGCTGAGGATGCCAGAACTGCACACAGTACTCCAAGTGAGGTCTTACAAGAGCAGAGTAGAGGGGCAGAATCCTCTCCCTTGACCTCCTGGTCGTACTCTGGAGATGCAGCCCAGCACATGGGTGGTTTCTTGGCTGTGAGTGCGCACTGAAGCCAGGTCATGTTCAGTTTCTCATTGACCAAATGTTGGGCAGAACCCAACAGAAAGAAAAGAACCTAGAGTCCTGACTCCAATCTGCCACAAAATGTAGCAGGCCAGAGTGGGATAACACACAACTGATTCCAGACACTTCTTTCTTCTCAAGAATCTAACCATTGCTTTCTCTTTCTTCCACTTCATTTGTTCTCCTCAAAGCCTAATGCTTTCTTCAGGCCCCAGCAATGGGGTTCCCCACGCAGCCCCGCAGCCAAAGCCCAGTCGCTTCCACCAGAGCAGCCTGCATCCGATTTCCCCAGGATGATCTCAGAAGCTGGGACCCCTCAGAAGTCCCCACCGGTGGAGAAGGCGATGGCAGTGTCACAGGGCAGGCCCTCCCCTGCTGGGTCTCCTCGGAACAGGCAGACTCAGACGAGCTCCAGCAACCTCCACCTTCCCCAGGACTCTTCTGTGAAGGGGCAGCTGGCCAGTGAGGACCCGGTGGTTGTGACTCATGAGCAGTTCAAAGCTGCTCTGAGGATGGTTGTGGACCAAGGGGATCCCCGGACACTGCTGGAGAACTATGTGAAGATTGGTGAAGGGTCAACAGGCATTGTCTGCATTGCTCGAGAGAAGCACTCAGGGCGGCAAGTGGCTGTGAAAATGATGGACCTGAGAAAGCAGCAGCGCCGGGAGCTCCTTTTTAATGAGGTGAGGGTAGAGATGAGAGGGGTTCTCCTGCCCACCATGGAGCCATGGTAAGAGCCAGTGTGGTAAAGAAAAGGGGAGAGCAGGAGGCATCTCCTTTTAATGGCATTATGCTGGAAGAGAAATGACTGGGGGGTGGAGGCTACTGTGTTGTACTCAATATGTAGGGTTGTGCATGCTTGCTTTGTTAGATAAGACTAAGTGTTGTTAGTGATTTGGTGGTGGTCAGTTGTTCACTGTGTTTTTACAGGTGGTGATAATGAGGGACTATCAACATGTCAACGTAGTGGAGATGTACAAGAGCTACCTAGTGGGAGAGGAGCTCTGGGTGCTGATGGAGTTCCTACAGGGGGGAGCCCTCACAGACATCGTGTCTCAGATCAGGTATGAAGCTAAAACCAACACATCAACACTTGTGTTCCCACCTGACAGGCAAAAGCAGGAGAGTGGAGAGTTCTGGGAAGAAGTTTCCCTCAGAGCTTGTGTCTGCAGTGCCCTGAAACTACTGCACTTCTTAATTGTCATTCATTTGAAGTATGTGATAATATTTCTGATGTAGAAGGGGCCTCATTTACTGTACTGATCCCTTTAGATACTTGCTATTTATCTACTTGCTAACCTTCCCTGTAAAATACAGTACTCATAAAAAGGATTGTTTACTATTTCTATTGAATTCTGGCCAGGAAGCTCATTGAATAAGTATTAAAGAGCATACAGAAATAGTTTTCAGTGGCACAACCTCAGTGAGATTGAATTTGTGGCTAACTCCTCTGGAGAAGTGCAGCAGAGCCTTGAGACCTGGACTCCTTCCCAAATTTCATTGCCTAAAGATAGCAACTACCGGACACTCTCCTAAATTTGTTTTCTTATCCACACCACTTCATATTCATTAAGGCCCAAAGTATTTCTGTAGGGCAATGAAGCTGTTCTCAGATGGTCTTTAGAGTCCCAGTCACAAGGTGTTCTAGTGCTGCAGTTAACGATGATTGTGTCTTACCCATGACCCTGGAGCACCCTTCTCCTGCTTCCAAGCAATCCTGCAAGACTGGTGCAGGGAATGCTAATGAAAAGACTGACCAAGAGAGTCTGTAAGATGAGCTTCCCTTCTTTGAACATTCAGAATCTGAATTGGATTACAATTAGGTAGTATTGCTAACACTAATTGTGTTTACTTCTTTGTAATCACAGTGTGCCTTTAATTCACTTACATGCTTTGACCGGCCTTTGCTGAGCCTGTGGTGGATTTAAGGCACATATCTTGCTCTGCTGGGTTTTGGATTCTCTGCTTTGAAGTGTATCTGTGATGTGTTTGGGAGTCATAAATAGCACATTGTCCTCTGTAGCCTCTACAATCCCACGGGTAAGGAGTGTCTTGGACACTCGGAGCTGGCCAGGCCCTCCAGCATTGAGTTCAGAGCCACATCTCAGGGTTTGAGAAGCAAAATTTAAGCCTGAAGAGTGCTGAGTTGTGGCATTGCAGAGCCAGTGAAACTCTTGCAGCTCTCAGCTGGTATTAGGACCAATGGAAGTAAAGATAAATGTTCTGAAGAGGTTTATGAAGGGTCTGTGTAGTTTATACCCACCAATGAGACTGGATTCCATTGCGGGAGCTCAACCTAGATGTGAGTTATTTTATGAAGCCTTCCTTTGAAGCTTTTCATGAATGCTTTGGTTTTCCACATAGTGGAAACGGGATCTGTTCTAACCATAGCATTTATCCAAGGTAAGCTGCAAGCCTGTATCAGTTTTTCACAGGGAGGAAAATACTCTCATTCCACTCGTTAAACATTTGCTGAGGCTGATAACTGATTTGCATCTCCAGGAGTGAGGTAATCCTCTAGTAATCTGGTTTACACTATGTAATCACTTGACTGAAACCAAATTCCATACGTGACAAGCTGAAAGCATACTTCTTGTTATCTTCTAGAACCACAGAGCTCAGAAGTGTATCAGCTTCTCTTACAGCTCTCTGTGAGATGAGAAGCACTGTTTCTGCATAGGTTAGGTTCTTTATTGGGGTAGTCCCTCACTTAGCCTTTGCCCTTCTCCCTTTACAAGCTGAATGAAAAGTAGCCCCTGCCATCCTTCAGATGTATTTGCCATCAGTGTGGCACAGTGCAGCTACATGTAGTTGTCCTGGTGAGATGCTCAGTTTGGTAGAGTAAGATATGGAATATCAACCAACCAACGGAAGGATACATTTTTCACTGCTTGTACTCAGTGTGTGCTAACAGGGAGAGTGGTGACTTCAGGAGTGTCTTCCCTGCTTGTAGTCTGTGCTACCTTTAGTTGGATATAAGAGCATCCACAGTGTCCGGCTGCACGAAACCTGTAAAGGATCCCCATATTCACTCTCAGATGATGTGTTTACATGCTTTCTGGATAAAGTTGCACAATGAGCCCTGTGAACAATGGCTTTAATACATTGGCTTAAGAAAAAGCTGCCTCAACAGTTCCTGTGGCACCTTGGCACAGAGAAGCAGGCTTTCCTATGAGAACTGCTTGAAACAGCATCTTACAGAATGAATTGAGAGACAAGATTTTAAATGCAATTTCTCTCCGTTAGGCTTATGAAAACTTAAAATTGCTAACCATTGGGGCAGAAATGTTTTCAACAGTGAAAAGCAGTCATATAAGAACAGTAAAAGTGAAATAGTAATGGTCATGGGGAACCAAAACATGTATCTGCAGCTCAGCTTCAAAATTGCACTGTGCCTCCAAAGGGGACCTGTTGATGACTACTGTCAGCTGCCCAGTGCAATGCAGTTAACCCTCTGTATCCTTTCATTTCAGGCTAAATGAAGAGCAAATTGCAACAGTGTGTGAATCAGTGCTGCAGGCTCTGACCTATCTTCACTCTCAGGGGGTCATTCACCGAGACATTAAGAGCGACTCCATCCTTTTGACACTGGATGGAAGGGTATGTTTCCTCAGACAGATTGTTTCCTGTCGCCTGCTGCTGCAGCCTCAGTCTGTCTCCTTATTTCCTTTCTGTTCACAACCTCTTGTTTGTGAACAAGATGCTCACAAACCTCTTACTCCCTTTGTCTTCTTTGGCTCTGGTGTTCCCTTCCATGTTGTTTCAGAAGTATTTTTAAGCTTGGTTGCTTTTCTGTTTGTACAGGTGAAGCTGTCAGATTTTGGCTTCTGTGCTCAGATCAGTAAAGATGTACCTAAGAGGAAGTCCCTTGTAGGTACTCCCTACTGGATGGCTCCAGAAGTTATTGCAAGGATACCATACACTACCGAGGTAAGGGACCACTTCCCCAATGCCAGAGGAGGTAGGAGATCATATTCTGAAGTGTCACAGGAAAATAACTGTTGGCTTTTCTAGGAAGAGCCTCTAGAGCCTGTTTAAAATACAAATACAATTATGACTGCACATTTGATTGGGATGATACCAATATTTCTGGAAACAGGAGAAGAACAGGTTGCTCTGCTTCCGGGAACAAGGCATAAACTTGCTCTATTCTTACACATGAAGCTTGGCCTAGACTTGTATCTGCTCTCGTGTGGACAGATGTTGGCAAGGAACAGCCTGTGGCATGATATGGATCAGTAAATCAGTGCCATAAAGGGAGGGGAGGAGAGGGGAGAAGGCACAGATGTGAGCTCTGGATTTACAGGCAGTGGCAGCAGAATGACTACGGTTGTTCCCCAACCAACCAGGAGCAGCACAAGCAGTTACTTGCAGACCTTTACATGTTGCAACATCAGCGCGGCTCAGTGTTAGGTGGAAAGCTCTCTTTGTTAATAGTCCAACAGCAGCAAGTAGGTTAATGTTTTACTTTCTCAGTGCCATTTGCCATGGGTGGGTTGTTGTGGAAGCAGCAAAGCAAGGACCTGTTGCTCTGAATTGTGTGTTGATGTGACATTGGCTTCCACAGGTGGATATCTGGTCTCTGGGGATCATGGTGATAGAGATGGTAGATGGAGAACCCCCCTATTTTAGTGACTCTCCAGTCCAGGCAATGAAGAGACTCCGTGACAGTCCCCCTCCCAAGCTGAAGAACTTCCACAGGGTGAGCATACTGGCATGTAAACCTGATAGCGATCATGGGGAAACATCCATATCAGATGTTCCCAGTAAAGCTGGTGTGAAAGTCATCTTGCTAGCACACGTTTCTTGGTGAACTTCTTTGGCCCTGGTGTCTCAGTGGATGCAAGCTGGTGCTGACAGCTAGTGGCTGCTCCGGGAAATAGCCCTGATAATGTAAGGTCACTTGGGCATCAACCTGATAATGCAAATCAAAGCTGGTTCAGGTGGACCCAACAGTTATCATCTCGCTGATGTTGATAGAGTAGCTCATCTTCTAAGGAAGTAAATAGGAGGATCCTTGCTCTTGAGAGTTTCCAGCTTCATGGCTTTCAGGACTGCAAAGGCTGCATTATAGTTTGAACAGGAGAGCTCAGTACAGACAGTAGCTCATGGAGATACTGCAGCCACTTTGAAGATGAGCTCAGCTTCATGATTTCATATGACAAAGTAGCAGTGACACAAGAAATACAGCAATTAGCTTTCAGTCACCACTTAGAGCCAGTCTTCCTTTCATTTCAGCCCAAGCCTCTCAGATCAAACAGCTCTGCAGCATTCTGAGCTGTTGGGCCTTTCCAATTAATCAGAGTATCTGCAGCTGCTAAATGTGAATTATTTAGCACCGTAGACTGCAGAACTAACAGCAGACGCTCACACATCCACAGCTGCTCTTCCCTCTTCCCAACATGAACCTGCATTTCAAGGTCACATTCTGGACCCAGTGCTTGCACTCCTTAGCTGCACAGCCTGCGCTGGCTGGGATCACACACCTTAGGTGGTGAGATGCCCCTGCATGGGCTGCGAAAGCAAAAGGTGTTTGTAGGCTTGCTCTGCTCCACTTTGTCCTGGGAAGCAAACTGGCTTCCAGCAGACCTCTGGATTAGCAGGCCAGTGGCCATGGTCCCCCATCTCCCTGCTGTCTGAGCAGAGCTCAGCACCAGCTGTGGATCCATCCTGATTACAGTTAATGGTTCACTGTGGTCAACTACTCTAGAACTGGGTACACCAGGTTGAAGAGACGCCACCTGGGGTAATCTGTGCCGCTTTTCTAAAGCAGAAGTTGATTTATGGACAGAGTGATAAATCCTGGCGCTTGGCCTGAGCTGTGCTGTGCCTCCTCCCTCTAGCAATCACAGTGAACCCATTCAAAGCACTTGTAAAATAAGCAGTAGCTCAGTGTGAAGAGCATTTCATGATCTACTTCCACGTTAATCAGAGCTGGGAAAATGCCCCCAATCTAAAGTGGATGTAATTAGTGGCATTAAAATAAATACATGCCAGGTTGATGGTTTTATTCCATTTTTAATGATGCAGAAGATTACCACCAGCAAGAGATGTGCAGCCTTCAAGTGGCCCTTGGGTCTGGCTGCCCAACAGGCTTTTACAGCCCTTGCAAAGCACGAAGCTGCTGAGGTTTTTTGGTACACTGTTCTTCAGCTTCTTGTACCTGCAGCATCAGGCTTCCAGGCTCTTAGCACCTATTTGGGAATCCTCTTTAACTGCTCATTTTCCACAGTCTGTGGCCAGTAAAAGAATGAACTCCTCACACCCAAGTGATGTGCAGTGGGGGGCAGGAATCTGTCAAATTTTTGAGTTTAAAGGTAGAAAAGATGAAATAACAAAATGGGGAATACAATTCACTGAGATGGAAGGATTTGGCTGTCGTGTGTTAACTTGCTGTGCCCCATTAAAAACAACCTGTGTAAACCTTGTGCTACCAGTGACAGAAAGTTATTGCTGTAGCATAGAATCATAGAATGGTTTGGGTTGGAAAGGACTTTAAGATCATCCAGTTCCAACCCCCCTGCCATGGACAGCTGCTTCCTCATGCTGTGTCTCTATACAGAAGCAGGGCTGCAAAGCTGGAAGCACAGGCTCTTTTAACCAAAGCCACCTCGGCAGCCTATTGTTGCATGGTTCCTTTATGGGCTTGACTTGGTTGCTTTTCCACAGACCTCCCCAGTGCTAAGAGACTTCTTGGAGAGGATGTTGACCCGGGATCCGCTGGAAAGAGCAACGGCACAAGAGCTCCTGGATCACCCCTTTCTGCTCCAGACAGGACTTCCCGAGTGCCTGGTCCCCCTTATCCAACAGTACAGGAAGCGAACCTCTACCTGCTGACCTGTGCAAGGGAAATGCCAGGGAAAGTGGTGTTTATTAAACCCAGATTAACAAAGATGAAGAGGTTTTGTTAATCCTGACACATTACCAGGCAGTCTTGCCCTGTGAATGGTGCTTGGAACTTGTCATCGGTCATTTTAGACGCTGAATGGGAATCCTGTCCTCGCATTCTCAGCCTTTTGTGGCTTCTCTTTTGCTGAAGACAATCAATAGAGACTGGATCCAAACGAGAGCAAGGATGTCTCAAGAGCAAAGCACGTGTTGGATGGTTTGTGGATTGCTGCTTCTGAAGAATGGTGTTTTAAAGCGGACTCTGAAGTTGCGTATCTGGACGTCTGCAGGTTCCTGCAACCCTTGGCTGCTGACTACTGAAGTGGAACAATATTTCCCCATGACAAATGTGAGCTTTGTTTCCTTTGTTGTACACTGGAGCCTTGAGCTGACTCAGCTGTACCTTGTGGGGCACAGACCCCTTGAGCCTCTCAGACAATGCACAAAGACTTGGCAGGGTTTTCCTCTGAGACCTTTTGACGGATGATTTTTGTCTCCTTGGGTGAGATGTGGACCTCGAAAGCTGTACATATATTCCTAAGGAGCAGATGTGATATGTATATATTTGTTTCTAAATGGCTTTCTTGCATCACCGTGCTTCTCTTTTGAGGAATATGTATGGTTTAGTGGTCAATCCTGAATCCATTTCATGATCTTTAACTTTTGGAGGGGGAAACCCTTGGATACAGGCTTCAAAACTGACTCTGACAACAAGGATTCCTACCACCAGGATCTCGTGGTTGGAAGTTCACTTTATGCAACATCTCCAAGTGCTGGTTGGAATGGGGGGAGCTGTGACAGCTGGTTCCTGTGTTTGATTTCCAGGCACCTTTCTCTCCCAGTCCTTTCTCCCAGGAGACGCTTCCCTGGGACAATCACTGGGGAGCACTTTAGGGATGCTCAAGGAGACTGAATGGAAAAGTTTCGGCTCTCCTGCACATCCCAGGAGAGAGTTTTGTGTTCATATGAGGTGCTTTTTTGAGGCTCTCTCTCCCCACCTTGCTACTGCAGACAATGGGGAGCTGAGAAACCTTTGCTGTATGTTCCCTTTTTGGTGTGCCCCTTCCCCACCACCCCTTTGCTGCTGCATTTGGAAGGTTACTGGTTGTCTAAACTGCTCTTTTAGCTCTTTTCGATTAGCCGTAGCTGTTTTGTATGATACCCTTTCTGACCAGTGAGCTAGTCAAGGGTCGTTGGACTCGAGGTCAGGATGTGACGTTGTACAGTACTGGTGCGTGTTGTTGTGAGGTCTCAAGAGTATAATCTTACACGTGGAACTCGGATCCTCTTTGGAAACTCCAGCTACAGATTTACTGGGATTTAAGTTATTCCTGGGACAGTTGTTCTGTCTCCAACTAAACCTCAGAGTTGCAGAAGATGTCACTAAGTTCTATCCTCTGCTATTGACTCCAGTCACAGATCCTGCTTCAGAATTGAAGCTGCAGTTGATTACTTGAAGTAATTTGGGATGGAATTCATCTGCACTGATGCCAGCCAGCAAATGGGGGGCACCCAGTCTGCGAGGCTCTGTAGACCATGGTGAGGGGAGCACCTCAGAGGTGGTTCATCTCTGCTAGCTCAGATACCTGCTGAAGGACACATCGCTGTCTCTTGCATCACTCTGCCTGTGGCCAGTACAGGGATGGGGCTGGTTTGTCTAGACTGGATGTCTGCGTTTGGGGCTGATGAAGTTGGTTGGAATGAATTCATTTGGCTCCTCTTTAGCTGCACTGGAAGGTTTTGATGTAAAATGTTTCTGTATTCCAGATATCCTGCTTTTTTTATGCCAAAGAGCAGGGCTTTGAGAAGATTTCTAATTTGAAACAAAGTACCCTGCTCGTCTGTAGTTGTGAGTCCTTTGCACTCGTGTTTTAAATTAAAGTAGATCTTGATTTATTCATAACCCTGTTGCAGTGCTGAGATGCTTTAAAATATGTCTGTACTTCAGAGCTGTAAAGGGAATCATAGAACCAACCAGGCTGGAAAAGACCTGTAAGATCATCAAGTGGGAGCCTCCAGGGTTGGTCTGACTTATCTGTTCTGTGGTTATGTGGCTTTTAAAGCAAGAAGGGGCTGTAGCACGAGCCTGGATCCTGAAACAAACAGCTCTTGGAGGCAGGGGTGACAGGTTTAACATTTAACACTGGTTTACACCTTGGCTCAAGCCTGGGCAAGCCCAGCCAGGGCCCTGCATTCAAGCAGCTTATAAAGTTTTAAAACCTCATCATCGTATTAGTGAAGGATGCAGAAAGTTTCCATCCTTCTGCCCAACATACCATCAAACATCTGACTCTTGTGTTTCTCTCTTCACAGCTCGTGCATGGCACATCACCACTGACTTGTTCCATTACTTAGATGAGAATGGAATCAAACACAAAGCCTAAGATAAGCCTAGATTAGTGAAAAGGCTGAGGATGCATCTCCAGGGCCAGCAGCTCCTTCCCCAGGAGCAGGCAGCCAGGCAGGAGGAGCAGGAGAAGCAGAGCAGGTTTGTGATTTGCATTGCAGTGTATTCAGGAGGGAGAGGTCTCCTACGCTGCGTGGTACCTAAGTGTACAACAAAAGGCAGCCTCTTTCCTGCAGAGCTCAGAGCCTGCTCCATGGGCAATTCTGCTCTGAGATGTCGTCTGCTCTGCATTTCTTTGTGTATCTGCTTTCAGCAAGGTTGCGCTTACGCAGGGGTCCTGTTGGTTTGTGTCATGTTTCACTGGAATCCGTCCCTTTTATGTTCCCTTCCCGTCAGCCCTCCAGGTATCCCGGCTCTTCCAGGCTGCCACAGCCCTGGCAGTCAGTGCACGGAGCCCTTTGAAGGTGCCTGGTTGGATTTACAGGAACAATTTGCTGAGTCAAACAGGGAGTCTGTTCCTGCTGTCACGTTCACCTCTAATGGTGCCTGTCCTCAGTCAGGGCTCTCTGCTACCCAGTGCAGGAGCTTATTAGCCCATCTATTTCAGAACAGCCCAAATCTGTCTCCAGAAGCTCCTGTCTTTTAAGCAGTGATCACAGAAGGGCCCTGCATCAAATGAGGCTCCTGACTTCCCAGATTGTTCCATCTGGTGAGAAGAATCCTGCACTTCCCCTGCAGCCTGGAGACACCGTTTTCCTGGGCCCTAGGGCCCAGTCTGTAAATGGGGTAATAACAAGTGGTGAATCTTGACCATGGGGGGGGGGGGGGTGTATGTGAGAGGCAAGGAGAGTGTCTTTAAGATACAGGAGCTACAACGCAGCAATCGCTGCTGTGTAGCAATGGTCATGTGTCAATAGCTTATCTTTATTAAGGGAGGTAGAAGATAATTGTGGATCCTTCAGGACAAATTGAGCCCGAGCTGTAGTGCTCACCTGGATATAGTTTGTAGGAATGTGTAAAGCAGCTTCTGGTACAGCAGGGTGGCAGCTAAATGTTTGAAGGCAAGGTTTCCTCTAATGGCAGGGAAGGGAGCAGGGAACTGTCCCCATTGACCATTCCTCACTTAAAGGCTCAGGCATCGTAGTTGTACAGACTGGAGGGGAATGAGTTACTGCTTACAAAGGAGGAAAGCACGGCCAGGCATTGGTTTGGAGCTGTGAAGAGCCATCAAAGGCTTCTAAGTCCCTGACTGCCTTGGGAATGATGATGGAAACAAAGCTAAAGCAACAGCCACATGCATTTTGGGGGGATTTGCCTCTCAGTGTTTGGTTGGCAGCATCACATTCACAGGGATCTGTGTCTCTTCACCACAGCAAACTGCTTTGCTTTAGCAATGACCTCCAGGCTTCTATTGTGTCTGTAAAGATCCCAGTGATGCCAAAGGGGCCAACAGCAAGGCAGGCCCAGGGGAGAGCTGTGATCCCAGTGGTGTGGATGCTCCCACTCCCACCAGCTCCCACTGGATTGTGGCGAGGTACCAAGAGGAAGCTTTCCCCTGGGCTGAGCTTCTCACCTGAGTGTGTGCCATGTCTGCCTATGGGGTTTTGGAATGAGTTCCCCTATCTGTCAGTGCTGAGTTCTCCTCAACAGAATCAGAACAGAGCTCACCTGCTCTTTGTTAGTAATGCTCTTGTTTCAGACAGTCCCCAGCCCAGTCCTTCAGGTTCAGTGCCCGGTGTTTGCTTCCCTTCTTGTGGGATCCAGCTGCCAGATCACCCTGTGGTCAGCAAGTATCCTATGGGAAGTAAAGCCACAGGTAGGGCTGCACAGCCACAGGAAGAGATGGAATCATAGAATCATGGAATGGTTTGGGTGGAAGAGACCTTAAAGCTCCTCCAGCTCCAACCCCTGCCACGGGCAGGGACACCTTCCACTAGAGCAGCTTGCTCCAAGCCCCTGTGTCCAACCTGGCCTTGAGCACTGCCAGGGATGAGGCAGCCACAGCTTCTCTGGGCACCCTGTGCCAGCGCCTCAGCACCCTCACAGGGAAGAGCTTCTGCCCAAGAGCTCATCTCAATCTCTCATTTCAGTTTAAACCCATTCCCCCTTGTCCTGTTGCTACAGTTCCTGACACAGAGTCCCTCTCCAGCATCTTTGTAGCCCCTTTCAGATCCTGGAAGGCCTCTGTGTATTGGAAGATCTTTAAGGCTGTCTGCATTCTGTGGGAAGAAATAGTGCTGGGAAATCAGTGGTGGCATTTCTCCTCCTGAGCAGGTAAGTAACCAAGTACTGGTGCTGGTGGTGAGCCACGGTGCTGCTGCAGGGGTGGTCAGAATTCACTGTGGGTTGTGTTACTCTACAGTAACAGTTGGTTTGGTGCCATGAGTTACTTTGGTCCATGTCTCATCTTCCAGAAGTGGCACCACAGTTTGTGTGGGGACAGAGGAGCACCAGGAGACTGCTTCAGAGGGAAAGGTGGGGATGCAGAACATGGGCTGTGCTTCCTGAGATGTGGCTTTGGTTACAGTTAGTGACTCTTCCGCATACACTCAGAAAAGCACACTTGGAAGATAAGGTTTTAGCACTGAGATGTAATCTGGGTAAAACATTCCACCCGTTTTCCCTGCAATTCTGCACAAACCTGGTAAAGCTGGGCCAGGGCTTTGTTTAACGATAGAAGGGTTGCACAACAGCAACTGCTGGGGGGAAAGGCTACGAGTCATCCCGGTGTGTTTTCTTCCTCAAGCTCCAGACCTCAGAGGGTATTAACACCATAAATCCAAAGCACCAAAGTTCAGGTTTCTTCCCTGTGTGTCCTACTAGAGCCGAGCTGTGATTGCTTGCTGAAATACCCACACCTTTAAAAAGGCCTTGTGACGATCGCTTTACCCTGGCATTGCTTCAGCCCTTGCTTTGCCCAACCTGTTTGTACAGCTCAAAGGCTGTCGGGGGGGCTGATGATCTGACTGGAGACGGTGCAGAAAGAGCTAAGGAGGGCAGAAAAGGCGAGCACTGGGTTGAGGGGCCGGTGCTGACCTCAGAGTGCTCACAGGCAGCGTGAGGGCTCGCACCAAAGGGTGTTGCTGGAGAGCTGGAACAGGCAGTGAGGAGAGGGGCTGGGGGCCGGAGAGCAAAGTGAATGGGGCTTTGTGAGAGGCAGTGCTGGGTACAGGCTGGTGCAGGCTGGAGGGAAGGGGCTGTAGTGGTGGTGCTCTGTGTTAGATGGGCTGCAGCTTGTGCCGCTGCTGTAGGTGGGAGCAGCCTTGTGGGGAGACCGAATGTGCCAGACCTGGCTTAAGAGTATTCCTCCTGTCCTGCGCTGTATGGAGGAAGAGAGCATCCCTGCAGTCACTGCAACTGCTGTTAGGCCTGACCCTGGCACTGTGAAATGGGATCTTTGGGTGATGGTGTCGGGGCAGAGAGGAGTGAAAACATCCCTGGGTCAGGCCCTGCTGCTCTGCCTGGGCTCTACCCATGTGAAATCACCAGAAGAGCTTTGACTCCTATTGAGGGCACTTCTGACCTGTGCTCCAGAGCAGGAGGCCACTGCTGTTACAGTGAGGCAACGTCACCCATGATGGAGTGGGATCGGAAGCAGCATCTGGACTGTGAGTAATGGGCTGTGCTGGATCTGGTTATTAAATACAGTAAGGAATGGAATGAATTAGTGCAGAGGAGAGTGTGTGAGATGGATGCTGTGTCTGAAACCCCTCACTGGGTATTTAATAGCTGATTTCGAGAACTGGGAGCACAGATGACAGAGAACTTGGAAACCCAACATCCCTGCTGACCGATGGGTGCACTGGGCATCATCTGGGACTCGTGCCCCTCCTCACTAACTGCAGCTACCCAAAGGTGAGCAGAGGGCTAAGAAATGCAATGGTTTATTGGTTTAGCAAATAAATAAGTCAGAAATGTACAATCCCTAATTCCAGTATCATGGTAACACCACGGGGAGGTATGGCCTGTCCTTGGCTGTCAGAGCAGGCTCGGAGCATCGCCTCCCTCAGACCAACTTGAGCTGGGTTTGCTTCCTCTAGCAGCACTTCATGCATTAGCAGTGCAGGTTCAAGGTGTAACTGTTCTTGCAGATCAGTCACCATCTGCTGCAGGTTTGCCCTGCCTCAGCTCACTGTTCCAGCAGACAGAAACCTGAAGGACAAGCTGAGGAGTGAGGGGGACTTGATGTAAAGACACCTACAGCTCTGGGGAGAGGAGCACAGCTCCTCTGGTGCTGTCTCAAAGGGCAAAGGTTGTACTAACAAGAGGATGGAAGATGCTCCTGGTTTAGATGCTGGTTTCACCCATTTCTCTCCTATGACTGGGTTAAAGACTCTTTCCTGAAGGACTTCAGGGGCTCCCCAGGTTGGGAAAGGACAGCAGTACTTTGTGAAGCTGGTCTTTAACTCCTCCAGATACCTCCAGAAACCTTGACCCGGAATGCTGAGGGAAGTGTCTCTCAGAATACACTTTCTTCAATCTCAACCTCTGTTTCAGCCTGGGGGGGCCCAGGTGAGGCTGTTGTCAGCCTCGACACCTCTCCCACAGGAGCCTTTTCTTCCCGTTGTTGTGTAGAGCCTTGTTCTCCCTCAGGAACGCTCTGAACTGGGTCCTTGGGCATCTCTGGCTCCGCAGGAAAACCGGCTTTCACGTAGCTCTTCACCATCTCCTGCACCTCCATATTCAAACTCTTCAACTTCTCCTCATACTCAGCCTGTGCCTCCCGCTGGAGCTGCAAACAGAGACCTCAGTTACCTCCAGACACTGAAGCTGAGCAGATGTGAGGCTGAGAATGGTGTAAAAACCTGCTCTGAGGGAGCCCAAGGGGCTGGTGAGATGCTGGTGCCACACAGGTTGGTCTCAACCTGTTCTGAATGCTTTGCCTGCAGCCCCAGGCAATCCCTGGCTTCCCTGAAGGTGAGAGTGGGGAGGATTCCAGCTTTACATCATGATGGGCGCTGCAGCTTGATGGGCTGAGGCTGCCTGTTCACATCAACCTGGGAAGAACAGGAATGTGTCTGTGCTGTGAGTCTGAGGAGCTCAGGGATGAGACTCATCTCCTCCAGAGACTCATTTCCACCACACTTTAAATGCAGGGGGTTTGTATGGTCAGCTGAATGCTGGTGCAGGGGTGCAGCACCTCTGACTTCCATCAGTGCAGGCTCCTGCAGAGCCACCTCCTCAATCATTTACTTCCTCGGCAATCTGAGGAGTGGGTGAAGTGTGTGTGTGGGATGAGTGTAGTGAGAGATGCTCCAGGAGGACTGATTCCTGCATTGTGCTGCATTTACTGAGCTTCCTCTTTGCCTTTACCTGGCTTTCTTTCTCCTTGATTGTCCTCAGGTTATCCGCCTGCTTCTCCTCCAGTTTCTGCTGGTACCTGGCTGTCTTCTCCATCACCTTTCACAACAAATAAAACCTCCTCAAATTTAGGTTTTTATAAGCGAAAGCTTTGAAGCAGCAAGTCCCAGGCTCGCAGAGCATGTGCCCCACTGCCATTCCCTCCTTCCCAGGCCTGAGCAATGTCTGCTGGCTCCGAGTTATTTGTGTTGTACCCAAGGACTCTCTAGACCCTCACAGAGCTGTGGGTTAGTTAAGGGGAGCAGCCGCCTTCAGCTGCTCTTTGGCAGCCTGAGGCACTCAGAGCCAATTTAATGGCATTTAAATGCCTTGGAAGAACTCAGGCTCTGTGAGCCCCACAGATCCTGGACATGAGGCACCCACACTGCACAGGGAACAGAGGGCAGAGAGCCAGGGCCAAACTCACCAGCTTGATGGTCTGCACCACTTCCTGAATGTGAGAGTTGTTGATTTCTTTCTTCAACCTTTAAAGAAAGGAAATGCTCAGACACCAAACCCCATCTGTTACCTTTACACAAATCCTGTCTATCAATCCTCATGAAGCGCCACAGATGAGGCCAGGGCTGCTCTGCCCTCCCAGCACAGGTGAGTTACACTCTCAGCCTCCTCCCACACTGAGAGGTTGCTGTAATTTAACCCAGGTACATAACACCCCTTCAGCTCAAACCTGACTGAGAGGTAAGCCAAGTGATTGGGTGCAAAATGCTATTTTCCAGTTAACAGACAGCAAGAGGCCCTTGCTGTGCGCTGGAAGAACAGGAGGTGCCGTACCCTGTTCTGCACCTAGAGGAGGTGAAGCTGTTACAGCTGTGCCGTACTTGACTACACAGGCTCAGCAGCAGGGTATTGTATTGTAACAGCACATAATGTGTCTGGAGCAGGCCAGCTCGTGTCCTGCACAGCCACAGCTCAGTAACAGCTACCCCAGTACCTCTCCTGAGCTGCCTTGTCACTGGTATTCCTCATCATGGTCTGGATTCGCTCCACCCTCTTTGCCTCCAGCCTCTTCTTAACGTCCTTAATATTGCTGTGGAGAGAATGGAGGAGACCTGGGTACAACCCGGAGCCCAAAGCAGCCCCGACGTGCACTCTGAGTACTCTCGTGTCCAGAAAAGCAAAGTCTGAGTGAGTGGGCTGCAGCCAGAGGCACAGGAGGAGACACGTGCAATGGGACTGGGTTGTGTCCCTGCACTGGGCTCCTCTGGAGCAGCAAGAAACTTGCTGAAAGTGCTGACACTGCTGAAGAAAGCAGAGTGAAGGAACTCCATGGTGAGCAGAGCTGAGCCAGGCACCTGAAGCCAGCAGAAAGGTGCATGAACTGTGGGATGTGACTTGCAAAGCAGAACCCACAAACATTCCTCCCTCCTCCACCCTCCCCGTTTCCCGTCTCTCCTCCAGCCTCTGCATTTCTCTCCCATGAATGGTTCCCACACCCTGGAGTTCAGTTTTCCTGTTGGACTCCAAAGCTCCCTGCTCTGAGAGGCCAAGAACCGAACTCTGCTGTGTGGCACAAGAGCACCCACAGGGAGAAGCTCACTGGGTGCCCACGTTTGTCTTCTGAGAAGCAGTGAGTAATCACTTCCCTGTTCTTCTTCTCCATAGCATTCATGGGTTTACACACTTGTGGCACATCCCCCTCTAGCATCTGCTCCCCGAGCTGAGCCCCAATGCACTGCTTTCATGCAGAAATGCCTCCTCACTGCTGTCTGCCACCCCCTTCTTGCTCTTTCAAGGCTCGAGATCTTCCCTGGTGACAGAGCTCACCCCAGGTACCACTGGCTCATGGCTGGCTTCTTCCATTCACATTATTCCCTCCATTATTTATTCAGTCTCAATTTAACTGCCATTTTTATTGCCTGTTGCTCAAGAGCTTTAAATCCTGCTGCAGCTCCTCGCAGCCAGCTGGAGCTGTGACTGGACTAAAGGCCATTGTAGGGTGAGCAAACCATTAACCAGCTACTCAACCTGTTTCTCTTAGTCTTGTCTGCATGTGCTGATGGCTGAGCAAGAGCCTATCTTGGTGGGGGACATGAAAAGGGGAAGTTTTGCCTGAGTTAGCAACTAAAGACCGAGAGAGGCTATAATGGGCAGGAGGAATGAGTGAGGATTTAGCTTCAGGACAAAGTTATTACAAGAACAAATGGATAAACGCCTGCTTAGAGTCTGGTGAGTTGATTCTGCCACTTTACTGAAGTACTGAAGCCAAGATGCTCAATTCACTCAGGAGCCTGAGCTCATCAGTGCCTGGAAGGGATTGTATGTGATATGATGCATTGAGTGCAGCAGGGACAACACCCAGTGCCCAGCAGCTCTTACTGAATTAGTCAAGGCTCCTTCCTGCAGCTTGAACTTGTGTCCTGTTTGTGCCTGGTGGCAGGACCGCTTCTGGAGATGACAAGAGCTGGCTTCTTGCCACTGTGCAACTGTGAGACCCTGAATCACATCCCTCTGCCTCTACTTCTCACCAAAGTAGAATCAGAATCAACCAGGTTGGAAAAGAGCTTTAAGCTCATCCAGTCTAACCGTTCCCCATCACTGCCAAGGCTGGGCATCTTGACTAACCCATGGCAAGAACTGTTTCTCTTCCCCTGTATTCACTCCCTGGCTGTAGTCCAGTGCTTTGAAAGGTAGCAGCAAAAGCAACCCCGGACCAGAGCCATCCATTAGCAATTTGTTACCCAAATCAACTTTACCTTTCTGACGTCTCCTTCAGTGCCTTCAGCTCTGCTGCCTGCTTCTCTCGGGCCAGCTCTATTATCTTGGTGACTTGCTGGTCAAGGGATGAACACAAGATCAAAACCAAACCAACCAAGCTGGGACGCAGCACATAGAATCATAGAATAGTTTGGGTTGGAAAGGACCTTAAGATCATCCAGTTCCTGCCCATGGGCAGGGACACCTCCCACTAAACTGTGCCACCCAACACTCATCATCCAGATCTCATCCCACCAGCTCAGCTTTATCCCTCCCTGCACTCAGCTCCAGGGCCAGCTCATCCCGAGGCTTTGTGCAAACCTGTGCACCACAGTGGTGAGTTCAGATGTGCACAGGGGTAACAGCAGAGCTCTCTGAGCCATGTCACACATTCCAGGTTATCCCCATGGACAGCTTCCAGCCCTGTGTGCAGGAGTCAGCACTGGATTCACTGCGCTTGGGGGTAGGTGGGGAACAGCAGCTACCTTCTAAACAACAAGGGCTGCAGCAAGAGAATGGGACTTGTGCCTCGTGTTTCCTCCTGCTCCTGGCAGGTCAGAGTGGTCAGCCCTGCACTGCTGCCTCAGAGGGAACCCCTGGCTGCTGCTCTGTGAGAACTCAGGCTGTGATTTCATAGCCCTGCTCACTAAACCTCAGTCTTTGACAGTTGTGAGACAAGAATGTTTCATTCCCTCAGCTTCTCTCTGGTGATGAGCCTGATTTCCAGGTAAGTGACTTCTCAAGAGGCAGGTTTTGTTTGCCCTGAGGGGTGGTTCAGGCTGGAGCAGCCAGTCTTGCAGACAGCTTGCAAGGTGCTTGTCAAGCCAAAGTACACCAGGGAACTTCGGATTTCACACATGTGATGCAAACTGCTCTGGAAAATACCGATAGGAAAAGGCCTCCCAGTCCTGGATCATTGCCCTTCCATGGGAACAGATGGTGTATACTCTGTTTGTCACCACCACCTCATGGACTGCACGTTGGCTTATCATGTCTCTTGCTGGTGTTTGCTTAAGGTGGGGAGTCCGAGGGTGTGGGAGGCCCTGATGCCACTGCAGGACTCCTTACATGGACACTTACCTTGACTTCCACTAAGTCAAACACCAAAACACTTCCCAGAGTTCAGGAGGAAGGAGATCCTGCCCTGCTGCTGCTGCTGGGGGGTGGTTCTATGAGTACAGTCCCTTGTACAGGAAGTACAAGGCTTTCATTTTCTTAGCACCATAGGTACTGCAGGGCTGCTCTGTGTCACCTGTCCTGGCCGAGTGACAGTGGTGAGTGTGTCTCACCCCACAGTGTGGCTGTAATGCTCTGATGGTTGCCTCAATGAACCTGCAGGGCTTCAACGTGCACTCGTGTGTCACCCGAGCTCTGAGGGTACAGCATCAACCAGGGAGCTGTGAGAAGCTGGTACAGCTCCATGTGCCCAGCTCTTGGAGGTGGCACCTGGGGTGTATGAAGACAGTAACCACCACGTTACAGCCAAGCTGAGCTATCAGGAGAGTTTAAGCAGATGGAGCCTGATGTGCTTCAGGGCAGTCCTCAATTCCTTTTCAGTTGCAACCTATAGAAGTGTTTGTGCTGGATTTTTATAGCTCCTAACAAACAAGCACCGCTACCTCCACTCTCCCTCACCTCACACAGACCTGACCCTTGCTCTGAGGGGTGTTTCCTGTCCTGAGGCCACATTTCCAAGCTCATGGTTTAGTGAAGAACTTGGGGTTTGGGCAGGGGCTCTCTCAGGCTACATCATCTGCTGCCACTGTGGCCCTTACCTCTGTGGCATGCTGCTGCTTCTTCCTTCGAATGCCCTCGTGGTGTTCCTCCCCCAGGAGCACGAGGTCCATCTCCAGCCTCTCCCTCAGCTCCACAACTTGGCTGTCAGCACTCTCTGCCGTGTCTACAGGATTTGCACAGGTACCAACATCACCTCTAGTCAAGCTCCTGCAGAACAGATACAGCGGCTGTGCTGCTTCCAGAGCTGCGGGTACAATCCTCAGCTTCCTGCCCACCCTGCAGTGGGAACACTGGGAGCACTCCGTAAGCCCAGGGAGATGGGGATGCCTGCACCACCCCATGCTTCCCTCAGAGAACAGGAGCCCCTGTTCCTCTTGGCCAGGCCCTTACCTCTTCTTCAGGGTTTTCCTATTGTGCACCATCCTTTTCTTGCCTCCGTAGCAGACAGACTCCGAGAAGAGCACGGAGTATTTCTGCAGCAGCTCCTCCCTCCTTTTACTTCCTTTCCTCTCCAGCTCCCTCAACTCCTTCTCCTGCTTCTTCAGCAGCTTGAGGAAGAGCTTCATCTGCTGCAGGTCTGTGAGGCTGGCTGTCTCTGGCTCTAAAACACAAAGGCAAGAGCCTGTTTTCTCTCCTGTAGCGTTTCTGTACCTGTTGTGATGGGGTCAGCCAGGCTTTTCCACCATTGCCTTCATTCAGCTTCCCTTCCCTCCCTTCAGCATCACATAGAGCTCAGGTCACCATCTGGGGTATGTGTGGCTTGGGGGTGGCCACAAGAACTGCTGCCTTTTGGCCAGAGGAACCCTTGGTGGTGATGTGCCACTCTCTCTCTGATGCCCTGCAGCCTTTCCCACAATTCCAAGTATCCCAACTGTTAAGGAAGTGGCAGCTCCAGCGATAAGGGAAGAGCTTTGTTATTTCCTTGCTGATTTTTCTGCAGAACTGAGTTAATGACAGGCACTTTCATCCCATTTTGTGTCACATTTCTGCGGTTCTGAGGAATAAACATAAGGGCTTTTGAGGTGAATGAAAGCGAGGGGGACGATGCCTGGAACTGGTGGGGAACATGTTATCTGGCAGCAGCATGTCAGGCAGATGAGCTTATCTGGGGCAGAAAGGCCACAGGGAGTTGTCTGCTCAGGGGATTCTTCTTGCTTGGAAGGTGTAAAACTGAACAGCACTTGGGGGTTGTGTCTGCAGCCCAGTGCTGGGCTGGGTCAGCTCCTGCTCAGGGGCTGGTGCTGAGGACAAGGAAGCGTACTGCTGAATGCAAGGAGTCTGCTCCCAAACCAGAGCCGTCTGTGCCTCCATCCCTTGTGATGCCTCTTACCTGAGCTACAGTAACCACAGCCTATCCTGGGGAATGTTTTCCTTAGGACTAACTGTTAAGAACAAAACTTAATGTACATAACAGTTACTTGGCATCATATCCTGAGTGCAGCAGTTTACTCTTGTGCCTTCTGTTCAGCTTTGTGGCACACTGGTTACTAGCTGTTTGTATTGGTTTGTATCACACTGCACTAACACACACAAAAACGGATGAACAGCGCTTACTACAAAGGGTGCATGTGTGCTGAGGGCTCCCTGTGGCCACATCACCTCTGCTTTAGTCAGTCCCTCAGTAAAGGACCCATCAAATCTGGCCACAGCAGAACTTGTGTGGCAGCTCCAGCCTCCTCCCCTGCTATGAAGCTGACCTGCTGCAGTCCTGCTGCAGCCAGTGCCCTCAGAGGGCTAAAAGCTCCTCTGCCCTACCTGTGCAGGTCATAGTGGCCCAGCTTGCCTAAGCCATGGGTCACAACTCCAAGCCTCTGCCTCCCTGAGACCTGCTGTGAGCTCCATCCCAGCCTGGTGCTAAGCACACACCATGGCACTTGTCCAATGGGGAAATGGTGCTACAGGCAGGGAAACAACTCCCTGGGCCCAGAGGTTCCTGTGCTGTGTGTGTAGTGCTGCCTGCCACAGGCAGGGGTGGCTCAGGTCTGATTTATTTACAAACAGCCTCCATCTCTATCTTATCCCAGTGAGAAACTCGGCAGAGGGGGAACATAAGATGCCTGACAGGGCCTCAGCCCACATGAACAGCACAAGCAGTTACCTGCCATCTGCAGCACCTCCACCACATTCTCATCCTTGGCAAATGCTGCTGCTCCTGGAATCACAAAAGAGGCTCCTGTTTATCTGGGATCTTCAAGTTGAAAACAGGCAGTGTAAGGGCTCACCAAGAACATGGGCCACATGGAGAATGTTGGTGTGAATACAAAGGCATTAATTAAGCTGCTGAGATGATTAAGTGCTTGGGAACGCTTGTGCTTATGTTAACAGGCACAGCAGAAAGGGAACAGGCTTCTCTGCCTTGCCAGAGAAAAAGGGCATTTGCTGTGTATTAGGCTGAACATTGCTGGTGAGGATTTGGCACGTGTAAGGCTGTTTACAGTCTTAGAGAAGTCTTAGAGAAGGATGTTCTGGTCTGAAATAGGAGAAAACTGATTTGTTTTTGAGACCAACATATTTGAAAGGACACTAATCCCTTGATACATATGGAAGAAATACTGATGAGTTGTCAAGCACTGTAACACATAAGTGAAGAGAATGAGCCCATCTAAGGGTACGGTAGGGAGTATGATAGGGCGTAGAGCTTCTCTTCTACTTTCAGCTCACCCCACACCCACAGCTTTACCTGCAGGCCCATTGGAATGAGGCAGGCTGAATTTCCCACTGGAGTCTGGCATCCCATTCATTTCAGCAGACGCATTCCTCTGTGTGCCCAGCCTCTAAAACAAAGATCAGAAGTAAATCAAAGCTCGGTTATTTCAGGCTGAACCCATGGAACGTGTTTTAGAGTCAATGACAGAACCTGGTAAAACTCACCTCCACTGAGCCATCTTTCAACTTTACTGATCTCTTGTCTTGCAGATTGAAGAACTTGATGGGGTTGGAGAGAGCAATAGTCAGATCTAGAAACAAGGAGGAAATCTTTGCTTGGATTATCACACAACTCACTGTAATCTGATTTCTTTTGCCTTCCAGCTCCCTTCTGGCCAAGGACAGGAAATGGTGGAGAAGGGAAGTTTTGTATTCTCTATTTGGACCAAGGGACGGGAGTGTTCTCAGTCCCATTCTGAGGTGACAGCTCACGACTGATGCTCAGGGCAGCTGCATGAAGATGAAAAGAGCACACTGCTCCCAAACTCCAAAGCCAGGTCAAGACTTTCCCAACCTGCACAGCTCCCTGCTCCAGTTCCAGTCCAGTCTGTATAAACCTGGTCTGTTTTAGGAATATGTGTTTAAACTGTCAATTTAATGGGGTTTTCCCCATAAATAAGGTTCATTTGTTTGAACACAGGAGAAGAGAGACTGAACACGACCAGTACTGACCAGAACTTCTGTTACATTCTGCATGGCTTTGTGCACAACTATTTAAAGGCTTTGCTGTGTGGGGCTTCTTTTCTGATTCACCTCTCACTGTTCGACTATCCCCTTTTTAAAGGAAGATCCCTGAATCTCAGTGTGAGGAAGCACCTCCTGCTCTTCAAACAGGGAAGAAGAACGCTCCTATGCTCCCTAAACCCCTACTGTTGTCAGTCCCTGATAGCTGTCAACTCTTTACTCACAGGAACCTCTCTCTGCCTCTGAGTAGAAGCAATAAAAAGACTGACTCAGACCCCTTATGTGAGCACTGCACATCAGGCACGTGTGCCTCAGTCCATACGGGACCCACATGCTTCTGGTGAAAGCAAGGGTGTGACAGGACGCTGGCACCAACTCAAGGCCCATCCTGACAACGAATTAAGGGTGCAGCAGGAAAGCAGCCCCTAGACTGGAAAAGTGCTTCTGGATCCCAGTTTGGCCAAAGCCAGAGCACCCCCCATGTGCATTCTACCTGCCCAAGCGTCAGGAACGTAGTCCTTGATCTCCAGGTACACGAACAGGGAGGGCATGGTGAGGGGCATGTTGCTCTCGCTGCGGAGGCAGATGTGGTGATAGCCTGAGAACAGAGAGCAGAAGAGGTGAACTGACACAATCTCTGCTTGGCTGGGTGCTCCAGCACAAAACCAGGAGGGCGCGGTGAACAGATCATGGAATTAAGCCAAGGTTGTACCAGGACAAATTTGAAGGCTCTACTGCCTACAGGAATGGCGATTAAGTAGCAAAACATACAGATCATAGAGCCACAGCCTGGTTTGGGTTGGAAAGGACCTTAAAGCTCCTCCAGCTCCAACCCCTGCCACGGGCAGGGACCCCTTCCACTGGAGCAGCTTGCTCCAAGCCCCTGTGTCCAACCTGGCCTTGAACACTGCCAGGGATGGGGCAGCCACAGCTTCTCTGGGCACCCTCACAGGGAAGAGCTCCTGCCTTTATCTAACCTGAAATGTTAGATAAGAAAAGATGTTTGTAGCTTCCTTTCAGCCTCCAGTGGATGGGTCTCAGGGTACAAAAGCTGAAGGAATCTCCACAAAACTTACCTGAGTGCACTGCAATGACGGGAATGATGCGGTGACCAATGAACTTCCCTCCTTCCTCCCAGGCCACAATTTTGAGAGATGCCAACTCAGGCATCATGATCTAAGTTAAAAACAGAGGAAGAGACCAGTGTCCTCACCTCCACCTCGACCAGCATATTAGCTTCACTAAGCAGGACCTTACTCTGTTCTCCTTCCAGCAAACCAGTGCCATGCATCCAAGGCTACAGTTTCTCACAGACACAAGTGAATTCTCAGAAATTAGAATCACAGAATCAACCAGGTTGGAAAAGCCCTTCAAGCTCATCCAGTCCAACTCTTACCCCAGCACTGCCAAAGCCACCCCTAACCCATGGCACTGAGGCCTCATCTCCACGGTGTGTGAACACTTGCAGGGCCGGTGCCTGCAGCCCTGCCCTGGGCAGCCTGTTCCAATGCCTGAGCACCCTTTGGGGCAGGAATTGTTCCTCAGCTCCATCTAAACCTGCCCTGGTGCAGCTTGAGGCCGGTTCCTCTTGTCCCATCCCTTGTTCCTTGGGAGCAGAGCCCAGCCCCTCCTGGCTCCATCCTCCTGTCAGGCAGTTGTAGGGAGCGATCAGGTCCCCTTGAGCCTTCTCTTCTCCAGACTGAGCAACCCCAAACTCCACAAAACGCAGGCTTCCCAGAGGAGAGGCTGCTCAGGATCACAGGAAGGCAGTTACCCCAACAGGGCAACAAACCCTCCAAACCACAGCTTCCAGGAAGCAATTCCCCAGGGAAGGGAATGAACTCAGAAGGTGAATTTGGCAAACATGGAAACTTTGCCATAAGGCCTTCTGTCTCCCTCCTCTCCCATTCTGACATTACATAAACTAAGGATTATTCTGCCAGAACTGAAGCCTGAAAAGCATTTCCTGAAATGAGGATAATATTTATCTGCCACATCCCAACAACCTGCAACTATCTGCTGCTACTTCAGGGTGCTTAACAGAGATGAATCTTGTAACGTGTGTTTTGCCTTTGTGACCTACTGCAGAAAGCTGGATTAGTGACCACGGAATTCTTGTGGACCAACAGAGCAGTTTTCCATGTCTTGGCACCACTGTGAACCTCCCACTGGTGCCATCACTTCTCTAGTTTGCATTTCCCATTTACAGTTTAACCACAGACATTCAGTTCCTGGTGCTCAATCAGTCAGCTCAGCCTGAAGTGCACCACAAATAGGAGCCTTTTAGTGCCTGTGATTTCCAGGAATGCTCCAGCTACCCCTTGTCTGTTCAGGGAAATAGCGATGGGGACTTGGTTTGGATACTGTTGTTTGGATTCTGTTGTCGCTGACCTCTCAAGAGGCAGCACTTGTGGCCAACAGGATCCTTAGGGATTCTCTGTCTAAATTCCTATCAACTGTTGCTACCTTTTCGAAAACAAAAGCCTCCTCTTTCCACACAGGGTTAATGGAGTTGGCCGTGGAGGTCAGCTTGGTTCTGTATTTGCGCTTCGTGTCCCTTGGCAACCCAAAGAGCTCCACTTCCACGTATGTCTTCACACTGCGGTCAGAGAGGAACTGACCAGAGAGTATCTACAACGAGCAGAAACACAGTGAGCAGCTGCTCAAGAGAACAGAACAGAAGAGCTCAACCACCCACACCTGCACCCTAGGGTCACCCTCCCACCCCAAAACCCCTTTCCTGCAGCAGCTTCCACCCATGTTTCTTGCTTCAGCACTTCCTCCAGCCTCCTCCCTCCCTCCCCATCATCCCAGCTTTGGCTTCTGCTGTGGAGCAGATGCTAATTTTTGATTTTCATGCGATTATGATTAATTTGAAGCAGTGAAAAGCCTGGGGGTTGCCATGGAAACACTCTCCCACAGGACTCCCCAGGTTCATTTGCCACTAAGAACCCTACTGGGTAATAAACAGTGGGGACAGAGATGCCAGTTGTGTTTGCGGTGCCAGGCACTGGCTGGCAGGGCAGGAGCAGCCCCATGGTCTGTACTTGCCGTGACTGAGAGGGTACTGGCCACCACCACGTCGATGCGGTCCACGGAGAAGGGGTCAAACTGCTTGTCTGGCCGCCGCATGAACTCATGCTTGAGCAGATACCCACACTGGCCATTGAACTCAAACAGAGCCATGTTCTGCTGCATGGGGACATCTGAGACACAGAGGAACACAGTGAGAAACATCTCTGTGGGACCTCCTCAGGTGCTTGTACGCTATGAGCGAGCCGAAGGATGCTGTTACAGCCCCTGCGAGCCAAAGGCTCCCAAAACAATTCCAGAAACTAATTAAAGCCTCTCAGCACCCTACAGGGAAAGGTATTACAGCAGCTGCTGTAAGAAAGGCGAGTGCTTTGCTTATAATTGCACCACAAGTCTTGGGCAGAACTAAATTAAAGCTTCCTCTGAAGTACCCACTATTTCTGGTGTGAAGTAAACAGTTGTCTGAGCCCCCCTGCTCATTCCCCTGCTCATTCTGGGCCTCCTCTCAGTCCATCTTCTCCTTTGGCACTGCTTTGAGAACACTGCTTGGTGGTTTCTGTGCCTGTCTCCAATACAATGCCCTCTTCATAACCAACCTTTCACCCTCTCCCTTTTAAAGTTGCTTTGCTTTTTCTCCTTCTGATCCTAGAGCTAGTCTCCTACACTCTCTCTATACTCCTCTGAGGAAGAAAGAGGGGTAAAGGACAGCATTCTCTGGAGGCTTTTCTTCCCTTCTCATGCTGGTTGTGCAGCAAGGGAAAGGCCCTTCTTCCCTGCTCAGGTCAAAATACTGGAAACAATAGCATAGAGAGGCCAGCCCTGCAGCCAGATGGAGCTCTGCCTCTGCCTGGCAAAAGAGGAAGCAGCTCAGGGAAGCAGGAGCCTGTGATGGATTTGCGCACAGTGTTTAGTCTGACACCATGTGATAGGACAGCCAGAGATGGGATCCAGGCATTGAGTGACAGCAAGCCCCTATCTGTGTGTATGCAAAAGTGTGACGAACCAGGTGTGTGCTGGGCCTAGAAAAGTGCTTTTAGTCTGTGGGAGATGGATTCAAAGATGAGCATCATTCTGGAGAAGGCACATGGAATAAACACACGCATGGAAAGAGCAGCAAAGGAAGAGCCAGTGAACACGCACAGAGCCTCACCCCTCAGAGGCTGGGGGACAATGTGACACTCACCCATGGTCTGGAAGTTGAGTGCCACCATCTGACAGCCGACGTTCCAGAACATCTGGGGCATGTAATTGGAGGAGTCCATCCGGGTGCCTTTGGGGTAAATCCGGCTCATCTGCCGCTTGTTGTATCTACAGATGCGCTATTGGAAACAAGTCCGAGCCCTCCGTGTGCACCCTGGGGCTACCTCATGTATCCAGGTTATGAGAACTAAGTGTGAGGTGTCCCTGCCCATTGCAGGGGGGTTGGAACTGGATGATCTTAAGGTCTTTTCCAACCCTAACTGTTCTATGATTCTATGAAGTTCTGCTACCAAATGCCCAGAGCCTTCCAGACAAGAAGCGAGAGAGGCCTTGGCAACACCAGGCTGCTCTCCCATACCCTTTCCACTTAAGGACAAGCATCTGGCAGCCGTGGTGCACTCTACAGCCAGATGCATCCTGTCAAGAACCCCTCTGGACAACTTCCAAGCCCCCCTGGAAGATCCCACCTGCACACTTTGTATCTCTGATGAATGGTTTTCAAGGTACTGAAATCACAAACTAGCCAGAGATGCCTCAGCCTTACCCAAGCTTCAGATTAGTCCTCACACCCCGTACCAACTACTCTGGACAAAGGTTGCCAAAAGGATACTCCACAAACTGCATGGGGAACTTGGTTAGGAGATCATAAGCCTTCAGCTCCGTGAAGGAGGAGATCACATAACTCCGGTTCTTCTCTGGAAACAGATCAAAAAGCATTCAGGAGAAAGGCATTCCCAGCCTCTTCCCATGTGTGAAGATCAATGGATCCACGTAGCCCTCGTCCTGCTCTCTCCCACCTTCTCCCAGGTACCATTTTCTATCAAGGCAATTTCCCTTTCCCTGGTCCCTTGAAAAGGCACTGAAGAATAGGTGATAAAAGGTGATTTATGTTTACCAGGGAGACAATGCTTCTGCAGTGCAGGACAGGATGGGTTCCCAAAGTTTAACTGGCAATCACTGTGCCCATCTCTGTCTGGATGTCAGTGACATTTAGAGAATAGCTTCTGCCTGGGGTTTTAGTCCCAGTAATCCAAATATTCAAAGCTCTTTATTTTGTCAGGTTTCCCTTTCTTCACTCTCCTATTTTCTTCTTTTTCTTTTCTTTCTTCCATCAATCAAATCAGCTCACTCGAAGCTAGACCCAAATGTGGGAGGTGTTCAGAAGAACCCATTCTGTGCACAGAAATTGAGTGCATTTTCAGTGTTTCACACGTTTCTGTGTCCAATCCCCACAGAAGAGGAAGGGCAGGCACATATATTAAGGAATGCTGGGCTCAATCCTGCCCCCAGAAGCAGCAAAGCAAGCTCAGAGATGTCACTGGCTTCTATGCTGCTGCTTTTCATTCTCACTTGTATAACTGGGAGCACTATCTGACATCTCCCTGTTTTCTCCATACCAATACCTTACTACAGGGAGGAGAGCAGAAAGGAAGTGTTTGAGACCATGCACATGTTGTGGGAGAGAGTGAACACAACAGAAAAGGGGTGAAGGCAAGTCCCAAAGGCAGGTGGAAGAGCGGCTGAAAGCACTGCTCTCCTGGTGGAATGGAAATACTTGGGATTCTGAAAGGATTCAGTCTGACTTACGGAGAGAGACTTCAAAGGAGTCAAATTTGATGGGCTGGATGTAGTTGACCAGGCTGGACATTTCCTCATAGGCTGTCACTTCCAAACCAGCAGTGCCCTGTGGAGAAAACAACATCCAAGAGATAGCAGATGAAGGGACCTTGCCTGGAGGTGCAACAAGCTCCACCTGGGCTTCACAGACAGCTCCAGTGGCTGCTCTGATCAGGGCACCAGTTGCTTTGGCTTCCTGGTCCTGCAGCTACACTGTGAGCAGCATAGCCAGGGGCACAGAGTTTCAGTAGCTTGGCAAAAGCTGAGACTGAGGCACACTGAGAGGCATCAGTCAGTAAGTGAAAAGCCCAGGATCTCCTTAATCTCTCAAAGCATCAAGTGTGGGACAAACAAGGACATTACTTTCCCTCCTCTCTGAGTGGCCCCAGGGAGATGGAAATGGAATTTTTATTCAAGGGATGCTGATCAAATTCCCCCTTCAGCAGCAGCACTTCAGGTTTCGGTAACAACTTTTATCAGACTAAGGCTAAGCCTCTCCAAACACCCCAAAGGCAAATGACTACCTCCAAATCATGCAGAATATCAAAGGCAGAGTCTAACTCTTCTGCCATACCCTGTGCTTGCAATGTAATTTCTCTTCTTCAGTTTCTCCTGCAAAAATCTTCTGGCATGGAGGAAGGACTGATCATAGCAAAGTTCATTCTCCTTTACATTCTGGGTTCATCTCTATTCAGTTCCTATAAAGATGAGCTGAAAGAGCTGGGCTGGTTCAGCCTGGAGGACGCTCCAGGGAAACCTTAGAGCAGCTCCAGTGCCTAAAGGGCTCCAGGAAACCTGGAGAGGGGCTTTGGACAAGGGCCTGTAGGGACAGGCCAAGGGGAATGGCTTTAACCTGCCAGAGGGGAGACTGAGATGAGCTCTTAGGCAGAAGCTCTTCCCTGTGAGGGTGCTGAGGCGCTGGCACAGGGTGCCCAGAGAAGCTGTGGCTGCCCCATCCCTGGCAGTGCTCAAGGCCAGGTTGGACACAGGGGCTTGGAGCAAGCTGCTCCAGTGGAAGGGGTCCCTGCCTGTGGCAGGGGTTGGAGCTGAAGGAGCTTTAAGGTCCCTTCAACCCAAACCAGTCTGGGATTCTACGGATATGGTGAGGCTCTAGAGAAAACCCGAGGCCAGAGAAACAGCCAGCCAAACCGCAGAAAAGGGACAGAACCAGCAGTGCCAGTACCTCATCCGACTGCATCTTTTTAATTTCCTCTTCATCCAGGTTTCCGAGATGTTCATCCTCTTCCTCTGGTTCCTCTTCAGCCACATCACCTGCCCAGACTAAGCACACACAGCCCACATCAGTAGTACCCACGGGTAGTGCATTGAGACAAGACATTGCAGATTGCTGGCCATGGAGAGCTCTACAAACCCTCACAGTCAAGTCATCAGGAGCAGTAAGTGGAAGAATTATGGACTTCATGTGCTCCTACCATGACAGGGACTGAAAATACACTGTTCTACCGCAAGTGCCCTGAGCCCAGGAGGTGACAGGCTTGAGGAAGGGAAGAGAGTGGGGCTGAAGGTTCTATAAACCTTCAAGAAGCTCATGGTGAAGAACTAGGCCATGGTGAATTTGTGGTTATCAGAGAGCTACAAGCAGTAAAAGCTGCTTCCCTTCCATCAAACCAGTGTGTATCAATGAATGACTCATGGAGCCATATGGCTCAGTAGGCAGAAGAGCTGACTGATGGGCAGGGCACAAGTGGGTTGTCTATTTTGGTTGAAGTGTTTGAAAATATTCTGAAGATTTCATTTCTCTTCCAAGCTTATGCTGCTTCTTGTGATAAGTGAATTAATGACTAGCACTGGCTTGCCTCAAGCTAGTGCTGGTGGTTTGGAAGGTCTCCAGTGGGCCAGACTTGCTTATCTAGCTATACTAGTCCCCTTCAGACATACCAGTATCTTCAGCATCCGTAGGGGTTGGCAGCTCAATGATTTCTGGTTCCACATTCCTCCCTTTCTTCAAAGAGTTCTGCCTCTTCCCACATACAGATTGGTTCTTTTTATTCTTAATCAGGATCTTCCCTAAGAGATCCTTAGGACTTGGCAGAGGAACTCCTGGCTTCAGCTGCAACAGATCACCTTTCATCACAAAGAGTTCAAACACTCATCTCTCCTGTCCCTCCCAGTACCATTCCTATGGCCATTTACTGGTCCATGGACACATCTCTCACTCACTGTACACTTTATTTTCTCCATTCATCCCACTATATGCAGATTTAAGACTTCACCTTTTATTCCAGAGCAGCATTTTGCACCTTACACATTTGCTACCTGCACATGCCAGGCTGTTCCCAGCCACCTATCCTGCATCTCAGCTAAAACCCCATCTACATGGCTTGAAGCACCCACACGCCTCTGGCTTTCACATGCCACCTACTTCTCTCATTATCCCAGAGCCTCAGCCCTGGATCAGCTCTCAGGCCATATTCAAAGCCTCTGCCTGCAGCAGATCTGAAAATGATCCCAGAGGAGGTGGCTCAAGACAAGGACGTGTGACTCAGACTCTGCTTCCAGACCCACACTCCCTCTACAGACAGCCATAAGCCTAGTAATAACTCAGCCAATACCCTGAACTGCTCCTCCCCACACACAGCCCCTGTTTCTCCCTGTTGCCTGGACAAGGACCTGGGTCTGGGCAGTGGCAATTGCTGCTTTGCCCACTGCTTCTTTTCAGCTCTTCTTCTGATCTCACTGCTTTAAAACACAGGCACTGCCTGGTATTTGTAAATCCACGTGCATTCACAAGGCAGCTGGAGTGGCAATGGCCATGGAGACCACCAAGGATGTCACTGTGTCCACAAAAATACATAACATACAAGTAAGCTGACAAACAGCGTGAAGCAGATCAGGACATCTACTCAGCTATTCTGAGCACAAAGCTGTGTGTGTCACTGACCTGCCTGTCTGTGCCTGGAAGGGAGTATTTCCAGGGTGGAAGTAGGAAGTGAGAAGCATTGGTAGGAAGAGCCTGAAATGCTGCTAAGCCCTTGTTCCTGTTTCTTTCCAAAGCAAGAGCTGGCAGAGATCTGAAACAGTACCACGTACAGAAATACACTTGGCTACCTAGAGCCCAGTTTCCCAAGTCACTGAAGTCACAGAGTGTTAAACAAGAGCAGAGCCAGCAAGTGCTTAGAAACACCTTTGTGACTGAGAGATCTTCCATCCACTTACTATTTGCTTACCCCTATGAACCAAGCTTATTTGTCCATGGCATCATCTTCTCTTTCACTGTCCCTGTATCCACTCTCCTAGCCCCAGGAGTGACCAATTCCTTCAGAAAGACCTCTCCACTAAACCTCCCTCCCCAGCTTCACTTACTGGGTATTTCTCCAGTGGCTCTGTCAGCAGCATATCTCCAAATATAGTTCTGCAGTACTCAGCCATCTTCGCCTGCTGCTTGGGCCTGATGAACAAAGAGATCAAAGCAGGAGTGAACAGGAAAACAGATGCCCAAATCCAGACCTTAACATGAACAACCATCCCAAAACCCGTGTACTCTACCCAGAAAATCATCTCTTACCCTCACTGACTACGCAGACCTTAAAGTCCCTTCCCAGGCTGACTTCCATTTGTCCATACTCTGCCATCCCAAGCTAGAAGGCTGCACAACTGTGGTCACTCTCACTGTGCAGCTTCTGGCTTGTCTTTCAGCTCTGCCCCACCTCCATTTGCTTTAGAAATCTCAAGTGATGTTTCAGATCTCAGGCACTCACAAACCCAGCAGCTCTTGCCTGCACACTTTGTGCTCTGGACAACAAGAACACAACTCTCCTAGCCACTGGATACTCACGAGTCCACGTGGTTCTCAAAGGACAGGATGACAGGATAGAGAGATGTTTTAAAAGCACTTTCTGCAATGGCTTCAATGGCATCCTAAATGAGAGGCAATGGGCAGAGAAAAGATGAGCACTGGTTAGTAACAGAGAAATGCAGCTCAGCTCCCACTGAACAGACCCTAAACTGATCCCTGTCAAGGGCTTCTCTTTAAAGCAACTGCTCCCAGGAAGAAGGTGAGAAACACTTTTTTCTACCCGCCCAGATTCCAGCTCCAGAGGAGACAACATGCACCTAAACTCAACAGACTGCATAGAAAATGAAGGTGAAGGTATAGGAATATGAGTTTTATAGTTCAGTGTACACATCAAGGAATGGGAAAGCATATTGCCAGTGACAAGTCACTGCCACATGCACTTTGAATTGGTAGAGAAAGGTGTCTGCAGTCCGTCATCAAACTGCTTCAAACCCTGTTTAAACTTACCTCTGAACCTGTCCTTTTCTATCCTATCACCCACTTATAAAATCTTTCTGTCTAGCAGCAGAGAAAACTGGGATGTTCATAACCAGCAGTGCTGACATTCCAAATGCAAACACCATGGAAACCTTCTCAGCATTAATGGCGTAAGAAAAAATAACCATATTTTCCCTGTTAAACTGCCACAAAGTTTCCCCCCATTTTCTTTCCTTGTGCTGTCTAATTGACATGGTGAAAAGTGTCATTTGCTTCTTTGCAATTACAGTCCCCCTTGGTTCCCCAAGTCCTGGTTGATCTTAGAACTGAGGGAGTCTTAGCACTGCCACAGCTGCTCCATGGACCACATGGATTCTCTATCACAGACCCCTGCAAGACTCAGGGGAGAAGAAGCTACAGAAAAAGCTACTAAAAGGCCAGAGGCAATGGTAGGAAAGGGAGAGGTGGAGGGAACGATCCCAATGTTATGTAAAACTAATCCCTGGGCACACGCTGTGGTAACAGGTTCTCATTTCCTGGAGGAACAGTCACACGCTGCAGCAGAACTCTGCAATTACAGCACCTCCAGCTGCCATTATGTCTCCTACCTGCAGTGAGCTGCTGTGCAAAGGCAGAAGTACTGCTACAAGAGGTGGGGAACTACTGACAGGGAGTGTGACAACAGCTTGGATCTTAACGTTGGGTTTGGGTTTTTTTCCCACATAAATATTTTAGGAATAGTGAAGTGTGGGAAGAGGGGGAAGAAATGGAACAAGAATAAATAGCTTTAAAAAGAATCTGAATTGCCTCTGCCTGTTGGCAGCTGCTGAGGAAAGGAGTGCAGGGAAATCAGTGTGATGCATTGCTTTATAACCTGCTGTAACTTCTGTGGTTAAATGCTCTGTGTTTCCAAAGGAAAAGTAGACTTTGCCCAGTGCTTCTGAAGCCTGGGAGCTGGATACTGAGGGAAGCCACCTGCACAGCTGCTCCACTGAGCACATTCCACACACTCCTGTAATAAGAAGTAACCTGAAAGGTGTTCCTGCAGAGCACCACCATGAGGGGCTCTAAGCCACAGAAAGTGCTGCTCACCAGCTAGAAATAAACTCATTTTAACCACCGTTTGTTTCTTGCTTGTTTCTCTGATGTGCATCTATCCATAACGCACCTTTCTGTCCATACAGCCATCTCACCACACAGCCCTGTGTATGCAGGCACATCTATTCAATCACCTCTCCATCACTACTACCTGCCTGTCTGCCTTTTCACATTCATTCATCTTCACGCAGCCAGCAACCTCTCTTCTGGTCCTCCCACGCCAAAAACTTACACACACTCCAACCTATTGCATGTTTGTTCATCTTCACTCTATCTACATGTTCATTCACTTGTCAGACTGCCATCAGTCTTTTCCTCCTAAACATCTTTGCCCTCAGCCAACCCATCTGACAGTTCCCTCAGCAGCCTCCTCAAAGAGAGATCAGTCTAAACCCGAGCAGGGGAAGCATCGATGGAGCAAACTCTCTCCGTACCTTGAAGAGGATCTCGGTTGTCATGGTGAAGCCGTGGGTGATGATGGGCTCCTCCTCCGGGGGGCGGCCCTTCCAGCAGTCCAGCTCCACGCAGCGGCAGCCGCTCAGCAGCGTTTGCCGGTACATCTCAGGAGAGGAAATGCCAGAGAACTGACCAGCTGGAGGAGGGAGGCTCAGCATCAGCTGCACTCACCTGCAACAGCTTCTGCACCAACAGGAGCAGCAGAAACCTCTGCTGCCCTTCAGCACGTGTACGGGGCAGACTGACACAGGGTGACATTGCTTCTTACACAGCCCTCAAGTGCCAAGCCCCTCAGGGTGTATTAGAGCCCTCAGCCCTCTGAACTTCAGGGCATACATCTGCTCACCTGACTGTCAGTATCACCCCTCCACCCCAGTGTGGTACCTACAAGTGGGAGCTGAGGCAGGCTCTGGAACTGCCCATACCTGTTAAATATGTGTTGTGAGATGAGTTGATGAAGTAGTGTGAGAGCGGTTGAGTCATGTCCTGGTACAGCAATAGTTTGTCCAGTGCTATCACATTGTTCTCAGGGCCACAGAGGAACCAGACCATCCCCTCTGGAGACAGCTGCCCTACATGAGAAATAGGGCTGTTAACAGCACTGAAACAAAGTGGTTCTGACACCTCCTCAGCAGTGCATCTAACACCGGGATTGTGAGAATCAGGCTGATTGCTCTCCATGGGAAGTCAGGGTAGCAGAAGGTGTGAGCCCCTCTGCTGTTTTCATACTACCTCTAGAACAAGACTCACCTCTCTGGATGTTAATCCCACTGGGCTCATACTTCTCTATGAGGCTCTGCACCTGCTCGGGTTTGGCTGGAGGGAAGAGGATGTCATTGAGGCGAGAGTCTCGCTGCTTCTTGTTGATGAACTTTGCCAAGTGCTCTTTGGTCATGTAGGGCTTTGCTTTTAAATGGCTGCAGTGAGGAGCAGAGGTAAGGCCTGGGTATTACCCACAAAACCCATTCACTAAAGAGAGACTGGTCCTTCCCCAGGCCAGCAAGGGGTGTCCACCTCCCTGGACCCACAGGTTTCTCTGTTGTCTACATTCCTTCCTGTAAATGATGCTTCCCACTGCTGTGTCCTTTCTTTTTCCTCACCAATTCCATGCTGTGAAGAGTTTGTACCGAGGGGAGCACAAAGATTATTTTGAGCCACTGACTCAGACTCTGAAAAGGACTTGAACTTCAGTTTTGTGACCTGGCTTCCCGCCCTCCTAAGGCCTGAGACCAGACAAACCACAGAGCATTAAACCCCCTTGTCCCTCCTTTTGTCTGTCTTTTCCCACAAGAGATCAAGTTCTCTGCAATGGCTTGAGGGAAACTTACTGTGAGGTAAATATCTCATCAATCTCAGGCCGTGGACACAGATTCATGAGGAAAGTTTTATAGACAGTCTCAGGGAAGTCCTCTGGGTTGATGGCATCATTCTGATGAATGCAATAAGGACAAGTCAGTACCACAAACCATCATCTCACCTTTCCATTTACACTCACAGCCCAGCACTTGTTTGTGACAATGCAAGTAAGAGACTAGAACATCTGGCAAGGTGTTTAGGGAAGAACAGATGGAGTGGAGAAGCAGCACGATGCCCTACTTCCAAACAGTCATTTAGAATCACCAAATCAACTGGGTTGGAAAAGACCTTTAAGATCATCAAGTCCAACCATTTAAACTATCTCTCGGTGCCTCCTGTGTGATGGTATAAAGCTGATGCTTGATGCACTGGTAGAAGCTGTCAGAGGCCTGGACTGCTCTTGGTGGTTGGTAGAAATGCCAAGATTAACCATCAGATTTGTTGCTTCAAAGAGCAGACAGTGAAACAGGCTGAAGGGAACGTGCTGCTTCTTGTGCCCCACAGTGCAAGGGATGGAGTCACAAGTGTTACTGCAGTACAAGCAGCAAGAACTGATCCTAGTAGGCCTGCAGCTAAGGCATGGCAGCTAGGGGTAAGGAAAAGGTTTCACAGCTGTTAGATGAGCAAGAACACCACAGTCAGGGCAGGCAAAAAGATTACTGTCAAACTAGTGACGTCTGTGGCTACCAAGCGCAACCCTTACCTTGCCCTTTGGAAGGTGACAGGCACTTAATGCTGCTTCCACCCTCTTCCTGTCTGCAGGAAACATCTGAAAAATACTGAGCACACAGCGAAAAGGAAATCACCAGAGTGTGGCAGGAGTCAGGAAAGGCTGGGTTTGGGTGCTGGGAGCTGCAGCCACAGCGCAAGACACTCAAAATGCACAGTGAAGGAGGCTACAGAAGGCTGCAAACATGAACCAGAGAAGATAGTGTTTCTCCAAGGGGTAACTGAGGTATCAAGACTTAGAAACCCACAGGGGGTTTTCTGACTGCTGCCTTAACACAGAAGTCCCACATTTCTGCTATGGACTCTGTCAAAGCCCTGTCACTAACCTGCATCAAGCTTACTCTTGTCATTATCCTTTCCCTGCCCCTCTTGGAGATGTCCCTGTGGCAGCAAAGCCTCATGCCACAAATTCCATACAACACTTCCCCACAAGACACTATCCCATGCGGTAGCTGGCATCAGCAGGAAATAACTCTGTAGTCAAGACAACGTTCAAAACAAGCAAACAAATATGGTGCATATTTGCTGCTTTGAAAGAAGGCAACATTTTCTGGAACCAAAGGATTTCCATAAATTCAAGGAACAAAGTCATTACACAGGCAAAGAACCTGGTGTGCTGCCTGATGGAAGCACTGAAGTTTGCTGTGCAGAAACCAAAGCTCACCTCCTATTTAGGAAGCTGGGTAGTGATCTGCAGGGCAGAAAGCACTCGGTCAAGGCTTCAGCATAAAGCAGCCCCTTTGTGCACTATGGAACAGTAACAACTGCACTCGCCCTGCTTTCAGAATACCCCAGTCAGCAGCTCTGAGGTCTCCTCACAGATAAATGTGGATGTCAGCTCCGCCAGCTCCTGGCATCCCAGCTGCTCACAGCCAGAAAGGGGAGCAAAGAGTGCCCAATGTGCCAGGTGGGAAAGTGTTCTGCTGCAGAGGACTTATGCAAACTCAGGGCACATTGGCTCCCTTTGCAAGGCAAAAACTGCAGCACCCTTGTTATGATTCAAAGGGGATTTAAATGTCTAAAGGCAGATGCTCAGTAGAATTTTCAGAGGGATTCAGACAGGGAGCTTTGAAAGCCTGACATACACCTGTACCTGGAGGAAGGGAATGGGTTTATACATCTGGCTCTTAACCTGCACTATTTAATGGTCTAATGCTTTACACAGTGCAGCATTTTACCACTCTGCAGGACAGAGAGAGCAGGGCATTGCAGAGAGGTACAGCCTGTACCAGATATTTTTTCCTAGCCTATTTCAGAAGAATAAGCTGGTTTGCCTCTGCAGTAATGCCCCCTTGCATGCATTTAAAGAGCAATTCAAAGCACTCTTCCCTAGTGTGAGTTATTAAAGCCCTATCCATTTTTAAAAGCCCTTTGATGAATACTCTGGTTTCTGCTGGTTGGTGATTTCCAAAGCAAACAACAAAAAATGTGTTGTTGAGTAAGGCTCAACGAGCCAGGAGCCCATTGAGCCAGCACAGGCTTCATCTAGACCCATTATGCAGTATAACACACAGTAGGGAGTGTATTTATTACAGGTGATTAGTGCTTGCCTCTTACGATGCTATAACACAGCAGAAACTAGAAGCAGAGTGGTTCAAAGCTTCCCAGTGAATATCCACTATCTGCAGGGCCTTCTTTTTACAACAAGAGCTGATGTATGTGCCCAAAGGGAATTCAACATGGCATGGCAGCCTTGGTCACCCTCTGAGCTGAATCAATGTGGAGAAGACACAGCATCAGCCATGGAGTGATTTTACTAGGTGTCCTGGGTTCAGCAGTAGCAGTGGCTCTGGGTTGTCGGCTGGGCTTAAACCACGACACTGGGGAAGACTTTGAGTGGCAAAAAAGCAATTCCAGATTCATGCCATGCAGTGCAGGGGAGAAGTAACAGGCTGGTCTCTGCTTCAGCAAAGCAGCCTTGGCTTACTGATGCACAAGGCCAACCCTGGGGACAGGGAAGGGCGAATCCCCACTGTTCTGTACACGAACCAGCACTAACCCTGGCCCAGAGCTCTGCTCTCACAGGCTGTTTCCCTCTCATACACATCCAGAGTAAAGACTGAGGAATTGCACCAGTGGAGAATGGTTGTAGTGGTCACACGTGGAGAAAGAAGCCAAGCAAAAGCAAGAGACCCCTGTGTCAGGTTAGCTGAGGAGTCAGGCAAAAAGCTCTCCACATTTTCTTTATGTGAAAGGTAAAATGAGTCCTACACCTGATGCACCTTTCAATTTAGGTTGCAAATCAAGCCGTGATCAGAACTGCACCAAGGTTGGTTGGTTCTGTTGATTATTTCTTGGCAACAGCCAGGAAGTTAAAGCCAAGGCTGTTTATGGCCACAAAAGGTCTCCTTTCAAGACTCAAATTATGACCCAGGGAGGAACCTTGGTGCAGCAGAGTCCTTTCATGGCCTGAATCCAGACAGAATGATCTCTACCTCTTCGGTGCAGAAAGAGCAGGCAGCTGAAGTCACTGGGCAAGCATCCTCTCACCAGCTGCTCTGCCTTCAGTCTGACTGAACACACAATGAAACAATTATATGTACTCACTTCCTGACAGGAATCTTCCCCTCTGCATTAAGCTGCATCTTCAGCTTCACCAGGCTGGGAAAAAAGAAAGAGAACATGAAAATGCACTTGTATAATCTCAGATCTCCTATTAAGTAAGGAGAAAGAAAAAACATGCCGTCTGGAAAACAAGCTTAACAGTTAACAGAATCAGGGTCCTACAGACCATCAGCTCATCAGACAGAACCTGTTCCTGTTTCTTGGAAAGGAGAAACAGGCAAATTGTAAGAGCTTAGATATCAGAAAGATTCCTCTGAAACATAAGATACAGATATGAGATAATGGTATCTCCTATTATTTAGCATTCCTCAATGATTCCAGACTGCCAACCAAACAGTATTAGCACAGAGAGGCAGCACTCTGTTGGGGTGAGCTCTCTGACTGTGGAGGGAGACACGTCTCAGGCACAGCAGTTCAGTTTGTCCCATCCCATGTGTGTGTTTGGCTCGAGCAGTCCTGTGCCAGCCAGATGTCCTGCAGCACATGAGCCAACTACCAAACCCCCTGGGGCTCCTGAGCTGACACACAACTTGCTTTGGAGGCTGCCAGAGGACCTGGGTGCTAAACCCCTTTTCTTTCTAGTACAGACAGAACAGGCAGTACATGAATGTGTCAGAGAACAGCATCTGTCAGAAATCACTTACATTTTCTCTAGGAAGGTGTACCGAGAGGCGTTGTATGTGAGGGGGTTCCGAACCATGGCCATAATATCCTCAGCCCAGCTCTGCAAACACACACATACACAGGACAGAGGCAGTTGGGCATTATGGAACTGCACCAAGAAGTATACAGCAACAAACATGGAAAGGGCAAAGAACCACAGACTGGTTTGGGTTGGAAGGGAGCTTAAAGCTCCTCCAGCTCCAACCCCTGCCACGGGCAGGGACCCCTTCCACTAGAGCAGCTTGCTCCAAGCCCCTGTGTCCAACCTGGCCTTGAACACTGCCAGGGATGGGGCAGCCACAGCTTCTCTGGGCACCCTGTGCCTCAGCACCCTCATAGTAAAAACTTCCTTATATCCCCTCTAAATCTACCCTTTTCCAGTTTAAAGCCATTCCCCCTTCTCCTGTCACTATAAACCTTGGTAAAAAGGCCTGTCCTGACACTGAGAGGCTCCAGATCCCAGTAACTGTGCCCTGGGCTTGACTCTATCACGTTCCTACTGCCTATATACATTAGCAGCTAAAACTCTTCCACTGAGTCTCCTCAGCTCTGTGTTTATCCATACAAAGCACATGCAGGACAAAAATGATGGACTAAATTTCTTCTATTGGTCCTTCTCCATACAGGGCAGAAGTTTCTAGAACTGTGGAGGTACCACACCTTACTGGAACACAAACCTGCTTGTTTCATACCTTGTCAGTCACTCTGACAGGGTTCAGTTCCCTTTCCTCCCCTCTCCTCCCCTGCTCCCCACTTGATGCCCCAATCCTTACTGTTCCCAGTGCTTCCCTGTCCTCAGGACCCGTTACCTTTCCAACATTCTCCTTGTAGGACACAAAGTTATGGAAAGTGAGGTCAACCATGTCAGGGCCAGATACGATGGTCAGAGTCTTAAGCAGGAAGGTGCTGTGAGGGTAATCCAGGTTAAACACCTCCCGGAGCTTCTGGCACTGCAAAAGAAATTAAACAGATGGGGATGAAGGGAGAATGAGGCAAAACGTACCTGGAAACACCAGGATCCAGTCCAAACATTGACCCAAATCCCCAGCAAGCTTCTCAAGGGTTGCAAATTCTTTAATGCAATCTTCCTTTGCTTGGCTTTCCTGATTTTTCATCTTTATTTTGGAGCCTGCATCACCTGGAATCCTCCATGGAACAAGACATCGAGACTAACAGCACTGCATGGAAGTGCTGTTGGGGTCTGAAAATGTTCAAGTTGGAACAGACAGCAAATTCCTTCTGAAAGTTCAGCCTAAGCTTGCAGACAAGTCAAGAGGAGTATTAGAGGTGCACACACCAGAGGGGCACACTCAGGTTACTGCAAGGGCCCTTTGTCAGAACACAGGAAGAAAGTCTTTTAGATTAGTGTGATACCTTTTGCTGTAAGCTCTCTGCACCACAAGGAAGATGTTGTCTGGGGCCTGCAATGTCTACCAGCTCTAGAGCTGGGTCACTGGAGAGATGGGCTCTCTCCCTCCAAGCCACATTTCCTGCTGGCTGTCAGTTGCTATAAGTGGGTTTTTCCACAGCAATCACAGCATCCTCCAGCAGTGGCTCACCAGAGATTTGGTTGAAGTCTAAGGCTCATCCGATTAGTGGTACTTGATTTCATCACCATCAAAGTATTTCTAGAATCCCTTTGTGTGTTCCTCCATAAGGCATCGCCAAGCTGAGCTGTCCTGGAGCTGTACTGATGGTTGCTATTTAGCATGAAAAGATAAAATTCCCCCATCCTGGAATGGAGCACAGCAATTCATTATCTAAAGCACAGGCTAAATCCACATCAAAGCAAAGAGGGAGGCTGCCAGAGCACCTGCTCCTTCCCAAACTAAGGGCAGAACTCAGCATGGGGGACTGTTGGCAGCGCAGGTCAGACCCAGAAGCTGAACTGGGTCTGGAGCTGAGCTCTCCTGTCTGCACAAACCTACAGGCAGACAGAGGGGTGAGTTCCTGCCTTTGATCAGCTTTAAAACATTAGTACCACTGTAACACAGCACCCATTAACTTCAGCCCAAGAGGTTTTAGCCAAATGACTTTACCTTTGTGTTTGCTGGAGACATTTCTCTACATTTGGACTCCACACCAACAGCCCCGAATGTTCTTACCTCAGCCCCATGTCACAAACAGAGCTGCAGATGGATTTTATACGGAAGTCCACAGATTTTTCCCACTGCAGTTTTCCAATGGAGCATTTGCAATTTTGACACATCTGTAGCAAACAGGCACCTTTAGGAAGGACAGGATGGGCTGGATCCTAACTCAAGATCATCTGACTCCTGTCTCTCACTTCATGAAAACCACTCTCCTCAAGGGTTAACTGAAACATGACTAATCCAAGAGCATTTGGAGGGAGAGAAGGGGAAAGCAGTCACCTGCCCAGGGGATTTGCCTGTTTTCTAATAGGGATTTCTAAGATGGTTCATTCTTGCTTTGTGAGCAACCTTCCTTTGCAGAAGTGAGCACCATGTACCCACACCTTTCTGTGCTCATAGCAACTTCTTGATGGAGCTTGAGTTTTCGCTACAAGTGGCAAAGCATTAGGATTTCAACTTCAAACTTAACTTCATCTTGTTTGTTCAGCTTCCTTACCTCCAGTGTTGTAAATCAGACCAAGCTGAGACAATAGAGAACTTGTGGTTTATGCAGAACTCATTTCCTGTATTTGTTACAGAAGGCTCCTCCCAGCCTTTCCTTCTCTGCATGCTGGTGTCTCTTGGCTCACCATGTCCCAGAGATATGGAGATCAGAGCCTTTGCCTTTCTCTAGCTGTGCTCCACCAGCTAAACCTGATACCTGTTACCTATTGGTAACAGCCTGAGAGCTCATCACCTTCTCAGAAGCTGATGTTGCTCACCATTAGTCTTTGCATGTGCCACTTTTCAGAAGCCATGCCCTTTAACAGCATTAACTTATGATGCCTACCTTGGTGAAGCTGGGGGCTGCATGTCAGGAGAAGCAAACTGCAGAAGGGGAAGGATGCTCTTTTAGAGCCCGAGTGTGATAAGGAACAGCTGAGGGACCTGGGGGGTTCAGTCTGGAGAAGAGAAGGCTCAGGGGGACCTGATGGCTGCCTACAACTGCCTGAGAGGAGGATGGAGCCAGGAGGGGCTGGGCTCTGCTCCCAAGGAACAAGGGATGGGACAAGAGGAACCAGCCTCAAGCTGCACCAGGGCAGGTTTAGATGGAGCTGAGGAACAATTCCTGCCCCAGAGGGTGCTCAGGCATTGGAACAGGCTGCCCAGGGCAGGGCTGCAGGCACCGGCCCTGCAAGTGCTCACACCCCGTGGAGATGAGGCCTCAGTGCCATGGGTTAGTGGTGGCCTTGGCAGTGCTGGGGTAAGGGCTGGACTGGATGAGCTTGAACAGCTTTTCCAGCCTGGCTGATTGTCTGGTCTTGTCAGGGATCTAAACTGGGTCATATTTTCCCAGTGACTGATTTCCCGCCTGGCATTAAGCGAGTCACTCGCCTACTCCACACTGCCTACTCCACATGGGCATCACGTCCCTTGTGGGATAAACGCAGTGCTGATCGCATAACACTGAGTGAAGATGCTGAGAGGCAACCAAGGACTGTGTTCAAGAGCATGGAACTTGCTGCCGCATCTTGGCTCTTTCACAACCTGCACTCCTTTAGCACCTCGTGCTGCAGCTTCACTATGCAAGTACTCAGTGTCATGTTGCAGGTGGCCATAAAGGAAAGACAGGAATTGCTGTGTGAAAAGCAGGACAACCATATTAGCCATGCAAATCTGCAGGGAAAGCATGCTTAGCAAATGCAGTTAACCCCCCCAAACACACAACAACCCACCGTCAGAGCAGCTGACACGCAGCTGCAGCTTGCATTTCACTTCCCACCTTCCTCATTTCCCTAAAATCCTCATCTGTCCAAACCAGATCCACAGTCCAGAGAGAAGCAAATTCTCATGCAAAGATAAACAAAGAGCCAGGCCTAATGCAAGAGACAGAGGCAGTCCTTTCACTGCTTGCAATGGGATACAGCCAAACTAGAGCGGGGATTTGCCCAGCTCGCTGCACCCTGACAGCTTTGTATCTTCATGAAACACGGTACATGATGTGCTGCTTGTGGTAAGAGAAGACAGGATGTGACCACAAATCTTCTCTTTTGGAGAAGAAAAGGCTTGTTTGGTTGCCAGAAGGGAAAGGGAGCACTAAGATTATCCGAACGCCTTTGGCTTTGCAGGTAATGCTCATGTCCTCATTAGCAGCACTGCTCGGTGGTGGGATTCAGTAGAGAGAGGCAGGAAAACCCTAGGCAGCTGAAGCACTCTCAGCTCTCACTGCTGCCTTATCTAAAGGGACTGGAAAATGCAGCAGCACAGAGATTCACAGGCACAGAACGCCCCGCAGGCTCTGGAATCAAGCTGGGACTGAGGGAGAGATGCAGGCTCTGCATCCAGAGCTCCTTCTGTCCCTCTGGCCTGAGAGCTCACACTGCTGTGGGCAGATGGAAGAGGCAGAAAGAGGGCCCAGCTCAGAAAAAGGCTGTTATTCCTATGTGATGCTCCCCTGCTCCACTGTTTATAGACTCTTTGCAGGCCACAGGCTTCTACCTGCTTTTCTGCTGCATGCACACATATCAGTTTGCCTCCATACAGCTTCTTGTGATCACTGTTTTATTTGGAGGCCTGAACGTCAGACTTTCTTTAGCTCCATCCTGTGCTCAGGCACGTTGCTGAGTCCATGGCATAGCACTGAGATGATGCTCCAGCCCCCAAGCTGCTGCCTTCCCCCTGCAAAGCAGCAGAGCCACTGACCACCCACGCTGTGTTTAGAGTCCATGGCCCAGCCCTGGGCTCTGAGAGTGCTCTCTGCACTGTTCCTAACCACCACTCGCCCCTGCTTTATCATCTCGTTGTTATCATGACATGTGGAATACTCTGGTGTCATTTCCTCCCTTGTACACATCCAGAGTCTGCATCTCTGGCTTCGATAACAACAGAACACATGTGAAGGATGAAGCTGGTTTATGATCATGACAGTCAGAAAATACAGCTTCTGGGTGTATGAATAATTATGCTTGTGTCAAAGCCACCGCCTGCTGCAACGTCTAAACAAATCCTGAGATGAAGCCAACAGCCCAGCCTGGCCTAAACCATAGCGTATTTTGGGCTCTGTGACAGTGCTCTTGGGCTCTGGTGCATCAGAAAACCAGCAGTGGAGCAGCCATTATTGTTCATAGTTACTGAGAGGAAAACACAGGATTGTGTTGTAAATAACATCTTGATGTGCTGAGGCAGGCTGCTGAGCTACATTCAACAGCTCTTTATCTTGTCTCATTTATGTTCAAAGTTTTATCTTTATGACTCTTGACCATGTGCCCAAGTTCATTGTGCCCTGTCTCTCAAAAACATTTCCATGGAGAAGAAACACTGCAGAACACTGAGCAGCTCACAGAGTAAATAAAGCAAAGGGGGTGAGAAGGGGAAACCTGGACAGGCACAGAGGGGGTCACAGGATGAATGGAGGGCTGTGTGCATGCTTAGTGCTCATACGGGAGTCAGCAAAGGCTCAGGATATGAGCAGGAGAGGCGAGTGCTCACAGGGAGAGCACAGCAGTCCCTGACTCCAGGCAGGGTCAGTTCCAGGAATCATTTCCTACTGAGCAAACAGCACTGGCCCTCCTCATCCCCCTGTGCTGGGCTCTGGTGAGGCCGCAGCTCGTGCCCTGTGTTCAGCTCTGAGCCCCTCACTCCAAGAGAGACCTTGAGGTGCTGGAGCGGGGCCAGAGAAGGGCACCGGAGCTGGTGCAGGGCCTGGAGCTCAAATGTGATGGGGAAGGGCTGAGGGACCTGGGGGGGTGCAGGCTGGAGAAGAGAAGGCTCAGGGGGGACCTGATCGCTGCCTACAAGTGCCTGACAGGAAGATGGAGCCAGGAGGGGCTGGGCTCTGCTCCCAAGGAACAAGGGATGAGACAAGAGGAACCAGCCTCAAGCTGCACCAGGGCAGGTTTAGATGGAGCTGAGGAACAATTCCTGCCCCAGAGGGTGCTCAGGCATTGGAACAGGCTGCCCAGGGCAGGGCTGCAGGCACCGGCCCTGGGAGTGCTTAGAGGATGTGTGGATGTGGCTCTTGGAGACACGGGTTAGTGGTGGCCTTGGCAGTGCTGGGCAATGGTTGGGATGGACTCTTCATCACAGACTGCAGTGACAGGACAAGAGGTAATGGGTTAAAACTTAAACAGGGGACGTTTAGATTGGATCTAAGGAAGAAATTCTTTACTGTCAGGGTGGTGAGGCACTGGAATGGTTGTGAATGCTCCATCCCTGGCGGTGTTCAAGGCCAGGTTGGATGAGGCCTTGGGTGACATGGTTTAGTGTGAGGTATCCCTGCCCATGGCAGGGGGGTTGGAACTGGATGATCTTAAGGTCCTTTCCAACCCTAACTATTCTATGATTCTATGACTTGATGAGCTTAAAGGTCTTTTCCAACCTGGTTGATTCTATGATTCAGACGTTGCTCCTATTGCTGCCAGCCCTTAGTGACTTGTCCCTTTTTCAATGTCCCACTCTGCTGGGCATTAAAAGGCTGACTATTACGCCCTAAACACTTGCTGTTCAGGAAGGACATCCCACCACACCCTGCCTCCCAGCTCGCACAGACAATGCTGTGACAACACAGGAGTGCATAGGACAGCAGGCCTTTACAGAAGAGGCTTTTTGTGTGGGTGCTTTGGTGTTATTCTTCTTGCTGTGTACAGAGAGATTACAAAAACAAACTCCAAACCTTTTGCTTAGCAGGGGTGGGAAGGTGGTACTGAGAGCAGGTAACTCCCAGCATCCTCAGTACAACCACCCATTAACAGGGAGACCCATTTCACCTACACTGTAACCTTATCTAGGTGTTCCTGCTCTGGCAGGGGGATTGGACTAGATGATCTTTTGAGGTCCCTTCCAATCTCTAACATACTGTGATACTGTGATACACTGGTCTGAAAAGCTCTCAGCATGTTTCACCCTCTTGTAGCCAGAAAGGGCTCTGTACCTTGCAGAGGAGAGCAGCAGGGCAGATACTCTCAATAAAGCACTTCCATGCTAATTCCTTCAGCCACAATTCAGTGTGAAAAGCAGAACAAGCTCTGCCTCACAGAAACAGTGGATTTACTGTGGCATCACTTGCAAGGAAGCGGGGAGGGGGGAGGGAAGGATGTGGAGAAGGGTAAAAGGATGCACAATTTGCTATTGGTACTGTCTAAAGCTCCCAACAGCTGTGATCTTTTTATTATCTTAAGTATCACCCACTAGCCCCTTCTCCTCCATTTCTAGCCAAGGAAACAAGTAACAGCTTGTGTTCATCTCAGCAGTTATATCCCACAAGCAACCCCAGCCATTGTTTTGTGATGGGAGGCAGCACCTTTTCATTCTTCCCCCCCCCCACCTCTAACAGATCTGTGTTTGCTTCATCACCTCGGTTTTTCATATTTATACCCTTTGCAATGGCACACAAGACACAGCTGCCCTGCGTGGAGATGTGGTGATCCATGGTAACAACTTTTCCCTGCTTTCTGCATTCCTTTGAGCAAGTTCTGCTCCCAGGAAAGCCAGATGGATGCACAGGGTGAGGGCAGGAGCATCCTGGATAACTCAGCCATGTGTAAATAAGACATTGCCAGCACTACACAGCACATCTCTCCCACCATTTTGGTGCCCACATAACACCTCCCCATCATCCCAGAAGAGAATCATCGAATCCCAGCCTGGTTTGTGTTGGAAGGGACCTGAAAGCTCCTCCAGCTCCAACCCCTGCCACGGGCAGGGACCCCTTCCACTAGAGCAGCTTGCTCCAAGCCCCTGTGTCCAACCTGGCCTTGAACACTGCCAGGGATGGGGCAGCCACAGCTTCTCTGGGCACCCTGTGCCAGCGCCTCAGCACCCTCACAGGGAAGAGCTTCTGCCTAAGATCTAACCTGAACTTCCCCTGTTTCAGTCTGAACCCATCACACCCCTCGTCCTATCGCTGCAGTCCCTGATGAAGACTCCCTCTCTAGCGTGGATAGGATGATAAGGAGCCAGCTTAGTGCATTTTAGTACATGTTGTCATAGAAATGCCAGAAAACTGCCTGAAATGAAAAGGGAAATAAAACTTATTTTAAAAGGGTCTCTGTGAAATGCAGAATTCAGAAAGCACTTGGGATTTTCACAGCAGAGGCTGTCATCAAGAGCATCGCTCTGCCTGTGAAGAATGCTTAATAAATCACTTGGTGCTCAACCTTTGTCTCTCTGTACAAAATGAGCTGTAGCCAATTCCCAGGACTGTAAAATACTGTTTCTGGGCTACGGCAATGGATAGAACACAGCAGCTACCCCAGGGCAGACCATGCATCCAACCAGATGCCTGGATAAAAGTATGACAGGGCAAAGAGTGAGATACTTCCCTGGCACATTTCTGCAGCTTCCTAAACCAGAGGCATTATCTTGCCTTTAACCACCCTCAAAGGGCAATTCCTTCTTGTTCTGATGCTCTAACTCACATGTTTCTGGGACTTGTGCATCCCACAGCACAGTGACACGAGGTGTGAACCAGCAGCTCCTCCTCTGCTTGTGCTCAACCTGCCTTTGGAAAATTCCACTTGATGTGGAGCTCTCACACTGGAAGAAACTCTGAGTAACTGCTTCATGCTCACCTTCTCCATCAGCTCCTGATCTTACAGCACAGCACTCTTCCACATCCCCCTCATCTTTCAGTATTTGCCAGGCTTCAGTTCCAGCCCACTCAGATCTCTTCCCACAGTAGCCATCCCATGCTCTCCTTATTCTTGCTGTTCTTCCCTACCTGTTCCAGCACTTCTTTGTCTCATTTGACATAAGGACACTAGAGATGCACAGAAATATGGGTGCGTTCAGTCTCCACAGTGAGACTTCCTAATTATTTCCTTCTAATTCCTAACATAAAACTCACTCTTTTGAGCAAATCTTGCTCTGTTGATATTTTACCACATCCTTATGATGTTGCTTCTGAACAGCGACAGTCAACTTGGAGCCTGTTATTACACAAGGTTAGGATTGGCCTTTTTCCTGTGTGCATTGCCTGATTTTATCTGTATTAAATTGTATCACTTATTAGATGATGCAGTCAATCAGCAACTGGGGGACCAGTGAGTCCTCATTTTATTACCCCAAATAACTTGGTACTATTGGTAAACCTTGGCTGGTCTCTCCACATCTCTTGTAGGTCACCCATGAATACCCCTTGGGATGCCACAGGCCCAAGTACTGGCAGTCTGCTGGTTCTCTCTCTCAAAAGGCCTTTTCCTTCTTCTCCAGCAGTAATTTTTCCATGCCAAGTTGTCCCCTCTTACTCTGTTCTTTAAGACCCTTTGCTTATGATGGGAATCACAGGGACCACTTCCCAGTTTTACTGACAAGATTTAGAACTAACTATGGCCCACAGCCACTGCCTCCCCTCTTCTGCTTTTTGATACCTGCTGCTGCTCATCAATTTCCTCATTCTTTTCACAAACTTCTTTGTGCTTTCACTAAAAATCTCTTTTAAAAGGCCATTATAGTTTCTCCTCTGCACATGGAATGTGGTCACCCCCAAACTGTGGTTCACTCTTAAACTGGGGTTGGTCTTGTGAGTAGGGGCTCCTCACAGGAAGATGCTGTTGGAGCAGCAGTTCCTCTGTCTAGAGGCAGCTCTGACACTGTGTTTGTGCCAATACGTTTCTCCTGGAAGTCTCCAATTAATCTTCCTTAACCAATTGCTCAAATCCAGGACATTTTTCTCTGGCCTGCCCATAGCCACCAGAAGGATCTCCACCTATGGCCTCAGCACGCACTTACACCATCAAGTTATAACCCATATCAAAGCTGAATTAATTTTGTAAACAGGTTATTCCTGCAAGTTTAACACCCTGGAAAACAGTGTCTCATGTCTCTCTCTAATGCTGGCCTTTCCCTCAGTGCATTCTGCCTTGATTGCAGCACCCAGCTCTACCAGCTCCAAATGTTTTATTCTCTCAAATGAAAACCCCAAACCTTCCAAGAACGTTTCTCAAACATTATCCCCACAAACCCAATTGCAGACACAGTTTGAGGCTGTCGAACCATTTGAGTTTTCATTTCAGTGCATTTCCAAGAAGAAAAATAGTTTCTCAGAAGAAATGATGACTTCTAAGAGTTGTGTGAGCTGGGGCTGTTCTGGAACTCTCTGTGCCTTGAGCACCCACCTCATTATGGTCCTTTGAGAACCACGAGGCTCAGGGAGCTCGGAATAGACATTTGCAGAGCAGTATTAAGCAAACACTCATCCTACTTACGCAAAGAGGCTGCTTGAGTCTCTCATTGCAAAACCTTCCCCTTTTGCATTCATCACCTGTGTTACCATCCACAGCCATTATCTGTACTCCCTTGTTTCCTTTTCATGCTCCAGCTTTCCTCTGGTTTTCTCTTTGCCTTTTTGCCATACACGGAAAGGTTAAAAACAACCAAAAACAGATGCAGAAAAAAAGTCTTAACAAGGACAAATTTGCTGCAGGAAGCTTGAATTACAACTGAAAGCAAGAACAAAGCCATACTCATGTTCTTCCCTCAGTCTGCCCCCTGCAAGCAGACAATTGGAATTATTTGGACAGAAAAAGATAAAGAAACCCTGGTTTTTCTGAAACTGCATTTTCTTCCCTTTAAAGGGAAAAAATCCCTCCCCACCACACACTGTGCTGGAATCTCACTAACTACAGGTTTGTAGCTGCCTTGACTGGGTCTGGGCATCTTCATACAAGAGAGAAGCTCTGATGACTCAATGGAGAAGCATCACAAGTCTCCTGCAGGGCTTCCCAGTGTCCCGGGCCCACATCAAAGCTGGGCAGATGCAGGGCAGGGAGAGAATACAGCTGCTGCGTGCAAGAGAACTGAGCCTTTGGGCAGGCTTTTGGAAGGGGAGCTGTTGTGCACATTCTTCTCCCAAAACTCATACACCGCAGTCTGGAAGTGCCTTTCTTTTGGGTGCACAGAGGACCCCTAGGGTGCTAACAGACAAGAGTAAAGATTGCTGACCTGTACTTACATAGTTGTGAAGGCAGAAGACAGGGACCTCTGCACCTTCTTGTAACAGAAAGGCAGGTAAACTGCCTCAGCTTGTGCCAAAGGCAGCCTTGCCTTTCCCACATGAGCAAGCAGCAGAAGCGAAGCCATGCACTCACCTTGGGGATCTTGGCAAATCGCCCTACTCGAGTATCACGGATGCTGGTTAGATCCAAAATCTCCATCTCCTACAACAGAACAAGAACAAGGAAGATGAGGAAAGAAAACACAGGAAAGAAACCCACTGCAGAGTTTCCAAAAGCTGCAAAGCAAGTCTCAGTCAGCACTGTTCATTGGGGAATAGCTCTCCCACCAGAACGGTGCAGGCAGGGACGCATCAGCCACTGATATCCAACCTGGCTTATGTGAAGGTGACAGTGGCCTGCAGCACTGTCCTCTTCACAGTGAGGCCAGAGGCTTGGTGTGGATCATCATGGGAGGGAGTGCATGACATGCATGTGGGTTTATACAGGGAAACGTTATCCCAGCTACAAGTCTACACGCTCATACAACCCACTTCTGTTCTCAGTCTGTCTTTTGCCTCCAGCATTCAACCCGGAGCAGCTGAGCTGGAAGGCAGACAGGACCACTCTGTCCAGCTCACTCCCAGCAGACCTTTACCTCATTTGTTTCAAAGCAACTCCCATGGAGGACATTCCCCAGCCTTCTCCAGGCAGCCCACTCCATGTCCTCACTGCTGGCTACTTGTCATGTTTGTGTTGCTTGTTCTTTTAATATCCAACCTGAATTTCCTTCCTCTGTTACTAGTTTGCCTTCTCACCATGGATCTGGAGAACAAATTATACTTGTTGCAGCAGGCAATATTTTCCAAGATCACAATAAGGAACAATGTGGATACCATGTCTTCTGGCTGTAGCAACACTTTATTGTCAAGCAGGATGGAAGTTTTACTCCCAATCCCACTCCTTTCTGAATCCCTAGTGCAAAACAGGTCCAGTTTTTGTCTTGCTGTTCATGACAAGCAGATCTTAGAATGAGTCAGCCAAAGATTAATACAGCCACACAAACTCAACAGACAAGCTGTTGAGTATACCACATCATTCTCTGTATCAGCCCATCTCTTATCCCTGAAAAGGCTCATGCCAGCCTGCACAAGACCTTCACAAGCCTGCCCTAGCCCCCCATGTCAGGCAGCAGCTGCTCCCCACTCCTGCTGGCTCACCCTGCCTGCAGATCCCCTCAGAGGATAGAAAAGATGCCAGACACGTGCTTCTCCAAGGATGTAAAGCAGGCTGCTGCTCCAGTGCACCTCTCTAACGTGTTAAGAGTTTAGTTTAGAGGATGATCAATGGCATTGCCAGGAAGATGAGACCACTCAAGTCTGGATTTCCTCATGTGAGCTTTGCTTCCTTACCACAGCCCCTTTCCCAAGTGAAATCCCTTGTACCACCAACCCAGGGAAATATCCTACTTTTGATGGTGATAACAGCTCCTCTTGTCCCATTTTGTGCACCTCCTCCAGTGCTACCACTTCCCACTGTCTGCTGGAACCTGTACAGCAAAAATCCTACTGCCAGGAGTGATCTTGAGAGGGGAACGAGAGTGATGGAGATGGCGGAAAAGAGAATACATCTTCTAGAGGATGTGGCAGTCCCCAGCCTCATGACAATGTTCTCGCACTGGGGCACATCTCCAGCAAAGGCAGAGCTCACCAAATCACATCAGGTCTTCTGGCCAGGGTGCTGGACAGGACTAATGTCTCTGTCTCTTTATCTCCCATGCCTCTTGAGCATGTAGGTCACGAGGAGGAAGTAGAACTGAACCACAGCCCTGCTCTGGAAAGCAGAAGTAAGCCCAGCCTTCCATCTCCAGGCAGCCAGATCTTTCCGCCACCCATTGCTACTCATCAGCGAGGAACTGAATTCTCTTTCCTCTGTTTGTTGCCTCCCTCTCTCCCCAGCATCCTGTGGTTTACGCATCACCCTGCCCCGAGAGGAGCACAACTTGCTCTCCACACTTGATGCAGTCTCTGTAGCACTATGGTCACTACCCTTTCTTAAATTAAAATGTCTAAAACCCCCAAGAAATCAGTTAATTATAACATAGGCAGCATGAGGTACACATTAGCTGAAGCTGCATACATGTAATTGCATGTCTTGCCGTGATCTTTCCAACTGTACCATGGAACTGGATGGGAGAACCCTTCAGGGTACTGGGTAATAGGGATACCAACTCTTCCGCTCTCTGAAGTCCTTGGGAGCACATCTAGTGAACTTTGCAGGTACAAGATGCCAGCATGACAAGCACAGAAAGGCCACACATCTCTCTGGCATGACAGCTTAATCTTCCAGTCTTTTCTGGATATCTGAAGGCAGATAAATCTGCCATGGAACAAGCATAGGACTCCCAGCTCCTCTATAGGTGGAATGAGTGTGGCAGTCTGCTCCTGAGTGCAGAATTCAAGCACTTACAGTGCTTTAACCTTGCACAAACTTGACCTGGCTATCTGGAGACCAAGAGTGAAGCCTTAGCATTTACCTTATTCTGATAGGTCCAGTACAAGTAAAAGCCCTTTGGATCCACTCGAAGAATCACAGGGGAAGCACTTCCTGTTTCCTGACAAAAAAGGCAAACAGAAGAAAGCAAGTTAACACCTTATGTGACCTGAAGAGCCCATCATGGGATGCAAGTTCCCAGTTCAAATATAGACCCCGCTGGGTGAATCATCCTCTGGCTTATGGAAATGAACCAGATGATTTTAGTACATCTCCATGTGAGGCTATGGAAGCTGATCTCTGCTGAAACCTGAGTCTCACCCTAACACCACACATTTAGCTAAAAACTCTCTTGGAGCCTTCTGTACAATGAATTAAAAGAAAGTAGCTGTGGATGCAATTAACTGTTTCATTTGAACTGCCTTATCTCCCAAGGCACTGACTGGGTTCTACAAGCTCCAGGAGTAGCCCAGGCAAAGCAGAAATACCATTCATCAGGGGCATCTTCACACGAGTTATCTGGGCTGTCGTTACAGGGAATGACCTGAGCCAGGAAGAGTTCAAGGATGAGTCCGTCTAATACAGCAGATGAGGCTGCTTTAGGCAGTGATTCAAACTCCAAGGACCAGCTCTACACAGACTAGGAAAAGCAGCAGTTACCACACTACAGGAGCAAAATTAGACGGAATTATTCAGGTCCAGTCCTGACTCCATACAACAGGGAGGCCCTTCAGATCAGAGCTGAGGCATGTACTGCACATGAGGCAGTGCACTTCACTTCTGGATGATTGCACTGCCTCTGCATTTTCAATTAAAGCAACTTCACAGCTATTCTCAAGGCAACACCCATTCCCATCTCACATGCAAGCCTCTGTGAAGAGATGAATTAGCACGAGCTCTTTGGAGAATGAGATGAAGGATGCTTGGTGCTCTGCCTGGATCCCAGCCCATTTGCTCATTCAGTCTAGATAACTCCTCACTGTGCTTGACCTCTGGTGCAACACAAGACAGGATCATAAGGTCTGCCATCCATTTCTGGGAAGGCTTCAAATTCAATCCATGAAGCTGAAATACCCAGCTACTGAGATGAAATTAGTACTGGAATTTGGAAGTTGTATCTGTTACTTGCCCTTGAGCTCTCCAGGTTGTTACTGAACTCATACTTTGCTCCAGACTGCATACGTATTTCTCAATTTTCAGACTGAGTATTCTCCACTACAGCAAACTGTCCATGCAACAGAGCACTCTACGTTCTACTTTTACTCCCTGCTGCCTTTCTCATGCTGTACCAGGGACACTGTTGACCTGAACAGCATCATGCCCATGTTCCCAGAGCTCCTGGCTAGCTCCCTGAGCACATGGCCACAAAAGCAGAACAGGCACTGTAGTACTGCTACCAAGTATAGGGCCATGTTCTAGATTAACCTTATCTCCTGTGAAGCAGCTTTCTTGAAAGCAAGTGAGGCTGCAGTGAGGACTGGTGAGAGCTGATCAAGGTCCCCCCTCTGGAGCAGGCACATGGATGGCTGTGGGGTGCAGGTGGGCTCTCCTATGGAGAGGCTCCTGTAAAAAGGAAATAGGGAATTCTATGGAAGATGATCTGGCAGCCAAACTGGCTGCTGCTCATACTGTAGAATTCAACTCCAGGGTAGAAAGCAAACACTGTGTGGTAAAGTCATGTAATCCACAGCCTTTCAGAGACAGGAACATTTTTCTTCTACTATGAGGGCTGAGAGGCAGCACAGAGCTAAATCCACATGTAACTGCTCTGCTTAAGAGGTCAGCTACTACCCTGTGCCCTATTTGAGGTATGAAAGTGTTTCCAAGCTGGTTCTTCAGACACACTATCATGCATGTGGTAGGACTTCACCTCTTTAGTCTGCTCAGCAGCCCCAGCTTGGTGGCTGCTAAACAAAGCACAGCAGAGCTGTTCCTTACCCCGAGATGTTGGGGTAACTCCGTGGGACAGGTCAGAACAGCCCCACTGCACTCTGCTCTCAAGAGCACATTGCAAACGCTGCACGAGGTGAAGGCACTACACAAGGTGGTTTTGCTTTTCCTCAAGAAACTGTCGGGTACTGTGAAGGCTCCAGTCCAGTCCCAAACTGTACAGAGTGATGTAAGGAGCCAGTCTCATCTACCTGCATTCCTTGCCTCTCATATTGTGGATGGAGTTCAAAACTGTTACCTACAGTAACAGGGTCAGGTCAATTCAAAAAGTGAGACAAAACCCACAGGGCTGTGACCCTTAAAGAGCAGCAACCCTGCAGCCTGGAGCTCTCACACCAGCCTTTGTAGCTTGCCCTAACTGTGGAGTGGGAAAGCATGAGGAGATGGAGCAATGTGACCAGAACAGAACACTTGTGGAAAAGGCTTTCCTTATTGTTGGAGGTCAGGTCTGTAAAGGACTAAGTCATCAGAGACAACCTTTTAGGAACATTTACAAACCCATAAGCCATAGCGAAAACCCCACACAGGACTTGAGCTCCCTCAATCCCATTGTTGCAGCAGCAAATAAAACACTTGGGGCTTGGAAGCCCAAGTTAACTCACCTTGGGTTTCAAGGGAGCCTCAGTGCCGCTGGAATTCCCAGCGAAGGACTTAACAGCTTCAAGCTTTCGGGAAGGTGGTCCCCAAGGACTGGCATATAAAGTCAGCAGCAATTGTGGACAAGTTTGGCTGCTGCTGTTCTCAGAAACCAAATCCCTGTTCAAATTCAAAGCAGCCACACGTGCGCTCTCCAGGCAGTGGGAGACTAGAAAGAACGGGAAAGCTGCACTTTCCACCATGCCCTGGTGTCTTCCTGTTCCTGTACAGCCAGTGCAGTAACTGCCTGGTGATATCCCAACCTGTACCCCTCAGCATCCACCCTTTCTGCTAGCTGTATGTGACATTGCTTTATGTCTCTGGACCACCTTTGCTTACCGTGCACACAAGTGATTGACATCCCCCACACACACTGCCTTGGGACTTGAAACTCTATTCCAGCTTCACACCCACAAAAGTAGACACTAATCCCTCTTATTTCTACTGAAGGCTCCTTCTAACACATCTCAGCTGCAATACCACATCACATGTTTCCCCCAGAGCTTGGTGAATAATCATAACCTGGCATGCCCCTGCTTTATCAGCTCATGCTCTACAGCAGACAATTCACACTGCTGACAGAATGGATGGGCAGCTGCTGTCCCCTTGCTCAGGTACATGGGGATTGGGGTAAATACTCTTGCCTTCTTAGAAAGTGAGGAAGGGGCTATTACATTCTGCTGTTCCCACTTTCTGCTCCTCACAACGAAAGGCAAACACAGACTGCAGAGACAGATGAAGACACTGAGCTGGAAAGAAGCAGCTTCTTGCAGCACCCTCCGAGGCTCTGGTCCTTTGCTACTCGGCCACTGCACACTTGGTAGCTCACAGACCCGCAGCCAGCAGGCGCGGGAGGACGTGGCTTACCCTCTGTCCACTCCAACAGGGCCATAAGAGGAAGCAGCTTGGAGCCTGATTTCCTCTCTATCTGCAAAGCACGGAGGGTCCTCTCAGTAAATCCTGCCCCTCAGGCTCCTCTGGACAGGTCCAAATGTGCCATTTGCCTCTCACCCCAAAGAAGCTACCAGCAATGACACCTTCCCAAGGGCTGGGACACAGACAGGACCCTGAGGTCCTACACCAGACCCAGTGGCACACTCCATCTACTTCCACCCTCCACAGTAACAAGAGGTGCAGAAGCCACATCACCAACCCCTAACACATACACCCACTGGTTTTCCCCTCAGCTCTCCTCTTATCCAGACATCATTACTCTCAGGTACAACACTCCATGTCCCAACCCCAGCACTGAATACATGCTCCCAGCCTCCCCATAGCCCCTGACCAAAACACAGTGTCTGTCCCATCACCATACATAAAACACAGTGAAAGAAAATCTATAGTACTCACATCATCCCATTTGATGAAGCGCTCACCCTTGGACAGATACTCCTTCACCTCCGGCGGCTGCAGGACAGGGGTAAGCATTGACATCCTGCCCTGCAGATGTGCTCCTCAGCCACCAGAAGCAATAGCTGCTGCACAGTTTGCTCCTCCTTGGCCCCCTCTCCTCTATCTCTGCCTCTCACATGGCAGGGCTCTCTGCCATGGCCACTGTTGGCATCAGAAAGCAAACAGCCTCTTATATCCCAGCCAAATTTAGGAGGGGCAGGGACAGGCAGGCGAGGACCGATGAATCTGCATTGTAAATCAACAGCTCTCCAAGCAAGCGGGAGAAGCTGAGCCCAAGGTCACCTAGAGGAAAGCCTGAGAGGGGTTGGGATGCCCGTGTGGGCAGCCCTGCATGCACGCTGCTGCTCCAGAAGGGACCTGCTCCTCAGAGTTGTGCTGGTGAAGCTCACGCTCCGTAGCACTTCCGCAACTGAACTTCCTTAACTGTTGTCTTGACGAAGTGCAGACATCACCAGCCAACACTCAAACTAGTTCAGCAGATGTGCTTACAGAACAAGTCAGGCTTTGGCTACAAGCAGACTGCCCCCTTCATGCAACAGCCCAAATATCATGTGAAACAAACTCATTCTTTGCTCCCTACAGCCACTGTTTCTGGGGTCACTTGTTGCACTTCCAGTCTCAAACCTTCTTCCTTTCTCTCATGGGTTCTTCTGAATGTCAACGTGAAAAGTGAGCCAGACGGAAATCCCACAGAGAGATGAAATAAAGCATTGACAGGAGTCCCGAGGACTGCATTATCCTCCAGACTCACTTGGGTCTACTGCAGACACTATGGGAACATGGAATGAGAGAGATGAGTTAAGGTGAGAGAATGATGAAGCTGCAGGGAAGTGACAAAAGCAGAACAGAAGTTTAATGGCAAACAGGGCAAAACCAAGTCCCTGCTCTTAACCTTCGCTCAAGGGAATTACATGTGGGCAGCAGAGGAAGAAAGGAGCTCTGGTGGCAGATGTGGCTAACCAGGGGGAGAGTGGCTTGTGAAGATGACTGACATGGGCAAGGTTAATTTTAGCCAAGAAGGCAGAGGCCCACATCTAATTAGAAGCGGCAGTAACTGTGCTACCCCTGCTATAATGGGATTCCCAGCCACATGGTGGGATTTCAGCCTTGTCTCCTTATGAAGGAGACAACAAGGTGTCAAGGGGTGGCACTTGCCATTTCTCAAGAGGGACAAGACACTGTCAGAAGCAGTGCAGATTCTCCAAGAGGGGAGGACAAAGCCTCCTGCTATGCAAAGGGAGGCAGCTGCAGGGAATACTTTCCAAGAACTGGCTATCCAAGCTAAGGCTGTCAGCTCTGTTTTACTGGGGCAGTGAACTGAGGTGGCTTACCCAAGGCTGTGGTTGCTCAGGGCCAAGACTAAGGACATGGAAATCCATCATCTCTGTTCTGATAACCAAGCCACACTTGTGGTACTAAGCTCCCTTTGCATGTGTGACACGTGCTGTCAGAGCAGCCAGCTGCCAGAGCACTGGAGTATTCCAGGCCCAGCAAAGACATCATCACCAGAAACCATCACCCACACCCCACACCCCCCCTGGTAGAGATTGCTGTTATTCCCAAGCAGCAGATAACAGCATCCACCCAGATCTCAAAAGCTGAGCTGGAAGTGCTCAGGAATGTCAGCAAGAGCCCAGCATTTGGCATAAATGCCAGGGAAATGCCAGTCTCTGCAGGGCAGGTTTTGTTCTCTGTGCTCTTCTAAGGAACAAACCCTGAGGCCCAGGTACATACAGAGAAAGGCCACAGGAGCCTGCAGTGAGGAGTGGAAGTTTTCTCTGCCCTCATCTGATCCCTCTTTCAAGGCCAGAGCAGTTTCAGTGCTGCTTAGCTTTAACTTAGGGAATAGTTGTGTAAAGGATAAAGAGCATCAATCTCGCTCAGGAGTGCTGCACTCCTCCCATCCTCCATCGCACAGAAAGCACCAAAGGAAGGCCATGGAGGTCACAGTGAGAAGTGAAAGGTGGGATGAGCTTTGCCACCTGGAACTGCCAAGAGCAGACATCAGTCACAACTACTGGTTCCAGGAGCCCAAATGGAATTTACCACAGTTAATACTGCTTCATGAACTGTGTCTGCTTCCTGTCACAACCAGGGCTCCACAGACAGGCTACCTCTGTCCTGCATTCTCTCAAACCTGGCTATTCAATAGCTTTCTCTGTCTCATAGACAAACCTAGAGCAAGCATGAATCCTGCCAGAGCCCCACTCACTTGTCACTCAAAGTCAGCTTTCCCTAAGGAATAAACCAGTGAACTGAAAATAAAGCTACCATGAAAAGCAGCACCCAAGCCAGAGCTGTCCCGTGAGGCTGCACGGTGCCGCACAGCACCAACTGCCAAGATCCCTGCTTGCGTAAAGCTGGTCACAAAAGCTGAAGCTCGCTTCCTTTTGCATAACCCAACCTCCTTATCTTTCATTTCACACTCCTTGTGCTATGTCGGAGCTTCTGTCCCTTGCATGAAGAGATGGCTGATGGAACAGTGATAGAAGAGAGCAGCAGTCCTGCCCTCTGCTGAGAGCTCTGATATCACAGCAGGAAGCAGTAGCAAGTTGAGCAGTATTGATTCTACCACCCTTTATTTTCTCTCTCCCGCAAGGCCCATCACTCCTTGTACACTCATGTTACAGCCCCTCTGTGCAGGGCCCTGCGCGTCCTCTGCTTTTAGCCCTTCACTGTGCACCCACCACCCTCTACAAGAGTTTTGATATGCAAAAACTTCCCTTTTTTACTCTTTTTTCCTGGAGACTTCCTTATCTCCCTGCCCTACCTCTTCAGCAGCCCCTACCTGCCACAGAGCCCATGCAGCAGCACAGCAGTCAGCATTATCCTTTAGAGATTTGACAAAGCAGGGTCTGCGGACAGTGATTTAAGCCCTGCTTTACTGAGCAGCCTTCACTGGATGGCTCCTGAGTTCTAGCACATTATTGTGTAACCTCAACCCAACCTATTCCCAGCACACACAAATCTGGAAGAAACCCCTTCCAGCACTGTTCCATGATAATTGTACCTTGCAATGTGAAATGCTGTCCTCTTGTGAACAGCGACGATACTGCACACACAGCCTTGGGTACTGCCCTGCAATAACAGCGGTGATTTCACAGCTAAGCAAAGCTGAGGTTACCCCGCTGCTCCTTTTCCTGTTCTGCCCTCCGAGCCCCAGCAATCCTGAAAGGATTAATGGCACCATTAGGACCACAAGGCCAATTTTCTCACCACGCTGGAGAGAAGAAGCGCTGAGGTTGTGTGTCAGAGCATACTGTGCCCTACTTTGAGCCCAAACTACAAAGCCACAGATTTATGACAGCTCTCAGCTGACAGCATGACTTCAACTTGACCTGCAAAAGTCAGAGGGCAGTGGACTACAGCACAGAAAGGCAAGTGGCCACAGATGCCACAATACCATATGAGTCCCTTAGAGAGAGACTCCTTATCAGGGATTGCACTGACAGGCCAAAGGAAATGGCTTTACCCTGCCAGAGGGGAGACTGAGATGAGCTCTTAAGTACAAGTTCTTCCCTGTGAGGGTGCTGAGGCGCTGGCACAGGGTGCCCAGAGAAGCTGTGGCTGCCCCATCCCTGGCAGTGTTCAAGGCCAGGTTGGACACAGGGGCTTGGAGCAAGCTGCTCCAGTGGAAGGGGTCCCTGCCCGTGGCAGGGGTTGGAACTGGAGGAGCTTTAAGGCCCCTTCCAACCCAAGCCACTCTGGGATTCTGATTCTATGAAAAGCAGTGAGGTTTTGTGTAATAAAAGCCCCCAAAACTCTGATCAACCCCTGAGACATGGCTAGGTCACTATTAACTGTTCACTGCACAGGAATACACAGCAGGAGTATGTTCCACTCCCAGCTCTGATGGCTTTCTGAGTATGTCCACACTGCACAGGCGAGTGATGGAAACAGGCTCATGCATAGTTTAAACATCCTACACGTCACTGCAGTACAAAGTAACTGCTACCCACGGATGACTGAACCATACAGTTGCTAATTACTAGCAAAGGAACAAAACTTTCCAAGATGGGCCACTAAAAGAGGAAGAAGGATGAACGGCAGCAGCAGCACACCAGACCATGTGCCCATTTCATGCTACCTCACAGTAACAGCAGCCAAGGGCAGCAAAGAGACTTCTACCAAATCTGGAGATGGATCCATCTGACTGCCCACTGTGTTTACCCACAGTGTAAAATGCTGAACTGGAAATCAGGATACTGGGGAGGAAGCCTCATTTAGCTCTTGACCTCAACTTCTTCCTATTCTATCAGTCCATCTTGTTCCAACCATAAGCTGTCTTCTGTGGATGCATCTGCTGCTGCCACAGCAGAATCCGAGTCCTGGCTGAGACACTGATCTTGTCTTTGGAGCAGGACTGAATCCCTCCTTCCCTGAGACAGGCATGTCCTCACGTGCAGGTCAGGGAAGATGAGAGCTCTGCTTCTCAGCTCTGCTGGCTGAGAAGCAAAGGGTATCAGCTTGGTTCCAGCACCACATTAAAGTGGATAATGTGGCTTTTTGTCAGCACAAATGCACCAAGTTTTCTATGTGGATTTATATAACTGTGTCCATATACATGAGCCCCAATGCACTGACTTTGAAAGGCAACACACCCCAGTGAATCCCATTCCAGAGACAGAGGCTCCTACTGCAGACTACACCCTGCTGCAGCACTATTCAGAGTCAGTGATGAAAGAGCAATAAGAACTAAAAAAGGCTTGTTTCCATTGTCCCTACCTGCCAATTCCCACTTCCAGCAGCCTCAGCTTGCTGCCCAGGAACCACTCTGCCTACTCACTAATGGAGCCAAACAGCTTTCAGCCATGGTCTCCAGTTCTCCAGGTGCTAGGCCAAGAATCTGCATTTGTAATATCCAGCTTCAACCTTCCAGGCATCCCGCTCCTCACTGCAAAGGCCTTTGCACATCATATTCCAAACTCTCCACCTCCTGGAGGTGAAATGAAGTTGTGAAGCAGTGACGTATTCAAGTTTGGGTCTGCAGGAAAGAAGGCATTTACCAATAGAGGTTGCAAAAGAAATGTCATGTAGGTTTTCAGGTAGGTCGACAGCCTCCACTGTTTAAGTGAATAGTACAAAATCACACATCCACAAGCTTTTCAACCTCCACAAGTTTCACTTTGAACCTCCACAAGTTTCTCATTAACCTCCATTTAGATCACTGAAGCTGTTGCTGAGAAATCTCAAAAGCAAAAGGACTCCATAGCCCATGGAAGGCACCAAAGGGAGCTGATTTGCAACAGCTGATAGGCCCAGCAACTGAAAAGATGAAGCTGAAGGGGCAAGATCTCATCTCAGCATCGTCCTTTGACATGGTCTAGTGTGAATCATCCCAGCCCATGGCAAGAGGTTGGAACTGGACGATATTAGGATCCTTTCCAACCCAAACCCTTCTATGATTCATGATAATCACCTGTGGGTGGGATGAAGGTTTTACACCAGATCCTAAAAAGATGATGAAACCCATTTTTGTTCACTTTTGCTCTACTGACACATCACTGCTGTGGCAATATTGCCATGTACACAGGCAGCTAGAGTCAGCCCTGTGCCTCTAACTAATGGGCACACAAATACACACACATGGCCTGGCCATTGCTTCTCTCCACTGCCACCCTCCAAGAGACTCATCTCACCGGAAAAGGCCCTTCTTGTTACCTTGGTTATGGTTATTTGTCACTTTGACATAGTTCTTCTAGCCCTGATGAGTGCAATCAGTACAGGATATTTTAAATCATCTCCTGTCCTTCCAGAGGTCAAAATTAGATCTTGAAAATGATTTCTTTCATCACATTATCAAGCAGGGAACATACACCACACAAACACACAAGGACTACAGAGACTTAGAGAAGAGCTCTCTAGGAAATATTTAACCCTGCTGCAACTCCAGCCGTTCTTTTGTTTTCGGAACAGGGAAAAGCAGCAAGTGCAATGGAAATAGCTACTGGAATCATAGAACCAGCCAGGTTGGAAAAGACCCTCAACAAACAGCCTCTTTCCAAGGACTTCACGGCTTCATTTCCAGTCGCGGCCTGAAGCAGGATGGCAGAAGTGTGAACACAGTCAGGTATGACAAGAAAGAACCAGCTCCAGCAGAACTGGGAGAGGTTGCAGGCTGCTATTTTAACTCAGTTAAACAACCCTCCCTTGCACAGGGTTACCAGGATGAGGCCAGCACATTTTTCTCACTCAGCTGCCAAAGCCAAGCACACACAAGCAGAAGAAGTCAAAAGCTAACACATCAGGAAGCATTACCACATCCAAAGCTCCATTATTTTAACTAAGGTGAAACCCCATGTTGACCTCATAAAAGATTCTATTTGGCTCTTTAAAGCAGTCAAGCTTCATGTTGCTTTAGTGTACCTCAGCAAGGCCCCAAACCTAAGCTGAGTCAAGCTCACTTTGAAGAATGAACACATTGGTTGGTCTCATCAAGAGCTTGGCTGCATTAAGAGCCTAGAGCAATCACAAAATGAACCACTGAATAAACACCCTTCTCCATCTAGGGGGGACAAAACTAATGAAACTATCCCAGACTGAAACCCAGCAGCAATCCAGACCAAACCAGGATCACTCTGGCTTCAGGGCTGCATCATGAGAGTACGGACAAGGCTTTCCATGGAAATCCTGTCCCAGTGCTTGTAAGGACAATCACAAGTTGGTGCAACTCTTTATTCGAGCTGTCACTCTGCAAACACTACAGGTTGTGTTTTCAGACAACCTATGTCAGTGTTCTCCCACACAGACCTGGGAGCAAATACTATATATATATATATATATATACACACACACAAATCCGTGCGCTGCAGGGAGAAGCACAACACATTCGTTTTCCACATAAAGGTGAGATCAGCTTCTCCACACCATGAAAATCAGAAGCAAAGATGCACTCGGACATCACAATCATCAATCATTGCTGTTCCATCACTTAAGAAGTGGTGGTTATGTTTGAAATAGAGCCCTCAGAACCCCATTTGGGTGTTCAGGGTGTGAACATGCACATTTCCTCCTTGCAAGATGAACAATGCAGTGCTGATTTCTGACTCCAGATTCCTGCAGAGACTGTGACTAGTCACAGCCACAGGCTGCACAGGTTCACACCCAGAAAGAAACTTCTCATTAAAACCCATAATATACACCCTCTTGCCATTCTGCACTGAGTGAAACAACTCTCCACAACCTGATGTGTGAAACCTACAGCTCAGAGTGCTGGGAACCCCTGGATTAGAACAAATGGCAAAGAACCACTCTCCCCACTGCAGAGCCTGAACCAGTATCTACCTACTGGAGTTTCTGAACATTAACACCAAACCAATAAATCCTTTTCAGGCAGACTTTTCACTCACAAGAGTTTTCCCACCAAGGAAACACTCAGTGTGCAAGGCTCTTCTGCAGGAAGGACACACTGTTTATACTGTGCAATTGACTCACAGGATAAGATGATGGTTCAAAACGAGCCTCACCAAATTGGAGACACAAAGATTGAAGCTGATGCACCACCCTATCAGAAGCTTGCTGCCCAAGGCCTCTGTCCTGAGCAAACCAGACCTTGCTGTTACATCTCCAATTCAGCATCACTTTTACTGTCTCGCTCACTCACCCCATAATCTCTGCAGATCAATTTCCAAGTCAGCGCAAGACAGTGGGTTGTGCAAACTTCACTTACCACCGCTAAGTCAGAAGCTGAAGGAATTAAAAGAACATCCCCAACCTCTCCCATCTGTTACTGGATTAACAAGAGAGACAGCACCTTCCCACATATGACAGAGAAGATTGCAAAGCGTGAGAGGGAAGTGCCAGGGAAGAACATAATCCGCTTCCCTCAGGCTCCAAACAGGAGACCGGAACAACAGTGTGGAATAAGGCATATTTCCTTCAGGAAAGCAGACAGGAGAGCACGAGAGACTGTCTCCTGTCAAGAGCAGAGACATCCTCTATGATAGAAGACTCCAGCCTAGCAAAGCACTTGCTCAAGGACTTCAGCCGAGAGAGAGAGAGATGAACTTAAAAGTACCTGTTCCATCCTTTGAACGTTAGGAGGCAGGTAGAAAGACCTCGTCCATCTCTCCCCTCCCCAGCACACAGATGTGACCAAGGAGACACTGAAAGTTTTGAAAGCAACACACAGTTAATAAAGAAGTTACAATTCTTTACGAAGTCTATAAGCTGCCTGCAGAAGTCACACTGCTGGAGGCAGCTACCAAGAACAAAAACCAGGGCTCACACAAGGGACTGTACAGCACCATGGCAGTGAGTTATGAGCTTGAGAGCTACACAGACTTAACGCAAGTGGAGTAATCAAACCACACACCTCATGGAATGACCTGCTCATTTGTACAGTGTCACATGGAATTGCCTCCTAAGACAGGGCACAGGAAGGAAAGGCTGAGTAGCTGCCTTTGCTGAATCACAGAAGGGAGGCAATGGGACTGAGGGAATCCATCCAGCCCACCCCATTCCAGGGCAGGATGAGCTGTGACATGCCAGCTCGGACAGGCAGCAGTCCAGAGAGCCTCAGGAGGATCAAACAGTAGGGACTTGGCCACCTCCCAGTCAATGCAATCCAGCATTTCACTCTGAGAAGCAAGGGCTGCACAGAGGTAATGTCTTAGGCCAATAATCTTCTTTTAATTAAGTCTTCTCTGTCCTAAAGCACTGGATGCTCTCCACTCACTCCAAACACGGGAAATCAATAACACAGGTTTATTTAGCTCCATCCTTCAGGGGCCCTTGGAGAGCAAGCAAACATCCCACTGCAACAGGTAACAGCAGAAATCAAGCAGTGCTGTTCAGTCAGTGGGCAGAACACCCAATCTTCAACAATCTGCCTCAGCACTTGGGTTTTCAGCTACACACAGGGGTAAGGCAGGAACTAGCAAGCTCATAAGTAAGTTTTCTAGCAGACCTTCAGGCCAAAGTTTATTAACAATAGGACCCTGAAAAATACAGTGTTTGGACAATTGCAGGAGGAAGGCTAGATGTTAAAGGGCTATACAGCTCCCCTTTGCTGGCAGGCCTGTGGTGCACCATGTGCTCTCAACTGCATTTATCTCAGGTGAGCGATCTCCTTTGTATTCTTTAGGAATGGAGTCTCCAAGAGGCCCAATCTGCAAGCTCTGTTTAGTGTGTGACACATTCAGTGGCTTTACAGGACCTCTGAGCTCTGCACCCCGGAGCTCTATTTCTGCACCACAGGAGCCTACTCAACACACAGCTTGGTATTTCTGCTAAAACCCAGATGACAAAGAAAACATTACTGCAGCTCTAAGTTTCCTGGTTCTCATTTACCTTTATGAGTGGTTGTTAGCAAAGCACTAAGTTTAGGAACAGAAGGCACACGCGTTCTGGCAGCTGCCTGCACGTGAACAAAAGGACCTGCAGAGAAACTCACACCCATCTGTTTGATCACAGTAGAAAGAAAAGCTTACACCTCACTTTAGCAAAAGCCAACAAGACTTAGCAGTTAATGAGTCTTGTCTGAAGACTCTGAATTTCTTTAATACCAGCACAGAATTGTCTTCTATGAAGGGTAAGTCTACACCACAGCCAGGAGGCACACTACAGCCCAAGTAAGCAATGAGTAAGTGCAACAGGGAGATGAAGATGTCAGACTGAAGGCAGAATGTCTCTAGAATGGCACAGTTCAGTTTTAAGACAGCTACAGATCTGTAGTGCTGAGAATTAAAGGGGAGGGAGCAAGAGTCCTGGGAAGGAAGGAAGGAGAGCAACTCATGGAATCAGCTACTGCCACATTTTGTAGCTGGAGCATCTTTAGTTGCTCCTAGAGTTCAAATGGCATGAGGTGTAGTGGGATCTCAACCAGATGACACTCACTATCTTTGCTGGGACCATTTCTACACCTCCAGTGCAAGCCCTTAGTCCACCCAGACTGCCAGGACTCCACTGGTCCAAAGGAGTGCTATGAACTGTTGGATTTATCAACAACACTTTGGCGAGCAGAGATAAAGGCAGCACCATGAAAGAGCAGCAGAGATTAAGAAGGATTGGTTTCCTTCCCAGGAGAGAGGAAACTAATTTGGGGAACACAGGACTGGGATCTGCAGCTATAATGGCTTTTTATCGTATTGATCCCTATCACCACCCTGTTCCCTTCTGTGCCTATTTCCTGTATCGACTTGCTGACTCTTCTAAACACCCTTTATCAAACTCCTTATAATACCCATTTGAGCACTGAGCAGCACTGGAGCTTTGATTCTGTCTGCCACCTTCTAGACACTACAACAGGGTAGAGTTCAGCAATAAAGGAGGACACAGCATCTCCAAGCATAGACTTAAAATGTGGGAAAACGACAGCATCAGGCAAAAACCGTCAAGACCTCATTCAACCCCAGAGGAACTGCCTGTACATGTCAATCCCCCAAAATTCCAGAACTGGCATTGGGGAAGAGCATAGGGAAGGGTTTGTGCGAGGTAGGAATTTATCATCCTTTAACCAGAGGCCATGATAAATTGTATCAGTGGCGACATCAGAGATCACAGACAGCATAAGGGTCTGCAAGGAGCCCATTTCTGCAGAGATGATTTGAGGCAAAACTGAGAGCAGACACATGCAGCAGCCAGCAAGGCTCTGCCTGCCTTGGCAGCATTCAACAGCAGGAAAACCAAGGCCAGCGAGAATGTGAATACAGACCTGGAATATCAGTAGGAAATTCATTTTGCAGGAATTGCTACAAATCCACATATACCACTTCACTTACACATGTACCGCCCAAGGGAATTTGTGGATAGAATCTCTAGAACACCACACAAAATGCCTTCCTCTGATTCAGGAAGGCTTTGTCAGTGGGATGCCATCTGCTCACGCTGCTCAGGTGTGTGAAATCTGACTTCAATATGAATGCAGTCACCTGTAATTCATCAGGCCAAGGGATAAGGGGCAGCTCATGCTATTCAGAGGTGTGAAATCTGACTCCAGCAAGAATGCAGTCAGCTGTAATTAATTAGGGCAAGAGATTGAAGGGGGCGGGGGAGCACAGCAAAGTGATAATACCTCCTAACAAATGTTTCCATAACATACAAGGTCACAGCAATATTTCATGAAAACTGAGTATTTCAGGAGGATAGAGCAGGTCATTGGCTGTAGCTCAGAACCATTTGGATGGGGAGGGACCCTTAAAAATCCTTTAGTCCAATCTCCCTACTGTGGAAAATAAGCCCCCCCTGCTTAAAGAAGCAGTGAAATCCTGCTACCCTTGCCAGTGTTGGCCTGAGAGTCACAAAGGGATCCACTCACTATATACATATATATATATATGATGAACCTATAGATGAAGCTTGTGCTGAGGCCAAAATCCGGAGTGCCTCCAACAGCAGCTGGCACCACAATATCCCACCCTTCAGCCCTCCCCTCCAGGCAAGGGCAGGATCTGGATTCCTATCATCCCACATGTGAATGGCTGCCCTCTCCCACACAGTTTAGTCCCCAGATTCCTCTGCCCTTATAGGAACAACCAGCCAGGAGCCCCTCACAGCCCCTTGCAGAAGAGACACTGGGAGCACCCTGCTCTGCCACACACATCCAGCAGCCCCGGAGCCTTCAGCCACCACAATCCACCTTTTCCAAGCGCTACGGCTATTCTGGAGTTACTCCATTTTATTCCCCATCTTCTCCCTGAGAGCTGCAAGCTCCATAAATCCTCCTGCAAAACCTCAGAGCTTTTCCCCCTTTTCTCCCACATTTTTCCTGCTATTGAGAGCCAAACCAAAACGTTACTGAGACCTCACTCACTCACTCACTGCCTTCCTCTGGTGCCCGTACGGGTGACGGTCATTTCTGCACTGCTCCGTGCCTCCTCAACGGCAGCTCCTTGCTTACAAGAGGCTTCCTGCTGCAGCACACCTGAGATTGAAGTGAAGGAGAAAATGGCTGTATTAAGGATCAACTAAACCACTCTCCAAAGGAAACACCTTGCACCATAAGCAAAGGTTAACCCAGCCTCTAGAACAGCGTTTTAGATGTTTCCTGTATTACATGTAATCCCTTTGGGGGACACTAACATACAGGCAATCATATCAACCCATTCCCTAAAGGCAGCTTTAGGGAGGTCCGGGATCGGCCCGATTTGAAGGGAACTAAACCCGCTTTTCTCTCTGCACGAGTTCTACTTTGTGGGGGCATCCTCCGGGCTCCACAGGAGTTACCAGCAGGGAGAAACAAAGAAGTGAGTCCCAGGAGAAGAGGGGACACCCCTGACCCCTCCTCCAGGAGCCTTCCTCACAGACACCCCTCCTCACAGTGCCCCTCACAGCCCTCACCTCAGCCCGGCCCGGCTCGGTGGGTGCCGCCGGCCCCGCAGACCCCTAAGGCGCCGTCAGCCTCGTACCTACCCCCGCCCTCGGGGGCACAACCGGCGGGCCTGGGCTGAGGAACCGGACCCATGAGGAAGCCGCCACCGGCACGATTCCCACCCCACACACGCTCAGACCCACGGCCGCCGCGAGCCCCCTCAGGGGCGGCCACCGCTCCGCGCATGCGCGGGGGCCACGCGGAGTTGCCCCTTTCCGTGAGCCCCGCCCCTCGCCCCCGCCCGCGGAGCCGCCGGAGCAGCGCGGGCCGCGGCACGAGGCGGTGGCGGCATGTCCTGAGGCGGCGGCGGCGCGGAGCCGGGCCCGGAGCCGGGCCCCACCACGGAGGGGTCGGTGGAGCAGCGGGCCAAGGGCCGGGCCCCCATGAAGGAGAAGGAGGTGGGGGCGGAGCGGGGCAAGCCCGCCACTTACACCGGCGAGAAGAAGGCGCGCATGGCGGCCAAGACCAACAAGAAGTGGGTGCGCCTGGCCACCGTGCTGGCCTACGTCCTCTCCGTGTCGCTGGCCGCCATCGTCCTCGCCGTATACTACAGCCTCATCTGGCAGCCGGTGCGCGGCGGCTCCGGCCCCGGCCCTGTTGCCGCCACCGCCTCGCAGCCCCGCGCGGCGCCGCCGGGCCCCGCCGCCAGCCCCCCGCCCGGCCCCACGCGGGACGCGCCGCCGCGACCCGGCCCCGGCCCCACGGACATGGACTCGGAGCGTCCGGACGCGTCGCCGCCGCCCGGGGCCGAGGCGGGCGCTGCGGGCGGCCCCTGAGGTGGTGCCGGGCTCGGCCAGGCCGGGCGGACGGGGCTGGAGGCCGGCGGCGGCGGCACCAGGACTGTGCTTGGGGTGGCACTGAGACCCCCGTCGCGGAGGAGCTCCGAAGAGCTGGGGCCGGGGCCGCCGGGGAAGGGACTGTGCTCACTGATCGGACTGCGGTATCTTCTTTCCCCCCGTTTTTCCTCAAAAGGGAATTCTGTGGCTTCGGTTTTTCCCCTCACCAGGGCTAGCGTCTCCCGTGGAACCTGCATCGAATTCCTGCGCTATTTATGCCAGTCTGTTACCTAGGAAGGGATCGCGGTGTCCAGAGCTCCTCACTGTTGACAGGATCAGCTGGGAACAATACGAATTTAGAGGCTGTAACCCATTGTTTCAGTAACCCCCGTTTTGTTTAACAACGAGCATAAACTTATTTAAAACCATGTGGAAGGTAAATTGACTTGTTTACTATATTAAAGTATTTTCCCAATATGAAAGTCTCTGTAAGGCAGTATGTTTGCGGGGCTGGGAGGATGAGCTGGGCCCTCTGGGTAGCAGGAATGGTTTGGTCACTGTAACGGGTCTGATGGTGATGGTTAATGCTTGTTGGTCTCCGTAGGTGATGCTGGAGTAGCCTCTGTACGTGCTGAACTCCTGCTGATGCTGGTAACTAAGCACTAGGGAGGTTTGAGCTTTGGTGACAGCAGGTGAAGTGCTGGTGCTGATGGTGTGTGGTGTTGGTGGCTTGTTGCCCTGTGCCCATGAGGGATGGCAGAGCTCACAGACCATCACGGTACCTTGGTGGCCTCTTGGGGCTGGTGCTTCAGGTGCATCCATGCCAGCCGTGATGTGACCCAGGGAGACTGCTGCCAGCTCTGTGTTCGTGTCCCTTGGAGTCTTCAGAGATGTTCTGTGTAGCAAAACCCTGGCCTTCAGGGGCTGTGGGCTGCAGGCTGTGAGCTAGGAGCCACAAGCCTTGTGTCCTGAGCAGCTGCTTGTCAGGTTGATGCTTTCGGTTGAATGCCTTAACTGGGAGGCTGCTGGGCTGTTCTGTCTTGGTGAAATGACCCTGGGAGTTCAGATTCCCCCTGCTGAGGGATACAATGTGCTCTAACACAGTGTAAGTACTTCAGTGGTGCAGATCATGAACGTATTGTAACATACAGCCTTGACTTGTTTAAAATTGGGGGGGAAATAGGTGTTTCATACCTAAATCAGCTGCTTTGGACTGGTGGTGGGGTGTGAAGCTTGTGTCATCAGCTGAGCATAGCCTCTGTTAAAGGTACAAACCAGGAGCAGGCTCCCAGAAGGAAGTTAGGTGGAAGGAGGGGGTGGTTTGGATGTGATCTTCCACCCCCTTTTCCAGTCTTCTGGAGAGCGCACGGGATCCTGTGTGTTCTTAATGCAGTGCAGAAGAAAGCTGATAGTGTCTGTTGTGTAGCAGCGGGTGATTTTGTGCTCTTGGTGGATCTGCCTGCAGCTCATGGGGCTGCCACGTACCTGCAGTAGCTGCTCTTGCTGTCCTCAGTGTACACCTCTGCTTGTAGGGGGAGAGTCCTGCAGCTCATGGGGCTGCCACGTACCTGCAGTAGCTGCTCTTGCTGTCCTCAGTGTACACCTCTGCTTGTAGGGGGAGAGTCCTGCAGCTCATGGGGCTGCCACGTACCTGCAGTAGCTGCTCTTGCTGTCCTCAGTGTACACCTCTGCTTGTAGGGGGAGAGTCCTGCAGCTCTCTGAGGGAGGAATGAGTAAAAGAGAAACCAGGCTCACTATTTGGTGCCAGCTGAGTTTTGGCTCTGGTACTAAATGCAGAACCAGTTGGGCAGTGTCTCTGGAAGGGAGTTTAGCTCCTAAAAGCTTTGAGGAGAAACAGAAGCTGGGTGGAATTGCAGGTATTTCTGTGCTCCTGGCCTGCAGCTCACACCTGGTGTGTCCACGGTGGCTTTGGTAGCACATCCCATGTGTGCTGGTGTGCCCGGACTCCTGGCATTTGGCACTGTAAATACAATTGCTCTCAGAAGACTAATAGAGCATGGCTGCGTGGAGCAGATGGGAGAGGAAGTGAATTGAATTAAATGGGCTGCATGGCCCTCTTCCAACCTCTCATGTAGCTGTGGAGAGATGTCTTGTCTTTGGGAGCAGGAGCAACCTCAAGCTCCTCACCTGAGCTGTGGGTTTGGTGGCAGAGGCTCCTTGGGACAGTGACAGAGTTGTCCAAGGGAACAGACCCGCAGCTGATGGTCGCCTCCCTTTCTGCTGCTAAAAATAGCCGATGAGCCCATCGGAAGATGGTTGTGGCTGTCTTCATTCCTGCAGGAGCGCGCAGGCTTGAGGAGTTCCCAGGCTCTGCTTGTGCATCTTCTCTTCTGCTTACATTGAGATTGAAATGGAACACTTGTGTGGCTGTACCTGTCACAACTGGCTGTGGAGTATCCTGGTACTGCACTGCTGCAGTACTGAGTGGGCAAGGAAGAGGAAACTTCAGCTTGTAAAGATGCAGAAGGGTTGTGGGCTGCTGGGCCTCACTGTGATGTGAGCGCCTTGGTTTCCAGAGCCCTTGTGGAGCTCGATTCTTCAGCTACAATCCCTTGTACATCCCTTCCCTAGCCAGGAATCATAGACTCATAGAATAGTTTGGGTTGGAAAGAACCTTAAGATCATCCAGTTCCAACCCCCTGCCATGGGCAGGGACACCTCACACTAAACCATGTCACCCAAGGCTTTGTCCAACCTGGCCTTGAACACCGCCAAGGATGGAGCATTCACAACCTCCCTGGGCAACCCATTCCAGTGCCTCACCACCCTCACAGTAAAGAATTTCTTCCTTAGATTCAATCTAAACTTCCCCTGTTTCAGTTTGAACCCGTTACCCCTTGTCCTGTCACTACAGTCCCCAGCATCCCTGTAGCCCCCCTTCAGATACCGGAAGGCTGCTATGAGGTCTCCATGCAGAATCCCAGTCCTCCAGAGGAAGATGTGCCCTCTGAGATACTGTTGCCTGCCTGTAATGAGCAAGTCCCTGTGCTTGTTCTCTCTTTGTGGCAGACCACAAGAAATCAGTGACCAAGTGCACGCTGCAAATACTTCTGGTAACTAAACTAGCTCATCTGGACTGTTTGAGGTGTAACTGGCTTTAAAATTCAGGGACTTCGTGGGCAGTAGGTTGGCTGCAACAGGTAATGGCTGGATTGTCATATCGGGCTGTCAATTTAGGCTCTATGATGCTGTCATCTGCATCTGAACATCATCTTTTAGTGCCCTGAAATGGTGCAGTCCCCAACCTCCTGAGGTTTAAGAGGCAGACTTGGTCGCTCCTGTATTACTTCAGCTCCAATTCAGCCTTCCCCTTCATTGCTCCTCAGGAAAACAACTCAGTTTACTTAGTGTCATTGCATCAGGCGGGATATTGTGTTGCTTCCTAGATAGAAATCAGTGTAACCACATGATTCCTAATGTTCCTTCATAGAATCATAGAATAGTTTGGGTTGGAAAGGACCTTAAGATCATCGAGTTTCAACCCCCCTGCCATGGGCAGGAAAAACTCCTTCCTTGGAGTTGGTGGTGAGGAGGTTGTGAGTGCAGTATCTTAGGCCCTTGCCTTTAAGTTAACAAAAGTCTCAAACCTTCCAGCTGTGGGATGCTCCCATAAAAGCATGATCATTGTAAGAATATAGCTGGAATAGTGGCATAGTGCTTCTATCTTTTTATAGCAGTTTTTTATGGATACAACATGCTCATAATTCTGTGATGCCAAGTTTTCCTCCAAGCTTTGAGTTTCTGTATCAGTTGGGGCCTGGGTTCCAGAAGTCAATGTACATCAGCTTTGAGTTTTCCACTCCTAATCACAGTAATCACTTAAGAGGATGGAGAGAAGACCAGGCCATGTTCTGCTTCTCCTTTTGTCTGAGAAGAGTCTTGGGGAGGAATTCCAATTCCTCCTTCTTGTGAGAAGCTTGGTGCTGATCCTGCCTTGTCCAGCTCATGACAAGGGTGACCCTCCAGCCCTGTGTAATGTGGCCTCTGCTTAGATCACAGAATCCCAGATCGGTTTGAGAGGGAAGGGACCTCAAAGCTCCTCCAGCTCCAACCCCTGCCACGGGCAGGGACACCTTCCACTAGAGCAGCTTGCTCCAAGCCCCTGTGTCCAACCTGGCCTTGAACACTGCCAGGGATGGGGCAGCCACAGCTTCTCTGGGCACCCTGTGCCAGCGCCTCAGCACCCTCACAGGGAAGAGCTTCTGCCTTATAGATCCTTACAAGAGGATTTGAGCTGCAAGCTCTGTCCATGGGAAGCATTCCCTAAAAGGAATAATGTGAGGACTTAACTGGTGTCCAGTCCAAGGTGTACCTGGATCAGAGAAACCTTGGTTCTTTCATGTAGGTGCCTCTGGGCTTACACCTATTTACTGACACACACCACTTGCCCTCTGCCTGCACACGCTGGTCTTGTCGCACTGAGCTCAGTGAGTGCATGTGGTGTAACTCACGTGCAGAGGGACCAGAAGGAGAAATAGCTGGACAAGTTACTGGAGTATGTAATGCATTCCAGCAGCTGGCTCCTGCTTTCAGATTCTAAAAGCTTACCTTTTCCCCATGCACGTTTCTCGTGGGTTCCACTGATGTTGTGTGTCCGCTCTTCATCTGGGAGGATGAAGACAAGGAATGTGGTGGTATTTCTACTCTTGGCTTAATTTGTGAGTGTGGCTTTGAAGCAGCCTCTCGGTGTAGTGGTGGTAACAATCAATGGCTGCTTCTGGGCATCAGGGATCTCTCCAGAGGAGTCAGAGCTCGTCTCAGTGGGAAGGGTCATACACAGGGGTGTGTGGCAGATGCCTGGCTGAGTCCTGCAGGTACCAAGTGTATGGAGAGGGGCATGGGGTGAGAAACAGTCGTATCTGAGCTGGAGCATCCAGGTGAGGAGGTGCAGCTTGGCTGTGAGCTGGGGCGAGCTCAGACCTGGGCTGCTCTGGTGTGGCTGCACTAAGCTGGTGTGATCAGGGAATGGCTGTGGCATTCCCAGTGCATGAGCTTTGCACCAGTTGCTGCAGGGGCTGTACAGGGAAGGCAGCAGGCAACGTGGAACTTCCCAGCAGTCCTGTGCCTCTAATTGACTTAGAAAGCTTTCACAGAACATAAAAAGCACCAACTGCTGTATTGTGTGCTTTAAATACAAACATTTCTGACTAAATGACAGGTTAGATTCAGGCTCCTTGCCATTAACAACCACCTGAGCTGGAGGGGAACTGGTGTGGAAAGCAGGGAATGCTTCTGTCATTTCTACTTCCAGAGTCTATACAGGGCCTCACTGCGGTCTGCTGCTGGAGGTATGAGACTGCTGAGACAGAGCTGGAACTGCTGACAAGATCTTGTGTGGTTGCCTCCTGCAGTGATTGTCTTGGTACAGCTTTGGAAACTGAAGTTTCTCCACTTTATCTGGATGTATTCTGTGTCCTTGGCTTGAAGGTTTTTAAATTGCTCTCTTTATACAGGAGTTGATTCACTGGTATTGAAACCCATTTTGATAGGAGCATCAGCTGCAGAGCTGCTGTGCTGAACCTGATGCTAAATTGTGCCAACCAGAGGGGTGTCCAGCAGCAAGTGTTCATCTGCCGCAAAGAACGAGGTGTTCTGTGGGAGGTGCTGCTGCTTTCCTGTTGTCTGGAAGAGCGGGAATAACTTCCACAACATCCCTGAGCTCCCCATTGCTGCTGGGAGCAATCAGGTGCCTCTGCAGGCAGATGACTCTGCACTCTGCAAGCTGCCATCATCACATTTGCCTGCAAGGAGAGTGCTGTGGCAGGGAGAAGTGCAGGTTCTCAGCTCCTGGGGTGGGTTAGGCCCTTTCCTAAGGGGGGAGCAGTCTGAATTGGAGCTGCTGCTCTAAAAAGCAGAGATTACTGATTCAATGCAGAAAACTCAACGTGTGGGGCTGACAAACATGAAGAAACTGGAGCTTTTCCCTCATTACGACTTTTATTTCGTATAAATAATCCCTCTACACCAGCTTTTCAACCTTGCAGTCTTACTGTCAAGAAGAAACAGCCACAGTTCTCTGTGAAAATGCCAACCCAGGCACCAGCCAAAGTGCATTGAGCAAAGTAGGAATGAGCAGGAAAAATCCACTTGGATAAAGCACTACCTGTGCAGTCCCACCCCTGGAGCTTGGTACAGACTTCCTAGGCATCATTATATGCAAAGTTACTTGGATTTGCAGGAGAAAAAGGGGGGAAAGTGATGGTTTTCCTTTCAGAAAGGAGCCTGGGGCAGTGAACAGCAGCAGGGCTGGACATGGGGCAGTGTCAGTGTCTGTCTACCTGATTGTGTATCCAGCTGTTGCCAAGGGGCAACAAGCTCTTCATCTGAAACTGTTTTGTGTGGACCACGAGGCAGACCAGTTCTGGTGTGTGCTGGTAATGACTCGCTCTGTCTGGACCAGGCTGAGGTCGGGGCCTGACATAGAAATGAATAATAAATTAAACAATACAAGCAATCTAAGCAGGTTTTTGAGCCAATCAGATAAGGAAAAGCAGCCTTTACCAGTGATGGAGCATCTCCAGGACCTGGAGCAGGTCTGCAATCTGTCTTCTATCTATCTGTGCTTTTATCTGTTGGGTAGGTCCAAATAAACCCAGTCTGGATGAAGATATTTCTCCTGGTAACACGACAACTGCACACTGTTTCTTGATAATACCTGGTCTGAAGCCAGTAACCTCCCCTGAATTTGGCACGTCCAGGGAATTCCCAGGCTTGTCCTTGCTGAGATAGGTGCTGTGGATCTCAGGTACGTGGAAAACCAGGACGTTTATCTGTGCAAACGTTAGTTTATTAAACCAGCATACAGTGTTTCAGTCCACACATGCCAGCCTTACCCCGAGGGCAGCAGATGCATCCTGCAGTGAACCCCAGTAAATCTCTGCATATGTTTGCTCCTGCATCAAGCTTCAGAGCAGCATTTCCAAGTGAGGGTAAGATCCTGTTGATGTATATTACATTGTGTTATTCCTTGTGCCTGGCTTCTGCCTTCTCCTTAATCAGTAACCTTAGGTAGGACCCAGTTTGCTGGGAATCTCTTAGCTTGGAAATCCAAGCAGTGGGGGTTCTTGCATGTTTATGTTAATTCTCATCCAGATCCTTCATTTGAAAGGTATCTTTTAAGGCCAGGTCAAAACTGATGCCCTCTTTATTCAAGCACAAGGCTATGAAAGGCACAACCAGAAAGGTGAAAGCATTTGATTGGAAGCCTCAGACCTTCAGCTCCAGCTTGGCCTGGGCCCTGCTGCCATCTCCTTTGTGCAGGGTGGAGAAGGAAGATGACTGTGTTTGTGCTGTCCTCCTCCCAGCCCTGCCTGGCACAAAGAGCTGCAGGTACCTCCAGCTACTGCAGCCTGCCTGGTGTTAGGAAGCAGGCACAGGGTTTTGCTGAGCTGCCTATGAGCCTGCTCCATCTAGCAGCAGCTTCCCTTAGCAAAATCAGTCTCCTGATGTGCTGCTTCAGCCTCGCTGCCTTTGCCCTGCTACATCTAAGAGGAGGAGGAGGAAAGTGAGCAGTTAAAGGCTGATGCTGTGGTTGATGTGTGCTTGTCAAAAGCACCCCACACTCAAGAACGCTCCATCCCCTTTGTGCCCCACGGTCCACGCAACTGCCACACATCTCTGCCAACACTTCAACCACATACAAACCTCTAGCACAGGAGCTGCTCTGAACACTACTTTATCACCCACCTACTAACTACAACATAACGCCCTTCACCCTGTCTCCTAAGGCTCTGCTTTGTCAGTCACCCACTCCCTGCCTGGCTGTCCTGCTACCCGCAGTGCCCTGCCAGCCTCGGGAGAGAAAGGGGTGGTGTGCCCAGAAACCTAAGTCTTAGCTCTAAACACAATTAGTTATTAAATAAGATAAAGTGCATCCAGTAGACATGTCATTGGCTTGCCACACAGCTGCAAGAGAGGCAAAATAAATACAATAGGTAAGTGATGGTGTTTTCTTTGTTGCTTGGGAGTGTGTGTGTCCTTTCCTGCCCTTTGGTGTACGGCTGGGAAAGGGTGATGCCAAACCTGGGAGCAGGGAGTGGTGATGGGGACCCCGTGTGTTGTAAATGGGTGCTGAGGGGCCCAGGGCAGGGGCTGAAAGCTGATTTCATAGAAGGTAAAAGAGGGAGGACAAACTCGTGCTCCTCTTCTCATCCACCACCTTCAGCACGTTCTCCTGTGAAACAAGAGCAGAGACAGCAGCGGGATTATGAGCCTTTAGGGAACTGCTGAGCAGTAAATTAAAGATGTCTGAGTTTCAGCCTGCCCTTCCTGCACTGCTGGGACTGCTCCAGAGGCACCACTGCACCAATGCCACGTACCCACCTGACAAATCCAATGGGGAGCAACAGCGCTCCATAGCCCCAGGGTGAACTGAATGTGTGAGTCTGGGTTAGATAGGAATACTTTACTCTCCTTTTGTCCCAAACCCAATCTTTACGTGTTTTCCTGTGTGCCTGAACAGCACCTGGAGCAAGAAGAGAAGGGGCTGATTTGGGGCACGGCTCTGTGGTCCTCTTTTGTGTCTGGGGTGCAGCACTTCTGTTCTCCAGCGGCAAGTAGGTGCATCAGCTTTTCTCTAGTGCATAAACCAACCCATGCGCAGAGCTGCCCTGTGGCTGCATCCAGACCCAGATACGTTGCTTTTAACTGAGAAAAGCAGACCTATTTTCCCCTCTAGTTGCCATATGCCTGGGTGCTGCTCAGAACTGCTGAGCTGGCATTTTCCTGCATCCATGTTTAAATCCACAGATCTGCCTTTTGCTGATCCACTTTTCTGCACCCAAAGCTCCCAAGAAAGGGCAGAAGGAGGATATAAAGTGGAAAACAGATGCAATACCACAAAGGCAGAGCGGTAATAGCAAGCGTGACTTGCACAGAAAGTACACCTCTGAAGGAATCATTTCAGGACACAGCCACAGTTATCCAATGTGGAACTGCACTAAAATTATACCCGAGGTACTGAAGATTCCAAGGCTGTTCCTGGAGACATTTTTCATTGTCTTTATGTGTGCAATGGATGGGGCAGGCTGGATCCTGCTGCCACGGGGTGCTCAGTGCTGCAGCAGCACCCTGCTGAGATTTAATGCTACTGGAAGCACCAGCCCTTCAGAGCTGCACTTGGGGTACAAACAGTGTAATGTCCTCTGGTTTACAAGTCTGACCTGACTCCAGAGCTAGCTCTATGTGGATTGTTAATGGTTTCAAGGGGCTGCCTGACAGCCTTGTGCTCTCAGTGCTGGTACCCAACTCTGTGTCCTGGTTTGCACTATCATCATCATGCAGTGCACATCTTGCACTGCAGACACCTTCTCTCTGTGCAGGATGACAAGACAACTGATGGGCTTTAAAGTCATTATTTTAAACTTCCTCCTAAGAGCTCATCTCAGTCTCCCCTCTGGCAGGTTAAAGCCATTCCCCTTGGCCTGTCCCTACAGCCCCTTGTCCAAAGCCCCTCTCCAGGTTTCCTGCAGCCCCTTTAGGCACTGGAGCTGCTCTAAGGTCTCTTCTAAAGGAGCCTTCTCCTCTCCAGGCTGAACCAGCCCAGCTCTCTTCAATACGTTCTCTCTTCAACACATTGATTCTTGCTCCATCACTTTCTGCCTTCATTTGCTAGACTAAACAACCATTCCCTGAACATTCCTGGAGTCCTTCCCTGGGTTCCTTCAGTGCAAGTAACATTTCTCTTGATCCATTCTCACATAATCCCTCTCTTTTCCAATGTTAACAGTATTTTGCCATGTCGTGCCACGGCAAAGGCTTTCCATCACTCCAGAGGTATGAAGATAACTGTGTCAAGTCCTATATTAAGGCACTCTCTAATTCTGCATGAGGACTAAACTCCCCGTTTTGGTGGTACTAAGATGTGCTCTGGGGATCTGAGGTGCCCACAGCATGAGGCTGGGCTCCACTGGTGGGTTGCAGGAAGGACCAGGGAGGCCAATGCTATTCAAGTCAAGCCCTTGAGACCTCACCTGACCAGTCCAAGGCCAACTTCCAAGCTGTAACAGCAGATCAAAGAATCACAGAATCAACCAGGTTGGAAAAGACCTTTAAGATCCTCAAGTCCAGCCGTCCCCCAGCACTGCCAAGGCCACCACTAACCCATGGTGCTGAGGGCCTGGTCTACACGGTGTGAACACTGATGGCATCTCCTTGTCTCTTGCACCTTGAGGAAACAGGTATGTTCTTTGGTAGCTCCATAACTGCACTGAGGAGCGCTGGTTTCTGCTTGTGCTGTTTCCTGTACCAACCTTCAGCCCTGGTTTGCATCAGAAGCTGACCCCTTCCGACCTCCTCTGTCCTGCAGCACACAGGCCCTGCCTGCCCCACTCCTGCTGACGTCAGCCAGAGCTGCAGGGTCAGATCCCTGGAGCTGCTCTGGAAATCTCCCCCCAGCTGCAGCTGAATCTAAAGCTGTGAAGATGAATTTTCTCAGGAGAATTCAGGGACGAGGCGCTGGGCTTTGTGCGGAGCGTTTCCTCCTCTGCGCCTGGCTGGACCTTCTCCAGGGATTCCAGGCCTGCACTTCGGGTAAATATTTATCCCTTGTTATTTGAAGCAAAGGATGAAAGCCCCACCATGCTCTGCTCAGTATCTCCAACGGGTCGGAAGGTGCTGGAGGCTTTTAGTGCCATAAATAGAATCATAGAATCATAGAATAGTTAGGGTTGGAAAGGACCTTAAGACAATCCAGTTCCAACCCCCCTGCCATGGGCAGGGACACCTCACACTAAACCACGGCACCCAAGGCCTCATCCAACCTGGCCTTGAACACTGCCAGGGATTGAGCACTCACAACCTCCCTGGGCAACCCATTCCAGTGCCTCACCACCCTCACAGTAAAGAATTTCTTCTTTAGATCCAATCTAAACTTCCCCTGTTTCAGTTTGAACCCGTTACCCCTTGTCCTGTCACTACAGTCCCTGATGAAGAGTCCCTCCCCAGCATCCTTGTAGGCCCCCTTCAGATACTGGAAGCTGCTCTGAGGTCTCCACGCAGCCTTCTCTTCTCCAGGCTGAACAGCCCCAACTTTCTCAGCCTGTCTCCATACAGGAGGTGCTCCAGCCCCTGATCATCCTCGTGGCCTCCTCTGGACTTGTTCCAACAGTTCCATGTCCTTTTGATGTTGAGGACACCAGAACTGCACACAATGCTCCAAGTGAGGTCTCACGAGAGCAGAGCAGAGGGGCAGGATCACCTCCTTCGACCTGCTGGTCACACTCCTCTTGATGCAGCCCAGGATACGGTTGCTTTCTGGGCTGCGAGCGCACACTGCAGCCGGCTCATGTTCATTTTCTCATCGACCAACACCCCCAAGTCCTTCTCTGCACGGCTGCTCTGAATCTCTTCTCTGCCCAACCTGTAGCTGTGCCTGGGATTGCTCCGACCCAGGTGTAGGACCTTGCACTTGGCATGGTTAAACTTCATAACCATAGACAATAGACGTTAGCAGTGGAAGCAGTGACACCCACATGGTGGCTGCTCGCTGCAAGGCAAGTGCATGAGCAGCATCTGTGGTGGGGAGGGAAATCCGGGTGTTCATGTGTGTGAGACATGGGCCCCACAAAGCCCAGGAGCAGGGAAGGTGGAGATGTTGTGTCACTGATGTTTGCTGCTCCTGCAGATACCTGCTATGCTTTGGGACATGGAAGATCCACAGCATGAGGTGAAGTGACCTGGCCCAAGGTTTCCTACTGGATGGAAATTCCATACTATCAGCCTGTTAATGGGATGATATTTTTCCATTCCTGGAGGGGACGGTGGCTTGTGTTTTGTGAACCCATCTGTTTCGACACTCATTTTCCAAACCTTGCACCATCTCAAAGCAGAATCACCACTATTTAAAACCAGACCATGAACGTTTTCTGGTTGGAAGTGGTTGAAGGAGGGCTCCAGTTTGGGTTTATGAAGTGCTGAAGCTGACACATTTTGGGTGCATGTGTGGTGGTTGTCAAATCTGGGCTTTTCACAGAGAAAAACCCCAGACTCACTGGGAGGCTGCTACCTCCTGGTAGGAAGTTATTGACCAGCCCTGATAGCCCCTGAGGGGGCATCACTCCAAATGCATCTCCTCAAGCCTTGTCATAGAATCATAGAATGGTTTGGCTTGGAAAGGACCTTAAGATCATCCAGTTCCAACCCCCTGCCATGGGCAGGGAAACCTCACACTAAACCAGCTCACCCAAGGCTCTGTCCTGCCTGGCCTTGAACACCGCCATCTCTCATGGGGCTCAGTTACATTAATCACCCTCCTTTTTTGCCACTAACTCTGTTCTCCAAGCCAATGGTCATCCAGAGTCTACAATTTGGGTACAACTTTGCTCATGTTTTCTCCCAGGCACCTCATGTTTTGTCGCTGGTGTAATGTCCCCTGGGTACATGGACACAACACAGGGAAGGTTTCCAGCTGACCTGGATTTACCAGGACAGAGCTGCTCCGTACCTCCTGCAGGTTTGCATAACCACCCACTGACCTTGCCACTGAAGTCCCTCATCTGCAGAGAACTTGGGTTACCACCATTAATACACCATGGGATGTAAAACACCCCTTCTGCTCTAATGGAACCATGTAGTTGTGTTGGCCTGACCTCAGCCGGGCACAGTCAGGCATCAACCTCTGCAATTCAGTGTAAGCATCAACTGTTACAAACCAGATGTGAGGCACCAGCACCCAGCCTCTTGGCTGGATTAGGGGCCATTCACTCAGGACTGCCTGTTCCTTAAAGAGCATATCAAGTGGTGAGTGGAAGCAAAGAATTAAGGTGGTTTGGGCACCTGAAATTCATGGTATGAGGCACAAAAGGAATAAATAAACTTTAAATTTTGCATTATAATAATAAAAGTTCTTTGTTTAATGCTTGATCTCACTGCACTTCCAGCTTCCTGAATGCTGCTCTTTCCCTGGTTCTTGCTAAATCCCAGCTCTGCCCACTGCTGCTGCTGCACTTCTTATAGAACCTGCCCGAGGGGAGACTGAGATGAGCTCTTAGGCAGAAGCTCTTCCCTGGGAGGGTGCTGAGGCGCTGGCACAGGGTGCCCAGAGAAGCTGTGGCTGCCCCATCCCTGGCAGTGCTCAAGGCCAGGTTGGACACAGGGGCTTGGAGCAAGCTGCTCCAGTGGAAGGTGTCCCTGCCTGTGGCAGGGGTTGGAGCTGGAGGAGCTTTAAGGTCCCTTCCAACACAAACCATTCTATGATTAATCTGCACCATGTGGTGGCATTCAGGGAGGGAATCCAGTTGATGCAGAGATGTTTCCTTTGAGGATGGCCACACTTCCTAAGTCCCTCTGTGGGCCACATGCAGTGGCTTTGCTGAACTCAGGTTTCCTCTGGGTTATGTTTTGGGCTGGTCCTGACAGCACCAGCTGCAGGCATCAGGCTCAATAAGCCAAGAAACCTAAGAGAAAAATCCCAGCAATGATTCAAGCCCCCTCTCAAATGGGGGCAATCCTCAGGGATCTGCTTCCAAAGCATTGCTGTGAGATCACACATCAGGGGGAATTACATGAAAATCAAGTAGAGCTTTGCAGCTTTTTATGGTCTAAACCTAAGCTGTCTGTAGAGCGCTAGGAAACAGGAGCCAAGGGAGGAGGGAAGGGACTGTTAGCAGCCGTGGTTATTTCTGCCTGCCATCTGTGTCACTGTGCAGCCTCTCATGTTGATGTGGGAACTTCAAAGCAACAGCAGGAATTGGACTCGAGACCTTTTCACTCCAAACCCTCTGACAACTTGCCTGACTTGAGCCAAATGAGCTTTTGCTTTGCTTGTTGCTGTTGTTGTGGTTGTTGCTGGTTTGGTGCTCTGAGGAGCCCTGCTGCCAGCCAGGCAGATGAGCTGGGCTGAGCTGGTGCGAGAGAGATCCAGGCCTTGCATTATGGTTGTGTGTGCCAAGGGCTGGTCCTGACAAATGGGACCCAGGGAGCAGACAGTTAAAGGCAGGACTCCCTCCTCCTCTTGGCTCTTGTCCCCACTACAGATAAACCATGGCAGAACTCACCCTGTCTGCAAATGGTCTTGTTTGGCAAAGCCAACCCTGATAGTGGCCTGTCACTGGTGCGAAGGGAGAGCTCACATTGCTTTGTGGTGACTTCAGCAGACAGGAGGTGACAATGATGCCCTAGAACAGCATAAAGACTAACAGCCAAGCAGCACTCATGCTCTAAATGCTCTTGCAATTGATGGAATGAAAAACAACCCTAACAAACCAGCAAGGGAAACCCACTGCTGAGATGGGGACACAGACACTGCTGCACTGGCTCATCCTGGTACTGAGGAAACCAGAGGCATCACAGAGCATCACAGAGCAGGGTGCTCAGAGAGGAGAAGTCATTAGATGTTTGCATTGAGTTTGTGATTGCTCTGAGGACTCAAAGGAATGAAAATTGGTGTAAGATTTGCCCATTCCTGTGATCCCAACACAGGTCAGCGCTGGCACTTTGGTTAAAGGCTTACTCTGCCATCCATATCCATAAGGGGCTCCCCTGAAATCAGAAGCATCTCCTGAATTACAGGAAATGTCAAAAAGGAAAGTATCTGCTTTAATTCATCTGCATCCAAAGGTGATGTCTGATGCTGATTGCGTAGTTTATGCACACCTGGAAACATCTTAAACTTATTGGGAAGAGGGGAAAGTGAGGCAGGAACATGCTCTGGTGTGTGGGTATGATCAGGCAATGGAGAAAGAGCGTTGCAGCTAGGAAGGAGATAGGTGGGAAGGTGGGATGAAATGGTAGAGGGTGACTGAGACACCAGTTAACCCCTCATTTCCCCCTAGCATCAGTACACTTGGTGTTCCCAAGCAAGTATGTTCAGAGAGCAATACCAGCTCAAGTTCCAGGTTAAGCACTCCCATACCTGCTTGGCTAAGTGCAAACACCAGGTTAAGGCACCTTCTCACCTAGACATAAGGCTGTGCCTATAGTTAGGGCTGCCCTAATGAAATCCATGAGGAATGATGGAGTAGAGGGCCTTGAAGTGGACTCAGAGTCCTGTTACCAAATCACAGGAATCTCCACTGCTGAGGTGAACATAAACTGCTCTAATTCATTGTTCCCTCTTAGTTGGTGTCTGCTTGAAGTTATCCTCACTGAGAAAAGCAGTCATTAATTCCTTCCTCCTCTGCTTAGGGGGATTGGGGGTAGATTAGAGGCATGGCCTGGGCAGTAAATTCCCACTATGTGAATCCAAGTGTCTCCTAAATGTTTTCCTCAATGCTGTTGGAATTAACTTCCCTCATTTGAAGGAATTTGAGTTCAAGCACAGAACCAGCTCCTGCTGCTTAGCTCTTGGTGGTTTGTCTTTTCTCCAGAGCTGTAACACTTGCTCTTCTCCATGCCTTTTGTATAGGACTGGATTAGAGTGAAAGTCCTTTGTTAGCAGCTTAACTACTCCATCCCTAAGCTCATTTGTACCCTGGGGATGAAAACTGAGCCATACCCAGTGACAAGCTGCTGGGCGGGGGTCTGAAGGAAAGCCTGCTGGAACCAGTGATCTGGCTGCCCAGCTTTGAGCAGCCTATTGCCTGAAGTGCCTACTTATGGACTAGAGCTGCTGCTGCTCTACTTAAAGGGTAAAGCCAGGAGTATCCTGAGAGCAATTCAAGTGTTAGGCAAGCTGGCCTGTGTGCTGGACATGCTCATCTCTCTCCTTTGAAGAGACATGAAGCCCAGATCTTAAGTTAAGTGCCTCTGTGCTCAGCTGGAGTTAGATGGAGTGAACTGCCACCATTACTGCCTAAACTGGTGGCAGGATCCCAGCCTGATGTACTGGTCTGATCTGCTGCTGTGGATACGACATCCTGCTCTGAGGGTAACACTGCCTGGAAAACCCCATCTTGCAAAGGTACCAAACAGAGCTAAAGAGCCCCTACCCTCCCTCCCTACAACTCCTCCTAATTTCTACCTTACTTTTCTGCCTGTTTTGTTCTTCCTCTGGCTTTGCTTGTTCTGCATTTCCTTCCTGGCAGAAACCTCTTTGCTTGTGTAAAACCTGGAGCATCACTACACAACCAGATCTCTTCTTCCTCCTCTCTGCTGAGTTCACAGGCCTTTCCAACAGAAGCCATCACACCCTTTGTATCTAGACAATGCCTTGCAGTTACCACATGTATAACTCCAAGTGTAGCATTAACACATCTTGTACTGGGAAGAGAATCCCACATGCAGCTGACCTTCAAACTACTGACCATGAGGTGGGCCTCTAAAGCTTTGCAAGTGTTCTGTAAGGGACCACACTGACCTCAAGCTATTATAGTTGTGATCAGTCCAGAGACAAAGATAAATTCATCCCAGTATCCTTTCTGAAGTTATCCCTTTCCAGGAATAGCTTCAGTTTGTGCCCCAACTAATGCACATCATCGACCAGACTCAGCAGTCCAGTTTTCTGTCCACATTGTCCTGTTTGACTTTCCCTTGTTTCCCCATCCACTGCAGGGCAGGTCTTTGGGATGCACAGATTTAGACTACCTGAGGGATCCATATCACTGCTATTAATCTGCTATCCTATATTAGTGAATATTTCTGGATAGTTATCTGGTGTGATGCTGTTCTGGCCACAGCAAATGAAGTTGTGGACCTGTACTGTGGCTGAGTGCATTAATGGGATTACAAACACACCATGGGAGTGGGGTCAGGAACTCACCTTCTGCCTCAGGCAAGCCAGTGCAGTCTCTGCTAGTTGAGAGTGTCCCCACTGTCCTTGTCCTTGCAATCCTCAGGCTGGTCCCCTTCCCTGGGCTGTGATTTTGCTGTGTCCTGCTCAGAGTCAACAGTCTTGTCAGAGTTGGCTTTCCCTGGGGGCAAAGGCTCTTTGTGCTCACTGCCTTCAGCATCTTCACCTCCTTTCAGTGCAACTGCCTGCCCCTGCAGGGCAGTGCTTGGGGTCACTTCCTCCCCTCTTTCTCCCACCAGCTGTCTTTGACCTGCATCCAGTCTGTCTCCTGCTGTGTCCACCTCTCCCCCGTGGCTGTTTGCGGAGCCCTCAGTGGACTCCTGTTCTGAAGCTGTGCTTTTCTCTAAGGCAGCTCCATCTACATTCACTGCCACAGGCAATGACAAGGTCTCCTCACTGCCATGCCTGCTGGCCTGCACGGTGCTTGGAAGGCTGCTCTGTGAAGCAGCGCTGTCACTGCTCTCCTGGGGGATGTCAGCAGGGTCAGGCTTCCCACTGGCATCTTCCCCAGCCCCTTCATTACTTGGCTTGGGCCCTGGCTCCGAGTCTCCTGTGGTGGCCACAGACACCTCCACACTGGAGCCCTTCGTTCCTCGCCGCTCCTCCTTCCGACCACTGTGGGCAGAATGGACCTTTCCACCTTTGAGCCTTTGTGATGAGGAGGCCCCATGATCCTGGGGGTTTGGCTGTTTGACCTTCTCCTCCAGCTCAGCTGTGCAGTTCTCTTCCACTCCCTCCTCACCTCTGCTCTTCCGCTTCTCCATACCAAGGCTCCTCTGAGGAAAGAAGGAGATATTTAGTTCAGCTTAGTCAAATACCAGGATATGGTATTCATTGTCTATGATAGTTCTCAAAAACGTGAGGAAATGCTTGCAGAGGCCATTAAAGGACATAAAAGGATGTAGGTGGAGAAGTGTTCAGTTGCCAGAATAAGTGGGGTTGTGCTGACAGAGGGTCAATGCAAGAAGTGAAGTTGCTCTCTCATCATCTGGTGAGTGCTCAACAAGGGCACATTTATCCCATCACAGAGGTCTCCCAGCTCTGCCCTGGTTGAGAGCCTCCAAGTGTCGATAGGGCATGTTCTGAGAGAACTCAGCAGCCAGCCTTGATCTCCTGAGCTCACCTGGCTGTCGAGGTCATCCTTCACAAACGACACGTCCTCTCCTTCTTTTGCGTCCCATCTGTCAAGGAAATAAATGATTAAAGAACTCAGAATTTAGGCCTTCAAATATAGAATCACAGAATGGTTTGGGTTGGAGGGACCTTAAAGCTCATCCTGCTCCAACACCCTGCCATGGGGGTCTAGTGATGCCTCACACTAGACCATGCTGCTCCAAGCCCTGTCCAACCTGGCCTTGAACACTGCCAGGGATGGGGCAGCCACAGCTTCTCTGGGCACCCTGTGCCAGCGCCTCAGCACCCTCACAGGGAAGAGCTTCTGCCTTATCTCCAACCTAAACTTCCCCTGTTTCAGTTTGAACCCGTTACCCCTTGTCCTATCACTGCAGTCCCTGATGAAGAGTCCCTCTCCAGCATCCTTGTAGACCCCTTCAGACACTGGAAGCTGCTCTGAGGTCTCCACACAGCTTCTCTTCTCCAGGCTGAACAGCCCCAGTGTTCTCAGCCTGGCTCCATAAGGGAGCAGCTCCAGCCCCTGAGCATCCTCATGACCTCCTCTGGACTTGCTCCAACAGCTCCATGAACTTCTTATGTTGAGGACACCAGAACTGCACCCAGTGCTGCAAGTGGAGTCTCACCAGAGCAGAGTAGAGGGGCAGGATCACCTCCTTTGAGCTGCTGCTTACACTCTCCTATGGCAAAGCCACTCTCCCTGCCCGATCCTGAGGAGGAATTTCTACCAGGGCCATGCATTCCTTGTCTGAGCCCCTTGACCAGGCAATGAAAGATAAAGGCAGCAGACAAACTGGTCCAGTTCCTTTTGGCACCTGCTACAGCACTCAGCCCTTCCCGATGCTCATCTGAGACCACTAAATCTTAATGAACTGGTTGTGATAGTTCTAAATGTAATGAAAACATAAAATCCAATTGCCAGAACAGACAGGGGCTGTTAGACTAATAAGATATGTATAAATTTGTTTATGCTGATGTCTGCCACAGTCTCATTCTGCTGCCTGACAGTGCCCAAGTATCCTGCATCTCCACGGCAGCAGACAGAGGCACCCAGCGAAGGATAAAACGGCTTTGGAGTAAGCAGCTTGGGAGACTGGAGACATGGACACGGGCAAGCAGACCGCAAGGATGCCATAGGATCAGCCTGAAGCTTTCTGCCCCTCTCAGCATCACTGGCAGATGCTTAGGTTAGAGTTTGGAAAGAGGGCAAATGCACTTAATGCCTCCCAGTACTCACCCAGCTTCCAGAAACGTGCAGCTCTGGGATTTCCTGAGCCTGAGATGGTCTCTCTGTGTTGAGTCATGCTTAGGAGACAACCTCTTCTAAGGATTTATGCAAGTGCATTTTGACCCCAAATAAATTTGCAGCACCTACAACATCCTGTGCCACAGCTTAATGAAAGGCTGTGATGAACTGCTTGCTTTTGCTTGTTTGTATTTGCTAGCGTGGATATAGACCTGAATGTGCTCAGGCAGTGCTACTGGGCAGGGCGGGATCTCAGTAACCCTTAGTTCTTGTATGTGTGCCTGGTGAGTGAATCACACACAAACACGTATATAATATACACATTCCTCCGTGCCCCATACTCTTAAAACACACGTGCAAAGGTGTGTGAGGTCTAATTCTTCTCTGCTGTTCTTACCAGCCTCTTCATATGGCAAACCTGGATCAAGATACAAGACGCACATCGAGGTGACTGCAGTCAGGCATTTCCAGAGGCAAGTGTGTTACAGTGACCCCCTGTACCCTTGTGGAAGTTGTATGGGATTTACATCACAGGCTCCTCCACACCATCACACTAAGCTGCTCCACACCGTCTTTATATCTTGCGCTGTCCTTAGGGCAGAAGTGAATTGTGTTTGCAAGCACCTCAAAGCTCTCAGAGCCAGAGGGTGAAGCAGCTTGGAGCAGTGCTGCAGGGCTTGGAGACAGACCCAGCACCAAACCACAGCCAGGGGATCATGTCCTGAATACATACCAGGTCCCTGCCACTCATGGTCCAGCTCAAACCACAAAAGGGACCCTTTTTTACAAGCAGTCCCCACCACTGGCGTTCTGTTTTCCATGGTGCCCTGCAGAGATTCTGAACATCAGCCTGCAGGGATAGAGCTCATCACACAGAGTCAAGCATGTCAAATTCCAGCATGGGCTGCCCTGGTGCTCAGCTCCCCTCTGCACTCAGCACTGATGCTGGTGGGACCAATGACTGCTCTCCCTGGATGGATATCTAAAGAGAGGAATTACAGGTTTCTGTCTCTCCCTGCTCCATCTGCTCTAGCACTGCATAGCTCCTGCAGAGCCAGCCCAGAACAGACCACCCACACAGGCCTAAAGATAGCCCAAACTAGCTAGACAGCAGTTCTGAAACACTCAGCATCTCCTCCCCATCATTACCATGAACACACCAGTGTTATTAATCAGTATGAGGCAATGAAAATGCTCAGTGTGTTCCCTAGCATGGCCAGAGCTATCCATCACAGATGCTCATATGGGAGCTTGGCTCCAAATTCTTTATGGGCAAGATGCTGCTGGAAGTCATCACCAGATGCTCCCAAGGGGTCTTAGCACTGCTCTTGAGTTGCTTGGACCTAAATAGTGATAAAGGGCAGATACAAGTGAAGGTAAGGAATATTCAGCACCCTAAAGACTCCCTGAGCTGAGGTTTGAAATTAAGAGGAAAAGCTTCAGGAATGGCTCTTCCCAAAGAGAAGCAGTGGAGCAAAGGATGCTCTTCAGCTCATCGGCTTTTCTTTCCCAGTACATTTTATTGGGATGGAGCTGAGGACAGCAAGGGATGGAATGTAACACACAAACAAAGATAACTGGATTATTTGCATGCTGCTGATCCTATTCTTCATTGATTTATCAGATTTAAATTTAATTGTTAAAAGCATGATTAAGTGAGAGGGCTCACGAAGGCAGAAGACACCCCATCTTTATGCTGTAAGTGGATTTCCTGTCTGCAGCACAACCAGCTGAGAGCTACCGCTGCTCAGGTGCATTTCCCCAGTGCACAGTCCCTGGAAACAAAAGCAACGTAAGATCTTTAGCCTTAATACAGTGCCAGGCTCTGCACAGTATACCCACTCTAAGAAACCTGGAAAGCGGCTTTGGACAAGGGCCTGTAGGGACAGGCCAAGGGGAATGGCTTTAACCTGCCAGAGGGGAGACTGAGATGAGCTCTTAGGCAGAAGCTCTTCCCTGGGAGGGTGCTGAGGCGCTGGCCCAGGGTGCCCAGAGAAGCTGTGGCTGCCCCATCCCTGGCAGTGTTCAAGGCCAGGTTGGACACAGGGGCTTGGAGCAAGCTGCTCCAGTGGAAGGTGTCCCTGCTTGTGGCAGGGGTTGGAGCTGGAGGAGCTTTAAGGTCCTTTCCAACCCAAACCGGGCTGGGATTCTATGATTCTATTGTCCTGAAGCAGCAGAATCCTGCACACACAGACCCTGCCCAGCACTCTCCATTTCAGCCAGTAACATCAAGCAGGAGCTCACCTCCAGCTAACTCACTTGTGGTGGGAAACAATATGAGTGCCCATGAAGCACATCTCTGCGCGCCATAGCTGCATGGTCACAACTGACCTGCATGGCCAAAGAATATCAATGTTAAATGCTGCTGGAATGGTTTTATATGGATAAATGAAGAGGCTTGGGATCTGTAATCAAGCCTTCATCCTTTTGTTGCCTACTAAAGGGGATGGCAGTGCTGAGACTCCAATCACTGTTATTAAACTGTTGGTGTGGCTCCAGGAAGCTGCAAACTGCACTCAAGTTTAATTATGAAGAGCAGCAGGGGAGGGGACCCCTGGGAGGATGTGGATGAACCTGGGAAACACACTTGGTTCTGCTGATATTCTGAAATCAGTTCAGTGCAAAGAAGTACATTGCTGTGTGCTGCCCACAGCAGGAGCAGGCCACCTCCTCCTCACCAGCCTGGGATCTTCAAGAACTGATTAAGAAGGGGCATCTGTACCACAGCATCAATCCTCATTGCTATCAGTTTGGCTGAGAACTATCTTTGGAGCTGCTCCTTTATATCAGCAGTGACTGGAAGTCAGATAAGACTAAGTGTTCAAGGCCAGGTTGGACAGGGACCTGAGCAAACTGTTCTAGTGGGAGGTGTCCCTGCCCATGACAGGGGGGTGGAACTGGATGATCTTTAAGGTCCCTTCCAACACAAAGCAGTCTATGATTCTAAGTGAAGTCCTGCTAGACATGGTCCCAGCCAACAAGAACTCACACAAACGGCTGCCTGTTCAGGTGGAACAATATCATTTCTTGTCTGTCCCTTTGCACAATTCAGCAAGGAATGAGGCCTGGATGTGTGTATCCCAACCATCAGCTGGGATATTGTAGTGCTGCCAGCCTCCTTACCTCCTGGCTCTGCCGGTCAGCCTGTCCTTGCCTTTGGCTCGGCTGCTCACTGCAGGTACCACTTTTGGACCAGGATTGCTCGCGTTTGCTCCACCTAGAAGACAGGTTGGAAATGCCATGCAGGAGCAGGCAGAACCAGCTGATGGACCACAGAAATGGCCAACATCCTCCTATGAGTGGGAAGGACCTCTGGAGGAAAAGCCTCTGAAGCTGTATGCATACAATACATAAAATATCTAAAATAATAAATACAAATAGAGAATTCAGGGGTGTTTCTTCTACATTTTTTACTCCAAATTCCAATTATAACTTTAAATCATTCCTTGGCTAGGCTGCCTTGTGCTGTTCTTGGAAGACTTGTTCCTGTTCTCCCTTGCCACATAGCACAGACCGTACCACACAGCTCTGAGGGCAGCCACATGGCATGCTCCCAAAAGGCACTCCAAATCCATGAGCATGCCTGGCAAGAACCCTCTCCATGAGGGTGTATCAGAGGTGCTGACATTCAGTGGGGTGACAGAACCAAATCCTGTGGTTTACTCACCTCTCCCATCGGGAGGAAAGGATTTGTGCTGGAATTTCTTTGCATTTCTTCCCCCTGAAAGGACAAAGCAAAGCACGCACGGAAGTGAGCAAGGTTCTGCAATGGACACACAGCACAAACCCTGACGTTCAGATAGGGTGTCACAAGGGAGAACTTTGTTCTGCCAGTCCATCTCCTGAGCAACAGGAGTCATGATGGACTTATGCTAGTAAGGAAGCCAGCAGGTGCCACAGGGATCAAAGATGATGTGCTCTGGAACAGGATTGCCTCTCAACCCAGTGTTTGGGAAAGGAGGCAGCGCTGAGCCTCCGCGCTGTGTCATACAAGGTTACAGAAGCCACTGCTCTCCCTGGGGAGGTAAAAAGCACTAGCACCCAGATGCTCAAATCCCCTCCCCTGAGCACTCTGCAAAGCAGAGAGGGCTGAGACCCCAACACTGTGCTCAGAGGCCCAGAAAAGCAGAGTGTCACAAGTGACAGCACGACGGCTGCTGCAGCACTGGGATCCCAGGATCAGCATTCACTAAGCGTCAGGACAGAGTCTAGGTGTCCCTTGCCAACCTTTCTTATTGCTGGGATTATCCAAGGCTGGCTCCCCATCCTCTTCAAACCTGCAGGTTAAAAACAGGCATTGTCAGACCTGAGCGTTCTCCTCAGTGTGCAAAGCATGGGCAGGAGACCTCGAGATGACGCAGGCTCCAGCCTCGGCCCTTCTGCACCAGCGCACTGGCAAACAGAGGTTTAGCAGCAGGAGCTGAAGCTGCATGCACCAACCAGGAGAAAGGAGGCTGTGAGGCAATTCTACCCCAAAGGAGAACCTCCAAAACCTTTACATCAGTACCCAATTGTATAGACTGAATTCTGTGAATATCCATGAAGCCTAGAGGTGCCTGTAGCATAGCTGTACCATGCTCCAATGCAGCTTCCAAACACAATCTAAAGTAGCGTCAGGACTTGCCATCTCAGATCAGACTCGTTCAGTTGGTTTCTAATCCTGCTTGGTTTGCATTATGGTTTTTGTCTTAAAAATGGATAGATGGGAGAACATAGGGCTCAAAGCTGCCTTGCCAGCAACACTCAGCACCTGCTTAAGTCAATTCACCTCTCTCAGTTGGGGTCTCAGGGACTGAAAATCTGTGTATTTGATCCTATTCCTCAGCCAAAAACATCATCCCACCTGTCTGCCTTGTACAAACTCCTATCAGCAAACCTACAGAACACTCCCCAACTCCGCACCCTACCGAAACCTGTCCTGCTGCAGGTGCCAAGGCATCCTTCAAAGCTCTCCAGCTGCTGTGACCCAGTAGAACAAGCACAGTTAGAGGGACAGTGTTTAAAGCAGGGAAGTGTCAGACCCCATTAGGAGCTCTCCCACAGTGTCTCCTGCATGTCCCCATATCATACAGGCAGCTCAGAAGTGATCCCCTCACACTGCAGTGCCTGAACCAGCTCAGTTTATGAGGTGTGGAGGATTTAGGCATATTGGCCTGTCCTGTGATTCAAAAGAAAGGAGAAACAAGCAGGACAGTGCTAAAGCCTGTGGACTAGCAATGTGAGTTTGTCCATTCCTGTTCCTAGAAGAGCACCTGCACCCTCCTGACACTGGATTTGGCCATGTGGGGATAAAAAGAATCCTCCAGATGCTGACTGAGCATTCATTCATGCTCACCTCCCTCCCACAGTCCAAGGCCTGGCTGGACCCAAGGCAGGCTATCTGTCAGCACACACTATCTCCTATCAGGGTAGGAGCCCTCAGCTCAGAAAGAACACATGAGAACCACTCTGATATCTGGTCCCACTGATCGACATGGTCAGGAGGAGAAAGAGCAGTGTGGATTTGGTCAGGGAGAGGCACATGCAGCTCATCACTGCACAAGAGCTCATCACTGGCTGCAGGTGGCCTGCTGCAGACAAAGCACCTGGGGCAGGGGAGGACCTACATGTGCTCTGACTTCTCCACATCCCAAGCCCGTCGCCACTCGCCCTTCGCGTTCTTGTGCCGTGCCACTCGTTCCAGGTCAATCTGATCCCGCTCCCGCTTCCAGCGTAGGTACTCTGAGCGCTCCCGTCCTGTCATGGGGAAACTCAGGTCTCCAGGGCTCTTCGGGACTGACTTCCCACCATCCTAACATAGGAGAGAGAGCTTCTGGTTAATAACAGTGTCTGAAGGAGCTGCATTCAGGGCACCTTGTACTGCCACCGCCAGAGATGCTCAGCAACACTTGAAACGGGCTGGAGCTAGGTCAGCTTCTCTCTCTGAAGTGATGTGCACACACAGTGCTTTACCCACTGCCTGAACACACTAGTCCCAGTGCTGGTTGACTTTACAGGGAGGAAAAGGGAGGCAGAAGAGGTTATAAAGCTTGGATGGAGTTATGCTGTAAATCCATATTCGGATCAGAACAAGCCACCATTCCCTTCCAGGGATATTCCACAATGAGAATCTGCGGCAGTAGATTCCTGAAAAGTTGTCCCACTTCACCCAGACTACACAAAGAGTCTTTCATTTCAAAGGATTAAAATTGCTTCCACCTAAGCCCTTGTATTTTGCCATCTGGATACACTCCTGATGCCTTCATGAGATGGGCCTTCACTGCTGTTTCTCCCACCTGAACCCCAATGGTTCTTTGGTTCTCACTGCACCAAACCTCCTGATCTGGGAGGTAGCTGCCATAGAATGCTGTTTTTCATTCTAGCTATTCAATACCCAATTCCAAACTTTGAAAACATGCTTTAATTCCATGCACAAATGGCCACAGGACTGATTCACCCCATCTGTACTTATAGTCACTTTAACTGCAGGCATAAACTACACAGTGGCTGTGACCTGCTGTGCTCCTGCTCACCTGAAGGCTTTAAAACCAAATGTTCTCAGGTTTTCCTGGAAGAGGCACTTTGCTAAGGTTGACTTAAGGCACATAGCTCCTGGAGTGCCTGCAACACCTCCCAGCAGAGTCTGAGAGGCTGAACTCTCACAGAAGATGCTGATTAATCCCCCTACTTGAACACTTTGGTACACTTAAAGTTACGCTTTTGAAATCCTTCATGTTCGTAGGGTCCTGAAGGAAGACAGCATTCTATGGCCACCAGGCATCCTTCAGAGCTGCAGTTAGGAGGCTGGTGCCAACCCTGCATCCAGGGGATGCGGTAGTTATGGCCAGGAGCAGCATCCTCAGAGCAAAGGGTCTCTGCCTTCACTGCCTTCAGCCTCTTGGTTTATCACTCCTCCTCATGACACACTAGTTAAGTGCTGCCACTGTTCAAAACCTTAAAGCTTAATGTGGAGATAGTTCAGAGCTGATGGAGCATGGAGGGGCTGGGAGCAGCCCTGCTGTCAGATTAATGGCCATGGTGGAAACAGGAGCCAAGTGGCCATGGTGTGCTGTCAAGCAACACTGCACAGCAAATAGCTTAGTGCAGAGCTGAGTCCTGGGGTGCTAATTACCAGCAGCTAATTCATCACTTCCTACACGTGCCTTTCCCTCACCCCTTCCCAAACAGGGATTAACTCCTTGGCATGGCAGCACGGATAAAAGCAAAGCAGGGAGGAAGGAGGGACTGAAAGCCATGTTACCAAGGAGACCCACCCGCGTGGGCTGGAGATGGGGTGGCAGTAATTGCTCCTCCATTCGTTAGCTGGCAGGAGCTGGGGATCTGAACTGCATCCCCAAGGAGGGAGGGATGAGGTCTGCAGAAAGGCAAAACACACTGGGGCAAAGCCAGGGTAAGCACTGGTCCCTGGGCTGGAGCACAGGCCCAGAGATGCTCCCACAGCTTCCAGCCCCATGGTGTTGTGGTAAGACACACGTCCTACCACGATGGATCCTGACGTACCCAAAAAGGAGAAGCATGCAGAGCTGAGCATCACACAGCAGGGTTCAACCTCCAGAAGGTGGAGGATGAGGAAGGTGTCCTGCGCCATTACCTGGACTCTTAGCAAAGGGGAAGCCAAAAGCAAGGGAAAGGCTGAGCCTGACGTCCCTTCTCACTCACAGATAGATGCAGAGGTGGATGTGCAGAGCAGAGGGAGCTGGTCACTGGCTGGGGCTCCCCTTACCTGCAGTATAGCTGTGCTTAGCTGGACCGCAAGGCTCTTGTGCTCCCCTTTTTTGTGCTCAGGGGGATCTCAACTGGAATTAATGTTTAAGAGCCCATCTGTGTCCTCCTAATGAAACACACTGAGGTGGGGCTATTCAATTTGTGCTCCATTAATTAAAGCATCTGCAGGCTCAGGGGAGCCAGACATCCTCCAGAGTTTGCATTCAGCAGTCAGAGGGAAAATCAGTGCTTTAATTTACCTCCATCCTACCCAGCTTCTGCAGAAACGAGGGGCTGTAGCTCAAGCAGCCTGACCTTTCAACACACAAGCAAATGGTTCTGGGAGAGAAACCAGCTTGGCCTGTGCTGCCACATGGGTGAGCTCCTTACCCTTTGTTAACAGCCCTGCTGCTGTGCTGGGGCATTAAGCAGCCATGACAAGGTGTGACGGGCAGGTCCCCTGTCACCTCCTTCCAGTGCTGACTGCTTCATAGAATCATAGAATCCCAGAGTGGTTTGTGTTGGAAAGGACCTTAAAGCTCCTCCAGCTCCAACCCCTGCCACAGGCAGGGACACCTTCCACTAGAGCAGCTTGCTCCAAGCCCCTGTGTCCAACCTGGCCTTGAACACTGCCAGGGATGGGGCAGCCACAGCTTCTCTGGGCACCCTGGGCCAGCGCCTCAGCACCCTCCCAGGGAAGAGCTTCTGCCTAAGAGCTCATCTCAGTCTCCCCTCTGGCAGGTTAAAGCCATTCCCCTTGGCCTGTCCCTGCAGGCCCTTGTCCCAAGCCCCTCTCCAGGTTTCCTGCAGCCCCTTCAGGCACTGGAGCTGCTCTCAGGTCTCTCCTTAAGGAGCCTTCTCTTCCCCAGGCTGAATGAGCCCAACTCTCTCAGCCCAGCTCCAGGTGTGTTATCTGCTCAGCAAAGCTTTGGATGATGAGAGGGCTGAACAGCGGGCACCACATCAGAGCACACGACTGCTTCCTTTAGGGCTGAGGCAGCTCTTACTGTTTGGGATGTGCATCTGACTGGTTTTCTGTTCCAAAACAAGGATCCCCCCAAAGGGACACAGGACCCCACTCACCTTCTGTCTGTGCTCACTTTCTGGGCCTCTGTCACTGTCTGATCTCCTCTTCTCTGCTGTTCTCCTCTCTTCTGCCTGCAAGAGCACAGACACAGGAATTATGTCAAGTATTAAGCAAGGCCTCCTGGCAGCGGTGTCAGTGCCTGACCCTGTGTCCACCAGAACGTGTAAGAGCTGCCCTGAAAAGGTCAGAAAAAGAGGAAAGATTGGTTTCTGGCCAACATGGTAAAGACTTCTGTCCCTGACAAATGCGATGCTCTTCCACTGAGGTCCATCCCTGCTTCCTCGGGGTTTAGCCATGCTGCAGGTTCTGCTCTGGAGTTCAGAATCCCCAGCCTGGCAGGAGGTGAAAATCAGCCCCTTTGTCTTAATGAACTGCAGACACTAAACATGAGGCAGGGCACAGGCCAGGCAATCCTCTGCCCCTGTGTGGGACTGATCATACAGCCACAGCCATGCAGAGGTGAGGCTGGGACCACAGTGGGCTTAGCAGAACAGGCTGCAGAGCATGAATGCCTTTAAGAAAGGCTTTGTGCCCTGGCTAGGTAAGGCTGTTGGGTGCCACCGGGAGGGCTGCTTGTGGGCAGATGAGGGCAGGCTACCAGCATGTTCCTGATGCTGCTGAGCCCCCCAGGCAGGGGCTGGAGCTTGCTGAGGGCTCTGCGCTGGGGTTGTGTCAGCCTCACACTAACACTGCCACAGTGAGAGGCTTTGGGGTGCTGCAGCCCAGCAGAGCCCCCAGGTTCCCCTCCCTGTGAGCTGCTGCGTGGGGGGCTGAGGTCACCACGGTGCCATTCTGCAGTGCCAAGCAAAACTGAAACACAAAGAGGAAACAGAGCACAAAGTCCCAGCTCAGCGCTTCCAGAAAGCGGTGGTGCAGGGAGGGCCAGCCCGGGCTGGAACAGGACTTTTATCCCAGCCTTTTGCCAGCCCCAGGTTTAGCCCAGCATCACAGGGCTGGATGGGGACTTGATCGCTCCCTCCAACTGCCTGAGAAGAGGATGGAGCCAGGAGGGGCTGGGCTCTGCTCCCAAAGAACAAGGGATGGGACAAGAGGAACCGGCCTCAAGCTGCACCAGGGCAGGTTTAGATGGAGCTGAGGAACAATTCCTGCCCCAAAGGGTGCTCAGGCATTGGAACAGGCTGCCCAGGGCAGGGCTGCAGTCACTGGCCCTGCAAGTGTTCACACACCGTGAAGATGAGGCCTCAGTGCCATGGGTTAGGGGTGGCCTTGGCAGTGCTGGGAATGGTTGGACTGGATGAGCTTGAAGGGCTTCCCCAACCTGGTTGGTTCTATGATTCTATGAAACTCAGGATACCAGTCTCAATTCCTGCTGGCTCTGCCCAGCCTCCAAAGGCAGCTCATCCCACTGCAGCCTTTCCCATGTACCTGGTGGGATTGGCAGGGAGCAAGCTGGGACAGTCTTTTGAGCATTGTCCACAAGTGCCAAGCCTGAGGCAGGTGGGAGGTGTGACCACAGAGCCAGTGCTCATGGACACTGCACTCAGTGCATGACGGCTTCATGGATCTGACTGGTGTGAAGCTTGTGGAAATAGATCCTTGGAAATAATGAGGAAGGTGTCAGCTGTATTGTCCTAGGAGTTCTCAGTGAACTTCCAGTGCCCAAAGGGGCCCCAGGAAACCTGGAGAGGGGCTTTGGACAAGGGCCTGTAGGGACAGGCCAAGGGGAATGGCTTTAACCTGCCAGAGGGGAGACTGAGATGAGCTCTTAGGCAGAAGCTCTTCCCTGGGAGGGTGCTGAGGCGCTGGCCCAGGGTGCCCAGAGAAGCTGTGGCTGCCCCATCTCTGGCAGTGTTCAAGGCCAGGTTGGACACAGGGGCTTGGAGCAAGCTGCTCCAGTGGAAGGTGTCCCTGCCTGTGGCAGGGGTTGGAGCTGGAGGAGCTTTAAGCTCCCTTCCAGCACAAACCAGGCTGGGATTCTGTTTAGAGAGAGATTCAAACAGCAGGAACCTGGGAACTTTGCTCACTGGAGGGGGCTGGCTGGGGAGCAGGGTGCAGATGGATGTTCAGTCTCTAAAGCAGCTGTAAAAGAAACTCACAATTTAGAAAGAGTCCAAAGGAATCAGCTGCTGTAGGAGAGCTGGAGCCCCTCTGCTCCTGGGGAGCCTTGTGTGGGAGGAGGACAGGAGGGAAGGAGCACTGATTGCCTCAGGAATGCCAAAGACAGCTCCTAATGAATGGGGAAACTGAGGCAGGGAGCTGCATGGGTGTGCTTATTGTTTCATTTCAGTCTGCATACTTCTCATTCAAGCTCCTGCAACGCGTGATTCAGTTTGGACTCTTTACAATGCCTGATTGTGTCCCCAAAGATGGGAAGCGGGAAGTCAGAGCATCCGCAGAGCCAGAGCACTGAGCCAGGCTGTGAGTAACTGCGAGGGGAGCAGCGTGGGAGCCTCTGCCTGGCTGCAGCACAGCTCCACTCCGGCTCTGCCTCTGCCAAGGAGCAGCAAAGAGCGAGCCTGCGCCCAGGAAAGGAGCTGGGGCCGTGCTGCAGCTCGTGAGACCCGGGAGGAGACCCAGCTCCTGTGAGTGCCTGCGTCCCGCTTCGGGCTGTGCCGTCCTGGGCACCAGCTCATAGGTGCACACCACAAACCCCTCTGTCACAGCGACTCTGTGACTCTCCATCCTTTTACACCCCTCCCTCCAAGCGAGGCTGCCTTTTCCCTTTGCTTCTATTTCTGCTTCTCAAAGGGCCTGTGGAAAAGAGACAGGAGCAGAAAAATCCCGTTCTTTCCTAGCAGGAATGCTGCTCTGCACTGGACATGGTCAGCTCTGCTTTCATATAATCAACCAGGTTGGAGAAGACCTTTAAGATCATTAAATCCAACCATCACATTTTGCACGGGCTCAGCAGCAGATCCTCACATTGGCTCCGTGCTGCCCCAGCGCTGCTGTCAGCCTCTCATGACACACCCAGGCCATGGGGAAGCAGAACATGTTTTTCCCCTCCCTCCTCCTCTCCACCCCCAAATGATGAAATCTGACAGTGACATTGTCATGTCATGGTTTAACTGCTCCTGCTCAGCAGGGAGGAGACGGGAGGAGGGAACAGAAACTCAGCAGACAGAGATTATGTCTGTTTATCCTCAGATCGGGGCAAGGGTTTCTTGATTTCTCAGCCATGGAAGGGTTCTGGGTGGTGCAGAGCGTGCTCCTAACCAGGATACAGGCCTGGGATCCCAAATCCTTCCTGATGCTGGGTCTGTCTGACTTCCTGATACACCCAGCCCATGTTAATGTGCAGTGGTGACGATGCTGATGCCATTACCCAGCCATCTTAAGGATTGTTTTCGACTAAGTTCTCCAAACCAAAAGCATTATCAGGCTTTTGACATCTTGGGGCTTCTTCACTATGTTCTTGTTTTAAACATAATGACCAAGAGATGTGTTGAATTAACCTTCTGGTACTCACTTCTCCAGGCATGTGTCAGCACCAGAACTGGCATCTCTTCTGCAGGAGACTGCTTTAAGAGCTTGGAGCTGGTTCTCCAGTGCTTGGGTCCCCCATTGGGATCCACTGAGCAGGAGGTTTGCATCCAGTACATCAGAGGGTATTTTTCCTATCTCTTTTGGAAAATCTGCCTCCTGATTGTGCTGCTGAAGGGAGCTGAAGCCTTTTCAGCCCCTTTTCTGCCCATCTTCCCCTCCCATCTGCAACGTGAAAGCCACTGTTTCTCCAGCCACAGGTTTGCTTTCTCTCCTGTGCAAGCACAGGAGTCAGGCTCATCTGTGTCAGCCCCTGAAAGCTGCTTCTGTGCCCCTTGATTACAAACAGCCATTTCTGATACAGCATCCTGGGAAACTCTGTTAATAAAAGGACAGTTTAAAAGCCCTGAAGCCCTATCAACTGTCTGTTTAACAGATGATTTGTAACCTGCTAAGTAACCATTGTGCTCCACTGGTCCTGGGCTGCTGGCTCGCAGCTCTGATGCATCAGTGAGCCTGAAACGCTGCCAGAGCACGCAGTGGCTGGTAGGAAAACTGGTGCTAAACATCAGGCATTACTGCTTGAAGAAAAGGCCCTGATGCAGACATAGGAGCAGCCAGGCAGAGGTGGGAAGAAAGGTGCCAGATGAGGCACCTCCAAGTCAGCAGCAGCACTGGAGTTGCATCAGTTTCCATGGTAGAAGATGAGCAGGGGGGTGCCACTGGAACATGCACTGCTCAACATGCTCATAAATGGTCTGGAAAAGGAACAGGGAGATGCCAGTTTGCCCATGATACTAAATCACCCAGGGCAGAGAAAGCTACTTGCCAGAAAAGAGCTGCAAAAGATGTCTTGACATTGAATGCCTGCATCATAAAATTACAGATGAAATTCAGTATCATAGAATCATAGAATCAATATAAATAATACCAAATAACTCACATGGAGGAAAATGCTCCTTCTTACACACAGACACACAGTTCCTGAACTATGACTGATGCCCAGGAATGAAATGTTGTACAGAGCTTGGAATTACTAACTCTGATCTGCTCTTTGCAGTCTTCCAGCACCTCTTGGAGAAGCTCATTGCTCTGAGGCACAGCATGAGACAGACTTAGAATCACAGAATCAACCAGGTTGGAAAAGCCCTTCAAGCTCATCCAGTCCAACCATTCCCCAGCACTGCCAAGGCCACCCCTAACCCATGGCACTGAGGCCTCATCTTCACGGTGTGTGAACACTTGCAGGGCCAGTGACTGCAGCCCTGCCCTGGGCAGCCTGTTCCAATGCCTGAGCACCCTCTGGGGCAGGAATTGTTCCTAATTTCCAGCCTAAAAACCTGCCTGGTTTCCATTTTGCAAGCACTGTCACCATCAGAAGAAAGCAGCACTGGTTTCAAACACCAACTCTTAGTGCAGCTTAGGAGCAGCTAAGTGCCAGGATGAGCCAGACCAAACCTCCCTCAATTCAACCAGCCCAAGCTGGCATGAGGTTGAGATGCCAACGTGATCTGTCACTTCAGGCCCCATCTGCTTCTGTCACTGATCAAGGGAAAAGGTTGACCAAGTGCAGATGGAAGAAAGTAGCTGGCAGGGGTGACTGTGGAATCCAAGCATGGAACTGCCTTACAGACACATCCTGTTGCCACACTGTAAGGTGCCTGCATGCTGAGAGCTGGGTTTGGTCCTGGCTGTTGTAGCTCTTGTCTGAGGTTACATGCCTAAAGTGCCAATATGAAGATATCTTCATTAGCGAGGGAAGGAACAGGGCCTGATCTGTCTCAGGGAAATCACTGGGAACAAGGAAATCTGAGAGCAGCTCAATTTTGCTGGGATAGCAAGAAGCATGATGCTATCTATCATTAAACAGGTGTTGCCGGCGACGTAAGTCCAAGACTGCTGTTGAGCCAGGCTCTTTCCAGCCAGAAGACCAGAGGATCAAGCAAAACTAATCTTTATTTTCAGTCTTAAGTAACGCTGAGGGTATATACTGCTCCTGAGTAGTGTTATTCAATAGCTAGAGTTATATCAAGTCCTTGTGGCTTTCCTGTGCTCTGATACAGATCCTCCTCTTGTCCAGCCAAGGAACCAAATGACTACTACACAATCCTCTCCCTGTGGATGCCACACCAGCACCTAGCCTGCTGTTGCTAGAAGAGTGCCTAAGCTTCAGTCCTGCCCTCTGCCAACTGCACGACTGAGTTTGGATGAAGGGAAAAAACAAAGGAAGGCTTTAAATGAGCTCTGGTATCTGAGGAGGAACAGCAGAGTTGCTTGTGGTGCTGGGAATTATCAGGATTACCTCCTAGCCCAAGCTGTGGGAAGGAGACCACTGTGGTTATGTATAATTGTATGCACAGGAAAGGAGGGCTGACAGGGTTATGTGAGCTCCTTGCACTGTTACATGGAGGTAATTGTATTCTTTGGGAATCAATTTAAATGAATGAGCTAAAGGAATGGTAGCACAGTGGGAGCTGGAAGTGGCAGAAGCAAGACCCAGGACACCAACCTCTGCTGAACAACCAACATCAAATGTGCCAGGCTTTAGGGACACCCTTTTTGCCAGCCCCCAGTCTGAAGCATCAGCTCTTCAGTGGTTCAGGTAGTTCAGGTGTAGGTAGCTGTGGCTCTAAGCCAGTGCAGCTCTAGTCCTGTGCTCTCATACACACCCTGAATCTAACTGCGCTGGGATCAGTGTGAGCAAGGCATGGCCAAAACCACACACATGGACCCTCAGCCTTGAATTTCACATTCCATAATGAAAGCATACAAAAGATTACCTGTTCCAGGCTGCCCATGCACCTAAACCAGGGCACAGGATCTGAAGCCAAAACCTAAGCACTCCTGCTGCTGTCTCCTAGCACAGACCCAGTCCTGATGGCCTCAGAGACAAGTATTTAAACAAGGCCAGCAAGAGCAGAAGTGGAGATGCTTGCTCTGCACATTACAGAATTACATCTGAGAGCCTCAAGGATGCTTAGACTGAAATAGGTGACATCTGCCCCATGAACCTCTGGAGAATGGTCACTAGTGGCTCAATCAGGCAGCCTGCATGAGGTTTATGGCATTCAAAAAGCTGCTTGATAGCTATGAGAAAGGAGCACATGGACTTTCAGAGCCTAGGTAAACTCTGATGAGGAGGAGAGGCTAAGATTAATGTAGGCAGATAGCAGATGGTTGGCTGCTGGCCCACAGAGGGTGCTGCATAGGTCTCCCAGCATTCCTGGGTTTGTTTGGCAGCCACGCTAAGTGTTGTTTTCCTTCCTAGTCTTTGCTGACCCTGTTTGCTGCAGGCATTCCGATTTATCTGCGCAAACTCTCCAATAGGGAAGTATCACATGCCTCCGTGTGTGTAAAGAGGAAGGTATTTGCAATGAAGTATTTGAAATGTGCTTCAAAGATTAACAAAGTTCAGGCAGCTCAGCCTGTAGGTTATGGGCAGGCACAGCAGGGCTTGGGTCCAGAAGCAGATATTACCCAGCTCTGTTAACTTTTAAGCTGTGCAGTGAGTGAAAAGAACAGTGCTCCTGACTCAGTGTGCTGTATGGCCCCAAAAAGAAGCTGGTGAGAGACAGGAGGTGAGATTCATGCCCCGTATCTGACAGTGCTGTCATCGATCGTCCCAAACCACCTATTACTTATGGACTAGTATGTTTAAGAGCCTGCTAGCTCTAGCTAGGATCAGAGAGGAGGGAAAGGACTGTAGCCTTTCCTCTCTTACAGTGATATAAACCAGAGAGTTTGATGGTGATAAGCTCCACGCTATTAATATGCAGTGCCCTGTTGCTGGGCCAGCTCCTCATCTGTCTCCACAGCCCTTCTCACGGCAGCAGAACAAGCGGATGACACTGACGTGTTGCAGTCCACTTACTTTTTCCTTGTTATCCATGGTGATGGCAATCTGCATCCTCCTGCCCCGCCGGAAAGCCACCAAATGGTCTGTCTCCTCTTCACTGGGCTCTGGCACTCTGCCGGTGCCGGGGAAGCACTCGGAGCGCTTCTCACTGACGATCCGCTTGCCCTGGGAAGGACAGGATGAGTTAAGGACAATGCCACCAGCCCTAACCATGCAGTGCCCTTCCCAGGAGAGAGGCCAGCCCCAGCCACACAGTACAGAGACAGGAGCCAGAGAGTCAGTCTTGCTGGTTTATAAAGCTGCCACCCTACTTTAAGAGATATGTCATTTTACAGGTTTAGCTGAGCACAACCTAGGTAGGGTGGGATTTATCCTGCTCAGGTGCTTGCAGCATGAACACTCATGGTTTTATTTTAGACAGGCCACCCATCTTATAGTTGTGTCTTTGAAACAAATGGGAAGTTGTCCTCTCACCAAACAACAGGTCCCAGTACAGTGTGAGGCTACACTGGAGCAGAAGCCTTGAGGGTGAAAGAGAAAGGGAACTGGTGCTGGTGCTCTCTCCATCCTTGTCCACAAAGCAGTTACTACCCTGAACTGTACTAACACTTGGTAATTTATCACCTTCATAGCTATGATTTATTCAGCGGAATAGTGCAGAGAAGTGATCTATAAACTCCATGGACAAGGGCAGTTTCCCCCTTTCCTGTATTATTTCCAGCTGTCTGTATCAGTTCAGGGCTTTACTGCACGGATTTACATCTGGTTCTTATTGTGGGAATGATGTCTGGAGCTGGCTGAACTCCTGGCAGTGCCCTGAGCCATCACTCCCACAACATGAGCACATCTTTTGTACAAAAATACATACTTCTCCTCATGTCAAAGGATCATCTTTCAGTTCCATCATGTGCCTTTTTATTGCTGCCTTACAAGGAAACGAGCAACTTCATAAATCATCTCCATCTTTATCACTGATCTTTTTCTCTCTCTCCATCTGTATGATTCCTCTGCTCCACTTTACCAGGGATGAACAAACCCCAGAAGCTTCCTCTCTAAAGGATGGTGTATTTTCCTGGTTTAGTCCTTCGACTTCCACACATCTGGAGCCTGGATTTCAAAGGAGTTCAATATCCCCAGATAAACTTCAGTGAAACTTGGGAACTCTTTGCTGCTACAAACTTGCTGTCAAACCCAAACAGCACTCCCTGACCTCTGGTTTGTGAGGAAGCCTTGCAAGCACCAGTGAACTGCCATGATGGATGGCATCAAGATGTCTTGCATTAGCTTCATCTTCACTTGGCTCTGCCAGAAGTGCAGATGTGAGCGAGGAGGGAGCCTTGCTGCAGACAGCCTCCGTCAGCAAGGGCTTTTTTATGGCTGGTCCAGTCATCAAGCTTCCTAACACATGATAAATGGTTCAGGAGGTGCTGGAGCACTTCCAGCAGCAAACCTTCAGTCCCTTGTTTATTCTTCCCTCACATCTGTGTCATTCTGCTGTCTCAGCAGAGCCAGTTCTCGAGTTGGTCTGGTGCATGCGAGAGGAGGATGCTCTCCTGTGCTGCTGATGGCTCTGCCTGCCTGCACTGGGTGGACATGGTGGGAACTCTTCACACATTCCCTGAGCACACACAGCTCTGGGTTTAAGTTTCAGCTGTAGCTCCTGACAAGTTCTCCTGCCCTGAGTAGGAGCCTTGCTATTTCTGCTTTGCTTGAAATAAGTGAAACCACATGTGTTCAAAGCAAGGATCTGCTGCCAATCTGTTCCACACATTCTAGTACTTTCTGTGTTCTCTATGTTTGTATCAATGCAGCCTCCTACTTTGCCTGCTGCTGAGGACCAGCATCTGTGGGCCATCCCTAGATATGTCAAGATCTTTTTCCTGAGAGAGCAAAATCTGATAGCCAAGAGAATAGGCAACCATTGAAATATAGAATGGTTTGGGTTGGAAAGGACCTTAAGATCCTCCAGTTCTAACCCCTGCCACGGGCAGGGACACCTTCCACTGGAGCAGCTTGCTCCAAGCCCCTGTGTCCAACCTGGCCTTGGACACTGCCAGGGATGGGGCAGCCACAGCTTCTCTGGGCACCCTGTGCCAGCACCTCAGCACCCTCATAGGGAAGAGCTTCTGCCTTATATCTAACCTGAACTTTAAACGGAAACCCTGTTTCAGTTTGAACCCATCTCCCCTTGTCCTGTCGCCACAGTCCCTGATGCAGAGTCCCTCTCCAGCATCCTTGTAGCCTCCTTCAGATACTGGAAGCTGCTCTGATGTCTCCACACAGCTTCTCTTCTATGGAGTACAAGTGTCTTGGCACCTACCAGAGCCAGACGTTTAGGTGTACTTTTACCTGCAGCCAGGATCGATGTCCTGGAAAAGTCCCCATACCTATAAAGCTGTGTGAGCTGTTTTGAAGGTTTTAGCCTCTGTATCTGTTTAAAGAAGGATATGGTTTTATCAGAGAGTGGGCAAAACCAAGAAGTTCAAACCAGAATCTAAACTGCTCTGAAATCTGAGCTTTACTCCCCCTCCACGAAGAGGGCATTCAACACTGTTCTTAGTTACACATCCCATCACAGCCACAACATTACAAGTGGTTGTGTTACTGCAGCTTAGTAGTGACTGCCTGATTACTAATCTCAGAGCTGAAGATGTGAGGTCAAAGGCAGCTTTGGCAGCAGTGCCCGGAAGACAGTGGATTTTAGGAGCCTGAGAGCAGGAATTCAGGCAAGCAGCAGCCTAGAGACCATGGCCTTCAGGAGAGCAGATGCTGAGTTGTTCAGGAAACTGGCAGGCAGGATCCTGCAGGAAGCTGAGTGGAAAGGAAAGGGAGCCCAGGAGACCTGATTGATTTCCATGGACAAGGCACAGGCATGTAAGGAAGGATCTCCTGCTGTACAAGAACATGAGCAGGTGAGGAAAGAGGCCAGCTTGGCCGAGCAGGCTGCTCCTGGTTGAACTTCAATGCAAAAAGGGAGGTGGGAAGGGACAGGCTCTCACGAAAGATCATGGGAACAGGACCTGAGCAAGTAGGGATGGAGCTGGGAAAGCCCAAGCTCACCTGGAGTTGGAACAAGTGCGAAATATGCAGGTCAGCAAGGACTGGTGTAGATACATTAGCAGCAAAGCAAACTGGTGGCCTGCTGCTGAATGGGGTGGGCAACTTAGTGGGACCAGGGCATGGAAAAGACTGGCCTATGGGTCTCCAAAGGTGGCATTATGGGCCTCCTTTGCCTCAGTTTTCTGCTGGCAAGGTTTGCTCTGAACCTGCCAAGTCCCCAGCTTAGTGGCAGTCAGAGAAATGCTTCACTCAGCACACTGGAAGATTCAGTTATGGACCATTTAAATCAAGAAGATGGGACTAGCTGGGCTGCATCTATGTGCATGGTGCAGATGTGTGCAGGTAATGAGTTTAATACGCAGGTATGAATGTAGTGATTTTGCCTGTTTTCTGCAGCTCTGGCTGTTATCTGAGTGGAACCAGGTAGTGCAGACCAGGACTAGGGATCAGTCAGCCTTGAAGCTCACAAGCACTTAGGTCTTGGCTTTTAAGTGGCACCTGCTTCTGAGTGACTGAATCACATCATGTCCAAAGGTGACATATTTCCACTGCCAGAACTATTAGCAAACACAGGATGTTTTAAAACACAAGGAATGTCTCAAATCCTGTTCATGTTCTGTGATTCATCAGTTTTACTCCTAAATTTCACTCAAACTGGGGACTGGATTTAGAATGACCAGCACAGGATTCCCGCTTGCAGTCGAAGAAACCAATGCGGTTTCTGTTTAGGTCAGGGCAAATCAGAGTTAATGGATGTGGGTGGAAGCCTTTTGAGTAGGCTGTCCTGGTCTTGTATTTCAGACCACAGATTTGAAGCTGCAAATCTCTCCGGCCATCTCCTCCGGGTTCATGGGACAATGTCTGTGGCCACAAGAGTATTCTCTGGTCTCATTCCTGTTGGCAGTGATACTGAGATGATGTAGTAGCTCACAAATACAGTATTAACATAGTCATTTTAGGAAGTTGTTGTGTATCAGCACTAACAGGCCACAGTGGTGCTCCTCCTGTGATAAGCAGAGGGAAGTGCAGTTTTATTTAACTCTTCCTTTAAAGACTATGTAAATGGATCCCTCTTATAGAGCACCTTGCAAAGTTACACTCCTGAATCATGTGTCTTCCAGATGTATGAACAAACACTTCCCATCACAAAGAAAAGGTAGTGAACACTGAAACCTTGCCAGCTGCTCTGAAAACCTGAGCTTTCCCATTTCAACTGCCTCCCACAGCTAGAAAGGATGAAGTATTGTCTGTGCCTCACAAGTCCCCTTTACAAGAAAAGCTAAACTCTGTCTTGTGTTGAGGCGCTGGCATAGGGTGCCCAGAGAAGCTGTGGCTGCCCCATCCCTGGCAGTGTTCAAAGCCAGGTTGGACACAGGGGCTTGGAGCAAGCTGCTCTAGTGGAAGGTGTCCCTGCCCGTAGCAGGGGTTGGAGCTGGAGGAGCTTTAAGGTCCCTTCCAACCCAAACCACTCTGGGATTCTATGATTATGCATGGAAGACATGGAAGAGAAGTGCTTACCAGTTTTTTGAGCCCCCCTACACATCCTGGGGCTGGGACCTAACCCCAAAACTATCAGTGCAGTCACAACAGGGACAAGTACAGTCCCCCTAGTTTGGAACTGCTGTATATAAGACTGCACCTCTCTGCTTTCTCTCCCACTCCAGCCTCTCCTCTCCTAAAGTCCTGTTCGTCTCTCATGTCTTTGGGGAAGAAGGGCTCTATAGAGCAGTCCGGGCAACTGAACAAAGCAGCCTGGAAAGCAGTCTTCCACAAAAGGATCCCTCTTTTCCCCAGCATCTGCCTCCCTCCAGCCCAGGAGGCTGCCACTGAGGAACTTCACAGCCCACGGAAGGTGCTGCTCTTGCCTCAGCATGCAAACAGTCCCCAAGGATGGTGCTCTCCCACCATCAGAGCAAAGCTTTTGGGAGTCACAGGAATGACTCAAGTCCTGCACAGGGCCCAGTCCTGTGTGACTGGGGTATATTTGAGGAAGAGCTGAGATCCACTGACACCCTCTGAAGGCAGCTGGCCATGTTACACCTTGCAGAGTAGGCTCTTCACTGTGTGCTGTCCTGTCTCCCTGCTCTGTTTGTAGCATGATTAAGAGGCTGGTTCCGGCTTTGGAACCACGGAATTGCCTGAGCCTGGTTGATAGATACTTTGGTGCTGAAGTTACTATTCCCAGGAAATGTCTTTGCTCCAGGGATAATCCTGAGCTTCCTCAAGCATTCAAGGCAATACATCCTCCCTCCTTTAAGCCCTGAGCAGGCATATACAGTAATCCTAGGCTAGGTAATGAACTGGAGAACTGGGCTTGCTCTGCCCTGAACAGTGTACTCAATGTAGGTAATACAATACAGTTGTTTAGTTAAGAAAATAAGCCCAGTGATAGCTTAGCAAGGGAATAGCAAGCTCCTAATCCATAGCTTTTACATCAAACATCAATTCTACCTGCTCCCTAGAGCTCTGTAGTGTTCAGGTGGTGATGGCCTCTCCTTTCCCCAATAACATGGTCACAAACATCCCTTGCCAGGGTAGGTGTGTTTGAAGATGGCTTTGTCACTTACAACCTGACAAAGTCTTTCCTGAGGAGGGACGTGGGTCCTGAGTGCAACAGCAAAGCCTCGACCTGAAAACCAATGTACCCAAACATACAGGACCCTGTGCCCTAACGCCATGAGCAGGAGAGAAGCCTCAAAGTAAAACACTGGATTTATGGGGTGGGGGCACCTTCCTTGGGCCATTAGATGTTAAAAGTCACATTGGGAAGGCTGGCAGTTGGCAATGCCATTAAACCCTGCAGTTTACTGAAGAGACGGCAGGGAAGGCTCAGAGGCTGATACAGGAAATCAGAGCTGTGATAGAGGGACCTATACGGGCTGGGGGACCCCCAGCTTTTCTATGTCATACCCTCTCTCCCTTGCTCCCACAGTACTAAGATGTATCACCTGAAGGCACAGTCTGCACAGTGGGCCAACATGTGTTTTCCTTCCCTTGCTTCTTATTTTAACAGTACCAGTGATTTCCTAGACTCCTTCTCCCACATTGGGAAATCCTGGTCCTTGGTTCCCAGCTCCCAAAGCAAGGGATGTCAGATGAGGAAAGCTCCCATGCAGAGCCAACGGGAGCAGAGAGTGGGGCCCAAACAGCCACAGGGCTTGGCAGAGCCACCCTGTCCCCTCCACAGGGCCTATCCCAGCTCACTCACTGCCCACAGGAGGATTGAGACTGGCACAAGCTCTGCAGCTACAGGCACACAAAGCCACACTGCTGCCTTGTAGCAGCACTGGGGAACTCCATTGAGAAGTGCCCATCTTATGTCTGAGGCATGCTCCAGACTGCAAAGGTAGTGTCAGAAATACCCATCTGAGAAACAAAGGAAAGCTTCTGTCCGGTTTATGCAGTTTTCCACCTGCATTTCCTTTGGGGCGTCTCATTTACAAAGATTTGTGATGTTTAGGAATGACTGTAAATGGTTTTCAGCCCAGCCCAGCAATTCTGTTGCTTGAGCCTTGCCATGGTCATAGGAAGGATGGTGATGGTCCATTCAGTCACCCCAGAATCACCAAGCAAGTGTCTCCAAGGACACGTGGTGAAGCTCACTGGGAAGCTGGAGCAAGCAACCTACCCCCTGGCGCCTTAACAGGGCAGCAGCAACAAATAAGCTTGTGCTTCACATGATACCAAATATAAAGTTGTCCAAAATCCTACTCATTTTTCCCTCTCACCCATTACAGTCCCATGCTCCTCCTACTCATTCATGTTGAGAACTATATTTAAGGGTTCTGGATTGATGCCAATGGAACAATCATCAATAAATCAGTTTTCCTCTGTCATCAAGTCAGGCTGCTGGGTTGTGCTTTACACCAACACCCCCAGAGACCCTGGGGGGCTCCTAAGGCCTGCAAAAGGCTCTTAATGCAAAGAAAGTCACATATCCCATGTAACAGGGAACTTATGGGGAGTTTCCACAGAGGTCTGTGTTGCCAGCATTAAAATCTCAGAGGTCTATGAAGTGGCCATGCTGACAACCACTGGCACAGAGGTTAAGGCAGCAGCACAGTGTTTTGTGCTAACACAAATCCCCATCTAGGGCTTGAATTCTGAGCTGAAGATGATGGAAGCAGCTCCACGAGACACGGCCTGTCTGCAAGAGTCACTCACTCTACACATGTAACTGCTTCAGAGAGAAACCCACGCAGAGCTACAAAGCCATGAGAGACCTTGGAGTATTTCACTGGCAGAGTTCAGTCTATGATGAGGATGCAGAGGTTTCTGTGTACCCTCTGTTCTAGGAAAAGCAGAATGTTTCCGCTAGCATCAGGAGGTGGTTTGGCTGTGCTGGAATGAGATGGCATTAGAAGGGGATGTTCTTGCTACTGGTAATCTCTCTGGAACCAAGGAAATGAGAGACTTCAGTCCCTTTCTCCTCAAAAACCATTCTGAAAGGTGCACTATTTCCTGGATGACTCAGTTCCTTCAAGGTAACACATAATGACTTTATAATGGCACAATCATTGCGGCCTATTTGTTGGTGGAAAGAAAAGGTAACTATGTCCTAGAGAAACAGCAATGAAAAGGCATTGGAGGCACAGCATCAGAGACATGTTTGCAAGCTGCTTCAGAGGGAGAAATTGTTCCCTGCCTCCTGTTTACAGCCAAGGCTCCAGCGCTCCTGCCCCAGGCAGCAGGAAGGGTGGGGTTTGCTTCAGTACCCTGGGGAATGTCTTTGGCTTGGCCTTCAGTTCAAACCCAGCCTCACTTTGTGCACTGAGCACGTTGCTGGGCCTCAAAGGGGACCCATGGGAGCACCATTTGCTGCCACCACTTCCTTTTCCCAGTGCTACAGTGACACGGGCTGGTCTCATCCACTCCAATGTCCCAGCAAGGCTTCCCTGAGTCCCATACAGCTGCACCTGCACATGCAGATACCACGCTTCCCAAAGAAGGTGGCACTTCTGATCCTTGTTCCTATTTATCCCGGTGGTTAAACTCACAGTGTGCAGGGAGAACAGGATCAGGGCCCTGAGATACACCCCTAGTGAAGAAAACCAGAGTGTGAAGCTCATGCAGGCCCGTCCTTCCTGGGACGTGCTGCCAATACCAACTGCCAAAGGTTCATCAAACCCTTCTTGGCAAGTAAGTGCTGACATGCCAAAGCTGCCATTGGGTCATTAATCCCACATGCACAGATTCCACAGGGAACAGGGTAGTGCCCAGGATGTTCTGGAATTTAAGAAATGAAGCAGCATTTTCAATTCCCTTTGCCTTTTCACATAGTTTTTAATGAAGTCTGCAAGGACTGGGCTGCATTTTCTGCCCATCACATTGGCAGCTGCCACAGATACTCCTGTCACTGGTTTTCCTCCTGCATTTAGGGCTTTCTGGAATACAGTAACAGGGAGAAATGATGCTGGTTTTACCACTGCTTCCCTGGGGATAGTAATGCAGCTAAATCTGCCTGACCTCCCACTTCCTTCCATGCCCTTTCCAGGCACAGCAACCCACTGGTGGCCTAGGAGGGCAATGAGTGGCTGATCTCTGTGAAAGGGAACTGGCCACACATGGCTGGATGGAGCCACTGGGGAGGGTCAGCAAGGCCTGGGGGCTGACTCCTGAATCAGAAATAGGGAGGGAAGTGTGTGGCAACTCGAGATGGAGACTGAGGCTGTGCTGAAGGACTGAGAAATGAGAGAAAGGGTTTATCCCCTTTGGAGATGTGACACCAGGGGACATGCTGAGCAGCAAGCTCGAGTGAGAGGCAGAACAAAAGGTGCTTTGTAAGTCAAGAGGCTGCAGTGTAAGAGGAATCCTGTTCCCTGCTCACCTTGGCTTTGTTGTCCATGGTGACAGCCAGCTGCATCCTCTTCCCCATCCTGAAGGTGAACATATGATCTGCTTCCTCCTCCTCTTCGTCTTCCTCACTGCCGATGCCGAACACAGGGCTCGTAGTACAGGGGCTCACCCATTTCTCACTCACCACCCTTTTATCCTGGAAAGTGGAATCATTTCCATTAGGAAATCCAGACCCTTGGCTCAGTGATGGGATTCCCTTCCCCAGACACACCTGCACACACATGGGGAGCCCAGCTACAGCCAAGGCAGTCTTGCCCCAAGGAGGCTTTCCGCGCATGGCGCGGTGCCGTGACATTCCTTAGGGAACAAGGGGCTCCTTGTCTGCTAAGCACCAAAACCCACAGTTACAGCGGGTCTGCAAAATCCTTTGCACTTACAAATCTGACATTCAGGCTAAAATGCCAGAGTTATAGGAAACAAATGTCATCCTCATCTCTTTCTGCAGCTGAGTTAGATCGGGAATGCCTAAGTCCTGATGGAGACGGCTTTGGAAGCCAAGGGGATGGCTCCTGAAGGTGCTGCTCACCATCGAGAGGGCTGGGCTATCTTGTCCATAGTGTTCAGTCTGGGTAATTGCATCTTTCAGGTCCTGTATGAGAGAAAAATGTGTGCAACAGTGCACCTCTGGAGAGAGGCAGGGGCTGGGCATGGCTGAGACATGAGCACTGTGCTCGCCTGGATACAGGAACCAGGAATGCTGCATGGAAGGAGGGTGGGCTGCCTCAGTGAGCTCCACTCCGGCTCTGGCAAAGGAGGTTAAAGCAGGAGTGTTGGGTGGTTTACTGGCTCACCAGGCCCCACACTGCCAGGAGGGGGGACAGGGCTGGGCAGACACAGGTTTGGCCCAGTTGGGAAGGAAGCCTGTGACCCAAAGCCTTTGCCCCACTTGTGGGAAGCCCCAAAGCAACCAAGGGCTGCTTGCTTTGCTCACCCACAAAGCCTGAGGAGACCATGACCTTGCCCAGCCTACAAGCATTCCTAGAGGCATTCCTGACGCCTCCAGTGACACACATACACCTCATATGCTCTGCCTATGTATCTGCAGTGATGCTGACACCAGGGACCCAGCCAGAGCCTGTTCACACACTGGTTCATTCACCTGTGAATTCCATGTGCTTGGCTGCAGGAGCCTGGGCATGGCTGGAAGCTTGTGTGCATCAGCTAAAACCACCCTGAGCACACACCTCTGCAGAGGTTTCCCATCCTTCTGCAAGGGTCTACGAGCTATGTCCTGTGCCTGACAGAGCTTTGTGGTGGCTCCTTCAGAAATGCTGCGGGAGTGAGAGCTGGCCCGTGGTGACAGAGGCAGCACTTACATTGTGAGCTTTGGTGATGGTAATAGTGAGTCCATCCTGCTTGGGTCTCCTGGAGGTAACAGCCATTCCCTCCTGCTCAGCTCGCTTTTTGTCCTCTTCTATTTCCTGAAACACACATATATCCTTATCATCAGCCTGTACCTGCACGTCTACAGGTGTCGTCCCTTTTCCTGCTTAGGATTTCTCCTAAATGGCTCCACACCTCCACCTCTAAAAGGGAGAGGATCAACCTGTGTCCCATTTATGTGCCCTTGGAAGGGGCCACAAATAGCCATGACCTGCTTTACCTGTCCCTGTGCCACAGGTAAGCCTCTTGTTGACTCAGAGCATTCACTGTGGTCTCAGCACAGGGCACAGGGGTCCCTTCCTGACACACAGAGAAGATGATCAGTGTGATATTCGGAACAGATTAGGAATAGGATAGGAATAGGCTTGCAGAAAGGGAGGGTGTGCACAGAAGCCATGGTTCCTAGGCCAGTGTGGGGCCACAGCATCATCTGTGGCCATGGGAAGGTGGCTGAGATCTGGCCATCTACGCAGCAGCCTCTTCTAGAAGCCAAGTGCTGGTGGGAGGTGGGTAGCATCTCATACAGGAGTGAGAGTTCCTCTCCCCCAGCTGCTTGTGACATTCAACCAGAGCTTTCCACTACGCACCAGTTTTTGCTGCCATCAGGAAAGGTCCAAAATGGCTCCTATGGAAGCAAGGGAAATGTCTCCTAAGCAAGACCCAGCCCCAGCCCCACTCAGTCTCAGCCCTGGCTCCAACACACAAAGTGTGCTCAGGGGGTTTGGGTTCTTTGCCAGACTCCAGGCTGCCCACCCAGCCAGCAAGTGCTAAGGAGCCCCTCATGCCAAGGGGCCTTGGGCACAGGCAGGAGAACATCCTAGATGAGCCAAGGGGAATCCTTCTGCCAGGAGCATCCTCAGGCTGCCCTACTCTGTACCGACATATGCAGACATTAAACAAATCCAGAGAGAGCTCTGGGTTAGCACAGTGTCACCCAAACCAGCTCATAAAAGCCAGGCTGGATATCTCCTGCATGCCTTGGCCAAGAGTTAGGGTTAGGGATCAGGCAGGATCAGAAACCAGGGGGTGCAGCTGGAGTACTTCCTCCTAATCCAGGGTAAAGGTGCAGTAACCAGCAGGCTGCTAAAGCCTTGATTTGCCTTCAGCTTCCCTCTTTTTCATGGAATCTCTTTTGGAGACCTCTGTGCTCCACAGAAATGGCCAGGGAAGAGCTTCAATTCATACTACTGCCCTGACAGGGAAGATAAACCCATCAAATGTATTGGGGATGCAATCTCCTATGCATCCAAGAGGATAAACATGAGATGCTGGAAAGGACAGATGTGGAAAAGTCAGGAGAATAGGAGATGAAGGGCTGGGAAGTGTGGTGCAGACAGAGGAAGACAGGAGGGTGAGAGGAGGTGCTGTAGCAGCAAGGCACGCATTGGTGGGCCTGCTTTCCAATGCAATTCCAGAGCCCTGGCTAACAGAGCTCTGCCCACCTGCTCCAAACGCCTCCCCATGTAAAAATGTCGTCTATTGAACAGTCCCCCAATGCTGCTCACCATGTCCTTCACTCTGTGAGCTGGGGACTCCAAAATAGAGCTGGGGAAGGCCGGAGCCTCCAGACTCACCTGGTACCTTCGTATGAGCGCTTCGTTCTTCTTCCGCAGGGCCAAGATTTTCTTGTCGAGCTCCACATCTTTCTGCTCTTTCTTCCTGAGCACTGCATCCTCCACAGCTGCATCCTGCAACAGGAGCAGAAGAGCTCTTCTCAGTCATCGCAGCAACGGCGTGAAACCTGCTCCTTCTCTTTGTACAGGGTGGGCAGTGAAAGAGTCTTTCCCCATCACTTCTCCCCTTGGTCCTCCATTAGAAAGAATATGTATGTTGCAAATAGACCTTTTCCTGACAGAACTGACCTTTTCTTCTGTTCAGCACTGAGATACTTAGGGCAAAAAGCTGATGTCCCTCTCTGATGGCTGGCAGTGGGCTCCAGAGTTAACACATGGCTTGGCTGCACACAGTAACACCACCTCTCCCTGCTGCTGGTTCAGGTGCTCCCAGGCACATCAGTATCACATTTACATTCAGCCAGCACCTTGGTTACCACAGGGAACAACAAATTGGAGCTTTTCAATTCCAGTGACAGCACTGTCTAGTGACAATTAATGCTGATGAGGATGGACTCACTGCAGCAGCTGATCCACACTGTCCAGACTCTGCCTGGTGCTCGCATGAGGAGCAAGAGGCGAGGCTGAGCTCTCCAAGGCACTACAGGTTTATTTTTAAACAGTGGGTTTGTGCTGGCCTTATCAGCATGGCATCTGCATGAGGCAGAGAGCTCATGTTCCCTCTCCTGCACTCACACAGAGAGCTGGGTAAGATTAAGTGAGACTGAGGAGGGGAGGAAAGAAACCCCAAATCTCAGCAGGCTGCTTTGCTAGCATCTCAACTGTGACCACCAACAGGTTACCCCCATCTGCTGCCTACACCACTGGGTGCTGAGCAGGGCATCTGCAGGAACACTGCAGCAAATCCAGCTGCTGTGCACAATGCATATTGCCCACAGAGCCAGGGAAGTCTGGAGGAATCAAGATGCAAATGGAATGAAAGCATCAGCCATCTGCCTACAACTGGATGTTGCTCCTGCAGGTTGTCTCCCTATGAAGTGGAAACAGCCAGCGTGTGGTGGAGAGGCGCACTGATGGTCCCAAGAGGTGGTGAAGATGTTCATGTGTCCTAATGTCCTCTGGGGTCAGCATTGCCTCCCCTGTGGCACCGCACATCCCACCTCCATCCTCACCCTGGAGCTCTCGAGGTCTCTGGGGATGGTATCAGACCCTGCTCCAGGACACCTCACCCCAGCCATAACCCATGGGCAGGGAGAGGGACCTGCCCAGGGTCAAGCTGTGCTCGCGATGCATTGGCAAGGCATGGGTTTTGCCCATCCCTGTTGGTTTCCCATCAAATTCCTCATAAAACCACCAAGAGCCTCAAGAGAATTGTTGGTTTCCCTGTTTCCACAGGAGCAAATCCCCTGTGAGTGAGCACTTCTGCTCCTGCTGTGCCCATTCCAAGGGCTAAATCCTTGCAGCACCCTCCATCCATCTATTGAATCCAATGCATTCAATGCTGGGAAGAGCTTCTGCACAGGCAGGAGGGGTTTTTCCTTCATTAATCATAACATAGCATCTGTGACCTCCTTAGGGACGGATCTGTCAGGAGCAGCAGTGGCACTTGGGGACATGGGATACCCATCTGATACCCGCAGTGCACTGGGTAAGCCAGGAGCCAGCCTCGGGCAGTAGTTAAGGTGCTCACAAAGCCCTTCTCCTGGGAAAGGAGGGTTTCTCCTGGAGACCTCAGCTGCCTTTTGCTTAGTCCTAATTGGGTCACCATAGGGAAAACTGGAGCAGCAGAGATCCAGAGGATGGGATGGAGGGCACTGTCAAACCCAGCCCTTCTTAACCACATCAAACATGCAGTGAGAAGCTCGAGGCTTGAAGGCAAAGAGTGAAACCACAGAGGCTGTAGCCCAGGGGGAGGGAAAAGCTTTGACTGTGCTCTGTGTTCCCGGTTACCTTTGTGAGCTCTATCCACTGATGTACAGGGGTTCCAGCCCCCTGAAGATGTGTGTGTTCAGTGTGCCAATGCATCAAGTGAGGTGGAATTAGGGGTTGAGAACCCAACCTTCAGTTACTTGTGTGTCACGTAGCATTTTGCCAGGATGGGAACATCCAGCCCAAGATTTTAGATGAGCTGCAGGAATCACCTCCTTAACATGGGGAGGTGCTCAGCTACCTGAGAGATGGGCACCAAGGAAGAATGTGGCTATGCCTGATCAGCTGCCCTTTAGAAACTAATTCCAGGTAATGTGTGGGAATCCATTGGGGCTGGCAGCAGTCCTCTTCCCAAAGCATCACAGGCTCCTGGGAACCAGGGCTGCAAACCGTCCCCTTGTGTGAATGGGATAGATCCCTTCAAAGGAAGGGATCCAGCTGCTGAATCACAGCACATCCCTGCAATGCTGGGTCTGCCTTTCATAGAATCCTAGGCTGGTTTGTGTTGGAAGGGACCTTAAAGCTCCTCCAGCTCCAACCCCTGCCACGGGCAGGGACACCTTCCACTAGAGCAGCTTGCTCTAAGCCCCTGTGTCCAACCTGGCCTTGAACACTGCCAGGGATGGGGCAGGCCCATTTCCAGGGCTTTACATTAAAAAACCCCAAAGCTAAACAACATCAACTGTGATCTGAGCTTCACCTGCACAAAATAAGGCCAGGGATGGGGGAGAAGTCTGCCTAGGTCATGTTCTTTGGAGAAAGGGGCCTCAAGGTTGCAAACGTGATACCATCACAGAGGATTGTCAGAAGTCAGAGAGGGGAAAGGCAGAGGAACCAGCTTGCTAAAGCAGCCCTCAGATCGACACAAGCTCATCTTCCCTCGTGTCCCCAGCAAGGGGTATTTAATCATAACCCTTGCTGAGAGCTGCTCTGCAGGACACAGGCATTTGTGCTCAGGTGGGACATCAGGGACATTGAAACCAGCACACAGTCTCCCGCTGGACAATGGGATTTTGTCAAGGGCTGTGGGAGCAGGAAATGCACTTCTGCATTGCCATCAATCCCTGGGGTACAGGACAAGTGAGTGTGGTGTGCACGAGGGTGGATACACTTCCATGGCCTCTTTGCAAGGCTGATTAAAGCCCAATTCAGTGTTTACCTGAACAGAAGCTATTCTGTGAGCACTAAATTGGCAGGTTTGCTGTTTGCTCAGTGCTGGGGTGTTGCCTCGTTGAGGGTGGGATCAAAGCGGTGCATGGCCTCAAACACACCCCTTTCATCTTCAGATTCCTTTGAAGGAAGACCGACAGAGCTGTGGGCTCAGGAGGGATTTAACAGTTCCTGCAGAGATTGTATTCGTGCTCTGCTCTTTCCAAAGGCAGATGATGGAACAGCTCTGTCAGGCTGTTCCCAACACACAGGGCTGCACATTTGTGAGCGTTTTGTCTACGCTGCAACACAGCTTGGGGGGGGGGGGGGGTGTCTTTCCGTTTCCAGCTGGAAACCAGTCACTGGAAGGGAAGTTTTGCTGCTATTCAGCACTTCTCCTCCCCTTTACTAATGAAAACATTGAGGTATTTCTCTGTGCATGATCTGTTTCAGCAGACACTGGGAGCTGTGGATGAGGGGAGGTCCCTTCCCATGCATCCAGGGCTAGAAGCAGCCACTCTGCCTGCAGCAGCACCATGCAGCAGCTCCCAGGGGATCACCCATTGTATGGTTCAGCCAAGTCAGCGTTTGCTCACCCGCTGCCACCGCTCTGAGCCAGCTGATAACAGGGGACGCGCCCTGTCCTCTGCTTCTGGAACCAACCTGCTACCCCAGCCCAGGCTGAAGCTGATGCTCGGGGTGAAAAGTGGCCACACTGTGCCCTCCCAAGAGCAAAGCTCTTCGGGGAGCCAAGGCGCCCGTATGTCCCAGCGACACGAGGGTTATAAATGGCTTTGGCAGCACAAGCGCACGATGGCTTTGAAAGCAGCTGAGCCCGATGCCTCCTGATTGCAAAGTGAAGGCACAGAACGAGAGGCCTCTTTCTACTGCAACAACAACTGTCACAAAAGGAGAAACAGAGGGAGAGGGCCTCGTGCTTCGATGAACTGACGCCATCTCGTCCTGTCATGCCCCTCTCACGGGCACTGCATACACATACACACAGAGTGCAGCTCGGGGGGCTGCAGGAGTCCTCACTCCAGCTCGGCTCTGTGTTTTCCCACACCCTTCTCCCATCTCCTGTTCTTGGAGGCAGCAGGGTTGGGAAAGCGAGAAAGGCAGCAGGAGGAGGCAGGGAAGAGGAGAGAGGAGCGCGGCCCGTCGCTAATGCTCCTCTGCGTAAGCAAACGCATCCGCTGTCTTTAAGACATATCCTCTGGCTTGACAGCTGCTGCTGCCAGCTCTGCCAGGACAGGCAACATCCAGCTCCGCCGCGGCTTGTGTCTGACACCGACCCCGGCCTCCCACCGTGTCCTGCGCCCCCCGCCATGGACACACAAAGCTCAGCACCGCAAACCCCCCCCAGCACCCGCGGTGCCGCCCGGCTGCGCTGCTCCCGGAGCCGGCCGGCGGCCAGCGAGGAGGGAAACAACAAAGGCGCAGCCAGGGCCAGGCCCCCCCCGAGGGCAGGCACAGCGCGTCCCGGTGCGGAGAGGGCCCCCAGCGCCCCGCGCCCCTCCCGCGCCCCCCGAGGCAGCACTCACAGCTCGGTGCATGGTGGCCATCGGCGGCGGAGCGCGGCGGATTCCAGCGCAGAGCTAGAAGGGGAGAGCCATCAGCCGGCCTTTCTCCGCACTGGTTGCACAGCACACAAGATCATGTTTTGATTACAAAAGCCTGTCTGGGCTGCCAGCCAAGAGCACTGGCTGCCTAATATACCAAGCACAGACGGGGTCTGGAGTGCCTGTGTCCTCCGCTCCAACCTCACTCTCTTTTTAAAAGAAACACTCCCCCTTTCCCCCCCCCCCCCCCCCCGGCTCCTTTTAACTTCCTGATGCCACAAGCCCCGGTTCAAAGTGGGAAAAGCCAGGAGGACAATGAAAAAGGGAGCAGGCAAACAGCTTGACTTCACTCGGTGGCCATTCATGGGCTCTGGGTATTTGTTATGCACGGCCAGTTGCATGCCTGGCAGGGGATAGGGATAATATCTGGGGTCCTGAATGGCTCCTGGGTGTGAGGATGTGCGTGAGCCTTCCTGGGGAAACAAGAGCTGGGTTTGCCTTTTTCTGCTGGATTGCAGTATTCATTGGGAATGATTTCCCTGCTTTCCAAACGTGCCTTTCCTGCAGAGAGGGAGCAGAAGCAGTGCTCTGGGTGGGCATTGCCAGCCCACGCCGTGAAGCATGTGGTCAAAGGAGAGAGTCCACTTGTGGGTCCCCATCTGAAAGCTGCCAGGATGATCTCCAGAAAAGTAACAATGATGAGGCTTTGGGAGAGCAGGCAACGTTCATATAATATAGAATATTAGATATATGATACTGTGGCTGCCCCATCCTTGGCAGTGTTCAAGGCCAGGCTGGACGGGGCTTGGAGCAACCTGCTCTAGTGGAAGGTGTCCCTTCCCATGACAGGGGGTTGGAACTGGGTGAGCTTTGAGGTCCCTTCCAATGCAAACCACTCTGGGATTCTAGGATTCATCTGCTGCCTCTTGGGTTGCCACACTCAAACCTGCATCTCAGCGCCGTGTCCTGGCTGTGCCCCATGTTCCCCTCTCAGTGAAGTCTGGCTGCCCCTTTCTTCAGCTTCTGATGGGCCCAAGCAACACACAACCAGGAGGTGGAGGCACACAGGGGAATATTGTTGCCCAAGGACTGATGCACATCCCAACCTTAATGAGAGCCCTGCTGTGTTTGTTATGGGAAAACCCACTGGATCAGGCCCACTGGTGGTACCTATCCCCTCTAAGAGCTTTGTGCAGGTCAACTGCTCACAAAATCCACGATGCTCAACCTGAAACCCAGCGTGGTTCAAAGGAAGCCTTCAAAAGCCTTTGAAAAGCTCTGGATCTGGTCCCTCCCCTGTGCATAGCTCTGGCTATGGGACCTCAGGGCTAAGGCACTAAAGGAGCTGGAAGGGTGGCTTCGTAAAGGAGCTTAGAGGAAAAGAGTGACCCATATGAATTAGCAGCTACTCAAATGATGAAAGGAAATGGAACCCATCCCCCAGGCAGTGCCTATGGGTTCAGGCTTGAGGAAGGACATGGAAGACCCTGCTGTGGATGGAAAACTGGGAAAAAGACACAAGAGCTTTGCTGGACCCCAAGTGCTTGTCAAGAGGTTTGTGATGGAGAAGCCTATGCAGGAGGCGCAGAGCCATGAGGGGCTTTTCCTCGCTGTGGGAACACAGGGGAGCTGGGAGGATGGTGTTGCTTTGGGGTTTCCAAGCTGGCATAGTTCCTAGCGAGTGTGGAGTGATGGCCCAGTTTTGGCTGTCTGGTGGCTGCAGGGATAAGGCCAGCTCTGGGAGATGCTGCATGGCTGAGACAGGGAGTCAGTGTCCATGGAAAGACTTTTTCCAGTGATGAGGCATTATCCTGGTGGCCTCATCCCTGGGACTGCATCCCTACACATGCTGCTAACACCCAGTCCCAGTTAAAACAGACACCCACACCATTATCCCAAATACCAAGGCCAGGTTCCTCATGCAGTGCAGGGTGAACCCCATGTGCAGGGAGGGCCATTGGGCTCCCCATGGATCAGTAGCTAAGGGACAATGTCATTCCCAAGATGTCAATTGCTAAATGCTGCAAGGAGTTCCTACAGACCTCACAGCCACAGCATCCAAGGTCTCTGCTGTTACGAATGGTGGAGACAACAGCAGTGCCATGAGCAGGTATGAAGAGCCCCAAAATACCTTTGCCTTTGCTAAGTAGAGCTGCAGTTCCCTCCAGGGCAGTGTCAGCTACGCCACTGCCCTCAACACAAAGAGCTGACATTTCTCAGCTCTCCTTTTCCATGTCTGGGTGGCATAAATGACAAACATCTACTTTTGCATCATCATCTGAGACCAGTGAGAAGATGAATGCTCAGTGAGCACTGAGGACATGGAAACCCAGGGGCAAAAGGGCCCAGTCAAGGGAACAGCATCTGCAGCTTCAGCACTGGGGCAAAACAGGCTGGTTTGAGGACCTGGCTGTGCTCTTGGGACTCTCCCAGGATGCAGAAAGCAGAACCTGCTGACATTTATGGGGTTATATACATGCACATATATTTGCTTATTGCTGGTGCCCTGGCCAGAAAGGATTGCAATAACACCATGGTTGTCCTCAGCTTGAGGGCTTGCTCTAAACTCAGTGCCAATCCCAAGATGAGCACTGCCTTCCCATGGGGTGTGTGCCTAACTCAGAGTAAGGACAAGCCTCCAGAACCATCATCCTGGAACCAGGGAGCACCAAGACCCACAGGTGTGCACTTGGGAAGGAGAGAACCATCTCCTCCAAGGATGGGCCCCAGTCTCCTGCTCCAGTGAGAAGGGTGTGCTGGATGGATGACGTGTAGGGGTCCTGCAGGACCTCAGGACACACTGAGTACCTCACCTTGGTGGCTGAAGCACATCAATACTGCTCTCTTGGGCAGTTGGTGGCAGCTGTCTCCCAGCATGCAGCAACTTGAGAGAGTCCTTCAGACACTGTCTATTACAAATACAGCAGGAAGGACATTAGGAGAAAGCAGCTGAATTACTCAGGAATTTGTCCACCACATCTGGAGTAAATCCCTTTACTCTTCTAAAATCACCAGAAAGCCTTTAATAGGCCGATGGCCTGATTCTGGACTCTTTACTGTGCTCCAGCTCCTGTGCACTGCCTGGTACCCTCTCTGGAGCCTGCTCAGCACAGAAGCCACGGAGTGCACCCACATAGGTGCCCCAGGTTGGCTCTGTGGTTTCCTCTTCATGGAAAGGGGATGTATCAGCTCTTGCTAAGTGTTGGCAGCCCCTGAGGAGCAGTCCTGGAGCAGACAGCAGTTTGCCTGCAGGAAAGCCTGAAAGCTGGAGCAATCCAGAGGACATAAGGGGGTTTTGCTGCTCCACAGGGGCTCCACTGAGCTCCCTGAGCACAGCCTCCTGCTGCTTGCAGCCCCTGCTCTCCACTCAGGGCAAAGTTTGGTGGAGATTTCCTGAGGCAAACGCAGGAAATGAGGGCAATGACCTGTCCATTCTGTGCTCGTGACAGTGACACAGTCCCTTTCTCTAGCTGCGAGCTGCAAAGCCTCTCCCTTTCACTTGCAGCACAAAGAACCATCTCTGACAAGAGTTTGCAGCACCCAGCAGCCTGCAGCAAGCATCACCCCATGTTTTGACAGCAAGACTTCGTTTCTTACAAAGAAAGAATCTGAGTCCTAAACAAACTCAAACCTGACTGCCCCATGAAGCATTCCTGGCATCTCTCCATCAGCAAATCCACCAGCAAGAACCGCTTTGGCTTTCCAAAGGGAAGGGAAAGGAAGGGAAACCGTCCTTCCTTTCCCTTTGCACTCTATGAAACTCCTCCACAGCCACTCAGTTTCATGCTGCCACTTCCCAAGTGCACTTCACCCATCTCCAGCTTGGCTTCTCTCCATTTGCTGCATGACGCTGTTCCAGCAGCAGATGGCACTCGGGAACCGCTGGGACAGGCTGGGATCCGGCTGCCAAAAGCCCAAGGTAGAACAGGAGCCTGAAGTCGGCCTGGTTTGGGAGGCACACTCTGCCGTGTAGCAGGACTGCAGATAAGGTTCAGAAGTACTCCTGAACACTGCTGTGAGCAGCAATGGACTCCGAGATGCTGCTGCCTGAGGCTCCAGAGCAGAACCAGCAGCTCCTCTCCAGGCTGCGGGGCAGAGGGATGGGAACATGCAGTGTATCAAAGAATTCCCATCCTATCAACCACAGAGCAAAGTTCCCTGCAATAAGCAAACTCCTCTTTGCTCACCCCTGCTCTGGTCCTGCCTCCAGCTCCAAGGGTGAAAAGGCATTTGAGGCGTTTCCTGCAGGAGAGAGCTAAGCAGATTCCCCAGACTGAGAGGAGGGAGCAGCCACAAACCTTACCCAGGCTTTAGGTGGAGGCTCCCAGGGATCAAAGAGCTATGAGACAGTCGGGTTTAAATGTATCAATGGATAATTAAAATGAAAACTACCAAAGCTCGTTAAAGGATGTAATGGCAGCTTGGTCCTGCTTAACATCAGTTGTTGGTACTTCCCATAATGATACCAGTCACAGCACAATCACAGAAGCTTCTCAGAACATGCAAAGCAGCCCTGTTCCCATCAGAGGACAAGGCTGTTTCCTCTTTTCCTCCTTCCTGCACACCAGAGTATCACAGACGGGTTTGGGTTGGAAGGGACCTTAAAGATCATCCAGTTCCAACCCTCGCCATGGGCATCATCCTGCAGGTTCCTGCCGCAAGTCCTGTGGGTGAGATCTGTGCCTACCCTTGTTTACTGCCACCCTGAATAACTCATGACCTCAGCACCTCATGGCATTTTTTGCTCCAGAAAAACTTGTAACTCTGGTGTAAGGCCTCTGAAGTCGAGATTGAATGAACGAGGAGAGGATCTGTCCCATCTCCAGACAGGCACAGCAGGGCCAAGTGCAGGTTTGCTGACCCCATTAGCCCAGCCTTTGAATGTAGGACACATGAGCCAGCCTTGGGAAGGGAGCCAGGCAGTGGAAAGTGGCTGGGACAGCCGGTCAGGCAGGTTCCTTTCATCCCTTATGGAAACATATTCCTTGGGGAAAGCATGGAGAGCTGCAGCCCGTGACTGCTTCACCCTGGGTGAAAGCTGCCATCAGCAGTGACCAAGGGAGGCTCCCATCCCAGCCCATGGCTTCAGCCCACAGCTTCAGCCCACATCTAGGAGGACATGGGCAGCCCAGCAGCCTCAACTTCTAGTTCAGAAACTGTAAATGAAGACGCCAAGAGCCAGCTGGCTCCTGACACATTCATGTGAGCTACAAAACCTCCAAATTATTCTACATGTGGCTGCTTTGGGGCTACTCGAGTGGCAACACAACCCACTCCCACTCTGGTGCAAGAAGAAGGAAGCATCAAATTCAGCCCCATGAACACCTGCCATCCCAGCCAAGCTCCATTCAAACCTAACAAAGCCTTTCACTCCCGTTTGCCAGCAGAACTCAAAAGCAAGCTCCAGACACCAACCTTGGCTCCAGGATCTAAGCTGGACTGAAGACTCATCATAGGCTCCATGGGTGTCGCATCACACTGATGCTGCATGGGTTCAGGTTGGGCTCTGCTCACAGCTGGGCTCCTCCTGTGCAGAGCTTGAGGTGTAGAGCTGATGTGGAGCGCAAGTGGAAGGGACAGCCTGCAAGAGGAACAGACACCTGAGAAGGGAGGAGATGAAAAGGGGAGTCACGGTGGCAATTAGGTTTAAAGGACCAGTCCAACACTAATGAATACTTGGGTGGAGAGAAAGGGTGGAGGTGGCTGAGGTGCCTGTGGACGCTCGCTGTGCTGGGCCTGGCTGGCTCAGTGCTCCACTCAGGAGGGAGGAAACTCTTGGAATTGCAGATAACCCATGCTCCATCGATGGAAATCATGATTTGAGAGCATGAGTTAAAACCCAGCTGGAGACACTGGTCCTGCTACCAGCTATGGTCAGAATTTCATAGAATCATAGAAAGATAGAATGGTTTGGGTTGGAAGGGACTTTAAGCTCCTCCAGCTCCAACCCCTGCCGCAGGCAGGGACCCCTTCCACTGGAGCAGCTTGCTCCAAGCCCCTGTGTCCAACCTGGCCCTGAACACTGCCAGGGATGGGGCAGCCACAGCTTCTCTGGGCACCCTGGGCCAGCGCCTCAGCACCCTCACAGGGAAGAGCTTCTGCCTTGTCTCCAACCTGAACTTCCCCTGTTTCAGGTTGAACCCATCACCCCCTGTTCTGTCGCTCCAGTCCCTGATGAAGAGTCCCTCCGCAGCATCCTTGTAGCCCCCTTCAGACACTGGGAGCTGCCCTGAGGTCTCCATGCAGCTTCTCTCCTCCAGGCTGAACAGCCCCAACTTGGTCTTATTTCATCCCTTGCACAAGCTCCCAGAGACTCAGCTTGTGATAAAGTAAGATCACATTTCCTGAGCTCCAAGAAGAGACCAGCCAGGGAGGTTTCCTGCCTGGACACATCACATCCACTCAGAAGATCCCCTGCAAAGCACTTGAGCCATCACTCACTTGTCCTGTTCTTACTTTTCTCTGGGCATCTCTTTGGGGCCCCGATGGAGCTCCTGAGTGAGGTGGCCCTGCCCTGGGAATGTGGACACGCTGCTGGGCCTCCTGACTGGTCCCTGTGTGTTGCTCAGGGCTGGGGTCACTGTGCAGCACAAACACGTGGGATGAGGGTGGGCTAAAATACAGGGTTTACAACTGGCTTTGTAAAAAGGAAGAATTCCATTGCCTTTCTCCCTGGAATACTGAGTTTCCTTCAGTTTCTTCAGAAGGAATTCATTAAACGACACCCTGCCTTTGACCTGTTGTTATTTAAACCTTTTTCATTGAGAAGCAGTTGGAACAAGCATCTAAAGATGCCTTTTTGTGGCAGCATGAGCTGCAATATTCTGAGCACTTCTGAAGCTCAGTTTGTAACCAAACAGAGCAGAAACATCTCAACAATTTGGGAGATGGAACCTTCCCCATCCTGAGCCAAACCAACTGCTTTTCACACACACACACACACACACCCCCTAGCTCTGATCCTCCTGAAAGGGGCCATTTCAACCTATTTCCTCTCCAAGACATCAACTGGGCCATCCTGGATGATACTGAGTCGCTGGCACTGATGCCATTGGGACAGCAGAGCTTGGTTCTTGCTGAATAGTGACAGGACAAGAGGAACCGGCCTCAAGCTGCACCAGGGCAGGTTTAGATGGAGCTGAGGAGCAATTCCTGCCCCAAAGGGTGCTCAGGCATTGGAACAGGCTGCCCAGGGCAGGGCTGCAGGCACCGGCCCTGCAAGTGTTCACACCCCGTGGAGACGAGGCCTCAGTGCCATGGGTTAGGGGTGGCCTTGGCAGTGCTGGGCAATGGTTGGACTGGATGAGCTTGAAGGGCTTTTCCAACCTGGTTGATTCTATGGTTCTACAAGTCCCATGGGATGAAGATGTGTCTGGACAGGCAGGATCAGCAGCTTATGGCCAGCTCTGCTCACTCCAGTTTTCCTCCCATCGCAGGGGACTGTGCAGGAGCCAGACCAGATGTGGTCTGGTGGGATCCAGCTGTAACGCTGCTTATATTTGTGGTGTGAGTAGGGTGAGGGCTGTTGTTATGAAGCAAAAAGGGCAAATTCATAGCTGGGTACAGGCTGAGGGATTGGTTTGTGGTTCATTGTCTGGTTGTGATGGCCCTGAGCACGGATTGGGTCTGGCAGGGATCAGCCCGTGTTTTATCAGTGAAGGCTCAGAGGGATGAGGAAGTTGCTTGTACCAACAGCACTAAGTAGCTTATGGGAGGCAAGTTCAGAGCAGCTCAGCTCTGATCAGCAATTAAAACAAGGATCAGGGATGGGGCTGACAGCTCAGCCCCCAGGGGTGGGAGGTCTCCATCTTTTGCTGGGGTCTGCCAGCCCTGTGTGGGGAGGAGGAGCTTCTCCTGGCAGAGGGAAAGACCTTGTCAGTGCTACCTGCAACAGCCAGGGTTAGGGCTGTGGTTCAGTGTTCTTCTGTCCTTCCTCATACCTGGTCCTATTCCCAGCTGTAGCTCTGATCCTGACTTCACAACAATCCAGAACCCACCAGAGCCACCAAGCTGGTTTAGGGAAACCACCCCTGCTAGCTCTAGCTTTTCCCAATGAGCTTTTATGGTTGCGTTTTAAACTCATCCTTGGCAAGACTGTAACATTCCTGTTCTGAAGGTGTTGGGGCAAAGCTTAGATTCACCGAGATGAAGAATGACACATGAAGGTTGTCAATAAAAAGCTCTCCCCATGTTAAAACCTCCCAGTTAACACCAGTGGTCATTGACATGGCTTTGTTTTCCTCAGTGTGGACAGACTCCTACAGGCTGAGAATTTCTCTTATCCTTAAACCTGTTAACAGCATCTTAATGCACCCAAATGAGGACGAGGAGAGCAGGAACCCCTTAAATAAGCCTTGCCATGACAGGAAGAGGAACACAGTCCTCTCCTGACAGGGCTGGAGCAAGAGGGCAGGGAGTTACATACTCCCCAGAGCAAACTTCCCCGCTGAGAAATGAGACTGGTGAGGCTGCAAGTCTCCTGGTAGCCAACACGTCCTGTGTTAGCCCAGGGTGATAACACCAGGGTTGTGGCAGCCTGCAGAGCCACCAGGCAGAACCACGGGGCTGGTGGCACTTGTCACCTCCTGCGAGTGATGCTGCTAGTGAAGGGAGGGAGCTCAGGGCTGCAGGGACCCTGGTTCGGGGGAAGATGCTGGAGCTGCAGCGGGAGCATCACACACAGTGTGTGCAGTATGGTGTGGAAACCTTGGAATGCAAACTCTTCTGTCTGTGGCACAGGAGGGCTCTATGTAAAGCACAGAATTACACAATCCCAGAGTGGTTTGTCCTGGAAGGGACCTTAAAGCTCTTCCAGTTCTAACCCATGCCACAGGCAGGGACACCTTCCACTAGAGCAGCTTGCTCCAAGCCCCTGTGTCCAACCTGGCCTTGAACACTGCCAGGGATGGGGCAGCCACAGCTTCTCTGGGCACCCTGTGCCAGCGCCTCAGCACCCTCACAGGGAAGAGCTTCTGCCTAAGAGCTCATCTCAGTCTCCCCTCTGGCAGGTTCAAGCCATTCCCCCTTGTCACATCATTGTCATCAGCTGGTCCTTTTGCCAGCAGTGATGCCCTACTCGTTGCTAAGGTGAGGTACATTAACCCACACGGAGCCTGTTCTGCTCTAACCAGACCATTACCCAGACTGTTTCAAGCTTGTTAAAGCAGGGACAGAAGTCCCCAAGAGCAGCTCTACCTCCAGCTACAACACTTGAGGGAGTTGGAGGAGTTTTAATAGGATTTTTTTCCCCACTGGGGAAATGTCAGTTCAGGAAAAGACTTTTCCCACATGCCAAGCCCTGTGCCGGCAAATCTGGTTCAAGGAACAACTTTAGTCAGAAATCTTGGTGCTGTGGCTCTGTTTGTGTTGCCAAACCAGTGCCCAGACCCACAGAAGCAGGAATGGCCTCATCTCCCGCTGCCTGTTCCTCAGCATCACTCAAAATCCCCCTCTGTGCAAAGCTGTGCCACTGTACAGCTGAGTCCCATGGTCTGACCAGCACATGGTGCCTCCTGGTCTCCTCCTGTCATGGTCATTAGAACCTGTCCTTCTGGAATGAAAATGTGGGCCTGAGACTCCCTGCCCTGCAACACTCCTTTTCCAGCAGCAACTTCCCACCTCCAGCTGGGAGCAGATTCAGTCCGAGCAGAGCAGGGTGTGCAGAGATGCAGTAGATAGAGCAGTACATTTGCAGCTTGGTGACTCTCGGCCATGTCCTGCTTCCTCCCACATCTCCTATCAAGAGGGCTGGGAATACTTATCTGCTTTGAGAGTTCAGATCTCTCAGACGAGTTGGAGTTTACTCCAAACACCCTATAGGCTCTACATCTCCTCCCTCACAGTCTCTGCTGGGCTCAATGCTCCTATCTGGAGCTGAGAGAACCAAAGCCTGTGTTACCACATGGGTCACACTTTGCACACAGCATTTCTCCACCTTCAGCAGACCTCATATGTGCTGCAAATCACAACTGACAGCACATGGGAAGACTCCTGTTTCTGGGACAGGCACAGGGTGTATAGGCAGGGACTAACATCATAGCAGGGCTTTCCTAAAGACTCAACCCCCTCCAGAGAAGTAATCCCACACCATCATTTATTCTTAGGGTGTAAAAAGAGGGCGTTTGCTCCATTTAGTGCATTATCATAGAATCCCAACCTGGTTTGTGTTTGAAGGGACCTTAAAGCTCCTCCAGCTCCAACCCCTGCCACGGGCAGGGACACCTTCCACTAGAGCAGCTTACTCCAAGCCCCTGTGTCCAACCTGGCCTTGAACACTGCCAGGGATGGGGCAGCCACAGCTTCTCTGGGCACCCTGTGCCAGCGCCTCAGCACCCTCACAGGGAAGAGCTTCTGCCTAAGAGCTCATCTCAATCTCCCCTCTGGCAGATTAAAGCCATTCCCCTTGGCCTGTCCCTACAGGCCCTTGTCCCAAGCCCCTCTCCAGGTTTCCTGCAGCCCCTTTAGGCACTGGAGCTGCTCTCAGGTCTCCCCATAGCACAGCAGAGGGGCAGAATCCGCTCCCTGAGCTGCTGCTCACGCTCTGGGGGTGCAGCCCAGCGCACAGGGGGGTTTTGGGCTCAAGCGCTCATTGAAGCTGGGTCATCGGGAGCTTCTCCTCACCCAACACCCCAAGTCCTTCTCCTCGGGGCTGCTCCATCCAGTTTCTCCCAGCCTTGGGATTGCCCCTTCCCTGGTGCAGGACTTCCTTCAAGCTCTGCTTGGCTCTTGCCCCCACATTGCAGCAGTGGGGTTGCTGCCTATGCCCATCAGCATGCACCATCAGTCAGAAGCTGATGCTGTCTCCCTGCTGCCATTTAGGGTATTACCACTCTGTGACCTCTCTGTGCTTGGCCTGTTTGAGATTGGTGGAGCAGATCCCGATGCTATTCCAGGAGAGTCCTGTGCTGATCCCGAGCTTTCATCCCCTTACAGAAAAACCCCAAGAGTGAGCAGGAAGGATGAGCAAATGGCCTCCCAAATTGCTTTGATGCTCACGAGGCAATTCTTTCAAGCTCAGACCATCCTTCATCCAGAGGAAGGTTTTCTTCCACAGTGCCTGGCAAAACAGGATGGTGAGTCAGCAGGCTGGAGTCAGTGCTCTGGATCAGTCTGTATGGGTAGGGATGAATCCCTGCCTCCCTTCCTGCAGGCAATGGGTCTTGGGAAGACCTCTCTCAAAAGCTGATTGCTTGCAGTGGCGACACCATGATGGTTTGGACAGTTCAAGTCACTCATGTCATGGGGTTTGGGGACTCAGAGTCACCATGGTCAGGGCTGTGAGCCCAGAGGCTGCCTCGGGCTGCAGCAGGCTGCTGGTTTCCAAGCAATGGGCAGTGTCTCACAGCTCTGCAGCCATGTTCACCCTGGCCTGGTACTGCTCACTGGAGCAGCAAAGCAGCAGGAGCATTTCAGTGCTCAGAGTCAGGGACAGCGTGCCAGGCACCTCCTGTGCTGGAGGATCTCCATGGGTACAGCAGCATCCTGGCCTCTTCTGCTTCAGAAACCTGCTGCCTCAGCCCATGAACTTGCTTCCTTTGCCAGAGTGCAGGTCCAGGTGCTGTGTCAGCAAACCCAGCCCCATCCACCTTCACTGCCCACAGCTCATTTTATAGATGAATGGAGCTACCCCCCTTCTGCAGCTTCAGGGGCTTTAATTTAGAGACAGAAATCTGCTTTAGTCAGGGATTGTATCCCAGAATCCCAGGGTGGTTTGGGTTGGAAGGGACCTTAAAGCTCCTCCAGCTCCAACCCCTGCCACGGGCAGGGACCCCTTCCACTGGAGCAGCTTGCTCCAAGCCCCTGTGTCCAACCTGGCCTTGAACACTGCCAGGGGTGGGGCAGCCACAGCTTCTCTGGGCACCCTGTGCCAGCGCCTCAGCACCCTCACAAGGAAGAGCTTCTGCCTAAGATCTTGGCCCCAAATGCCAAGACCTGAGTCAGACCTGTTCATCTGAACAGTCACATCTAGGCTGACACTTAGGCCATACCCCTGGGTTCTGGTGCCTATGGAGAAAGCTCTGGATGAAACAAAAGTTTCCCTTTTAGAGCTCCTGGTCTGTGCACCCATCTCTTTCCTTCTTGCCACTCCATTTACATGAGTCAGATGAACTGATCCAGGCTTGTAGGGGCACTGATGCTGTGAATCCTTAGAAAAGTAACTACTGGAAAAGCAGATTTAGTGTCTATTGAAAGCCATTAGTGACCACTCTGTCCTGGGCTGGGCTTGGAGGAGCTGTCGCCATCCAGGATTTGCAGAGTCCATAGAAAGCATCCTCCCCAATGCAGGCATCAGTGTAAGACACATGATTTCAAAGGGACAGAGGAATCAGGCTCACAGGGCAATTGGAATGGCCAGTTATTCTTTCTGTGTGTGCTGGAGCATGGCCCACACCAGCACAGGGAGGAGACGTCCATGCAGGGCTCTTCTCTGCTCCTCAGGGTGGTTCCTGCAGTGCTGGAACCTTGGGGTAGCTGCTGACACACCATCATGGGCTAAGAAGATACCAGGCATACAGCCATTAAGGTTCTGGGCACCAGCACACTGCAGACTAGAGCAAATAAGAGATGTGATGAGTTTGGTGTGTGTTTGAGGGGGCAGGAGACCCATGGAGACCCAATCCAGCACTGTCTTGGCAGGGAAAATCTGACTGTAGCTGCCTTGTACCATGTTCTGCACTGCATCGTGCTGGGAGCACAGCCACGTTTGCTCTAAGCAGCCCCTATGTTCACACCATTGCCCAGTGTGACTGAGAGTGAGCCGTTTCCTCAAAGCATCCTCACGCATCCCACACTGATTCATCCTTTGCAATAAATATTCTTCTTAGGAGAATCTGGGACATGAATTCTCAGCCTGGGGAAGGCCAGAGAAGACTTTGGGCTGTACCAACACACCTCTATTACTTGTGCCTGTTCCAATGCCTGCTTTAACTTCAAAGAGGTTTGAAAGTCATGGCTGAAAATCCTGCAAACAGCCTGCACAGGGTGGTCCTGCAGGACTTGGCTGAGCCCTTGTATGAGACCAAACACTGAAAAAGCAGCCATTTGTTTCCCAGGCTCCTGCAGCTCACCTGAGACCCACATTGCAAGATTGGTTCTGCAAACTGTGCTCTACCCAAACATCTTGGAGCACAGGAAAGCCTGGCATTGAAATCCCCCTGTCTGGAGCATAGGAAAGGAGATCTGCCCCTCTGCTGCGCTCTGGGGACACCCCCTGCAGACCTGTGTCCAGCTCTGGGGAACAACACAAGAGGGACGTGGAGCTGGGTATGATTCTGATTCTATGACTCTATGAAAGGCACTGCCTGCAGGCGGGTGGGAGCCCAAGCAGCAGGTCCAGGCACAGGTCTAGGAGCAGCTCCGTGCCAGCCTTCTCCTCGGATGTGGACAGCACGGCATGAACATAGCCATACTTGCAGCAATCTGTTGGTGCCGGCTGCCAGAGGACTGCAGGACCTGCTGGCTCTTTCTCTGTGCTGGCACTGGCTGCTCCCAGACCAGACACACACAGCAGAGCAGGGAAGCAGCAGAGCCGGTGTCTGGCAGAAGGGCAGGGGCTTGGTTTGGAGCATCACTGAGCATGGCTGCTCCGGCTGGTGGGAATGCCTCAGCTGGGATAACCATGTGGTGTGTACACAGTCCTGCTGCTGCCTGTCAGTCGCTTCAGCCAGGGAAAAGAGCCCTGGGATTTGCCCTGACTGGAAGGAGTACCAGTGTGTAGGAATGTTTCCATCGCATTTTCCTGCCCAGGTGCTTGGAGTATCCACCCAACCATTGAAATGGCTGGTTTAAAGTGCCAGGGCCCTAAGGGGATAGGGTGGCAGGAGAGCAGCGCTTGCTTAACAGCAGAGCTTCTGCCTGTGGCACAGGGCTGGAACTGGATGAGCTTTAAGGTCCCGTCCAACACAAACCCCTCTATGATTCTATGGTATCCCTCAATCCATGTGGACGTGGCACTGCCTGTTCCTGACAATCCAAAGAGGACCAGGTCTTCCTGGAAGCAGAAAGGGCAGCACACAGCAGGGATTCCTTGTGACAACATCAGTGGAGATGAACCAAAGTGATGTGGGCCAAAACAGCCAATGGCAAATGGTAGCCAAGAGACTGCAAACCAGCACGAGCATGGGAGCACCATGCTCCAGCCCCTGCTCTGCTGCAAGATGAGCATCACAGAGCCAGTGTGACCAGAGCATGGAACACTGAGCTCTGCCAGCAGGAGCCAGGACACTGTGAATCCAGCTCAGTTCTGCCCGAGGAAACACTGATTTACAGTGAAGGGAAAGGAATTGTGCTGAAAGTGACTTTGCTAAGAGAGGGCCCCGTGAAATGAGCCACATGCACTTTGACTGGTGCAGAGCAAATCCATCATGAAATGCCTTGGTCACATCTGCCAGCTCATCATGTTAAAGCCTTGGTCTGCCTCCTTAGAATTCACTAAGGATATGCTTGGCTTGTACTCCCAAAGGGAGCCTTGCTATTGACTTGGGTGGGAGAGGGAGAAGTGCAGACTGGGGGGCTTTGCACACACGCAGCAAGTGAAATGTTCACTTCTGACTCAGACTTCTCACAAGACAGGAGAGCTGCAGAGGCACTCTGCTTTCTGCCTGTGAAAGAAACACAAGTGGATGGTGAGCAGGAGGGGTGGGAGAAGGAATGAGCTCTACAAAACCAAGAAAGAGATGCTTCAAGTAAAAATGGATCAAAGCTCAAATACAAACGTTTCTTCCCTTCTGTCTTTCACGGGTCAAGCAGGAGAGGGGAGAAATCTGTCTTCAATAGGAATTAGCCTCTCCTCCAGGCTCTGTTCCACAGCCCCCGTGGCAGCCTTCCTCTCGTGCAGGTGACAGGCAGGAGGGGCAGAGAAGGCCTTTGCCCAGCTCTCCTGGGAGCAGTGCTTGTTGACCTTTTCCATGTGTGAATTCCTAAGCCTCTCACAAGCAGAGGCTTCCAGCCCTGCCTGGGGAGCTCAAGCCCTGACCCAGCAGGCTTCCTGCTCCGGGATGCTTTTCATGAAATGAGGAGCAGCTGATGGATCCCTGAAGTTTCCCAGTGTCAGCAGCAGCAAATTGCTGCCTCAGATGACAGAGGGGCTTTTGCAGCACAGCAGCTTCGTAGTCATAGAACCAGTGTGGTCTGGCTTGCAAAGTACCTTAAAGCTCCTCCAGTTCCAATCCCCTGCCACAGGCAGGGACACCTTCCATTAGACCAGGTTGCTCCAAGCCCTGTCCAACCTGGCCTCATTAACCTGCCTCACCCCTCAGCCACCTCCACATCACCCCCACGGCATCTCTGTCCCATTCACCTGCCCAATAATTTCCCTTCCCAGTCCCCTTCTCCCCTTTCCCTGCTCACCAGCCCTTTTCTCTTTTCCACATGTATCCATTACTGTCTGTTGCCTTTTGACATTCCTGACCCTACACTTCCTCTGCTTGCTATTTTCCTCTTTGCTTCCACTTCCTTTTGGTCACCTTACTGTCCCTCTCACTCACCCTCCCTCACCTCCCTTCACATCAGAGGGACACCAGGGACCAGCTGGACCCAGCTGATGCTGGCAGGTCTCAGATGCAGGTTGCTATGGCAAAGAGCCAGCTCCCAATCTGATGAAGAGCAGAATGAAGCCAACATGAGGTACCGACTGTTGCAGGGCTGTGTAGCAACAGCCCCAAGAGGGATGTGAAGCACTGCTTCACATTGAGCTGGGAGCATGATCTCTGCCTTAGACCCTGCTTAAGGATAATTAGAACCCCATTAACTCATGTGTTGAATTCTTTGCAGGGCCCACAAGAAACTGCCAAGCTGTGGGAGTGAGGAAGTGTGATCACCCCCGCTTCGCAGACAAGGCACATGAGGCTGAGACAAGCTCAAGGCTGCAAGATGTGGCTGTCTGTCAGAGCAGTGGGATGTTTGCAGTCCAGCCCATCCCACCATCCCTTCCGCTCCCAGGGATTTATAATTATCATCACTGTCACAAGTAGTATTGTTTAGCATCGAAAGGAAAGGAAATAGCACCCAGGTCCTGTCAGCACATTAATGCCAGCCAAGCTTTTCAGTAGATACCAGGTTTCTGTCTTTCCCGTTGGGCCACATCATCCAGACTCCTCACACTGTACCTGACCCTCCCAGGCAAGCAGTTTCTGTGCAGGGCTCAGACAGAGGCTGGTCCCCACGGCCTCCAGCCCGCACTTGAAGAGTCACTCATCCTGGCATTAGGAAAAGCTTTTTGTTCTTTCAACTGTCTCAGGCATTTAAGTCTTTAAGGCAGGAAGGGCTTATTCTAAGCAGCTAGAGGATTACTGGGAGTTATTGGATACTTGCTGGTCTAATACTCTTCCTTTTTGCTTCAGCTTTTATATAGCATGAAGAGAAGCTGTGTGGAGACCTCAGAGCAGGCTTCCAATATCTGAAAGGGGCCTACAAGGATGCTGGAGAGGGCCTCTTCCAGCATCAGCTCAGTTCTGGGCCCCTCACTACAAGAGAGACATTGAGGTGCTGGAGTGGGGCCAGAGAAGGGCAACGGAGCTGATGCAGGGCCTGGAGCCCAAGTGTGATGGGGAACGGCTGAGGGACCTGCGGTGTTCAGTCTGGAGAAGAGAAGGCTCAGGGGGGACCTGATGGCTCCCTACAACTGCCTGACAGGACGATGGAGCCAGGAGGGGCTGGGCTCTGCTCCCAAGGCACAAGGGTTAGTGGTGGCCTTGGCAGTGCTGGGGAACGGTTGGACTTGATGAGCTTAAAGCTCTTTTCCAACCTGGTTGATTCCATGAGTCAATGATTCCATGCCCCGCGGTGCCCTGTACAGCTCCAGCCCCCCAGGCCGGGCCGGGGCAGAGGACGAGGGCTCGGCCTCGGTCCTGGTGCTCCCCCCTCGCCGCTCTCCCCGGGGCTGCCCGCAGCGCCCCCGCACCCGCCCCGCGGCCATTGGCCACCCGCGCCGGGCCCGCCTCCGCCTCCGCGGCCGCGCAAGCGCCGCCACCGCCGCCGCCGGCTCGGGAGCGTTCAGCACCGCGGGTGCGGACAGCGCCCCGCGGCCATGGAGGCCGCGCTGGGCTCGCCGCGCCGGGAGCAGCGGCCCGGGGGGACGCGCCGCGGCCGCCGCCCCGACTCGCCCAGGTACGAGAACGGCGCGGACGGGGCACCGGGGCCGGGCACAACGGGGCCGGGGGTTCCCTCCCTCGCAGGCAGCGCAGACGTACCCGGAGTGGCGGGCGGGCGAGGTCCGGGCTGTGCTCGGTGCGGCGGGAGGGCGGGGGTCCGGGCTGTGCCCGGTGCGGCGGAGCCGGTGCCCAGGCGGGTGGGAGCTCCCGCCCCGCCGCCACTCCCGGCTCCGTGGGCGCGGAGGTGTCCGGCGCCACCGCAGTTCTGCCGGGGCGGGGGGTGCGGAGCCGGGCACGGCCCCACCGAGGCGTGCCTCGTCTTCCCACCGAGGGAGCGGCAAAGCCCCGATCCGCTGCCGATCCGCTGCCGATCCGCCTCCCCTCGGAGAGGTGCGCTGCCGGGGCTGGGCTCGGTTCCCCCTCGCCGGCTTTCACCGTGGAGCGCGGTGAGGCCCCCCGTGCCGCAACGGGTGGGCTGCAGCTGGTGGTGAAGCCCCGAGTCCCCGCTGCGCTAGGCTAAGGGCAAGCGCGGTTCTCACTCCAAACATCTCTGCAAAGCCCTGCAGCCCCCATCACCTCCCCCTGTGCCATATGTTCCCTTACCTGGTGTCTCAAGCCAGGCTGGCGGCTACAATCGTTGTCATTGTCTGGAAACGTCAACAAGCCCATAATCATGAGCAAGGAGCCATCCCCAAATTCATAAGCACACAGCATTCGTTAGACCGGAGGCAACAGATCTTCTGAGCTCCTCGGATTCTGTTTGACCAGAACCTCCCCGAGGCCAGCAGCACACAAATTCCTTCTGAAAGGCAGAGTTTCAGCGCTGACTGGTATAGGACATTGGTGCTGAGACATCCCCACCTGCCTGGGGAGCCAACAGGGCCATCCCTTCCCTTCACACAGCTCTGAAGAGCTCAGCCAGAGACTGGTGGGTCTCGGTGCTGGCTGAGAGACTGCGGCACAATCCAGTGCTGGTTTGGATCCTGGGCATTCCACAGGGTTGGGGCTATGTCGAGGCAACATTAGCTTTGCTTGCTGGAGTAATCCCTGCTCAGTCAAACAGGTCTTTTGACATGGATGCTCCAGCCTGTAAGAGTTAAAGAGATGAGTTAAGCCACCTGGAACGGGGGTATTTTGAATTTCACCCATGCTCAAGAACTATGATTTCTGGCAATAAAGCCCAGTAAAGCTGCCACTCCTGGGCTTGCCTGTACCCAAATGCTCCTTTACTCAAGGCTCTTCATATGGCTGCCAAAGGGCTCTGCAGTCCCATCGTTTGCCCCCAGCCAGTGCTCTTCATCACCAAAGCTCAATCCATCATCAGAATAATACAGAGGTTTGCAAACACCCTTCCTGTAGGCCTGGCACGGAAGGTGGTGTTTCCTTTCCCTTTTCATTACATTTCTTTATTCTTCAAAACAAGGCTCAGCAACCATGGCTCTCCCAGTGCATCTTACACTGCCTATGCAGACAGCAAATATATCCAGAGCTGTCCTGATGCTGAAGGCTGGGCACAGATCTTGGGTCCCTAGGATCTGGGTGCTGGGTGAGGAACAGCTCCCCATGACCCAGCTTCAGTGTGCACTTGAGCCCAGAACCCCCCTGTGCTGAGCTGCATCCCCAGAGCGTGAGCAGCAGCTCACAGAGGAGATCCTGCCCCTCTGCTGTGCTATGGGGAGACCCCCTCTGCAATCCTGATCCAGCTGTGGAGCAACAGCACAAGAGGGATGTGGAGCTGCTGGAGCGAGGCCAGAGGAGGCCATGGAGATGCTGTGAGGGCTGGAGCAGCTCTGCTCTGGAGCCAGGCTGAGAGAGCTGGGCTGGGGCAGCCTGGAGAAGAGAAGGCTCCTGAAGGGGAGACCTCAGAGCAGCTCCAGTGCCTAAAGGGGCTGCAGGAAACCTGGAGAGGGGCTTTGGGCAAGGGCCTGTAGGGACAGGCCAAGGGGAATGGCTTTAACCTGCCAGAGGGGAGACTGAGATGAGCTCTTAGGCAGAAGCTCTTCCCTGGGAGGGTGCTGAGGCGCTGGCACAGGGTGCCCAGAGAAGCTGTGGCTGCCTCATCCCTGGCAGTGTTCAAGGCCAGGTTGGACACAGGGGCTTGGAGCAAGCTGCTCTAGTGGAAGGTGTCCCTGCCCATGGCAGGGGTTGGAGCTGGAGCAGCTTTAATGTCCCTTCCAACCCAAACCACTCTGGGATTCTGTGATCCCGTCACACATACCTGTGCCTGCAGCAGCAACAGCTGCTGGGGAAGGGTAAAGCTGCTCAGAGGAGTCAATGGGAAGGGTGGTAAAACTAAACTCCTCTTGGCAGACTACGTGGGAAGCAGTTTTGCAGTCTCATTAATGTTTCATGCTGATTTAACGTACTCAAGAGTCTCATTAACAAAAGGATTTTAGGTCTGCTTAAGGATACACAACCAAAAAAGCCAAACAGACTGGAACCACACAGAAATGTTTCAGTGCACCACAGTTTGCCATAGCCTGGGGAAGAGATGAAGTGCTCACAAGGTGCCTGTCTCTCCCCATCAGCTGGACAGGGAGAGAGATACTGAGGTGAGACTGAGACACCACGAGCCTGTCCCTTCTCTCTGGATAGGGGCACTGATCTCCCTAAACAGCAGAAGCAAAGCAGCTCTTTTCCTCCAGAGCTCCACTGCAGCTTTGCTGTGGTGTGTTCCAAGAGAAAACCTCTATTTAAATCCCATTAAACCTCCCCATTCTTAAAAAGTCATTTAGAGCTTTCAAAGAACAAGTCCTTAATCTAAGTGGAAGCTGCGCTATAGAATCAGAGAATCCCAGAGTGGTTTGGGTTGGAAGGGACCTTAAAGCTCATCCAGTTCCAACCCTGTCACAGGCAGGGACACCTTCCATTAGAGCAGCTTGCTCCAAGCCCCATCCACATGGTTTTAATTCAGAGAGAATTTATGTTTCTTGTTTTGGGAAGCCTGTGGAGCTGATATACAAGCAAAACCTTGCTGGAGTAAGAATATAAAAGGGAAAGAAAATAAACTACCTTCTTTTGTTATGAATTAGATGTTGCAGCATTAAATCGAGCAAAGCTTCCTGGGGATGGGTTGTAGTCAAATACAAACTCTTGTCCTTTCTGCCCCTTGTTTTTCTCCCCCCTGAGATTCTCTGTCAACAGGAGGGGTTGTGGTTGTGGTTTGACTCTCAGGCATCAGACTCCATTCACTCGGGAGGTGTTTCCCATCTTTCATATGCAAAGTGCTGCTTTCTTGAGCCTCTCCTTAGTATGCAAAGGGTGAGAGAATCTTTCTATTATAGAAAAAGAAGTGCTTACAGAAATGGTTTTGGGGATGACGGTGGAATTAGGCAGAGCAAGAAAGGAACCATCCTTTCAAAACACTGTGTATTTTGGGATGTTTCTCTCAGAGATGCACATGTTCTCCTGCTGTGTGGCTCAGAGGGAAGCAAGACCTGAGGATGTGCCAAAGAAATGCAATGGCTGAATTAAAAATGACCAAATGTCATCATTCCCTGCCCTGCCAAGCTCCCTCCATCATTCCCTGCCCTGCCAAGCTCCTTCCATCATTCCCTGCCCTGCCAAGCTCCTTCCATCATTCCCTGCCCTGCCAAGCTCCTTCCATGTGCTGGCTGAGTCAAACCATCCCAGGGGAGCGAGCTGGGACAGGCAGGAGCTCAGCACATTGCCCACAGCCCGTCTTGCTCGGGTGGGATGCTGAAGTATGTAAAGCCATGTCTTGCTGAGGGGAGCAGTGTCCAAGCTTCCCAGTGGGATGCTGGTCTCTGCAGGGAGGTACACAGCCCATGCCTGGGGGTGCACTCTGCATTCAGCCCTTGGTGCCTTCCACTGCTCTGCATCCCAGCAGAGATGGAATGGCAGAAAGGTGTCTCCTTGGGAATCTTGGCCCTTTTTCTGGTGGGAAGAAGCTTCTGGCCTTTTGCTGGTGCCCCACCTGAGACAGGCTGCCCATGCCCTGGTACTTGTGTCACAGCTGCACTCCAGTGACTCAGGGAGTGTCATAAACTGGATTCTGGTGCTGTTCAGACATCTCAAGGGAAAAGATGGGGAAGCAAATCAGGAAAATCCGAGGAAAAGCCTGAGAAACACAACTCATTGCTGTGGGTAGCAGGAGCAGTTAACTCCAGCCTACCTCTTGCCCTGCACCTCCCTGTGCTCTCTTTGTCCAGGATCTCTTTGGTTGCATCCAGCTGAGCTTGAGAAATAAACTGGGGGGGTGTCTGGCTGCTTCCATGAGCATTTCTGTGGCTGAGACACCATTTCTGCCCTCTTAACCCCCAAGATGTAAAACATCTGACATGGCCCAACCTGGGAATGAACCTAGGTTTAACTGGGAATGTTAAAAGAACCTGTTTCTCTTCCCTGCTGTTAGTCTCAGTGTCAGTGGATCAAGCAGAGTCCAGTGTGGTGCTGTGCCCACCCCCTGTCCTGCCTGACAGTGAACAGACAGCAGAAACTTCCCCAAACAATTTTCCAGCATAGTTGAGGGTCCTGTGGGCCCAGAAGTGTAACAGCAACATGGTTGCAGGCAAAGAACCAGCCCACATAGCTGGTGCAGAGCTCAGCACATCAAACGTTAAGCCCAGCAGCAGTGTGGCTAATTGGGAACATAGCAAGTGAAGCCTTGCATCCTGCAGCACTTCCAGCAGTGATTACCCAAAGCCATCATTATCTGTGAGCTCCAGGTTTCCCTGGAGATTCTGGATAACAGAGGTCACATCGTCATGGAGCTGAAGAGAGATGAGCATAAGGCAGCTCCTATCCAGAGGGTGATTGACAGAGCTGTAACTGTTTGGTCTGGAAAGGAGATGATGAAGAGTCACAAGTGAAGGATTTGAAGTACCAAAGTTATCCTAAAATATGAAGTCACTGCAGGGGATTAAGAGACTGCATATGAGAAAAGAGCAGAACTTGATGGTATTATGCAGCAAAGACGGTAAACAAAAAGAGTGGGCTTCATGGGAAGCATTAGAATCCAATATATTAGCATAAGTGCATAAAGACTGGAGGCAATGCGTGATATCCAGGAGTCTGGATCTGCTTCCCCCACCAGGTTTGGTAGCTGAGGGGCCTTTGCAGGAGGAATTTGTCACTTTGTGCTTCCTGCATCTCCCTGACCATCCTCCAAGCCCATTTTGTGTTCTGTGCAGCATTAGACATTCCCCACCAGATGAGGCAGACCCAGCAGGGCAGCCACCAGACTAACCCAGTTTGGAAGCCTCTGCTCCCATCTCCTGTGTGGATCCAGTTGTTGAAATGAAAAGGAATGCTGGGTTTGCTTTGAAACAAAAAAGAACACAAATACTGTGCAGGTCTGGGAATACTAACAGCACAAATTGCCGGTGCAGCAGTAACCCTGGGAATTGTGCAGTGTAGGAGCCAACACCTGCCTAAAGTGCACAAAAATTAGGGAAAACTCAACAGGAACAAGGTAGAGGGAAAATAGGAACTCAGAGGCATAAAAAAGGGAGTGAGAAAAGGTCTAGACCTTGCCAAAGCACAACACGGCCACAAGCCCAGCTCTATGGCGAAACCTCCCTAAGCCAGGACTACTAGTACAGAACTACAAACCCCAGGTAAGATGTGCAGGCATGCCAGCCATTGGGAAGAGTGGGAGGAATTACACTTCAGGCTTGAGCATGGATTGAGGGACTCTCCAGGTCAGCTCCCCCAAACTAGCTCTGCCCTGTGCTCCCCAGAGCCAAGGGAATGTGATCACGTGCATCCTCCTTTGGTTTCCATTTCCCAGGATCTCTATAATCACTCTGGTCATGCCTTAGGACCCTGCCATTACCATCAGCCAGTGCCCCTCCACAGTGCAGTATCTTGGAGAATTATTTGAGAGGCTATTACCCAATTTTCCAAACTTTTGGAGCAACATGCACAAAGATGTGTGTTGGAATCCCTGAGTGAGTCATGGATCGCTTTATAAACCCAGCTCAGCCCTGAGGCTGGCCCTTGCTACAGTAAGTAGTGGGTGACCTTTCCCACTGTGGTAGTCTCCTATGGGTAGGACACTGTTCCCTGCACAGCCTCCCTCCGGCTCTGCTGTTTCACCATGCTCTATTTTCCCTCACAGAGAAAAGCCAAATGCAGGACCTTGCCAGACCTGCCTCGCCATGCCAGAGATCGGGAACACTGAGCCCAGCTACAGCGGCACTTCCTGGGAAAGAATCTGCCCGGTTCATCACTGCCCTGTTCCTGCATCCCCCAGGCTAGGAGCAGATCACCTGCCCTCCTCCAGCCACACGCTGGGACCAGTCTCCACCCAGTCCAACGGCCAAGTGCCATCAAGCTCCCTGGACTCACAGCAGCATCACCTCTATTACCCCTGCAGCCAGCAGGAGCCTGGAGGCAGCTATGGCCTGCCCCCACTGCCTGGGCATGGCGAGAGGCCCATGCTGTGTTCCCACCTTTCCAGTGGTGATCCTGGGCCAGCTTCCCACCACGAGGCCTCGGAAACCCCCTGGAAACAGTGGTCCCCGGGGGAGCGACGGCCGGTGCAGCATCACATTGTAACAGTCAGGTAAAGAGGCACGTGGAGAGCGGCTCAGGGGCCTTCAAAAAGCATCTTCTGAACTTTGTGGTGGGAAGTGGGAGGATGGGGAGGAGCTGAGTGGGGATGTACAAAACATCACACCAGGGAGAGGCAGGACTGGCTTCTCAAGGCGACTCACTGGATAAAGCCAAGGTCCCTCTGTTGCTCCTAGATCATGCATCTGGAATGATGCCCATCTTCTTGGATCTATCTTCTCCTTTTGCACTGTGAGACATCCAGCTGCTAATCCTGTATCTTGAGAGTTTCTCAGTGATAAGAGCAGTTAATTTCTCTCCCTGTCCCCACTGAAGCCGCTGCTTGTGCTGGAAGGGAGAGGCAGCAGAGGGTGAGCACTGGCTTCAGCCGAGCAGTGGGGAATACAGTAGAAGGGAAGATGATTTAGGTTTCCAGGTTGGGCAGCACAAGGTTGTAAACTCTGTTGCCCATGAGAGTATCAGGCAAACTCCATCTGTGTGTGGAGCACTCCAGAGACTTGCTTGGCTGGTGGATGTTTCTTGGGCAGCACACACAAGGATGGGTTCTCCCAGCAGCCTGAGTGAGCAGCTCTGCTCCATCCATCCAGCACCAAACTCCTCTCTGTGGATGCCTTCTGGAGCCCACTGTTGGCACTAAAGACCATGATCTCTTTGCTACCACAGCAGAAGCCACTAAAGTCTGATGTGAGGTGGCACCAGAATCCTTCCTTGCCTATGCGGGGCAGGGTTAGGCACAAAAGCCCTTTCTGGCCTCATTTTGAGGGACGTGGATCTGCTTGAGTGAGTGCAGAGGAGGCCATGGAGATGATGCGAGGGCTGGAGCAGCTCTGCTCTGGAGCCAGGCTGAGAGAGCTGGGCTGGGGCAGCCTGGACAAGAGAAGGCTCCTGAAGGGGAGACCTCAGAGCAGCTCCAGTGCCTTAAAGGGGCTGCAGGAAACCTGGAGAGGGGCTTTGGGCAAGGGCCTGTAGGGACAGGCCAAGGGGAATGGCTTTAACCTGCCAGAGGGGAGACTGAGATGAGCTCTTAGGCAGAAGCTCTTCCCTGGGAGGGTGCTGAGGCACTGGCCCAGGGTGCCCAGAGAAGCTGTGGCTGCCCCATCCCTGGCAGTGTTCAAGGCCAGGTTGGACACAGGGGCTTGGAGCAAGCTGCTCTAGTGGAAGGTGTCCCTGCCTGTAGCAGGGGTTGAGCTTTAAGCTCCCTTCCAACCCAAACCATTCCATGATTCTATGATTTTCTAGCCATTAAGAGAGGATTTAATTTGCTTGTGTTTGAAGCATAGAGCAATTGCAATCAGAAGAGTGGAGCTTGGATCCTTTTTAGCCCCTACACCACCAGGACTGCCAGCTGCATTCTCTGTAACAGGTTATTGCAGTAGGACAGGCAGCTGGATTGTGAATCCCTGGCAGAATGTGCAGCACTGGCAGACAGAAATGTGATAACATGATAGCACTGGAATGGGGGGCTTAATCCAAGCAAATCTGCTTGAGGAGCTATTGTGAGGGAATTAGCACAGGATGGGCACTCTGCTGCTAGAAAGAGACCTCTCTGTCATGATCTGGTGAGTATTTGTCTTTGTTCCTCTCTCCCAGATCTACAAAGCATTAGTGCAATGAGGGACACATAATGTATTACATGTGCCCCTGAGTGACTCTTCCATGGGGAACTCCCCTCCGTTGCTTTTGCCTTTCTTCCATTCACAACAACCTGCCAGGAAGGATGTGCTGCCACAATTCACAAGCTGGCTGCTGGGATGGAGCAGAGCATCTGCTCCATGCAGGTACTGGCGTGCAACAGGAGCTTCTCACAGTTTAAGCCAAGAACACAGAGGAAGGGTGAAGGGAGGAGGAGGAGCACTCGCTGAGCTGGGCTTGGCATGGCCGCCGAAGAAGCCAGAGCTGAGAGCAATTCACTGGAAGCTGCATCGCAAGCCAAGGCCATGCCAGGCTGGGGCAGATTTCAAGGGGGCATTTTAGTGTAACCAGAGAGAGGTCCTTCAGATGTGGTGAAGGACCATGGAGGTGCTGCCTTGCTGTTCAGTGTAAAGCTTGTGCAGCAAGGGATCCATCAACAAATGTAACCTTGGATCCCTGGGGAAGGCTCATTTTGTTCCTCAGAGCCCTACAGGTAGGAACGACAGATGCTTCTCTGTGAAGGAAGCCCTGGCAAAATGCTTTGGCCTTGTGCTCCTCCAGGTTGGACACATGCTGCCTGTGGAAGGGACAAGGGAACAATGGGATCCTCTTTCTTGGAAAGCCCTTGCTGAGTGAAACAGGAAATAAATGCTATCTATAGGCATTGCTAGCCCAGCTCATGAAATTCAATGAAGAGGTTTGCTTTTTTCAAGAAAGGATTGAAAAATTCAGAAGGAAAGTACTTAAACCAGAGAGGTTTTCAAGGATAAGAGCTGCACTGTGATTTCTATGGGATTGCATTGCTCGTGTCTGTTACTTCCTATGGGGTTTTCTTAGAGGGGCAAAACTGAGGGGTGACTCCGTGTCTTCCCATCCCGTTTAGTTCAAATGCCAATGGGAGAGGAAAAGACCCTGTTACTCATTAAACTGCTCCATGTAGTGCCAGTCCTGTGGCAGCAATGGCTCAGGTTGGTGCTGTGCAGCCCCTGGCAGGGTTTCCTTCCAGAAAAGCAATAAATGAACACATCTCTTTTCCTTCTGTCTGCAGACACGACAAAGCTTTCAGGATGCCAAAAAGGTATGTTTGCTCTCAAAAGCTTCCTGTCCTTCTCCCCTATTACCATTGCTCCCCTACCCTGCTATTAGGAGATGCAGAGTGTTATTGTTGGTGACATCCCAGCAGGCCCCGCTTCAGAGGCAAGGTCAGCGCTTCCCACTCAGGGCTTCCCATCCACCTGGAAAATCCCAGTTTGCATGTGGGATCAGTTTAACCTGCCTTAATGAACAGCAACAGTGTTGTGGTAGCTGTTCTCAGCAGTGCCTGACTCTACTCCACACAATAGCTTTATATATATATAATAATCCCATATGCATATACATATATAGAATTAATCCAGCCTGACCCACCAGATGAGCAATAAGGACATAAAATCCCCATCCACAAAATAAGTTCACCTATTTCAAAAGACAAGAGGATTTTTAATGCATTTGCCTAAATTAATCTGTTTGCTTACAACTGATTTTTATAGGCCATGCTTTCTGAAGGGTTTGGGTTTCTCTCAGCAGATACTGTAGCTCATTCTTCTTTTTCCTCTTTCTTTTTCTTCCTGGCAATTGGACATGGAATCACCCAAACCAGCCTCCAGAAATTAGCTATTCTAACATATGGAAGGGCAATTTTTGTTCATTTTCATAGCAAAGACTTTATGGAAACAAACTCAATAAGGCAATCTTACATTGAAAAGAATACCTGACCAAAAGCGATGTGGAAAGCTCTTTGAAGGGTTGTGATGATTTCTAGTGATGAGGAAGAGTGCATGATTTGACTCACTGAAGTTAGAAGCCGAAGAACAGGCAAGCAGGAATATCACACCCTGAGGCAGATGCTCATAAATATTTCACTGCTCCATGAAGCTCAAATATTTGTCAACTATTTTGAACAAAGACTTTGTTCTATTCCAGAAGTATATCAGAATACAGATGAACTACCTGCAACCTGCCAAAGCAGAGCAGGAGCCGTTCTGGTACCTTGTATCTCAACAGATATTTCTGAGGGAGACAAAAATCTTCCTGCAGTAAAACCTGCACTAGTAAAACATTGTAGGGTAGGAACTTTGATAGCTCATCCTATAGGAGAGACAGTTTGTCTCACGAGAAAAACAGGACTTGGATGGAAAATTTTAGACTTGCTCTTAAGAAGTAACTGGTAAAAATACTTTCAGACAGAGTAAGGGGCTTCTCTGGAAAGGGTTTCTTTGTATGGAAATGGCATTAAAAGGGTGTGTGCCACACTGAGAGGTGTTCCAGGCAGAGCCAGGCCATGGGCTTGTGTGTGCTCTCCGCACCCTGAAGGGTACCTGCTCTGCTGCATGTGCAGAAGTTCTTGTAGGTTCAGGGACTGGTTTTGAGGCTGAGATCAGGAGTAAGGATTCACTCACCAGGATGCAGAAGGTGCCTGCCTGTGCTGTGACTGCTGTTGGCAATCCTCCCATCAGTTACACATCACCTCAGCAGCTTCCATCCTTTATTGCCATGCAGATGTCCATACAATTCCCTATGTAGTGAGGGAATTTAGACCAGCGGCAATGGACTTGGGTTAGTTTTCTTTAAGAAACACTTCAGATTAGCACAGAGACTCCCCAGGGTCCACAGGTTGTGAATGTGCTGGCCAGTGTGTCAGCTACAAGCTTACACTGCAGAACTAGGGGAAAAAAAGGAAGAAGCTCTTTTTAAATGCAATCTGTTGAGTTAAATATGCAAAGCTTCATTTTGCCCTAGGATGCAAGAGTCTGGGTTTTATTATTTCTGATTGAAAAGGCAGGGAAATGTAGAGAGGCAAAATGCAATTCTCCAAGTTAATTACAATTGCCTGCACACATGCAGTTGGAGGTGTAACATGTTCATGAATCACTGCACAAGAGCCTCTGAGATTGGCAATGGTCAAACCCAGAAAACACAAATACTTTTACTTCCTTTTACTCACTGGTTGCTCACAAGCAGGTTTGTGCTAACAGCAGAACCACATTACCAACTGTGTTTTCCCTTCTCCCACTGGTTCCAGTTACTCCCAAGTGATGGCAGAGTGGCCGGTGGCTGTGCTGGTGCTGTGCTCAGTGGTGGCTGTGGTCTGCACCGTCACTGCTCTGCTGGTTGGGAATTTGCCTGACTTTTCAGAACCCTTATTGGTAAGTGCCTAGAGATCATACATTGACATGAACATAAGGAAAATCCATGATCAAACTGATACATTCTTTCTGCCATGTAAAATGAGCCTTTAATTTCCTTCCCACACAAACCAGGATGCGCCTCTTGCTCCCCTTCCACTGCTGGAAGTCTGGGGCTGCCCAAAACGACTAGCTGGGCTGGTGGAGATGGGATGGAGGATCTGGCTTTGGCTCCTACAGCCTTTATGTGAGGCTCTTGAAACAGAGGGACTGCCCCATTTGAGCACTGCTGCACAGGACCTTGGTTTCTGTGCAGGATCCCACATTTTCTAAAGTCATCCCTGTCTCTCATTAATGAAGAATCTGGGAAAAGTAAGAATAGACTGGAGTTTGTCCAGGAAGAGGAAAATTACTCCCATTTCTGTGAATGGCTATTTTACTTGAAGAGGAGAAGAGTCTTAATGTTCTCAGGGAGAGAGAACTGTAATCATCCTTCTCTAGACAGGAAAGGGGATTTTTTGTCCTGTCAGCTCTGGGAATGCAGTATTTCCAGAGGAAATTCAATTTGTGTCTCTCTCCAAGATGCAGTAATAATCTCATCCAGTTTCTGTGTCAAGGAGGAGGATTAAGGAAAGCTCAGCTAAACTAAAACGCTGATGACAAAACCCCTTTGCTTGGCTGCAGGGTTTCAAGCCACGGGATACCGACATTGGCAGAAAGCTCATTGTGTGGAGGAACATTGAGAGCCACACAGGCTACAAGAAGACCTTGTCCCTTTCTCCATATGCCAAGAAGAAAAGGTACGTGAGTTGGTTTGGGGAGATTGACAAAGATGCTGGCTGTAAAGATACTGATTCAATGTTGCAAGATACCTATGTGAGTTACAAGATGCATGCCTTATTTAAAAGCAAGCAAGGCACTGCAGAATTTCAAGTCTGTTTGCCCGCAGCAGACTTCCCATTCTGGACAGCAGGAATTAGGCTCTGAGCAATCTCTACCTTTACTGCACAGACTACCTTTAAGAGACTGCAGAGGCGACTGAGCACGTCTGCATAAGGGGATGCAGTTCCCCACTCAGTCTCATGAAGATCCCTTTCAAGTGGCACAGTCACCCTGATACTGAAAATCTCCCACCAAAGCAATGCTCTTTGAGGGCTATGAGGACCCTTAATGCTGCAGCAGTGTTGTGTGTGGCACCAGAGCCTTGTCAGTGAGTGTAACTCAGAGCCAGATGATCCCTAGTTACAACAATGATCTGATCTCTTGCTAGCTATGATGAGATTGGCATTAGCAGAGGACAGAAAGCTGCTCAGGGAGACCAAGAAGTGAGGACACGGAGAATGGTGGAACAAATCTATGGAGCAGATGGTTTCTTTTGTGGTCCACCAGGTGAGTGAAGTCTTACTGAGTATCACAGCCCCAGAACTCAACAGCACCCAGAACTGTCAGAGTGGTTTAGGACACAAAGAAGCATTCTGAATATGCTCTAAGAAAGCAGCATGTCCCAGCCCACCCTGTGAGAGCTGTGTCACCTTCCAGGTAGAACACACACAGATAGAAATAAACCTTATAGACACACATAGAAATACACCTTATATACCTACACAGAAATATACCTTAACAGCACCAGTAAAAGGACTAATGTTTCCACCATATACTCGTATCAAAACTGAATACTCTGAAAAAATGGCACATGCCCACTCCCTCTCTGTTCATATTCCCTCTCTGTTCTTTCCTTTCTTCTTAAGAAACATAAATGGCAGTAAAACCTGGAGAGAAAAGCAGAAAACACCAATACTCCCCAAATTTGTCCCAAAATGGGTGCTAGTAAGTAGAGGAAAGAGGAACAGCATGCAGATACTTTTACTCTCTTCCCTGCCTTTACTCCCCCTCTGAAAACCTGCAGGTCCTTGGGAGATGCTGGCTGAACCCAAGCTCCTCACTTGGAGCAGGGGTGCAGAACCAGACACCAGCCATCACTAGAAGCATGCTGACAGCATGGAGAGTGTGTTTGAAAACACCCCAGTGCTGCTCTCCTGCTGCTGACAGATGGGAGAGGAGCAGAGGTCAGGTCACACTAGGCAGATGCTACCACTCACTACAAGTCTTTGTGACCTGGTTCCCGTCAGGGATCCTCCGCAGTAGTTATATAGACAGCAATATAGATGTATTTTTTCCCTATGAACAGTCTACACAAGCAGCTTGGCTGATTCATCCTCATTATCTAGTCTTTTTTATATATATTTTTATTTTCTTTCTTTCAGAAAAGAGCTATTCCCAGCTGGTATTTATGTCCACAACTGCTGGGAGCTTATGGAACTTGCAAGCTATTCAGTCCATGTGCCAAATCGAACAAGACAAGGTTAGTAATGTCAGGAGGAACATAGATACATGCTGTCTCTTCTCCAGTTGCTGTGATCTTTAATCTCTAGCTGAAGGGGAGTCAGACAAAAATAACAAAAGCTGCAGAACAGGTTTCAGCCTAGAAGACTCCAAAGCATTGCACCTATTTAGCAATACACCTTCCAACCCCAACCATGCTGTGATTCTATGAGTCTATGATTCCACCTGCCACTAAAGTTCAGCTGCACAGTAGCAGTTGCCATTAAACAGGAATAACCAGACACTGCACAAGCACTTGGTTCAGAAGCCAAAGGTGTCTGCCAGAGGCTGCTGAGAATTTGGAGCAGCAGAACCTAATTACTAAAATTAAGCTATAATTTTGGAGGCTGTGACAACAAGTTTTGAGTGGGAAGTTTAACTGGATTAGCTGTATCTGCCATAGGATCCAAAGTTCCACATTAAAGGTTATAAACTATAAATCATAGAATCCCAGAGTGGTTTGGGCTGGAAGGGACCTCAAAGCTCCTCCAGCTCCATCCCCTGCCACGGGCAGGGACACCTTCCACTAGAGCAGCTTGCTCCAAGCCCCTGTGTCCAACCTGGCCTTGAACACTGCCAGGGATGGGGCAGCCACAGCTTCTCTGGGCACCCTGTGCCAGCGCCTCAGCACCCTCCCAGGGAAGAGCTTCTGCCTAAGAGCTCATCTCAGTCTCCCCTCTGGCAGGTTAAAGCCATTCCCCCTTATCCTGTCCCTAAAGGCCCATGTCAAAAGCCCCTCTCCAGGGGCATGACCACCACACCTGGAGGGGAAGGCTATGCAAGGAACAAGGAACACTGTGGCCCTGCATGCAGAGGGGGCCTGACATGACACACATACACACACCCACACACACACACCCCCCATCTGTTTTTCAGATACGCTCCCATGTTCACTTTAGAGATCTCTGCCAACGTACTGAAGCCAACGAATGCTGCCCAAGCTGGTCCCTGGGGAACTACATTGCTGTCCTGTACAACAGGTCTTCGTGTCTGGAGATAACCCAAGGAGACATCTCCCATACCCTGGCTCTCCTTCGTGCCTGTGCTCCAGACTACCACAAAGGTATCCTCACTCCATCCTGCATAGGTCCTGAGCCTGTGAGGCAGAAACACTCTCAGTGTGCCCAAGTCCCAGAAAAATGCACCCGTTTCAATGCCATCTACCAGCTTCTTCACTTCTTGGTCGACAGGGACTTTCTCAGTCCCCAGACAATGGAGTACCAAGTGCCATCTCTCAAATACAGCCTGCTGTTTCTGCCTACAAGGAAAGGTGCATCTATGATGGGGATCTACTTAGACAATCTTGAATCCTGGGATCTGTTTGATAACTATACATCAATCACTGGAATGGACCTGGGCCTTAAACAGAAACTATTCCAGCACTATCTTTTACTGGATACTAAGTACCCAGTCCTGGCAATAGTAGCTATTTTTCTAAGCATTTATTTTTATTTACGCTCAGTCTTTATTACCTTGATGGTCCTGCTCGCTGTTGTCAGCTCCTTAATGATCTCCTACTTCTTGTACAAGGTGGCCTTCAGATTCACCTATTTCCCTTTTGTAAACCTGACGGCAGTCATCATTCTCAGCAGCATTTGTGCCAACCACACCTTCGTCTTCTTCGACCTCTGGAACCTCAGCAAGAACCAGAACCCTTCCGCAGGGCTTTCTCAGTGGGTGAGTCAAACCATGCACCATTTTGCATATCTCATGCTGGCATCTTGCTTCACAACGGGTGCTGCCTTCTATGCCAGCTACATTAGCAACATAACCGCCATCCGCTGCTTCGCCATCTACATGGGCACCGCCGTGCTGGTGAACCTGGTGTTCATGGTGACCTGGCTCCCTTCTTCAGCTGTGTTGTATGAGCGCTACATAGCAACCACCTGCATTTACAAGCCAGAAGACTACTGGAACAACAGCGGCCATAAGAGAGTCACTCTCTCCCTCCATTACGTTCTCAGGGGTCTCCAGAACACGCTGTCTGAAACCTCCAAGCTGCTCTTTGAGAAGCTTCTGCCTTGTGGGGTCATCAAGTTTCGGTACATCTGGATCTGCTGGTTTGCTGCCCTGGCAATAGGAGGTGCCTACATCTCCTGTTCCAACCCCAAACTCAAGCTTCCGACTCTGGAGACATCATCTCTCCAGGTGTTTAGACTGAGCCACCCCTTCGAGAGGTACGACTCTGAGTACTGCCACCAGTTCATGTTTGAGAGGCTGGAGCATGGAGAAGGGCAGCGCATGCCTGTCACCATAATCTGGGGTGTTCTGCCTGTGGATAACGGAGACCATTTCAATCCTAAAAGCAATGGCACCCTGGTGACAGATGTCACCTTCACAATCCAAAACCCTGATGCCCAGAAGTGGCTCCTTGAATTCTGCCAAAAAGTGAAGAACAAAACTTTCTATTACCCTGATGCAGAGCAGAAATCTACTGTGTGCTTCATGGAGGAGTTTCTCAGGTGGATGAACAGTCGCCAGTGCTCCCAGCGAGACCACAGCTTCAACCTGTGCTGTAACCAGTTCTCTTTCCCTTATGGAAGCGAAGTTTTCCTACACTGCATCAAAATGATGCTCCTGGAACAGGGCAGGGAAGGGGCAGAAACGTATGACCTGGGCCTCAGGTTTGATGGGGAGGGAAATCTCGCTGCCTTAGTGCTGCAGTTTCAAACTATTTATCACTATAGCTTCAACTACAGCAAAGCCAAACAATTCTATGAGGAGATCGACCTCTGGGTAACAGAGGAAATGAAAACTGCCCCCGTGGGGCTCCAGAATGGGTGGTTTACCAGTAAACTAGAGCTATACAACCTCCAGCACAGTCTCAGCACAGAAACGATGGTGGTCATGGGGCTCTCCATAGCCATTTCCTTCGTGGTGCTGCTGCTCACTACGTGGAATGTTCTCCTCAGTGTTTTCTCTGTTACTGCCATTGCAGGCACTGTCCTGGTAACCATTGGCCTTTTGGTCCTCTTGGAGTGGCAGCTCAATGCAGTGGAGTCTCTCTTCATTTCAGCTGCAGTAGGTCTCTCTGTTGACTTTACAGTCAACTACTGCATCTCCTACCATCTGTGTCCTCATTCGGACCGCCTGAGCCGTGTGGCCTTTTCCCTGAAGCAGATGAGCTGTGCCACAGCCATGGCAGCTTCTGCTCTCTTCTCTGCAGGGGTCATTATGCTGCCTGCTACAGTCCTGGCATACAGGAAGATGGGTATATTCATCATGATGATCAAGTGCATCAGCTGTGGCTTTGCCAGCTTCTTCTTCCAGTCTCTGTGCTGCTTCTTCGGCCCAGAGAAGAACTGTGGGCAGATCCTTTGGCCTTGTGCCCACACCATGAAAGACTATTCTGATGACTCGGGGCTGAACGGAAGCTTTGCTTGTGGGGGGAGTGAGAAGCAAAACCGGTTGCGGAGGGTGCAGGAATCCAACACTGCAAACGAGCAATACGAGCTCCAGCCCTTGTCCAGGAAACTCAGCGACAGTTTTGACAACAGCACTTCCACAAGCAAGCTGTCCAACCGGCCCTCAGTGCTCTCAGAAGACACGCAAGTCGAAGACAACAGATGCCCCCGAACAGGAATGCACCCCTCCCTTGAGAGAGACAGACGGAATGTGCAGGACACCCCTGGAGAGCAGCAGGTTGGCCTGTGCCAGTGTCCTGCCCTGCAAACTTCCTCTCCTTACAAGCACAGCAACTCAGAAGCAGAAATTCAGAGGGAGAGACTCTGCCGAGATTGTCGATATCGAAAGTATGGCCTGAAAGCTTGGGATGGGTCTGGGCTGGACCATGTCCAGCCGGCTGGCATGACAGAAGAAGGGCAGCTCAATAAATCACAGTGCTGTAGTGACACTGCCCAGCAGCAGTCAAATTATACCTCAGACAACAGCCATCTCCCTGCTGCTGACATCTACAAAAATCACAGATGCCTTTGTTCTCTTGGCAGCTCTTTCGACATGCTCAACATCTCCAGTGAGACGTCAATCAGTGATTTTGAGCAAGGTCTAAAGCTTGCTGAATCAGCCAGTTCTTGTCCTGATGTCTTAGAGCTGTCTGATTCATACAGTCAAGCAGAGAGGGGTTACTTGAATGGGAAGAGGGATACCCTGCGGCTGGACCTGAGGGAGACTGTCTTTGATATCTCTCCAGCAGCATCGCAGCAGAACAGCTCTTCGTGGAAGAATCGATTTGGCTTAGGGAGTGAGAGTCCAGTTGTGCTACCAAACAGCCAGCCAGACATGCCTGACGTTTGGATCAAACGATCTAGTGCACAAAGTTCAGGTTACAACAGTTGAAACCTTGCAGAAAACAAAAGTGTACTCTAGGGAAAGAGGAAGTCAAAATCTTCTTGGAACTGTAAATATCAGGTTTTTCCTCCCACCTCTCCTGGAGCTGAGACTATTTCTAAGTATTTCAGCTGTGCAATTACCTGTTTCCACAGAACCAGCAAATCTGATATCAGAGAGGATGTGAGATCAGTCTTGATGGAGTACAAGCCCTTTGACCTTCCAGTGTCTGGTGCCATATTCACAGCTGTACTGCAAATGTTATTGAGTAAGCCTGTGTTGTCATTCCTTACAAGGTGATTAGATTTTGTTTTCTTGTCAAGGTCACATAGGACAGAAATAATGAAGTGAATCTCCCCAGATATTTAATGGCAAAGAAAGAGAGCTTATGGGGGGAAAAAAGAGAAAAAAACCTGCAGCTCTTGCAAATCTGGATATCAAGTGAAGAGTGTGTTGTTAATGAAGAAAAAGTTGTTTTCAATTGAATCAGAAACTACTTTATGTGAAGGGCAGGTTCACAGATCTCATCAAACAGTCCAGATGTTCTAAAATGATGTCTGAGTTGACACAGTCTCTTCCTGACCCTGGAGGGGGCTGCACAATCCAGCCCTAATCTGTTCCCAGTAACACTTTCAGTCTGGTTTAGCAGCAGGAATTCTGGTACTGCCAAAGATGTTCGGTGTGAGATTGCTCTTTGGGAAGTGTCCTCATCCCCTCGGTGACTCGGGTGCTTCGTGTGTTGTCTTCACAGCCTGTTTCCACGCGAGGCATTCCCCCCAAATGTGTAACTTTCAATAAAGTTTATCTGGTGAAGCTTTACTTTTACTTTTTCTTCTTCCTTTACCAGAAACAAGCAGGAAAACAAACACTTCCTTGCCTTGCTCTGTTGAACCAGAGAAAACATTCTCTAGACAAGTTGACGTAAAATAAAGGCTTTGACAAACTTTCTTAATCTGAGTGATGCTTCATTTGCACCAACACCGAGCTTCATTTTCTTCATCTTTCAATATATGTTCCAGTATAACCAGTAAAAGCAAAGCATACATCTTAACAAGATTTGCTCCCTCTGACACCCACGTGTAGTTTTCGGTGCTCTGTGGGAGACAGGCCACAACTGCCTGATATCCTTTGAGAATATGCTTTCTTACAGCAAATAACCGTATTTGAGATGCACGACGTGTTCAGTTTCACATTTCCATGGTGCAGTCTTACGCTGGGTGTCCTGGTGCTCTCATACTGGGTGTTCTGGGGGCTGTTTTGGCAGCCGGAGCTGCCCTCACGCCCTGAGCCACCCATGTCCGAACCCCACTCCACACCAGAGCTGTTACTATTTGCAAGGATTTCTCACCGTTTTGAACACTCTGCTGTAAAACACTACAAAAATACCCAATAAAGTCCATAAGCACTTTACACAGGCACCTCTTTTCCCCTTACACCGTGTGTGAGGGGTAATTTAACCGCCTCAAACACAAGCAGCACTCCTCACATCCTGATAGCACAGGCAGGGAGGGCTCCACAGCCCAAAGCGTCCCCGAAAGGCCACAGAACCCCTTGAGGGCTGCCCCAAGCCACAGTGCAAGGCAGCGGGAGGCCATTCCCGCTAGCAGCCGGCTCCCCTGAGGGCAGATGTGAAGGGAAACGGCTTCATCCCACCCAAGGAACACGCCATACCGCGGCGCCTTCCCTGAGGCGACAGGTGAAAACCCGCGCACCCACCCGCCGCACTGCGCCTGCGCGCACTGCCCGCCGTGGCTGGGCTGGGGGGCGGTTTCGTGGCTCTGCGCATGCGCAGCACCGTGGCCGTTTACTGGCGGGCTCATTCAAACGGTGGCTGACGGCGGAGCGCGGTCGCGATGAGCGCGGATCCCTCCCGCATCCCCGTGTACAGCGCGCTGCACCGCGCAGCCCCGCACGCAGGTGCGTACCCGCTCCGGAGGCAGGGAGCGCCCTGCCCTGCTCGCCCTGGGGCGCTGGTGTCCGGTCAGGCCGACGACGGAAGGGGCGGGGGCGGTGCCGGTTATGGAGCTCCGTTACTGCCTTGGCCTGGTGGCCGCGGGGAGGGCTGGTTGCAGGCTTTATTCAGTTGCCTTAAGACTTCGGTTAATGCTTTTCTTGCTAAACGAGCACCTCCGATGTTGCTACATTGAGACCGCATCTGGAATATTGTGTCCAGTTCTGGGCCCCTCAGCTCAAGAAGGACAGGGACCTGCTGGAGAGAGTCCAGCGCAGGGCAACTAAGATGATTAAGGGAGTGGAGCATCTCCCTTATGAGGAAAGGCTGAGGGAGCTGGGTCTCTATAGTTTGGAGAAGAGGAGCCTGAGGGGGGACCTTATTAGTGTATATAAATATATAAAGGGGGAGTGTCACGAGGATGGAGCCAGGCTCTTCTCAGTGGCAAACAATGATAAGACAAGGGGTAATGGGTACAAACTGGAACACAAGAGGTTCCACTTAAACTTGAAAAGAAACTTCTCAGTGAGGGTGACGGAACACTGGAACAGGCTGCCCAGGGGGGTTGTGGAGTCTCCTTCTCTGGAGACATTCAAAACCCGCCTGGACACATTCCTGTGTAACCTTATCTAGGTGTTCCTGCTCTGGCAGGGGGATTGGACTGGATGATCTTTGGAGGTCCCTTCCAATCTCTAACATACTGTGATACTGTGATACATCACAGCTCAGCCCCTTGAGCAAGCTCCAGAGCTGGACCCAAGGAGTATGTCCCCCCACAGGGGATAAAGATGCGCCTTTTGATACTGGTTACAGCGGTTTAGAAACGTGAGGCACCCAGGTTTAATGTTAACACACGGGGCTAGTCTGTGTCGGTGGAAACACCTGTGTTTCTGTAGTATAACTTGTGTACTTCAGAGGTTAGGGCCCATAATCCTTGGGGCCCTTCCAACCGGGTGTCCTGTGGTTCTATAAATGTGCTTATGGATAAGGCATTTGAATATACTTAACTGTGGGAGAGAAGCTTCCTATCCCCACTATATGGACAAAGCTTTATATACTCAAACAGCTGTGGTTTAAAACCAAGGAAACTTCATATATAGAAAGCTTGTTCTCAATAGTGTTATTTTAGAAGTGTTATCTACTCCTACTGAATTGAAATACGAAGCTTTCTTAACTGAGCTTCAAGTGGGCTGTGGGTTTTTTTGCTTCCAGTACTGAAAAACTTTGCTTAGAACCCTTTGGCATGATGTCTGCTTGATGTCGAGACTTCCTTTATTAACATAGAATCCCAGCCTGGTTTGTGTTGGAAGGGACCTTAAAGCTCTTCCAGCTCCAACCCCTGCACAAGCAGGGACACCTTCCACTGGAGCAGCTTGCTCCAAGCCCCTGTGTCCAACCTGGCCTTGAACACTGCCAGGGATGGGGCAGCCACAGCTTCTCTGGGCACCCTGTGCCAGCGCCTCAGCACCCTCACAGGGAAGAGCTTCTGCCTAAGAGCTCATCTCAGTCTCCCCTCTGGCAGGTTAAAGCCATTCCCCTTGGCCTGTCCCTACAGGCCCTTGTCCAAAGCCCCTCTCCAAGTTTCTTATAGCCCTTCCTTGGTTCAGCTGGAACCGTTATTTTTCTCCTTCATAGAAGCTGATGCAGTGCTGTGTTTCTGATTTAGTCTGAGAACAATGCTGATAACACCAATGTTTTTAGTTGTTGCAAGTAATGTTTACTCTGATCAAGGACTTTTCAATCTCAAGCTTTGCAGTGAGGCGGGACAGAGGAAGCCGGGAGAAAGCAGAGACAGGGCACCTGACCCAAACTAGCCAAAGGGGTATTCCATACCACAGCACATCATGACCAGTATAGAAACTGGGGAAAGTTACGCAGAAGGCCAGATTGCTGCTTGGGTCAGGCTGGGTATCAGTTGGCAGGTAGTGAGCAATTGTATTGTGCACCACTTATGTTCGTTGTTTTCTTTTCCTTTCCTCCGTTTCAGTTTTATATTGTCTTCCCTTGTTATTCCCCTTATCATTGTTATTGTTGGTGGTAGCAGCAGTGGTTTGTGTTATACCTTAGTTACTGGGCTGTTCTTATCTCAACCCGTGGGATTTACATTCCTTTGATTCTTCTCCCCATCCCTGCATGGTTCTGATTTACTGGCTGGGCTTAAAATGTGACAGGCCCCTTTAAGCACTGGAGCTGCTCTAAGGTCTCCCCTTCAGGAGCCTTCTCTTCTCCAGGCTGACCCAGCCCAGCTCTCTCAGCCTGGCTCCAGAGCAGAGCTGCTCCAGCCCTCGTAGCATCTCCATGGCCTCCTCTGGATTCGCTCAAGCAGAGCCTGGATTATCACTTTCTAACTTTCCCTCACTATTGCTAGCCTGGTAACTGGGTTTTAACACTACTGTCTTGCTTATCTGTGGCTTGTTCTGGACCCTCAATCCCGTGTAACCTTTGAAGACTGCCCTTAGTTGTCACTACCTTAAAATGTCCATTCTAGGCAGACATAATTGTGATTCACCTCAAATTGAAGGTTTAAGAGATCCAGTAACTCTGTATATTCTGGTGCCCCGTTTTCAGCTGTCGTTTGTAGGCCATGGTGTTTTCACTGTTATCTTTTTCTTGCAGAAATGCAAACGGCTTTTTTTTCGAAGAAACAATGTGTCAGCAAAAGAACAGACCTGGAGTTCAACAAAGGTCCTGATTTTAACTTCAGCTCCAACATTCCAGCAGATGGTGTCTTCAAAGCGACAAGCCAAGGGTAAATGGAAGTAAAATATTGATGCATTTTAGTACTTGGCAAATGTCCTAAAGCTGGCTGAGCATTTTGCTGAGTTTGTCAAACTAACAGACTTGGTAACAAGCAAGCATGCAGTGCCTTCTGGTAATTGTATTTTACCCATCTTTTAAGGTTGCCTAAATCTGCCAAGAAAGGGGAGCCGCTTTTGAAGAAGCCAGCTACAAGAGGGTATGTTTCCTGATAGTCTCCTCATGCAGGAATGCTCCCTTTCAGTCAGAAACAAGAGCAAATGCTTCAGAAAAGGGCGTTTTTGTGGTAGTAGAAGAGGAGGTGTGTACTACTGATAATTTTGCCCCTCAATCTTTGATGTTTGACTCTACAGACCTCTCAACAGATACAAACTAGAAGCAGAGTTGAAGACCAAGAATCAGGTGTTGGAAACAGCCAAGCAACAGCTACACTCCAAATTAACAGAAGCACAGGTAAGGAAATGGGAAAATAAACAAATCATTGAGGAAGTCTTGTATTCTGATCCCTACAGGGTCATATCAAAGGGTTGTCTTGCTCCTTTTCCTGTCTCCAGCAGAGTTCGGCTGGGTTTTCTCCTCTGACACCTGTGGTATCTGCTAGAACTTTTAAATCAGAATTGCTGCAGATGTGTTTGGATGAAGAGGGCATCCACATCAGTGTTAAACAGTCATCAGAGCTCTAATTCTGTTTTAAACTCATTGTGGGAGAGTATTTCAAGTTCACAACTATACACTTGATTCAAGTTTTATTAAACAGCCTTGATATTGCCAGATGCTTCTTAGTTACACCAAGAGAAACTGTAAATAATTACTTGCCCCTGATAGTTTGAGGTCTATTAGTTCTCTTTCTTATGTAGCTCCTAACATATGGTAGATAAGCTATTCAATTTCCTTGTTCCTTTTGCCCCATGTCTCCCAGCTTCGTTAACCCATCACACAGTGCAGTGTGAGAGTGCATATGGTACTGAAGATGTGTGTTCAGGGGTGTGTATGGTCTTGGTTTCGTACAGAAGAACATTCTGCTTGGATTTTGGTCGCTGCTGGACACTAAGTTTTACAGACAGTGTCCTTATTCTCTTCTGAGTATGTAGCACAGAGCGCATTTTATATGAGCTTATGTTTCCTCTTGTGCTATTGTGGCTGTTGGTGCCTGACCTTTCATTGCATTTCTCCTGCAAGTTTTCTCATGTCTGCTCAGCACTAGTGAGGCCAAACCTGGACTGTTGTGTCTGGTTCTGGGCTCCTGGTGCTGTGGAGGGAGTCCAGCAAAGGGCCACTTTGATCAAGGGACTGGAGGAAAGGCTGAGAGAGCTGGGACTCTTCAGTGGGTTCTGTTTCAAACAGCTTGGGCTTTCTGGAATAGAGCTGAGATTGAGAATTGGTGCCTCATTCTCCACCTCTTGCAGATTACTCTAGGACACTTAGCGCAACTTCTGCCTTGTGCAAGAGGCCCAGCTGGTAACCTTCAGCTGTAAAAGCTCACTTTATTTCCTAGTTCTCAACCAGTTACTAATCCACAAGATGATCATTCCTCTCATCTCACAGCTTAATTTCTTTAAGAGCCTTTGAGACCTCCTATGAAATGTTCCAAAAGCTTCTGATGCCATCAGCTGAATCAGCCTAATCCATGTGCTTATTGAAGAATAAGCTCTCTCTATATATATAGATATTGAATATATAATATAATGTAATATATATAATATATAATATAATATATAAATATATAATAAATATATAGTAAATATATAAAATATATAATATATAATATATATAATATATTATATTATATATAATATTATATTATATATAATTTTATATATAATTTTATATATATAATATATAATGAATATATATATATATAATATATATATATATTGAAGAATAAAACTCTCTTGAAGAATTCCATTCCACTTGTGAGGTTGATCAGCTTAATCTGATTGCCTGGTAATACCTGAATTGTGTAAGGACTAATGCTGGGGCTTAAAGAGTCTAAGAGGCCCTTTTCTTCCCAATGTTTATGTGCTCTTCAGTGCACCAAACGCCTGAATTATTTATAGATATGAGAGGGAGCATGAGAACAGCTATGCCAGCGTTGCCTAAAAGGAATTTGTCTCTAGGATCCAATTTTCCCATTAATTATGATGACATGTGGACATGACAAATGTATTAATCATGTCAAGAAGCAGGAGTAAGGATCTGCAAGAGACTAATATGCTGTGGTGCTTGGGATGAAGGGCAAGATCTGAGTCATGGTGCTAGTGGCATTGCCGCTGGCGTCACACTCGGTGTTACTGACTAATGAGAAGACAATCTCCTTGGAAACATGATTCACTTACAATCTGTGTTAATGACAGCGCATCATAAAGGGCCTAAAGGATGAGAAAGAAGGCCTGGTACAAGAAGTTGAGAAGTTCAAGAAACTTCAGGAGACTTGCACGGTGATTTTGGAAAGCAGAAACATTGATCCTGGTAAGGACCATGCGCTTCATGTGCCATTCTGGTACTTGTGCTTTGAAACGCCTTTGGTTTTCCCCTGTTGTGACTCTTCATGAGACATTTGGACTCTGCTTCCTCATAAAGGGAATACTGTTGTAACTCCACAGGATTTTTGGTCTTGCCCCCTAGCTTTAGAGAGAAAGCTGCTTCCTGGATAAACTTGGAAAATAACTTAATCTTTCTTGCTGTAGAAAGCTCACTTTGCAAAGCTGTTAGTTCTTGCAGGCAAAGTTACCTGGGTGTTAGAGGTTCACTAATGCATCTCATACCTTAGTTACAGGCAGCACCATTTTGGAGGAGGAAGAAAAGACTCAGGAATGCCAGAGGCAGACAGCGGTAAGAAGCTTTTGAAGAAGCACTACGAGTTCAATGGGCTTTGAGGGGTCCATGTGCTGCTGCCTTTGTAGGAACAGCTGCTGAGAGCTCTGTTTATTTGCTCTGTATTAAGCTATTTTCCTTTTGGCTCTTCAGCTGTTAACAGAGAAGCTCATAGAAGAACTGAGGCTATTTAATCAAATGGCTGCAAAAGAAAATGAGAAACTTCAGGTAAGATGGTGACTTTGACTTGACCAGATAACAAGCACCTGGTGCTGAGTGAGATCCTGAGAGGTCTTTTGCTCCTGATCCCATTCTAGTCTCCAAATAACCAAGGCTGAAAGCCTGCAGTATTCAGCTTCTGGTGTAAATACATATTGAGAAGCTGTATATATTACTGCCCTTCCAAATAGAGGGTTTAAAGCTGAGTTTATGGTTGGTCAGTGTTAATTCCCATCCAAGTCACTCAAGGTTGAACAATCTATGATTGAACTTGGAACAAGTTAGAAGGTGAATGTGATACTAATGCCTGAGAGCTTTCAAGTTAGACCCTATCTGCTCTGAAGTGATGAATGTCAGCACTGGAAAGGAGCTCACTCTGCTTAGGCCAGCTGTTCTCGAGAGAGAGTTTCTTGAGGCATTTCAGATGCTTGTAAGCACCCAGCAGAGCACTGATCCCCTCCAGTCTAATTGTTACACGGGGGTTTAGGAGATTTGATCTAACTTAGAACCTGTTGCATAACTAAGACCTCAGGCTCCCTGGGAACTAAGAGGTATGTGAGCCCAAGCAGCTTCAGTAGTATTGTCTATATACAGGCCAAAATAGACATTAAATTGCAGTTCTACAATCCTAGTAAGACGTTGAAGAGCTAACCAGTGAAATCACTGTTATACAAGACTGTCAAAACTTCAATCAGGGATAAATTGCCACTTTCCTCAAGGAACTGAGGTAAAAGACATGCCAGTCAAGGTGGACTAATCCCAGTTTAGCTGGAGCTAAGACTCTGCTGAGGAGTTAAAATGCTTTAGCTGGAGCTGCTTTACAACGTGTCTTTGCTGTTCAGTACTTTGTTCATAAAACACAGTGTACACTGACTTCTCTACAGACAGTGACAGTGAGGTGGAAGGCAGCGGAAGAAGAGAGGCAGTGCTCCCTGGAGCAGCATTCGTCCTTCCAAGCATCCATAAAGGAGTGTTCAGCGGTACTTGACAAGCTGGAGCTGCTCCTGGCTATGTGAGGAGTGAGGATGGACTGCACTGTCCGGTTTTGCAGTTTTATTCCTAGTTCAGTGGGCTCTCCTTGTCAGACCTCACTCTGACATGGTGGTGAGAACTGATGCACCATCCGTGCTCTGGTGGCCCTCACTGGGTGCTCTCCACTGCTCCCCTCGCTGGTGAACGGCTCCTCTGTTCCGGGCTCTCGGCATATCGTGTCTATGTGTGTTTTTAATCCATTAAATACTGGCACGTTGCTATCAAGCGCATTTCCTTCCCCGAGGCAGCGCTGCCCGCGGGGCGCCACAGGAGTGCCGGGGCGGTCGCTCCCCTCCCCTGGGGTTGGGCCGCGCTTGCGCGCGGGGATGGGCCGGGGGTAGCCATGGCGGCGGCGGCGGTGCTCTGGCGAGCGGTGGGCGGTGCGGGGCTCCGGCAGAGGCTGCGGCTGCTGCGGCGGGGCTGCGCGGGGCTGGCGGTGGACGACACGGTGAACGGGCTGAGCGCCGAGCAGCGCCAGGTAGGGGTCGCCGCCGCCGCGGGCAACGGGGGCAAGCGCGCCACCCTGCAGGGGTGTGTCGGAGCTGGCGGGCGGTGATTGGCTGCGGCAGTGGGCAGCCGGCCTATCCGCGGGCCCTCAGAGGGGGCGCTGCGGCAGTCAGGGCGCGCCCCGGCCACGTGTCCGCGGGGAGCTGGAAGCAGCGGGCAGCGAGACCCGCTGGAAGGCAGAGCCCGATCGGTCCGGCCTTTCCTTGCTGGGGAAGGCGCCTCTTCAGGGTGAAATACCGCATAACGAAGCGCCAAAGAAGTCCACTGCGTTCACGATGGGCCTGTTTGATCAGAAGTCATAGGGTCAAAATGGTTTGGGGTGGAAGGGACCTTGAAAATCACCTAGTTCTAATCCCCTGCCATGGGCAAGGAAACCTTCCACTAGACCAGTTCCTTGTAGCTATATGATCAGATATGAATATATTTGGTAATATAATCAATCAGAAATACAATCATCAAAGAAGCTAATTAATTTGGCCTCATCAAATCCTCTCGAAAGAAGTGTTGCAGCTTTTCTAGCTTGTTCTCTTGCCCAGTAGGAGACCTAAAGATTTAGGGTGATAGTTCACAGCTTTGCTGTTCTCTTCTGTGTTCAATAGCCACCTGGTGGTCACTCCCTGCTGTGCAGGGCATGGTGTGAAAGGCAGTGTCTTTCAAAGGGCTGATCCAGACAGGCTTCTCCAATGAAACTGTTTTCCCTGGTGCTTTTTCGCTCTGGAGCTGTAGCCTTATTTTTCAGATAATTATGGCAGTGCAAGCATAGCAATATACAAAATAAATGCAACCATTCTTGTTTCTTTCTTACTACAGATTTACTCTTTGCCAGGTTTGTCATTATGGTTTGTAGCCTCAAATTAACTTGATGTTTCTTTGTGCTTCTTCATTCAGCACATGTAAAAGGAGGAAAATATTCTTGTAATTCGTACCTGTCTGGTGGAAAAGCTGAAAAAGAATCAGAAATAGATCTTCAGTAATGTCAAACTGTGCATTAATGGTTAAAATCTGAATTGGCTGTTTTAAACTGGCTTAGAGTGTCAGGGATGCCTGTCTGAGTCTGGCCATCAATCCTTAATTGATAAAGATGTTCTAATTATGGCTTTTAGGCTTTATTTTCAAGTTTACTGCCTTCAGCTTTGTCACAATGGAAACATATTTAATGTGGTTTGGTTTTGTTTAAAGCTTTTAAGTCTATCAATGAGAGCAAAACTCATTCTGTGGTACCAGAACCTGAGGCCAGGGTAGCCATGGAAATGAAGATATCCTGTTCAGTGTGCAAAAGAGGATGCTTTGGTTGTGGGGTTGGGAAGGGCAAAGAAGCTTGGGCATGGTTTGGGTTGTTGCTTCTGCCCCTTCTACAGGTTCTGGTTAAGCAGCAGAGGGTTTCAGTCTCTAAAACTGTTCCTTCACCAGTATTAATCTGTGGGAATAAAGAACCAAAAGGGAAAAGGGGATTATTAAGCTTTACCTATAAAGCTCTAGGCAGAGTTTTTAAATCTTCATATGAAAACCACTTCAGCTATTGTGTGTAATTTCTTAGTATGTGGATAGACTTCTGCAGAATACATGTATGTAAGTGTTTAGACTTGAGAGCTTAGAAAAAGATTTTAACACTTGGGATGCTTATTGCAGGCATCTGCTTATAAATGAAACTTATATGAAACTATAAGCAGCTACTGGGTGGAGTTAATGCATTATGATCTCTGCTCATCAGCTTTCAAAGTTTCCTGCCCAAAAACATTCCCTAAAATTCTTGTGTGGGCAGTAGTTAAGTACCATTTGCTCCTGCTGGGATAAGATTGTTAAGGTTAAGTGCTGGGGGGAGCTTAAGTACACCAGTATCATCTCCTTAAAACACTAAAAGGCCTTTCAAATGGTCTAGAAACCTGCAGCACTGATTTCCTTATGGGCTTGTGCTTCTGGGTTTGGGATCCTGGAGTTGTCTGGCAGGGAATGTTGGCAGTATCCTAGGGAAGAAGACGACAGTGTATTGATGAGATGTAACGTATGTGTTTCTCATCTCTTTTCCCAGCTTAGACAGACCATGACAAAGTTCTGTCAAGAGCATTTGGCTCCTAAGGCCCAACAGATTGACCAGGAAAACGAATTCAAAGACATGCGGGCAAGTATTTCATATGTGCATCTCATTTAGCTGCTAGTGAAAGCCTGTCTGTGCTTTGATCTGTACAGTGATCCAGACGCAGCATCCCAGTGACACCACAGGAACACGTGCAGTAACTTTTCAATCTTGAAACTCATAGAAAACCCAATTTTTGATTTCCTCTTTTGTTAACAACCTTCAGCAACCTGGGGCAGAACGCAGGCAGGGTGCGATTAAAAGGGATTGATAACGGTCTTGTTTGGATTCTCATTGTGGTATTTCTGCTTGGCTCTGCTCAGACTCCCTCTCTAATGTGCGCTTTGTGTTCTCCTAGCCAGGAGCCTTTCTTGGCTGGCTGAGTTTCCTCTCAGATTCATAGTGAAAATCTAGTGTGCAAATGGTGAAATGCGGAGTTTGACTCGAGCTGAAACTTGCCTTCCTGGTAAACCCAGCAGAGTCTGTGCCACGGCCTGCTTTGATTGATGAAAATGAGACATCTAACTATTGGTTTTCATAAGCTCCACAAGACTTGAAAAGCTCAGAACATCTGCTCGGATTTCCCAGGGCTCTGATGTTGACATTTTCAGGGCTGGATGTGTAGCTTTGAAGTGAAGTGTATAAATTTAGCCTGGTGCACCAGATGTCATCTGGAGCTATTAAATAATGCTTTTTGAAGTCTCTAGAGACTATTCACTGATAATTATCTTATTGCTGGACACCAGGGCCATCTGACAAGCATTTACTTGTGTGTCTATCACATAGTGGAGGAGAGGCAGAGAGAGGTGGCCCCTCCAGCATGTGGTCCTCCCTGGTGACACCTTTTGCTACTGCATTACATCTTCCTTCTTACTCCGTGATGCCGTGTGCCAGGCACAGCTGATGTGTGTGTCTCTCATCAGGCAGTTGCTCTGTACCTCCATTGTGTGGCTGTCACCTGAGTGGTGGCATTGCCACTGATAAATCTGGGTAGTGGACAAGTAGAGGAGTTGGCAGTCAAGGAGGACAGCTTGTCCTCTGGCAATGAACTTTGCAGCATGCATGTTCAACCATGCAAAACTCAGTAGTGCTGTTCAATCCCTATGTGTGTCCTGAGAACCTACGGGTCCTTGAGTGGCCCTTGTGGCTTCACAAATCCAAGGTGTTCACAAGTTCTCTGTTGTGGTCACCTTTAGTGACTTCTCCAGTACCATCTCCAAGGAGGGAACCACCTCTATCTGCCCTGGCTGCAACATTCCCCTTTTTAATCTCTCCTAAGAAGGCTTTCGGGGCCTTAGTTACCAGTTTCTGCTTTACTAGAAGAGTTTTAAAGTGCCAGCAAATAGCAACTCATATACACACACACACACACATATATATATGATTACAGTCACTGTAATACATATATATATCTCCAGGGTTTCATCCATGGATAGCTTCTGCTAACTGCTATTTGCAGCAACAGCAGGCTGATAGGCCTACGCAGTGCTGCTAAAACAGCGACAAGGATGCGTGGGGTAAAAGACAAGCATAAATTTAAGTCATAACATCCTAAATAATCCTTAGCAAGAGATAGTCTATGAAAGCCTGGACGTGCTGGTTTTAAATTAGTGGGAGGTTTTGAGTCATCCAAGTTCTCCTTAACGAGGACAACCAGTTACATCTCAGGCCCTGTCCTTCCAGAGTTAAGTTTAGGCTTGTGAATTTTCCCTGAATTCAACAGGCTCCTCTCCTGTGTAGCATAACTCATGTCCTGAAGTCTGCCTGGGCTCCTAGTCCCAAGGATGGAGCTGCTGATGCAGGAGGAATTAGATATCAGTGCATTTATCTCTGAGATATCACAAGGATAAGGTAAACTGATGAGTCCAGTGAGGTACCTGGGACAACTTCCTATGCCAGCGCCCTGAGCCTGCACTGATTGCTTGTTCTGTATTTGTAGGAGTTTTGGAAGAAACTCGGGGCACTGGGAGTTCTGGGGATCACGGCTCCTGGTAAGTCTGTTCCCACCTTTCTTCAAACCAAGCCAACTGCTGTGAGCTCACCCTTTCCAGTTGCTAGCAATGTGTCTGTGATGGGATATCCACTTCCTCCAGAAGCTTCCAGCTTTTTATGAACTCTTCCACAACTTCTGTTATTCTTCACTGCCTCAGAGTCCTTGTTCGACTCCTGGATGAGTACAAAATACCTCTTACCATTTAAAAGCACTCTTCAGGAGTGGTTTCTCCAGCTATACACAACTCAAATGTGTTTGCACCTCTCTACTGTGAAGCAGTTACTCAGGTTTTGAAGAACAAGAGCTAGAGATAAAAGTATCCTAGAGCAAACATCCATCTCTAATAGGAGAAGTTAAAGGGTCTAAAACAACCCCCTGGAAAGCTGTGATAACTAATGGCGAGCCTACCACATCCAACCAGTCAGAAAAAATCAGGGTAAATCTTATTCAACCTCATCCAGGTTAGCTGAAAAGTGTTTTGATTCATGTTAGAGCTGACTGAGGCTGCTGTGGTCATGCTGAATGCACTAACACGGTGTAATGAGGAGAAGCCCTTAGTGCAGAAAAGCAGGCAATGGGGCCTTTATTTCCCCATCGTAAAGTCTCTGCTTCTAGATGTGTGTGTGCAAAGGCTTGTGCAGCAGCAGGCTGAATAGCAATGCCTCCGAATAATGCCTCTGCGTTTCTTTCAGTGCCACTGAGTCTGCTTGAAAGAGTCTGGATTTCTGTTTTCCCAATTTACTGCCGCTCCTGTTTTTTCTCACTCTTACCTTCTTTCTTCTTTGATGTTGTGCCTGAGGCTTACAGCAGTTTCCCACACTATAAATAAGCTATCCCCTCCCGAGTCCTGTCCTTTTTGATTTCCTCAAAGATTTACCCCGCAAACCCTCCTATGCCCAGCAGTTTTGCCCTTGTTTCTGATTGTAGAGTTGTGTGCACTTGCTTTATTGGCACTGGTTTTGTTGTAGGAGGTGGAGACTGGGATTTAGGATGTGAAGATAATGTGAAATCTTGTGCGAGTGTATGCTCAGTTAAATGGTGTGTTTGGGCACCAGTGGCTCAGGTCTGTTAAAGGAGCATTTTAAACAACAGTGGTTTTTGTTTTCTTCTTAAAACTAATAAAACTGTTGGTTTGTAATTTTACAGTTGTTTTATTAAGAGCTGTGTTAGGAAATGCGAATACTGAAGCTACCATGCAACGATAATATAGGCATGTCATATAAAGTAGTTGTGAAAGGGCAGCATCATTCTAAATCACACTGTGATTTGTATTACACAAGAAGCTGTCTGGCAGGATTATTTTCGTGTACCTCTTGCAGTACAACACGATCATAGGCCAGTATTGCTTACGACAGGCAGTTACCTTTCCTGTCTCGAGGCAATAGCACTAAGCCCATCATTCTGTAGGACTGAATTGAAAGCTCTTGGTTTGGCATATGTAAGAGGCTGTTAAACCTGTCAGTTAGGGCTTGGATAGGAAAAGCCTAAACTCTGATTTGTGGTAGAGAGGTGATATCAAAGGACAAAGAGCCCTGCAGATAAAGACAGGAGTCAGAATGAGTGACATGGGAGGAAAGGTTGTACTGATTTGATGCGTTAGGGGCAATAGCCCTCCCTGAGTGCAGGCTACACACTCAGCTCTTTGGTCACTCTAAGCTTACACACATATTTGCTCTTACCATTGTTGGTGCTCACTTACAGCATTCGCATTGGTGACAAGTAAGTGCTCCCAGATGGACTCCCCAACTCCTTTGCAGTGTTTCTGTCCTCCTGTTTTAGTTCTTCTCTTAGCACTGCAACCACTTGCTTCTTGCCTGTAGAACAAAGCTTTTATAGTAGGATATGCCTGTTTGTGTGTGTATATCTGTATATACATGTATATATTTATGTAGGCTGTCAGCTGCTCAAAGCCATTATGCATTTCGCAGCCTCCTCTTTTTTCCCCTGCCTTCCCTCTCTCCCTGCTCTATTGTGTGCCTTTAACCTTCACCACCAGTTTTAGGCTCAGCTCAGCGTGCCTAGCTAGATCCCAGATACAATGCTGCTGCTGCTCTGTCTCACTTCATCCTCTCTTGAAATCCACATTCTTGCTAGTGGCAAATTGCAGCAGTTACACTTGCAGATCATTCTCCTTCTGAATCAGCCACCCATCAACGAGATGGTCTTCTGCACATTTGGGGGCTTAGAAAAGTCCCTGGTGCCCCACTTACTGAGCAGTTTGAGGGGTCCTTGTTATGACAAACATGCATAGACCTTTACAAACTTTACCTGTGTTCTTTTGTCCTTTCACCTAATACAGTTTGCCACTTGGTGATTCAGTCTTGATGGTAATATGAAGGTTGCAAGAAGGACTCATTATTGTGCAAGTGTTGGCACCATGTTTTAGATGTATCCTAATGCACGTTTTGTGTAGAATATTATGATGTACAAGTAAATTATTGCTTATGCTGAAGAAGCAATACCACTGTGCCTTTAAGGTAAGGAAACTGAAATCAGAGAGGATGGGGAAAGCCAGAGGTGCTCAGCTCAGGGACAGTGTCAGTCAAAGCCAGAAGCTCTCTTGTAAGAGTCTTGGATCTCATACAGGACTGATCCCAACTCTGGAATCGTGTGCACGTGTGACATACACCACAGTGCTTAATGTGAGGTTTCTCTCCTCTTTTCAGTGGAATATGGTGGATCTGCTTTGGGGTACCTGGACCACGTGCTGGTGATGGAGGAGATCTCTCGTGCATCAGCGGCTGTTGGGCTCAGTTACGGTGCCCACTCAAACCTCTGTATCAACCAGCTGGTGCGTAACGGCAACGAGGCCCAGAAGGAGAAGTACTTGCCCAAGGTGTGTGGCTGGAAGAGGGGGAGAGGCTAAGAAGCATTTGGGTTTGGGCTTCATGTGAAGATGGGTCTCTTTCACAGCATGTCCCATGTTAAGTACTAACTGATTTCAATCACCCAACCTTAAAGAATACACTACTTGCCAAATTTGCCCTTCGTTTTTGTCCTATTAATCCACATTATAGAATCATAAAATAGTTAGGGTTGGAAAGGACCTTAAGACAATCCAGTTCCAACCCCCCTGCCATGGGCAGGGACACCTCACACTAAACCATGTCACCCAAGGCTCTGTCCAACCTAGCCTTGAACACTGCCAAGGATGGAGCATTCACAACCTCCCTGGGCAACCCATTCCAGTGCCTCACCACCCTCACAGTAAAGAATTTCTTCCTCAGATCCAATCTAAACTTCCCCTGTTTCAGTTTGAACCCGTTACCCCTTGTCCTGTCACTACAGTCCCTGATGAAGAGTCCCTCCCCAGCATCCCTATAGCCCCCCTTCAGACACTGGAAGCTGCTCTGAGGTCTCCACGCAGCTTCTCTTCTCCAGGCTGAACAGCCCCAACTTTCTCAGCCTGTCTCCATACAGGAGGTGCTCCAGCCCCTGATCATCCTCGTGGCCTCCTCTGGACTTGTTCCAACAGTTCCGTGTCCTTTTTATGTTGAGGACACCAGAACTGCACACAATGCTCCAAGTGAGGTCTCACAAGAGCAGAGTAGAGGGGCAGGATCACCTCCTTCGACCTGCTGGTCACGCTCCTCTTGCTGCAGCCCAGGATACGGTTGCTTTCTGGGCTGCGAGCGCACACTGCAGCCGGCTCATGGTCATTTTCTCATCGACCAACACCCCCAAGTCCTTCTCTGCAGGGCTGCTCTGAATCTCTTCTCTGCCCAACCTGTAGCTGTGCCTGGGATTGCTCCGACCCAGGTGTAGGACCTTGCACTTGGCATGGTTAAACTTCATAAGGTTGGCATCAGCCCATTCTGTGCTGAGGTCCATGTTGGCATCAACACAGTCTGTGCTGAGGTCCATGTCTGTAGGAAGCATAGTCCAGCTCTCTGGAGCTGTGTTACTGAATGAGGCTTTGAGGTGACACTGGACAATGTTCTTCCAAATTCCAAAGCATTTTGAGAGTTCTGAATGAAAGTCACTGCTTTCCTATTTTATAATCTTCATTTCCCACTGCCCAAATGCCTGGTTTGCCTCTGCTGGTTAACTGCACGTGGAATTTCTTCATTTGGGGCAGTGATGTTTGTGACATGTTAAACAGATTTCAGTTTTCAAATGCATGGAAACACTTAACCAGTACATTGAATCCCAGCTACTGAAATTATCAGCACCAGAAACTTGATTTAAACCACATGCAAAGTACAGTGGTGCTGCCTCAAAGCACTGTGCAGCCTGCTCATATGTAACCTTGAGTTGTCCTCATTGCTGCTCAGGTGTATGTTAATGCCCTCATTCACTGTCTTTCAATGGGGTTTGTGGTCATTTTGGCTCTTGTCATGGTTCGTGTCAAAGCACTGGTTTTGAGCAGATCATGGAGACTTCGGTAGGAGTGCACTGATGGATTGAGTTGGTTCAATGTGTATCTTAAGCGTTGAGTATGGTTTTTGAAAGCTAAGAGGTCAAAAGGAGGAGAGGATGGATAAAAGTGCACAGGGAGGAAAAAGGAAGCAAGGAGGAAAGGGCAAGATGAGAGAACAGTGAAGAGAAAGCAACAACCTGGTATGAGCAGGCACAGAAGGAAGGTGTCCGTACGCTATTGCAGTGTGAGCGTGGGAGGACTGGGCAGTGAGAACATTGCTAACAACTTTGCAATCTCTTTTCATCCCCCTCCTTTTGTGTTTAACAGCTCTTGTTGATGTAAAAGGGCAATCATCAGATGCAGCACAAGGAGCTTGTGAAAGGCATATGGCTGCCTGCATGGCTCTCTGGCACCTTCCTGGAGGTGGTGTTTCTTAAGCAGGGCTGTGCTCATCTTCCTCGTCCTTCTCATCCCGCTGGGCTCTGGATCTGTTCCCTCAGCACAGCAGCATAGGGAGCTCTCTGCCTGGACTCTGTCAGGAGCAGCAGCTCTTATGTGGGGTTCTCACATAGAACAGCTACTGTGGAGGTTCAGTGCAGTAAAAAACCACCCCAAAGCAGGCTAAAGAGGGAACAGAAACACTGCTGCTTTCTCTCGTTCTTATATTTGTCTTTTCTTCCAGCTAATCAGCGGGGAGCACATTGGAGCCTTAGCAATGAGTGAACCCAATGCTGGATCTGATGTTGTGTCCATGAAGCTGAAGGCAGACAAGAAAGGTAAAGCCTGTCGAGTGCTGCCTGGACAGATAGCTGGTGTAATGTCCCTTGTAAACTTAGATTAACCTCCCCAGCACCGAGTTACAGTGCTTAGCATTGGGTATAGCAGGTGGGGTTTGCAGGCTTGTGCTGCCTCCCAGGAGGTTCAGTGTGTGATAAAGCCAGGAGTGAAGACACAAAGCGGATGGTTGAAGGACTTCTGATTGTGGCAGTTGGTGGCGTGATGGAACCGGTGGTAGGTGCCTTGGTTGGTCAGATGTTTGTTAAGCCATATTTAGACTCCAGGAACTAAAGAAATGAGTTTCCTTGAACCTGGGGAGGATTTGTACATGGTGTTTGTGGGGCCTTAAAGAGCATCCTTGGAGCCTGCTTTGAAATAAGTGGAGGGAGGAGATAGGTGTTGCTCTTTCCTGAGCTAACAGGTTACTGCTCTTTGCTCCTAGGAGACTACTTTGTTTTGAATGGGAACAAGTTTTGGATCACCAATGGGCCAGATGCAGATGTTCTCATCGTTTATGCTAAAACTGATGTTAATGCTGTTCCAGCCTCCCGAGGTATAACAGCGTTCATTGTGGAGAGGGTAGGTCTGAGAATGCTCACAAGCTTCTTGCAGTGTGCTTTGTAAACTTAACTCCTTCACCCTAACTGGCTCCTGTAGAAGCCACTTGAATTTCTTTCTATAGCTGAATTGTATAGACCCATATCTGAGCATGCAACCAGTCTTTAGGGCCAGAAATGTAGAGAGAATGGACAAGGATCTAATATAAAGTGTTTGCTTGTTGCCAAAAATTGTCAGAGCTATTGGAGACCTTGTCAGTATTGTCCTACTATGCCTTTATCTAACTTAATGTGTTTGGGTTTGAGTTTTTTTTAAGCCAAGACATTAAAATAGCTTTATTCATTTCTTCCCCCCTCATTTCCTTGCACTGCCCCCTTGGATTCCAAAGCAGAGGGAGCAGAAACAGGCTGTTCAATAGGGAGCCCTTGGAAAACAGAAGTCTATTGGGTTTTTAGTTCCCTTCTAATTATTTGAGGCTATGCTATACACAGCTCTCACCACAGGGAAGATAAGAAGCTGTAATAAAGTAAATGGCACTTGAAATATAAAATCTCAGCGATCAGTGAACCATCTGATGGACTTAACCTGACTTAGAGATTGAAATGGCTGAGTTACTGGCAAAATAACCCTTACTCCAGGAGAGTCAGTGTTGGCTGCTGTGCACGTAATTCATTTGTGTAATACTTATGCACATTAGCAAATGGGTGCACTCAGTTCATATGTGCCCCCACGTGCACATGTTTCTCTGCTCATCTGCTTCCTTTGCACTTTGCTTTGACTCCTTGCTGGTACCCTACACATGTTCATGCAGCCAGGGCACTTTCACAGCTCTCTAGTGATGTTTATGGAGTCTCTCAGAGCTGAGATCTCAAGTGTGTTTTTACTGCTTGACTTGGCAGGGAATGCCAGGTTTCAGCACAGCCCAGAAGCTCGACAAGCTGGGGATGAGAGGCTCTAATACCTGTGAGCTCATCTTTGAAGACTGCAAGATCCCAGGTGAGCTGGGCTCCACTCAGGGCAGTAGGAGTGTGGTGGTTTCCCGTCTTCATCAGATAAACGGGAGCACTAATTGCAGGCCTGTTTGGGCTGTGACCCAGAGGGCTCTGCAGATGGTTATCTGCTGGCTGGGAGCATTGCAGGAGAGCTGGTGAAACTGCACAAGTGAATGAGCACATCCCGTGCTGGGTCACTCCTCATCCACCTGACTCTCACTCACTGCTTCTGCAAAGCCTTGGTGAGGTTTCCAAAGGAACTTGTTTGTTTCCATTAGAGCTCCTCATCTTCTGCATAGGAGAGAGCTCATTTGCCTTGACATTCTCCCCCCAAATCACTGGAGATCATCCAATGGACTTTTGGGTTGCCTGCAACAACTGAGTCCTTGTGAGATCAGTGCCGTTAGTTACTGCAGCAGGAGCCACTGTAATGGCCATCTCTGTTACTCCAGTGGCTATTTTTATAGACAGAAAAATGACCTCCATAGAGCAGGTGGAGGAGGCACCTTATCAGAACTCAGGAAAATCCTAATTGCTTATCTGCAGAGCAAGTAACTCTCCTGCTCCCCGGGCACCAAAAGCTGCTCTGCAGTAAGCAGAAGCGTTTCAGCTGCAATCTGACATTTTTGACTTCACTGGATCCCTCTGCTCTGAAATCAGTGCCTCCTCTTCACATCATCTCCTGGGCAATCACCATCCAGAGCAGCAGGTTCTCATGGTAGCGGGATTTCCATTTCCTGATAACTCAGAGCAGCACATCATTGCAGTGTTGGCTTTGCACTCCGGCTCTTAATGCTGCTTCTGATCTCCTGCCTTGGAAGCTGAACCTGTTTGATGCCGTCTATGTCTGCAGGATCCTTCTGTCAGATCAAGATGCCTCTAGCGCTGCAATTCCATCCACTTCCAAATGCATGGGGTTTGCTGCCAGCTTGTCCTGAGTTCAGCAGTAGCAGTCTTTTTTCTCCTTCTTAGTAGCTGGTGCAGTGCTGTGTTTTTGACTTTCAGCCTGGGAACAGCGCTGATAACACCAATGGTTTTAGTTGCTGCTCAGTAATGTTTACTCTGACCAAGGACTTTGTGAGTCTCATGCTCTGCCAGGAAAGAGGGGAAGCTGGGAGGAAGCAGAGGCAGGACACCTGACCCAAACTGACCAAAGAGGTATTCCATACCACAGCACGTCATGCCCAGGATGTAAACTGGGAGCAGTTACCCGAAAGGATTAGAACACTGCTTGGGTCACGCTGGGTATTGATCAGCGGGTGGTGAGCGGTTGTATTCTCTCTCTTTGTTATTTCCCGTATCATTATTGTTGGTGGTAGCAGCAGTGGGTTTGTGTTATACCTTAGTTACTGAACTGTTCTTATCTCAGCCCATGGGGGCTATGTTCTTTCCATTCTCCTCCCCATCCCTTCGGGAGCACGGGGAGAAAGGTGGGGAGTGAGCAAGCGGCTGCATGGTTCTGAGTTACCATCTGGGTTTAAACCACAACACAGCCACGCTGCAGTGAGTGGCTGGTGGCTTTCCCATAGATGGTGTTGGCCATGGGTATAGTCAGTTGTGTTGTGTTGGTAAAGATGAGAGCCCCAACAGTTCTATTTACTCACATTTTCTTGCTGTGATGCACAACCGGCAGCTTTGCCCCTCTTGTGCAGTCAGCAGCTTATCCTTCAGCTCACCATGTACCTATCCATCTCTTCTCCCTGGGATACAGCAAAGTGTTCAGGCTCTCCAGCCCCTTAGCTGTGAGCTGTCATTACTCACCAACAGCTTTGTCACTTTATTATTACTGATGCTGGCGTTTATGTTCTGTTCCTCAAAGTAATGTTTGCTATTAGCGTTTTTCTTTCCTGTCTGGGGGCTTTGGAGCTTCATTCTTCTTCTTCTTTCTAGCTCCAACATCATGGTGCTGGCTCTGCAGAGGCTGCTCTTCTCCATATGCTACATCAACATGCTCTTCAACAAGCAGGAGATAATGCGGTCTGTGAGCTTCTGCCGCTGAAAACCAGATTATTCCTTTCAGGAGACAGTCTGCATGTGTCCGTGTCCTGGCTCATTTTCACTTTTGCATATCGCACCTCTCAGATCTCTTGTGATCAAAGCCTGAAGCATGTGTCAGCTCTCCTGTGTGGCGCGATCAGTGCATAATCTGTCCACCTACAAAGCACAGTTGTGAGCCTTTAAGTTCTTTGCTGGTTGGAGGAGTACAGCCTTGCTGAGATGAGCTTCTTGTTCCTGCTTCTCTTTGTATACTTGTTGACACCAGCGTGGGCTTCAGCTTGTCCCAAAGTGAAGCAGTTTCTCAGCCCATTATCTAATGGGGCCATTTTCGGGTCCCATTTTCACAGGAATAAGGCTTGTCTTTTAAACCCACTTATAACAACCGCAGTGTTCTGTTCAGCCCCTTCACAGGAGGGGGAATAATGACTGTGTTCTCCATTCTTACACTCATACACCACACTCTGATGTGGTAAGCAGTGAGTTTTGCCTGTGAAGCTTCAGTTCCTGTGCTGGGAATGCTGAGAGGTGACCCAAGCACATCAGAGCAGGATTTGCATTCGTTTCAGAGCCACGCTCAGTAGTCGTCAGCTGGCAATGCTGTCAGCTTGGGTTAGATATGAACCAATGGGATGGTGAAGGGGGTCCCAGTTTGTCCTCCCAGGCTGTTAAGTCTCCTGTTCTTGTTGGTACAAATGCTGAGCTCTCCTCTGGAGAGCATCTTGCTCTGTAGAAAACAGGCAAGAGCATAGCAGTGATTGCAGATGCGTTTCATAACCCTTTGCTGCCTCTTCCCTTTGGGCTTTGGTTGGATTGGGAAGACTTTGCAGTGGTAGGGAGTATACATCCAGCTCATCCTCAAAGTGTTTCCAGCCAAAAAGGAAGGTGAATCAGATTGAAGCTTGAATCTTCTTCCCAGTGACCACAGGCCTCAGACAACAGCAGAGCTTAGTTTTGCATATGAGTAAATCACCTTCCTTTGCCAATTGCAGCTAAAAATGTCCTGGGAGCACTGAGCAAAGGAGTCTACGTTCTGATGAGTGGATTGGACCTGGAGAGGCTCGTGCTGTCCGGGGGGCCCCTGGGGTAAGGTTCTGTCATCTCTTGTAAGGCCACATCCTTCACCGTCACCCAGCCCAGGGTCTGCAACTGGGGATGCAGCTCCCAGCAGGACACATCTTGGATGGAGAACTGGGACACTGGGCACGTTCTGAGGGGAGAGGAGAGGGCTGGGAGGAGGTGGCTGGGTCCGGCTGTGGGAGGGAGAAGCTGCAGAGGAGGCAGGAGCAGGGAGATCCCGTAGGTGCCGAGTGCTCCAGGAGGGAGCTCAGCTCAGCACGGCCAGGCAGCCACAGCTTGCTCTGTGTGTGCTCCACCTTCCCTGTCACTCTCCTCACCGCTCCTCTCCTCGTGCAGTTTGAAAGCATGGATGTGGAGCACCCACTGAGGGGCAGGCGATGGAAGCAGCGAAGCCGGAAAGGCAGTTTGCAGGTCTCTGCCTCCCAGTGCAGCCCAGGTCACAGCCTCTCCAGAACGTGCTTCAGAATAGGCTGGGCTTGACATAAACCTTTCCAGAGGTGGTAAATCTGCCTTGGGCCCCAGCTGCTGGTGTGTGCATCCCTCCAGCCTGTGTTACTGTGGGAATAACCAGCTCATTTGTGCTACTGATTCCTTAAAATCCAAAGCACTCCAGGTTGTCACATGCCCCTGGCCTGGGTAAAGGCTTTGCTCTTCATTTATCCAGTCCTCAAGCTCCCAGGTAATTCCTTTGACCCTACAGTCCCTTTGTCCCCCCCTTTTGGAGGCTCTTTGCTAATCCTCACGTGGAAAGGCTATCTCCCACAAAGCAGAAGGAGGATTTCCTACCCTTCTTGTTCTTGCCCACGGCTAGCACTTGAGTTGGTGGTCTCTGGAGATGCAAGGCAGCACAGGCTGTCCTGGCTACAGCTGGGAAAAAGCTCTGCCCCTCAGTGCCCTGAATGAAGAAGGTAAGACCTTACCACAAGATGTCCCAAATGAGCAGCATGTAGAGCACAAGGGAATAAAATAGGACCTTTGCATTTGATTCTTAGTGGAGCTCTAGGAAAGCAGCAGCATCTCAGTTTAGGGATGAGAAGCTTTTTGCTTTAGATTGTGCTTCCAAGGTTTAATTGTCATAGAATCATAGAATAGTTTGGGTGGGAAAGGACCTTAAGATCATCCAGTTCCAACCCCCCTGCCATGGGCAGGGACACCTCACACTAAACCATGTCACCCAGGGCCTCATCCAACCTGGCCTTGAACACCGCCAGGGATGGAGCATTCACAACTTCCATTAGGTAATAGTTGTATTGTTTTCCTTTTGCTGTGCTTTTAGGCTCATGCAAGCTGTCCTTGACCACGCAATTCCATATCTGCATGTAAGAGAAGCCTTTGGCCAGAAAATTGGCCACTTCCAGGTGAGGCAGAAAGGGAATTGGATGGGTTTTGTTGCTTTGCTCTTCTCTTTTAAAATGAGAAGACAAAGAGCTCTGTCATGGGAGGCTTTGTACGGGGTTTGTGCTGGGGATGCGTGATGTGGTGGGAAGGTGAAAGGATCTCTGGGGTGGGTAAGGGACTGGGGCTGGCATTGGGAGCTTGTGGATTGGCACAACCTCCAGCTCCATGGTATGTCTGCTGAATCCAGGTCTTCTGAGCTCTCTGGTTTCTCTGGACAGAGATGGGTGAGCCCCAGATGATGCAGCAATCAATCTTCCCCTCGCTCCTGTTAACATCCCTCTTGTCTCCCTCAATGCAGCTCATGCAGGGCAAGATGGCCGATATGTACACGCGCCTGATGGCCTGCCGGCAGTACGTCTACAACGTGGCCAAGGCCTGTGACCAGGGCCACTTCAATCCCAAGGTGAGCTCACCTCTGCCTAGGGGAGCACCGTTCCCTTTGGTCCCAGATCATGAGCAGGGTGGAGGTTCTGTGCTGGGGTTAAAATCACTCACTTGCAACAAAAAGTGCCTTTTTTCCCCCCCAAATGGCAAGAAAACCTTGTTCTACAGATTTAGCAGCTTCAGAAGGTGTTTATTGGAAGCCCAGTCACAACATCATGGCTGTTACAAGAGGCTGTAGTAGTCCTGCCGAGGTGGTGTCATCTCCCCAGCCAGCGCTGCCACCTCACCTCTCTCAAAGGAGAGGACCAAGTGTTTAACAGAGCACAGAGCCCTGCATCCCGAATCAGTTCATGTTGGCCTCCTGTGGGTCTGATATGAGAGCCCACAACATGCACTCTAGTTATTTGTTTCACTTTTGCGGTCTTCATGTGGCCTTTACAGACCTGCCACAAGTGTTCTGCAGTGACAGAATGACGCCTGCAGCTCCTTGCTTGCTGGGGAATGGATCCTGAACCTTTGTGATCCAGTGGTTGACCACAGGCTTCTTAGCAGATGCTTGTAGAGTAATGGAGAGCTCAGAGCACCATTTAGATGGGACACAGGCAGGGTGCTGAGGCGCTGGCCCAGGGTGCCCAGAGGAGCTGTGGCTGCCCCATCCCTGGCAGTGTTCAAGGCCAGGTTGGACACAGGGGCTTGGAGCAAGCTGCTCCAGTGGAAGGGGTCCCTGCCTGTGGCAGGGGTTGGAGCTGGAAGAGCTTTAAGGTTCAAACCCAAACCATTCTGTATGTCTGCGAGGTGACACCTTTCCTGCCTGTCATCACTGTGGCTCTCCTTTAGGACTGTGCTGGGGTGATCCTGTACTCAGCAGAGTGCGCTACGCAGGTGGCTCTGGATGGGATTCAGTGCCTGGGTAAGTCACTGGCAGTGATAGCTTCTGTGGGTGATTGCTGGAGAGAGCCAGGAGCAGTTCTCTGTCCTGTCCCACCTTCATTCCCTCAAAGCAGAGAGAAGAAATGACTTCTGGCTTCTTTTTGCCTGCAGGTGGGAACGGTTACATCAATGACTATCCCATGGGACGCTTCCTGCGGGATGCCAAGCTCTATGAGATAGGGGCAGGCACCAGTGAAGTGCGCAGGCTCATCATTGGCAGGGCTTTTAATGCCACTTTCAAGTAACATGCACCAGTGGAGGCAGAGCGGCCTGACCACCACGAGGCCTTTGACTATAGAGGCTGCAGCACACAACTCTTCTGCCTTCTGCTTGTGATTCTGGGATGGCCACTTGTGGACTCTCTTCTGCCTGATCTGCAGACAGATGCTGCTGGACCGGACTCTGACAAAGTGAATCAGGTAGAAGGAAAAGCGGTTTTCCTCCTCCCGTGACCACCCTGACTCATCCTGGTCATAAGGCATCCTATTCCTCAGCATTTCAGGGCTGAGGTTCATCCAGGGGACATGCCACAACCGAAGCAGGCTGGGGAGCACCGTGCCTGAAACCAAAGGCACAGGAAGTCAACCCAAACCCCCCCAAATGGACAATGAGGGAATGATTTTGTTCTTTGAAACAACCAGTGCCATTTAATAGCAAGTGCTCAGCAAACTGCCACTGAGAGGTGAAATTGCCTATCGTGACCTTCCAAAGGGATTAATAACTTCTATTCTGGGAGCTTGACGCCAACCATGTTGTGGGGGTGGCTGTCACGAACACTCACTCATGGATGCACAAGCAGTGGTTTAGGTGATGAGCCCTAAAACCTTATTAAAACACCACATCTGTTTCTTTGCTGCTGCCTTTCCTATCCCTCTGCCACGGCCGCGCAGCCCCGAGCTGCTCTGATTGACTGCCACCCGCTGGGTTATTCATCCAGAGGTGTCAGCATCCATCATTCTGGGAGCAGTTAAACCTCAGCCCTGCATTGTGACACCCGTGAATGGGGCAGGCAGGAGGAGGTTGACTTTTGGGGTTGGGCTTATTTGGTATTTTCCTTTCTGGAGGTTGTTCTTTTGGTAACAGCCGTGCTCACACTGCAGCTCGGGTTGGCTGGAGTCAGAGTGAGCGTGGCCGCGTTCAAGGGTGTTCTCAGTGCACGGTAGGAGCAGCAAATTGAAGTGTAGCTGGCTTGAGTAAAGCAAATGGCACAGTGAAGTGCCAGTGAATCACAAAAGGATGCTGTAAATATGACACAACAATTAATTAAACACTTGCCATGCACGCAACTTCCCAACAGCGTTAACAAACCCGAGCTTAAAGCTCTGCATGGTTTTGGGCTGGAGTTGGGATCTGCCTGTACCGGCTGACAGCAGAGTAACAGAGGGGTTTGGAGTGCCACAGATGGAAGAGAAATTCCCTTTCGTGGATCACCAGGTAGGTCACCAAGTGTTTATGGATGTTCCAGACCTCCACTGGGAGCTGCTGAAGCCAATGGTGGTAGCGCCTTTGCCTGAAGCTTCACGCTCACTGAGGCACGGTGGTGGCTCCCACTCTGGAAGTGTCCCTGGGTTGGATTTTGAGCTTTAACCTCAGGCTGGAGGCAGCAGAGAGTGGGCAGAAGTGGCCGGGCAAGGAGATCTCAGTGAGCTGCCCCTGCGGATGCTGTGGAAATGAGCCTCAAAGCACAAGTGGGGTGCACCTCACGTGTGAGACTCTGAGGGCATTACTGGACGTTGGGTTTATTTATGGGATCAGAGATGTCTGAATGCCTACAGAGGTCATCTCCTGTGTGTGCAAGGCCCAAAAGCACTGTGGTTGCTGCACCCCAGTCCCATGTCCTGTGAAAGGCAGCATCTCCCACCCTAGAAACTCCTGTTTGACCTATGAGTTCTTCAGCTCTTCAGTGGTAGGGTTTCACCCCTGTACTATCCTTGAAGGGTCTCAAGGAAGGAGCTGCATCCCTGTGTCATGATCTCTGGCCAGAGGAGCTTCTCTGACAGTGCTAGAGCCGCATCAGGATGTTGTGAGATTCAGGTTGTTAAAACCAGGTTTCCTAAGGTGTCCTCAAGGAGGGGAGAGCTCTGGTTTTAATGCACCTGATAAATAACGCCTTCACTTCCCAGGCTGATCCGCACCTTGGAGCTAAGGGTGCAATGCATCAATGTCTAACTCAGCACGGGACAGGGCCGAGGGAGAGGTTCACAAGTCTTAAGCAGGTTCACCTCATCTCAGCACTGCACGGGCTCTTTCCCCTTGCACCAAGAGGGCTTCACTGTGGAACAGAAAGAAGGGCTGGGAGGGCTTTGCAGGGGGAAAAGGGTTCAGTCCTTACAGGACGCTGATAAAAGCAGCTTTTGCTGAGAGGGCTGGGCTCCTGGGGCTGTTTCCCAGTGGAAGGCAAGGACAGACCTTGCCTGGTCCCCACTGCAGCGCATCCCAGCCAGTGCAGCAATGCAGACAGCGCTGCTTCCCTTCCTGTCTCTCCTTCCTTCGCACCAACCACAGCTCTGCCCCCCTAACTCTTGTTCTTATCAAGGAACATATTTCCAGTGATACAGGAGGCTGTGCCTCTGGAGAGCAGCAGAGCTAACAGGGAAAACAGGGGCTGAGCTTAACAGCATCTGCTGTGGGTCTGTGATAGAAACTGGCCTGGGCTGATAAGGCCTCGGCTGGTGGTGGGGCAGGGTGAGATGTGCTGCACCATTCCTGGTTTTCCAGATGCTTGCCCTGTTTGCAGGCTGGGTACTGGGCACAGAAAGGGAGGGAACAGTTGTGTAGGTAAATGTAGGGTTTATTTTAGCAGGGTGTATGGAATGGGGGGATTTTGGATGAAGCAGGTGCATGAAGAAGATCTCATAACTCATTGGGGATCCATAAATCAAAATCCCAGCCTGGTTTGGGTTGGAAGGGACCTGAAAGCTCCTCCAGCTCCAACCCCTGCCACGGGCAGGGACCCCTTCCACTGGAGCAGCTTGCTCCAAGCCCCTGTGTCCAACCTGGCCTTGAGCACTGCCAGGGATGGGGCAGCCACAGCTTCTCTGGGCACCCTGGGCCAGCGCCTCAGCACCCTCACAGGGAAGAGCTTCTGCCTAAGAGCTCATCTCAGTCTCCCCTCTGGCAGGTTCAAGCCATTCCCCTTGGCCTGTCCCTACAGGCCCTTGTCCCAAGCCCCTCTCCAGGTTTCCTGCAGCCCCTTTAGGCACTGGAGCTGCCTATCTGGGGAGAGGCCAGCCTGAACCTGCCCATTGGTAGCCACCAGCTGAGTCCGGAGGTGCTCCCACCCTAAGTTCCTATGTTTAAAGCCTCCATCCTGCAGCTGCTGGGTGGGTTTCCCAGGTTTAGGAATTCATTGAGCTCATGGGAGCAGCTCCATGCTGAGTTCCCATATGGAAGCTCCTGGGGCACTCAGCTCTCACTGTGCGTGATCAGAGCTGCTCCGCGCCTTGGTCCCTCTGCTTGAGCACCTGATAGAAGAGCATCCCAAGCGTGATGTGCTGATGGTAGCAGAGCTCTGGCTCGCTTTGGCCTCTTGCAGGTGAATGTTGCAGCTGAAGGCATTCTACTGAGGAGCAGAGGATGTGCTGATCTCAGATCTCAGTTGGCTGCAGAGGGATGAGGCCACAGCAGCGAGTGGGTTCTTGACCTGCTCTGAGCACTGGAAGGTCTGGGTTGTGTTTCTTGCCCAGTGCCCTGGCCATGGATGCTGCAGCTCTGCTGTCTCCAAGCTGTGGTAAATACAGCATTTACCTCGGGAAGCTTGTTCCATGTCTTCAGTCGATGCCCCTTTGCTCTGTGTGCCCCCTCTGGAGCTGCTCCCAGGAAAAGGCAGCCTGTGGAGAAGCCGGGCACTGGCAGAACAGGTACTGAAACCTGTTTGATGCCGACGCTCCTGTCATAGGGAAGTGGGAGGTGTAGCAGGGAAGATGGGCTGTACCATCACCGGAGTCCTGACCCGTGCTTCCAGGGGCAGCTCTTCCAAACCATGTCCAAAACTGGAGTTCAAAGGGGGGCTGATGCCACAGCATGAACGTGAGGTTTGCTTTATAAACACACCAAGGACATTTGGGTTCATGTATGTCTGCAAGGTGAAAACTGCTGCAGAGGGGTTTGGGTGCACCGAGGCTGGCTCTGCCCCGTACTGAGCACTCTGCACAGGGAGTTACGGCCACAGTTTTGGGCTGAGCTGTGATTAATGCAAATCTCTGCTAGCCTGGCAAGGTTGAACCATGCTGGGATGTTCAGGATGCAGGATGCAGCCCCTTGGATGCCGCTGTGCCCCCTGCTCCATCCCATTCCTGCCCTGGAGAAGGCAGGAACCGTCACCCCACTTCAGTGGCAGCAGGGACTGGGTGTGCACGTGCATGGCAGAGGATGCAGTTTCTTACCCGTGGGACTGCTCTGTGAGAGGAAGGGAGGCTTTGATAACCCATGGGGAGGAGGATGTTTCCCTCCTGTATTGGGCTTTGCTGAGTAATTTCAGTACAGGGTGACACATAACAGAAGTGCCTTGAGTTCCATTTTCACCGTGCGGAGATGTGCTGAGACTGAGCCTCGTGAGCATCCTGCAGCTCGCTGCTCCATCCCTGTTCTAGAGCATCCCTCCCGCTCCTGCCTACCTCTTGCAGCACAGAGTATTCAAAACCTCTGCTTGCTCAGGCTCTCGCTTGCCTCACACCCTTCCCAAGGCAGAGAAAATGAATCAGATGAACCATTCCCTCCCTCTCCTGGCAGAGCTCCCTGTGGTTCAACACGGGTGATGGAGCAGAGCCCTGCTGCTGTGTCACCTCCGTGTCTCCCACATGTGGCTGAGCCGGTTTCCTTGCCAGGGTGAGCGCTGGTGCATCCCAACGCTCCTGCTGCCAGGATGCAGGGAGCGCTCCTGCCAGAGATGCGGGCAGCGAGGGCAGGATCCCTCCATCCCGAGTGCATTCGGGAAGGCTGCGGGCAGCTGCCGAGGAGGGAGCGGATCCTCCCCTTGCAGCGCGGCGCCCGCTCGGCCCCGGCCCCGGCCCAGCCCGGCCATTGGGAAGAGATTTGTATTCACTGTATAAAAGAATTCACAACTGTGAAGAGGAGACAAAAACATTCTTGAGCCGAGGGGACAATATTGAGCGAGGGGGGCCCGGGGAGAGCGGAGCGGAGCCGGGATCGCGCCCGCACCGCCTGCACCTGCTGTTCGCTGAAAGGCTGATGCTGAGCAACCAGCAGCTGATGCTGAGGCCCCGTCGTCAGCTTGAATGGGGGGAATAAAGCCCCCGAGCGGCGCTCGCCAAAGGGGATGGCAGGCGGCCCAGCGCCGGCCGGCAGGGGCAGAGGAGCCGGGGCCGCGGCACGTGGAGCGCCCGGAGCAGCGGGTCCAGCGCAGGGATCATCGTTTCGAAGGGATCCAGGAGAAATGGGAGCCCCTGGGCAGCTCGGCCGTCGCTGAGCCAATGCTGCTCCAGCCACGGGGAGAGAGGCGGGGGTGATGCCCCCCCCAGAGCCTTTGAGGCAGGGCTGCTGCAGGACACGATGCCCTTCGCCACCAGCATCATCCAGGGAGGATCCTGGTGCTCCTGGTCACCCTCTCTGTTAGGGACAGACATGCCCTGCAATGAGGACCATTGAGTGGTACCTGCATCCCTCAGAATCATCACCCAGAGGTGCCTTGGGATAAGCCTGGATCTCTGTGGGCTCTATGATGAGCACTGAGACACCCCACTCAGCACGGACCCCATTGGAGCATCCCTGTTGTCCAAGCTTGAAGCAGGGCAGAGAGGGAAGATGGGGTTCCAGTGGCCTTGCACAAGCCCCATCCTGCACGGGGTCATCCAGTGTTGGAGCTGGGGCAATGCCAGCCCTCAGGAGCACCGGCTGCAGCTGCTCCCTTCAGAGGCAGGGTCTCCCTGCAGCTGCTGAAGGAATGAACATCGCTGCTGTGCTCCGGGTGTCTGCAGGGACAAGGGGGTTGTGCTGGATCGAGCTCTCCCTATGAGCCAACCACCCAGGACAGGCTGTGCGGGCCATTAGGAAGCACAACCCCTGTCCTCCCCATCCCTTGCTGTCAAACACGGAGCTTCTCCGGAGCAAGAACAAGCCCAGCACTGGCCCGGAGGAGCTTGAGGCCTCAGGACAGGAAAAAGCAGCAGCAGCCTCCCGGTGAGTCCAGCCCAGGACTGAAAGCCCGGTGGTTGTTGTCAGCCCAGCGGGGTCCCTGGTGTCACTTCAGGTGCTCACACCGATGCGAGGAGAGGTCGCTGTGCCTGCAGCCGGGAACCTGCCCGGGAGACCCCTGGGGCGAGTTCCTTTGCAGGAAGTGCAGCCCTCGGGGTTGGATCCAGTGTGAGCGGCTCCATCAGCCGGGCTCCATCAGCCCTGCCTTGTGGGGCAGCTCTGGGGGCTGTTTGCAACAAGCAGAGAGCAGAGAAGCCTGGAGGCTGCTCTGCTTCATGTTACTGCTCACAGCAGTCATCTGTATAAGGATGTGCTGGGATTCCCCCATCAGCTTTGGATGGTCCTGACAGTGCCCAGAGGGGTTTGTTGGGATGGGAGATGATGGCAGATACGTGCAAAGGGGGTGAGGGGATTCCGCAGCTCTGCAAATGGAGAGGGGGGCTTTTGCTTCATCAGCAGCCCTGAGTCCTGCAAGTGCAGCTTCAAACACCCGGTGCTGGGGCTCAGGAGGAGGCACAGCCCCATGGACAAGGGTTGCCTCTGGGCAGAGCTGAAACTCCCAGGGCTGGGGCAGGGCAGCAGCTCCCGAGGCCTGCAGGGGAGCTGAAAGTGCCATTAATGACTAAGCACAGCAGCGGTGCTTTCCCTGTCTGACTCTGCAGGTCCTGCCTCTTGCTGCTGCTCCTTTCCAGGCCCACGAGAGCAACAAAGGGAAAACAAGCTGCTGGAGCCATGAGATGCTGAACCGGGGTCTGCTGCTGGGACCCAGCCCCTCTGGGGACCGTCGCCAGCATCACCCATCTGGGTGCATGAAGCGGTGGCTCAGGCTTGAGCTGCCTCTGCCCCGAGCCCTGTTTTGATTGTCCTGGCATCAGGGTAAGGTCAGGGTGATGCAGGCAATGCTCATGTGGGTGTGCGATCTGAGGAAGAGAAGGCTCCTCAAGGGGAGACTTCAGAGCAGCTCCAGTGCCTAAAGAGGCTGCAGGAAACCTGGAGAGAAGCTTTGGACAAGGGCCTGTAGGGACAGGCCAAGGGGAATGGCTTTAACCTGCCCGAGGGGAGACTGAGATGAGCTCTTAGGCAGAAGCTCTTCCCTGTGAGGGTGCTGAGGCGCTGGCACAGGGTGCCCAGAGAAGCTGTGGCTGCCCCATCCCTGGCAGTGTTCAAGGCCAGGTTGGACACAGGGGCTTGGAGCAAGCTGCTCCAGTGGAAGGGGTCCCTGCCCGTGGCAGGGGTTGGAACTGGAGGAGCTTTAAGGTCCCTTCATCCCAAACCCTTCCATGATTCTCTGATCTGGACCAACCCCCAGATCCAAGGGAGCTGCTTGATTGAATGAGGCTGAGCTCAGCCCCTGAGCCAAGGGCCCCTTCTGGCTTTGCGTGTACAAACCAGAATCGAGTGCAGCCACTGATGTGCTTCTCATCCAGGTGCTTTCCAAGCTTGGGCACAGGGAAATCCCACTGGGGCATCACCTGTGGTTCAGGGAGTTCTGGGCCTTATTTACAGCCTGATTTTCCAAAGCATCGACCCAGGAAGTGTCCCTGATCCCTGTTCTCACACACATCCATCGCTGGGAACAGGACACCAGGACAGATGGAGCTTTGCCCTTGTCCTTGTGCAGCCCCCCCCCTTCCCACAGCCTTCCCCACATCAGGACATTTGGGATCTGTCTTTCCACTTTTATCAGGGAGAGGTTTGGGAGGCAGACCCTGACCTCACCGTGAACGGGGAGCCTGTTCCCAGAGATACAGGGTGTGATGGGCACTTTATTCCCTGGATCTATGGGGATCCCTCCTCTCCCCAGGCTGGCTCAATCACTGTTCGCTCGCCCACCTTCCACATCCCTGCTGAGACCTGGTGCTGATTCCTCCATAGGGATTTCCCTGCCCATGGGAGCAGCCAGTATCCCCTTGGGAATGCTGGGACTGTTATATGCCCAGAGGAGGCAGCTGCAGTCACGGCTCACAGAGGCTCCCACCCTCCTTTACGCTGACTCAGCACCATTTGGTAACCCAGCTTTTGCCACCAGCAGAGACGTTCCTGCAGCTTCCCACCCGCTGCTTTTGCTGTTAGAAACCCCCTTCACGGCCACGCATCTCTTGTCCTCATTGCAGCATCACTCAGGACCTGAGCAGGATCAAGCCCCTTTTTGCCCTGTGTCCTTCATACACCAACCCCTGTCACCCTGATGCTGCTGCTGGCATCGCATTGGGGTCCCCCCAGCTCTGCCCCATCCTGGGCCGGAGGGGACCTCCTGGGTGATCCTCAGGGGTAGGAACCCTTTGCCTCCTGCTTTTGGCTTTCCTTTGGTTGCTCCCAAGATCTGGGTGCGTGGAGGAGGCTCTGCTGCAGCACGCGTCCCTCGGCAGCAGGCAGTGAGCAGGCAGAGGTGAAGGGCTGGGTGCCCTGCAGCAGAGCGCGGGGCAGGGCTGCAGAACAAGCTGGTTCCTGTGAACAGCAAAAAACACCACAAATTCAGGCAAACCCCACCTCTGGGCTGTGATCTGAGGGCATCCAGCCCCCAAACGTGCGTTGTTTGGAGGGCGCAGGACAGGACAAGCTCCAGCTCCCGGGACTGCAGCATCCTCAGGGATAGGGGGCTCACAGAGCAAGTGCTGGGATTGAGGGAATCATTAACTCCATAGCGAATGTATTTAACCCTGCCGGTTGCTGCCTGCCCCATCCGCAGGGATTGAGCCATGCTAAGAGGTTCAGAGTCCTGCCCAGGGCTGTTCGGAGCGGAGCAGAGCCAAAACCCCTGTGGGCTTCTGCATCGTGGTCATTTTGACCCATCCCTGGGGTTAGAAACCACAGCTCGGTGCTGCTGGCTCTGGATGTGTCCAGGCATCGACTCTGCTCGGGCCTTTCTCTATGAGATTCAGAAGCTCTTTAATGCTCATTCTCCTCTGCAGGTACCCACACACACGTTGCAGTTAAGGCCCCTCCAGCGCTCCAGTGCAAGATCCAACCGGGTCCATCTCTGGAAGCGCCTCCCCATGGAGCTTTTTCTCTGTCCCTGCACCATTCCCGTGCTTTCCCTCTGCAGCTCCCCCTTTCCCTGAAATCCCTTCCCAGCCTCAGGCTTCCCATGCACACGCTGCAAGGTCAGTCCTGGACCGAGACTGAAATCAGCCCCGTTTCCTTCTCCCTGCCCGGGGAGGGGGTGGGATGAAGAGGCAGAAAACACAGGAAGCCTGAGCAGCGATCACGCAGCCAAGTCACTGCAGGCGTTGGACCAGTGCCTTTAATCACTGCATCTCTTCTGCCCGTGCCCAATCCCAGGTGACCACAACGGACGATGGCATTTAAATCAATTCCGTCTCCATTCGGAGCCACCCGGCCTCTCCTTCCTCCGTGCTACAGCCACGAGCCCCAGCATTTATTCATCCTGGGCTGCACTTCAACACCTGCCCCGTTGTGCCGTTTGAGCTGGGCAGAGCTTTGGCTTTAACACTCCATGGAACACCGTGCAGGCGGCACAATCAGAGGTGGAGGAGGATGATCACAGCACAGCCGGGCTGCTGAGGACTTGGCCATGCTCCTCCCAGCTCCCTCCGGCTCAGGAGGAGGGACAGGAGGGAAGCTCCCAGGGATTTAGTGCCCATCGGGGCTGCACATCCCACGTGCTTCCCTGTTTTCCCGTTTCTGAATGGACTGGGGGAATTTCACATCCTTGCTGCGCTCGGGTGGGTGCGTAAGGAAGAGGAGAGAAGAGCATCTGGTGCTCGCTGGTCCTCGGGGGTTTGGTGCTTCGTTATTGCTGCAGCAGAAGCCTCCTGGCAAGGGACTGGTTTCAGTGGGTGATGTGCCTGTGAAGAAGACACCTTCTTCTTTCTGCCCACCGGAATGGGACTAACAGGAATTTCATCCCACCATCCCTGCTGCGCTGGTGGGAGGGAGGAAACCGCGCCGGAGCCATCTCACATCTGCGTCTCCAGCCCTGAATGCAGGGAGGTGGCTGCTGGAGCGATGCTGGGTCCGACCCCCCAGGTGCACCTTCTCCAGCACCACGTCACCCTTTCCCCAGGAGTGCTTCCACCCCGTTATAAAATGACAACAAACTGGAAGAGGAACCCAGGGGAAGGCAGCGCTGTGGCTGCAGGGAAGGGTCTGCCTGAAGGGCAGGGTCCTGAGCATCCCTCTAGGGATGCAGTGAGAAGAGGAGGTGTTTTCTTCCTCCTCCCTCTCCTACCCCAACTTTTCCCTTCTCAGTTTAAGCAAACCAGATCCCATCACCTTCTCCCCACGCTACTGATGGAAATAAGAATGGAAATAGCAGGACCTTTTCCATTTTCATTCCAGGTGCCTTAAAGATGCTGGGTTATTTCCTTGGGCAACGAGGGATGCTCATGGGTTCATCCCAGCTTATCCCAGCAGGATCTGCCTGGATTTCCCTCACCAGGACAGACCTGCCAATAGAGGCTGTGGAGATGCTCTGTGCTGGGGCTGGTTTTGCTCTTGCTTGGCCAAAAGTTAAGGGGGTCTGACCTGGTCCATAGCTTATGGCTTCCTTTTAACTTACCGTAAAACCAGACCTCTGTGTCCCCCCATTCCTGCCCACACCACAGAGCTGCAACCCCCCTTAAACCACATCCATTCCTCACAGCGGTTCCCTGTGTTTATAGCTAATGGAGAGAGCTTTGGAAAGAAAATATTTGCTTTGGCAATTCCCCTTTCCTCTATTAACCCCGCTTCCCACCGCCAGGATGGAGGAGAGAGGGAGGGGAGGAGGAGGTTAGAGGGGATTGGGAGCTCTGCACACCTCGCTTCTGGGTCCGGTGCTGTTGATGCTGAAGAGCTTCAGGATCCAGTGATTCCTGACCCATCAGGCACCCCAACCCAGGGCGGCAAAGGGAAGAAGGGCAGATCCGCCCCTATTCCTCTTCCCAAATGTCAAGAGGAAGACCAAGGGGATTAAAGCGCTCAGCTGTGCTTTGATGCTTGGAAAGCTGCTGGAGTACGGGGGGATTTAAACCTCTTTAAGCCCCTGGAAGATAACAAGATGATAAGAAGCAGGCAGCGAGTGTCTGTCAAGAGGAGATCACATCAAACCTCTCGAGTTTCCCTCTTTGACAAGGATGCTGGTGAGAGGGTGAGGAAGAAGCCGCAAAGGGGGACATGTTCTGACTTAGGGAAGGAAATGAGGCCAGAGCTGGTCCCCACCGTGCAGCACAGCTGAAAACGTCTCTCCCAACATTGGGATCCTCTCCCAGCCAACAGGGATAGGGGATCCCCATGGGAGAGGGGGGTTTTTACAGGCGTATCTCCCAAGACACAGAACCCAGGGGCTGTGTTTCCAGACGCAGGCGAGTGCTCATAGCCCAGACATGGATGTGATTTGCTTTGCTTGTAACTTGGTTTTAATCAGTTTCATGTCCCCAGGTTTGAACAAATCCAACAGCTCCAGGTCCCTCTGGTGCTGCTGCCCCAGAGCTGGATCAGGGCTGCAGGGGGGGTCTCACAGAGCACAGCAGAGGGGCAGGATCCCCTCCCTGAGCTGCTGCTCACTCTCTGGGGGTGCAGCCCCACACACGGGGGGGTTCTGGGACCTGGACTGGGAGCAGTGGGAAGGCTGCAGATGGGGCAAGCCCAGAGAACTGCAGGTACCGGAGGACCCCAATGGACAAATCTCAGCACCTTCAGGTACCTCCAGCTGAGCCGGGCTGGCTCGGGGCTGCAGTTGCCAGCCAGAACCCAGATCTGGCACCCTCATTGTGATGGAGAGAGATGTAACTTCCCTGGCTAACACGCAAGGCTCAGTGTCCAATCCAGGGCAGCCTTCCCTTTGGGAAGCATCTTCTCCCACCTGTGCGGGCAGGAGCGGCTCCACTGATCGGGGCCGTGGCATCATTCCCATAGCAACAGCCTGGGAGGCTGCAGCAGGAGCAGTCTGAGTCTGTTCCCGGCTCTGGCACGAGGAGAAGCCAGGCTTTACAGGATTAGGCAGATCCCAGCTCAAACATCCAGGGTAACACTGTTGGGAATAATGAACCATAATAGCAAAATAAATGGCTTTTGCTGTAAGGCTCTGTCCAAACAACAAGATTGTTTCAGCTTGGTCAGTGCTGACTTGGTTTCCATGTGCTGTGTGAGAACCCTCTGTGAGGGTTTGAGCTCTGTGTCCACCCATCCCAGCCTCTGGCACAACTTCCTGACCACTCCAGTCAAGCCAATTGACCCAACTCACATCTCGAGCGCTCCCATGCAAGGACCACTTTGCCCCAAGCAGAGGATTCAAGATGGATCTTCTCCAACGTGCTCACCCCATCGAGGAGCAGCACAGGGGCTCCACCAGCCCTTCCCCATGGACAAACCCAACCAGCCCATGTGCTGGAACAGGGTGGTCCCTATGACCAGGCAGTTAAAGCACAGCAATGAGCTGGTGATGCAGGAGGTGGTGAAAGGATGGAGGAGGTGGTGATGGATGGAGACTCAGACCAGAGAAACACAAGCGACCCCCTGATTCCTCCAGTGTGGATGCTGGGCTGGGACAGAAGCTGGGATTTCAATGATACTTCCAAGGAATAAGTAGGTTACCAAATTTGAGGCCAAGAGCAATCATTAACATCCAGCGTCTGATGAGACACTGTTCCCCACAGGCTCTGGCACTAAGTCCGTGTCGATGGCTGAGGTCACATCTTATCTTGGTGTCAAGGCCTCTCACCCTGGGGAATGAACCCCCTCTTTAGATGAGTGTTGTTGGTCATTAATCACCCTCATGGCTCAGAGCTTATGGTCACTGCCCAAGGCACCCTCAGCTCCATTTGCCAGCCAGAGTTCAACAGAAAACTGCCTCAATGCATTCAAGTTCCCTTTCCTCTGGGTACATTCCTGCCTCCAAAGGCAGAAAGCTTCCCACTGTGGGAATACTTTCACCTGGTGGAGTACAAGTCCTCATGTGAGTATCTAATGAGGATGCTGGGGTTAATAACTACTTCTGCAAGGCCTACAGCAGCCAGGATGCTGGTTTAAGCCTCTGACCAAGCCCAGCCATGGGGCTCTGCCTGCAGAAGGACCCACATCCTCCTCTGCAGCAGCACCCCATCATCCCACATCCCCATCATCCCATCCCCATCATCCCATACCACATCATCCCACATGCTGCCTTAAGCTGTGAAAACCTGCTCAGCTCATCCCTCTTGCTTCTTCCCTGACTGAATCACAGATCAGCCCCATTTCCCTGCAGCTTCCCGTTATCCCCCAAAACCCCCCTTTTTTCCCAGATGTGCCATGGCAGCACCTCCAGCATCCTCACAGCAGCTCCTCCACCTTTACTGAAGTCACTGTTGTGGTTTCTCAGGCTATTTGCAGGGAGCTGAGTTCTTCCCATGGTTCCTTCACAGTCCAATGTTTCCCAAGGAACAGGAGGCTGGTGGATGAGCAGCAATCCCAGTTCTGCTGCTTACAGCGCACTGAGCCTGAGGAGTTGTTTGGTGCCATTTGCTGCTCAGCACCATCACAGGGATAAACCTGGGCTGGAAAAAGATGAAAAGAAGGCAGAAGTGACCAGAACCACGATGGGAAACTCCTCATGGGCATGGGCCTGAGGCTGGTGGGGAGATGGGAGCTGGTTTGGGGGCTCTCTGAGGCAGAGGCTCCTTCCCAGGCAGTAAAGCTGCAATGGGTTTTCTTTCCCCATTCGGTCAAACCCGATCCTGAAGCTTACATTTGTCCCAAAGCCTGGGAGGAAATGGTGGATTCCCTCTTTATCTCTTTCCTTTTTCTCTCTCATTGTAATGAAACAACAATGAGGAAAGATATGGGAAGGGAAATTAAAGAGGAACCCAGTGCTTTTCCAAAGGACACCTGCTGAGCGCTGAGTGCTCATCCCTGCTGGAATACATCAGGTTTGAACCAAGAGAAAGGACAGAATTGGAATTGAACTGGAAATCCCATGCCTAAAGGGGCTGCAGGAAACCTGGAGAGGGGCTTTGGACAAGGGCCTGTAGGGACAGGACAAGGGGAATGGCTTTAACCTGCCAGAGGGGAGACTGAGATGAGCTCTTAGGCAGAAGCTCTTCCCTGTGAGGGTGCTGAGGCGCTGGCCCAGGGTGCCCAGAGAAGCTGTGGCTGCCCCATCCCTGGCAGTGTTCAAGGCCAGGTTGGACACAGGGGCTTGGAGCAAGCTGCTCCAGTGGAAGGGGTCCCTGCCCGGGGCAGGGGTTGGAGCTTTAAGGTCCCTTCAACTCCAACCAGGCTGGGATTCTCTGGTAAATACCACTTCAGTCACACACACCATATTTAATCTGCACATAATTCATGCATGGTTTATTTTCATTTTATGGTGTGGTTTTTATTCTCAAGAAAAGAAGTCTGATTGAAAGAGGACAGGCTGATGTTCTGAACTGACCAGGGAGCAGCAGGAGGATGCTCTCAGAGCATCTCTGTGGCCTCCTCTGGACTTGCTCGAGCAGCTCCATATCCCTCTTGTGCTGGGGCCTTTGGAAATGTAAATCTCTTCACCACGTGCATGCAGAGCCACAGTTTCTGTTACCCTGGTGAACTCTGTCACTGCGTGTCTTCACCCTGCACACGAGCTGCTCCCCATGAAGCCAATGCGGCTCCAGCACGGGGCTGGCTCCATCGCTTGCATTACTCCCCTGAAATCTGAAATTGGTCCAGGTTCACTTTGGGTCCCTGAGCTGAGCTGGTAGGAGTGCCATGCAGAAAGAGATAGATAGATGGATAGATAGATAGATAGATGATAGATAGATAGATAGATAGATGATAGATAGATAGATAGATAGATGGATAGATAGATGGATAGATGGGTGGATGATAGATAGATAGATAGATAGATAGATAGATGGATGGATAGATGGATAGATAGATAGATGATAGATAGATGGATAGATAGATGGATAGATAGATAGATAGATAGATGATAGATAGATGGATAGATGGATGGATAGATAGATAGATGATAGATGGATAGATAGATAGATAGATAGATGGATAGATAGATAGATGGATAGATAGATGGATAGATAGGTAGATACATGGATAGACAGACAGATAGATAGATAGGTAGATGGATAGATAGATGGATAGATAGGTAGATAGATGGATAGACAGACAGATAGATAGATAGGTAGATGGATAGATAGATGGATAGATAGATGATATATAGATAGATGGATAGATAGATGATAGATAGATAGATAGATAGATAGATGGATAGATAGATGGATAGATAGATGGATAGATAGATGGATAGATGGATAGATAGATAGATGGATAGATGGATGGATAGATAGAGAGATAGGTGGATAGATGGATGGATGGATGGATGGATGGACGGATGGATGGATAGATAGATAGATAGATAGATGGATAGATAGGTAGATAGATGGATAGATGGATAGATGGATAGATAGATAGGTAGATAGATGGATAGATAGATAGGTAGATGGATAGATAGATAGATGGATAGATAGGTAGATAGATGGATAGATAGATGGATGGATAGATAGATAGGTGGATAGATGGATGGATGGATGGATGGATGGATGGATGGACGGATAGATGGATAGATAGATAGATAGATAGATAGATAGATAGATAGATAGACAGATAGGTAGATTCCATTAATATTATATATCCACAATTTCAGGTGTGGGTGCATGTATAACTATTGTAAATAAACCAAACCCCAGCTTAAGAGGTGAATTCAATCTGCCCAGCAAAGGCTCCCATGCCCTGGCTTCCTGCTCCCCTCCACCCGACTTGGGTCACCCCCTTCCTTACCCCCTCCCTTTGCAGTTGGGGCATCGTGGCTGCACCGGGCAGGGCTGTGCCACACACACACGCACACCGGGAGCCGTGGAGAGGTCCCCGGGGACAGATGGGGCAGCGGGGAACGCGGGAAGGATGCTCGGGGGCAAATGATCGAGGCGGGGTTCTTCAGGGGGTTGGACGCTCGCGGGGACGGGGATGCTTGGAAGTCGTGAGGTCGGGGTCTGATGCTCGGAGGGACGGCGGGATGGTGCTCGGGGGTTCAGATGCTCGGGGGGTCGGGGGGATGATGCTAGGGGGTCAGACGCTTGGGAGGTCGGACACTCGGACAGACGGGAGGATGATGCTGGGAGGGTTGGATGTTCGGGGGGTCGGATGCTCGGGGCGAAGATGCTTGGAGGGACGAGGGGATGATGCTCAGGGGGGGTTGGATGCTCGGGGAGTCGGGGTTCGGACGCTCGGGGGTTCAGGGGTTGGATGCTCGGGGGGGGTCGGGGCGCCGAGTCCCGGTGCAGCCGCCGAGGAGGGCCCGGCCCGGGGGAGGTGTCGGGGCCCAGGGCGGGGAGAGCGGGGACAAAGAGGGGAAGGGGCGGAACCGGATCCGGGGGGGGGGGCGATCGGCGGCCCGGGAGCGGGGCGAGAGCGGGGCGGCGGCGGCTGCGCAGCCTCCCGGGGGGGGTCCGGGGGAGGGGGTGCTCCTGACCCCCCAAATATCGAGCAAGGAAAGTTTCTTCCCAGGAATCCTCCGCTTGGGTCTGAGGGGAGCTCCCTGGGTTCGTCCTCGGGCCGGGGCTTAAGCAGGCACCTCCGGTAGACACCCCCCGGCCTGGCTCTGAGGGGGGGAACAGCCCCATCCAGAGGGTCTCCATCTGTGTACGCACCGGCACCAGCAGCTTCGTGTGCCCGTCTCCAGGAGCACTTTGGGTGGGCTTTCCCATCCCACGGTCCCTCGGGTTCTCCAGACACAGCCCATTGGGCAATGTTAGATCAGTCCCACCGGTTCTCCAGACACAGCCCCTTGAAGCCAGCGTTCACCTGCATCCAGCCACCCATGCTCTGGGATTTGGATGGAAAGGGTCACCCACAAAAGGCTTGTTTAGACCCGTGCAGCACTCATCAAGTCTCCAAATCTGGAAGGTCTGGCTCAGAGCTGTGACCAGCTGCTGTTGTAGTCACTCTATGTGAAAATGAAAAGTCACTGCTGGCTGCTTCGGTCTCATCTTGTCCCCACACTCCCAGTGATGCTCAGCACTGCGAGGTCCACCCAGAGGCCCCCTCGGAGGTGATCTGATGTTTTCAGCCCTGGGGGTTGTTTCTATTCCTCAGTTCAGCAGTTTGAGGTCAGAGCAGCTCAAGGACACAGCAACCCTTCCATGGGCTCTTTGTAGACAACAAGCCCCAAAAGCCTCATTAACAACTCCTTAGTCAGGGAATGTCGGTGCTGGAGCTGGTACAAGGAGCAGCAGGATCTTCATTCCCAGCTCAGCCCCTTGCCCTCCTCCTCTGCCCCGAGGCTCCCTCTCACCTACTCGAAGGTAGTTCCTGGCCAAGGCAGCAGCATCAGCACCGCACACGGGTATTCAGCTGCTCGCGCATCCCCTCGGGTGAGCAGAACAACACGGTCCTGTCTGTTTGAACCCTGGGGGGCCAGAGCTGCCGCAGGCAGGGTGCAGAGGAGCCGCTGCACTGGTTTCAAGGGCTGCCACCCCGAATCCTCCCTGCTTTTGCCCGAGCCATCACAGAGGGACATCACAGACCTGACATCACCCAGTCCAACCCCTGCCGAGGCAGGGCACCCCGAGCAGGGTACCCTGAGCAGGGCACACAGGAACGTGTCCATGGTGGGTTTGGGATGGCTCCAGAGAGGGAGACTCCACAACCCCCCTGGGCAGCCTGAGCCAGGGCTCTGCCACCCTCAAAGGAAAGAAGCAATTCCGCATGTGGAGGGGAAACTTGTCATGGTTTGGTTTATGGCCATTGCTCCTCATCCTGTCTGGGAAGAGTCTGGCACCATCCTCCTGGCACCCACCTTTGGGCTCTTGATCTGCTGACTGATGAATCCCCTCTCAGGCTGCTCTTCCCCAGATCAACCAGGCCCAGCTCCCGCAATCTGTCCTCAACAGGGAGATGCTCCAGACCCCTCAGCATCCTTGTGGCCTCCCCTGGACCCTCTCCTTGTCTCTCCTGTGCTGAAGAGCCCAGCACTGAACACAGTGTTCCAGATGTGGCCCCACCAGGGTCGAGCAGAGGGGGAGCATCACCCCTTTGACTGCTGCCCAGGCACCCGGGATACTCTTGTCCCTCCCTGCCATCAAAGCAGGTTGTCTTAATGCAGCTGCCAGAGCGTGGAGGAGCCGACACTGTCCCCTCTGCCATGGGCAGGGACCTGAGGAATGTCCCTGTCACATCCATGTGCTGGCAGGAGCTCCCTTCCACCTCAGGGACACAGAGAGAAGGGGCTGAAGTTTCTACTGGAGCTGCAGCTGTTTCCTATGGAAATACGGATTGGCCGGGCTGATGCCTCCGGGATTTCTCCCTGGGTTTCCTGTATTAGCTCTGTGCAAGGAAAAAAGCCCCTGTTTGAAGTCGTAAACACAGTGATGGGTTTGTTCCCACTGCCTGATCCAAGGGGATGTTCTGCCCTGAGCCCAGCATCCGAGCAGGGGGCGAATGATGCTGCAGCCCCCTCCTGCAGCAGTGCCGGCCACAGATGGTCCTACAATCACTGCTTGCTTTCCCACCGTGTCTTCCTGGGACATGTGTTTCGTGTTCCCATTTCTCCAGCCTCCCTGGTTTTGTGAATCACACTTCATAAAGCAATGGCTATCCAGGGAACGTGAGGCAGAGCATTGGATTCTTCCCTTGCAGAGGAATTTTTCACTAGCACTGCCACGACCCAGCTCATAAAGCAGCATCCATGGCTTTAATCCGTAGTTTGCAATGTAGTTAAGCACGCACTTACATTCACCTCTGTCCGTGATGACGCTTGGGTATGGCTTTAATTCTTCCTCCTGTGATTTTCTGCTTGCCTTTAATCCAGGTCTCATTTCCTGGTCCCCACCAAGCTCGTCTCCAGTAAAACTCATTGTCCCTCCATTTTCAGTCTCTATCAATGGATTTGGCTACCGGGGCTTATGCATTCCTCACTAAGGCACTTGAAAGTGTTAAGATGAAAGGTTAAATCAGAAACATAACAGCAATCCCCTTCCTTCTGCAGTGCACATGGGCTGGGCTTCCCTGGCACTGCTGCTTGGTGGACGGTAGCAGCTGACAGAGGCAGCACCAACTACGACTGAAATCAGACATAAATGAAACCCTCATAGCAGTAACCAAGCTGAAAACTGCAGATGATTCCCTGAGACACAAGCACAGCGCTTTTCCTTCGCTGTTTTCCAGGCAGGTAATGAGCTAGGGATGAAACCTCTGGGCTTGGCAGACCCCCCTCATCCATCCCAAATCCCTCCCGTCTTCTTTCAATGGAAAAAGGGAATATTTCACCCAACGGAGAATGAGCAAAAGCTGATGTTTAAGCAGAAACCTCAAAGGAAGCTGCCTGTGTAACCACAGCTGGGAAGCTGCGTCCCTAAATACTGACAGCCAATTTGCTCTTTTGGTGTAATATAATTCCAAGTCAGTCAATAGAGCTCCACCAGGGATTCATTTGGCCTTTCCTATTTACTGGAGCAGGGAAGAAAAGGAGGGACCACTAAAACCCATCTCTCATGCCACTGGAGCCAGTGCGGCACAAGCACTTTGCTGAGGCATCGGGTGGGAGGGGATAACTCAGCTGATTTGGATTTGGGGATGTTTCCTTTGTGCCAGCCCAGTTCAGGAGATACCTGGAAAAGGTGGGAACCACGGGGATGCAGCTGATGTGCTGAGGTAAAGAAGGGACCTGGAGCTGTTGGAGCGAGGCCAGAGGAGCTGCTGTGAGGGCTGGAGCAGCTCTGTTCTGGAGCCAGGCTGAGAGAGCTGGGCTGGGGCAGCCTGGACAAGAGAAGGCTCCTGAAGGGGAGACCTGAGAGCAGCTCCAGTGCCTAAAGGGGCTGCAGGAAACCTGGAGAGGGGCTTGGGACAAGGGCCTGTAGGGACAGGCCAAGGGGAATGGCTTGAACCTGCCCGAGGGGAGACTGAGATGAGCTCTTAGGCAGAAGCTCTTCCCTGTGAGGGTGCTGAGGCGCTGGCACAGGGTGCCCAGAGAAGCTGTGGCTGCCCCATCCCTGGCAGTGTTCAAGGCCAGGTTGGACACAGGGGCTTGGAGCAAGCTGCTCCAGTGGAAGGGGTCCCTGCCCGTGGCAGGGGTTGGAGCTGGAGGAGCTTTAAGGTCCCTTCCAACCCAAACCAGGCTGGGATTCTGTGACTCTTAACCCAGCCCTGTCGCTGCAGTCAGACAGGAGCCACCCAGAGACACCACCGGGACCCTCAGCAGACGGGATGGGTTTAATCCCACATGGAGGCTGTTTGGAAAGGTGGGAGCTGGTGATCCTCCCCCTTGCAGATGCACCGTGCTCTTCCCTTAAGCCAAGTCTTTCCCCAAGTCCCCACCAAGGAACCACACAGTGCAGGATCCCCCAGACTGCTGCAAGCTGTTGCTTTCAGCGTGTGAGCTTGCTCGGATTGAGCCTGTCGCTAAAGCTCCCCTGCCTGCTTGCAGGCTGCCTATGGGATGGGAGCCTTCCATCGGTGCTGGGGTGGTCTGCAGGCGCTGCGGGTGTGCAGGAAGCTCTCAGTGCTGCGTTAGCAGGGCGGCAGTGCCTCCCCACTTGTGCTACAAAGGGGTGCCAGCAGCCTGCGAGCACAGACACTGGAGCTCGAGGTCCCTTTCTGTCCTTGCAGCCTTCCTGGGGGAATTTCTTCCTCTTCTTCGACTTTTCTATGACTTCTTAAACTTGCCACTGCTGTTCCTGCAGGTGGAAGGAGCTCCGGGTGTTGCTCTGGGGGTGCACAGTGCAAACACCCCTTCTCCCAGCCGGGGTCGCTGACCTGCAGTGAGCAGGAGGGACCTGGGGATCTTCCCCTTCCCTCCCATGGGACAAATTGAGCTTTTACTCCTGAAACCAAGAGCCAAGAAAAGCAGAGATCCTTTTCCCTGGTATCCCTGTGCTTAGTGATGAAATCCTTTTATCTTCGCGGTGAAATTCTCCCTCCCTGGTTCAGCAATTTGTGTCTCCCACCCCAATACCCATGGAGATGAGGGGTGCAATGAGACAGAACTTGGCCCTGAATCTCTGCTGCTGCCTGGCCCGTGTTGGAGCTCCTCCTACGGCTCTGGGGCTTTACAACCTCTTGTGCCAGCAGGGACAACCTCAGCAAGTCACTGCTGTAGCCCCGAAATGCGATGGAGAGTGGTGGCTGCTCAGGCAGTAGGTAGCAGAACAGCCGTGGGTGTTGTTCCCTTCCCCATATCCAGGCCAGGAGTCAGGGTGGGAAGATGTTGTTTTGGGGCTTCGGTGGTTTGTGCTTCCTGGTTAATGAGGAAGGAAAAACCCACCCCATGTCTGGTCTGTGCCTCTGCGCTGACAGGGTGAAGAACAGCAGACACCAGCCACACTGCGCTGTCAGCAGCAGCCAGTGTCGGGTGTTTTCCCCTCATCCCTGCAGAAAGGGACAAGGAAAGACCCCACTTCAGAAGAGATGAGTTTCTATAAAGGAGAGGGAGCTTTTTTCACTCAAAAGTGTTGTGCTTTCCACTCTTATGCAGCTCTAGGCACACAGTGCTCCATCCTCAACCTGTCCGTGCTCCAGTGTTCTGTTCCAAACAGCCGGAATAGGGAAAGTGGCCTCACCTCCACCTCCACCAAAAGGCAGCTGTTACATGTCTGATATTTGTTGTTAACCTTCAGCATCATTTTGTCCCGAATGGTGTAAAGCTGAAGGTTTATCGCTGATGTTGCAGTATGGCTTTGGCTGAGCCTGATGTGGATAAGGCACAGCAGCAGGAGCAGGTTGGGGTCTACTAAAGAACTACTGTGAGGTGTCCCTGCCCATGGCAGGCAGTTGGAGCTGGATGATGTTAAGGTCCTTTCCGACCCAAAGCATTCGGTGATTCTATAAAATGTGGGGTTCATTCGTGTGCTCTGTTTCTTCATGAAGCACAAGGGCTCATGTGTGCGAGGGAGGTGTTTGACACCGACCCTGTCAGCCCACACAACAAACTGCTGAGCAGGAAGGGCTCCAGCAGCTGGTGGCCAGGATCAAGGTCTCCAAGCCTCTCAACATCCCAGCTGCCTTCTCCTCTCATGTTCTGCTGTGTCCATAGCGTGTTTGGTAACTTCTCATTTGATCATGATCTGGGGGTGGCCTCAGAAACACTCCCTTGCCTGAGAAGTTTCCCACTTGAATGCTGCCTGATCCACCAGGAAAGCTCATTGCTCAGTCCCATACAAACACAGGTTATCTTCCAAGCACGCTAAAGCAGGGGCTCTGTGATGATGGGGAGGTGCAGAAGCCTTGTGGGCTTCCAGGGTTGTAGCTGTTCAGGTTATGCATTTTAGCTCTGTTCCTTTCGCTGCATCCCCAATGACTGGTGTTTATTTCTGGCTTCCTTGGATGTCACACTCAGATGCAGCACTTGCTGCTGGGGACTCCTGGGCCAAGCTCTGACCCTCTTGGTGGCCTCCTCATTGCCTAGGTCACTCCAGAAACACGATGGGAGCACAGTTTATCCCCCCTGCTCACTCTCGGTGACATACATCAGGTGAAAATCACCAATCCCCTTCCTACATGTGCTTCCCTACTGGCAGTCGGCACTACCAAGCCCATGTTGTCCATGGGGTTACTTGGTCACCGTGTCGGAGCTGCTGCTCCTTGGAGCTGGCAAATATTGGTGGAGAGCAGCTCTCCTCCTATCCACTGAGGAAGGAGGAGAAACTTCAGCTTCAAGCTTCAGATATAAAGGAAACCATGCGGCTTTGGAGCTGGTGCCTCCAAATAACTGAGTTTCCCCTCGATCTTCTCCTGCATAGCATCGGAGTCCTGCAAAGACCATAGCAGGGACTGATCTTGCTCCTGCTTGTGGGATCCTTGTGGATTTAGGACCACAAGTGCAAGGCAGTATTTTAGCAGGGTTCCTGCAGTTTAGCTATATTTAGAATCATAGAATCATAGAATAGTTAGGGTTGGAAAGGACCTTAAGATCATCCAGTTCCAACCTCCCAGGACTTGGGGGAGTTTAACGCCTTGTGTGTGTATTTTGCTCTCCTGGTGTACTTTGGGTTGCTTGTCGTCCCACTTCTCAGAAGTTTAAAAGAAATAGGACAACAAAAACTGCCCGTTCTGCAGCTAAGGGAGGAACTTCAGCAGTAGGGGACTGTGGTCCTGCCAAAGCTACCCCATCACTGGTCAGACAACGGCCAGGGCTTGTAGCTCTCTCCTTTGGGTGTTTAAACCCAGTTTTCAGGGGAATATGGAGAGTTCCGGGCACTGTCCTGGTTGGGATGAAGAAATCACTGCTGTGCCTCAGGCCTGTTGGTGGAGCCAATGAAGACCACGTCTGGTGAGGACACCCTTGTCCCGGTGGGTACGGGCTACACGGGGACACTCTGGGGCACCGGGTTACCCCCCATTGGCCTTTTCCCCCGTTGGCATTGCACCGATGGGGGTTCCGGGGCTGCTCGGTGGGAAGCACCCGCACAAGGGTGCCCCTGACCTTCACCTACCCCGGTGCCTGTGGAACGATGGCCCCGGAGCCCCCGTGTCCTCCCTCCCTCCTCCCCGGCAGCTCCCGCACCGAGCCCGGGCTGCACCGCCCCAGAGCCCGAGCACAAGGACGCGGTTCTGGGGATCCCCGGGGGGACGCGGCGCCGGGGCCCGCCTGCGGCCCGCGCAGGCCGCCGGTGGCCGGGCAGGGGGCGGCCGGTGACGGCTCCGGGGTGCGAAGGAGCCTCGGGGGCCGCTGGGGAACCGCCGGGGCGCCGCTGCCAGGGGGGCGCGGGGCGCGCCTCACGCTGCCCGCCCGCGGAGGAGCCCGCGGGGCTCGGGGGCTTCCCCGGCGCCCCCAGCTCGGTGGTGCCCTCCCGGGGGAGCGGGGGGCGGCACCCCCGGCACGGCCGCGGTGCTCGGCGCCTGGGGGGGGGAACCGGGGCCGGGCGCGGCCCGGGCTGCGAGGGGCGCCCCGGGGCGGGGGGGGCGGCGGCACCGGGAGGTGGGGGGGCAGCGGGGCCGTGAGGCGGGGGGGGGGGGGGGGGGGATGAGGGGCGGGGACAGCCGCGGTGATTGGCCGGTGGTGGCGAGCAGGAGCGCTCGCGATTGGCCGTGGCGGCGGAGCGAGCGGCGGAGCGGCGGGCGGCGATTGGCTTTGGACGAGGAAGTAGGAAGGAGGCCGGAGGGGCGAGCGGCTTGCGGGGAGTTCGCGGCGGCGGCGAGCGGCGCCTCCCCCCGTCCCCTCCGGCTGCTCCCCGCGGCCCCGGCGCCCGCCCGCTCCCCCCCTCCACCGCCCCGGCCTCTGCGCGCCGCCCGCCCGGGCCGCGCCGGATCGCGACGCCCTGCGGCGAGGGCGGGCGGCGGCGGCGCCTCATCCCCATCCCGCAGCCGAAGAGGCGGCGGCGGCGGAGGAGGAGGCGGCGCTGACGCAGCAGCGTGGAGCCCGGGACTCGGGCGCCCCGGGAGGGCTCCCGTCGCTGGATCTCTCCCCAGCCGGGGCCTGCAGCAGCCCCACGGCGAGGGAGCGCGCCCCGGTGAGTCCCCACGCGGCCGCGCAGACCGCCCCTGAGGAGCCCGCGGCGCCGCCGCCTCGGACCCTGCGCCCGCGGTAACTCCGGCGGCCGGGAGCAGGTGCCGCCCCGGCGGGGGGAGGCGCGGGGACCCCGGGAACTTTTTACTCGCCGCCCGCGGGTGAAGGCTCCGGAGCCCCGGGAGGGCTCCCGGCGGCGGCGCCCCGAGGGGAAGCGGCCTCGGCGGCAGGTGGGGCCGGGCCGGGCCGCCCCTCAGGTGCGGGTGGCGGTCGGGCGCGCGCGGCGGCCGTTAACTTGCCGAGTCCCGGCGGCGTGAGGCCGAGCCCGGCCCGGGCCCACCCGAGCCCCGTCCCCCGGCCCGTTGTGGCGGGTCCTCCCGCGGGGCGAGCCCCGGCGGCTCGGCAGGACAAAGGCGGCGGGGCCGCTGACAGGCGGCGGGGCGGGGGCCAGGCCTCCGGGCCGGGGAAGTTGCGGGGGGCCGGTGCGGGCTCGGTCTCTGTGTGGTGGTGGGGGGGGTGTTGTGTGTGCTCTCGCCCCGGGGGGCCGCGCAGCGGGAAGGGGAAGGGTTTGTCTCGGCGTCGTCGCTTCGGGGGCGATTCCCGTGGGCTGGCGGGGCCGCTCTTGCCGCTCGCTCCCTGCCGGGGCGGCGGCCGGCGGCGGAACCGGCTCTGCCCAGCGAGAAGTTTGCCTGGGGCGGGCGGTGCGAGGAGGGTTGCGTGGGGGAGGACCCTCGCTTGGGCGGCCGTTAACGGGGCGGGCGGGTCGTGCGATGTCCCGTGAGGTGTCGCGGTGCGCAGGGTGCGCAGCCCATCGACGGGCGCGCAGGTGGCATCGAGCCTCTGCGGGGCACGGCGGAGGAGTTGGGATCTCCATCGTGTTCTGCCCTCCCCGGGCCGCACTTGCCGTGTGTTTCCCGTGGCTCTGGACATCTCGCTTTTCCTGTCGGTAGCTCCGGTGGCCGAGAGCTTGTTTCCTCTTCTCCTTTTGTGTCGCCGTGGCTCCTAATGGAGGCAGCTCCGCTGGCTCCTTCTTTTCCAGCTGCTTCTCCAAGGCGCAGGAGCCAGCACATGTGACTGGGCAGATCTCAGCAGACTGGCAAGTGCTCCCTGGGCTACTGCTGACAGCAGCCACCGGCACAGGGATGCTCACACTGGGCACGGAGCCTCACGGGGACCCCCTCTCTTCCAAAAGAGCAGCCACCATAACTTGAATGACAGCATTTGGGATCTGTTCTGTTTGCCTCCTCTTTTATTTCTCCCCCCCCCCCCCCCTTCCCTTCCCTCTTTCCACAAGTGCTTATCTGAAAGAGGTTCTGGTTTTGTTGTAAAGAATACAGCTGCCCCTGGTCCTTGCTTTCCGTCTGAAGTCATCATTGTCAGCACCTCGAAGCAAAAGGGTTTTTGCTTGCCTGGTTAATTGCTCTGTCTATCAGTTTGCCACAGTTAGGGAGCTTTTGCTCCAGCCTGGAGGGCTTGGGATGATCTTTGGTGCTGCAGTTGCAGGGGTATGTTCTAGGGGCTTGTTTTAAGGGTTTCAGCCTTTATAGTTGTGAGAGGGAGCATGACACGAGCTGGATGATAGACCGATGCTTTTGAAATCTTAATGTGATTTAAATACCAGCACGCTACTGATGGCTTTAACAGAAATATCCTGCTAACATATTCATCCCGAGCCATCCTTCACGTTTGTCATGTCCTGGCTACCTGAGTCTGTCTCCAGCTTCAGCTGGAACTGTCTAAATATTTGCTCGCGATAGGAAGCTGTGTGTTAGTCTGATTTAACAGGACATTCTGGATTGAAACATTGATTTCTGTTTGTTTTCCCAATGAATTCAGTGCAGCGTTTTAAACAGAGCAGCGGTGTAGACTTTCCAGCTGCTCGGCTCGGGCAGAACTGTGTTGCTACCATGTGAAGTGGAGCATCACTTACAGCTGTAAATCCACCAGAAAACCCCAAACCTGCGGGTGAAACTCATTCCTCCCTCTTTGTGAGGGGTGGATCCTTTCGGGATGCTCTGTTTGCTGTGGTTTGGCAGTGACAATTGCACAGAACAATATAATGCCACTTAGAAATGTAGCATTTGGGGGAAAACCAATCACAACCTCGCTCCTGTGGCAGGAATGTTGTTTCCGAAGCCACTGAGGTTTTCCCATCCAACTCCACCGGTTAGTCTGATGTTGGTGCTCTCTCCTTCTTGCCAGCCATCTGCATCACCTTTCTGCCTGGCAGCCTTATTTAGTTGGGGTTATTTGCCCTCTCTGGGCAGAATCTAAGCCGATTCTGTTAGCTATGAGGGTGTGAAGTGCTGCTGCACAGCCAGTGGGACACATGTGCTGGTGCAGCCTGTGGGTATCTGATTTAGATAGCACTTGGTGATGATTAGGGGGGAAATACCCCCTTCAGCAAATGCTGTTCTAATAGTACTGCAGTGCTGAAAACAAGCCCTTGGGAGCAAATCCATCCAAAGTAAACAGCTGAAAAATAATTAGACATCATAGGCAAAGGCACATGTGCTGTTTGGATCACGAGAGAATGAATGATTATATCTGGTGGGGCTAAAATCCAGAGGTGTGCTCAGATGGGCAGACAGTGCATCCAGAAGCCTTTTCTGCCTTATCTACTGCACGATTAAGGCTGGTGATACACCCCATGGAAGTAACAAAAGGAACACCCCCTGCTTCGTGCCCACCCACCCGAACTAATCAAGTCCCAGGTATCATATTGTTAATAATACATCAAACAGCAGAGAAATACAGAAAAAAACACCCCAAAATAAACCCTCCAAAGCAGTTGTAAAACTGAAAATAGCTTTGGACACGAGCTGGTGCTCTGGTGCTGTGTGCCATCGTCTCTCGGGGCCAGCACAGTGTGTGTGTGACACCAGGGACAGTTGATGGTCCCAGGGGCTTGCTCACCCTGCCCTCTCTGGTCTCCTGCTTCGCCTCACAGTGTGTGTGTGCCTGTGCGTGAGCTGCTGGGTGGCTTTGTGGCTGTGGATTTGTGTCTGCTGGTATTTCCTCAAAGTGGAAGGCTGGGGAGTGGTTGGTGTTTGTGAATGCAAACTGTATTTAAAGGGGAAGACAGAAAAGAGGGAGGCTTTGCAGGCAGCACCTGGGGGAGCTGTGCTCCTTGCCTCAACGTGATGGCCCGAAGGCTTTGGGGGAAGGAGAGGCTTCTGCAGAAATGCTCATTGCTGTCCGGCACAGCCATCTCCTTTTCATTTGGACCAAAGGCAGGGGTTTAGTGGCAAAAAATCACAGGGTCATAGAGTGGGTTGGAAGGGACCTTGGAGCTCCTCCAGTTCCACCCCCTGCCGTGGTCAGGGACACCTTCCACTAGATCAGGTTGCTCCAAGCCCCATCCAGCCCAGCCTTGAACACTGATGGGGACGGGGTAGATTAAAACTCATGGCCAGGTTGCTGCTCTGAGTGAATGAGTTGGCTGTTACAAGATCAATACAGTTTAAGCTTTCACACTTGCAACCTCCGCACCAGCAACCAGTATTCTTTAAATAGGGAAAATGCACTTAAATGTAGTACTGCTAGTTTTATTTCTTAAGACAGAAAGAAATGTGATTGTGTGGGACAATGCAATAGGCCTTTATCCGCTTAGTGTCCAGGGTTGATATTCTAGCATGAAGCTTTATTATAGAAACATAGGCTAAAGTGGAGTCACAGCGATGTTTCGCCTGAGAGTATAAAACATCTTCTCATAGAAGAATAGCGCAGTGGAAATCTTTATCTTGCTCTAAAGAGAAAGGAGGGACTGATGTTATCATTGAAAAGTTAAACCAAAGGATGTCATTAAGGAGCATAAGTCTAAATGTGATTTAAAATTCATCATTTTGCCCGTTCTCTGTCCCCTATCAATATTTGTGCTGTTGGAATTTAATTCATGTTACATGTTATTTCTTCTCTGGCAATGTGGGTGAAAACCCACATGAAATAGAGAGCAATGGAGAGCTGGTGCGATGTGAAGTGCAGCCAGCTGGGTGAAGAGAGCAGCCGGAACCTCTCTTACAGATCTCTGAGCTGTCAATATCCCGGTAATATAATTTACAAAGAATATTTTAGGTTAAATTGTGCTGGAAGCCCCTCAGCTGGGTTCAGCAGTGCTGGCCTCTGCTGCTGGCCATGGGCAGCTGAAAATGAGGATAACTTGTCTGGAGAAGGAAGTGGATTTCCCACATTCTGCTAATCGCACAATCCCAGACTAGTTCATGTTGGAAGGGACCTTTAGAGCTTTAGCTCCTCCAGCTCCAACCCCTGCCCCGGGCAGGGACACCTTCCACTGGAGCAGCTTGCTCCAAGCCCCTGTGTCCAACCTGGCCTTGAACACTGCCAGGGATGGGGCAGCCACAGCTTCTCTGGGCACCCTGGGCCAGCGCCTCAGCACCCACAGGGAAGAGCTTCTGCCTAAGAGCTCATCTCAGTCTCCCCTCTGGCAGGTTAAAGCCATTCCCCTTGGCCTGTCCCTACAGGCCCTTGTCCCAAGCCCCTCTCCAGGTTTCCTGCAGCCCCTTTAGGCACTGGAGCTGCTCTCAGGTCTCCCCTTCAGGAGCCTTCTCTTGTCCAGGCTGCCCCAGCCCAGCTCTCTCAGCCTGGCTCCAGAGCAGAGCTGCTCCAGCCCTCGCAGCATCTCTGTGGCCTCCTCTGGATTCGCTCCAGCAGCTCCAGGTCCCTCTTGTGCTGTTGCCCCAGAGCTGGGTCAGGAGTGCAGGGGGGGTCTCCCCACAGCAGAGGGGGTGGGAATCCCCTCCCTCGACCTGCTGCTGTGCACGTTCCTTATCACTGATACACACTGAATTTCATGGAGTCTTCCGGACAGGGTATGTGGTCATTAACTTGATGTGAGTCAAAGCAAAGGTGACGGACACGTCTGATTCTTGCCTCAGTTCACTCAGGTGTGACCCTGCTCACTACTTACGCAGCCGTTAAACATCCTCACCGTGATGGGCCACCAAACCTGTCTTTCCTCAGCCAGCTAAAAACCTTGGGAGCACACAGTTTAACACTCCGTAAGCCCTGTGGCACGGAGCATTCCCACTTGGTGTCCAAGCTGTGCCGGCAGCAGTGGAGTCTAGCAAATAAACACCTATTAAGCTGGGGAAGGAATGTGTGTCAGCTCCTGGAGAGCACAGCGTGCTCAAGGCTTTACGTCCTCGCTTTTCACACGTGGCAGGGCTGGGAATGCTGCTTTTATCACCTTTCCTTACAATTGTGACTTAGGTTGTAGGTGCATCTTCAGTGAAGATGCTCAGTTGAGTTCTTGCTGAGGGCTGCTTTCAATCATGCATTTTGTAAGTCTCCTTCCTTTGCGGTTTCAATGTTCCAGTGCATTTAGAGATGGGCAGTCCAGGCTTTTGAGGGGTGTTTACTGCAACACGTGCAGCCAAGCACCAGGATGGAGAAGTCTGGTGGCAGCAGCAGAGTGGCAGCTCAGCTCATCATTGTCACATTGAGTCTCACATCAGTGCTGGAGACCAGCTTGGTGCGGGGAGGCTTTGCGATGCCTGTGTTGTGGCTGTAACCTGCTGCTCACCTGTGTGTCAGGGATGAAAGCTCTTCCAGAAGCTGCCCGTGGAGCAGAAGGGCTCCTGCGTGGCTGAACAGAGTGGTTTGGGCATGGTGTTAAGCGTGTCGCGGTCAGGAATAAGATGATGTTTCAGTTTAGGGCTGTCAGCTGCTGTGCTCCTCATGTCCCACTTCTCTCAAACAAAGATGTGACTAAACACGATGATTTTTATATCTCCCCCCCTCCCCTCCCTTTGTGAGCCGCATCCCAGGAGTGCTTGTGGCACCCATTGTTCTTCAGGCAGGTTTCTGAAGGGCTTTCTCATGCTTTGAAGCCACGCAGCTTGGCCAGCTCAGCAGGCTTGGTTGGTTGTATTTAAATAGAAGATCCTGGCTTTTAGTGACTGCATCTCTATCAATATTTCAACTTATTTACGATGCTCTTAGAAATAAAAAGGAGGCATTTTCTAGCATCGATTTGAATAAAACCGCTTTGCTGGCAGCTTAGGCTTTTTTTTTTCCCAGCATCTGACTTATCATCCTTTAACTAAGCCCCCAGTGCTGGGGAAGCATCCAGATCCACGGGCATTGCTGCTTCCTACGTACACGGTGCATGGCTCTATTGTTCCTGGCTGTGGCCTGCGTAAAGCACTGGAATAGCAAGCTTTAGCCTGCCTTCCCGCAGCACCGCGGTGTCCTCTGCCGCTTGTCTTCATTGTGGCTTCGAGCGCAGAGGACCTGGAATGAAGGCTTGAATTGGAAGGGGGGAGCCGGGCGTGCGGGAGGGAGCATGGTCGAGTTCATTGGGCAGGCTGGGAGGGACGAGGCGCTGCTGCGGGCGAGCGGCTACGGCAGCACGTTGGGAGCGCGGGCGGATGCTGCCCGAGCCGGGAAGCGCCGTCCTCACCGCCGGATCCGCGCCGGGGAAGTTCCTTCAACTACAGAGGCTGTGGATGGAGGCGGCTCCTTGCTCTGCCGCACAACGGGCTGGTGTGCTGCGGGACCGCGGCTGGAAGCTCCAGCGTGGCCTTGTGGATTTAGCGCTGTGAATCCCGTAGGAAGGATGGAGAGGGGCATCGAGGCATCTCCCTCTGTGGGAGGAAGGATGGAGAGGCACCGGGGGAATGCAGGCGGTGAGGGATAAGCAGCAATAATCACATCGTGATAAACAGGGGAGATTTGGAAGGCGGAGGAGGAGGCGAGCAGAGGCTTGGGAAGGAAATGAGCGGGCAGCAGGAGGTTTGGGCTTGGTTTAATTTAAAAAGCAGCAACTACAAACCAGATGCAAGAGGCGTGTTTGGTTTGGTTTCTTTGTTTAGTTTAGGCAAAGTCAGTTCAAGGAAGCCAGGTTGGAGGTGGTTCAGAGTAAGGAGATGTAGCAGAACTGCCCAAGGTGAGCAGGGCAGCCAAGGAAGAGGATGTGGCAGCTGTAATCATGTAGATCATGTAGAGAGAGAAGAAATTCTTCTGAAAACCCTGGCTGAACTGCAGGTGATGGGACAGGTAGGAAAACCTGGCAGCTTGGATGGGTAATTCTCAACCTGGGGATTCCTTAGATTGCAGCAAATTGCACAAGCCAGGGAAGTGAACCCGGCATTTTGGGGCTTTGTGCCATAACCAATCACTTTATAACCCCAACTCTTGCACATCCCTAATTACCTGGAAGCGGTACATAAAAAACCAGCATGTCTTGGGTAGTGCCTGGTGAGGCAGAGTGTGGAAGCACTGTCTGCCCCCCTTTTCCCTCCTGAGAGCCCTGTCATCTTGGCTCTCCGTTTCTTAGATGCTGGATTTCATGAAAGATCTCTAGGAATGTAGTTATTTGGGATTTCTGCTGTGTCCTGATTGCAAAGAGGTGACTCCTTTCAAATCCTATTAGAGCAGTGTGATTGGGAAAGCCTTCCGTAAAAAGCCATTTTCCTTTCTTGCTGTTTCCCTCTCTTCCCATGCAGCAGAAGAAGAGCCAGGGAATCATTCCCACTTCAGCATAAATTACCAGCTTGGCTGAAATCACACTCCTGACACCTCTGGGGCTATGGAGGTGTGATTAAAACCTTCCCCTCTCCGTGCTGGGAAGAAGGAGCTATGGGTCAGCGTTGATCCTTCAGAATAACTTCAGGCTGGTGCTGAAGTCTGTGATGTGGATAGCGTGCTTACAGTGCAGACAGGACATTGCTACCTGCAGAAGGCTCTTGTCTGCACTCAGAATGTGTGATTTCCATCATTCCTCCTGCCTGAAACCACTAATGAGCTTAAGAGCTCTTCTGTTTTCTTAACAAAGATGCGGTCCTTCCCTCCAGACAAAAATGCTGTCGCGTGCTCAGCCCGATGCTTTCACTCAAACACAATGGGTAATCGCTGACCTTGCCTGCGATGCCACCTCAAAGCTCATTACTAAATAATGAGGTGATCCTTAACCTTTCCCCAAAGTTTGGGGGTTTGGGGACCTCGGGGAGGGTGGGTTTTGTATTGATAAATGATGCATCCCAAGACTCGGCCTTGGATTTCAGGCACTGGGCTGTTCCAAACTCCATCTGTCCACTAAGTGAATGTCAATCCAATTTAAGCTTACATATGTTTCCAAGGAAACCATCAGAGGCGATGGTGAGGAATGGACCACGGAGGGCGGGGATGCCAGCCCCACTGCAGCTTCCTGCTTCCCGGTACTTTACTATGATTAAACCCTCCTTGGCTGTAATAGCCCCGTATAGAGCCGTGGTTGGAGTGCTTGGAGCTGATAGAGTTCCTCTTGGAAGGGTCTGTTGTGTGTAAATGAAACCTGGGCAATTTGAAAACACAAAAAGAAGGGGAAAAGTGGTTCCAGGTGCTGCCCCCGAGGTCTCATTCCACCTCTTGGGAGCTTTACGCTTTCCCATATAGATCCTGGGGTTGTATTAGAGCTTTACACTTTCCCATATAGATCCTGGGTTTGTATTAGAACTTTACACATTCCCATATAGATCCTGGGGTTGTATTAGAGCTTTACAGTTTCCCAGATAGATCCTGGGATTGTGTAGTGTGATCCTCATTTTCTTTCCTTTCTAGCAGGCTGGAAAACTCATGCAGTGTATAAAAACCTGCCCAGCCCCTCAGCTGAGCAAAGCAAGCAGTAAATGCTGCCTCCCTGTTTAAAAGTCTTTATGTTTTGGGGGGTCTAAATATACATGTATAAATTGGAAGCCTTTAGGTAAATGCAAGATCAGCGTCATGGTCCCATTAAAAAGGGAACTAAGCATCTTGCTGCTGCGCACTGGTGTGCCTGCGCTGTTCGGGAGGGCAGCAGTAGTGATATGCGTTGCCTGAGGAGCAGGGAGGCAGATGAATATTTGGATATGAGCTTCTGATCCCTCAGACCAGTGAAGGTGCTGCCGTGCCCCGAGGGCTCAGCTTTTATCTGAGGGGTGAGAGTTGCCAGGCACTTTCGAGGCTCAGCCTTTTCGAGATGTGAAAGGAAACCTGTAAGGTTAAAGGGAGCAGGTCCCACCTCAGCGGAGAACAGACACAACTCACGGCGTGTCCACAGGGCTCTGGGGAGCATCGCTCAGCTCTGCGTGGCAAAGTTCTCGGCAGGGGGGGAAGCAGCAGGTCTGCAGTCTGGGAGGCAGAGTTTGTGCTTGGTTTCTGTGTAGAAGAAATGAGGGTGTTCTTTTCCCCATTTAGCTGAATTCATCTTTAATTGAGAGGTTAAATTCTGGAGCAGCCAGGCTTGTCACTCTGCTTCCCTTCCCAAGGAGCAGTGTATTCCTGCCTGTTAATGCAGCTGTTAAATAGGACATTTATCTTAGTTATTGAAATGGGTTGTGAGGTTCTCACTCTGGAGCTCTAAACCAGGACATTAGCTGTCCTTTTAGTTTAAAGAATGCTGCTGGCACGCTTGGGCTTCACATGCTTCACAGTGACAAACAGCTGAAGGAGGAGCTGAGAATCTGCTATTCGGTGATATCCTGCATGGGTCTGTTGTATCCTTGTGCCTTGTAACTGTGAGATGAGGCAGGAACTCCTTGGCTTGAAGCTCTTTGCAGCTGTTGTCCAGCATCAGATCCTCTTTGGATCCAGTCTCCTGGGATGTGGACTGCCAGCAGCAAGCCTGGCCCTGGGGAAGCGGGTATCCAGGTGCTGGGAGTTGGCCTTGGGGCTGAAGCTCCTGGTTGTGGCCGTTGGTGGAGGGGGCTTTGCAGCACATAGCTCCTTATCAGCTGTTTACCCCCTACATGCAGGCACAGCATGGGAAAGCAGAGCTTGCTGAGGCATCCTGGTGTCTTCAGCAGCTCCTGGAAGCCTCCTCCCTGCTCCTTTGCTGCTGGACTGGTACCTGTGAGCATCTCCTACTGCCACTTGGGCTCCGGTTCGTCTGGCAGCTCCTGCAGCTCCAGGCATCCCTCCATGGCCTCGCTGGTCAGATTACCATGGGCTAGCTTTGGCTTTGCCTGCCTGTCCCCCAGCCTGCTGCATCTGTAGCTCTGAACTGTTTGCACCTTTACCCTGGTACTCTTGTGCTGATGAATTGGGTGTATGAGGGTGTCTTTCTCTTCCCCATCCATCTGCTCCGTGTGTGGAGCATCTCAATGTTCTCAAATCCTGTAGCTGACAATCAAGGGATAACAGTGATTGCTTTTTTGTTTCTCCACTTGTCAGTGCTAAGAGGCCCTCAAAAGTTTTGCTGTTTATTCCCCATTACAAGTATGTTCTCCTTGTAGCCAGAGTTGGAGGGAGCACCAACCTGGAGGAGGTTGTGTTCTCAGACCATCAGAGGAAGGTGTGAAGAGCAGCTTGCTGAGCACTTGTAGGACTCTTGTACCCAGTACTCAGCACACTCGGATACGGCTGCCCCATCCCTGGCAGTGTTCAAGGCCAGGTTGGACACAGGGGCTTGGAGCAAGCTGCTCTAGTGGAAGGTGTCCCTGCCCGTGGCAGGGGTTGGAGCTGGAGGAGCTTTAAGGTCCCTTCCAACCCAAACCAGTCTCTGATTCTCTGATTGATTCATGTCTACCTGTGTTTAGAAAAGGAGCTGGAAATAGTTGTAGTCACCCTGCTGCGGGGCAGGGGATGAACTGAACCAAAACGTTGCTGGCAGACATTCTTCTAACTATTTCTTTTAATCTCAACTTTTTCAGCCTTTCTCCTGCCTTTTCTCACCCAGCAGGAGGGGAAGCTGTAATAAAAGGCTTCTAAGTCTCCCTAAGTGCAGTTTAAATTCTTTCCTTCTCCTCCAATTCCCTGGAGGAAGCCCTCTCACCATCTTCTTACATGGTAGGGGCTTTTCTCTCCACCCTTTTTTCCACCCCCATGACCTCAGCCCCTTCGCCCTCTCCTCATTGGTCCCCTCCAAGTCCTTCACCCTTGCTGCTCATCCCATGTTCAGCCCAGCATGGAAGGACATGGGCCAGCTGGAGCTTGCTCCAGGCTGGACTCCTTCCATGTGTCTGACATGCAGCTCTCCTGGGCATCTGCCCCAGGACGCTGTTTGTTTTCTTATGACAGTGAGCTCATGTTGGCTCCTCCAGCTCCTGCTCCTCCTGAACCTCTGCTGCCTTCTGGAACGTGCCACCTTGCTGCCTGCTGCCCAGTTCACACTTGATGATTCTCCTGCTGATTCCTGCCCATCTGGTGTTCAAGTTGGGTGTTTGTCCCCGATGATGGGCTCTGGATTATGTTCTTTACTTGTTCCTCTGGTCCATCAAGACGATGTGTGGACCCACAGCTTGGCTTCTGACTTGCTGTCTCCCCCAGGTGTTACCAGCAAGTGAGCCTGTGACTTACTGATAAAATACTGCATGATTTGCTAATAAAATATTGAGTAATGTCAGGCCTGCCCCCAGGGAACCTCCTATGTCTGGTGCTGGGTTTTGTCATGGCATCATTGGATTTGAGGAAAGGCCCCGTTTGAGTCTACCTTATGGTGGCTTTCTTTAGGCCATGTATGTGAAAGATGTCCCTGCTGTTGGCAGGGGGTTGGAACAAGATGATAGTTAAGGTCTCTTCCAACCCAGCCCAGTTTGGGATTCTGTATATCCCTCACTGGCTCCTGGGAAATTGAGGAGCAAACCCCAGCCCTTTATTTCTTGTTCTCAATGGTTCTTGATTTTTAAGTCAATGTTTCCTCCCATAGCTGTGCAAGATGCCACAAAATGTAAGCAGTGCTTTGGGCTGATGCAGTTTAAATGGTTCACCTCCTTGAAAATGCCTTGCTTTGAGAGCTGAGTGTGTTTAATCGCTCACTTTCTGAACGGCCAAAGAGCGTCACGCCTGTGTAGGCAGATAAATGCAAGTTAATGAGTGGATATAAACCAGAGCACTCCCAGCGAGTGCTGTCCAGTCCACTTAAAGGTGATACGTGTTGCCATGACTGATCAAACCTGGGGTGCAGGCAAATGTGTGCGGTTAAATGCTCCCCTAATGATATGGGGAAAGGATAAAGGAGCTGGGGCAGCTTCTAACAGGCCTTAAATGGGCTCTCGTGGAAGCAGCATTCCAGTGATTGAGCGTCTCGGTTTTGAGAGTGGCTGAATTGCTTGTGTTGGGCTTGTGGTTTCTGTTGTTTTAATGCCACTTAACAGTTCTTGGATGAAGACAGGCTGAGAAAGTTGGGGCTGTTCAGCCTGGAGAAGAGAAGGCTGTGTGGAGACCTCAGAGCAGCTTCCAGTATCTGAAGGGGGCCTACAAGGATGCTGGGGAGGGACTCTTCATCAGGGACTGTAGTGACAGGACAAGGGGTAACGGGTTCAAACTGAAACAGGGAAGTTTAGATTGGATCTAAGGAAGAAATTCTTTACTGTTAGGGTGGTGAGGCACTGGAATGGGTTGCCCAGGGAGGTTGTGAATGCTCCATCCCTGGTGGTGTTCAAGGCCAGGTTGGATGAGGCCTTGGGTGCCATGGTTTAGTGTGGGGTGTCCCTGCCCATGGCAGGGGGGTTGGAACTGGATGATCTTAAGGTCCTTTCCAACCCTAACTATTCCATGATTCTGTGATATATAACAACATCCAACTGCCCTGCTAGAGAGGTTGCCTCTGACCACATCATGCAAGCTGCTGAGCACCAAAAATGCTCTTCTAGCTCTGCTTGGGACCTCTGGCAATGCAGGTGTTGAGTCCCTCTGCTCTCCAGGGCTAAAATGATCCAAAGGAAGTTTGTGCAGGGATTCCCCTGCCCTGGCCAGAAGTGGTGTGGCAGCAGCCATGGTGTTGGACATAGTGAATGGCCCATGCGCAGTGCTTGGGTTCCTCCAGCCCAGTTCCTGGACCCCCAGTAACTGTGGGAAGAGCCAGTGCTGGGCACTTCAAACCTTGAAGTGCTCCTTGCTTAATAGTGCTTAGTAATGAGAAGCGTAATTGCCAAGCAATTAACTGTAAGCACTTCATGGCTGGTGGAGGTTCAGGCTGCTCTGACAGAGACATCAGTAACTTCAGGTGTCAGACTAAACTCTCATCCGTTTCCCTGCAGGAGCGTGGCTTCCCACGTGCTCCCTATTGACTCGTGAGTCCCCACTTGCAGCACTGGGTGCAGTTCTGGTGTCCTCAGCATAAGGAGGACATGGAGCTGTTGGAGCAAGTCCAGAGGAGGCCACGAGGATGAGCAGGGGCTGGAGCAGCTCCTGTATGGAGACAGGCTGAGAACATTTGGGCTGGAGAAGAGAAGCTGTGTGGAGACCTCAGAGGGGGCTACAAGGATGCTGGAGAGGGGCTCTTCATCTGGGACTGTAGTGGTAGGCCAAGGGGTGATGGGTTCAACCTGAAACAGGGCAAGTTCAGGTTGGAGATAAGGCAGAAGCTCTTCCCTGTGAGGGTGCTGAGGCGCTGGCCCAGGGTGCCCAGAGAAGCTGTGGCTGCCCCATCCCTGGCAGTGTTCAAGGCCAGGTTGGACACAGGGGCTTGGAGCAAGCTGCTCCAGTGGAAGGGGTCCCTGCCCGTGGCAGAGGGTGAAGCTGGAGGAGCTTTAAGGTCCCTTCCAACCCAAACCAGGCTGGGATTCAATGATTCCCAAGTCTGTAACTGCCTTCCACCTCTCTACCCACTGCCTTACCAGAGGTGTTTTCCTGCGTGCTAATTCCCATAGAGGAGAATAAGTTCCTAAACTGCTCTTCAAAAACCAAAACAACAGCAAAAAACCCTTGTGTGAATTGAGTTGTACAGGTGAGTGTGTGAACAGCACCTGCAGAATGAGGAAACCTGTTCTCCTTTGAGAAATGAGGTGTTGCAGCACCATCCAGTTGTGCTCGTGAGTTTTTTGGCTGACCTAACACTTGAAACCAGGTGGGTTGTGAAACGTTGAGGAACTTACCTTATATATTCATTTGTAAAGGCTGTGCTCTTGCATGCAAAAGGAGGAGGAAAAGCTTTACAGTGAGCTTAGTCAGGCTTGGCAGCTTTATCTTGGTCATAACCCTGACTATTCTATGATTCTATGCTAATTGTGCTGCTAGAAGCTGAGTGGATATAGACCTGTATGTGTGGTGTTGGTTGATGCTGTATTTTGTGAAGGAAAAATAGTAATTGTGTGTGTCTTAAAATGCTTTGTTGAGATACATTCAGGTGGGCAGACTTCTTGAGGAAGCCGGATGTGTTTTAGATACTGGGACTGTAATGGATGCTCTGTACAGCCCTGAGGAGAATGGACGTGGGGAAGCTCCCCATGACCCGGCTTCAGTGAGCGCTTGAGCCCAGAACCCCCCATGTGCTGGGCTGCACCCCCAGAGCTCAGGGAGGGGATCCTGCCCCTCTGCTGCACTCAGGAGTGACCTCCCCCCTGCAGCTCTGAGCCAGCTCTGGGGCAACAGCACAAGAGGGACGTGGACTTGTTGGAGCAAGGCCAGAGGAGGCCATGGAGATGCTGCGAGGGCTGGAGCAGCTCTGCTCTGGAGCCAGGCTGAGAGAGCTGGGCTGGGGCAGCCTGGACAAGAGAAGGCTCCTGAAGGGGAGACCTGAGAGCAGCTCCAGTGCCTAAAGGGGCTGCAGGAAACCTGGAGAGGGGCTTGGGACAAGGGCCTGTAGGGACAGGCCAAGGGGAATGGCTTGAACCTGCCCGAGGGGAGACTGAGATGAGCTCTTAGGCAGAAGCTCTTCCCTGGGAGGGTGCTGAGGTGCTGTCTGACTGTGAAACCTGTTGATTTTTAGGGACAGTAACTTTACTGTTCCCTGCTTGGAAGAGCTTTTTAAACCCGCAGAAGTTCTGCCCAGTTTGCTGAGAGTGTATTAAACTTCAGCCGCATCTGAACTTTGATTCCATAAGTTCAAATGCAGCAGAGTTAGCTCCTCTCAGCGCGGTGCTGTGATTTACAAGCCTTACAGGGAAGGAGCGTGTTTGCTTACGGGGATTTCTGTGGGAACACAAGAGCTTTGTGAAGTCTTTCTTTGGCTTGATTTCTGGGTTGGGATTAAAGCTCTCAAATGGAAAACTGCTGAGCAGCAGTCATCTTCTGTCACCGGTGTCCCTCAGCTGGGAAAGCTGGAGGATGCGGTATTTCAAGTGATGGTGGGAAAGTGAGAATGAAGAAGTAGAAAGTCTGTCTTCTCTTGAAACATCTGTTGCGCTTTGAATCTAAAGAGGAATCAAAACCTCTGATGGAGGAAACTTGAAATCCCACAAAGGTGTTGTGCTTTATGGACAGCTTGCTTTGTATAGCCCAAGCTGAGGTGGAAGTAATGCAATACTACTTTCAAGCAGAGGAGCAATAGGTGTTTCCAAGTGAAAGATGATACTGTCCTTAAGTGCTTATTCTGGACCTGGAAATGCATCCAGATTACAGCTTTAGTCTGAAGAGGTGGTTCTGGTCAGTGTGCTTCAGCTGGGGATGAGTCAGAACACAGGAATCCTCAAGCGTCCAACATGAACTTGTTACTGAGCATAGCCCTTTGTGCCTGCTGGGTTCAAGGCTTCTGTGGATTCAAGTTTAGGTTACACACATGAGTGTCTGCTGGATTTTAAAGCCCAGTCTCTCTCTGGAAGTGTTCATCTCATCCATCCCTGGCAGTGTTCAAGGCCAGGCTGGACACAGGGGCTTGGAGCAAGCTGCTCCAGTGGAAGGTGTCCCTGCCCGTGGCAGGGGTTGGAGCTGGAGGAGCTTTAAGGTCCTTTCCAACCCAAACCACTCCATGACTTTTATTCTGCACTCCTCTAGGTCATAACTGATAGAGTCAGTACGTGGTGCTGCAGTGCCAAGGATTTGGACACTGAGGTGGAGCACTGTGTTACTAGACAGTTTTGAGGGATGCTCTGAGGTGAGGAAAATAGGATGGAGGTTATTTAAGGGAGGGGGAAAGTTGTTGTTTCAGTTGCATTTGGGGTCAGATTTTAGGGTGGTTGGTTAACTGTTGCATCCAAGGAGTGCCTTCCCCTTTCCTGAATTCCCTGCGTTGTCTTTTTTAATCCCTTAATGTAACTTTTGCGGTTGCTGAGCAGTAACATCTTTTTTGGATCTCAAAGGCGCTGTCCTGACAGCTTCTAGTCAAAAGAGTGGAGAGGGAATGGAGACCTTTGCGGAGAGGGATGAACCAGAGAGAGGAGCAGGGAATTCCAGATCCAGAGCTAGGATGGCAACGACAGCTTCGAGATGGAGAGGAGCTGTCAGGGCTACACCTGCCCTGGAGATTCCCAGAGGCAGCGTGGTTTGCAGATGCACGTGTAATACATGAAATCCCGGCACATCTTGAATTATTGAAGCAGAGCAGCTTGGAGGAGGTTCCTGAAGCAGTTGTGGAAGTGTGTGATTATAATAGATGGAAGAGCTTTAATAGTCACTACCAAAAAAATCTTACACCTTGCTCCTCAAAATAAAGTCTTGGCATTAATTTGTTATTCCATTTAGTCTGCAGAAGCAGGAGTGGTGCCAGAGCTCTGCGCAGAGTGACGTGTGATTGATGTTTTACCAGACTCAGCCTTCTGCTGTCAAGGAATTGAGTTTGCATTTTGCATCTGTGGCAAATGAGATGAGCAGGGCTTGGCGTTTGGGTTTGTGTTTTTAAAGCTTGATGAAGTTGATTGGCAAAGCTTGCTCTCCTTCTAAAAACACAACTGTCAAAGCTGTCCCGAAATACCATTGACTTGGGGGTTCAGACTGCTTACAGACATCTTGCAGGGTGCTGTTGGCGGAGCTGTCACGGAGGCAGCTTTATGCTGAGCCTATTTAAAGCTCTAATAGGCAACCCTTTGTAAACGCCTGGTTCTTAATATATCTCCTATTTGGTGTGTAGTAGAAGTTGCTGCTGCTGTTCTGTGGGGGGTTTGTGAAGAGGTGCAGATGGTCCAGTCCTGGCACCTCCCGTCCTTTCCAGCCCTCCTCTTGCCTCATCTCCGTACTCTGCCTGTCTTCGTTAAAAGGAAGCCTTAATGACTGATTCAGTGGGGAGTAACACAGCAAAGGCCAAAGTGGCTCATGCATAACTGCTCTCACTCGAAGTTGTCAGCCTCAAGGCAGGTTGAACCTGATTTTCCCCCCACTCCACCTACTCATCTCCTTCTCTTGCAAATGCCAGGGCTTTCCTTTGCTGTACGTGGGCTTTGATTGCAGCAGCGCGACTGGGTCCAGTTATCTGTGGTTTTCCTTCCCCCTCCCATTGTTTTGAGAGGTGAGAAGCTGCTGGTAGGCTTTGCTCTGTGGCAATAATAACAGTGTTTGCGCTGGCAAAGCAGTGATTTCTGTTTGAGGAGGGACTGGCTCTCTGTGTGCAGCTTGTTGGCTTGTGTCTTTAATGACATGGTTGCATGTTACATGTCCGTGGAGCCCCTGAGCCACTTGGTGCACAAAGAGTTCAGAGGGGAGCATCCGAAGCTGGTGGCTACTGGCCTCAGCGTTTGGAGTGGCCACAGATTCCTGTGCTGGAGCTGAGAGGCTCTCATAGGAAGCAGAAGTGATGAATGCAGGATTGAAACGCTGTTTGGGAATTGCTGTGCTCTGTCACTCTTGAGACGTCTATTCTTAATAGATAGGCCAAGGGGAATGGCTTTAACCTGCCAGAGGGGAGACTGAGATGAGCTCTTAGGCAGAAGCTCTTCCCTGTGAGGGTGCTGAGGCGCTGGCCCAGGGTGCCCAGAGAAGCTGTGGCTGCCCCATCCCTGGCAGTGTTCAAGGCCAGGTTGGACACAGGGGCTTGGAGCAAGCTGCTCCAGTGGAAGGGGTCCCTGCCCGTGGCAGGGGTTGGAGCTGGATGGGCTTTAAGGTCCCTTCAACCCAAACCAGGCTGGAATTCTGTGATTGCTTCCAATGTTGCCTGTGTTTGTGATGGGTTTGGAGTTTTGGGAGGCGAGGGTGCCCTTGCTTGTGGGTAAGCCTGGATTTTGCACCTCTTTGCCAGCGGTCCATCATGAATCTGTGGCTGTGCCAGTGCCCCTTGGCTCTACCTCCCTGGACCAATATCCCGGTGCTGTTTGCAGGCTGTGAACCAGCATCTGAGCCTTCCCCAGACAAGCACTGCTTTGTGTTGGGGTCACGAGCAGAAGGCTCATGGCAGCTCTGGGAGGTGGAAATCCTTAGTTCTTGTGGGCCATAGGAAGTGTTTTTTCCAAGTGCTGGCTGTGGTTGTACAAACGGGTGTTCAGGGAAGGCTTTGCACTCAGAAACTTGGGCTTTAATGCAGGTGAGTGAAGAGCCTGTGGCTGCGAAGCTTCATCTGGTTTTAGTGACTGATGTTTGACTTGTGGGAAGTAAGATGTGACCTCAGCCTTTATTTTTACTGAGCATTCAGCCTAAGTGGAAGTTTGCCTTTCAGTGCAAACCTTAACATGGTTTCTTAGCATCAGGAATGGGGGAAGGGAAGCTGGTGCCTTTCCAAACAGGAACATGCATTAGTCCCCAGACGATACATCTTGCATTGATTTTGAGGAGATACCTTCCTGCTCTCCCCCAGACTTGTACGTGGTTCTTTTGCACTGGTGTTGAAAGGCTGGCTTCTCTCACCTACGTAGGAGCTGCATTCGGTAGTTTACTCCTAGGGGAAAACCTTACTCAGCAAGCAAAGTTAACCGGAGAACCATAGAATCATTTAGGTTGGAAAGGACCTTTCAGATCATCGAGTCCAACCATGAATCCAACACTGCCAAGTCCTTAACGGAACAGTTCTTGATCCAGCCTCTTCTCCAAAAGGTGTTAGGCTGAGCCTGAACCTCCCGTGGCCGTGGGCAGAGGTGTGAGCCTCTGCTCTGCCGGGAGATGCAGGCATCCTGAAACGCTTCCCCTGCCTCTCTGGGCTCTCCATGTGGCTTTGGCCAGGGCCTTTGGAATTCCACTTTGTGCATTCGAGGCTTTAAAAGGGCCGCTTCCCACCGGGGCTGGCGCGTTGTGCGGCTGGGCTGGTTGTTAGTGCTGCCTGGAGAGAGGGAGGTCAGAGCCTGGGGTTCGGGAAGCATCTCCTGCCTGGGGCTCTGTGCCTGCTCCGGATCCTGGAAAGGCTCCTGTTTGTTGGGCTCTCATGTGGGGCAGCAGGGATTGCTTTTCCCTGTATTTTCCCCTTTTTTCCCCTTCCTTGTGACCTTGCTGCTTGTTGGAGCTGTGCAGAGTGTGAGAACAGCCGGAGAAACCCAGTTCTGGCTTCCCTGCAGAGCACTGGAGAGCACTATCACCAGGCAAGATCCAAGGCCAGATAATGGCACTCGGACAGGCCCTCCCAGGAAATCAGCTGGGGAGCATCCCTGCTGGGGTGTTACCAGGTCTAACTCATGCTTATGCAAGTGGTCAGCCCTGCAAGCAGGGACTGCACCCCAGCGTGCTTCCTCCTCACTTACCATTGCTTTCAGACAGGTACAGAGCTTCTGGCTTACAATTGCAGTCGTTTGAGCACTGTAATTTATCACGGCCACACATGTTCTGCAACACTCCCAGCTATGTGGCTGGGGCACTGCCTTTCGCAACACAGCTGTAATTGCTGGTCTTGGAGCAGGGAGTGGAGCACAGCGTTGTCCCATCAGCTTCCAGGCATCTCGACTGGTGAGAGTTGCCCCACATCCCTTTTTGCAAGCTTCGTAAAGCCACGGGCGCGGGACTCGCATGGGTTTCAGGAGGTGCTGGCCAAGGGTTCAGGCTGTGTTGATGAGAGAGAAACAAGCTTTTCCTGCGGTCTAATGAGCTGTGTACACACGGTTTTCTCTGGAGCATGTGGATGATGGAGCCTTCAATGGGCCTCCGGAGGAAAATCAGGGCTGGACGCTGGGAAGACAAATTGCAGCCTGCAGCAATTACAGCTTCTCTAAGTGTTTGAGACTGAAGCGATGCTTCCGCTGGTGGGGCTCGCGCAGCCTGTGGGTAATCCAGCCCGGGATACCTGATGCTTCCATGATTTTTCCGGATTTCCGAGAGCTCCTGGGGGGCTTCCTCATGCACCACGTTCCCCACAGCCCCGAGAACTAGCGAACTGTGAAAGCAGCAGGGAAAAGGAGCCAAGCCTCCAGACACTTCCACTTACAGGGCTGTTGTCATAGCACAAGCTGTGCCAATTGAAACGGATGCAACTTCTTCAAGTAACAGGGGCTCAGAGGCGACCAAGCAATGCTGTGCACGGGGAGGATTCGTGCTGTCCTAACTCTGTGTGTATTCCTGAAGTGCCAAATGGATTAGGAGCTTTAAAAGCTTTAAGTTTCTGTGCTTTTTGGCACTGTCTCCTTGGAACGAGTGCGTCTCCGTAGTGAAGCTTTGGAAAGGAAAAGGTGCTTGAACGAGGAGTCCCAGACTAGTTTCTTCTCATTTCACTTGCAATCGAGTGACAGAGAGGGAGAGACAGATGCTGCAGCTGCGTGATTACAGCAAATGCAGCTGTTAACACTCTTGCCTGTTTTCCTCTTAATGAGGCATCAGCTCTCTCCTGGTTGTGCTGTTTGGGTGCTGGCTTTATTCTAGCAGCAAATTGGCCCAGTACTGGGGGTTGATTTGTCTGTGTTCTGATCCAGTTTGGGTTCAGTTGTCAAGATGATTTTACACAAGTGGTCCCGTTTGAGGAAGGATCCAGCACTTCCAACTAGCTTTGAAGTGCTTGGTAGGCTCCCGGTGCAGCTGCTTAGGCTGAGCTGCTCTGAACTCGTTTCATTTCCGATGGAGCTATAGCTAAGTCTCATCACCGTTAATCCAGTTCCCCAGCTGCAAACAGCAAATGGGGAGTTCTGGCTTCAGGCTCTTCCAGTTCTTTGTGGTTTCTTGGAGGTTTCTGGGCACAGTTGGTTTGTCTTTGCTTTGTGAAGCCATCCAAAGGTGGCAGGAGGATGAAGAGCCTGACACTCCCCCTTCCCAGCTGAAAGGAGTACAATGCTGACTGTAAGTTATCTTGCTTGACTCTGGCTGCGCGATACTCTTGACTGTCAGAGGGTTCAGCTTGAGCAGCAGTCAAAAGCTTCACTTCTGTGTTGTGCTGGGGGAAGAAAAGGGATTGCTAGATCATGGATAAGGCAGTAGTAGTCACTGCTCTGTGCTTTTTGTCAAGGAGGGGATGAGCAGGAACATCCCTGTCCTGAGTTCAGCAGTAGCAGTCTTTTTTCTCCTTCTTAGTAGCTGGTGCAGTGCTGTGTTTTTGACTTTCAGCCTGGGAACAGCGCTGATAACACCAATGGTTTTAGTTGCTGCTCAGTAATGTTTAATCTGACCACGGACTTTGTGAGTCTCATGCTCTGCCAGGGAGGAGGAGAAGCCGGGAGGAAGCAGGGACAGGACACCTGACCCAAACTGACCAAAGAGGTATTCCATACCACAGCACGTCATGCCCACTGTATAAACTGAGGGCAGTTACCCGGAAGGGTTAGATCACTGCTCGGGTCAGGCTGGGTATCAGTCAGAGGGTGGTGAGCGGTTGTATTCTCTTCCCTTGTTATTTCCCTTCTTCTCATTGTTATTATTGGTGGTAGCAGCAGTGGTTTGTGTTACACCTTAGTTACTGGATTGCTCTTATCTCAACCCGTGGAAGTTACATGCTTTCGATTCTCCTCCCCATCCCTCCGGGAGCAGGGGGGAGGAAGGAGGGGAGCGAGCCAGCGGCTGTGTGGTTCTGAGTTACTGGCTGGGCTTAAACCATGACAATCCCCTTGCAAGGCATTCCATACAGAACAGACAACTCTGTGGGCATGGGGATGCTTCTTGGTGGTCCAGTATGCTAAAGATGACTTTTGTTCAATAGAGTAAGACTGTTTGGTGCCTGTTGCTGGATGTGTGCTTGCCATGAGAATGAATGTGAGGTGTTTTTCTTCATGCCTGTCACAGTACCTCTCCTAAACCTTCAGTGGCATCACTATAGCAGACCTGCAGCAGGCCCTCTTTGGTGCAAGGCTTGGGGTGGCAAATCATGGAGAGTGGAAAAATTCATGGAATATTTTTCCCTATCAAATTTTATACTGGATATTGAAAACAGTTCCTTCCCCAAAGGGTGCTCAGGCATTGGAACAGGCTGCCCAGGGCAGGGCTGCAGGCACCGGCCCTGCAAGTGTTCACAGCCCATGGAGACGAGGCCTCAGTGCCATGGGTTAGGGGTGGCCTTGGCAGTGCTGGGCAATGGTTGGACTGGATGAGCCTGAAGGGCTTTTCCAACCTGGTTGATTCTGTGATTCTCCAGGCTGAGAGTATCTTCTTTGGAGAAATGAGAGAGCTTCTCCAAAGGAGGTGTCAAGGAACAGATCTAAAACACTGAAACATTGCATTGGTAGGATATGGAGCAACTGTTGGTATCTCCTTTCTCTCCCTCTTGCTCAAAATTTAAGGTTCCTTCCAACCCAAACCATTCTATGATTCTGTAATCAGTTCACATTATACATGGCTCTGGAATAACAAGGTTCATTATGGATGCTGAACCTGGTTGTTCCCACCTCTGTTAAGAGTATTATGTCAGGAGAAGGACTTGGGAGGATAAACAATGAACCACTGCGGGTCATGGCAGTTATTTTATCGTGGTGATATCATGGGGAAGTTCCCTGTGTAGAAAATGCCCCTTTTTAACCACACTTTGTAACTGATCCACTCAAAACTGGGTTATTTACACAAAACTAGGTTCCACAGCTACAGGTTGGGCAGAGAAGAGATTCAGAGCAGCCCTGCAGAGAAGGACTTGGGGGTGTTGGTCGATGAGAAAATGAACATGAGCCGGCTGCAGTGTGCGCTCGCAGCCCAGAAAGCAACCGTATCCTGGGCTGCATCAAGAGGAGCGTGACCAGCAGGTCGAAGGAGGTGATCCTGCCCCTCTGCTCTGCTCTCGGGAGACCTCACTTGGAGCATTGTGTGCAGTTCTGGTGTCCTCAACATCAAAAGGACATGGAACTGTTGGAACAAGTCCAGAGGAGGCCACGAGGATGATCAGGGGCTGGAGCACCTCCTGTATGGAGACAGGCTGAGAAAGTTGGGGCTGTTCAGCCTGGAGAAGAGAAGCTGCTTGGAGACCTCAGAGCAGCTTCCAGTATCTGAAGGGGGCCTACAAGGATGCTGGGGAGGGACTCTTCATCAGGGACTGTAGTGACAGGACAAGGGGTAACGGGTTCAAACTGAAACAGGGGAAGTTTAGATTGGATCTAAGGAAGAAATTCTTTACTGAGAGGGTGGTGAGGCACTGGAATGGGTTGCCCAGGGAGGCTGTGAATGCTCCATCCCTGGTGGTGTTCAAGGCCAGGTTGGATGAGGCCTTGGGTGACATGGTTTAGTGTGGGGTGTCCCTGCCCATGGCAGGGGGGTTGGAACTGGATGATCTTAAGGTCCTTTCCAACCCTAACTATTCTATGAGTCTATTTATACTGAGAACACACTCATAGTATTGAGCCATTGCAGAGCAAATGGGACTTAGTCGTGGGTTTGAAGAGAAACAGAATTCACCTGACTTTGGGTTTATAGTAGGATCTGGAGGAACAGATTGTTTTTGATTTGATTGAACTGGAAGGTTCTGGAAGAACCTTCTCCTGGTCTGCAAACTGAGTAGTTTGGGAGAAACTTGGCTCATGTTTTTGCTTGGTTAACCAAGGAATTCTTTGTGGAGACTTTGGAGAGAGTAAATGTCACCTTCTGCGATTGCTGAAGCTACTTTGATTGTATTTCTGTGGCTTGTTCCCTGTTCCTGCTGTAAAGCTGGATTTTGGAGGCTTTCCAATCATGTGGAAGTGTTGCTGGATGGTGCTGCTGGTTTCCTTGCTGGCGCTTAAGGGATTTACTTGGCTATAAGTGCCCAGATGTGTGCAGTTGGCTTATTTTGTCTGTCCATGGATTCCTAGATGCTGACTTCTTCATCTGTAGGTCAGTGCTTCAGAGTATTCGAGCAGCTGACCTGGGGGAGAGAGAACTTGGAGACCAGATGCCAGGATTTATGTAGATATAATCTCCTTTTATTAAAACATAATAGAACAAAGCTGCCTGTGATTGTTTGATTACTGCTTGTGCCTGAGAATCTGTCGTGGCAAAGGGCCTATGTGACTGAGACACTTAAAATGGGTTGAGCTGAGTCTTGGTGCTCTTCCCACTGTAATGTGTTTTTGTCTCAATATCTCTGTTGTCATCTCTGCGTGTCCAACTCGAGGGTTTCTCTTGACATTCCTGGTTTCACCCTGTCAGTACTGAAGGCTGGGTTAGAGGATTAGCTGGAAATGTGTTACAGCAAGGCAAGATGCTGCTGTTTGTTCCACACTGAAAGGTGAGTCTTGTGTCCAGGCTTAGGGGAGAAGGAGATGGATTTCTTGCACTTGTAGGATGGACGCTCTCACTCATCCGAACACTAATGGGTTATGAAAGTCCAGCAAGTGAAGGATGTGTGGGGAGCACCCAGAAGGTCAGACTGTTGCTTGTGAAAGCTTGCGGAGAAAGAGGTGGCTGATGCTGTGAGGTTGGTGCTTCCCTGTGAGGGTGCTGAGGCGCTGGCCCAGGGTGCCCAGAGAAGCTGTGGCTGCCCCATCCCTGGCAGTGTTCAAGGCCAGGTTGGACACAGGGGCTTGGAGCAAGCTGCTCTAGTGGAAGGGGTCCCTGCCCATGGCAGGGGTTGGAGCTGGAGGAGCTTTAAGGTCCCTTTCATCCCAAACCACTCTATGATTCTATGCTGGTTTCTAAGGCAAGCCATGGGTGTGTATGTGGGGTCTTTCACCTCTCCACTGAGCACCTCTGCCAGAGGCTCAGTTTCTCTGTAGAGACAACAGAAAATAGGATGAGAGTTGCAAGGAAACCACTGGCCCATACAGTGTGGGAAGTTACCCTTCTCAGGGCACAGTTATGTGGGGTGCGTGGCCTGCCACTGCCTAACCCTGCTCTGCCCCATGTGTTACTGACATCACAGTCCTCTTGCAAACCCGAGGTGCTGTGTGGTCACTTGTGCCTCGTGTGCAGGCAGAATTCCAGCTCCGGAGGTAACAGTCTGCCTACCTCAGTAAGCATCCCCCTCATTCCCAGAACCTCTTATCAGAAGAACATGAATAGACATGAGTGCTCCCCACAGCGCACTCCTGTTTGGGCACAGCCGTGGGATGTATCCTGGCTGTGATAGGGTGTAAGGAGTCACTTATCCCGAAACACATTGGGAAGAGCCTGACATCTAGAAAAGCAATGGGCAAACCACAATGGTTTTCAACTCCTGAGTTTCTTTTAGTTAATGCATATATAAGCAAGTCAATTAAAACACGTTGGGCTTATTTCAAATAGATAATGTAATTATCAGCTTGATTAAGCCATATCAAATGAGCAGTTGTTGTAATTCAATGGCTGGGTTCTAATCACTGCAACAGCAGTAGCAGCTTTAATTAAAAGCCTCCAAGTGTCAGATCAGTGTCAGTGGTGTCGATTGAGGGCTGGTCCAGCCAAATACCTGGTTGCAGGGCAGATCAGACCACTCCTAAATAGATGGTAATACAAAGATCAACTCCTTGGTACACATAAAGGGAATCTGAGGTTTCCTAAATACCATTAAATGCAAGGAATTGTCTTTTTTGGCTGTTGCCAATGCTCAGGTAGAGACTTCATTGAATCTATTCCTATATCGCTCAGAATGGGATGGACTCACTGCGTGCCTGGAGCACGCAACCTCTGCTACTGGTGCTGTGGGTGAAGGCAGCCAGCTCTTGTCTCCATTTCTGCTGGGTTTGATGCCTCCTCCTCACCTTTCATCGAATCACAGAGTAGTTTGGGTTGGAAGGGACCTTCAGCACTCATCTAGTCCGGCCCCCCGCAACGAGCAGGGACACCTTGGACAAGATCAGGTTGCCCAGAAGCACATCCAGCCTGGCCTTGAATGTCTCCAGGGGTGGTGCATCCGCCACCTCTCTGGATAACGTGTCCTGTACCGGAGCTTGGAGTGAGCCGAGCTGCTGCCGAGGCTGCAGTGCCTTGTGCCTTGCAGGCAAGGTTCCCTCCTGCACTAAATCAGAGCAGGACCATGCCTGTAATGTTCTCCACGCTCGGGAAAGCCCAGATGCGCTGAAGCCATCCCATGCGTGGCAGCTTCATGAGGTGCTGGTGTGCTCAGCCCTGCCCTCAGCGAGGCGGCTCCTGCTCCGAGTGCAGATCCCTATCTCTTTATAGCTCAGTGATTTGTTGGGGTTGAGCAGGGACTTGACGCAGCATCTCCATGAACAGTCGGGAATGACATCCAGCTGAGGCATTCCTTTTCCTCCCATGAATATCTTTTTAGGGCCTTCCTGCTGAATGTGGTGATTTAGGGGTTTAACATCCACAACTTCTGTAAAAAGGAACTGTGGGGAAGGACGGGAGCAGCAGGAAGCCAGGTTCTAACCTGCGGAGAGGGATTTGCATGGGTTTAGTTTATTAATGTTGGCAGATCTGGGCTTAATAGACCACGTTTGCTTTTGCTGTGAGTAGGTGGACTTCTTGTTTTCCTTCTGATTGTCTCCGAAATGACAAGGAACCAAGTGCCTGTATCAACATGCAGGCAAATACCTGGGATTTACTTCTGGACCAGCGCTGAGATGAGCTTTAGCAGCTTGGATGAGGATTTGTAACGTGTTCAAAGCAGCATCGGTGTGAGAGGGATGTGGGCTGGGGCTGCTGAAGCAGCTTTCTGGCCATCCCCTGCTTTCTCCAGCTGCTGTGGTGTTTGTTGTCCCCACCTTGCTTTTAATTACTGTCGTGTTTTATGGCTTAATATTAAACCCCATCTAATTGTATCCTGTCTCTTAATAGGCTTAACTGGCCATCACCCAAAAAGACTCTTCTGTGTGCAGAAACAAGCTCCCCAAATCTTTCCTAATTGGCAGTTGGTGCTTTGTGAGGAGCTGGGTCCCTCGCAGTGACATTAATAGACGTTTCCTTCTGTTCCTTGCAGGATTGGGCATTGATCCTATGACGCATGCCCGGAAGAAACAACTTTTCCTTCTGAAACATCCAGCTGGTTCTGCTGGCCGAGCTTCGTCACCAACAGGCAGCAGGAGGATGGACGGGACCGGCGCCGAGTGCGGAGAGCAGCGGGATGGAGACACCTCCGAGGCTCCCAGCTGTCCCGGTGGCTTTGTGGGGACGAACAGAAGTAAGGCCCTGCACGAGGTGCGCAAGACGTACCCGCTGCGCAGGCGCCTGCTGCCCTCTGTCAACAAGAAGACCTGCAAAGTGCTCCTCACCCGGCTGGAGGACGTGGCCGGATCCCTGTCCAAACAGCCCCCGAGCTGTAAAACCAAGGATCTTCCCAGCTGGATGGGCCTGGGACCTGCTCTGTTCTCAGAACAGGCTCAGCCTGTGGGAGCAGGGCAGAGTGATTCATCGGGGGAAAAGTGCACAATGACTTATCCAGGGACGGAGCAGGACGTGGAGCCTGCCCCGTCGGAGCCCCGGAAGCGCCGGCTGGCCTCGCTGAACGCAGAGGCTGTGAACAACCTGCTCTTTGAACGTGATGATGGCTTGCTGTCTGGCAGGCGGTTCCGCAGGGACTCCGTTAAAACCAGTGTGGACTGTGCCGGTAAGAGCTTGCAATGCAAAGCTGGGGACAGCTGGCCCGCACTGGAAAAACCAGCTGTGAAAGCAGGTAAAGGCAAACACCGGCACGAGCCCGGCCAGAAATGCAATAGCTGTGACCATGCGCTGGATGAGGTCTTTGACGATGGGACAAAGAGGGAGGACGGTGCCATCTCCCATCATCCCACCCCAAAGAGACTGGCCAGCCTCAATGCTGTGGCCTTCCTGAAGCTGACCCATGAGAAAGACCAACCCCTAAAGCTGAGGAATAAATCGGATGGAGAGGGCAAGTCTGAGAACCACTGTTCCAAATCCACGCTCAAATGGGCTAAAGCCAGCAGGAAGAATTGTGTCAAATCCAAGAAGGAATTGGCAAGCTTAAAACTGGAAGGTCGGCACGGCTGGGCAGGCCACGCTCTGGGAAGAGGGGAGCAGCGGGACTCCTCAAGGCTCCATGGCACCACAGAACCTGTCCCGTACGAGCCCCTGTCCAGCTCCTATGCTAGCACTGAGGGTTTCTACCACAGACTGCCTTTGCTTATGGGTGGACAAGCTTCCATGAAGCCGGAGTATGGAAGACCTGGAGAGAAATCCCCGACCCCCAAACAGGAATTCCATCAGCCTTCCTTTCCCGTGCAGCAGTTCCCTCCTTTGCCAGTGCCCGGGAATCACACGGATTGTGGATGTCTCTATGAATCCTCGGATCTGACTCCCTTGAATGGCTTTTATGTTTATTGTGGCCAAAGTGGATACAGTGGCTACTCTCACTGCTCCGTTTACCCCAAGGAGGAGCTTTCGCAGTCTGCGACCTGCGAGGGGCTCTTGGTATCCCCCAGTTCCCTGCCATCAGGTGCTCCCTTCCAGCCCCTGCACTGGTGTAACTCTCCCTACTGCTGCGGAGAAGGGACGGCGCTGAACACCTACAGCCTCTGCGGGGTCATGCACGTGCCGGAGGGCAGGGTCAGCAGCGTGCACGCAGGACGGAGCAGCTACCCCTTCAAAATGCCTTTTGCAGCAGGTAAGGTGCAGGGTGCGGGGTGCAGGCGCGTCTCATTTGGTGTTGTAGGAGAGGAGGGCTGCTGCCCGAGGAAGGGATCGCGTTGCCAGGAGGCAAGCTCCTTCTGCACGTGGTGCTGCTTGGCTTGGGAGACTCGGAAGGAATCTGTGTTTCACCTCCTCTTCCATCGCTTTCAGCCCTCAGGGGCTTTTCCCACTGAAGGTCTTCTTGGTGTGGAGAGCCCAGAATCGGGGAGAGGGTTTGGGCAGTGAGGAGGTGACTCATGACTTGTCATGCTGGAGCTTCGCTTTGATCTGGGAGAAACGAGGGGGGTTTCGTTCCTACATGCTCTGTGAGGCTTCTGTGCCGCTTCATCGGGCTGAGTTACTCCTCCACTCCCAGCAGCTTGCTCCTGGGACTGAAGCATCCTTATGGAGTGGTGTGAGGAAGCAGAGGGGGCCTGTCCTCAGGCTCTTGCTGGTGTGAGCTCTATGGGGGAGGCAGCCTTTTACATTTTATAGATCAGGGCTGTTCAGTTTGAGTCTACTCTTTGAACAGACGCTTGCTTGTATCTCACTGTGGTGCTAAAAGTGCCAGGTACACTGTTAGCTGGTGAGGAGTGGGCCCGTCTTTGCTCTTAATGTCTGAAAATGAGGCATTGAGAAGAGAAAAGGTGATGGTGCAGGAGGTGTGGAGTTGTTTGTCTGGCTCTCTTCTGGCCCCTGCCTGTCTTCCAGGCCTTGCCTGCAGTGCTTTATCCTCAGCTCTGCCTTGCCATTGGAAACCAGCTTTTGATTGTTGGGGTGGTGTTTATCAGACACCGGCACTTTGAGTAGCAGCCATCAAGTGCTGCAGCCAGCGTGGGCTCTAGAGGAGGCTGCTGCTTCACCCGCTGGGCCTGGGGACATCAGCCTGGCCCTTACCCACGTGTTTGAGTCGAACAGGGCATCACTTACCCACTTAGACCAGATCTCCAGGTGGGAGGCTGAAGCCTGGGTTCGGGGCTGGGTTTGAGCCGGGCTTTATCACCTGGAGGAAGCTGCTGAAACCCAGGAGTGTTTGGTTGAAGGAGGATTTCCTCTCTCTCTAAAGACGCCGCTGTCCCGGTGCCGCTTCCCGCAGCAGCAGCTCCCTGTGGCTGCAGCTCCCTTCCAAGTGAAATGCTGTCGGGACAAGCTCAGCAGCAGTCTGACAGCTCCCCAGGTACTGCCCCCAGCTCACATCACTCTGCTTTGCTCCTGCAGTTGGACATGCTGGGGCCTCCGACTCCGTACAGCCAGGAGGCTGCAAACACCGTGTTCTGGAGCGTGCAGCCTCGCCTGTGACCTTGGTGACTTCTCCTGGTGCTGGCAGGGGCAGCTGTGGCTCCCAGGGCATGTATTTACTGCCCGTGTGTCACCCCGCTGCTAGCATCTTGCCTGGTGTGATTTCCCTCCTGTGAGCAGCTTTAAGAGCTTGTAACATCAGAGTAATTTAGACTTTGTTCTGTGGATTGAAGCGTATAGGGAGGACTCCTGGAATATAAACAGGACTTGAGCTTAGGAGCCCATTTTTATGTGTGTGTGCACCTCGGACACCTCGTCCTTCCCTGGAGTGGGTGATTTTAGGGAATTAAAGGAGGACGTTGGCTGCAAGCAACAGGCTCCCATCTGAGAGCACTGGTCCAAGGGGATCCAGCTGGATGTGCCTGTCTTGGTGTGTTCAAGATGTTCACTGATGGGCTGAGAACATTGGGGCTGTTCAGCCTGGAGAAGAGGAGATGCGTGGAGGCCTCAGAGCAGCTTCCAGTGTCTGAAGGGGGCTACAAGGATGCTGGAGAGGGACTCTTCATCAGGGACTGGTATGATAGGACAAGGGGTGATGGGTTCAAACTGAAACAGGGGAAGCTCACGTTGGAGATAAGGCAGAAGCTCTTCCCTGTGAGGGTGCTGAGGCGCTGGCCCAGAGTGCCCAGAGAAGCTGTGGCTGCCCCATCCCTGGCAGTGCTCAAGGCCAGGTTGGACACAGGGGCTTGGAGCAAGCTGCTCCAGTGGAAGGGGTCCCTGCCCGTGGCAGGGGTTGGAGCTGGAGGAGCTTTAAGGTGTTTTCCCACCCACACCAGTCTGGGATTCAGTGAGGTTCATATGGAACCATCGCTGTCTGGTACAGATCGAGGGATCAGGCTGTTGGATGTTTTGCAGTGAGCAGAGTGGTGGGATGAGGTGGAGCAGGCTGGGGGAGATGCTGCCTTCCTACTGACGTAGGGGCTGGGAGCTGTGCAGTCAAGCAAGCAGCCTTGGGCTCTGTGCTGCTGCCCTCAGCTGCAGTAGATGCCTTTGTGAAGCTTGGTCTTGCTTTAGCTCAGGTTTGAAAAGTGCTTTTGTAAGCAGGATCCTCCAAGGTGATTCACTGCTCTGAGAGTCTGAGGCCAGGCGGGACATGAGCTCACAGCCTGATTTCTCTGCTCACTGCAGGAGCATTGCAGAGCAGAGCACAGCAGAGCACTGCTGGGGCTCAGCAGGGTCTGGGATGGTCTCTATCAGTCCTCACGCTCGTGGTTCAGCAGTGCCTTTGTTGCAGCCCTCTTAGGGAGGGTCAAGTGGGAGCCTGGAGGCAGTGATTCCAATGGGAATGCAGCAGTTACTCAGCTGGAGCCTGGTGAACTCAGCTGGGTTCTCACTTTTTGGTGTTCAGCAGCCCCATGGCAGCCCCAGTCAGCATGCTCTGGGCTGGAGGCATCTCCTGGGGCTGCCTGAAGCCAGCCTCTTGGTCACCCCAAAGAGCTTTCAGGTGTAGGAACCAGGGGTGTGTTTTATACTGGCCTGGGAGCTTCCTTCCTGCTGACAGAAGGTAACTGAGATCCTCCTTGCTCTTGTGCTGCACGCCCTGGCCCGGGTTGAGGGCTGGTTCCGTGCCTCCTGGAGCCATGTGAGGTGTTCTTGTGCTTCTGAGAGGTGGAGCCAGCCGATGGACCAGCCTGTTGTGTGAATGAGCCTGCTGCAGGGACCTGGTTCTGCTGCAGGCGGCAGCTTGCATCATCTGGCATAGGTTTGTTCCACCTTGTTTCATGTTAGTGGGGTTCATTTGGAGAATGTTCGTTTTCCCTGGTTGGAAATTGGCTTTTTGAGGGAAGCCGGCTTCTTTCTCCAGTGTGGTTTAATCCTTCCCATCATTTTGATAAGCCTTTTAGTTCTTTTATACATAGTGAGAAGCCAGAACTGCTTTGGACACCAGCCAGTTTGATGTGTGTTACTGGCTGGTGTGGCGTGGGCCATTTCAGATGGGTTCGTTGCGGTGTCATCACTGACACTGGAGCAGCACAGGCTTAGAAATGTCTTTGCTTTGAGTCCACTGACAGTGCAAAATGAAGTTACAATGGGAAGAGACTTCACTGCTGTAATGCAATAAAGGGGATGATGCTGTGAGGGCTGGAGCAGCTCTGCTCTGGAGCCAGGCTGAGAGAGCTGGGCTGGGGCAGCCTGGAGAAGAGAAGGCTCCTTAAGGGGAGACCTGAGAGCAGCTCCAGTGCCTAAAGGGGCTGCAGGAAACCTGGAGAGGGGCTTTGGGCAAGGGCCTGTAGGGACAGGCCAAGGGGAATGGCTTTAACCTGCCCGAGGGGAGACTGAGATGAGCTCTTAGGCAGAAGCTCTTCCCTGTGAGGGTGCTGAGGCGCTGGCACAGGGTGCCCAGAGAAGCTGTGGCTGCCCCATCCCTGGCAGTGTTCAAGGCCAGGTTGGACACAGGGGCTTGGAGCAAGCTGCTCCAGTGGAAGGGGTCCCTGCCCGTGGCAGGGGTTGGAGCTGGATGGGCTTTAAGGTCCCTTCCAACCCAAACCAGGCTGGGGTTCTGTGATTCCATGGATTTCAGGTGGAAGCGGTGGTAGCTGGGGAACACCCTTGGGTAGTTTTCTGTATCTCAGATGAGATCCATCTGAAATGTGTCTTTTCTTCCCTCCTGTCAGAAGGCTGCAAGTCTCTGGACCAGCTGAACCTCACAATCCCTGTGGCCGGGCACCCCGCGTCGCCTGCCCACCCGCTCTCAGGATGTCCTGTACCCAGCGTGCCACCGGCTGCAGAACCCGTTCCTCATCTGCAGACCCCCAACTCTGACCCTCAGACCATGGCCCGGGAATGTCCACAGAGCTCAAAGCCTCCCAGCGGCTCCAAGTCTGGCCTCCGGAATACCCCGGGCTGTCTCCACGCCTCGGACAGCAAAGCAGCCGGAGGCCATTCCCACCCAAAGCAGCAGCGCATCAGCAGGAGGAGAGCGACCAACGGCTGGATTCCTGTGGGCGCAGCCTGTGAGAAGGCTGTCTATGTGGTGGTAGGTGCCTGGGGAGTGCTGGGCTCTGTGTGTGCAGGTGGACCCCCTTGTTCCTGCAGGAAACCTGGAGAGGGGCTTTGGGCAAGAGCCTGTAGGGCCAGGCCAAGGGGAATGGCTTTAACCTGCCCGAGGGGAGACTGAGATGAGCTCTTAGGCAGAAGCTCTTCCCTGTGAGGGTGCTGAGGCGCTGGCCCAGGGTGCCCAGAGAAGCTGTGGCTGCCCCATCCCTGGCAGTGTTCAAGGCCAGGTTGGACACAGGGGCTTGGAGCAAGCTGCTCCAGTGGAAGGGGTCCCTGCCCATGGCAGGGGTTGGAGCTGGAGGAGCTTTAAGGTCCCTTCCAACCCAAACCATTCCGGGATCTTCATGAAGGCTTGAGAGTGTTTTGGGCCTTGCTTCATGGTGGAGGTGCTCACTATGTGCCATCTGAAGCCTCCTGGAAGCAAATGGTGAGTCAAAGCAGCAAATAGTGCCTTTTGGCTGGGCTTCAGGGCCAAGCTGCTGCTGGCCTTGTTTGCTTTCACGCCCTGCTATTACCTCGCACAGCAGGACAGGCGGTTGGGGAAGGGAGGGGAAGCTGCTGCTCCTGTGCTAGCATCAGCTCACAAGCCATGGTGATGAGTACTTCTTGGCTTTGGTGTTTGCAAGGGTGGCACCTGTGGCACGTGTGAGTCCATCCTACAGAGACATTGTCCTCCAGCTGCTTCCCCTGGGATTAGGGCAGACCTGTCTGGGAAGATGAGGGGTGTTTAGCTATGCTGTAAGGAGCAGTTGTCTAAAGGCAGCTCTTGTAAGGTGTTGTTCTTGCTGATGGTATCTGCAGCCCAGCAGGGATCTCCCAGAGAGCACAGAGACAGTGTCCTGGTTCCCAGATGGACCTTTAGCAACCAGTATCCCCTTTCTCATGCGATGGCAGGGTCAGTCACTCCTTCAAGGACTCCTTGTCTATACTTTCCCATCACTTGTGTTCAGGGGCAGACACTGGCTCCTGCAGGATGGGAGATTTCCTGCCAGGAAATGGAATTAACTACAGTAAAGTCCACTTTGATTGGGGAAGAAGTTAATGTCCATCGTGTTATTAAAACATCAGAGCTGTGGCCTGGAGACCTGGACCCACGTGCTCTCTGGGGAGGTGGGACAAGGCGTAGACCATGCAGTAAGGTCCAGGCAGATGTGTCTGTGCTGCTGCTGGGTGCAGTGGTGTAACCTGGAGCTGCTGAGAGCATCATCCAGGACAGGTTCTGTAGCTTCAGCTCTTCAGGCTGCTTATGGGCACCATGGGCTGTGCAAGAATGAAGCTTGTAGAAGCCGTAGACCGGCCTCTTGCATCCGTCACTCAGACTTTGACACTTGGAAAGGAGCAGCACACCCTTAATCTCCTTAAGTCCTGGCACTTGAGGCTTCCGATTTTGCCTGGGTGCTGTGGCAGGAGGTTAAACCCATCCTGCGCAGGCATTCCCAAAGGAGTTTTAGAACAAAAGGAACATAAATCCCTCTAGTTTATTGTCCAAAAAGTGATCATTTTGTGATGTTAGAGGGCATAAAGGAGGTGTTGGGAATCTTGTTAAGGAAGGCTTTATGCCATGGCCTCCCTGCCCTGTTCATGTGAAATACTTAATGTTTTATTACAACATTCATATCAGGTAAATGCATATTATTCAAAACATATCTTGTTTTCTGTAGCTCTGAGTGTGACGGAAATGCCTGTGAAATGAGGGGGTTAATTCCGTAAATCCCTTCTTTGTGAGAGGTGCTGTTCTCTGGTGAGCTGCTCCTCACTGCCAGCACCGGGCAGGAGAAATAGGTGTGTGCTGCTCCATTGGAAACCAGTGGCCACGTGTGACCTGGGAGCACTTGGGTGCTGCTCCTCGGGGAACTTGCTTTACCTGTGCATGCCCTGCCCATGGGAGAAGTGACTCCTTTGACCTGGCAAGGGGAGATGGGTTCAAACTGAAACACGGGCAGTTCAGGTTGGAGATAAGGCAGAAGCTCTTCCCTGTGAGGGTGCTGAGGCGCTGGCCCACGGTGCCCAGAGAAGCTGTGGCTGCCCCATCCCTGGCAGTGTTCAAGGCCAGGTTGGACACAGGGGCTTGGAGCAAGCTGCTCCAGTGGAAGGGGTCCCTGCCCGTGGCAGGGGTTGGGGCTGGAGGAGCTTTCAGGTCCCTTCCAACCCAAACCATTCCGGGATCTTTGTTATTATAAACCAGCCAGGTGGGAATAGAGGTGCCGTGAGTGGTCTTACGCTGTGGGACTTCTCCTGGAGTTCTGTTGCAGTGGAAGCACTCAGCTCTGAGTAGGCTCAGGCAGGTTTTGCCTTCACAGCAGGACCAAAGGGTTCTCTGGTTGGGGTAGCAGACACTGAACCAACGCTTTGCCCGTGCACTCAGGCTGCTTTGTTTCTGTGTTCTCGTGGTGCAGAACGAACCAGAGCCGGCGGTTCGCAAGAGCTACCAGGCTGTGGAGAGAGATGGGGAGATCATCCGGGTGCGAGACACGGTCCTCTTGAAGTCAGGACCCCGGAAGAAATCCATGCCCTACGTGGCCAAGATATCGGCACTGTGGGAAGACCCCAAGACAGGTACTGAGCCAGCAGAGTGTCTGTTGTGTCTGTGCTTGGCAGCTGAGGTGGAAGCAGGGGGTGATGGATCTCGGGAATGCTGCAGGTGTGTCTGGGGAGCTCCACTGCTGCCAGCCTGGGTAATGAAGACACAGAGATGGAACTCCATGGCTTTCATTCAGGTCGTTCCAGGAGCTGAAATGCTCTTTAATCACAAGCCTGGGACTGGTTATCAAAATCTTCCTGGGCATGAGAGCACGGAATAGCTGCCAAATGCCCATCTTAGCAACCATCTCCTGCATTATTTCATTGCAACAGATGTCTCGGGAGCTGCTGTTTACTCAGGTGCTCTCCCCAACATCTGGGCTGGGAGCTGGTGTGGAGCATGGGCTTGTCTGCAGAACCTTGTGATGGGACCCGAGCAGAGGTGGTGATTGGAGCAGTGTGGGTTTGATGTTATGGTCCCAGGTCTGAGTAGTGATACTCGAGCCAAGGAACCTGTGCCAGAGGTTGCAAAGCACAGGTCTGGCTTAAAAGCAGAGATAAAGTTATATGTAAAAGTGATCAGCGTGTGGTGAGGCCCATCTTGGTCATATCACCCTGCAGCAGCAATTCCAGCATTAACCTGGAGTTCATGCTGCAGGTGCTGAGCTTTGGATGAGCACCTCTCCCAGCTTGTGTCCAAGTGGCTACTTCCTTCAGATGGAAAGACTGGATTTTTGTGTCCTGTTCTATTTTTGTGCCTCCCTGACCTCTCTGTGGCAATGCAACACACGTAGAAAGGGTGAAGGTGTAAGAGAGTAGCAGCGTGACAACTTCATGCAGCCTCTTGCTGTAACCAAAGGACACCTCTAGTTCAGCATGAAATATTTATCACAGCACAGCTGCCTCTCCGTGAGAGCAATGGGAATGAAAGGGATGGAGCAGGAGGAGGAGGCTGCATATTAGTGGGAAAACACTCCATGAAAGCTGAGGTTTGACGTGTTTTAATGCATCTTCTTGCAGGGGAGCTGATGATGAGCCTCCTGTGGTACTACAGACCAGAGCACACGCAGGGGGGCCGCAACCCCAGTATGCACCAGGTGAGACGTACGGACACAACACTGGGGGTGAGAGCATCCATTGCCTCTGTGCTGCTGTGGGGAGAGGGCATCAGCCCAGGGGTCTCCCAGTACCTCTGGGTGGGCTCAAAGTCGGGGCTGAGCTGCTGGTTTGGGTGAATGGAGCTGTCCCTGGGCTGGGAGGCAGCTGCTGCCAGGTGCTCCTCACTGTGAGGGTGCAGAGGCGCTGGCTCAGAGAGCCTGTGGCTGCTCCATCCCTGGCAGTGTTCAAAGCCATGGAGCACCCGTATCTCATGCTGCCTTTATCATAAATCCCTTAATCTGCTGCTTAAACTCCAGCAACGTGTTTGTGTTGTGCAGATGTGGCTGCGTCATCCTCCCCTGTCCGGATTTATTATGAGAATTAAGGACTGACTCGGGGCTGTTGTGCCACTTTAATAGTTTGCTTCTTAAAAGTAAACCCATGTGAATCATTACGGCTTCACACCTTGCTCTGCTTTGCATGGGGTGACAGAACAAGCTGGGTTTAAACTGGGAATGGGGAAGTGACTGCTGCTTATAACCCATCACATACTTGGTGCCTTCTTCCTTGTCTTGCTTTCTTAACTAAAGGGATGAGAGCTGGGAACGGCACTGCCTGGATGCAGGGCACAGCTGGGTTTTGAAACCAGAACGTGGTACCTGATAGTTTCCTGCTCCATCAGTGAAGCGTGGCTGTATCCAGTTGCACTTCAGTGCAGGAAGCCCTGGAAGCCTGGCCAGGAGGAACTGAGCCAGGTTTTTGCACAGCTGCCTCATTACACAAGACTTCAACTGCGAGTGCAGGGTTTGGGCTGAGCACTGGGGATGGGCTTGTCACAGGTGACTCAGGTAGTGCTGACTGAAAGAGTAGCCCAAAACCCCAAGGTGCAGAGCAAGGTGTGGTGATTCATAGAATCATAGAATAGTTAGGGTTGGAAAGGACCTTAAGATCATCCAGTTCCAACCCCCCTGCCATGGGCAGGGACACCTCACACTAAACCATGGCACCCAAGGCTCTGTCCAACCTGGCCTTGAACACCGCCAAGGATGGAGCATTCACAGCCTCCCTGGGCAACCCATTCCAGTGCCTCACCACCCTCTCAGTAAAGAATTTCTTCCTTAGATCCAATCTAAACTTCCCCTGTTTCAGTTTGAACCCGTTACCCCTTGTCCTGTCACTACAGTCCCTGATGAAGAGTCCATCCCCAGCATCCTTGTAGGCCCCCTTCAGATACTGGAAGCTGCTCTGAGGTCTCCAAGCAGCCTTCTCTTCTCCAGGCTGAACAGCCCCAACTTTCTCAGCCTGTCTTCAGTTTCGCTGATGAACATCTCATAGGATCCCAGCCTGGTTTGTGTTGAAAGGACCTTAAAGCTCCTCCAGCTCCAACCCCTGCCACAGGCAGGGACAGCTTCCACTGGAGCAGCTTGCTCCAAGCCCCTGTGTCCAACCTGGCCTTGAACACTGCCAGGGATGGGGCAGCCACAGCTTCTCTGGGCACCCTGGGCCAGCGCCTCAGCACCCTCACAGGGAAGAGCTTCTGCCTTATACCCAACCTGCTGCTGGATGAAATTCTGGTGCACGCTGTAAATAGACCCAAAACACCTGGAAGGCGTCTGGCTTATATGCAGTGCTAGCTCTAAGGAGCATCTGCTATGGACATGCTTTGATAGACTCCCCTTTGGGGTGCTGGGTGAAGGTGTGGGCTCCGGGGTGACCTCTTCCTTCCTTCTCTTGCAGAATGAGATCTTTGCATCCCGGCATCAGGACGAGAACAGTGTTGCCTGCATCGAGGAGAAATGCTACGTGCTGACCTTCGCAGAGTACTGCAGGTAGGTGGTGCTCTTTACTTGCTGCTATAGAATCATAGAATGGTTTGGGTTGGAAAGGACCTTAAGATCATCCAGTTCCAACCCCCCTGCCATGGGCAGGGACACCTCACACTAAACCATGCCACCCAAGGCCTCATCCAACCTGGCCTTGAACACTGCCAGGGATGGAGCATTCACAACCTCCCTGGGCAACCCATTCCAGTGCCTCACCACCCTCTCAGTAAAGAATTTCTTCCTTAGATCCAATCTAAACTTCCCCTGTTTCAGTTTGAACCCGTTACCCCTTGTCCTGTCACTACAGTCCCTGATGAAGAGTCCATCCCCAGCTCCCTATAGCCCCCCTTCAGATACTGGAAGCCTTCTGGGACCTTCATCTGCCTCCAGCTCTTGTCAGTCCTTCCCTTCCCAACCATCACCCATCAGAACGGTCCCAGCCCTACAGACTGGTCAAGCTGGAGCTGGATGAATCACACTCCAAGTACGAGTTGTGTACTGCAGAATGTGAGTGCTGCTTCCACTCTGGAGTCATTCTGAGTCTGGTTTGGGTAGTGTCACAGAACCAACCAGGTTGGAAAAGACCTTTAAGATCATTGAGTCCAGCTGTTCCCCAGCACTGCCAGGGCCACCACTAACGCATGGCACTGAGGGCCTTGTCTACGCAGGTTTTGAATATATACTTTAAGGAGCTCACAAACGTTTGTACTTGTATGACCCTGGGACACCAGTGGAGGACAGCGTAGGAAAATACAACTTGGAATTAAAAGCTGAGCAAGGCAGGAAATCGTCCTTACTTATACATGTGTATTCTGTAAACCTGTGTGAGCAGCAGCTCAGGGAGGGGATCCTGCCCTTCTGCTGTGCTCTGGGGAGACCCCCCCTGCAGTCCTGATCCAGCTCTGGGGCAACAGCACAAGAGGGACATGGAGCTGCTGGAGTGAGGCCGGAGGAGGCCATGGGGATGCTGCGAGGGCTGGAGCAGCTCTGCTCTGGAGCCAGGCTGAGAGAGCTGGGCTGGGGCAGCCTGGACAAGAGAAGGCTCCTGAAGGGGAGACCTGAGAGCAGCTCCAGTGCCTAAAGGGGCTGCAGGAAACCTGGAGAGGGGCTTGGGACAAGGGCCTGTAGGGACAGGCCAAGGGGAATGGCTTTAACCTGCCAGAGGGGAGACTGAGATGAGCTCTTAGGCAGAAGCTCTTCCCTGTGAGGGTGCTGAGGCGCTGGCCCAGGGTGCCCAGAGAAGCTGTGGCTGCCCCATCCCTGGCAGTGTTCAAGGCCAGGTTGGACACAGGGGCTTGGAGCAAGCTGCTCCAGTGGAAGGGGTCCCTGCCCGTGGCAGGGGTTGGAGCTGGAGGAGCTTTAAGGTCCCTTCCACCCCAACCCATTCCATGGTTACCAGCAGGTTGGTGCTCACTCTTTGCTGTGATTGCCTTGCAGATTTTGTGCCTTGGCCAAGCGTCGCATCGAAGGGATCCCGGGCAGGAAATCCATCATGGTCCCTCCCTCGGAGGAGTACTCCACCCCCCTGCACCGCAAGGTGCCCGAGGACACCGACCCCGAGCTGGTGTTCCTCTGCCGTCACGTCTACGACTTCAGACACGGGCGCATCCTGAAGAACCCGCAGTAGCACGTTCCCCACGGAGCACGGGAGGAGGAGCGGCCCCGGAGCGCCGGCCCAGGCGGATGATCCAGGATATCTGAGTGCTCCTGATGCCCTCCCTTGTGCTGCTTGCAGATGAGAGTGCCCAGCGCTCATTCCTCGGACTGAGACGCGTGTGCCGGAGCGGATCCCTGAGGAGGAAGGCAGCAGTTGAAAGCACAGCACTTCATTAAAAGCATAAATGAATATATACGTATAAAATAAATATATGTATATAGATATAGGTACTTGCATATGTAAATCTATATCTATATATGTATCTAGAGATGCATATATTGGGAGGGGTTCGCAGGGAATGAAAGCCAGTAAACTGAATGCAGAGCCATCGCTGGTGGGAACGGTGGAGAGGCGCAGGAGGGATGCTGTGGTGCGCTGGACGAGTCAAGCTGTGACAGCTCTGGGCTTTTGGTGCCCTGATGTGAAGTGGGAGAACTGAGACCTTGGCAGAGCACAGGAGAGTCCCCTTTGTCCCACTGTGAGGATTCCCAGTGGGTGAGAGCTGCTTCAAAATACAGCCGATGCTTTGGAAGCTGCCTGCGTGCAGTGGCCTTGGGTTGTGCTTGAATGGGTTTTGCTCCATCAGAGGGGACCCTGTTTTCCCTCATCCTTCTCTTCCCTCATCTCCCTGTTCTGTGTTTCATCGCCTGGACTGGGGCCTGGCAGCCAGGCTTGGAGACCTGCTCCATGGCAGAGCAGAGGGAGCTGCAGGATCAGAGGCTTCACATCCCAGAGCAGTGCTATGGAGAGCTGAGCCCCTGTAAGGATGCCCAGCCTCATCCCGGAGGATCTCCTGCCCCAGAAAGCCGGCTCTAGCTGGGAGCTCCGAGTGGGATCTGCTGGTGAGAGCCATGTGTTCCCTTCCAGCTGTTGCTCTTCCTCCAGTGGCCGCAGTGGTAGAACTGGGTTTGCTCTCTCTTCCCAGTTCGTTTTCATGTAACATCGTTTCCAGGCCTGGTTTAACCCCGTGTGGTTCCAGTGTGAAGCAGCCGGAGGGGCAGTGACAAACCCCTTCCTTGAGTGTTCTTGGCTGTTGTCAGCGTTGCCCCCTCCCCTCAGTGCCGGTCCTGCCCCGCCTGTCCTGAGCAGCCAGCAGCAGCGCTGCCATGGAGCAGGCCCCATCCAACCCTGTCCTGGTGCCCCAGCAAGCTCACCAAAGTGGCTTTGCGGCTCCCGGAAGGAACTGAGCATCGGGGAAGCTTCGCATGGGCACGTGCGGCCTGAGCCCCATAGATTTGCCTCTTGCCTTACGTGTACAGGTCCTACACAGACCTTGGTTTCTCTTCACATCAACTGCTGGAGTCGATGCTAAAGCAAACCAAAGGACAGTGTCACAGCCCGAGTCACTCGCACCAAGCTGGGCGGCCGCTTCTCGATTGCACTAATGTGAAGAAGGAAAACTGGCACCATCTCAGCCCCTGTTCCTGCTGCCTGGAGTCACTCAATGGAAGGGAGGGATCTGCATCTTCCCAGCCTGCTGGGGCTCCTGAGCTCGTGTGAGGTGTTCAAACTGCTTTAATGCTGTCCTGCCCGTGGAAGCAGCACTGCCTGGGCTCCTCATGGATGCAGCACACTGGGCTCCTTGGCTCTGACCACTGCACCCCTCCTGACATGGAGAGAAAACCCCACAGCAAGTCCATGACATGGAAGTGGTTTAACCCAGGAGCTCTCCAGAGATCTGCTCTACATACCAAAGAGGGGAACATGTCCAGGAGACGATGACTGGAGAGGAGGTGACACAGCAGGCGAGCAGGGCAGGCGTCTCCCAGCCATCGGTGGATGATTCCCACTCAGTGTTGCAGAAGATGCTGGAAAAACCCCATTGATCCTCACCTACAAAGCCCAAGGGACAATACCCAGCTCCAGGAGGTTTGCTCCTTGGTGTGCAAGCAGGAATTGGCGGGTGAAGCATCTTCTCTCATTTATACCTCAAGATACTGTTAGTGTCAAAGTAATTGCTCAGATTTCTCCTTAACAATTCACTTGGGCACTGGTGGTCTCTTGGAAGGAGGTGGTTGGGCTGTGGATATGGTGGTGCTGTGCTGGGGTGGGAGTCAGGACCACTTCTCAAGTGGAAGTGAGGAGGTGGTGGAGAAAACGGTCTCTGATGCTGCAGGGAGAGGGATGAGGGAGGGAGGATGCTGGAGGAGCGGAGCTGCTCCTGCCCACTTTGGATGAGGGGGTCATCAGGGGATGGAGCAGCTACACCCAGGGCTGTGGCTGATGCACAGCGGTGGTGTGGAAGGTGATGGGAAGCCCTAAATGTACGCGCTTGGCTCCCGAGGGACTCCCTGACACCAGCCTGAAGCAGGGAAGTGCCCATGGTCACCTTCCCTTAGGAAAAGTGCCCTCAGGGGCAGGATGCTCCAAAACCCACCTGAGCGATGCTGCACAGGCAAGAGCAGGGCTGAAAGCAGCCCTGGAACCACAGAACCCCACTGCAGCTCCAATCCTGACCCTTATCCCCCTGCTCCCACCCGAGTCCTGGCTCCTCTTTGGGTAGCAGAGAACTTGTACTTGCCCTAGGGCTGGAGGGCACAGATCCTGCCTCTCCTCCTGTTAGACCCTGCTTCGGGCCAACAGCGTTGGTCGAGGTTCTCGTGGTTGCTGATGCTGTTGTGCAGACAGCATGTAAATGAATGGAAATGTCTTATCCCTAATGAAAAGATTTCCTGCTTTTTTAATCTATTAGATATGGAACTATTTTTTGAAGCTGAAGAGATGCAGGCGGTAGAATTTAAACGGAAGCCGTAATACACGTAAAATCTATTTTAGTTGAGAATTTTGTAACATGCACTTTTTTGTGTCTCTTCCCTGGCTCCCCAGATCTGTATTTCTGTGTTTACAGCTGGAATGAGGACATTCCCGAGCCCTCCTCCGCTCAGAAAGAGATATTAGAAGTAATTCCTACAAAATAAATTTGAAGAATGGTATTGATTTAGACACCGAGCCCGTGCTGTGCTGTGTTCCTGCCTGAGCTGGTTCAAGTGCTTGGGAGGTGATGGGGTGGGAGCGGATCCGGGTGCTCAGGGGCTGCAGTCAGTATGACCTGGGTGCAGCTCTTGGGTATCCAGTGAAAATGGGGTAAGTGGAAGGAGGAGCAGGACTGGGGGTGTTGGGTGAGGAGCAGCTCCCCATGACCCGGCTTCATGAGCTCAGAACCCCCCCCCCCGTGTGCTGGGCTGCACCCCCAGAGCTGTGGCTGCCCCATCCCTGGCAGTGTTCAAGGCCAGGTTGGACACGGGCTTGGAGCAAGCTGCTCTAGTGGAAGGTGTCCCTGCCTGTGGCAGGGGTTGGAGCTGGAGGAGCTTTAAGGTCCCTTCCAACACAAACCAGGCTGGGGTTCTGTAACTGAATGAGCAGGAAGTCAAGTCTGTTCCAATGCTGATTTAGCTCCTGGTTATAGAGGGGAGTGGGTGGCAAGTGGGCTGTGGGATAGATGGGAATAGGCTGGGCAGGGGAACCTCATCCGTAACACAGCTCAGGTCCCTGGGTCATTTAGACCTGCAGGCTGTGTGCTGCCAGCAGGGATGACATTCCTGATCCCATGGCCTTGGGGTTTTGCTGGAGAACCAATTTGGAATTGTCCAGGTGGATTTAATGTGACAGGGCTGCCCGGAGGCATCAGGAGTGTGCCAGTGATGGAGTGAACATGCACCCTGTGTGGGTCGTACGTGTCCCAAGCTCTGGCGCTTGGCCAGGAAGGGACAGTGTCTTTAGGAGTCAGTTAAAGAGAGAAGGAGCTTTCCTGTCCCAGCTCTCCCGCGTAGTGAGCTGTCATCGATGGATAATCTGCAGCAAGCTGAGAAGTTGGGATTAACGTCAGGCAAAATTGGATTTGGTGCTGAAATCCGCCACCCGAGGGAGCTCAGCTGCATCCGGCTCTCCTGTGTCTGCCTTCAACCAACTCCTGCTCTTGTACCACCTCTGATGGGGCCAGGGACCTTCTGCCAGCGCGCTGGGGGAGTCCCACTGGCCACGGGGTTGTCCTCGGGGGTGACAGACACTGTGCAGGCCGGCGTGGGCTCACCCTGCTGGGAAGCAGGGACGTGTCTTGTCACTGGGATCCTGCCCTGCTCTGCCCAGCTGAGGGCCTGGGGCTCCACGGCTGGTTTAGATGACCCGGCAGTGATGAAGGTAACTGGCAGAGCCAAGCTGCTGCGTTGCATCTCCCCTTGTCTCTATGTGCAGTGTCTGGAGGTGACAGAGAAAAGGGATTGCAGGGGGAAGGTGGCAACTGGGGTGTTGGGAAGGAGCAGTCGGGGCTGCAGGCACCTCGGATGAGGTTTGGGCCCTGGGACAAGCACAATGGGTGGGTGGGAGATACTCAATGGCACACCTGAGGTTTGGGAATCAATCCCTGGGGAAGCACGGGATGGTTTGTCTGCATCATTTCCTGCAGCCAGGGGATGCTGCTGCAGCTCTTTGTGTTTGATGCTTCATTGTGGACTCTCTCCTTTGGTCCAGGGAAAGTGCCAGTGGGGGCCCTGGAGGGTTTCCTCACTCCCCACATCTCCCAGCCAAGCAAACCCAAAGCATCCTTCAGGACCCGCTCCGGCTCCTCGAGTCTGTTCCCACTTGGAGCAAAAGCTGCGATCTCCCGGTTACATTTAACTGCTGCTTCAGTGCCACTGATGACAGCCGAGTGTCAGGGTGCCAGAGTGCACCGCGGGCAGGAGCGGGGAGCCGGGCTGTCACATTCACATCACAGAGCACTCGGTCACCTCCCAGCACCGTCCCTGTACAGCGGCTGCTGATGAATGAGCTGAGCCAAGCCGAGCACGTGGCTGTGTGAGCCTTGTGGCTGTGTGAGCCTTGTGCCATCGCCGGTGTCACCCGGGGGAAGGGATCCCATGTTAACAGTGTTCCAGGGTGATTCTCACTTTTACCGTGCCCTCCTCGTGCTGTCGATACAGAAAAGCACTTGGGTCATGGAGCTGGGGGCTTGGGATAAATGATGGAGCAAACGCTCTCTAATCCACACTGATGCTGTCTCTGAGCACTTCGGCTGCGCTCCAGCAGCTAAAGTGAGGCACCAGCTCCGCTCAGCACAGGCTCCATCTGATGGGAAAGCACCACAGCCCCTCAAATACTGCCCTTTTGTATCGCCCCCCCACTGGCTGGTCCATTTGGAGCTGGATAAAACCAAGGTTGAACTTTTAATGTTCATCTCCAGCTGCTGATTCTGCTTCATCCCTGTCCCTGCGCTGCCAGGTCTGGAGGCTGAGCTGTTTCCTTCAGGGAGCAGCAGGAAGCTGCAGGGAACCCAGCACGGCACTGTGTATCCAGGAACATCAAGACTTGTGTTCCCAGAGGCTGCATCCTGCAACAAAATCCATCAGAAAGGTAATTCCCATCCATCCCTGGGGAAGGAGCTGTGCTGGGTGCCTGCACAGCAGGACCGGCCAGGACTGCACAGCCCCTGGTGCACCCAACATTCAGCGAAATGAGCCCTTTCCACAGTTAATTCTCCCTCCAGCACCATGAGGGTGTTTAAGTGCAGGGGTGAAGGCACCTTCTTCCAAACCCCAGGTCAAGAGCTCCACAGGGCCCCTTGCTTGAACCCTGTGACTGGGCTCTGGGGATGGCCACCAGCAACAGGGAGCTTGGGAGCCAACCCATGCAGCTGGTGGGAAAGCTGAGGAGATTTGTTGAGGAGAAGGAAAGGAAGGAGCCCAGAATCAGGGGAATGGAGGAGAAATGAGGTTACGCTGCTAGGCTGGCCGGGAAACCCACAGGGTGCTGGAGAGGGAGTCCTCATCAGGAACTGGAGTGGTAGGCCAAGGGGAATGGCTTTAACCTGCCAGAGGGGAGACTGAGATGAGCTCTTAGGCAGAAGCTCTTCCCTGTGAGGGTGCTGAGGCCCTGGCCCAGGGTGCCCAGAGAAGCTGTGGCTGCCCCATCCCTGGCAGTGTTCAAGGCCAGGTTGGACACAGGGGCTTGGAGCAAGCTGCTCCAGTGGAAGGGGTCCCTGCCCGTGGCAGGGGTTGGAGCTGGAGGAGCTTTAAGGTCCCTTCCAACCCAGCCCAGTCTGGGTTCGATGCCCACTCTCCATATACAGAATGAGTGCAGGATTCCCTATACAGGATGGGACCCACAAGCCTTCCAAAGCAGCTGCTGGCACAATGTGAAGCTGTGATAATGTACCAAGTACCAGCCTTGGGGAAGGAATTAATGATGGGGATGCTGTGGTGGTGATGACCTCCCTTGGAGCATTGTGTGCAGTTCTGGGGTCCTCAACATAAAAAGGACACGGAACTGTTGGAACAAGTCCAGAGGAGGCCACGAGGATGGTCAGGGACTGGAGCAGCTCCTGTATGAAGACAGGCTGAGAAAGTTGGGGCTGTCCAGCCTGGAGAAGAGAAGCTGCGTGGAGACCTCAGAGCAGCTTCCAGTATCTGAAGGGGGCCTACAAGGATGCTGGGGAGGGACTCTTCATCAGGGACTGCAGTGACAGGACAAGGGGTAACGGGTTCAAACTGAAACAGGGGAAGTTTAGATTGGATCTAAGGAAGAAATTCTTTACTGAGAGGGTGGTGAGGCACTGGAATGGGTTGCCCAGGGAGGTTGTGAATGCTCCATCCTTGGTGGTGTTCAAGGCCAGGTTGGATGAGGCCTTGAGTGCCATGGTTTAGTGTGAGGTGTCCCTGCCCATGGCAGGGGGGTTGGAACTGGATGATCTTAAGGTCCTTTCCAACCCTAACTATTCTATGATTCTACGCTTGAGGAGGTCCCAGCTCCTATGAAGCCAAGGAACACGAGTGGGAGCAATGGGTGCGTGTGCCTCGTTGCTAGGGAGATGAGATGCTTTTCCATCAGAGCCTCCAGTGAGAGCAGTTAATCTGGTTTCAAAAGGAAAGGATATTTAATAAAGGAAACAATTTAACCCGGATTTACCCATGTGGATGTGCTCAATGAAGGCATCATTTATCCTGTGGCTTCATATTGAATATTAATATCTCTATAAATCTCTCCTGAGCACTTGGCAAAACCAAGCTGGAGTTGGAGTTGGTCTGACCACTGTAATTTGTAAAGGCAAATCCATTTAACAGTGCTGGACTCTCCTATGTCTTGATGAATATTCTCCTGCTCTCCCAGCAGCAGGAGCATTGGAATTACCTGTAGTGGAAAACAGAGAAGCTGCTCTAATGGAGAGGTGTTCCTGAGGGGACATGGAGCAAAAGCTCAGCAAAACCGGGTTGGGTTTCGGTGCCAGCCAGTGCCAGTGCTGCCAACCCCATCCTCAGTTGTGCAAGGTTTGGAGGAGGTTTGTGATGAAGCAAGAGATGAGCAACCTGCTCCGGTGGCTTTAACCTGCCAGAAGGGATTGAGATGAGCTCTTAAGCAGAAGCTCTTCCCTGTGAGGGTGCTGAGGCGCTGGCCCAGGGTGCCCAGAGAAGCTGTGGCTGCCCCATCCCTGGCAGTGTTCAAGGCCAGGTTGGACACAGGGGCTTGGAGCAAGCTGCTCCAGTGGAAGGGGTCCCTGCCCGTGGCAGGGGTTGGAGCTGGAGGAGCTTTAAGGTCCCTTCAACCCAAACCACCCTGGGGTTCTGTACCATTTGTAGGACTTGAGGGTTCCCATGGATGCAGCACGCTTTAAGTGCAGGCTGTGATTTACCCACGCTCAGCAGTGAGAGCTGGGTCTGGTTAATCCATAGATGCAAACCCTGCCTGTTGTCAAGGCTCTCACTGTCAGGAAGGGTGCTCTGTGCAGTGTTAAAGTGCTGCTGATGTGGAGCCAAAAGCCACGTGCACTGTGTGCACTGCCAGAGGTACGGGAGGGATGGACTCCGAAATGGGGCAAGGGGACAGACAAACTTCACATTGAAATCTGTACATTTCAGACCACGCTGAGGGTGGTTTCCTGTGTCTTTAGACAAAGCTCTCTGTGCTGTGGCAAGCTCCAGGGATAACATCACCCAACTTTGCCCAGAGCACCCCAGAACGAGCCCATGGATCAGTCCCATGAAGCTCTAACAAGTCTCTTCCTTCCCAGCTCACAGGTTCTCACTGGGATGAGCGAGCTGCTCGCAGCTCCTGTCATTGCCGGGCTGTCTGCATCCCCGAGCACCTCCTGCAGAGCCAGAACACTCGGTGTTTACTCAGCCTGAACAAGAGACAAAGGTAAATGTGGGGTTGAAGCACCCTGAGAAGGGCTGTGGGTTAGAAAAGTCCTCCTTGTGCACCTGTAAGAAAGAACCAAACTCTTCCATCACTTGTGGGTTGCAGCACAAACCTGTAGGCAAATCCAGTAATGTGCACTTGGGTTTCCTCTGAGTCATCTTAGTTTCTAAATGAACCTTTTCAGCAGCAATGGGTCTGTCTATGGAGCCCTTTCCCATCAGGTTTCTTTCAACCACCTTGAGGATCGAATTAACACCCAGAGTGAGCAACAGGCACGTTCCGTGTAACCACAGCTCGTTGCTGCAGTGACATGGGTTTAGCCTTGCAAAGGAACTCAGCAACCCCTGAACTGTGTCTTTGCTCGGTTGTGTTCCTCGAAAGACTTTGCATCCCACTGTGTACCTGTGCTGTTTGCACTGGTCCTTACAGTTCCCTTATAGACATCAGATGAAATGGGCAGCCTGCAAGCTCAGCAATCTGCAACGTATCTTCAGAACCATTCTGTTACCTATAGGTCTGCAGTAGTTATTTATGATATTAACAGTGAGCAGACATAGAATCATAGAACAGTTATGGTTGGAAAGGACCTAGTTCCAACCCCCCTGCCATGGGCAGGGACACCTCACACTAAACCATGGCACCCAAGGCCTCATCCAACCTGGCCCTGAACACCGCCAAGGATGGAGCATTCACAGTAAAGAGGATTCACATAAAGAGGATGTGCAGTGCCAGGCTAACGTGCCTCCTAATGAACACAGACTTCCTTTGGCTTCTTTGGCAGGAGTATCATAGAATCATAGAATAGTTATGGTTGGAAAGGACCTTAAGATCATCCAATTCCAAAGTAAACTGTATAAATATAAGGAGAAAACAGGTATTTACAATATCAGAGCCATTCTCTCCAAGACAAGGGCTTTCCAGGGAGGCCCAATCCTCATCCTGGAGCCATGGATTATTGTATACATTGGCAGAGCTCCGGTTTACACTGGTGCTGAGATCAGGATCAGATCCTTGGAGCTGCCTGCTGGAACCAGAGCCCTGCTGGTGCCACAGAGCGCAGTGCTGCTGGTGGCAGGGCAGAATGCATCGCCTCCTCCTGGAGCTGGTGCTGCACTTACATCAAAATCAAGCCGTAAAGTGTAAAGCAATGTAGCTGCAGGCTCTCACGCTTCGCTACCGCTGCTCTGCCTTGGCTGACAAGATGCTCCTGGCTCCTGATCAAAGGGAACTAAGCGGGAGCTGTTCCTCTCTTGATGTTAAGGAAGCTTTTGACAGAGAGAGTCCCTGCGAGACGCACGAGCCCTGTGGCACGCTCCGAAGATCACTGCAGGAAAGGAGAGCGCTGCCAGGGTGAGGGGATTCTGCCTCGGAGGGGGCTGCGCGTGGAAATGGCATCCTCATGGATGCTGCGCTGCCACGGGGTGCTCAGGCTGCCCATGGGGCTCTGAGGGGGAGCCGCTGGTTACAGCTTGTTGCTGCTTTGGCCAAAGCCTCAGATATTTTCCTGATATCCAGCATTAGACTGGAGATTGGGAACAATTCCTGCCCCAGAGGGTGCTCAGGCATTGGAACAGGCTGCCCAGGGCAGGGCTGCAGGCACCGGCCCTGCAAGTGTTCACACCCCGTGGAGATGAGGCCTCAGTGCCATGGGTTAGGGGTGGCTTTGGCAGTGCTGGGGTAAGGGTTGGACTGGATGAGCTTGAAGGGCTTCCCCAACCTGGTTGCTTCAAGCAGTTTGCCTGGCCCAGAGCTGAAGCTGAGCTGCAGGAAGCCACAGAAGGGGGCTTGGGGGAAATGCCTGCAGCCTCTTCTAAACCTTGTCCTTTGGCTTTCAGGTGGTGGCACAGCGCTCCTCAGCCTGACCCGCACTGCCAGCACGCATCACCGGCTAACTCACACCTCCTTCACCTCTGGGCTGCCAAAACCTTACAGCCATGAGGCTGGTCCTGCTGCTAATGAAGGCTTAACTGGCCTCATAGTGCAGAAACCAGGATGGATGCGAGGGCTGGAGCAGCTCTGCTCTGGAGCCAGCCTGGGTCAGCCTGGAGAAGCCTCCTGAAGGGGAGACCTGAGAGCAGCTCCAGTGCCTAAAGGGGCTGCAGGAAGCCTGGAGAGGGGCTTTGGGTGCTGGAGAAGGAGTCCTCATCAGGAACTGGAGTGGTAGGACAAGGGGAATGGCTTTAACCTGCCAGAGGGGAGACTGAGATGAGCTCTTAGGCAGAAGCTCTTCCCTGGGAGGGTGCTGAGGCGCTGGCACAGGGTGCCCAGAGAAGCTGTGGCTGCCCCATCCCTGGCAGTGTTCAAGGCCAGGAAGTGTGTTTCGGGAGCCGGGGCTGTTACTCTGATAACCGGTAACTCTGCCCCGGTGAAGGCAGCGGGGCCGGCTCCGGGCGGGCAGGAGCCATTACATCCCCTCAGCTCCGCTTCCACAGCCCCGGCCCCGCTCGCCTCACGAAGGCGCCCGAGGGCCCGGTCCTCGGGCGGGGCGCGGGAAGCTCCCTCGCCCTCCCCGGCCCTTTGAGGGAGGGGAGCGGCGGGGCGGGGCCGCCGCAAAATGGCCGCCGCCTCCCCCGGCCCCTTCCCGCCCCCTGGGCTCGTCACTGCCGGCCGCTGCCCCGCCCGCGTCCTCCCCGCCCCCCCCCCCGGCACCGGCACTGGGCGAGGAGCCCCCGGTGCCCCCCCGGCGGTCCCCGCATGCGGCGCGGCGGCTGAGGCGGCCCCAGCCAGGCCATGCTCCCCCGGCCCGCCTGCCCCGCCGAGCTGCGGCGGGCGGCAGCCTCGGGCCGCAGCCGGTCCCGGGCGCGGGGCGGCGGCGGCACCGTGCTGCTGCCGTCCATGCTGATGTTCGGCGTGATCCTGGCCTCCAGCGGGCTGCTGCTCATGATCGAGAAGGGCATCCTGGCCGAGGTGAAGCCGCCGCCGCTGCACCCCGCGGCCGGGGAGCCGTCCCGGCGCGGCGGCGGTGCGGAGGCCGCCGGTGACCTGGAGTCCGAGGTGCTGCGGGACATCCGGAACCGCACCATCGGCGCGGTGTGCGGGCAGCGGGCCATGCCCCGCAGCGTGTGGGAGCTGCCGGCCGGGCAGCGGCGCACGGTGCTGCGGCACCTCCTCGTCAGCGACAAGTACCGCTTCCTGTACTGCTACGTGCCCAAGGTGGCCTGCTCCAACTGGAAGCGCATCCTCAAGGTGCTGGACGGGGCGCTGGAGAGCGTGGATGTCAAGATGAAGATGGACCACAAGAGCGACCTGGTGTTCCTGGGGGACATGAAGCCGGACGAGATCAGCTACCGCCTGAAGCACTACTACAAGTTCATCTTCGTGCGGAACCCCATGGAGAGGCTGCTGTCGGCCTACAGGAACAAGTTTGGGGAGATCAAGGAGTACCAGCAGAAGTATGGGGTGGAGATCGTCCGCAGGTACCGCCGGAACGGGGGGAACTCGGCCGGTGACGACGTGACCTTCTCCGAGTTCCTCCGGTACCTGCTGGACGAGGAGGTGGAGAGGATGAACGAGCACTGGATGCCCATCTACAACCTGTGCCAGCCCTGCGCCGTCAGGTACGACTTCATCGGCTCCTACGAGCGCCTCAGCGCCGACGCCAACTACGTCCTGGAGCGCGTCCGCTCGCCCTCCTTCATCCGCTTCCCCGAGCGGCAGCCCTGGTACAAGCCCGTCACGGCAGAAACGCTCCATTACTACCTGTGCAACACCCAGCGCCGCCTCATCAAAGAGCTCCTGCCAAAGTACATCCTGGATTTCTCCCTCTTTGCCTACCCCCTTCCCAACGTCACCAGCGAGTTCTGCAGGCAGTGAGGTGCAGGGATTTGCCGATGCCACCGATGCTGTGAAACGCTCTGTTCTATGCATTCTGCCCTCATTTTATACTTTTCCAACCCTGTTTGTATGACGTTTTATATATTACCTCTGCTACCCGAATACTTTTGTATGGTTCCCATTTTAACGTGTACGTACGACTCGAGCACAGGGGCTTTTGTAGAGCTATTTTGCTTTAGGTTCTTTTTTTACAGCAGGACATGGACAACATCTGTGAGGAAGCTGAGAAATTGATACCTTTTGAGTATTTTTTCACCCTTTTCTGTGTTTTGTACTGAATAACGTGCAGTTGAACGGCAGGTGTAATAGAGCTGATGCGCTGATGAAGACGCAGTGGTTGATGCACTAAATATTAGCGCTGTTAAAACTGGTCCTGGATTAGGCAGGAGGCAGTTTTGGGGGTATGAGGAGAAGAAAAGGCTTTTCTAAACTAAGGCCCTATTTATCCTTTCGTTTCCCAGCTGTAGATGGTGATTAAATAGGGCTGGTCTTTTTTTCTGTGCCAGTAGTACCTCTGGGGTTTATTATTATTAATTATTATTATTATTTACCATTGAAATAGAACTAGTGATAGGATTTTGTGCAATGTTTAGGACTTGGAAGTACCAATTCCTTACCCAGCGTAACTTATCTGATGCAAGACCAAGCCATAACAATTCCCTTTTCTCTCTCTGAATTAAAGCAATACAGACTTGGGGTAAAATCCCATCGCATCCTGGTTCGTGGGCCGTTAAACAGCAGAACGCCAACCTGCAGGGTGCAGCTCATCCCACTGGTGGGCCTCTGTGCCTGTGTGGGTGCAAATCACTGTAGAAAACCACATTCTCCATCCACATCTGAAACACCAGCAAGTGGAGGATTAGTCCTCCCTCCTTGTATGGAGGTGTGAAGCCTTTTTGTAGCTATTTGTATTGAATTATGGCCGTTAAGGATGGGGAGATGGTGCAGAATGCTCTTCCTGCGAGGCTGCGTCCTCGTTTTTAATAAAGCTTTTATACGAATTAGCCTGTTGCTTCGTGCTTTTCCTTGGCTGTTAAGTGTGTATTTGCATTCCTGGAGAGGCTGCCTGCCCTGCGTGCTAAGCCATAGCATGAAATATGATGAAAAGGCAGCTCCTGCCTTGATTAATTTGTGTTTGAAGTGCCAGAGCAGCAGTAACAAGTGGAGAAAGAACCCCAGCCCGACAAGGAGACGATTACACGATACGGGAATGGGATGAAAAGCAGCAGTCGGCAGCAAAAGAGGCTCCTAATTGCTGTGGAGGTGATACAAAGCGGTGGGGATGGATTATGGATGCTGCAGGAGCTTCCTGGGATTAATCTCTCAAGAAAAGGGGGAAGGAAATGAAGGTGTTTTCTGTAGGATTTGTGGAACTGTCTGAGAGAGGGGCATGGAGCTGCAGCCAAGTGATCGGTGGAGGGAGCCAAGCACGGCCCGAGTGAGTTTTACGTTTGGTGATGGGGTTGTGGCTGGGCATGAGGGCAGGAACTGGTGAATTCATGGGCTTCGTTCACCTCAGCAGCCACCAGCATGGGTTAGAAATGGGCTTTGCTCTTGTTGTGCCCAGTCTGAAACCCGCAGTGTCCATCTGTCCGCAGTGATTGTGGGCACCACATGGGAACGGTTGGTGCCCGGTGCTGGGGGAGCTGGAGATGTGTCTTGTTCTCCAGCCAAAGGCACCAGAAACCAGTTGGAATCTGGTTTTATGCCATCAAACAGCTGGTGACGGAGGAGTGGGCTGAGATGAGTTAAACCCCACCTTCAGGCCTCTCTAGCTAGGAATAAGCTGATTTGACTTTACCACCTCCACCTGCTTCTGGGAAGCCGAGGGAATGTTTTCTGCTGTTTATTGATGGGGTTTTAATTAAATCTCCATTTCTCTGCAGTTCGAAAGGTTTGTGCCATGTGTGTGTTTGTCTGCTGCAGCTTCTGTTCTCTATTAAACGTCTCTTGTTCCCTTCGTCCTGTTTATTGCACACAAAAGGCTTTTGATTTTCTTTGACTGCCTCTTACTCCTTTACTGGGTATCTCTGATCACTTGTTTTCTCCTTAAATGAAAGCAAATGGCTCCCACTTCCTTGTGCCTTCCCATAAGGAGGGTTTTAATGCAGGGAAACCCCATAAAACCTCATAGCTTGGGCTGAGGTATATCCTATACCTGACAAAGATGGGATAGGGTGGGAAAGTCTTCCAAAGGCTGAAGTGGGGGCATCTTGTCCAGTACCTCTAAACCTACTTTGTCCTACTTGATCAAGGTTATGGACTAGGTTTGATTTTCTTATCTCCCTGCTGCAATGGGATGGCAAATGTGAAAATCAATCCAGTTTCCATTACTGGTTCTGTGTTTTATCCATGACCAATAATACAATTGCCTGGGAGAGCTTTGGGCCAGGTAAGCAGGGAAAGTTGTGTCCCTCAGCAGCTCTATTGTGTCTTTCTTTTGCCAGGTGTGTATCTGGTGTGGAATAAATCAGGAGTGAATTCCAGAGCTGACAGCAGCCGCTGGAGGCGGGAGAGGCCGAGCGGGATCCAGCCTTGCTCCACAGGGACCTGGCCAGGTAATGTCTATGGAAGCAGGGAGGAGAGGGTTTCACAGCTGCTCAAGCACAAAAAAGGAGGAAACCTTCAAGGTATGAACTGGTCTGGTTTGATCCAACTGATTTACACTGCTGCTTCCTGACCTGTTCCAGTTTGGCAGCTCCTTTCCCACCTCTCCATCTCCACACTTGCAGTCACCCAGTGGAATAAAATCATAGAATCATAGAATAGTTAGGGTTGGAAAGGACCTTAAGATCATCCAGTTCCAACCCCCCTGCCATGGGCAGGGACACCCCACACTACACCATGCCACCCAAGGCTTTGTCCAACATGGCCTTGAACACCGCCAGGGATGGAGCATTCACAACCTCCCTGGGCAACCCATTCCAGTGCCTCACCACCCTCTCAGTAAAGAATTTCTTCCTTAGATCCAATCTAAACTTCCCCTGTTTCAGTTTGAACCCGTTACCCCTTGTCCTGTCACTACAGTCCCTGATGAAGAGTCCATCCCCAGCATCCTTGTAGGCCCCCTGCAGATACTGGAAGGCTGCTCTGAGGTCTCCACGCAGCCTTCTCTTCTCCAGGCTGAACAGCCCCAACTTTCTCAGCCTGTCTCCATACAGGAGGTGCTCCAGTCCCTGATCACCCTCGTGGCCTCCTCTGGACTTGTTCCAACAGTTCCATGTCCTTTTTATGTTGAGGACACCAGAACTGCACACAATGCTCCAAGTGAGGTCTCCCGAGAGCAGAGCAGAGGGGCAGGATCACCTCCTTCGACCTGCTGGTCACGCTCCTCTTGATGCAGCCCAGGATACGGTTGCTTTCTGGGCTGCGAGCGCACACTGCAGCCGGCTCATGGTCATTTTCTCATCGACCAACACCCCCAAGTCCTTCTCTGCAGGGCTGCTCTGAATCTCTTCTCTGCCCAACCTGTAGCCGTGCCTGGGATTGCTCCAACCTAGGTGTAAAAGGAAAAAAAGGTGATCTCCTCTTTCAAATGACTACATTTTGTTAGCCTTCAGCATTACTGAAGGCCCCAGACTCCCCCAAGTGAATAACAGGAGGTTTTAACACTGGGGTTTTATCACTGCATTTCCCTCCTTCTGCCAGAGCATCAGCAGGGATTTAAGGCAGCCTGGGTTATTCTGCTCTGGGTCAGGTCTGTCCCAGTGAGGCCATGGGAAGGCACCACGTTATGACACCCGGATTCATGTGTGCTCTGTAACCCCAGGGGTGCCGTGTAAAGGCAGGAGCCTCCCTGCTGCAGCAGAGGGCAATGGACTGTTGATGGACCTTGGCTTGCCAGGGAGCTTGGTTCAGATCCAGAGTGATGGATTTTGTCCCATTTTAGCAATGTCCATCGGGAAAATCAAGGGATGTGCACACAGAAGGGTGATGGCTGCCTAGCATTAGAGGTGGCTCATGGGGAGACTCCAGGGTGTGGAATTAGAGCTGGCTGGCTCAGGGAAAATTACATGAGGGAGATTCTAGGGTTTGGAAATGGAAAAAAACCCCTTTATGTTGTGCTGTTGTGTCACATCTGGGCAAAAGGCTCTGGGTAAAATCATCGTAAGAGTGTCCCAAGTGGTGTTTCAAGGGAAATCCCATCTCATGTTTTTCATTTCAAGGGAATTCCCTTCATATCCAGGGAAATCCCATCTCATGTTTTAGGTGGGAGTCTCCAGCCTCAGTTCTATCTGACCTCCTCTCCGTGCCAGGGAGTTTTCCAGGTCTGGTTTGCTCTTCCCCATCAGACGGGGTGGTTTCCTTTTTTCCTGGGAAAACACCTTTGGATTTTAAAACATACCAGCACCTTTTCCCTTTGCTGACCCAAACCATGCATTTATAAACTCTATTTGCTTTTAGCACAGCTTGATGTGATTTAGAGCCAAGAAGCTGGATGGATTCACTTAGTACCTCTCCGAAGCGCTAATGGGAGCAGCGGAATCCTTGTGGTGCTGCAGGAGAGGCTGAAAGTTAAGCACTGGTGGGTTTATCCATGAGCTGCAGAGCTCTTCCACAAGGACCAGCATGGGACAAGCACCACTCAGTGGCTCTCAGGAGCTGGACCACTTTGGTGAGTGATATTTGCTGATGGGAGCTTGGGCAGTGAAAGAAATGGGAAAAACAGGACCCTTGGGGCTTCAGTGCATCCTTCTGCGCTCCTGAAAGCGCTTGGTGGAGTATTTCCCCCCCGTATCCAACGGAGCTGGTGGAGGGCCTGGAGCACAGTGTGATGGGGAAGGGCTGAGGGACCTGGGGGGTTCAGTCTGGAGAAGAGAAGGCTCAGGGGGGACCTGATCGCTCCCTACAAGTGCCTGAGAGGAGGATGGAGCCAGGAGGGGCTGGGCTCTGCTCCCAAGGAACAAGGGATGGGACAAGAGGAACCGGCCTCAAGCTGCACCAGGGCAGGTTTAGATGGAGCTGAGGAACAATTCCTGCCCCAAAGGGTGCTCAGGCATTGGAACAGGCTGCCCAGGGCAGGGCTGCAGGCACCGGCCCTGCAAGTGTTCGCACCCCATGGAGATGAGGCCTCAGTGCCATGGGTCAGTGGTGGCCTTGGCAGTGCTGGGGTAAGGGTTGGGCTGGATGAGCTTGAAGGCTTTTCCCAACCTGGTTGATTCTGATCCTATGGGGTTGGTGGGTTGGAGTTAAGCTCCCAGCAACCAGCAGAATCCTGTTCTGCACACCCCATCCCTACAACCCCCCTGATCTCCCAGGGCTCGGCTCCTCCTGGCTGCAGCCGTGTTTAAAGCAAACAGAATCCCCTCCCGCTGGCTCTGAATTGCCACCCGTGGGGCCAGGTTACATCTTACAGCATCCTTCTTCCCAAGCTGTGACTCTCCAGCTGCTCCCTCCATGCACACATCCCCAGCATCTCCCCATCCGCAGGGCTTGCTGGCAGGAAGCAGTCTGGCAGCCAGCATGCTTGGAGGAGACGAATGGCTCAGAGCCACTGAACCATTTAATTGCCAGTAAATGCAGCCCACGTGTAAATGATGATGGAGACCCAGAGGCTGCGCTGGCTTCGGCAGGAGGAAGGAGCTGGAGGCCTGAAGCTCCCTCTGGCAAGTGTGGAAATGAATGTTTCTTGTTCCTACAGGATGAAGGAAGAGAGAAGAGATTCAGAGCAGCCCTGCAGAGAAGGACTTGGGAGTGTTGGTCGATGAGAAACTGAACATGAGCCGGCTGCAGTGTGCGCTCGCAGCCCAGAAAGCAACCGTATCCTGGGCTGCATCAAGAGGAGCATGACCAGCAGGTCGAAGGAGGTGATCCTGCCCCTCTGCTCTGCTCTTGTGAGACCTCACTTGGAGCATTGTGTGCAGTTCTGGTGTCCTCAACACAAAAAGGACATGGAACTGCTGGAACAAGTCCAGAGGAGGCCACGAGGGTGATCAGGGACTGGAGCACCTCCTGTATGGAGACAGGCTGAGAAAGTTGGGGCTGTTCAGCCTGGAGAAGAGAAGGCTGCGTGGAGACCTCAGAGCAGCCTTCCAGTATCTGCAGGGGGCCTACAAGGATGCTGGGGATGGACTCTTCATCAGGGACTGTAGTGACAGGACAAGGGGTAACGGGTTCAAACTGAAACAGGGGAAGTTTAGATTGGATCTAAGGAAGAAATTCTTTACTGAGAGGGTGGTGAGGCACTGGAATGGGTTGCCCAGGGAGGTTGTGAATGCTCCATCCCTGGCGGTGTTCAAGGCCATGTTGGACAAAGCCTTGGGTGGCATGGTGTAGTGTGGGGTGTCCCTGCCCATGGCAGGGGGGTTGGAACTGGATGATCTTAAGGTCCTTTCCAACCCTAACTGTTCTATGATTCTATGAAGGAGCATCAGGAAACCTGCCTGGATGCCTCCCCCAGTCAGACTCAGGAAGCTGAGGTCCCTGCCAGGTAAGAAGTGCCTTTGGCTGGGTTTGAGGGTAAACCTTCAAATCTCATCCATTTTCAGCTCAAGATTTGTCTGGGCTCTTGTTGCAGCCTGGTGTGACCATTGCAGTGCCCTTCCTTGCTGTGGTTTGGGGGGATAAAGAGCTGGAAGGATCTTAGTCCAAAACTTAGGACCGTTATCAGCATCCTGTATGTGGTGGCAGCAAATAGACCTCCCCTTCAGAGCCCCGATGAATCCTGCAGCAGCTCTTCATCCCCCACCAACACACTGCTGTCTCCCTCACCTTGTTCTCTTGTGCTGCCATCACGTTTCTCTCTTAAATCCTCCTTTTTCAGGACATTTAAGAGAGCATTACCAGTGCTGGGCTCACTGGTGAGCTGACCCCACTGCCTGCCACATCCGTGATGCTCTTGCATCAATCTCACTCATCTTTTAGGTTACATTTGCCCTGCTTGGGGCTACCTGCAAGCAAACAAGCTGAATTTGGGCAAGTTTAGGGGCTGGCTGCTTTTTGTCCTTGTTTGTGTAGCAGGACAGGACCGTAAGTGTGGCCTCTGCTGTGTGCCTGGATCACCATGTGCTTGGGCCAGCCTTGTGCACCCCGTGGTGTCTCCATCCTCGCTCTGGAGGGTGGTTTTTATCAGACCTTCACATCCCAAAACACACCAGGGCTGAGCTGTTCCCTATCTGAGGCATTTTCTCTTGCCCTCGAGCCCACATGCCTCAGATTTCCATCATTCTTATTAAGTGCATCCCTCCAGCCCATTGATTCCTGATTTCAGGCACACCAGTGGTTCGGAGGGATATCTGCAGCTGGATTATGTGGGTTTTGAGCATCAGCAGTGGGAATTGTCAGAGCTGCCAAATCTCATGCATGTTTTAGCCTCGGATCCAAGGTCTGTGTGGCAGGAGGGCTGCGTGCCCCACATTTTGACCTGATCTTGTCTTTCCGTGATCCGTCACAGGTATCCAGATGCTCCAGTGTGAGATGGTGGAGGTTTTCCCAACCTGTGCACTGCGGTACGGTGGGATGTTGGCTCCATCACGGAGCAGAACATTCACATACGTTGGAATCTCTGGGGCTTCTCAGGGCTCCTGGTCCCTGGGGCTCTTTGCAGGAGCAGGCTCTGTATCAGTGGGATGGGGATGGGGATGGTTCCATGTTTGCAGCAGCAAAGCTCTCACCCATGTGAATACATCCCATGAGTGGGACCAGAGCTCTGAACACACAAAGTCTTTATATTTCCTGGAACATCAGGATTTCTTTAAAGGTTTTCCTGTAAAGCAGCTTTGTGCTTCATGAGTTTAATTTCAGGTGGATGTGTGATAATGCAGAGCTGTTTGTCGTTAGCCACATCATCCTCATCTCCTCCCTTAGGCTTTGACCTCCTTTATCACACAGCTTCAGTTTCCTTTTGTGCTGGCTCTGGAGCTCACAGGAAGATGCTGACACGTAGCCGGCTGCGAAGCAGCCAGTGAGGAGGCACCATCCACCAAATTCACCCTCGGACCCATTTGTGTTCAGAAGGTGAGGGTTGGATTATACATGTGATAAAAACACCCCAAGAAACACATTGGCTCCTTAGTGCTGTAACATCATGTGCATGGAGTGGGGCTTAACAAGCAGTCTGCAGCAGGCTGGTGGGATAACCTGGTCTATGGAAGGGGTCCCTGCCCGTGGCAGGGGTTGGAACTGGATGAGCTTTAAGGTCCCTTCAACCCAAACCACTCTGGGATCCTCTGAACCCCCCCTGATGCTCCCGATGGAGCCGCCTCAGTCCGGCAATCCGGCTTTTCCATGAGGGGTGATGGGTTCCTATGGCAACCGTGTCGCTTCCCACTGCTTTTGCCTTTATGGCAATCAAAGAGCTCGGGCTCATCTTCTGCAGTGAGTGCCCATCACCCGCGATGCTGCCTGCGGGTCCTCAGCGGGGCCACACTGAGCAGCAGCCAGGGCATCACCCCCTGCCTGCGGCCTCATGGACACTGCTGTAGGAGCATCCCAAGTTCATCCTGGCCACAGACAGCAATTCTCAGGGTGCTCAGGGGCTGGGGTGAGTGACCTGGACACAGCTCTGGGGTATCCAGTGAAAACTGGGGAAGAGGAAGGAGGCAGAGAAGGGATGGAGCAGCCTGAGGAGAAGGGCTTGAGGTGTGGTGTGAAGAGAGGCTCCCCATGACCCAGCTTCAGTGTGCACTTGAGCCCAGAACCCCCCCGTGTGCTGGGCTGCACCCCCAGAGCGTGAGCAGCAGCTCAGGGAGGGGATCCTGCCCCTCTGCTGTGCTCTGGGGAGACCCCCCCTGCAATCCTGATCCAGCTCTGGGGCAGCAGCACAAGAGGGACGTGGAGCTGTTGGAGCGAGGGCAGAGGAGGCCACAGAGATGCTGTGAGGGCTGGAGCAGCTCTGCTCTGGAGCCAGGCTGAGAGAGCTGGGCTGGGGCAGCCTGGACAAGAGAAGGCTCCTGAAGGGGAGACCTGAGAGCAGCTCCAGTGCCTAAAGGGGCTGCAGGAAACCTGGAGAGGGGCTTGGGACAAGGGCCTGTAGGGACAGGCCAAGGGGAATGGCTTGAACCTGCCCGAGGGGAGACTGAGATGAGCTCTTAGGCAGAAGCTCTTCCCTGTGAGGGTGCTGAGGCGCTGGCCCAGGGTGCCCAGAGAAGCTGTGGCTGCCCCATCCCTGGCAGTGTTCAAGGCCAGGTTGGACACAGGGGCTTGGAGCAAGCTGCTCCAGTGGAAGGGGTCCCTGCCCGTGGCAGGGGTTGGAGCTGGAGGAGCTTTAAGGGCCCTTCCAACACAAACTATTCTATGATTCCTTATGACCCCCACAAAAGTGGATATTAAAACACATTAAATGCGATGCTTTGGCTAGGAGGGAGCCTCCCAGCCCTGCTCCATCCTTGGTTTGTGGGAGAGCCCTGGGTGGCGGTACCAAGCCAGGAGTGCTTTGGATGATGTGGCTGTAGGTGCTGGGGGCTGGTACCAGACACCCCACCTCTCCCCTCCAGCTTGGGGAACAACATAACATTCTCATGGCAAATGCTGGGCTTCTCTCTCTGGAAGGACGTGGTGACCCATCAGTGTAATGAAGGAGCTTCTCAGCATCTGATACAGGAGCCGAACGCAGCATCAAGTAATGAATGAAAAGTAACCTGAGGTTTAAGAAATCACCATTAATTCCCTGCAGCGAGAGCTTGCGGCACTCCGAGGAATTAAGATGTGAGCTCTCAAAACGGCCTTGTAGTGAGCTGAGGAGGAGGAGGTACCAGGGGATGTGGAAGGGGATGGAAAAGGGCACGTTCATGAATCATCTTTGGTGCTTTCCGTAATTCACCACTGCTGAAGGATGCTGCAGCTCACGGGGGGGCGAGGTGCACGTGGAGATGTTTGGGTTGCTCCATCCAGGGCATCTCCCCACTGCCCATCTGTGGTGTGGAGGGAAGTGCTGGTGCAAAGGGCAGTCAGTTCACCTTGCTCTGCTCTTTGTCCCGTCTTACCTCTCATTTTGTTTAAGAGGAGCCTGTCCGTGCTGTGGGGCCACCACTGCTGGCTCCGCTGCGTCCTTTGCCGGCGCTGGAGGAAGAGGATGGGGCTGAAGGGCTGTGGAGGTGAGCACGGGGTCTTGTGTAGCAGCAAGGAAACCAATTGCAGCTTTAAAGCAGCTGGGAAAGGGATTTGTTACCGCTCCTGAAGTCTCACTTTGCTCAAACCCTGGTTTTGGTGTTGCACGCAGCAGTGAGGAGGGGGGGGTTGTGTGAGAGCTGCTGGGATGCTGCAGGAACAACCCCAAGGGCAGGGGAAAAGGGCATTTAATGAAATGCCTGAGCTCCCCCTGGAGAACAGGATCCTCTTCCCGGGATGGCAGCTCCCTGGAGGAACCTGCGCTGTCAGGGGATGGATGCCGGGGGTGGAAGACACCAAGAGCCCTTTGCTGATGTGAGTGTTACAAAGGAGGTCTCTGCTCCACATCCCTTTATCTGGAAACACCAAGACCGTCATTACGAGCTGTCACTGGAGCATTTGGTGATGCTGTGCTGGCAGGTCAGTGCCACGGGGTGCAATGAGGCTGGCTTCATGGGTTGTGCAGTAGCCTCAGTGGGCTGAGGTAAGTGTGAGGATTCGTGGTCTTGGGAAAGCCAGCCTGCTTTTGGTGGATTGGATGTGCTGTGTGTGCCTGTACTCCTTAGAAGAGCTGTTCTCTGGCATTATTCAGACTGGATCAGGAAGTTTAATTGCTACAAAGGCTTTTTTTAGGTATAAAAAGTGTCTGCTGGTACAGAGGTGCCTCCTCTTAAAGTTTCATAGAATCCCAGCCTGGTTTGGGTTGGAAAGGACCTGAAAGCTCCTCCAGCTCCAACCCCTGCCATGGGCAGGAACCCCTTCCACTGGAGCAGCTTGCTCCAAGCCCCTGTGTCCAACCTGGCCTTGAACACTGCCAGGGATGGGGCAGCCACAGCTTCTCTGGGCACCCTGTGCCAGCGCCTCAGCACCCTCCCAGGGAAGAGCTTCTGCCTAAGAGCTCATCTCAGTCTCCCCTCGGGCAGGTTCAAGCCATTCCCCTTGGCCTGTCCCTACAGGCCCTTGTCCCAAGCCCCTCTCCAGGTTTCCTGCAGCCCCTTTAGGCACTGGAGCTGCTCTCAGGTCTCCCCTTCAGGAGCCTTCTCTTCTCCAGGCTGCCCCAGCCCAGCTCTCTCAGCCTGGCTCCAGAGCAGAGCTGCTCCAGCCCTTGCAGCATCCCCATGGCCTCCTCTGGACTCGCTCCAGCAGCTCCATGTTCCCACTCACACGGTGAGGAGCATCCATAGGATGCTAAACCCCTTGTGCCAGCAGCACCAGGACCGGTGCCCAGAGGGTTTTACAAAGCTCCTGCACCAGCCCCATGCAACAGCTCCAGCGAGGCTGCAGCAAACCCCAGGGTGAGTGACTCAGCTGCCTTAGTGAATAAGTGATGGGATAAGGAGACTGCAATCGCTGTTTGTTTTGCTCAAGCTTGGAGCACAAAGCAAACCCTCAGCAAGGACTGAAAATAGCAGCACTTCATGAGAGCAGCTCCGGGCGCTGCTCCGCGGGCCTGGCGTGCGCAGCTCCTGCAGGCAGGCTTCCATGGCTCTGCTAGGAATAGGCTTCCCATGGTTTGCATTAGCACAAAAGGAGCTAGAAGTGGTGGTGTTACAGTGCAAACCCTTTGCCTGCTCTGCCCCATTGTCCGTTCAACTTCCCTATGGAATGGGGAAAAAAGAATAAGCCTGGGAATTCCCACATTGAGGTTGCCCAGGTAGGAAATGGCTGTTCTCTTGCCTCTGTCAGATTGGCTTCAGGCTCAGGAACTGGAGAAAACCAGAAGGAAAACCCCTCATATTTGTTCTTTTCCCCCCTTGCTCTGGCAGATGCTTTGGCCAAACTCTTCTTCCTCAGTGGCTCCATGCCGAAACCCCGGTGCAGCACCGCTCCCAGCTCCATCCCAATGGCTGGCTCCCTGCAGGAGGATAAACGAGGCAGTGACAGCTTCTCCAAAACACCAGTCCTCAAAGTTCCTGATTGCTCACAAGGCGCCTGCCTCTACCCACACCCCGCAGCAGCCCCTCGGATGAGCTCGTGCTTCCAGTCCCCCCCGATGCAACTACATCTCCCACCAGGCTTCACCCAGCCCCATCCCAAACCCCTCCATCCCTCCCCAGGGCTGCCTGGAGCACCCAGGAAGACTCAGCTCTTGTTGCCCAGAAATGGGCATCTTCTAAAGCTGTTGCAATACCTCAAGCTCTTCTCTTTGCCCCCCAAGGCCACGAGGGGTGGTCTCTCCTCTACAAGGAGATGCTCCATTGCCTCCTTGCTGTCCTGGGGCCAGCCTTCTCGCAGATCTCCTGGTTCTTGGAGCTGAGCAGTGATTGAGTCACATCTCCCCTCTCTCGGTGGATCCCCGTTTAACTGATTCTGGAGGTGGTTTGGTTTTCTCTTCCTGAACTCTTGGAAGTCTGAGCTCCTTTCAGCCAAGCCCCAGTAGGTCTCTGTTCTCTGCAGCTCAGCCACTGGCGCATCATTAACCCAGTGAGGGATCAAGCACTTACTCTGTGTAGTTTCAGCGTGAAGCCTTTTTGTCTGTGAATGGTACAAACTACACGAAAACCCAGAGGCAATAACTGTATTTCTTCCTACAAATTCCATAGAATGAATCCCAGCCTGGTTTGGGTTGGAAGGGACCTTAAAGCTCCTCCAGCTCCAACCCCTGCCACGGGCAGGGACCCCTTCCACTGGAGCAGCTTGCTCCAAGCCCCTGTGTCCAACCTGGCCTTGAACACTGCCAGGGATGGGGCAGCCACAGCTTCTCTGGGCACCCTGTGCCAGCGCCTCAGCACCCTCACAGGGAAGAGCTTCTGCCTTGTCTCCAACCTGAACTTCCCCTGTTTCAGTTTGAACCTGTTACCCCTTGTCCTATCACTGCAGTCCCTGATGAAGAGTCCATCCCCAGCATCCTTGTAGCCCCCTTCAGACACTGGAAGCTGCTCTGAGGTCTCCACACAGCTTCTCTTCTCCAGTGTTCTCAGCCTGTCAAATGGGACCAACTGGCTTCTTTAGGGGTGATCTCCAGCCCTTTTACCACCTGAGTCTCCTCTCAGAAACTGGGGACTGTAAAGAGAAGCAAAGAGCTGGTGTTTCTGTGTGACTCTTCCCTCTTTACCTGTACTAGATGGGTAGAAATGACTCCAAGAAGCAAGTGGCCAAGGAGCGAGCGTCCTGTGTGACAATGCTGGTGGAGCAGAGGCAGAACCTGAGGCTGTGACCTCCCTGGGTCAGGGGTAAGATGTGCAAGGCCACAGAGATTCACTTCTGGCAGAGGAAAATGACACATTCAAGCTTAAAGGACAAGGGAAGAGCCCTTGTCATCTGATGGATCCCCAGTTGAGAAATCACCATTGCCATGATGGACCCTTTCCTGGACCTCTCCATTCTGTGGGTTCCTCAGGGCTCTCCATGGCCCTCTCGCTATGCCCAAAGGGATTCTGTCCCACATTCATTGTGTGAGGTCCTGCCAAAGCAATGGGTGCCTCCCAAAAAAGCAGGAGGAGGGACCACTGCTGACGCTGCTGTGACTGGATAGGGGAACACCAGCAAGTTGCTGGGACCAGGCTGCTACTACTTAAGGTCAAGCAGATGCATCCTGGCCTACCCAGCATGCACAGAACATGGTTCCTCTTCAGGAGGAAGCCTTTCCTCCTTATTGCTGCAGAAGTTGCTCATCTTGGCTATTCCAAGAGGCTCCGGGAGTGATCCTGAAGCTCTGTGCTCATCTGAGTGATGGTTTGTGTGAGGGCAAAGCAGGGTCAGCTCATGTCTGTGATGAGGCTCTTGTGGAAGCTCTTCACTTCTATTGTGGGACCATCCTGCAGCAGTTCCCGTCTCTGTAATAACTTAATGGAGCTGGGATGGGTTTATTTTCATTTCCCTGCAATCAGTGCAATGGAAGCAGAAGTGGTTGGGTCCCTCCGCACCCCTCCTGTCTCTGCCCTCTTTCTGACTGCTTCTCTTTCAAGCTGAACCTTGTCTCCAAGGGTTTATAGCTTTATGACCATTGAAATTCTCCATGGGCTTCTGCTGAAGGTACTTTAACGCACCTTCAGGGCTTGGCTGGGGCTTTGAGCTGCAGCCCAAGCTGAAGCAATGGGGGAGCAGGGGAATTGGTTTTGCACATGAGTGGCTCCTCACCAGCACCAGCCCCAAGGGACCCTGTTAGGACAACTCCATCACTCAGCAGCGTGTGCCCCCTGCTTCAGCTGACCCCGCGCTTTGCTTTTCCTTCACCCAGGGGAGCATCACCGCCCCGCTCTGTGTCTCTGATCCACTGCTGTAATGGGCATCCATTGCTTGGCCAAACACTGGCTTGGAACCAGACTTCTTGGGAAGGAGAGGGGGGGTGAATGTGTGAATAGCACCCAGCTCCTTCCTCTGCTCCCATGATTCTTAAGCCCCATGTTATTTATTATCTCTGGCTGTGGCCAGGAGCCCTCTGTGGAGCCATTGTCTGTATTTCCCTTCTGCTGCTGCTCTTTTTCACTCTTCTGTGTAGAAGAACAGCGTTGTTCTTGGCTCTTCTTTCCAAGTAGTTCAGTTTGTGACTGGAGACCCCTGGCCAAGGTGACCGGGGAGAAGAGCTGCCTTTCTGCCAGGAAAAGGCGTTGTTACTGGAGGCCTGGGCTGTAGGAGCTGTGGTTTTAGCCAAAAGAAGTGAAAATAAGGCTGGTTTCCTCCTGGGCACGTTGCAAACCTCTTTGGCTTGAATCAAGAGCTGAGATGGGCACAGTCTGTATGCTCCATCTATGTAACTGCTGATAGAGGAAAGAGAAAGCTGGTTTGCAAGGAACTCAGAAAGGGCTGCATGGGTCATGATATTCTTAATAAATGAAGGAACAGCAATGAAATAACACTTCCCAAGTGTTTTCCAGCCAGGAACAAACCCATTGCATGGTTCCCATTGAGCAGAGAAGGATCTCTTGGTGGTGGTTTGGCAACTGCCATCACATCTGTCACCAGTGCCATTGAGCCAGAGCGAACAGCACAAGGAGAGGAGCTGAAAGGAGTGAAAAATGACCAGGTTAATTCAGTTTCCTGCTCCTGATGGGAGGACAAACAGGAGAAACCCCAGCGATCCTTCAGGTACATTTAGAGCTAACGGAATAACCTCTGTTTATTCTGGACAAAGGATTTCATCGTCTGCAGCGGTGGGAGAAACGGGACTCAAATGATGGTAATAAAACCTCGCATGGATGGGAGCTCTTTCAAATGATGATCTTTCTAAAGCACTGTATTAAATAACATTGTCTTCCTCTTAGGGCTTTTGGAGACATCCAAACAGGCCGAGGTTGACAGCCTGGGCTCTGCCTCTTGTTAGAGCCCTCTGTGGCTTTGCCTCTGATATTGTCCCTTTGGAGATCTCTGGTCAGAAGAATCCCATTGGAAGAATCCTTCTGCATCAGGGAGGTCTCCAACTCTAACAGCCCAAGGCAGAGAAGGATGGGGAAGGCGTCTGGGAGGCTGTGCAGGGCACGTGGCTGCTCTGCCATGCCGGACACTAACACATCCCTGCCCAAGCTGATGCTGGGGGCTACGCTAGAAGGAAAGGTTGAGGTTTGGGAGGTTGGTCCATGGAGATGCCCTCAAGCAGCTCGGTCTGGGGAGCAGCAGCATCCTGGGCACCTGAGGGTGAGGAAGAAGCCATCAAATCAGCAGGGTGGGCACGGAGGTCAAAACCAGACTGGCTTGAAACAGGCAAGCTCAATCACGTACCTGAACTATTGAAAATCACTAATTCTAATCAATTTAAGGAGGATCATGTGAGCAACAAGAAGGCAATCCACCTAAAAGCAGTGTTACCAGTCTCCAAGTCAGTGACAGCTCAACGCAGGTGATTTTGAAGGCTCTTAGGCCATGTTCTGGCACACGTAGGGGCTACAGGGCACCAAATCTCATTAGAGAAGAGGATCATGAGGCCTTTAAATACCCAGCTGTAACAGAAATCAGCTGTAGCTGAGACACCTGCAACTCAGAATTGATTGGGCATTGGCAATGTGCAAAGACCCCAACCAAGGAGGTCTCCATCAGTTGTACCAAGTGAAGCGATGAATTGCTGAAGCAGGATGTGCACCGCAGAGAGCTGCCCACAAAGCTCATGGTAATCAAACAAACACCTTCAGCTGCCTCAGTTTTGCCTAATTTAGTCCCTCTTTAGCTCCTGGCAACAGGCTCTTTGCAGGTTTGTTGCTGGGAGCCAGAGCAGCACCAGGCTGGCAAGAGCCGGGGGTTATCAACTGTGCTCAACTGAGAAGAGTCTGCAAGGAAGGAATGAGCTTAGGCACAATATCCAGCACAAGGCTTTGTACCAAAGGATGGTTCAACAAAATGATCCCTTTTCTACCCCCTGTTCCTGGTAGCAGAAGCTCACAGCAGCTTCTTGAGGGAAGCTCTGCAGCAGCAGCCGTCAAACCTGTTTTCCTCACTCATTTATCCAATTTACTTCCATTAAGGAGATAAATGATGTTGTTCTCTCTGGACCCAGTTTCTTTGAATCGGAGGCTGTGCCTGCGGGGGCTGTGGAGCGGTTCTGAGTTGGTTCTCAGAAGATGCTCAGCTCCAGCTCCCAGCACTAACCCGTGTTTCCCCATCTCCTGCACGTCAGCTGGGGAGAGGAGCAAAACATCTCAGCAGGGCTCTGCGGGGGGATTTGTCCTCCTGGAGCTCAGTAACCACAGACCCCAGTCCAGGCTGCGTGCACGGGAGGGGAAACCTCCTCACCTCTGTAGCTCAGCTCTCCGGGCCTGTGTTGTTTCAATGGGCCCGCAGGCATGTGCGTTGGTGCAGAGGATGGGATGGAGTAGGTGGCGGGAGCTGTGTTTCAAAGCCACCCGCCTCATTGCGTTAGTGCCTCTGAGCCAGAAGCAGGGGCGGAAAGGCCAAGAAGTGCTATTTAGGGCAATTGAAAGGGTTTTAATTAAGAGTGAAGTAATAGAGCTTGTGACGGGAGGAAATGAAGGGAGAATCGACAGAGGAGAGCCGTGATTTCCTCCAGTGCCAGCGGTTGAAGGAGGACTAATAGCCCAAGGCAAGTAGTGAAAATGGGTCCTCTTAGCTCCATTAACACTAAGTGGGAGAAAATGATGTTTCCTGCGAGGGAAGGGCTGGATCCTGCCCCTATTCCTTCCATTCTCTAGGCTCAGAGATGCAAACCCCATCTGCTGTCTGCTCATAGCTCATAGAAACACAATTGTTACAAACCTGGGAACCCTGCCCGTTCAGTGAATGTCTCTCACACAGCCTTGACTTGAGCAGAGGCTTCGTTGACTTTGAAACTCGAGGGATTTTTGTGTGTTGGGGAAGTCAAGAAGAAAAGGAAAGGAACCCACCCAGAGGGGCCTCTTCTTTCCATTGTGTTTGATCTTCCAGTGCCTAACGGCGCTCCAGGAAACCTGGAGAGGGGCTTGGGACAAGGGCCTGTAGGAACAGGCCAAGGGGAATGGCTTTAACCTGCCCGAGGGGAGACTGAGATGAGCTCTTAGGCAGAAGCTCTTCCCTGTGAGGGTGCTGAGGCGCTGGCCCAGGGTGCCCAGAGAAGCTGTGGCTGCCCCATCCCTGGCAGTGCTCAAGGCCAGGTTGGACACAGGGGCTTGTGTTGGACCTGGATGAGCTTTGAGGCCCCTTCAACCCAAACCAGGCTGGGAGTCTATGATAGGAGTTGACCTCCATTACCCTCTGGACTTGCTCCCTCACTCCATAGGAAATCCCGCTTCCTCGCAGGGTTTTGCAGGACTCTTCCCACCACATCCAGCCCGTGCCCCATCTGTTGCTGCTGCTCTTGTCCCTTCTGCTCTTTCTTTTGGTTTGTGTTCAAGGACAATACAATTGGCAGTGCTGGGGCCTGCGGCAGCCCCGTCCCGTCCCAGCTGCGTCCCTGTTTCCTTCCAGCGGGATAACAAGAGCAATAGGTAAACATGGGCTGAGGCTGGAGGGGATTCCGGGTCTGAGCTTTTACATTGCAAACACACTTCTGCCGTTTGTTTTCTCTGTGTCTTTAGCCAAAGGTCAGGAAGGTTTTGTTTTGGCTCCTGTTTGCTGCGGGGCTCAGCTGGAGGAGAGCCTGGCTCACAAAGCCCAGTGCAGCACTAAGTGCTGTGCAGCGGGGATGTTCTCCAGACCGCTTCATCCCATGGGGGGAAACGATCCGTACAAAGTCTGGAAAAGCTTCCTCCAGCCTCAGAACAGCAGCAGGAGCAGGGAAACGTCCGCCTGGTGCTGGAGCCTCCTTCGTGCCAGGGTGAGTTTGACTTGGAGGATCTGTTATGGCTTTGGGGTGCAGGTCCCACAGCCCCTGCACGGCCCAAAACTTGTTCCCAGCTTCTTCATTTGCTCATCTGGAAAGCAGGGAAACAGAACTCCCCGCTCCATGGGCACGATTGGGCTCTACGCAAGAGCTTGGCATTGGGAGAAGGGGGCAGCAGGCAGAGTTTGCTGCAAGGCCAGGCTGGGCACAGGGGAGAAGATCTTCCCCCAGCATTCCCATGGCACTGAATGAGGTGGAAAAGGGATTTCAGCTTGAGGGAAGCCTCCTCCCAGCTGCCCAGAGCAGCTCAGCCCAGTGCAGTGGGGTTTGGTGGGGAAAGGTGAGCCCTGTGCCACCCTGGGCACATTCCCTGCCATGGAAAACTGTTCCTACTGAGGCCAAGTCTCTTCTCCATTGTTTGAGCTGAACCTCAGCTGAAGGAAACCTCCTGGGGATGTGTGTGTGAGGCGAGGGTGCTTTGAGTTCCCTTTGGAGCAGGTTAAGGTGAGGATGCGCTTGTTTAGGTGGGAGCAGAGGTCCCTGATATCCATAGGTAACATAGAGGAGGTCCAGAGTGCTCCATCCTAGGGCTCCTCCAACCCTGCTGTTGGGAAGCAAAGAGGCAGGAAAAGCTGAACTGGAGAAGAGGAAGGGAAACCACCCTGGTCCCCTATGCAAGGGGACATCCCAGGGCACCCAAGCCCCCTGACCACCCACCAGTGCCCCACAGCACCTCAGTATGGAACCACTCGGGCAGTTCGAGCCCCATGTAAGCACCCAGCACACTGGGAGGGATACAACAAGGTGGGATCGATGCGCCCCAGCCTCTTTAGCCCGTGCTGCAGCAGCGATGTCTCTGGGTCATTCACAGTCATTTCCTTCCCCACGTTTTGCAGGATTTGCGTGAGTTTGAGCCTGATTTTCCCTCCTGCAGGAGGAGGCTTTCAAGCCCTTTGGCAAACCACAATAAACCACTCAGTGGAGGAACACAGGCACAGGAGCTCCACGTCTCTGTTTAAACAGGAGCTGGAAAACACCAAGTGAAGAGGCACAGGTGGGTTCCTGTTTGTGCTGCTTGCAGGCTATGGAATGCACCTGAATGTAGGAAACCTGATTGAGCTTTATTCTTGCTATGGACTCACAGGCAGAGGAGCTGCGGTGGCACCTCCCTGACAGCTTGGCACTGCAGAGCCTGGGGAGCGCAGGCCTGGCAGCTGATCCATGCATCCATCCCGGCTCTGGGCCGGCTTCCCCGAGGAAATGCTGCCCCCAGGTCTGAAACCGGAGCTGGAGGCAAGCGGTGGCTTTGCCTGGGACACGTGGCTCCAAAAGAGGAGAATCCTGTTCGGTTTGGAACACACTGATCTTAAACAGCGCCTTGCTGATTCCTGCCCAATTCACCCTCACGAGGGGCTTCAACAGCACAACTGCAGCTGGGTTGGGAACACAGGACAAGAGGAACCGGCCTCAAGCTGCACCAGGGCAGGTTTAGATGGAGCTGAGGAACAATTCCTGCCCCAGAGGGTGCTCAGGCATTGGAACAGGCTGCCCAGGGCAGGGCTGCAGGCACCGGCCCTGCAAGTGCTCACAACCCGTGGAGACGAGGCCTCAGTGCCATGGGTTAGGGGTGGCCTTGGCAGGGCTGGGGTAAGGGTTGGACTGGATGAGCTTGAAGCTCTTTCCCAGCCTGGTTGGTTCTTGGGTTCTCTGAGCCCTGCTTGATTAAAACAGACTGAGCAACTAAATCACTTTTGCCTGTCCTCTTTCCAAGCTAACTAAAGGTGGAAAGTACAATATCAAGAATGAGCAGGCAGTGAGCAGTGTGCAGGCAGTGAGAAGCAGGGTGCAGGCAGCAAGTAGCAGTGAGCAGGCAGTGTGCAGGCAGCAAGCAGCAGTGAGCAGGCAGTGTGCAGGCAGTGAGCGGCAATGAGCAGGCAGTGTGCAGGCAGCAAGCAGCAGTGTGCAGGCAGCGAGCAGGCAGCAAGAAGCAGGGTGCAGGCAGTGAGCAGCAGTGAGCAGCAGTGAGCAAGCAGCAGGCAGCAAGCAGCAGGGAGCAGCAGGGTGCGGGCAGTGTGCAGGCAGCGAGCAGCATCGCGCAGGCAGATGAACACCTACAGCATATTTATGGCGAGAAGGCCGAGTGCACTGGAGCAGGTCTGATCATTCCCTCATTCCACAATTCGTGTCCAGCCTTTTCTCTGCAGCCAGAGCTGCCAAAGCCTCATTTCTGCAGCCCTGACCCCGAGGATCTGCCTCCAGCAGTGACAGTGGAACACATCCAAGCTGGTGTCCTCCCGGGGCGTGAGTAAGCATCGCCCCAGGGTAGTTCATGTTTGTGGATTTGAATCAATACAGACACAGCCGGAGCTTTTTAAGCCTTTATTAGAAGGAAGGACAAGCACTGAACCTCCGGTGTTACCTCTCCAGGTCAAGCAACGCAGCCTTCACCCCGAGCACAACCCTGAGCAGCCACCAGAGAGCTGCAAGAAGCAGTTCCCTGCTCCACAGGTACCTCCAAGGACACAAGCATCCGGTCACTTTGTATTCAAGGGGTCTCCCTCTCTGCTGGTTGCACCACAGAGGATGATACAGCCCTTCCAGGACCATGGTAAGGGTCTCAGCAGGAAGGCAATTGGGCAGCAGCTCCTGCCTGGGCATAATGAGAATGGATTAGGGATCCTGTTAGGGTCCAGCACTGGAAGATGCCGAGCTGATCCCTGAAAGCACAAGGGATGGCCAATGCCATGGACAGTGTTCATGCAGCACTGAGGACAAGCTGCTTTGGGGCTTTAAAGTCCTGTCCCCAGACAGGAGGAGCAGTGGGAGAGACATGGCTCATCCCCATGGAGCACAGCAGCAGAGGGTGAAGCAAAGGGTGGCCAGAAGCTGTTGTGACCCTGCGACTTGGTGCTTATGGTGGTGCTGGTGCCTGTGGGCTGTCCCCAAAGGCTTCCTCCTGGGAAATCAAGATGTTAACACGGAGCTGGGCATCTGGGTGCATGGAGACGCTGCCTTCTCAGAGTTCCGCTTGCACAGAGCCGGCTGATGGGCCACAGATGCACCAGGTACCTGGAGAAACCAACCAGCATCCAGCAAGCAAACCCACCCTTATGGGTAGCTCTGGGCTAGAGCAGCCCCTCTCCAGCATCCCCACCTGCATCCAGGGAGCTCAAGCATGGACATCCTTAAACTACCCAGAGAGCAGAGATTGAGGCATCTTCCCCAGCAACCCCATCACTTTCCAGTGCCCCATCCCTTTGAGTCCCACTCGGCTGTGAGGAGCAGGAACAATTGCACTTTGGAGGAGCTGGGACCTGATCACAGAGATCCCTTCAAGAGGTCAAGCATGTTATGAAAGCTGTCCCCATGCTCCCAAGTGGCTCCGGATGGAGAACATGTTTCTGAGTGTCCATTGTCCCTGCACCACAGGCTGCAATTTCAAAGGAGAAATGCAGCAATTTAATGGCTACCAGGAGAGCCGGTGCTCTTCCAGAGGCAGAAAGTGCTGCCCGTTGCTTAGGAACAACCTTTACCCCACAGAATGAAGACGGATGCGCTCCAAAGTGTGCTTAAATGCACCCCATGTGTGTTTGTCTTGCTCAGACCTGACCCACCTCCAGATAAACCACAGGGAAAGTCTCTGTGCTGCAGGTACAGCACTGGCTGCATGGAGTACCCAGCCAGGACATGGGATCCAGGGTGAGTGCCCCATCCCAGCCAGGAGCTGGGATGCGGGGTTTGTGCCCCATCCCAGCCAGGGGTGAGATCCCAAGTGTGTGTCCTATCCCAAGCCAAGAGATGGGAAAAGGGCTGTAAAAGCCACATAGGAAACTTGCTCATCCCATTGTTCTGCTGCAATGAACCAAGCAACTGTTGTTTCACTGACACTCGGGTCTTTCCTGCTGTCTGGGTCAGGTGAAAACACCTCCTCCTGCCCCAGCATGCCTACATGGGCTGGCAGGTACTTCCTGCTCCGAATTACTCTGGAATTACGCTGCCTTTGCCTGGTTGGGGTGTTTGTTGCTGCACTGGTTTGTGTTCCCAAAGAATAAAACATCCTTGAGCTGCTCCTAATTGCAGCTCCATCACAAAGCCCATCAGTTCCTTGCCTTGTGGCAGGCACAAGAGACCTGGGAGCAGCAACATGCCACCACAACCAGCAACCTGCTCCAGTCTAAAGCACAGCGCACACAGGTCCAAAAGCAAAACTGATCTCTCGAGGACCTTCAGTTAAGACAATCTGGTTTGCAAAGCGATCTTATCCGAGACCCCAGTAGGAGCATCTGCCAGTGTGGAGCAGGTATTGAACCGAGAAGCCCTGCAGGACGTCATGCTGGAGCTCTTCTTCTTGCGGTAGAAGCAGCTGCTGAGGTGGAACCAGAACTTGTCGTGAAGGGAGGCGTAGATGAAAGGGTTGTAGCAGGCAGAGCTCATGGCAATCAGGTGGCAGGAGACCTGGATGACGTTGACGTACCTCTTGTCCAGGATGGTGAACTCCTCGTCGATGTCTCTGATGAAGTTCACCACCTGGAGGGGCAGCCAGCAGAGAGCAAAGCACACCACGGAGACAGTGAGCACCCGAAAGGTCTTCTGCTTCGTTCTGGTCCATTTATCTTGGCAGGGGTAGGCAGCGCCCGGGACCTTCCTCCTACGCAGGTGGTAGGTAATAGCGCAGAAGGAGACCGACACTGCCAGCAGTGGGAGCACGTAGGACAGGAGGAGCATCAGACATGAGTACAGCAGCCGCGCTCTCTCTTCGTGCTTCCAGAACTCCTCACAGATGATCATGTCGTGGCCGATGGTGTTGAGATCCAAGTAGTGTGTGTGCAGCGAGGTGGGAATGGAGGCCACGATGGAAAGCAACCAAATGCAGGCCACAAGGCAGACGCAGGACCTGTGGCTGATTCTCCTGCGGATGGGGTACGCCACGACCACGTACCGGTCAATGGCAATGGCCGTGAGGGACAGCACGGACACAAAGACAGTGGCAGCCTGCATCAGAGTGACGAAGTAGCACATGAACATCCCAAAGAGCCATCCCCTTGCCTCGAAGGCATAGGAGACGGTGAGGGGGACACAGGCCAGGCACATGATGAAGTCGGCCACTGCCAGGTTCCCGATGAGGAAATTGGTGGTGCAGTGCAGCTTCTTGGTGAGGGCGATGAGGAAGATGAGGAAGAGGTTCCCCGTGCACGCCACTGCCACCAGCACGGCGTAGAGCGGGATGAAGAGCGGCTTCAGCTCCAGGAGGAGGTCCAGGCCGGTGAAGAGAGGGGCTGAGCCGTTCTGCCAGGAGTCGTTGGGCAGGCGGCTGTGAGCCATGGGGATCTCCTGGTGCCAACACTGCTCCTCCACACCTAGAAACCAGGGATGGGAGCGTCAGCCCTGACCAGGGAAGGAGCCTGCTCTGGTTGTGCTTCTGGGCAGAAGAACCTGTCCCCAGGGTCCATCCAGGTCCTTCCGCCCAAGCCCTGTACCGATGCGCCAGCTGACTTACAAGATGTGGGACCTTTTAAGAGCAAAGGTGCCCGCAGCAGACTCAGCGGAGCTTCCGTATGGATGTCAGGAATGAAGTGGTTAACAGCAGGGCACGGAGCTGCCGGCTTGGAGCAGCTGGATGGGGATGCTTGGATCAGGTCGGGATGCCTCCGGGAAGAACCCCTGGAGCTGTGCTGGCCTGAAGCAGAACAAAATGACTCCTGCAGCATCTTTTGCTTTCCGTTGACTCGGAGAAAACCCTTGTCTTGCCATCTCCCCCCTCACCTCCTCCACCCCGACCTGCCAGCAGAAGGATGCTCTCCATCCCTGTCCCCCCCAGTTCATCCACCCCCTCCCACCATCCCCGTTCCCCCCGATTCATCCCGTCCCACCGGTGCTGTACCTGACAGTTGCTGTTCCCTGGCTGGTTTCGGGGTCCCCCGCTGGGCTCCCCGCAGCCCAGACCCACTCCCGGCAGCGCAGCTGGCTGATGCTGAGCGTGTTGCAGCAGCAAGTGCACGGAGGTGAAGACTCACCCTCAGACCCACCAGGACTCCCCCAGCAGCACCTGACCCATCCCCCTGCGGCGAGTCAAAGCAGCACTAATTAATTACTCCCTGTAATTAGCGCGGAGGGGTTATACAGGAGGGTTGTGCCGCTCACCCGCCCGGCCGGGCTCGGTGCCTCCGAGAACCGGGGCTGTCACCGGGAGCCGCAGCCGCTGCCGCCGGGTTTTGAAGGTTCTTTGTTCCCCCCGTTCCTGGCGCTGAGCTTTCCCCGTGCGGGCCCAGGACGTTCCCCACGCAGCGCTCGGTATTGCAGGTACAGCCCAGCCCGATGGGGCGCGGGGGGAGCCGCGTCCCCCCCAGCCCAGCGGGGAGCCCCGGGGGCGGCGGCGGAGGTGGGGACCGCAGCTCGGAGAGAAGGGGGGGGCGCAGGGACCGCGCGGAGCTACCGGGCACCGGCAGCGGCCGCCCCGTCGGGGGTCCCAGCAGGGAAGGGACGAAGGCAGCCATTGGGTGAGGGCAGCCCACCCGTGGGGTGCAGGCAGCTGTGGGGTGGCCCAGCCCTGGGTTTTAATGGACACCCAGCCACGGGGTGAGTGCCAGCCCTCGGGGGCCCGTGGTGTGGGGTACAGCCTGTCCCCAAAGCCAAACGGCTTCAGCCAAGGGGCTGGCAGTGGGGGACCCATCGCCATGGGGAGGTGGGATAAAAGCATCATTTTGCATGAAAAGCTATACCCCTGCCCAGGCTGGGATCCCAGCCCTGCTTGCCACACCAGGGAACTGAGCAGAATGGCCCCGAACATCAACGGGAGGAAACAGCAAAGGGGCTGCAGGTTACTGAATGTGAATCAGAAGAGTGATTCCACGTGCAAGATCTTTTCATCTTTTCATTGCCAGCTCACTTAAATAAGAGGAAATCAAAACTCACCATCAATAGGCACTTTGGGAGTGAGGGCAATGGAAATTGTCAGGTCAGCCCTAGAAGTTCTGCAAAGTTACAACTTTTGGTGAGCAAAGGCTGCTCATTTGTCTCATCCTGGTGGATGTGGGTTGGGGGTAGTGAAGCTGGTTGGGGTTATTGAAGCTGGCTGAGAGCTGACTGCAGGGGCAAGTGCTCATCCCTGCCAAAGCATCAGCAGGAAGAAAATCATCTTTGTCTCCATCTCACACCCTGGCCAAGAGGTGCTCTGGGTTTTAAACAGGAGAACAACCAGACAAGGGAAGCAGAAGGCTCTTAAAAGACCATTTGAGATGAGAGATAGATCGTAACATGACATCAGAGTAATGAGTTGCTAGCACAGGGCATGTCCACCCCACATCCAGCTGCACCATGGCCAGGACAACCTGACAGCAGCACTGGGAGTATCTCCCTCTGCACGTGTTATCCTGCAAAAGTCTTTTCTGACCTGATCTTTGCTGCTTCCAGACTCTGTGGGTAAGTAACTGTTACCCAAAGCTCATCTTGCCCCACACAAGGGGGTTCTGTTTCTGGGTTTGAAAGCTGTGACCCACCTGGTCTGTGAGCTGGTGATTGGGATTTTACTGGAAGTCCCTGGATCGGTGGAACAGCCAGTGCCTGTTGTCCCTGTGCAGTGACAGGACTGGCTCCCTGCCACACAGAGGGAAGAGCTGGTGTCTCTGCTGTGCTTGTATGGATCCTCCTGCTCAGAGTAGCAGGTATGTGGGACAAATCGAGGTAGATGGGGCAGATGAGCTTCCCTCTCCTGTCCCTTGCACACTCAGATAGGTGTAACCAGCAGCAAAGGCCCTGCATGTGTCTATCACTGCAAGTTCAAAGCCCTCAGCTCTTTCTGTATCATCATAATTCTTTCCCAGACCTTTTCCTGGTACTTCTGAGCTATTTCTAAAGGGGAAATAGTGAGAGCTACTCTCTGAGGTCCCTTCTCTAGAGGAAATGTTGGGCTATAGGACCAGGAACTGTGTTTCAGTACAGGTGGTTTGAATACATTTCTTTGTCATCTCACTTTAATGGGAATAGGCAAAATAATACAAAGCATCTTCACAGTCACTGCTGATGACAAGAACTGACTAAGGAACAGCCTAGGTGCAGACAGAGAGGCTGCACCTTCCCCTCCTTGTACCAGCCACTGCTGGTGGATGCTTCAAGGCATCTTTGTTCCAGCCTGACTTCAGAGGGGAGAGGTGCTCGCAGCACTGTATCTGTACAGGAAGGCTGCCTTAGTTTTAGAGCTGAATTAAAAGATGACAAAAGCCAGGCTCTAACACAACATGAGACTTGCAAGTCTTGTGTCCCTGATGTTTGGGTGAGTCACTGTTTCTCATGTGTTAAACCCAAGTGTTTGTTCTGACAGAGGATGATGAGCACGACTCCTGCGCAGCAGTCGCGGTGCTGAAGGAGGAGAACCAGCAGTGTAGCAGCTGCCAGTGAGCGAGGGAACGTTGGATGGAGGCAGGAGACGAGGCAGGGCTGCCAGGAAGCTACTCTTAAACATGTATTTTCACAAAGAAACGGCAGGAACATGCTGCAAATCCAACGTGTGGGATACCAGAACTGCCCCTCCAACCGCCGCGGTAGGACCTCCAGCTGCAGAAGGTGTGTGCTGCTTCCCTCTACCGACCCTTGGTGTTAGTGCGGGGCAGAAAGCGAGGGTTAGGGAGGAACCGGTCTCACACAAGTACGTGATTACAGAGTCTTTGATTAGCAGCAGGCAGTAATACCCTGCGGGGTTCAACAGGATGAAAGCCACTGAAATACAAGAATATATTTAAAGACAGGTAATTCTGCACAAGTCTGTGATGCAAACAAGGTATTGGCAGCTTCCCTGGTTATCACTTGTGGTTTCTTAATACTGAATCTCACCTGACCCTCTTTTGGAGAGACTCAAGGAGGTAAAGAACAGGTACAAACAATCAACAAGAGAAAAAAACCACACCCCTTCCAATCTGTTCTGCAATACAGAGCTTGGCTGGTTAAAGGGGATGTGGTAGGTGGGGGCTTACATAGAGAGGAATGTTCAACAGGCACAATTGTCGATGACACTTTCAATGCAACAATAGCTTCCTCTAGGGTTCCAAATTCGTGTAGGTGAAAAGTATCTGTCTTCCTCCAGGCACAGCTCCAGGCCAACTGAGGCTTAAAGAGTGAAGATCTATGGGAAACACCACAATGGACTTGCAGGAAAGGAAACATAATGCCCAACTGAGTAATTTAAAAGGTACAAGACAAAACAGTTCAGTGGTTTGAGCTGTTCTATTCTGGACCATTATGTTTTCTGATGCTTTCGAACAACTGCTTTGCTTTTGTTTAATATGTCTCTCGGTGAATCACAAACAATTCAGACTGGAATGATTAGATTGCTGTAGGCTGGGAGAAGATCAGAGTAAGAAAGATTTCAGTTCTGTGTACACTGTGGCACAGGCCTCCCACTCCTGTCCATAACAAGGGGTGGTCACTACCTTTGCAGGTCCAGAGCTGGGGTTTGTGTGCTGGGGTTATTTAAATGACTGATAATTGGCACTTTTCCCCCTTCTCCTGTTATCACTATCACTGGGTACAACTTCACCAGGGTCAGAGCAGGAGCTCTGTGTGTGGCTGGTATGTATCTCACTGCTCTGCAGCTGGAGGGTCCTCCTCACTCTCCTGCTTCTCCGGCTGCGGCTCCGGAGGGATGAGGTACTGCACCTCCTCCCTGTTGATGGCCACTTTATCGGGCTGTAGCCATCGCTTCAGATGTTCCAGTGTGCTGAGGGGAAGCAAAGGCACAATGTGAGATGGGAGAGCAACAACACCCCCCAGGCATGGACAACAAGGTGTCAGACACATCCTGTGCATTTCCTCTGCAGGTATACCTGTCACCAGGGATAAGGCCTATTGTGACACTGATCCATGTGCCAGAGGAGCAAGCAGAACCTTTCATCCTACAAAGACAATCTGCTGCAGTTGGGCTTTTTAAACTATGGTTAGATGAGTTTTAGACTGATTTTTCTTGATTAGAAGAATCCTTAGTGGGTATCTCAGCCTCTACATTCCTGAAGTATCAGTCTGTAGGCAAGACTAGAGTTCAATTTCTAGCTTTCTGGCCTGGAAGTAAAAACCTTTATTTGGAAGTGTTAAAGCAAACTCCACAACTGCCTGTTTGTGATGAAGATTAGGAAATGGGGGGGGGGGGGAACAAAACCAAAGCAGGAAGCACATATAAAAATGTGTGAGCATTAATAACACTGCAAGATTAGAGAAAAAAGAGGCAGCATGTGTACATTGTAGAATGGTAACCAAATGATGGATTATAGAATCATAAAATAGTTAGGGTTGGAAAGGACCTTAAGATCACCCAGTTCCAACCCCCCTGCCATGGGCAGGGACACCCCACACTACACCATGCCACCCAAGGCTCTGTCCAACCTGGACTTGAACACCGCCAAGGATGGAGCATTCACAGCCTCCCTGGGCAACCCATTCCAGTGCCTCAGCACCCTCATACTAAAGAATTTCTTCCTTAGATCCAATCTAAACTTCTCCTGTTTCAGTTTGAACCCGTTACCCCTTGTCCTGTCACTACAGTCCCTGATGAAGAGTCCCTCCCCAGCACCCTTGTAGGCCCCCTGCAGACACTGGAAGCTGCTCTGAGGTCTCCACGCAGCCTTCTCTTCTCCGGGCTGAACAGCCCCAACTTTCTCATCCTGTCTCCATACAGGAGGTGCTCCAGTCCCCTGATCATCCTCGTGGCCTCCTCTGGACTTGTTCCAGCAGTTCCATGTCCTTTTGATGTTGAGGACCCCAGAACTGCACACAATGCTCCAAGTGAGGTCTCACGAGAGCAGAGCAGAGGGGCAGGATCACCTCCTTTGATCTGCTGGTCACGCTCCTCTTGATGCAGCCGAGGATATATACTATATATTTATATAAATACATACCAGTATCTTTACTGTCTTACAGCCCATCACATAATAACTGGTCCAACCAGAACAGATCCACCCTATCTTTGGTTAAATGTGTGTATAACCCCAAAAGTTTAATGTTATCATTCTTAAATGTATGTGTTTGTGTGTATCCTCATCTTCTAGAAGTGTGATCCATGTCTTTGGATCATGGCAGCATCCAGTGCTGCCACAGCAAAATGAACTTGCTCTGTCACAAGAGCAGGATTTCACTGGGTAATGTCCTTGAAGTTATCTGTGTGTTCAAAAGTGAAGGTCTGTTTAATTATGTTAATGGGAGAGAATCAAACACTTTGGCACTGGGAGTGACCTCTAACTTCAGTGTCAAATGCTAGGGAAGAAAATCCTTTCACTGAGAACATCCCCAGCCTTTAAAAACAGTATAAAGAGCCTTTAAAAATAGTAGAAAGTCTACAAAAGCTTGGATTTAAATACAAATGACACTGAAGTTAACTGATCAAAGAAAGAATCTAAAAACTCTTGAATTCTTTTTCATACTTACTTACTTACTCCCAAACAGCTTAAGTAGATTTTCTTCAAGAGAGGAAAATAATTTCTTTTCTGCTAGAAGCAATCATGACAAATGCCAGCTCAGAAAGGAGGAATATTGAGAGTGTTAGAAGTGATTGGGAATGTGAGATTGCTGAAAGAAAAGGGCTCTCATCTTAATTCAGATGTCACCTGTAAAGGGGTAATGGGTGAGAGCAGAGGCACTGTAAGAGAGGCACAGAAAGGAGAGCTGCTGGAGAAATCTCAGGACTGGTAGTAACCATGTAATGAACTTCACACCTGATTGGTGTTTGAACCAGTGCTTCACTGTGCCTTACAGAGATGAAGGGAAGGGCTTGGGGTTTACTTTTAAAGGGAAGCCTTATAGAAAGCAATCTGAGACGCATTGGACATCCCCTCCTCTACTCCTTCCCTACCCCAAATGTGACAAGAGGAATTAGCAAGTAGGTTCCAGTTGTTTCTATGCTGGATCACCCCAGTCTGAGGGATACAAAAACCAGTGAGCAGCACTGGAAGTTCCAACCCTCTATGCTCTGGGTGTTCCCCCCTAGGACGATGCAAACAGCAACTATCAAACTGGTTCAGAAAGCCCATGCAGTGACATGTTCTTTAGTCGTAAGTCCTGACTAAACCTTAGATTGGGTTTTAAGAACCCAAATCTGGTGCCCACACGGTGAGTGGTTATCCCTTCCCATGTCCTTGCTCATTACCTCTCATCAGAGTCGTGGCCCTCTACATAGAATTCCGACTCAAACTTCTCCTGCAGGAACCTGTCCCAACATTCCTTCTTAGCCTGGGAGAGAGTGCGCAGCATGTCCTTAGAGGTCACCTCCTGAGACAAGCCTTTGATTCTCATCAGTCTTCGCTCTGTGAGGAGGCAAAGGAGGGGCCTTTGTTATCCTGGTTTGGTGAAAGGGAAGAAAAGAAGTATCTGGACTTCTGTATCAAAAAGTTAAACTAACTTTTCAAGCCCAAGTCCTATTTCAAAAGTCATTTTCCCTCCTGTATTTCAAGTCTGTGTGACTATTTCTTGTATGTATACAGGATGGTGGTTTTTAGGTAATGTTTCTAAAGGAAATAAACTTTACGCAAACAATCAGTTCTGCCCATTTGTGAGTTTTAGTAACTTACCCACTTATTGCTCAGTTTCTATGAAATCACACAAGGGCTACAGATCATAGAATCCCAGCCTCGTTTGGGTTGGAAGGGACCTTAAAGCTCATCCAGTCCCAACCCGCTGCCATGGGCAGGGACGCCTTCCACTGGAGCAGCTTGCTCCAAGCCCTCTCCAACCTGGCCTTGAACACTGCAGGGATGGGGCATCTCACAGGCATTAAGGTCCCACAATTTCCAGACAAATTGGCATGAAATCACACTAATTACACTGCGAATCCAAATAATGCCCAAACAAAGGTTAAAAAATGCATGTGCAGCAGTATTATTAGTGGGTATCTCATAAAAGAATGTGGTGTTGGGAGTTTCCCAGCCACAGAGGATGATGAAAAGTGCCTCCTGACCTGACACGGGGTAACCCAACTACAATACACAAGGCTACAAGAAAGTAAATGTCATTAATTCCTCTGGTCACAAATTCTCATTAGAATGGTTTTCTCCTAGAATCAGGTCAGGTATTGACTTGTAATCACACTCTTTACTGAAAAGTGTAGCATCATTAGTTGAATTGGGCTAGTTCACATGTCCATGGCTCCCTGTGAAGCTCCCTGGAGTTGTCTGGTGGGGCAGAAATGAGCTGTCACTGAAAGCCCCTGGCCCTGGCAGTTCAGATGTGAATTATCCGCCCAAGCACCCAGCCAGAGCTGTAGAGGAGCCAGCATTTCACAACCACTAACCCTGGGCAGGTACAAACACAGAACTGGGTTATTTGTACTGACTTAGCCAGAATATCCAAGAGGAACAAGAGCTAAACACTGCAACACTCAGCTGTGTTGGGATGTTTGCTTCAGAATACCTATAACCCTATCATCCTTCACATCAAGTGTTTCTATCAGTTGTTACACTGCTCACAATCAATCTATGGCTTTATAGATAAGCAGGAATTACAAGAAGCAATTGCACAAAGATGATCTGTGTGATCTGCCATCTTAACAGACAGATCCCAGCAGGCATGGTTTGGCAAGGCAGTTTCCCCCCTTTCTCCCCACCCAGATGCTGCAAGACATCTCACAGCTGTGAGACTTGTCACCTCAGCCAAGTAATCAGGCCATAGCTGTCACCGGGCACCCAAGCAAACAGAGAATTCAAAGCCTTACCAAAGACACTCACCTAGGGATGCCAAATACACCTCTGAATCATGCAAGGGTGCCCAGGGCCTCTGGTTCGTTTGGGAAGAGCCATTGGATCTGCTGCCTTGGCCGCCTCCATTGGGGTAGGAATCCATGAAGGAGTCTGTGAAAGCCTCGCTGGCATCCTTCTGCTCGGGATGGGGCAGACATGAGCAGATCTCAGCCCAGAGGTCTTCACCGGACCTGGCGGCCACGGAGTCAACACTCTCGATCATCCTCATCGTGAAGGCCTGAGCTGAAGGGAATGTATCATGAACACCCAGCAGCAGCCCCTCACTTCAACCCGGCCTCCCTGTATCTACCCGCACTGCCCAAATCATGCCACCAGACCCCTCGGGGGCCTCCGATGCCACCGGGGACGCGGGGCCTCCCTCCACACAGCGGTGACAGGCTCCGGTGTGTTGCATTTAAGCCCGGGGAGCCACCCAGGGCCTGAGGAACGCCGCAGGCCGCACTGCTCGCCGCCACGGCACCCCGCTGCCGCTTCCCCCGGAGGCCCCTGCTCCCTGCGGACCGCTCCGTGAGGCTTCCCCGGCCTCTCCTGCTGGGACACAGAGAGGACACGGAGGAGACGCTCCCGCTATCGCCCCGGTCCCGCACCCACCTCGGCCGCTATCACCCGCCCGCACCGCAAACAGAAGAGGCGGCAACGGCTTCGCACCGAGCGTTGATTGGCGTCCCGCTCTGGCCAATCGCCGCGCTCCGCCGGCCTCAAGAGGTCGCCTATTCGCCAGCCACGCAGCGGGGGGCGGGGAATTGGTGGGATGCGTGAGGCAGAGTGAAGCCGCAGCGGCGCCATCTTGACTAAGGGCGGAAGTGTTTCTGTGCGGAGCGGGCGGGTCAGCGGGGCCCGGTGCGGCTGCGTGGTGAGTACCGGGGCCGGTTCGTGAGGGGCGGCTATGACCGCGGGCCCTGGCGCGGAGGGGTCCGCCCTTGGTCTGTTCCGGACCCGTGGCCGTGCCTCTGGGCGCCGCTTTCCCGGTGCTGCCGAGCTGGGCAGAAGCTAGGGGTGGGAAGGGGTCTTGTGGCTCCGTTGTTCCCGCTGCGCTCCCGCCGCCGGCAGCTTTGGCCGCTCCGGCTCTGGCCACCCCGTCCGTGTGCCCTTCTCCGAGCGTTCGCCCGTGTTACCGGGAGCCAGCGTGTGCCATCACCGGCCGCAGCTCCCGGGCCTGGGGGGCTTCGGGTAGGACCCAGCGTTGTGAATGTGGGGCTGGTTGTTCCTCACAGCCCTTGGTGGAGGCGGCGAAGCCGGTTCTGGGGCTGACCCGCAGTAACGGGCCGGCTGTGGTGTGTCTCAAGCGGTGCAGGGAGCAGCCGCTGCGCTCCGTTGAGGGGCGGTTCCGGCTGCCAGGCGGTGGGTTGCAGTTCCCTGTCTCCTCAGGCCTCTCGGTCCTCGTGGGATGCGCTGCCGGCCGCCCCGCGCTGCGCTTGCGCTCATGGGGCTGCTCTTCGCCAGGACGATGGCCTGGACGTCCAGCGGGAAGACGCACCCCGAGCTCGTCAACAACCTCTACAGTGAGTAAGGAGCGGGGTCCCGCTGGGAGCGTGGCCGGTGGGGTCAGATAGGGCCCTGGTGTGAGGATGCTTGGTGCTCTGCACAGCTTGGAGGACCGGAGTTAATACTGCCAGAATCAGGGTTTGCCCCAGCCTGTTTATAATGGGAAACGAGGTGTTGTGCCAGGAGCTTGCCACCCACAGGGACCTGGCCAGGCTGCAGAGGTGGGGCTGTGCAAACGTGAAGTTCCAGCGCAAGGTCCTGCCCCTGGGTCAGGGCAATCCCAGCACAAACACAGGCTGGGGGAGATGGGATGGAGCAGCCTGAGGAGGACTTGGAATGTTGGGGGAGGAAAAGCCTTCTATGACCCTGGCATTTCCCTGCCGCCCAAAGTAGCCTTTTCCCCTTAAGAGTTGCCTTGGGATGAGGTGTGCAGGGCTGGTGACTGTTTCCTCAGTCATTGCTCTTAACTGTAGTTTGCTCCTGGAAACCTGAACCAGGGTCTCCGCTTTCAGCAGTGCAGGTGTGAGTCTGTGTGTGTCTGGTTACACTGTGCAGTCCCAGAGGCCAGGAGTGCTGTGGGTGTAAGTCACTGTCCTGTTTTCCTTCTTCTCCCAGAAAAAGGGATAATTAAATCCCAGCGAGTCTTTGATGTGCTGCTGGCTACTGACAGAGGTCACTACATCAAGTATTACCCATACATGGATTCTCCTCAATCTATTGGTGAGTAACTTGGGGCAAAGTTACAGTGTGTGTCACCCTGACTGCTCATGGCCACCCCAAGTCCTGCATGGAGGTGACCTGGAGCATGTGGGAGCGCAGTGCTGTGCAGCCATCTCGTGCCCCTTAGTTATTCCAGAGGAGGTTTTAAGTCAATGAAGTGCTTTCACACAGCAAAAGAGTAATGTTCTATTTTCAAGGGAAAGTGGGGGAGAATAAAGATGATTTGATTTAATTATAATTTCTTTATCGCATACTTTTGTCACTGGTTTCTTTTCAGGATACAAGGCTACAATCAGTGCACCTCACATGGTAAGATGGAACTTTTCACTTTTAACCAAAATGGAGGAAATTGGTTGTTTGCCATTTTTCCTTTTATTTTTTCTTAAACACTCAAGTAGAAACAGATCCCATGGATGTGGTTATCATGATTGTTTCTTTAAGCACTGTACATGTGAAGCTTTTTATTTCTTGAGTTTGCCCCATGCTCTTTAAATTGCTTTAACCATACATCTGATGGGAATTCAGTGCATCTGAGCCTAACCACTGATGTTGCCCATTTTTTTCACAAGGTCTCTTTTCCTGGTGCTTTTTCCCTCTTGCTTTTCTTCCGCATCTTATTTCTGAGCCTCTTCCTAAATGCTGATTTGCAAATGGATCTTTCCAATGAAACACTTGAGATTCACTCTGTCAGACACGATGCTGGGTGTGCTGTGTTTAAACTGGAGAAGAACAAGGGAAAGTTTTAGGGGAGGAAACCCAAGTGGGGTGTCTCCCACCTTCTCACACTTGTCGTCCATGCAGCATGCCCATGCACTGGAGCTGCTGAAGGATCAGCTCGTGGAAGGTGCAAAAGCTCTGGATGTTGGGTCTGGAAGTGGCTACCTCACAGCCTGCTTCGCCAGGATGGTAAGTTCCCTGGCTCGGTGTTTGGGGTGGCAGCTTGGCATAGCTGGCACATGCTTTTTGTGGGGAGAGGACAAGGTGGGAGGAAGGGGTAGACTTAGAATCCCAGACTGGGTTAAAGGGACCTTAAAGCTCATCCAGTTCCAACCACCTGCCATGGACAGGGACACCTTCCACTAGAGCAGCTTGCTCCAAGCCCCTGTGTCCAACCTGGCCTTGAACACTGCCAGGGATGGGGCAGCCACAGCTTCTCTGGGCACCCTGTGCCAGTGCCTCAGCACCCTCACAGGGAAGAACTTTCTCCTTATATCTAACCTGATTAAAGCCATTTTTTAAACCAGTTTAAAGCCATTCCCCTTATCCTGTTACTACAGTCCCCAGACCAGCATGTAGTAAAACCAAAGACTGTAATTTTTGTAATCTTAATGGATAGGGTATCTGTTGTGAGATGTTTTGTATGTTAACCCAGTTCACATGGAGAGGGGGTGTTAATCTACTGACGAAGTTCACTGCAGGTAGTGTTTAGTTCACTTCTGAGGTAGTCACACTCTGCTTCTCTGTCTGCTAAGCTCCTCAAGTGACTTTCTGTGCAGTGTCAGAAAGCTGGAGGAGTACCTGTTCTCAGGAGGTTGGTTAATCAAGAACTGGCCCTGCCATGGAAGCTGCTACTCCTATGGAATCATCACTTGGGAGTCACTTCACTTGGAAGTGAAGGACTGCTAGGAATCACCATAGGCAGAGTCTGTGTATCCCTCAAATTGCTACTATAACTGGGACTACTCAGCCTTAAAACCCAGGAGCAGAGTGTTTGCATCTCCTGTTCAGAAACTGCTCTCAAGCTTCTTCCTGGGATGTCTCCAATCCCCCTATAACTTGCCCTGTAAAATACATTGCTGCCATACAGGAGGCATTAGGTTTTTGTCTGCTCTTCCTCTTCGCAGATAGGCCCAACAGGCAAAGCTGTGGGCATCGAACACATTCAAGAGCTGGTACATGAATCCATCAGGAACGTCCAGGAGGATGATCCGACTTTGATCAGCTCTGGCCGTGTAAAGCTTGTGGGTGAGCTCCCTGCTTCTCTCCGAGTGCACTCACCCTGCCTGCAGAGTTTGTCCAGTTTGTGTTGTGCTCACCACAGTGTTGACAGAAAGTGCTGGCTAAGTAAGCACCATGCCATGCGGACCTGAACACTGTGGTGTAAATGGTATTCAATGTTACGGGCAGTCTTACCTCTTCATTCTAAGTGTGTGGTGACTGTCTTAATTTAGTAAGAGATGCTCTTCAGAAGAGAGCGGCTCTACCACGTCTGGGTTTTAGTCTATCTGAATGAGTCTCCATGTTCTGTTGTGATTTTTTTGGGGTAACTTAAGTCAGCTCCTCCTGTATCTAGAATCTCAAGCTTGCACAAAGCCCCTGGGTTACTAAAAGACCCTCCTGGCTTTGACTGTCCCTTATTCGAGCATGGCTAACTTCTAGAAATCTCCTCCCTGTTTAAACCAACACTATATTTTAAGCAGACAGGTCAGTGCTCTGATTTGGGAATTCAAATTGCCATCACAACCTCTGTATGAAGTTTTCATCATTAGATTTCAACTGAAAGACAGAGGAAGGATTACTTCTGCAAACACCTTTCCTGCTTGCTTTTCCCTCCTGCAGTTGGCGATGGCAGGCAGGGATACCCTGAAGAGGCTCCTTATGATGCCATTCATGTTGGAGCAGCAGCTGCAACTGTACCAAAGGAGGTAGGAGTGATGCTTGTGTCTCTTGCTGTGGGCTGCCTCCATCAGCAGCTGTGGAAAACAGAGTAATTGGGGAACTACCTGGATGTTTTTCTGTCCACTTTATATGGAGCTGGCAATATTGCACCTTTCAAGGTGCACACCTCCACAGCGTGGCTGATTCCTGTTGTGTGTGCCTGGTTTTGGCTCTGCTGATTGTGATTTCTCTGCTTGCAGTTGCTGAATGAGCTGAAGCCAGGCGGGCGGTTAATATTGCCCATTGGTCCCGAGGGAGCAAACCAAGTTCTGATGCAGTACGACAAGACCAGCGACGGGCAGATCATCGAAACACAGTTGATGGGGGTGATCTACGTCCCTCTCACAGATAAGGAAAAGCAGTGGCCTCGGTAAAGATTTGCTCTCCTTTGAGGACCGTTTCTTCCCTCCTGTGAGCTTGCTCTCCTTGGCTGCCGGCTTTACTGACAGTCCTGGATCCCTAGCAGATGCTGCTTGTAGAAAAGAAAAGGAAGAGGCTTGGTACAGCAGGAGAGTGGGGTGTATTTTCTGTTAGATGGGGCTTGCAGACTGAGGACTCGAGCTTTCCTTACTTCTGCTTTCTGGAGCCTTTCCTAAACTCCACATCCGTGTTGATGCTGTCCTTGAACCCAAGGCCACCATTAGTAACTGCTGGTTTTTCTTTGCCTCAGGGATGAATTCTGACAGACGGATGGATATCTCTGATGTGACCTCAGAGCTCACGAGTGGCACTCAGGACTGTGGGTGCTCGAGGTGGTTTTGCTTTCGGAGCGAAGCGGGGTCAGTGGAGGTGCTTGTGGAGGCAGGTTCTGAGGGGTGGAGGAAAGGGGTTCTCCAGCGGCAGGACCAGGGGAGGCCTTCGGGGGCTGTCTGCTTCCAGCAGTGCATTGGGTAACTCGGCTCTTCTCCCTGATAAGCTGTAAATAACATCTGTTCCCAAGGAATTCCGAATGCAGAAGAGAATACTTAAACCTGCACTAAAAATACTGTTTAATATTGACTACTCTGCCTAACGCTTGAAGAAAACAAGGCATTATTACTGCTTCAGAGCAGCGACATACCCTGACTTGTCAAAGTTTAATGAGTTGTCAAAGTTTAATCATGTTTTGTCGAAGGTTAATTACGAGAGTGTGTTCTCACCTTGTCTTGCCTAAAACAATTTCAGCTCTGGTCACAACACTGGGAATTTGGGGTTAAGCAAAACACCGCTCTTCTGGTTTTTCCCTCTCTCCCTCCCCCCGCGGACCGGCGGCGGGGCCTGCGATGAGCCCTGGGGGCCGGTCCTGGGCCGGTTACCGAGGGCTCCAAGCGGGGCTGTGCCGGTGGACGAGCGCGGTCCCCCCCGAGCCCCGCCTGAGGTGACGGGAAAGGCGGGAAGGGATAAAGCGACCAAGGGCCAGCGCAGCGGGGCGTGGCCTGGCGGCGATTGGCTGCGCTGCCCGTTGCGTCACGGCGTGCGCCGCGCGTCATGCGGCGCGCCGTCGCGGTGTGGGCAGCGCGGTTGAGGCCAGTGGCGCGGTGTGGAGCCCTTTCGCCGTTCCCTCCGCACGGCCCCGGCATGGCGGAACCGAGCCCCGGCCAGGAGCAGCAGCCGCAGCCGGGCGCCGCGGGCAGGGAGGAAGCGGCGCCGGCCCCTAAGAAGCGGCGGCTGGCGGCCGGGGAGCGGTACGTGCCACCGCCGCGGAAGCTGAGCACGGGGGTGAGCTTCGGCGCCGCGCACTTCGCCGAGACCTCTTACTACTTCGAGGGGGGGCTGCGCAAGGTGCGGCCCTACTACTTCGACTTCCGCACCTACTGCAAGGGCCGCTGGGTGGGCCGCAGCCTCCTGCACGTCTTCAGCACCGAGTTCCGTGCTCAGCCCCTCGCCTACTACCGCGCCGCCGCCCGCGCCGGCCGCCTGCGCCTCAACGAGGAGCCCGTGCGGGACCTGGACGTTGTGCTCAAGGTGGGCACCCCCACTTGGTGTTGGAGGTAACCCCCCTTGGGGCTGGAGCACCCCCCGAGGCATCCCGGGGTTGAGCGTGGTCTGCCTGGCCGTGAGCATCACCCCAAGTAGCGCTGTGGAATAACCCCACGGTGGTGCTGAGTGCTAAGGTGTTTTGGGGGAATCGGATCTCCCAGGGAATCCCTACCCCAGTGGGGTCACAAGCAAGCAGTCCAGTAGTCTTGCATGGAGCAGCATGCCCCACGGCTCCCAGCTCGGCCCCACAGGCATGGATCTAATGCTTAGGGTGGGTTATTGAACTCCAGGAGTGATGAGCACGATTGTGGTGCCAAATTCTGGGTTCCAGGACAAAGGGGATTTCATTCCCCCCACCATAGTGAGCCTCTATTGCATGTGGCCAGCTGGAATGGCTGTACCAGCTGCATTCACACTAATTGTCCCTCTGTCCTGCAGAATAACGACTTCCTCAGGAACACCGTCCATCGCCATGAGCCACCAGTCACTGCCCAGCCCATCCAGATCCTGGCGGAGGACCAGGAGGTGGTGGTCGTGGACAAACCCTCCTCCCTGCCGGTACACCCCTGCGGCAGGTTCCGTCACAACACAGTCATCTTCATCCTGGGCAAGGAGCACGGGCTGCAGGAGTTGCACACCATCCACCGCCTGGACCGCATGACCTCGGGAGTGCTCATGTTTGCCAAGACTGTGGAGGTGTCCAAGAGGATTGATGAGCAGGTTCGGGAGAGGCAGGTGAGGACAAAAGGCTGCGGAAGACTTTGGGATCTCCACACAGTATTTTCTTGAAAGAGGTTAGGTCCAAAGACAGCTCATTTGGTCGACAAAAGCACACGTTCCCAGGCAAGCTTGTGGTCACGTTGCTGTTCTTACTGTGTTAAGCATGGGAAAAAGATGGAGTAAAAATCAAATTAATTTGAGTAATATTAGATTGAAAGGGATTTCGTTCCCTGAGGGAATGTGCAGGGTCAGTACTCAAACAAATCCCCAGACTGACTGGGATGGTGCAGAGCAGTTTGACTTGTAAGTGGAAACGTGGCAGTCATCCAACAGGTGTTCAATTTTAAACTTTTTGGAAGTTTTTCGTCACTTTTCCAGTGGTTCCTGGCCCAAATAGAACTGTAACTGTACTGGCTCCCAGGATTTGCATCCAGGTTGTAAACTGACGACCACAGAGAGATGCTCTTGAATTTAATATGGGGAAAAACACAATCATGGAATGGTTTGTGTTGGAAGGTGCCTTAAAGCTCCTCCAGCTCCAACCCCTGCCACGGGCAGGGACCCCTTCCACTGGAGCAGCTTGCTCCAAGCCCCTGTGTCCAACCTGGCCTTGAACACTGCCAGGGATGGGGCAGCCACAGCTTCTCTGGGCACCCTGTGCCAGCGCCTCAGCACCCTCCCAGGGAAGAGCTTCTGCCTAAGAGCTCATCTCAGTCTCCCCTCTGGCAGGTTCAAGCCATTCCCCTTGGCCTGTCCCTACAGGCCCTTGTCCCAAGCCCCTCTCCAGGTTTCCTGTAGCCCTTTTAGGCACTGGAGCTGCTCTAGGATCTCCCCTTCACATGGCAGAAGGGGAGAATCCCCTCCCTCAACCTGCTGCTCATGCTCTGGGGAAGCAGCCCACCACACAGGGGGATCAGTAGACCAGGCCCTTGTGTTGTTCATTTCCCAACTAGTTTGGGAAAGTGAGAGGGAAACTGGGCTTTAAATAACTGATGGTTTTTTTTCCATTTCCTGTTGAATTGTAATGAAATGTTAGCAATGTGCTACCTACAAATGTATTTCACTGAAGAGAAAGGGAGGAGCAGCTGGGGTGGGACTCAGGGGGCTCCTTGGGATAGAGGTGGTTCCTGTTCTGTTCTCTGTGAGCTCCTCTGTGTTCCTGCAGCTGGAGAAGGAGTACGTCTGCCGTGTGGTGGGGGAGTTCCCAGAGCGCGAAGTGGTCTGTGAGGAGCCCATCCTGGTGGTGTCTTACAAAGTGGGAGTGTGTCGTGTGGACCCCAAAGGGAAATTCTGCAAAACCATCTTCCAAAGGCTCAGTTACAATGGGAAGAGCAGTGTGGTCAAGTGTCTGCCCCACACCGGCCGCACGCACCAGATCCGGGTCCATCTGCAGTTCTTGGGGCACCCTATAGTCAACGACCCCATCTACAACATGGAAGCCTGGGGCCCTGACAGGGGCAAGGGTGGTAAGATAGATAAAACAGATGAAGAGCTCCTCAAGGCACTCGTAGAGGAGCATCGTTCCAAACAGAGCCTGGATATCTTGGATATTATGGAGGAGGACTTGAACTCCAGTGCTGAAAGTAAAGACTGTGGTGATTCAAATGACTGCACAAAGCCTGTGCAGGCTGATCCCAGCAGTGAGAATTCCTGCCCTGCTGAGGATGCTCAGGATCCTGGGAGGGACACTCGGGATCCTGGGAGAAATGACACAGCAGGTTGTCCACTGAACTCTGATGCCAACTTGGAAACACTTGAAAGTAAAGAACTGAATTCGTGTGAAAATCAGGATGGGGAAGTGGGAGAAATGGGTTCAGGAGAGAAGGACCCTTTGTGTGTGGAGTGTAAGATGATAAGGCGGGACCCATCTCCCAAGGAGCTGGTGATGTATCTACATGCCCTGCGCTACAAGGGCATGGGGTTTGAGTACTGCTCCAGGATGCCCGAGTGGGCAGCAGAAGACTGGGAGGAATGAGTGAGGATGTGGGATCTCTATGGACGTTTCTGGCATGGAAAACATCTTGTAAAGACCTCAGATCTACTTTCCCAGCGTTGGTTGAGGTGAACAAGCTGCTTGTGGCTTGAGGCAGGGTGGGAAGGGCTACTGGGGCTGCAGAACTGTCCTCATGCTGGAGAGGATGAGCGGAAGATGGGGCTACAACACACTTCTGGGTTTCTGGTGCCTGTTGGTGAACCAGCAGTTCAGGGTACCACACACTGCTTGGCACAGGCAGCTTTGCCTTTCACCTCCACATAACCTGGGGCTGCTGCTGGTTATCCACACTGATATTAGTGCACGCCGTGAACATTAGCAGTGATGGTTCTTCCGGCCTCCTGTGTTCTTGTAGCTGACACCACGAGCTGCTGGGCTGTTGTTTGCTGTGCTGGATGTCATACACAACGCTACTCGTACTGTATTTTATTGTCAGACTGATTGTGAAACTCAAACCTTATCACTTGAGAACATCCTGAGGTAAAAGCAGAGCACTGTGAAGCTGATCCACCTGGTGCTCTTTGTCACCAAGGTGGATTTGGCTTTGGAATTGCTCTTTCTGTGCTCCTTTAGTTAATTACTCAAAGTTAACTCTAGAGATGGAACTCTTTATATTTGGCCTGGTTTTGGAGGTGCTAATCCCCAGATTTGTCCTTATAAGGAGACTGGTTAAGATGATTTTTGCCTTTCTGCTACCTCCCCTGTGACTTGTCTCCTGCTTTCTCAAACACATGTGGCTTCTCTTGAGAGCCTGTCCACCTCTGTCCTTCACTGCAAACATACTTGAGCAGCAATCCAAAGCAGGGCTCATTTATTTTAAGGTACTACAGGCAGGAGGTGGGGAATTTTTACTATCACTTCAATGTGACAGCTTTCAAGAAAAACAAAAGCTGGTTTATGAAGCAGAAGACTTTTTAATATACATTTTATATCAATATGTGTCCAAGATGATAAATATCACTGTAGTTATTACTTTCCTCAGTGTTTACATGGTTGCTTCTTGGCTTCTGGGGGGGGTTATGATGATAATTCTGCTGTCTCAGGTGCTTTTTAATCTTTTTCCCCTCTTTTCCATGTGTTACTGGGGTGACATCAGCTCCAGTGGGTGCTGCAGACAATCAGAACCTTTACTGTGTCATTTCAGGACTGTTTGCAGGCTGGTTTCTAGCCCCATTTCTCTGTATCCACCTCTCCACCCCTACCTGGGGCACAAGCATCTTGTTCTATGCTTCTGAAATGTTAAAAGAAACCTTTTGAAAGGTGAAAAAAGGAATCCAGAGGAACTGATGCTGGTCAGCAATATTGTGGGTATCAACTGGAACGTGGCCCAGTCTTGGATGAACTTTGAAGTCCCTAGGATCAGGACTTGAGTACCAAACCAGAATAAACCCCTGCATACCTCTTCCAATAGCTCAAAGACACCAAGTGATTTCTTTGTCTCCTGGACCATCCAGCTGATGTGTTGAGTATTCCCACCCAGGTTCACTCAGGCTTGAGCTTTGCTCTTCCGCATCCCACAGCAACTCTCTTGTCATTGTAAGTTAACCACAGCTACTGTTCTGTTCCTGCCATCGTGTGTTAAGGTCTAGTGCAGAGCTACAGGAGCTCATTAAGCAAAAGGATAAAAAGCCCCCTGTGTTTGAGAGATGACACCAAAAACTCATCCAGCTTTTTCATGCACTGGAATACATATTTCAGGTAACTGTAAATGAAACTTGGGCACCTTCAGTGCATAAATAAAGGTGTCTGCTGTTGTTACAGCTGTAGACAAAGGGGGGAAAGGTAGTAAATGGAGGGGCAGCAGCTTTAAATGAGGCTTTGAGGTGTCCCAGGTTACGTTGTCTGGGGGTTTTGAAGGTTCTCCCTGTCCCTAATAAATAAACACCCGCAAGGGATTTTCCTGACTTGTGCCAGCAGATGGAGCCGGGATGGCTGAAGGCCTAGAGCTGTGTTCCCTTGCTCTGGCTGTGCATAATGACTGCAGGAGCAGCTTTTAAGTACCACACCTCGACGGTAAAGAGACCCCGGGGCTTCAATCTGCAAAATGCTTGGACAGTGACAGTTTAAGGTTGATTTCCACAAGGAGCCTCCAGCCGCCTGCATCCACCTTATCTTACATCAGTTCAGAGCTGGTGTCCACCCTGCAAACGTGCACAAGAAGCGAGCAGTTGCTGGTTTGCTCATAGGGAAAGTGTGACCATTACGGACGACTTGTCGGAAATTCCCATCCAAGGGGTAACTTCCATGCCCTGGCTGTGGGGTGGGCATAAAGTTATCTGTATAAAGCATAGGGTTATCTGTACACAAAGCATAGGCCTCAAGCCCTTTCTCTAGTACAGTTTTAGTTTGGTCTTTTCATATTACAGCAAAGGCCCAGGAGGATGTGGCTCTCACCAGGAGCCAAAGCACTTATCCATACACATCAACCCTCCAGCAAACCCTGCTGGGAATTGTACTGAGCCTTACCCGCTGGTTGGGTAGGATTGACTTGAAATTGTGCCCTAAAAGATCACCAAGATGCCCATCTTCCACATCATAACACTTCCAGCTGTTCTAACTGGTCCGTTATGGGTGCTGTTCGTGAGGCTGTGGAGTCATGATCTGGCTATTCTCTGCATGGGATTTAGAATAATTTCCACAAGGATTTTGGAGTAATTAACATAATTATATAACATAAGCTTTATTAACATAAGTTTTATTACCTAAGTAATAAAAGCCTAACCTAAAGGGGCTACGGGAAACCTGGAGAGGGGCTTTGGACAAGGGCCTGTAGGGACAGGCCAAGGGGAATGGCTTTAACCTGCCCGAGGGGAGACTGAGATGAGATCCACCCCTAACCCATGGCACTGAGGCCTCGTCTCCACGGTGTGTGAGCACTTGCAGGGCCAGCGTACTCCAGCCCTGCCCTGGGCACCCTCTGGGGCAGGAATTGTTCCTCAGCTCCACCTAAACCTGCCCTGGTGCAGCTTGAGGCCGGTTCCTCTTGTCCCATCCCTTGTTCCTTGGGAGCAGAGCCCAGCCCCTCCTGGCTCCATCCTCCTGTCAGGCAGTTGCAGGGAGCGATCAGGTCCCTCAGCCCTTCCCCATCACACTTGGGCTCCAGGAGAGCACTTCTGAGATGGGGAAAGGAGCCCAGCCCGCAGGCACGGCCGAGCTCTGGCAGCTCCACCAGCACCTCAGGGGCTCAGACACCGGGGATATGATCCCTAAATCCCCCGGGACACTGCCCTGGCCCCACATGGGGCTTCCCCCTGAGGAGCGGGCCTGCCTGTAGCCCCTGCCCTCCCCTCAGCCTCTTCTCTGCACCAAGGAACGCGGCCCTTGGGAGGGCGGGAGCTCGCCGCGGGTGGCGGGCGATGAGCAGCGGGCTGGGCCTGGAAGGGGTCGGGGGGAAACCAAATAATGGAGGAAAAAATAATTGCCGTTCGACGAGGATGGGATTCGAACCCACGCGTGCAGAGCACAATGGATTAGCAGTCCATCGCCTTAACCACTCGGCCACCTCGTCACGACAGTATGTTCTCCCGCCCAACCTATAAGGAAATACACCCACCGCCTCTGGCATCTTCTCCCGCCCGCCGCTCCCTCGCCGAGATGGCGCCGGTGGCGCTGCCCCTCGCCCGCACAAAGCGGAGCGAAGCCGCCGCATAGGGATCGAGCAGCCCTACGCGGGCCGGCCGCTGTCGCACCGGCCCCCTCGCTGCCATTGCGGGGAGCGCTGCTGAGGAGAAGTGCTGCAATGACAGGCGGCGTGCTGGCTGCTGGGGGTCGCCATGTTGTGCGGAGCGCTTGGCGGCGCCATGCTGTACGGCAGGCGCCACTGTGTGTCGTCACGACGGCGATTTGGCGCCAGGCGCAGGCGCGGCGGTTGGGTTTGAACAGGGGAGCGGCGGCTGGAGCGGCTTAGGGCTGTGAGGGCCGCGGGGGCCGCGGCAGCAGCGCTAGGTAAGAGCGGCCGAGGACGGGGCCTGGCGGGGAGAGACTGGGCCCGGGCAGCTCCTGAGGCCGCGGTCGTTGTCTGACAGCGAGCGGCGACGAGAGAGCTCGCGGACTAAAAAGCGGGAGGAGCGGGTGGGTCCCGGTGTGTGTGGAGAGGGTCGGGCCGGGGCCTGAGGAGATTTCATTGAGGGAGCGGGAGGCGTGAGGAGAATCGCCGCGTAAACTGGCGGGTGAATGCAAGGCTGATCAGCGCAGAGGGATTCCCGTTTGGGAAAACAGCGCTGGAAGTGACAATGTGGTTTAAATGAGCGTTTTAGCGGTCGTTCGGGACGGCGCTGCCGCCCGTCAGGGCGGTAAAGCAAACGATACGTGAGGGAAACGGCTCGAGAGTGAAAAGGGATCGTAAAGAGGGAATAAACAGATTCTTACTCGCTCTTAAAGGGGGGAAGACCGAGGAGGGCTTGGATGGTGAACGAACTGAAAAAATCATGGAGTGATTCCTTGTGTGCGCAGTGTGGAGTTAATTGTCAAATAGAAGAATAAAAAGAGGTGCTTTTTCATCAACAGAGTAACAAAGCAGCTCAGCTCGCTGCCATATGCCCATATGCTGTAGGTCAAAGATATGTAAAGTTGTAAAGATGTTGGAGCGAGTGCAGAGGAGGCCATGGGGATGCTGTGAGGGCTGGAGCAGCTCTGCTCTGGAGCCAGGCTGAGAGAGCTGGGCTGGGGCAGCCTGGAGAAGAGAAGGCTCCTGAAGGGGAGACCTGAGAGCAGCTCCCAGGCACAGGGGGTTGCTGTAACTGTGAGCAGGAATGACTGCGTGATCTCTGGGGTCCTGCAGACCTGGAGCTCGTGACTGTGAAATGCAAAGGCTGAGCAGGTCTGTGCAGAGCTCTCTCTTTCCACTTGTCAAACTTCATTGGCAGTTTTACAGATCACTTAATCCCAGTCTGGTTTGGGTTGGAAGGGACCTTAAAGCTCCTCCAGCTCCAACCCCTGCCATGGGCAGGGACACCTTCCACTGGAGCAGCTTGCTCCAAGCCCCTGTGTCCAACCTGGCCTTGAACACTGCCAGGGATGGGGCAGCCACAGCTTCTCTGGGCACCCTGTGCCAGCGCCTCAGCACCCTCACAGGGAAGAGCTTCTGCCTAAGAGCTCATCTCAGTCTCCCCTCTGGCAGGTTCAAGCCATTCCCCTTGGCCTGTCCCTACAGGCCCTTGTCCAAAGCCCCTCTCCAGGTTTCCTGTAGACCATTTAGGCACTGGAGCTGCTCTAAGGTTGGATGAGGCCCTGGGTGGCATGGTTTAGTGTGAGGTGTCCCTGCCCATGGCAGGGGAGTTGGAACCGAATGATCTTAAGGTCCTTTCCAACCCTAACTATTCTATGATTCTAACCAGCCCAGCTCTCGCAGCCTGGCTCCAGAGGAGAAGGTGACCACGGTTTCTCTTACAATGTTGCTTGCTGACATTTAGCAAGGAGAGAATAAAGTTATGTGATAAACTCTGTCAGATTGCTCATAGCTCTCCTGTAAGTGTGCTTGGTGGAGTTCTTGATGAAGGGATGTACACAGATAAAGATCATTGCTAACATCTAGGAAATGACACAGATAATTTCATCTATTGGACTTGTAGTGTTGATTCTGTGATATATACAATCATAGAATAGTTAGAGTTGGAAAGGACCTTAAGATCATCCAGTTCCAACCTCCCTGCCATGGTCAGGAACACCTCACACTAAACCAGGCCAGCCAAGGCTCTGTCTAGCCTGGCCTTGAACACCGCCAAGGATGGAGCATTCGCAGCCTCCCTGGGCAACCCATTCCAGTGCCTCACCACCCTCTCAGTAAAGAATTTCTTCCTTAGATCCAATCTAAACTTCCCCTGTTTCAGTTTGAACCCGTTACCCCTTGTCCTGTCACTACAGTCCCTAATGAATAGTCCCTCCCCAGCATCCCTATAGCCCCCCTTCAGATACTTCAGATATGAGGTCTCCAAGCAGCCTTCTCTTCTCCAGGCTGAACAGCCCCAACTTTCTCAGCCTGTCTCTATACAGGAGGTGCTCCAGTCCCCTGATCATCCTCGTGGCCTCCTCTGGACTTGTTCCAACAGTTCCGTGTCCTTTTTATGTTGAGGACACCAGAACTGCACACAATACTTCAAGTGAGGTCTCATGAGAGCAGAGTTGAGGGGCAGGATCACCTCCTTCGACCTGCTGGTCACGGTCCTTTTGATGCAGCCCAGGATACGGTTGCTTTCTGGGCTGCGAGCGCACACTGCAGCCGGTTCATGTTCATTTTCTCTAATGTATTTTTGGTGGTGTTTGTCAGGTCCATGGGAGACTGAATTACAAGGAATATTAACCAAGGAGTATTCAAAGCCCTGAGTTAGCTGTGTTTTACAAGAAACATGAAGCAACAGAAAGTCTGTATCCTGTCAGTGTGGGTTAATTTACGTGATCCCCTTACACAACTTACTATAAGCTCTGTGGTTTGCTGTGCTAGTGGGAGTTATTTGCATTCACATAGAATATTTTTGGGGTGTGGGAAGGATTGACTGAAAAATTGTGTGTAAGGTTTGATCTCCAACAGTGGCTGGAATCTGGACTTTAAACAGAAGTACACCTCACAATAAAACTTGAACTGTGAGCACAGCTCTTTTACAGTGTGGTATACAAAAATAGAATGGATTTGAGGCTTATTCTACTCCAGTGCATTTCTGTGACTAGAGAAAGATGGAGAGAAAAATGACAGCATCAAAGGCTCGTACCTACTTGTGGGTTTATGCAGTTTTCTCAGAGGTTTGTTAATGTTTTTGGATTGCAGTACCATATCCTTCGGAAATGGAGAAGGCTTATGCAGACCCTAACTTGGAAATGTAAGTTGAAACCTTGGAAGAATTTTATTGTGGTGTAAATATTTTTGTTGAGAAGCAAAACTTTTCTTAATCCCTGTGTGCATTTCGGTATCTCTCAAATGAAATGTGGTTTCCATTGTGAAGAAAAGGAGCAGGGGTTTATTTGATAATGTGTAGGAAAGCACAGAGGGAACCTCATAGCAGCAGATTGTCAGGACACTGGCTGACCCTGGCGTTCATCTGCTGAGTTTTCCAAAGCTTGTTTTTGGTGACTACTGCTGGGATGAATGATCTATTCTAAACAAGCTTCTTTACTTAACTTTACACTTGTAAAAAGAATGGAGAGATCAATTTCTTAAATACTGTTCAAGAGATATATTTTGGTTCAGGATTATGCTGTAACACCTGTTTCCCTTTCTTCCTCTGCAGTGACAACACAGAGAACATCCGAGGGAAGCGGCTGTCCTCTGTGAGTAACTTAAGGCATTTCTCAAAAGAAAACCATATGAGTGACTGAAGGAAAGAAATGGAAGCTGCAAAGAGGAGCTGGTTTTCTCCTCACAGCTGAAATAAAACATCCCAAAAGCAAAGAGAGAGCCTACTAGGTCAACTAGGGCACTGGTGGCTCTCAGAAACTCTCCAGCCAAGTCATCAGTCCTTGTTGTTGGAGCTGATCTTCTCAACTATATTTTCTTTTAGATTTTAAAGGCTCCACGAAATCCTCTGGATGATCTGGGAAATGGGAATGAATTGACACAGGTAGGTCTGTTATGTCCTTTCTCGCTGATGCTCTTCACACCTTCACTTTGCTTTTCAACTTGTCGCTGGTTGAACCATGTCACTAGAATAATGCAGATGTACAAACTCTTGTAATAACTGCTTGGGAGGATAATGTTTGGAATACTAAATATTACAAGGAAACCATGGAGTTTTTGTTGCACTTCTATTTTACATCTAAATATTTCTTCCATCAAGAAAAGAGGAATAAACAGAGATCAACAGGTATAACTTGCTCCTGCTGTAGCCTGACTTGGATTCACCAATTACAAACTGGTATAGTCAGTAAGAAGGTTTTACATCTGAAAAATCATCAGCCTGCCAAATTATTCCAAATAAAAGCTAAAAAATGAATGCTTTCATCCAGAAATACATTGGGGATACATTTCATGTTTATAGTGTCTCTTTTAGAAACTGTAATTATAGGCCTATTCAGTTTGGATTTCTTTCTAAATGATATTTCTACCAGGGCATGTTCTATGGACTGAGGTTCCAGTTGCATCACACGTTTATATGCTTTATCTGCTGCTGGTTACAGAACTTGAAAAGTCATTTTTTAGCATGCAGGACTTTCAGTGAAAAAGCCTCCCATAATTTCTCTATACTGTGCAATATGAGCTGAAGTATTCATGCACAGCACATCGATTTCATACCTTGGTTGAGTATAAAGAGCAGCTCACAGTCTTCATCTCAGCCTTAATGCCTGTTAACAGTGATGGGAAGTTCTGCTAAGGAGCAACAGGAGACTGTCATTGACATCACTCAGAACTGCTTGTGGAGCTGGCATCATTTTAAAAGAAATAAAGCATTTTACAAGCTTTGTTCATGTGGATATGAGAGGTAGTGCCTGGGATGTCAGTACTTTGTGTCTTCTTAAACAAGTGTTCCACTGTGCTGAGACTGAGCTATTTAGTTAGAGAAGCCTATTGCAGACAACTGCGCAGGAGTGGTATGATGGACTAGCTTTCCAGCACGTGTAATATTGCATCTTACATCTCTTGCAACAATGCATGACTATGGCCGTGTAGTCAATGACACCGTTTAAACATTTCTGTAGGAAAATGGTGACATTCTTTCAGGAATCCTTCCATTTCTCCCATAAAGACAAACCATTACTGGTTTGGGGTTTTTTTTCAGTTCTTGTAATGGAAAACTAAAGGAAAAACCCCCACAATTCTCTTGCTCAGCAGCTGCTTCTGTTTTCCCATGTATGGCAGATGATATGCCAGATAAAAATCCTATGACTGGTGTTCTGTTTCTTGCATTTAGAACCAGGCATTTCTCGCAAAGAGATGTTTAGATGTTAATTCTTATTTGATGGGCGTCAGGAGGAGCTAGAGAACTATAAAGCAGTTTAAGAAGCTGTTCAAAGTAGTTAAAAAATGCTGGTATTATCTGTTGTTATGTGTGGGACTTAGATTGTTGGGGTTTGGGGGTGGTTTTATTCTGTTGTGTTTCATGAAAAGCTATGCTTATTGTGGCTTACGGAGTTAGACCTGTCTTATGGGCATCAAACTGTCATGTTCTTTATTGTCAGGATATCAACATAGAGAAACGTAGGAGGAACTCCCGCCGTGTCAGCTTTGCCAACACCATAAAGTAAGTCTGGGCTGAAGGATGCGGATCTGCATCCTTTATTGAAGCATAAACTGCAGGCTGTGTCTTGGCATCGCCTAGAACTGCCTGCACTGAGAATTCCCAAATGTATGCAAGCAGCAGACTGGTGACTGTTGTTACACTGAGTTGATTTTGAGACTTAAGAGAGGAGCCCTTATGATTTTCTCTTCCAGCTGGAAAAAAACAGTTCAATGAATTTAATATAATCAGGAATTTTTTTATCCCATTAAGTTTTTTAGTGATTTCAATCTTAATGGTGATAATGGCAACTTCTCACTAGAAAATACAGTTAAGTTCAATACATTTCTGGTTTTTGATATCACATTTCAGAACATACCATGTGGAAAAGCTTTAAGTTAAGGCTGGTTTGTTTTGGATTGGTTTAATTTGCTTTGAAACAGATGGGTTTGTATTTTCAAAAGCTGTTGCTGTTTTTGTTCTTAGCTGCAGAGTCTTCCAGCCAGATCTTAAGAATAACACGGCAGAGAGACAAAATACAGGTAAATCTCCTTTTTCTCTTCCTGACAGGATTCACAGGCTATTAGCAATAGGATTTTAGCTTGAATTGAAGAAGTCAGACCTGTCAGTCCCAGGAAAACAACAGTATGCTCAGCTGCTTGTCCTGGACTGGCTAAAAATCTGGTAGTTACTGGTTCTGTGGACCTTGTGGCTCAGAAAAAGACATTTTTTTTTCCAGACAAAATTCATTTCCATCAACACAAGACTGAGCAGAATGTTCTGTTCATTCTGTCAAAAGATTGCCTAGCAAGAGTCTGAAAGGCTAATGCATTTTTCAAGTACTTGGCTTCTCTGGGGTTTTGCCATGATAAGAAGGCACTTAAGAGTGAGAACTTCAGAACATTCTGTTCTGTGCAGTTTACTCTTGTCTCTGGATGTTTTATACAATCATGTAAGTTAGAAAAGACCTTTAAGATCATCAAGTGCCAGGTTGGACGGGGCTTGGAGCAAGCTGCTGTAGTGGAAGGTGTCCCTGCCTGTGGCAGGGGGTTGGAACTGGATGAGCTTTAAGGTCCATTCCAATGCAAACCATTCCATGATCTAAGTCCAGCCATGTTCATGCTTCTTGTTGTAATGTTATCATTTTGTTTTTTAGAGTGTGCAGGAGATACAGAGAATGATGTCTTGAATGGGTAAGTTAAAAAGAATAATTCCCATGACTATAGAGCTCTGTCCTGCAAATACATTTCTTCACATGATATGCAAAATATTACCTCCCAAAGAACTGCTTTGTGTGTGTTTGTAGATGGAAAACTGGTCGGTGCTATTGGTGAAAGAAGGGATGCAGGGTGGAAAAAGGATTCAGCTGTGTTGATCACTCACAAAAAGATGTTAATTTCTGAAAAATTGAACAATTATTGCTTGAAACTGTTTCCTTTGAAAGCTGATTGCTTGGGAATGTTTCCCAGGAAAGACCTACCTGTTTCCATACCTGCTAGACAGAGTCTTTGCTATTTCTTACCATGACTTTTTCCCTCAGAGGCAGATGTTAGTCTGGCCTCAAAGTTCTTATCTAGATAAAACACAATGATGGGATTTTAAAAATCAAGAGGTAAGTGAAGGAACAGATTTATCAGAGAATTTTATCGTCCTGTGATAGATCTGATTTAAACAGGTTGAGACAGTTCCTATGGGTGAAGAATTCTATGGGGGAATTTCTTATGCTTAAAATACATAGCAAGGAAACAACTTGTGTACAGCTGTAGTTAACTCATGTTTTTAATGGTATCAACCCAAGATAGTAACACATATGTGTGTGTGCGTATACATATATCTATATACACATAAATGTAAATCTATATAATATGTATAAATAAAAATAAACCCCAGTACTCTAGCTAAGGTTTCTTGGCCTTGAAAGAGCAGTCAATAGAGCAGTGGAGAGCAGACTGCATTATAAGTTAGGCAGAAAACCACACAAGCTGGACACTGTATCTGGCTTTTTGTTTTACAGCAAAATGATTCCAGGCTTTAGGAATGCAGCTTCAATTCCCCAAAGAGAAAAGGAATAACTAAAAGTGGAAGGTCTGAGTTAAAAGTAAAGAATTCATCTTTGCTCTTTTTTCACTTGTCACGGAGGAATTAAAATGCCACCTGCATGTTGACCAGTGGCTGAGATAAGAGAAACTCTGGGGAAAATAAGATCTCACAAGTGGTGTTGGTGTCTGCTGCCAGCCCTGTCTGAGCTGTGCAGCAGAATTCTGTGCTCATCAGTATGTTGCTGAAGGTTTCTGGTGGTAAATCCTGGGATCACAGAATGAGTGGGGTTGGAAGGGGCCGTAAAGAAAATCCTCTAACAAACTGTTTACCTCACCTACCTCCTTTTGCAGAAATGAAGAAACTGAGGCTGTTCCCTGTGAGATCACTGGTGAGTCTGGAGATAGATTTAATAACAAAATTACTGTCTTTAGTTAAAACTCTTCACTCTGAATGATTTCATCATCTCTAACTGAGGTGATGGTTGCATAAGCAGGCTTTGTCCCATGAAGGTGTTGCCAGCATTGTACTGTAGAAGTCTGGGTGGCTCTTCACACACTGCAAGGAGTACTGCAAATGTAACTTTTCAGGATATATTTGGGCTTAACTGTACTTACTTAGTGGTATTTGTAAAATGAGTGCCCAGCTCTTCAGCTCAGTGGATAAAATAATAAGAAAGTAGTAAGAAAACAACAAAGGAAGTATTCCGTTTTCTTTCAACAGGGATGAACACTTTGCTTCATGCCCCTATCCAGGCACTGGTGCAGCAGACTGAGGTATGTGAAGAGTTTTATTTGATTTTGGTGCTGAAAATATCAGTGTCCAAAATATATTCCAATAATTTGTATAGTAAAGATGTAACTCAAGTGCATGAGAAGCTGGGCAAGGTTTTTACCTGCAGTTAGAGGGGGGAAAGGTGGAAACCACAAGATCCATAAGACTGATCCCTGAGACTCTGTAATTGTTCCATGCTTACTAAGATCTGTCTAGATATGAAGTCATTGCCCAAGAGTAAAACTAAGACATATTCTTTCCAAAAAAGGCATTTAAATATGATATGCTCTAAGAATTAAGTTGTCCTTTCCTTGAATGTGTTCTTGCTTGTCAAGGAGGACCCAAACCAATTGTTCTTTCCCCCAAAAGATGTAAAGCTCAAGCTGTAACCTTAGTACTGCATCAATTGACTGTTGTTTCAAAGAGAATAAACCATTGTATCACTGGGTTTCAGTGTCAGTAACTAATTTCTTCATCCTGTGTGTTTCTGGTTGGGTTTTTTCCAGTGGTATGATGCAGACGATGCCACTCAAAGACAAAACAGGCACAACACCACCTTCATCTTTTCAGAGGAGAATGAAATGGATATGACAGCCAGTCACACCGCTGTCATCACACGTAACCTGAAGAACAACCAGGCTGACAACACTGAGAAAATAGATATCAAATCCTTTCTGGCGGGGCTAAGCTCTAACAGTGGGAAGGCAGAAGGGAGCCAAGAATTCCAGTTTTTCTCTGATCCTACAAGCCATTTGCGTCCACCTTCAGAACAGAAAGAAGATGCTGCTACTGTAAAAAAAATAGACTTCAACGAGTTTTTGATGAGCCTGAAGTCAAACAAGAAGACTCTCAGCCCTGTGGAGGGCCCTGAGAAAGAGAACGTTTTCTTTATCCCTTCTCAAGTCCCAGAAGCTGTGGCACCATCATCAGTGGAATTTGCATATTCCAATGAGCCACTGGACACCTGCAACGTGACCAAAGTCTTTAGAGAGGAAGATGATGGGATGGAAGTGACCAAATGCCAGGGGTCTTTTGTCAAAGCCATGTTTTCTTCTCAAGCTCCACCACAGCAATTACAGTGTGAGGATGTCACCAAGGCCTTTGCAGATGATGGGATGGATATGACAACCAGTCACACTGCAAAGGTGTCTTTTCCCTCCTCCAGTGTTGGGAATCAAAGTCTGAACTTCCAAAAGGATTTCCCATCCACAGAGTTGGACAATTCCACGTTAAAGAGACCATCTCATCAGCACTTAATTGTTCAGCAGGACACTCAGCTTTGTACAGACAGAAAACCACTTCAAGACAGGCAAGATCCCACCATGCTGCGAGCTGCTAAACAAGAGGCCAGAGCAGTGGCCACCATCCCAGGAACTATTTCTTCGGAGACTGTCTTCCGAGGTGATAAAACTATTGATGTGTCTAAATGTGAGGACATGGAAATAACTGGGAATTACACAGATGTCGTCTATAGTGACAGTACCAAAGAAATGAACAGTTCACATCTTAAAGCTTTTGAAAACCCAGTTAATGCAAACACTGTGCTGGCAGAACACAGCCATGTGGCACATGATGGTAGGGACATTGCAAAGAGCCTGACAGCTTCAGATCACGGAGCTCCTGCATTGTATAAAACCAGTGCACTTGAAGTGCCCTCAAGCTCGGATGAACCAATCGAGAAAGTGTCCCAGGATCATGGGAATGCTTCAGTGAATGCTGGCTTTGATTCCTGTACAAATCCAGCATCCTGTGGGGTTCCCAAGAGCAGACTCCAGCACAGGCTAGGGAACTCGCAGCTTGTTTCTCTGCCAGGTGAGAAGACAGTGATATTCTCAGGAGAAGACATGGACCTGACCAAGGCCTGTGTTGTCAAGAATGCTGACAGCGAATCTCCCACTGAAGTGTTCACCTCTGTCCCCTGCAAACCTCATTTTCTCGGTAACAGATCTACATGTCCCAGTTCAAATGAGCAGGAAGAAATGGAAATAACCAAGTGCCATGCTGTTGTCATTGATGATCATGGCAAGAAGATAACTGCAGAAGCAAAACAAATGCATTGTAAAATAATTCCAAGAAAGAACCAGAACACAAATGTCAGTGAAAGTGCAAATTATTCAGATATGGACAAGGAAAATTGTGAGGTGATCAGTACCAATGGGATTGTTAAAAGAAGCCAGGCTGGGAAATTGCATACTATGGATCTTGAGATGGTTGAGAAGCAGCTTGGAAAACCAAACTTTCAAGGAAGTGGTGCAAGTTCCTGTGCAAAGACTTTGTGTCCATTGCAAGAGCAAAAGAGAGAAGTCTCTGAGAACAGCGTCACCAAATCCTCTGCCTTTGTGTCTTTGGAAAGTCAAAAAGTTATGGCACAACCTTTGGGAAAAAGCCTTCTAAATGCTTCAGTTTCCAGCACAAATGACAGAACAGGCACATTTTCAGGGGAACAAAACAGAAACATGACCAAAACTCATCCTCCTGCCTTTGCTGCTGCTCCTCCTGAGAATGCAGTACAAGAACATGGGAATAATCATAACCACAGTAAAGTTATTTATATATATAAAGTGTTATCCCAGCCACTGCAGAACCAGACCTCCCAGTGCTCCACCAGTTCTGGTGTAGGGATCATGACTCAGACTGCAGCAGTAGAACGCGTGGCTTTGAAAACGAACACCAATAATCAAACTGTTACTCCTTTGGCTCCAAATGGTTCATTTATTCCCAGTAATGAGCCTGCTCCCTCTGGAATGAATGGGAATGAACAGCATGGAACAGCATTAGGACTAAATGCTAGTGGCCAAAGCTCAGGCAAGCAGGAGAAAGATTCTAGGAGAGATTTTGCAGTTGGTAAAACAGTTTCTTCTGAGGAGGCTTTTAAAAGCCCCCACGGAGCTGGTGGCCTGTGCTTGAGGGGAGCTGAGGAGCCAGTTGAGGCCACTGCCCTTGAACCACACGTGGGACATGCCCAAGTGCCTTTGTTCTTTGAGAAGTCAGTTGTGTTTCCCTCTGGTGAAAACATGGACTTGACAGGAAACATCACTGCTGCTTTATCAGCAAGAAAAGCGGTACCTGGATTCAGTGTTCAGGATGAAAACAAAATAATATCCTTACGTAAAGGGGTCACAATGACAGTGAATCCTCAGGAACAGCCTGTGTGTGATGTGCACTCCTTGGTAGCTGGCAAGAAAACATTAACCATGGGTGGTTTAAAACATCTGCCTCTTCCAGATGAGACCATATTCTCAGAAGATGCTGACATGGACATCACCAGGAGCCACACAGTGTCAGCAGACAACAAAGTAACTGTGCAGCTTAGAAGTTCCAATGATGACCCATCCTTAATTGCTGGAGATAAAACTTGTGTTTTTACCTACAATAATGATATGGAAATAAGCAGACTGAATACTGCTGCAATTGATAAACCTATGGAAAAGACTGGGTCTCTAGGAATACTTGACACAGCTAAAAAGACTGGAAGGAAAAGCTTGAAGGGAACAGCAGGGGAAAAGACTGTTTTGTTTTCACTGAATGATGACGATAATGACATGGAGATCACAGAGAGCCATACAGCTGCCATAGGCCATGAAATGGTCTTGCAGAATGAGGCAGGGCTTCAATCCCTCTCTTCAGCTCATCCCATTAAAACTGCTATGTTCACAAGCAGTCAGGCTGACACGGACACTATCAGGTCTTGCTCTGCTGATAAAATTGCTGTAAAAGTTGCATGTGATGATAAACCAAAGTGGGATAAGGTGGTTGGAGACCAGGTGCTTTCAAATGGTGAAGCTACTGTGTTTGCTCTGGATGATATGGATATCACTAGAACCCATCATGTAGCTTTGGGAGAAGATCACCTGCCAGGTAGGCAGCTCCATGGGGCTGTTCCTGTGACTCCCACAGCGATGTTCACAAGTAACCAGGCTGAGATGGAAATAACTGAGTCTCACCCTGTTGATCAAAGTGTTGCAAGAGGCTTTTGTGAGGACAGACTGAAAATGGCCCAACAGCTAGGACAGGAGGCTGTGGTAGGTTCCAAAACTGTCATTTTCACTTTGGTTGAGGACGTGGAGTTTACTAAAGCTCAGGCAGCAGTGATGCATGGTGAAGTGGTGCTGTGCAGAGAGTCCATCCCAGCCAGGTCTGCAGCTCCTGCTGATAAAACCGTTGTGTTCACCCACAACCAAGATGATATGGAAATAACTGCATCTCACACTGTTGCTGTTAATAACAATATCAGTGGATTGGACCAGGAGGCATCACAGAAGAGCACTCAGCAAGCAGACTTGCACTGTGGCTTGTCTTCTTGCAGAGATAAAACAGACTCCTCACATCCCGGAGACCTGAATGGTGAGTGTCATCCAAAATCTAAGGATAAGCCCAGCATTCCCTCTTCTGCCTCATCAGCCTCAGTGTTCCCTAACAAGAAAGGAGCTATCCCAGTCCCCAGTGGCACACCACCAAATCCTGTGTGTTCTGTCTCACCTCCAGAAGAGACCATGGATATGGGGGCACCACAGGATGTGGACCTTCCCATGGATAATTCTGTCCCTGTGAGCAGGGAGCAGGATCTCATTCCACCAGAAACCCTGAACTCAAAGGGAAAATCTTCCAAACTTCCAGATAAGGGTCCCACGGATTGTGTGGAGGGAACTGGTGATCTGGCATCCCATGTTTCACTTCCCAATCCAGCAATGGAGCATTCTCCAGATGCATGTAGTTCAAAGGGAAACCAAGGACTAGAAGAGGACTCATGTAGAGGTGAAGATTTAGCTACAGACTCGGGCTTGGCTGGAGCAAATCTTGTTACTGTTTCTGACAAGGAGTCAAAGGAAAACCAGGGGCTGTCAGCTGAAGGGGAGACACCACCAAAAGACTTTCACATCAACTCTGACCAAACAAAGCAACTTGTGGTCCATGACAGTCCAAGAGATCGAGCAGACCCCACTCGTGCCTCTGACTTCTCAGGTATCTTAAATATTTGTTCAAAACTGAGGAATATTAGAAGGAAATCTGCAGTTTTCCCTGTTTCTGAAACTGCTCTTTCTGGCCAGTTGCCCAGCTCCTCAGCTCAGCGAGAGGATACTTTGAGGGTAGGGAAAAATACTCTAAATGAACCAAGAAATACCAAAGAGAAGGAGGACACATGCCTTGAATCTGGAGCTGTTCCCACAGGTGCACATTTAGGCACGGCCTTAAAGGATCCATTCCAAGGCATAAATGTCCCTCTGGGTATCTTCCAGCCTAAGTTACCCAACAGAAGGAATCCTTCTGTTTCTAGTGGCCAAGACACAAATACAAAGTCCTCAGACAAAAGAGAAGCACCAGTTTCAGAAGGAACCGCTGGTGAAACTCCCAGTAACAAGAAGCCTGTGTGGCAGAACTTCAGCCCCTCTCAGTTTATAGCAGAAGAATTTCTTCCTGTCTGCCTAGAAGAAATGGATTCAAATGAATCTGGAAGCTCTGAGCTCGTGGAAAATAACTGCAATGGGATAAGCAAAACCCCAGTCTCTCACAATGAAAAGACTCAAACTGAAGAGACAAAACCTTGCAACACAAAAAGAGCTTTGGAACAAGATGAGGAGCATCCTCAAAGTCCAAAGAAGACCAAGAGGGATGAAAACTTGCGTGGTGAGGCCTCTCAACACCTGCAGGTGAGCTGAATCCCTCCTTGTAAGGGTACAGTGGGCACTAACAGGGCTTTTGTTACACCCCAAAGTTGAAACATCTGTTGGTAGGTTTCCTTTTTCTCTTAACCCCCCATTTGCTGTAATTTTGCAATGTCATCCCTGTATTATTTATAAGGGAGATACCAATTTTAAACCATTCTCCATAGCATCCTTCTGATCCTTTCTTGACTAAATACTCCTCATCCTCTGTCCTAAACTATTTACTATTTGTCACTTCGCTATAGTGATAGAGTAACACCTGAAGCAACTATTTAGCATCCAAAGATGGATGTTGAGTTTAAATCAGCTCTTTTAGATAGCACAAATAGGGATTCAGTCCAGAAAATATGTGCAAATATGGAACATTGATCTGAAACATTCATCTGACCTTACAAATAAGTTTGTCATCATCACTAGAAACTTTCTAGTTCCAAAAGCTGGAGGAGTGTTCTTGGACTGCAAAATGAAGAAAGGATTTGGCAGCTTTACTTCCTAAATGTCATTGTAGGAAATAACTTGTCTGGCCACGCACTGCTTTGCCATGCTGATTAGATATCAAATGTACCCGTGCTAAAAATGAAACAAGTATGAATGTCAGGAAACATCTACAGTGAACTCCTGATCAACTTCTATTTTGTATAACTCTTTATTTCTTTTGAACTTGGTGACATTAGGTGACTCTTGGTGCTGTGTCTCAAAGCCAAGCAGAAATTCCTGAGGGTGAAGATCCTCCAAATCTCTCAGCTAAAAGCCCTGACTGTACCCTCGCCAGCACCAGCAGCTCTCTGGATTCTGTTAAGGCTGACGCAGAACTAACAAGTAAGATTCCCTTTGTGGTACCAGTCCCAAACCTTTTGTTCTTCATGCTTCATCAAGGAAGAGCCCCACCAGTAGTACCTGTTTTAATCCCAGGTTGTATGGGGCTTAGAGCAAGCTGCTCTAGTGGAAGGTGTCCCTGCCTGTGGCAGGGGTTGGAACTGGATGAGCTTTAAGGTCCCTTCTAACCCAGACCAGTCTGGGATTCTATAATTCAATTTGGGATTGCCCATGGCACAACTGCCAGCCAGGTACCATGCCTTTATGGTCTGGCTGACAGTTCAGGCTGTTCAAGAAGAACCAAGATGGGAAGCAAAAGGAGCAGAATTTAGGTCCAGCTTTGATTTCAAAGGCTAGTTGGGCTGATGAGACTGTTCAGTTTCCTTAGCAAAGCCCCAGCTCAAACTGCTGGCCCAAAGGTAATTTTAAGCTGGTTCCATGCAGAATGAGTCTGCACCCCTTGGTGCTGTGCTGTTGGAAAAAGACTCCTCAGAGTGCGTTGGAGGGACAGGCTCTAAGCAGATTCACCCTCAGGTTTAATTACCTGACACCCAACAGTGAGGCAGAAATCTGTTGGTCATTTGATAAGGAATATTTCACCTCGGCTTTCAAAACCAATCTAATTTTGGCCACGTGCACCCTTATCCAGCAGAAGTTGGGCTCTTTCCTTTGAGTGAGAAATGAGCCCTGTGACCTGGAGTGCAGTGGTTTCACCTTGAGAGCTGCTGGCAGCTCAGATGCTCTTTGGTCTCTGGCTGCACAGGATTCCCTCTGTGAACAGGTTGGAGTCTCCTTCTCAGCCCTGGTACTCTTTAGTATATTACATTTGGCTTTCCTCTCACAGAAGGTGAACTGTTATTTCACTGCCACTGTGACACAGATTTTATGTTACATTAGATTCTTCATCCAGACGTCCTTATGTGTTCCAAGTAGTTGTTTCCTCAGGTACTTCATTCAGCACTGGAAACACACGCATAAAGGTCAAAACTCTACATTAATATTGCTTTTTTTCCCTAAAGTTAATGAGCCTAGGTTCATATTTCTGTAGGAACATTATTAACCCCAGCAATGTGCCCCCTCTCTTTGTTTCTTGATTAGTCCAGCGAAGCAGTCGGATGGAGTCTCAGCTTCTCAATGACAGCATCTGTGAGGATAACTTACGGGAGGTATGTAAATGGCCGAGTGATGCCAACTTCTTGTCCTAACAGGAAAAAACTTGTGTGTGTATGTGCAAATAAGTGTTCTTGCTTGGAAAATGTGCTCATCTGTAGGTTTTCCCCAATCTTTGCAGAAATTTCAGAGTGGTGTTATCACAGTTGGGGAGTTCTTTACACTGGTTCAAGTCCACGTTCCAATTCAGAAGCCCCGGCGGAGCCATATTCCAGCCAGTGTGAGTATCCATTGATATCCATCACATCATTGACCTTAAAGACACCTTATTTCATATAAGCTTTCTTAAGATTGGGCAGAGAAGAGATTCAGAGCAGCCCTGCAGAGAAGGACTTGGGGGTGTTGGTCGATGAGAAAATGACCATGAGCCGGCTGCAGTGTGCGCTCGCAGCCCAGAAAGCAACCGTATCCTGGGCTGCATCAAGAGGAGCGTGACCAGCAGGTCGAAGGAGGTGATCCTGCCCCTCTACTCTGCTCTCGGGAGACCTCACTTGGAGCATTGTGTGCAGTTCTGGGGTCCTCAACATAAAAAGGACATGGAACTGTTGGAACAAGTCCAGAGGAGGCCACGAGGATGATCAGGGGCTGGAGCACCTCCCGTATGGAGACAGGCTGAGAAAGTTGGGGCTGTTCAGCCTGGAGAAGAGAAGGCTGCGTGGAGACCTCAGAGCAGCCTTCCAGTATCTGAAGGGGGCCTACAAGGATGCTGGGGAGGGACTCTTCATCAGGGACTGTAGTGACAGGACAAGGGGTAACGGGTTCAAACTGAAACAGGGGAAGTTTAGATTGGATCTAAGGAAGAAATTCTTTACTGAGAGGGTGGTGAGGCACTGGAATGGGTTGCCCAGGGAGGTTGTGAATGCTCCATCCTTGGCGGTGTTCAAGGCTAGGTTGGATGAGGCCTTGGGTGATATGGTTTAGTGTGAGGTGTCCCTGCCCATGGCAGGGCGGTTGGAACTGGATGATCTTAAGGTCCTTTCCAACCCAAACCATTCTATGATTCTATGATTCTAAGATGAGTGTTTCAGATATGAGCATTTGTGCACATTTTGCAGCCAAGTCAATTTCCAATGGGATGCTGGGGCTGGTCTCTGGTGTCTGCCTGGATTTCACAAATGTAGTGTGAAATGGGTAATGTGGTGTGAATGGGCTCCTTAGTTTTCTTTATATAAAGAAAAAAGTTTCCTATTTCAGAAACAGAGGAAGTTTGTTAGAAAGTTTACAATGTTTAGCATTCACATACATAGGGATTTAGTTCAAATCCTTCCATTTCCTGCTGCTTCCTACAGTTTCTACTGGCACAGTGAAGGATGCACTGGGGCATGAAAAATGCACTGTAGCATGGAAAATGCACTGGGGCATTTTGACACTGATTTGGGAGTTTCTTTAATGCCAGAACTTTATTCTAGGCTGCTGAGAACTTTTCAACAGTGTGTTCAAAGTTAAACTTAAGTTCTATTGAGATTTGATCTTCTTTTTGCCAAGAGAGTGGTGTGACACCCCTTTTAATATGAATTGTTAATATGTCTTTATGGTAAGAAGTGTAAGAGTGAGGTAGTTACCATATATGCAGGAGTGTGGTCAAGATCATATTCTTCACCTGGACAGTAGTATATCTGTGAAAATTCATACTTGTGGAATTCATTCTAGGACTCAGACTAGTTGAACACTGGCTCCTGTATAACCAAGTCTTATGGCTGTAAGATGTCACATTGTCAGGGCAAATATGTCGGTAGAATATTCACATTAGAAATGGAGATGTCTTCTGGGAGCTAAGGACTAAAGCTGTGGGCCTTGTTTTGTTAGTCTGCAGAAAGCCAGAGCACACAACTGATTGGGGGGGGGCACACACAGCAGTGGGGTGTTCTGCCTTGCTTCATACAAGAGACTTCATCAGAGACTGTAGTGGTAGGGCAATGGGTGATGGGTTCAAACTGAAACAGGGGAAGTTCAGGTTGGAGAAAGGCAGAAGCTCTTCCCTGTGAGGGTGCTGAGGTGCTGGCACAGGGTGCCCAGAGAAGCTGTGGCTGCCCCATCCCTGGCAGTGTTCAAGGCCAGGTTGGACACAGGGGCTTGGAGCAAGCTGCTCTAGTGGAAGGTGTCCCTGCCTGTGGCAGGGGTTGGAACTGGAGGAGCTTTAAGGTCCCTTCCAACCCAAACCACTCTGGGATTCTATGCCAACTGAATAAAATGCCTGTGTGTCAGCTTAGGAAGTGCTGTAAAGTAAAAAGTGTCTGTTTTAAAGTTCTTTAAAACTGTCACAACAAAAGAATAAAAAATGATTTAAAAGAATCACAACTAGGTTAATATCATTTGTATTGACTAAGTTGCCTTTTTTTCCCTGTTGCACAAAAATAAAGATTCCAGGCCTTTTGCTGCTTTCTGTACATGAATTGGAAGTTACTGTTTCTGACAAATACACATCTTTTTTTCCTGTTTCTTCACACTTCTCCTCTGTTCCCCTCAGGGTGCAGTCAGTGCAGCTCCTACCCCACAAGACCTCATGTACAGCCAGTATGTGCATCGCCCCAAGCTGCGTATTTATGAAGAAGATTGCCAGGCCCTTTCTCAGCTGATAAAGGAGTAAGTGGGGTTTTAGTCCTAAAGTATATTAGTCATTTTATTTTTTCAGCTCTGCTTGCATGCAGAGTGGCCTGAAGAGAGTTAATGCATTATATACAGGAGAAATAAAGAATGCTACTTGACCTGCTTTGTGCTGGCAGCCAGTTTATTGCAGGTTTAGGGGGCATAGGGCTAATCCTGGGGAAGAGCTGTGGTTGTGGAGATACTGAAGGTTGTGTTTTTCCTCAAGTAATTGATCTTTCAATAATAGAGTGTTTCAGTGACATGTCAGAAGAGTTAAACTTGTAAAATTGTATCCAAATGATCAAACATAGAAAGCAGAATCATAACAGGTCACAGTCTGTTGTTAGTTCCAATATGCCAGTGTTTATCAGATTGAAATAGTGTTATTGCAATTTATTTCCTTATCTGAAGGACACTTCTGGTTCATTCTGCTTTTCACAATTTCTGTACAAAATCAAGTTTTTTATGATAGAATTTAAAATCAGTACTAAGGTTTTTGATTGCTCAGAACCTCTTTGGCACCACTTCCTCGTTCTTTGGCTCCCCACCTCCTGTTCAGACCTGCCCTCAACCAAAAGACTATAGGAAATGAACTTTGAGTTATGTGCCAGTTTATCCAGCATGGTCCCCATTCAATCAAGGCTTTTGAGGGTCTCTCCAAGCTGTGAAACCCAACTAAATGAAATCATTTACGTGTCCATGTTTTAATTAAACAGGGGAATTGATTGTGCAAATACCAATGTGCTGCTTTATGTGCTCAGTGGAGTTGTATCAAGACTTTATTTCAACTGTGGTTTTCCCCATATTTCAGGTTAAAACAATGTGCAAATGTCCAGGATCAGCTCCTGGTGAATGTGAATAAGACTTTGTGGGAAGTAATGAGAACCTGCTCTGATGAAGAGGTAATGCTGCATGAAGAGATAATGTTGTTTCTTCCATACTGAAGAAATAAGGTTAATTTTTATGTCCTCAAATAAACTGAGAACCAGAATGGTCACAGAATAACAGCAGGCAGGTAGGTGATACATGGCAAAATATTTTCTGAATGGAAAACTGCTATGAGGACTTCCAGTAGGTCAGAAGAATGCAAGGATATGTGCCCTTTAAAATATATTAAAGGGAATATGCTGGTATAAAACAATGAAACTTGGTAATTCAAGTAGATAATTCAGGTTAGTTGAGGGCAGAACAGAGAAGATAGAGTTTAGATGGGCCTAAGTGCCATTTTGGAAGGAAAGAGCGAACTGCTCTCACTGCAGAGACTCTGTTACTCCATTAGTGGAGCAGAATAATCTATTAATTGCTTATTTAGTTCAGAAAGACACCTGATGTTGCAGGATGTATAAGGAACAGAAAATATGTGTCATTACACAAAAGCAAACCACATTCAGGATTTGGAGTGCAACAGTGGTGTCTCATGCCAAAACAAAAGGTGAGGCCAGAGGGTGTGTAGAGGAGAATGGTAATGACTTTGCACAAGCACCCAAAGAAACCTCTTAAACAGCCAGGTGAGAGACATCCAGTGTATGTAATGAAGGTGCTCTGGCTCTTGGTACAAGCACCTCTTTAGTTCTTTGGCTTCCTCTTCCAGTAAAGATCTTGTTGGATCTTTGCAAAGTGCATCAGTTACTTTAGGAGGCAACTGTACTTGAATTAACAGGCAGTGTCCAGGCTTCAGTCTAATTTAATTTGCAAGTGTCATGTCATCCTGCTTCTGGAGAAACAGGATATTGGGAAGAGCAGAGAAGGGAAAGAGTCTAAAGGGTTGATGGAATAATCTTTTGTGGCACATTCCCATTCACTTTCTCTTCTATATCTCCCATTCATTGCAGCTGAAGAGCTTTGGAGCAGAAATGAAAAAAATGAAGTCCTACTTCATGAAGCAGAGCAAAATCTTGGGTCACAACCAGAAGGTGACTCTATACAGCAAATTGCTGCAGAGTGCACAGGTAATGTGTGTTCAGCTTTAAAGAATCATAGAATCATAGAATAGTTAGGGTTGGAAAGGACCTTAAGATCACCTAGTTCCAACCCCCCTGCCATGGGCAGGGACACCCCACCCTAAACCATGCCACCCAAGGCCTCATCCAACCAGGCCTTGAACACCACCAGGGATGGAGCATTCACAACCTCCCTGGGCAACCCATTCCAGTGCCTCACCACCCTCTCAGTAAAGAATTTCTTCCTTAGATCCAATCTAAACTTCCCCTGTTTCAGTTTGAACCCATTACCTCTTGTCCTGTCACTACAGTCCCTGATGAAGAGTCCCTCCCCAGCATCCTTGTAGGCCCCCTTCAGATACTGGAAGGCTGCTCTGAGGTCTCCACGCAGCCTTCTCTTCTCCAGGCTGAACAGCCCCAACTTTCTCAGCCTGTCTCCATACGGGAGGTGCTCCAGCCCCTGATCATCCTCGTGGCCTCCTCTGGACTTGTTCCAACAGTTCCATGTCCTTTTTATGTTGAGGACCCCAGAACTGCACACAATGCTCCAAGTGAGGTCTCCCGAGAGCAGAGCACAGGGGCAGGATCACCTCCTTCGACCTGCTGGTCACGCTCCTTTTGATGCAGCCCAGGATACGGTTGCTTTCTGGGCTGCGAGCGCACACTGCAGCCGGCTCATGGTCATTTTCTCATCGACCAACACCCCCAAGTCCTTCTCTGCAGGGCTGCTCTGAATCTCTTCTCTGCCCAACCTGTAGCCGTGCCTGGGATTGCTCCGATCCAGGTGTAGGACCTTGCACTTGGCATGGTTAAACTTCATCAGGTTGGCATCAGCCCACCTCACAAGCGTGTCAGGGTCCCTCTGGATGGCATCCCTTCCCTCCAGCGTATCAACCGAACCACACAGCTTGGTGTCATCGGCAAACTTGCTGAGGGCACACTCAATCCCACTGTCCATGTCACCAACAAAGATGTTGAACAAGACCGGTCCCAACACCCATCCCTGAGGGACACCACTCGTTACCAGTCTCCAGCCGGACATCGAGCCATTGACCACAACTCTTTGCATGTGGCCATCCAGCCAGTTCTTTATCCACTGAGTGGTCCACCCATCAAATTGATGTCTCTCCAATGTAGAGACAAGGATGTCGTGTGGGACAGTGTTGAACGCTTTGCACAAGTCCAGGGAGATGACGTCAACTGCTCTGCCTCCATCCATCAGTTCTGCAGCCCCATCATAGAAGGCCACCAAATTGGTCAGGCAGGATTTCCCCTTAGTGAAGCCATGCTGGCTGTCACCAACCACCTCCTTGTTTTTCACGTGCCTTAGCCTGCCTTCCAGGAGAATCTGCTCCAAGATTTTGCCAGGCACAGAGGTGAGACTGACTGGTCTGTAATTCCCCAGGTCATCCATTTTCTCCTGCTTGAAGATGGGGGTTATATTTCCCTTTTTCCAGTCGTCAGCAACTTCACCTGACTGCTATGATTTTTCAAATATGATGGTCAGTGGCTTAGCAACTTCATTCGCCAGCTCCTTCAGGACCCACGGATGGATGTCGTCGGTCCCATGGACTTGTGTACATTTAGGTTTTTAAGATGGTCTCGAACCAGATTCTCTCCTACAGTGGGCCTGGGGTCTTCATTCTCACAGTCCCTGCGTTCACCTTCCAAGACATGGGTGGTGCGGTCAGAGCCTTTGCCAGTGAAGACCGAGGCAAAGAAGTCATTAAGAACCTCAGCCTTCTCCAAATCCCGGGTAGCCAGTTCTCCCGATAGCTTCCGGAGGGGGCCTACTTTGTCCCTAGTCTGTCTTTTATTTGCTACGTACCTATAGAATCCCTTCCTGGTATCCTTCACATCCCTAGCCAAGTTCAATTCTAACTGGGCCTTAGCTTTCCTAACCTGGTCCCTAGCTTCCCAGACAACATCCCTGTATTCTTCCCAGGCTGCCTCTCCCTGCTTCCACCTTCTAGAAGCCTCTTTTTTCCTTTGAATGTTCCTAAGCAGCTCCTTATCCATCCAATGAGGTCTCCTGGCCCTCCTGCTGCACTTCCTTCTAGTTGGGATGCAACACTCCTGAGCTTGGAGCAGGTGATCCTTGAATAACAACCAACAGTCTTGGGCCCCCCTGCCCTCTAGGGCTGTATCCCATGGAACCTTACTCAGCAGGTTCCTGAAGAGGCCAAAGTCTGCTCTCTTGAAGTCCAGGGCAGTGAGCTTGCTGCACACTCTTCTCACTGTCCTGAGGATCTCAAATTCAACCATCTCGTGATTGCTGCATCCAAGGCTGCCCTGGAGCGTCACATTTCCAACCAGCCCTTCCCTGTTGGTGAGCACGAGGTCAAGCATGGCACCTCTCCTTGTTGGCTCCTCTATTACTTGCAGAAGGAAGTTACCTTCCCCACAATTGAGGAACCTCCTGGATTGCTTGTGCTGGGCCGTACCGCCACTCCAACAGATGTCAGGGTGGTTGAAGTCCCCCATGAGAACAAGGGCCTGCGAGCGTGAGGCTGTTCCTATCTGCCTATAGAGCACTTCATCCACAGATTCCTCTTGATCAGGCAGTCTGTAACAGATCCCCACAGTAATGTCCCCCATCGCTGTTCTCTCTTTAACCCTGACCCACAAACTCTCTGTCGACTGCTCACCCGTCCCCAGACAGAGTTCCATTCTCTCCAGCCTAACCCTAACATAAATAGCAACTCCCCCTCCCCTCCTGCCAGGCCTGTCTTTTCTAAAGAGCCTGTAACCTTCCATTCCAACACTCCAGTAGTAGGAGCCATCCCACCATGTTTCTGTGATGCCTACTGTATCATACTCCCGTAGTCATGCACACATCTCTAATTCCTCTTGTTTGTTCCCCATTCTATGGGTGTTTGTACAGAGGCATCTGAGCCGAGCTCCAAATGAAGCCGGCTCATTGGCTGGAGCGGCTGGAATATCTCTGCATCGCTCCGAGCATTTATTGCTCGGAACCTCTACCATATTTTTTCTGTCTTTGGCAAGTGTAGGAGCCAAATTATCATATGTAACTGCACTCTTGGGAAAGTTTCCTTATTAAACACACTTCCTTTTTATTTATGTGCAAATATGAAGCACAATGGGAGGGTGGCTTTTTTGCACTTAGACTATAGGAACCTTCTGCCCAAGGGTTTTGGCAATTAAAGTAACAGTGAAAAATGTGAGTGTTCAAGGAATTGGCACCAGAAATTAGCTGTGTATACTGTAGTCATGTCAGTATTAGTAACTAACAAGGCAAAGCAGAAGTAATGCATTGTGGTATTGGAAATTTGCATGTGTTAAAAGCTCTAGGAATGTATTTACTTCAATGTCTTATCCCTCAATAAGCAAAATCACGAGAAAAATGCAGTGTTAAGTATCTAGTGCTACCATGGCTACTGCCTTAGTGTTTGTTGGGCTTCCTCTTCCTTCTAACAACAGGATATATTAGCTTAATTAGTTTCTTAGCAAGCAAAGATCCACAAGGTGGTCCCAGAAGACAATTCAGCTTTTTAAATGTGATTGATTTGAGTACAATTATCCCATCTTAGGAACATCGTGGGAAGCTCCAGTCCAGAATAGAGCAGGTGGATGAATTGCTGAAGGAGGCAGAGAGCTGTCTTGTTGCTCTGGGGGCAGGTATGTGTTTCCAGTCCCTGCTCCATGTGCTGGGGTCTGGTTTTCTGCAGAGCTGCTCCTTCAGTGGTCACCTCTGTTCACACAAGCTGCAGTCAGTCCTTGGCACTGCTGCATATGGATGCTCTGAGTATTTTCACTTCTTTTCTTCCAACTGAGTTTTCTTCCAATGCCTTAAATGAAACTCAACAAATAAAATGGAATCTAAATATTGATCTGGCAGTTCCGATACTTCTTTCCCACAGATTCTGACTGGGATAAAGGGGAAGCAGACTGTGATGGCAGTGCTGAAATGGCAGAAGGGAAAAACCTACAGGAAAGTAATGGTACCAGCAGATGGCACTTTCTGGTTTGGTTTATAACTCTGAAGGAGGTGATACTCAATCCCCATGTGATATATTAACTCTGATATGGATGCAAACGCTACTATTTCCTTTGCTGCACTAGATGTAGCTCATTACATAGATGCTAAAGTATGAAAAGGACTGGTTTTCCCTGGAAAAACAGAGTTTAGAACTTGGTATAGTGTGACTTGAATAGTGTGTGCTGGCCATCACATTCAGCACTTCAACTGTTGAATAATTACTAACCTTTGTTGGCCACAAATCTATATCCAGCAGTGACAGCCATCAAGTTGAGACCTTTCATGTTGTTAAGGACAGTGACTGCACAGCAAGTGTTTGTGGCTCTTCTTTAAGAGTTTTTTTCCCCTTTCTCTTAGAACTGGAAAACCTCAAAGCCCAAGAAGAGCAACTTCAAAGGTAAGATGTCAAAGAGGAGCTAGAGACCTCAAATAACATGTGCACATTCAGGTTTTAGAGGGGTGGTGGTTTTTAACTGATGTGCTACTTCTCACGTGGTTGGTTTGTCTGTGCAGAGAACTGGAGACTGAGAATGAGCAAGTGGTGGCTGAGATGAACCAGTTAAAGAAGAAAGAAAAAAGCTGTCAGGAAATCCTGGAAAGATATGAGTAAGGAAAAGACCTTTGGGGTTTACTTTTATCAGGTAGTTCTGGGCCTCACATTCATATATAAATGGGTTTGGGTTTGCTTTTCCTTGTTATATGATTTGGGAATCTCTGGATGCCCATGTCCTTGCAGCAGTAAAGCCTCAGTGAACTTCCAGGTGTGCTGCACTGGCTTTCTAGTCACAACTCTACAATCATGCTCTATGTTTAGTCTTCCTATATCTACCTCTCCTCATCTTTCATAATGAGTGTTTATGTAAAATGGACAATGTTATGTTGTGTTCCTCACAGAGCCCTACATTCTGTTGGAAAGTGAAGATTTTGTTGGTATGTTGTTGGTATTAACAGATGCCAGAGGGGAGATTGAGATGAGCTCTTAGGCAGAAGCTCTTCCCTGTGAGGGTGCTGAGGCGCTGGCACAGGGTGCCCAGAGAAGCTGTGGCTGCCCCATCCCTGGCAGTGTTCAAGGCCAGGTTGAACACAGGGGCTTGGAGCAAGCTGCTCTAGTGGAAGGTGTCCCTGCCCGTGGCAGGAATTGGAACTGGACGAGCTTTAAGGTCCTTTCCAACACAAACCAGGCTGGGATTCTATGATATTAGGTGGTCAAAGCTGCAAGTGGGCTTAATACTCTGATCTTTGTCCTTCAGATAATTGTGCTGGCTGGTTGGTTGACACTCAGGGTGATGGTGTTTTCTTCCCTCTCTTTTTAGCTTCACTGAGTGGCAGATAACGGAGTGGAGCGAACAACATGCAGTCTTTAGTTTTCTTTATGATTCTATTGAACTCACAGTGGTGTTTGGAACCCCCGCAGGTAAGTCCCGACATTGCCAGGCTTCAGTCTTATGAATTTGGAAGGTTCAATACTTAACAACAGAAAGCTTAAGTTTCTGTATTTGAGAAGATCTGCTGAAAGGAAAGAAAACATACTACAGCATGACTAAGCTACAGTGTGAGCTAAGGGGAGTGGCTTTGAGTATGTTTATGAGTGCTTTCTATGAGAATTGAGAAAGCATGGAATGAACGGCTGTTTCTGAAGAGGAAGGGCTGTAACTCCACCAGAACTAAGCATGGAAATGACTGCTGTTTGGGTTTTATCCTTTCCTTCTCAGATGGTGATGTTTTTGGTGAAGATCCTTCCAGAAAGATAGTTAGCCTGAACTTTGAATCCTTCTTGGATGGTAAGATTCTGTTGAGTAGCTTGAATGTAGCTGCCTTGATAATCTGTGAATCTGTGGTGTATCTGCTCATGCATTACTGCATGGCTTTTAAAGATCTCTGCCAACGTGGCTTTCTTTTTCACAGAGGAAAAAGCACCACCTCCCTCATGTTTAGTCCAAAGACTCATCTTCCAGTTCATTGAAAGTCGGGGCTGCTGGCAGGAGAAGTGTCCCACACTGTACTACTTGCCCCAGGTAATGTTCCTGCAAAGAAATTTTCCAGTAAGACTGCAAAAACCATAACTCCTTCCTATCACAAAGAATAGGGCTGATACTGAGAACCAAAACCTCTTCATGAATGTTTAATCCATGCAAATCAAAATGCGGTTCATAAGATACGAGGTGAAGTACTTGTGAAGGCAAGAGGCCTAAAAGCTGTGGTTTGTTCCTTGTTTGCTGCAGTAATGCCTGCCTGTCTTGGTGACTTCTTAAAATCCTTTTCTCCTGCTAGTCGAAAAGCAAGAATTGAGCTGAATGCCATTCTGCTCCTTAAGAATGAATGGTTGGAATTGCCAAGCCAAATCCTGCATGTCTATGTATCCCTGTTGGCAAAGCTGAAGGGAGAAACTTAAGGCAAAGAATGTGAATTTGTTGTTATGCTTGTGCCATTTCACCTTCCCACCCAAACTGAGAGAACAGTTAAACTACTACTGGGGTATGCTTTCTAGGATAAACTATGTTTAAGTGTCACACAGACCACCAGCCTGAGTGCAATGTGATTGCTTTTCTGATTGTCCACTTAGGCCCTCCATGACATCTCTTTGGTGGTGAATCGTTGCAAGATCTTGGGAGAGGAAATAGAATATCTGGAGAGATGGGGTGGAAAGTTCAATCTTCTGAAGACAGAGATCAGTGACACAAAGTGAGTAACTTCAGATGCACCTCACCTTCAGAGAGTGTTTCTAGGTAATCAGAAACAAAACACTGAACTATTTTTGATGGGTTTTCTTGAAGTTGAGATTTTATGCAACTGGTTTTAAAAGCAATCTAATATATTTTAATACAATTACACTATAATATCCAAACGCATGGAAATGTAGATGATCTTGAATTCAGCCACTTCCTTACCATTGTGTAACCTCTCCTTCCTTGCCATTTCCCTGTTTGACTTGGCTCTGTCATGTAAATCTCTAGGCCAGAGTGTAGCAATGCAAAGGAACCAGAGACACGAGTTTACCTGTGCCTTAGTAGTTTGCTTCTTTTAATCTTCTGTTTGCTTCATCCGAGCAGAATCAATCATTGGAGGATGGCTGCACCTAAATTCAAGTTTATTTTCTTTAGTCTTCATTTTCCTGCACTGTTTCCCAATTCTGTGGCATGTCCTGGTGGAACAAGATAAATACTACTTCACCTCATCTATCTACTACTGGTGTATTTCCTTAAGTAAGAAGTGCCCCGTTAGCCATGCTCTGCATACCTAGATGCTGCCCCCATTGGTTATTTTAGTTCTGTGGTATCCTTTGCAAAAGCAGTGTTCTACATGCCACAAACCCCATTAAAGCTCTTAGTTAAGACAAAAAACAGGTACCAGCCTGTGCCCAGGGAGTTGCAAACTGTGGGAGATCTACCTGGGAAGAACCTTTGTTCTGCTTTTAGTTTATCCCAAAGCATCTGCTTCCTGGGCACTGTGTCCTTGGCCATGGTCTTACTCATATTCACAATAAACTTCAACTCTGGCCTTCCTGCGTGTTGTCACAGAGAGGACTGTGCTAGGCAGAAATCTGGGCTGATTTAAACGGGTTGGATTCATGAAACCATCTTACAATTATGGAATTGGAGGTAAAACAGCCCTACTGCAAACTGCAGGAAACTTTAGCTACCTGGGAATGGTTTATGTTAACTGGAAAGCATATTTGTTATTATTACTCCATATTCTCCCATCGTTTTTGAAAGGTTCTGTGAACGGTGTATTAGCCTTTTCTGTGAGCTTAGTTGTGTGCTAATGAGTGCTGATACTATTAGAGTGGAAAGGTTCTTTTAACCTTTTTTATGAAGTTACTGTTGGTCTGTTCTGGATCTCTTTAGAAGTTACTGAGCTTGTTGCATCAGTTACAACGTCTGTTTTCACTTCTGGAACCTAATTCAAAGGCAGTAGCAGCACACTTGGATATTTCATCTTGATCTTTGTGTTTCTTTTGCAGGGTGAAGCTTTTGTTCTCTGCTTCAAAAGTTTTTGCCAAGTTTGGGTTGACCCTGTCTCTATCTGCCACCTACCCCTCTGCTCCACTGCCTTTTACTGTCCAAAACCAAGTTGGGAATATTGGGTGAGTTGCACAGAAGGAACACACATGACTTCAGTGTCAAAGCTGGGGAAGGGGATTAAATGCTCCATGTCCTCTCAAACACGTGGTATTCTTATCTTTCCCAGGGAGGAGGAGATTTCTGCTGTTGTCTCCACGGTACCAGTTGGTTATCAGTATCTGCGGAGAATAGTCAGCTCCATTCACCAGAGTTTGCTCCAGAACCCCAGATGATTCCTTGGATGCACTGGCAGGACTGAGGAAGTCAGACTGGATATTCTTTGATTTCAGTGTTGGGAGTTCAAGCTGTCTCTCCCTAGAACAAGAGTGCTGTTAGCTTTAGCTACTCAGCTCTTAGCTACTCTTGTTGATATCCAGGGTGCTTGGCGTAGGGTACAAGTTATATCAAAGCAGAGGACTCTAAAGAGGAGAAAGGGATTTCTCATGTCTTGGATAAACCCAATCTGCTTTTTACCTTCTTTCAGTTACCAGTGGTCTTGGTCTCCTGATATAGTCCACCCTCGCATGGATGTTCACCTGACATAGGATGTTAATTTTGTTCTGGGTTGATTTACAAAGCACTTGTTTAAACCAATTATGAGTACTTTCTAAATTAACATGGCTGGAATTTCCATTATCATTCTTCACTCTGGTGTGGCCATTCAGCAGAGCCCATCACGTTTGACTTCTATTCATTCCCTGGATTCACTCTCAAAAGACAGCAACTACAGTCCTGCTTCTGATTAACAAATACATGTAATAACTGACCAGGTGGCCAAAGGCAGAAATAGTCTCGGCATGAAGACTAAAGACCCTTAGGCTTGACCAGGGACTTGGTGGTGCAACAGCCACTGGGGTCCATCCGCATCTTGGACACTTGTTCTGACGCTCTTTGTCCAGCACAGTCTCTGTGGGTTCCAGTATGTTGTCTGAGTTTGGAATGTGTTCGTTTTAGTGAGGAGATGGAGCTGTTTCAGTTCAGGTGGATCTAACACCATGTGCAGCCTCCAGTGCTGCTGTATATATTTTGTATATTGTGTAGGAATGGATCTGACCCCAAGGGAGTGTATCGTGCGGAAGTGCCTCCAGTTCTCAGCTGCCCCTTCTGGAGGCAGGAACAAAGCTTGGTGCCTGTAAAATATGTTCTCGTGTGTTTGTGTTTGTCTATTTTTGCCTTCTTTTACAGATTTTCCTTCCATTTGGAAGGTGGAAGTTCATTAAACATTTGAATTATTGCTCATCCTTGTGATTAGTGGCTGCTCTAAACCTGTGACTGAAAATTTGCCTATTCCTAGTGCAATAGTTTTGTTGGCTGTTTGGGAGGACTTAATATAACTTGGGTTTTATTTGATTTGGGTTTTGGGGGTTTGGTTTTGTTTCCATTGCCTTTCCTAGTGTTGGCTTATCTATGGTGTGGCTTTTGCAGAAGAATTTTCCTTTTTTAACTAGAAAAATAGTGCTTAATCTGTAAATAACTTGGGAATTATACCTGGACTTTTCCATTTCCTAAGGTCGTTGTAACCAGGACAGGGTGCTGCAGCAGCATGTCATGAGCACGGCTCATTTGGGCTTTTCTGTCTGGTTTAGTCTTCTTTCGGCATCTCCGCGAGCCGAAGGAACTGATAATGGTGAAGACAGGTGAGGTTTTATGGGAGTTTATTGACTCAATGGAGCAGGTGAAACAAAGCCAAACCAAGCCAGGTGTTTGCTGGAGAAAAAGGGGATCAGGCACAAAGGGAGCAGTCCCAGGCTTAGATTTAATTTACGTTTGCATTTGGCATTCTTATATAAAATCTCTGGGGGGATTAGGACTTAAAGATCACCACATCTGTCATCGACAGGGCCTGATTGTTAACAACTGTCTGTATTACTGTTAACAGATGCAACATATTTACAAAACCTCTATTATTTGGCAAGCCAAGTTATGGTGAGAATGGCCATAAGGAACATCACACCCAGGGAACAACTCTCCTCCTCTTCTCCCTGTACCAGCTGTTGCCCCCATCCCATCCTGCCTGCCCCGGTGCTGCTCCCAGGACCCGAATCCACGCAGTGATCCACAGCAGCAGCGTGTCCGCTCCCAACGCCGCTGGAAGGCTGCGGCCCCTTTAAGAGCCGCCGGGAGGGGAGGGGCTTTGCGTGTGCGCTCCGTCACGTGACGCTGTGGCGGGCTCCTCCGAACAGGCGGTGGCGGCGGCGGCTGCGACCGCAACGGCAGGAGCTGCGCCGAGCCCGGCCCCGCGGGTGAGAGCGACCGGGGCCGACTCCCGCTCACCTCCAGCCTCGGTCCCCCCCCTCCCTTCCGCCGCCCTTCCCGGCGGGGACGGGGGCGCCTAGGCCGGGCGGCCGAGGGGAGGCCTGGGCGGCCTGAGGAGCGCGGCGCGGGGTTCTGAGGGGAAATGGGAGCAAGTAACGGGGTGGGAGTGGCGGGAGGAGGAACAAGGGCCTGCAGACCGGGCAGGGGGGGCTGCGGGCGGCCCCGCGCCTGGCAGGTGCCGAGGGCCCGGTGCGGCTGCCCGCGGTGTTGGTCTCGGAGGGTATGGGGTGACCGGCAGCGGGATGGGCCCTGGACCCTGGCGCTGCTGCACTGCCAGCAGGCGGCGAGGCCTGGAGGGGGCTGCTGGGGGTCTGTTTGGACAAGAGGCTGCAGGGACAGGCCAAGGGGAATGGCTTTAACCTGCCAGAGGGGAGACTGAGATGAGCTCTTAGGCAGAAGCTCTTCCCTGTGAGGGTGCTGAGGCGCTGGCACAGGGTGCCCAGAGAAGCTGTGGCTGCCCCATCCCTGGCAGTGTTCAAGGCCAGGTTGGACACAGGGGCTTGGAGCAAGCTGCTCCAGTGGAAGGGGTCCCTGCCCGTGGCAGGGGTTGGAGCTGGAGGAGCTTTCAGGTCCCTTCCAACACAAACCAGGCTGGGATTCTGTGATCTTCAAACGTGGCCATGTCACATATTGCTAAAATGAGATACTGCTAATACCAAATTAATTCTGTTACATTCTCAGTCCTGTGGAGCTCTCCATTAAAGCTCTTATTCCTCAGCAGGTAACACAAGAGTTGATTGGAGGTTTTGGTAATAATGTTTAATATTACCTAAGAAAGCACACAAGAGATTCTCTCTTATACCATAACCTAAAAGATATGGGAGGGGGCAAAACCATCACCTACTGCTTTGGATGATCTGTTAACATGCTCTGGAGCACTTTGCACATGTATCTTGTTTGAACAGTGCGTGCTGCTTCACAAAGTGATGTGGTCTCTCCTAGTGGGGCTTGACTGAGAGCTCTGGGCCATGGCCATGCAGATGCCCTTGGAAGCGAATGCGGATACTTCAGCAGAAGAAGAGAGCTTTGGGCCCCAGCTCATCGCTCGGCTAGAGGTGGGTCAGAGTTGGCTCCAGAGTAAGTTCTCAAGGAATCTGTTAGTCTTTTTCCTTACACACCAATTGTATCTGAAATAGTGTGGCTAAATTCTTGTGTTCTGTCAGAAAAAACCCGAACCAAACCCCTCAGCATGTTAACAGCTATGCCTTATGTTACTTTGCTTTGCTGCATACCCTTTCCTGATGTGTCTTGGTCACTTCTGGCATCTATTAAACCAGAGAATAGAATCTTCTGCCCATTCTCTGCATTTACGTGGTCAATATCCAAACGTAACACTGGTAAAAGGTTCTTATTTTTTTGATTCTTTGCATATTGAGTGAGTAGGGAGGTAACCTTCAGAATCTGACTTGTAATAATAGGGTTTGATCCAGACCTGCTGGAGCCAATTAAAGGCATTTGGTGGAAGTCAGATTAAGGAGTCTGTGTCTCTGTGTGTCCTTTTTGTCTCCTCTCCCTTTCAGCAATGTGGTATAAATGCAAATGATGTGAAGAAATTGGAAGAAGCTGGATTTCACACAGTTGAGGCTGTTGCTTATGCCCCGAAGAAGGAGCTACTAAATATCAAAGGCATCAGTGAAGCCAAAGCTGACAAAATCTTGGTAAGGAATTATGGAAAAGCTTTAACCCAAGATAGTGAAGAAGTTTTATTTCTACTGGCTTAAAGCGGTGTAGTGATTTTGGAAGGTCACCATTAATGATACACTGAGAAGGGCAGTAAAGATGATGAGAGTTATGATGTGACTTTGAATGAGAAGAGACACAAAGACCAGCCTCGGGAAGTGAAGAGGGAGGAACTGTTGGAAACGTCTGTGAGAATCATGGAGGGTATGGAGAATGTACCTGAGATGACTGTTATTGCTAGTTCAGTATTCCTCATGGTAAGGCAGCTTATGATAAGCCTCAATCAAAGGAAGTACTTTTAAATGCAGGTTGTCATCACTTCCATCCCTGGCAGTGTTCAAGGCCAGGTTGGATGGGGCTTGGAGCAACCTGCTCTAGTGGAAGGTGTCCCTGCCTGTGGTAGGTGGTTGGAACTGGAAGAGATTTAAGGTCCCTTCCAACCCAAACCAGTCTGGGATTCTAAGTTATGGAACTGTCCCAGTACAGCTGCTGGTTTTGAGTGTGCTAATTGTGCAGCTTGGACAGGTATTCACCCTGAGACATGGTGTTTCCTTCTGGGACTGAGAGCGAAGCCAGAGTTATTGATCTTGTGTCTTCTAGTTCAGAAAGTGGAGTTCCTGCCACACTAGTTCTCATTTATCAGAATTTGACCCAGCACAGTGTTGAACTCCAGTTCTTTCCTTGCTGTGCATGTTCAGTCAGTATTTAGGAGCACAGTATTCCTAACTGGGCTGTACGCCAACCCTCTGTGTTTCAGGTTTCCTAGGGACAGAACTGAACTGAAAGTGTGGGGAGTGAGGAGGGAAGTGTCCCAGAAAATACACAGATGGATGTTAATGCTTTGTCTTTGAGCAGAATTTCAGTTCTGTTCAGAGGTACCAACTGGTAAATGGTCTGTGAAATACAACGTACACAGGAAACGATATAGGGGCTTCTCCACAAAACAGAACATTACAGTATTCATTACTAGAGGGGGGAAACAAATGGGGTGAACTCTGCTTTCACTGCTGGGTTTGGTTTCCTTCAGGCTGAAGCAGCTAAACTGGTCCCCATGGGTTTCACCACAGCAACAGAATTCCACCAGCGAAGGTCAGAGATCATCCAGATCACCACTGGCTCCAAAGAACTTGATAAACTTCTTCAAGGTAAGAACTTTAGTTCTCTCCACTGGTTAACCTCAGTTAGCTGTGAGGTTTTTTTCCTATGAATATGATCCTTGCACAAAAGCACATAAAACACAAGGTTTGGATTAAAAATCTCAAGTACCATTCTCTTCTATCACAAATTATTTTGTTTTAAAAGCTGCAGAAACAGTTTTTACACCTTTCAATCATGATACAATACCCAGAGTGGTTCATCTTGGATGTTTCTCATTTATTCTGGTCTATGACCTACTTCAAGAAAACAAAACCAGGGATCAGCTTCTCCCTGTTCCTGCTTGTACTCAAAAGTCAAACCAAGTTCCTTCAGCTTTTCAGCATCTTCAGAATTACACATACAAAAAGTTCTTACCTGCACATGAACAAACCTCAGGGTGAAATCCAGTTTTTCCAATTAGACTTCTGAATCTTTTAACCAAAGTAAGTGTTGAACTGAGTCTTTAAATGTAATACCTTATACATGGTCTTTGTTTGAAATATATGACCTGTAAAAAATTCTTCTTTTCCTCTCAGGAGGAATAGAAACAGGATCCATCACAGAGCTATTTGGGGAGTTTCGTACTGGGAAAACACAGCTGTGTCATACCCTAGCAGTAACCTGTCAAGTGAGTGCTCCACTTTATTCCAATTGAGTATTCAGAACACACAGCTTTTGGTTACATGCTATTTTGTGCACTTTTCTCACCTAGTACAAATGTGATGCATATAAAGAGCTGCAAAGAACATGTTTCCAGCACCCTTGGTTGTACCTGCAGCTTTCTGGGAGCTTTTGTTTTATGCTTATTGTGCTTCTAGGATTACTTCAGCAGCAGTTAAGTTTATGATGTTTTTAACCTGTGTTTTGCGTGGTCTGTAGCTGCTTTTTTCCCCCTCCTCAGTGTTCTGACAACAACTTTTAACACATCAGGCTCATAGCATGATTTTAGGTCTTAAATGCAGGGAGGCATTTGGTCTCTCATTTGATTCAGGTGCTCTAGGCTCAAACAGCAGATCAGTTCGGAGTAATGTTTTATATGTTCTTCATTTAAACAAGGAATAGTGCTTATTACTTTCTAGAGGTTGCTGTTTCATGAAGTATTAGAGACTTTGGGCTTAATTTGATCATTTATTTGACACTCTTATGCACCTAAACCTACCAGCTTCAAGTTTAGTGCCTGTCGTCTTATGCAGGTGTCGGAGATTGGAAACAGGAATCTTCCTCCTCACTTTTCCCAGATAAATGTGACTTCAATCACAATATCTTGGTGTGTTGCTTGTTGTGTGATACCAGTTGAGAGCATAAGGTAGTAACTGGCTTATTTGTTGACACGATTTGATGTTCTCCCATTTGCTTTTCCTTTAGCTTCCCATTGACCGGGGGGGTGGTGAAGGAAAAGCCATGTACATTGACACAGAGGGGACCTTCCGTCCTGAGCGGCTTCTTGCTGTGGCTGAAAGGTCTGTACCCACAGCTAGGTGTAAGCTCCTGTTAGTTGAAGGAATACATTTACTCATGGAATAACTTAGTTATTAAGGATCACTGTCCAAATCAGCCCATCTCCTCACATTCACAGTGCTGTTGGAGTAGAACTCCAACCCCTTTTCTGTGTTCCAGTTGTCTGCTCCGTGCAAGTTGGACCTCTTCACTACCTGTGCTTTATAAACAGAGGTTCTAGTTTTAGCCATGACAGCAGCTTAACACCACTGTCCCTTGGAATATGATGTCTTCACTTCTCATTAGTGTCTCTTTCAAATTCAGTTTTACTGTTAGTGAAACACATGCACAGATTTTCCTTAAATTTTGCCAATAGCGTTACCTTGAAGCAAAGATCCTTTTGTAACCAGGTTATTGCAACAGCAGCCGGAAAATTCTTGTTAGGGCATATGAAAGCATCCACTAAGCGGTTGAAAAGCTGCTCTTTCACCTCCAGCGTCTATCTCAGAATGGTTTGATGTGGTTTTTATACCAATTGGAAAGTAAAACTTAATTACCCAAATAATTCTGCTGCCTGCACAGAGGTTCTGGTTAGATTCAGAAGCCTGAAGTAGTGGCTGTCTACATGAGCATAAGAGCTACTTCTGCCCTTGTGATTCTTCAGACTGCTGCTGTGGGGCCTAATGTCTGATTTTCTACTTGACTGCTGTTCCTAGGCAGGAAAATAGTCTTTAACAACATTTTCTGATCATTCTCTTCTCTTTCCTCACCAAGTGGTGTGGTGTTTTTTGTGTCTGCTTTTATCTCTAAGACTCTTCCAGGAATGTGAGTTTTTATTCCAGTCCTTAGGTAAACCTGCTAGCGAACTCCTAGTCAAGAAGCTGCCACTTAAGCATTTTTATCTATCTTCTGGTTTCTGCAGGTATGGCTTGTCAGGCAGTGATGTCCTGGATAACGTGGCATATGCTCGAGGCTTTAACACAGACCACCAGACCCAGCTGCTCTACCAGGCGTCTGCTATGATGGCTGAATCACGGTAATGGTACCCAGTTAGATGGAGTGAGTTTTGTGCCAGCCCGTAATCATACTGTAAGGCCACCTGTAGATGAAGACCAAATGCAGGAGAAGTATAGATGACCTAATTGTGAAACATCAGAGTAATTTATTAATCTGAATGTTACAGATCAAGTCAGTGTTAACAATCATTCTGCTCACTGTCAGGCTGAGGAGCTTCCATCCACGTGGTAGCTGCAGCCTTACAGCGTGCTGGGCACTGACTCCAGCAGAGGCATTACTCAGGCCTGGAAATGTTGGTGACAACCTTGTCCTTGTCCCCTGCAGATATGCGCTGCTGATAGTGGACAGTGCCACTGCCCTGTACCGCACGGACTACTCGGGCCGTGGGGAGCTCTCAGCCAGGCAGATGCATCTCGCCCGCTTCCTGCGGATGCTGCTGCGCCTTGCGGATGAGGTAACCTGGAGATGGCTTCAGTCTCTGCAGGGGTGCTGATGGGTTTTCTTTCTCTTGTGAAGCTGAGCAGTGTTGTACAGATGGCTGTCATAGAACCACAGAATCAACCAGGTTGGAAAAGACCTCCAAGCTCATCCAGTCGAAGCGTTCCCAGCACTGCCAAGGCCACCCCTAACCCATGGCACTGAGGCCTCGCCTCCACGGTGTTTGAACACTTGCAGGGCCGGTGCCTGCAGCCCTGCCCTGGGCAGCCTGTTCCAATGCCTGAGCACCCTCTGGGGCAGGAATTGTTCCTCAGCTCCACCTAAAGCTCCCCTGGTGCAGCTTGAGGCCGGTTCCTCTTGTTCCATCCCTTGTTCCTTGGGAGCAGAGCCCAGCCCCTCCTGGCTCCATCCTCCTCTCAGGCAGTTGTAGGCAGCCATCAGGTCCCCCCTGAGCCTTCTCTTCTCCAGCCTGAACCCCCCAGGTCCCTCAGCCCTTCCCCATCACACTTGGGCTCCAGGCCCTGCATCAGCTCTGCTGCCCTTCTCTGGCCCCGCTCCAGCCCCTCAAGGTCTCTCTTGTAGTGAGGGGCTCAGAGCCAAGCACAGGATTCCAGGTGCACCCTCATGAGTGCCCAGCACAGGGGCATAATCCCTGCCCTGGCCCTGCTGCCACATTGGTGCTGATACAGGCCAGGATGCTGGGAGTTTCTTGGCTGCCTGGACACGAGCTGCTCCTGTTCAGCTCCATCAATCGCCACCCACAGCTCCTTTTCCATGAGCAGTTTTCAGCCACTGTGCTCCAAGCCTGGAGCATTGCAGGGGCCTAAGTACAGGACCCAGCAGTGCCCACTCAGGGTCTGCTTCCGCAGTAGAGTGGGTATGGACAGCAACAGGTAGGGGGTTTTGGGGGTTGATATTTGTCCTTTGTTTGGATTGTGGCAGATCAATTGATTTCATGTGTTGCTTCTCTCCCTGCAGTTCGGAGTGGCAGTTGTGATCACTAACCAAGTGGTAGCACAAGTAGATGGAGCTGCCATGTTTGCTGCAGATCCCAAAAAGCCTATTGGGGGGAATATCATTGCACACGCTTCCACCACCAGGTGAGAGAAGAGATGATCAGCTTCCATTCGCTTTATTTGGGAAGATTCTATGATCCTGCCTACATACCTTTACATCCTGGTTTCAGCATAGTGGCCAGCCCAGCTTGTTTCTTGACAGCTGAGTGCCATTGAGCCCTCATTAATCTGCAGAACCATGACCATTGTCAGAGGCTCTTACAGCTCTGCACTGTGCTCTATCCATGTACTAACACAGGGTTTTAATGGATTACCTAACGTAGACTGCACATCCTTACCTGCTTTGTCTCCTTCTCCCTCTCAGGCTGTATCTGCGGAAAGGCCGAGGTGAAACCAGGATATGTAAAATCTATGACTCCCCTTGTCTTCCCGAGGCTGAAGCAATGTTTGCTATTAATGCTGATGGAGTGGGAGATGCTAAAGACTGAAAGTCTCATTCCCTTCCCCCTGTTAACCCATGGCCAGGTGTCTTAAAAGGGTCCTTCCTTTGTGGCACCTTATGGATGCTTTCCCTGTGCTGCTGCTGGGTAAAGGCTGGCAAAGGGACCCATTTTATTTCAGCACTGAAGTCCACAGCAAATAGACTCTGAGGCACATCTGGAGGTGCTGCTTGGAGGAATTCTACCCTCTTGGCCTTTTGTCATGTGTTTATTAGGTGGTTTCCTGAGAACACACTCAGAGGACCACAGCCCTTGTATGTTCCTCATGGCTCTTGCTCCAGCTGGAGGCTCCCAGAGGAAATAGCACAGTAAAATCTGAGAGTATGTGGCCATAGTTCATAACTTGGTGAATTTGGAGTAGCAGTGGTGGGTTTGTCAAAGGAGAAAAGTGGTGACTTGCATACTTCGTGGATTACTTTCCCCATCAAATAAAGTAGGATGGTTTTCCACAACAAGAATGGGAGGCTCTTGATGGGATTGGTGATCACAATCCCTGCTTTCTGTTAATTTTGTTCAGGATGCTGCAAGGTGCTGGGTTTGGGAGCTGTTCATTTACGTTTCTATTGTGTATTTTTGTATTTCATTAATTCTCTGTGGAAATCTGCTTTTAATAAAAAGGACCATAAAACCACTGCCAAGATCACAGGTTCCTGGGGTCTGGCCTTGCGTTAGTTCAGACAGAGGTGGTTTTTATCTGCAGGTAGGAAAATGATGCCCAAATCTTTGAAGAGGCTCAGTCTGGATTTGTTTTGTTCTACCAGATGGGAACAAAATGCGTTTTCTTGTTCTTGAGCTGGGCTGCAAAGTGCAACAGTGCTGTAAGTGCCCTGAGTGAGCCCAAAGGAGGCCATGGACGTGCTGTGAGGGCTCTGGAGCCAGGCTGAGAGAGCTGGGCTGGTGCAGCCTGGAGAAGAGAAGGCTCCTTGAGGGGAGACCGGAGAGCAGCTCCAGTGCCTAAAGGGGCTGCAGGAAACCTGGAGAGGGGCTTGGGACAAGGGCCTGTAGGGACAGGCCAAGGGGAATGGCTTTAATCTGCCAGAGGGGAGACTGAGATGAGCTCTTAGGCAGAAGCTCTTCCCTGTGAGGGTGCTGAGGCCCCTTTAGGTGCTGGAAGCTGCTTGAAGGTCTCCCCAGACCCTTCTCTTAAGGGGTTTTGGGAATGTTATCCACCAAATTGCACAGCCCTCAGCTTCATGGCAATTATGGTGCAACTGAGGAGGCCGTTTAGTTCTAAACTACCACAGATTTTAAGGAATTGGGCCCCACGACCCCAGAGAAATCCTAGAGGAAAACCAGCCAGGCTGGCCCTTCATGTCCTGCAGCCCTCTGCAGGAGGGGGCTACACCAGCTTCAGCTGATGAGCTGTTGGCTGTAACAGGCTCACGCTGTCCCAGCCAGGCACACGAGGGCAGGCAGGCACATTTTGCTGGTGCATTTTATAGCTGAACCCCCTCCTCAGCAGTGCGCAGCATCTCCCCTCCCTGAGGACATCAAATTAAATGCCTTTCAGTTGAATCACAGGGGGACCTCGAATCAGGGCTCTCTTCCCCTCCAGCATCCCCTGGTCCTATTAAAACACAGATGGTATCAGAGCTGGTGACTCAGAGCAGATTTCCCAAGGTCTCCAGGGTGGGTGTGAGCATCCCTTTGCTCCAGGCTTTGGGTTTGAGCATCCCTGTGCATCCCAATGCCAGCGGCTGCTTTCCCAGCTTCCTTGTAGGTGCGTGTAAGTACTTCTTACGTGATTCCTGTCCTGAAGATTTGCAATAAGGAGAACATTGTGTCAGTCAATATAAGGCCAATGCAATGCAAAGATTCATACTGGGGAAGCAGAACACAGAGCTGAGCCTGAGGGTTGCAAATGGGGAGTAAATGATCATTGGAGGGCTAAAGGGAAAGTGAAAATTAGATCAGCAAGAGGTTGGTGAGGGGAGGGAGAGCCTCCAAAAGTGGTTAAAGCCACTTCTGGGTTCGGTTCACCTTGTTCTGAAGAAAATAATCCAGTTTAAGGGGAATCGAGGAGCAGCTGATGCAGCTGTAACGTAACCTGATGTAGCAAAATGTGATAACGTATCATAATATAATGAGAAGTGATAACATAAAAACGTGATAATGTAATTACATAATGTAATGTGATGATGTAACGTAACGGGGCGTGAAAACATCGGGTAATAATGTAACATACCAGAATAATAATGTAATTATGTAATTATGTAATGTAACATACCATAATGTAATGACTTAATGCAATGTAAGGTAACATAAAGTAATATAATAGAATAAAAGGTAACATAACAACATAACTTAAGGAAAGGTAATAACATAATAAGGTAACATAATGTAATAATGTAACGTAGTGTAATAACGTAATGTAATGAACCGATGTAATATGACAACATAATAACATAATGGAATGTAACAGAACAAAACATAAAGTACCATAACGTAAAGAAGTAACGTAACAACGTTATGTAATAACAGAACACAACGTAACTTAATAACAAAACGTAAAGTAGCGTACTGTACCGTAACGTCTTGTACTGATGCAGCGTAATGTAACATAACGTGTATAGCGTAACGTTTAACGTGCACAAGTTCATAGGATCTGACGACATCCATCCGTGGATCCTGAAGGAGCTGGCGAATGAAGTTGCTCAGCCACTGGCCATCCCATGGGAAAAATCATAGCGGTCAGGGGAAGTTGCTGACGACTGGAAAAAGGGAAATATAACCCCCATCTTCAAGCAGGGGAAAATGGATGACCTGGGGAATTACAGACCAGTCAGTCTCACCTCTGTGCCTGGCAAAATCTACTTTATTATTATAAAATAATATATATTATATATTAATTATTATATATTATATAATATATATATTAAATAACATTAGTGTGAGGTGTCCCTGCCCATGGCAGGGGGGTTGGAACTAGAAGATCTTAAGGTCCTTTCCAACCCAAACTATTCTATGATTCTAGCATAATGTAGCATAACGTAATATAATGTAATAAATACTTTGTTTTATTTATTACATTTATTTTGTAATGTAACACATTATAACATAATGCAATGTACTAAAGTAACGTAGTGTAATGTAACGTAACGTAGCGATGTGACATAACGCAACATAATGTAGTAGCATAACGTAGCAAAACATTAGGTTACATAATAACATAAAATCCTGCAATGTAAAATAATACTGTAACGTAATGCAATGAGATAATATTATATAATGTAATAATGTAATGTAACGAAACTGAACACTGCAATGTAATGAAGTACTAATGTAATGTAACGGAAAAACAAGCATAACTTGACATTACTTAACGTAACATAACGTAATAGCTAGCGAAACGTAGCGTAATGTAGTGTAACATAAACCAACATAACGGAAGAACGTAACATAAATTGATGTAATACCGTAACTTAACGTACTGTAATAACATAATGTAACGTAATGACATAACGCAATGTAACGTGATAACGTAATGTAGCGACAGGTTACGTAATAAAATCGTGTAATGTAACATAATACAACATACTAAGGTAACGTTATGTAATAACAGCATAATGTCACGTAAGGTAATGTAAGTAATGCAATCATGCAATGTAATAATGTAACAAAACATAATGTAGTTTAATAATACAATAACGTAATAATTTAACATAGTGTAACATAACGTAATAACATAGGTAAATAAATGCAACAAAGTGTAGCATAATAATATAATGAAATGTAGCATAATGTAACATACTGTACTATAGCATAAACCGATATAACATAATGTAATGTAACGCAGTAACATGATGTAACATAATGACGTAACACTATAATGTAATGTAATAAAGTAACATAATAATGTGATATAACACAAATCAACATAATGCAATCACGTAATGTAGTAACTTGAGGTAATGTAACGTAATAACGTAACATAATATAATGTAATAAAGTTATGTAACACAGCATAATGTAACATAATGTAATAATGCAACATAACGTAACCTAATAAACTAAAATCGTGTAACAATGTAAGGCAATAACACAACATAATAACTTAATAAAATATTATTAATAATTTAATTTAATTAAATTAATATTAACAATAATTATCATTAATATTACATTACATTATATTATCTAATAGTCACATAACGTAAAATAATAATGGAACATAAAGTAACATATCGTAATAAGCTAACATAGCTAATAACATCATAACGTAATGTAGCAAAACATCAGGTAATGTAATAATGTAAAATAGCATATCGTAACATAACGTAATGCAGTAATGCAATAACATAACGTTATACCATAATGTAAGGTAACACAATGACATAACGTAAAGTAACATGAGATAACATAATTACGTAACGTAGCAAAATGTTAGATAATGTAATAATGTGAAATTGTGCAACATAAAACTGCAATGTAACATAATAATGTACATAGCATAACATAATGTAATATAACAGTGTATTATGGGCTGCATCAAGAGGAGCGTGACCAGCAGGTCGAAGGAGGTGATCCTGCCCCTCTACTCTGCTCTCGTGAGACCTCCCTTGGAGCATTGTGTGCAGTTCTGGTGTCCTCAACATAAAAAGGACATGGAACTGTTGGAACAAGTCCAGAGGAGGCCACGAGGATGATCAGGGGACTGGAGCACCTCCTGTATGGAGACAGGCTGAGAAAGTTGGGGCTGTTGAGCCTGGAGAAGAGAAGGCTGCGTGGAGACCTCAGAGCAGCTTCCAGTATCTGAAAGGGGCCTACAAGGATGCTGGGGAGGGACTCTTCATCAGGGACTGTAGTGACAGGACAAGGGGTAACGGGTTCAAACTGAAACAGGGGAAGTTTAGATTGGATCTAAGGAAGAAATTCTTTACTGAGAGGGTGGTGAGGCACTGGAATGGGTTGCCCAGGGAGGTTGTGAATGCTCCATCCTTGGCGGTGTTCAAGGCCAGGTTGGATGAGGCCTTGGGTGGCATGGTTTAGTGTGGGGTGTCCCTGCCCATGGCAGGGGGGTTGGAACTGGATGATCTTAAGGTCCTTTCCAACCCAAACTATTCTATGATTCTATGAAAACCAAGGAAAGCTGAAGAAAAATTAAAGAAAATTAAAGAAAAGTCAAGAAAACTGAAGAAATATAAAGAAAATTAAGTAAAACTAAATAAAATTAAAGAAAATTGAAGAAAACTGAATAAAATTGAAGAACATTGAAGAAAATTAAACAAAAGTGAAGAAAATTAAAGGAAATTAAAGAAGGAAAGCTGAAGAAAAATTAAAGAAAATTAAGAGAACCTGAAGAAAACAGAAGAAAATTAAAGGAAATTAAGGAAGGCTGAAGAATATTAAAGAAAACTGAGGGAAATTAAAGAAAACTAAAGAATGATATAGAAAAATAAAAGAAAAATAAATAAAATTTAAGAAAACTGAAGGAAATTGAAGAAAAATTAAAGAAAATTAAACTGAAGAAAAATTAAAAAAAAAGAAAATTGGAGAAAACTGAAGAAAATTAAAAAAAAGAAAAGAAAAATAAAGGTAAAGAAAACTGAAGAAAATTAAAACTGAGGAAAGCAAAAAAAAGAAAAGAAAATTAAAGAAAAATTGAAGAAAATTATAGAAAAGTAATGAAAATTGAAGAAAATTCAAGAAAAAAGAGAAAAGGAGAGAGGAGAGGAGAGGAGGAGAGAGAGGAGAAGAAATGAGAGGAGAGGAAAGGAGATGGAGGAGAGGAAGAGAAAGGGGAGAGGGAGAGGAGATGGAGGAGAGGAGACTGGAGAGGAGGGGAGGCAAAGATGGAGACAGGAGGGGAGATGGAAGAGAGGAGGGCAAAGTTAAGAGTTGCTGTTTTAGTTACAAGTTGATGTGCCACGTTTCTATCTATATGCATGTTTTTCTATGTTTCTAGTTTCATATGTTTATGTTTATGTATTTATAGGCATAGGTTTATGTGCTCATTTTTGATGTTCCTATTTATATTCACATTACATTGGTTCCTATGTCTCTATTGACATGTCCATATTAACCCCCAGCTAAGGTGCAGGTGAGCATAGGCACGTGCCTGGAAGCTGGGTCAGCTGCAGTGGGTCCCATCACTGCCCTGCAGGGAAATGAGCCCCCTAACACTGGATCTGCTCTTCTACACAATGGTTGATCTGTCTGTCAGTCTATCTGTCTATCTATCTATCCATCTATCTGTTGTCTATCATCTATCTATCATCTAGCTACCTATCATCTATCTGTCTAATCATCTATTGATCTATCATTATCTATCATCTATCTATCCATCTATCATCTATCTATCCATCTACATCTAAATTAAAAATTATGTATCTTTTCTATACATATACTAAAATACATCTATATACATAAAATTACATAAATATGTAACAAAATTAAAGCTTTTCAAATGAGGCAGGAGCTGCCCTTCCTCCCTTAGACCCAAAACATGGAAAAGAAACCACCTTTTCTGGATATATGGTTTTCCCTTTCAAATAGCTTAATTATTAATAGCTGAACTAATTATTAATAGCTGAATTAATGATCACCGCTTACTTTCAATGGCTTTCAATGGTTTTCCCTGGGCAGGTTTTTCCCTTGGAGCTCCCTCAGCCCAGCAGGAAGTGTCATCGCTGGGAAATGAGGCTTGATGGGAACATCACGTGTGAAACCTCCTGTCTGGGGGGAACTGCTGGAGGGCAGGAGGGGCAAGGAGGGGGACCCCTCGTCTCTTCATACGAACAACCCCCTTTGTCACTTCTGGGGCACCCAGTTGAGCTGTTGCTGCTGCACAGGTGGGTGCTGCCCTGTAGCGCATCAAACCTGGATTGAGGCAGCTCATCCCTGCATCCCCGCCCGGCCGGTACTCACGGCCTCACCTCCGCACCCAGGTGATGCTCCAGGTGAGGTGATGCTCAGGACCAAGGGCTGGTGTGGCTCAGCCAGCACCAGAATCACAGAATCCCCCCCCCAGAACCTGAATTCCAGGGAAAAGCTGCAGTATGGGGCCAGGCTCTCACAAACCACGAGTGCTGAGGGAGCCCTCAGTGGGGAAAGGAGGGAGATGGAGCTTGGTGTGGAGATGGAACATGGAGCATCAACTGCTCCGTGGGCCCGCAAGGTTTGGGGAGGGCACAAGTCTATTTTGGGGGGGAATAAGTGATTCCAACAACTCCCCACCCCGCGATAAACTCTGGCTCCCAGTTACCTCTCTGCATTTCCATGGTGAAGCTTGGAGCCAGGCAGGGAGCCCAGCACATCCCCCCTTTTCCACACCCCTCATCTGAGAAGGTTTTAAGCTTGTTTGCTCCACACTTCCCCTTCAGTGTTACATTCACCGAGTAAAACCCTATCAGGTTAACACAGACGTGCAAGGGACTAAAGAAGGGATCAAGAAATGCTTTACTCTTGCAGCAGTTTCCTTTACACTTCACATACATTACACAGCATGACAAGACAGACACCGAGTGTGTGGTTAGCTGCCAACTGGGATTCAAGGGGATATCAAGGAAGCCTTGCTAAACACATAGGGAACTCTTTGAGCACAGGTTTTGCTTCCCCATCCGTGTCAGTCCACAGCAGTTTTCTGCTGCTGTTTGGTACCAGGAGCTGGCAGAGGCAATGTCATTGGCTTCACCTTCCTGCTGTCACCTCCTCAGTCAAGACCATCACAGGGAAGCATCGGTTTTGCCACAGACCATCTCTGTGCCTGTATCCAGTGAGTCATTGATAAATAAGCTCTTTTCAAACTACATTATCACATCCAAACCAAAGCAGCACAGATCAGAGGGACAGAAGTTCTCAACCTCATGTGAGTGGAGTAACACCACTGGGATCAAGTCCTGCAGTTTAAATGTGATTACTCTGCTCTGACAAAAGCTACGCACCTCTTGGAAATAAAGCTTGTGTTGTGAAGGAAATCTCTTTGGTCCCCAGTAGTAACTCCCTAGAGCACGCAGGGCTGGTCTGCCCCAGGGGAAAACCAGTAAGGTAGTTCAGGCATGGCTGGGAAGGACTGATGGGCTTGGGACACCACCATCAAGTTCTTCCCAGGAAGGAAGAAGGGGGCTGACAACTCAGTCGTTGGAAGTCATTACTGTCTGGGGTTTTTGGTTATGGTCTTTCTTCAGTCACAGTTTCAGTGCCCATTTGACTCCTCAGGCTGAGGGCAGTTAAAACATCCACGGCCCCCAGCACAGCATCACACTGGTAAAACCAAGCACAGAGCCTTGGACATCACCCAAAACATGAGCATAGGAAGGCCTGGACTCAGTTCTTTCAACTGATTCAATCACTCCACATTAGTAAGGAGGAGAGAAAAGAGGGAATGTGAAGGACAATTTGGCCAAAGCCTTCCTCAGGCACCAGCTGAGGCCTCAAGTGCAGGCTGTGGGGTAGAGCTGGTGATATAAAATCTATGTGTAGATATAAAGAGGTACAGATTTGTGTGTATTTTTATATCACAAGGTATCTCACATATATCTATGATATACATAACCACCAATGATTTTATATCACAGATTCTACCTATAAACACACACCACTTGTCAGGAATTTGATGTTTTGTAGGAGTTTTAAAATCCAACCTGGTCAGTGCTGTAAGAAAGAAACAAGACACAATTTGATCCCATTACATCCCATAACGAGCTCCTCGTGCTGAGGCTGCTGCGTGGCTCTTCCTGTAAACTCCAGTGGCTCGTCCATGAAGGGAATGTCGGGATCATGGAACCCCTCTGACTGGGATTTTCCTGTCTGTGCAGTACCAAGTGGAATGACTTTTCCACATTCACTCTTCCCAGGCTGAGCGCATCTCTTCAAGGTCTCTCTCACTCTCTGCATCCTGGAAATGCAAGAAGAGAACAGGTAAATACACAGCCCCACTGAAATGGTGGAAAAGAGCATTTCCCTTTTCTTCTCCAAGCCCACACAAGGTTTTAAGGACACCCCCAGCCTTACACTTTCCTCCTAATGCCTCTTTTTTCCTCTCTCACCTGCATTTCTCTGTCCGCACTCACATCTCTGAAGCTTACTTCAGCTTTCCAGGTACCAAAGAGGGTTTCTCTTAGGTTTCCTCACTGCCTCGCTCAGACTGGAACACTTTTGCTTTTCCTTCCCAGCACGATGGGAGTTGTTTGACTGATGAAGAGAACATTTGCAAAGACCTAACACAGCCACTTAAGCACTGGCTTCTTACTCGACTCCACTTGTAATGTTGGAGCAGAGGAGAGAATGAACTGTTCAGGACTCTCCTGCCTGTAGCTTTCTCCTGGTCCTTCCTGAAAATCTCAGTTTTTATGATTGAACACACCTCCAACACACATTTCTTGTGCTTTGGGGAAAAATCCTCCTTCTATTTCTCAGCCACAGCATTTTAACCCTGTCTAGAGGGATGTCCAAGCAACAAACGGGGAAGGAGTTCCTCATAGGGCAGAGCTGGGATATTTCCTTCTGTAAGAAGGGAATAAATTCCACTGCCCTGCTCCAGCCGCTTGAGGCCAAGCGCTCTGTGCAATAGCAGGCAGTGTCCTGCAGGGGGCAGCCCAGCCAAGCCAGCTCCCTCCCCAAGATCTCTCGCCCGACCTTGCATCGCCTGAATTTCAGCACAATACTTTTGCTATAGTGACCTAAAAAACCATCATGGCCTTAAAAACGGAGGTGCATGAAAATGCTGCATATTTTTTGGGTGGGAAGGAACCTTAAAGCTCATCCAGTCCCAATTCCCTCATCTCAGCCTCCCCTCTGGCAGGTTAAAGCCATTCCCCTTGTCCCTACAGGCCCTTGTCTAAAGCCCCTCTCCAGGTTTCTTGTAGGCCCTTTAAGGTATTGTAGCAGGTAATACCTGCTCCAGCCCTAGGACAACCACTCAGCTCCAGCATTCCCCTCTGAACTGAGCTGGCCAGGCAGAAGAGTGCCCAAAGGAATAAATCCTCCCCAGGAGCCAGGTACTGGGACGTGTACCACAGCAGTCAGCAGTTCTGGAGACGTTCCAGTGCTGAACGCATGCTGTGTGTTCAGATGTGTCCATAACCAAACCCTGTGAGTAACAGAGGGCTTGCACAGTGGGGGCTGGACTGCTAAACCCATATCAGACACACTCAACTACTTAGGATTCTTCATTACTTTGCTGAATCGCTTTAGGCACTCAGATCACAAGTCCCAAGAGAAGAAGAGAGACCACACTAAGGAAGAAAATACTTTAAAACCTGGGCTTGCACGCTGGAAACTGTTTTATTCCTGTAATCACTTTCTCCCTGCTCATCAGCAGGGGGGGGTTACTGAGCCCGCTACCTCTTTTGTATTAACTGGCAGCTCGGAAGCAAGGTTCATCCAGCGAACGGCTGCGGCTTTGTTCCCCAGGTCCCTGTAACACTGGGGAGAAAAGAAACGACCATGTGAGAAGAGTTCAACAGGAAAAACCAGGCAGCAAATGTAACCGAGCAGTTATGAACCCTGGCAATTGATAGAGTGGTTTCTACCTCTTACCTATCTGCAGTGTGTGGTTCCAGGCTTCTAACATGTCCTGCAGCATCCTTTGTTCACAAATCATTACAATCACAGCAGATTATGGAATAATAGAAAGCTTTTTTGCTTGGTTTGGTTGATTTGGGGGGGGGGGGGTTGTGTTGTTTTGGGAAAGGAGATTGCTTTTTGGTTGGAGATTTTAAGGTGTCCCTCTGATTTTCACCATTTCTGAAGCTCTATTTTCATTTCCACACAGCCTCTACTCCTCACACTGTTCCACCATAAGACCTCTATACTGAGAGCACATCATCTTAGAGAGCTCACATTCCCCAGGCTGTTAGACCTGAGGTCATTGCACTGTGCCACTGAATACTTACAGGTCTGACAGGTCTCACCATCACAGAATCCCAGACTGATTTGGGTTGGAAAAGACCTTAGAGCTCATCCAGTTCCAATCCCTGCTCACACACAGTGAGCTGCAATGTATCAAAGACAACATCCAGCTGGTGTAAAGGCCACTACATCTCTTGAGGGGTTTTCCTCCTCCATTACCTTTATCTTCCTTTAACAAGATGCTTATTGGGATATAAGTTCTGCACCAAGAGTCCAGTCATAATGTGCTCCAGACCAAGCAGATCCTACCACTCACACACTACCCTGGTAAAACTCCCATTCTTTGGGACATTGGGAATGTCACAGAGAATGACTGCAGCTACTTTTCCTACACCCACTCTGGCTAATATTTCTAAAGCTATTTGAGCTTTAAAGATTTCTAGACTCCAGCTGGAGGTTGGAGGAATTAAGCAGCAATTTTAACATTTCAAGAGTTCAAACCCAATTATTCCCTCAATGCAAACAAAGATCTTTGGAGCACCAGCTCCAGACACTTGTGGTGCATTTAATCATCACTCAAGACTCCCACTTGTATTGGTAAAATAGAGACACACTTTACCCTTTACTCTTCCCCAAGATTTCCTGCACACCCCATGGAAGTCCATGGTTCTGGTGGGATTAAACCTCCAGCCTGTGGCTTTCACGTTACCAGTGACACTTCATATAGAATTAGATGTGTTAAAACTCAAGCAGGATGCTCCTCTGGGCAAAACCCTCCCTGAATTCCAATGCCCCTGCACTAAATGATTTGGCCTATTATAATCTTAAAAAGTCTTGAGGCTGCATGCAGTAATTTACACATGCTTCGCACTTTACAATCAAAGACCATTGTTTAATACAAGTATTTCTCATTTTAGGAGCATATACGATATGACTGATCTAAAGAAAGCAACAAGTGACCGGTTACCTTGGAAATGTACATTCTTCCTGCCTTGGAATATCCTGGGCTCAGCTCCTCAACCTGCAAAGAAGAGAGGGGAGGGTGCAACAGGCAGAGAAAAGCAGACGTTAGGGTACGCAAAGGACACAGTGAATGCTTAGAGCAGTCTTAGTGCATCTCTTAAACCCAGATGACTAACCCTACTGTTGGAGCTTCCTAGCTCAGTGTCAGAACTCTTCAGGGACTTGACTGGCTGGGTCAGCAAAGCTTGTATGATTCTATGAATAAGAAGACAAACACCCCCCATCTGCCCCCCCGAGCCCCCATTCAGGGTAGGATTCCTACAAGGTAGGAAGTACTCCTAAGAATTTCTTCCTAGAAATAGAATTATAGCGGAGCATTCACCACTTCTCTGGGCACCCTGTGCCAGCGCCTCACCACTCTCACAGTAAAGAACTTCTTCCTTATATCTAACCTGAACTTCCCCTGTTTCAGTTTGAACCCATCACCCCTTGTCCTATTGCTATGAAGAGTCCCACTCCGACATCCCTGTAGGCCCCTTCAGATAGGCTGGAAGCTGCTCTGACGTCTCCACGCAGCTCCAGTTCTCCAAAATCCATAAGCAAGGAATGCCTGAAAGCCTAAAGCAGTTGTCTTCACAAGTTTGAGATGGAGAGGTTTGACCTAAGCAGCCTTTTAACAAAACATTCTGAGAGACACTGAAATGACAGAACGTATCTATGGAAGCATTCCCAGGGATGAGCTCAAACAGATCCTACAGACCCTGGAAGAGTACAGACCATATGCATTTCAAGCAGTGAATCACTGCACTCTGCAGCTTTTCAAAGGGAAACCAAAACCCTTAAAAACAATTATGAACCTTTTGGGTCTAGTTCTGACTGCCTCAAAATCACCTTCTTCTGTCTGGTTATTCTACAACAAAGTTTTGCTTTCACCAGCTTTTCCTCCACAGCTTTATAGAATCAGGGAATGGTTTGGGTTGAAGGGAGCTTAAAGCTCCTCCAGCTCCAACCCCTGCCACGGGCAGGGACACCTTCCACTGGAGCAGCTTGCTCCAAGCCCCTGTGTCCAACCTGGCCTTGAACACTGCCAGGGATGGGGCAGCCACAGCTTCTCTGGGCAACCTGGGAGTGATGGGTTTAAGCAGAACACATGCACCCCAGTTCCCCACTTGTGACTGCATTTGCCAGGGCAGGGGTCCCCTGGTTATCAGGTCTCCTTACCCGTAAGAAGTTCTGCAGTGCGTCCTGTACAGTGGCTGTTGGAGGAGCTTCAAACAGAGCAGAAGCTGTCTTCTTCTCAAGCCATCCCAGGTGTGAAACCTGCCAGAACAGGGGGATGAAACCATGAAACCCCCTGGAGACCCAGCAAAGACAGAAGTACAGAGAAGGAGTTACCCAGTTCCCTGGAGCTGGCTCATGCTCCTTTGAGAAAGCCAAAGATCCTGGTAGTGTTGGCAGATTCTGGATGAGCCTCCGAGTCCAACCACAGGATTAAACCTGATTTGATTTCCTTGTCCTGAGTCAGCTTTTGCAGTTCCATACATCAGCTGCCACATGCATACCGGTCAACATTAGATTTGTCTCTACAGTTGATTTACTGCAGACATGAAACAGCACGGGTGGTCCAAACCTACAACTGCACCAGTCCCTGGCAGCTCCCCCCATGCTGGACTTGCAGACTCCTTGATTACAGATAAGAAAACAACTTAGATGGGAAGCTGAGAGATCCTGAATGACAGTGTCCTGGCAACACCACTTCCAAGAGTGCTGCTATAAAAGCATTGCAGTGCTACATGTACAAGAACATGAGCTTTTATACCTTAAGAGGTTTCTGAATGCAGTGTGTAAATAGTGCTCATCAGTGGAGTGTTTTTCTTGGTACTGTCTCAGGACTGAAGAGTTTCTAAGCTCCCACACAAGTGCAACTTCCAAACTACTTCTTCAAGCAACTACAGCAGTTCCACACTTTACTTTCTGATACAGCATCTGAGCTCAGCAGCCAAGAGTGTCCTCAGTCCTTATGGATGCTGGTTTGAATCCACCTCTCTCATTCACACAAGGAATTCAATTCCAAGGAGGAAGGAAACAGCAGTAAGTAGTATAGAACTACTTTACCTGGTAACACCACCTCCCGAGAAGATAGTAAGACTGTGGGTCCTCTGGTTTCAGTTCAATTGCTTTATCAATGTGTTCCTATGGAAAATCACCACCAACACACATTACATTTTTACTATAATCAAATACAATATCCACAAGAGCAAACAAAAAACCATGGAAAAGTGGAAAAGAAGAAGTGGGGGTTGGAACTGGATGATCTTAAGGTCTTTTCCAACCCAAAGCATTCTGTGATTCTAAGTCCACAATTCAAGTGTCAGTGATCAATAACATCACAGCTACAAAGAGATCCCAAGTTTTCTTAAAATGGGTTCAGTGAACACAGAAACCCAGCATTTTACCAGCCTCAAAGACAAGAACTCCTACACACAACAGGATGAAGCTGCCCTTCATTTTATTCTACCACCTTTTCAGAGCTCTGACATAACCAACTTACCGGTCATATCAATCACTGAGGAGGTAATAATTACACGTGGCCTGTTCTGCAGTAACTGTTCCATCCTCTCACCCTGTAACATCCCTGCTCCGGTTGAAAGACAAATGAAGGAATCTGAGGCAGATTAAACCCTCTCTGAAAAAATAACTTCTTTGCATATATGGGAGGGTGCAAGCGCGCTCACAGGCAGTTACTGCAGAAGAGCTGGTGCTGTACTTCATTACCACATGGTAATTTCCTATTTCAAGCTCCCTGCCTCATCATACAGGTACATTCTGTTTGCAAGGCTTTTATTCTTCCTTTTTCCGAGGTTCTAGTGTGGGAGAGTGCAGAGGCAGAGCAGCCACCTCATCACACAGGGCTGGAATCACCTTCTTCAGCCCAAATCCTCCACTCACAGAATCTCTTTGAGACCCATCTCTTCCCTAATAAGAGCTGGAGCCAATTTTCCTACCTTTCTATTACAGAAGTGAGTATTGTTCAACACTTACACAACACCCAGCAGGTCCCTTCTACTCACCTTAAACACATATCCAGTTTGAATGCGCTTCTGGATACTCTCATGTTCTGACAGCTGCCCACAGAGGATAGCATACCTACACAGGGGGAGACATTGCAGCAAACCAGTTTTAAATGTACATTCACATCCTGTTGATATCTTCAGAAGGAAGGTATCTATGGGCATTAAAGCTGCACTGGGGAAAACAAGGAATACTCTACACCTTTTTCAGGGAAGGGTCTATGCATAAGTATTCAGTGCTAAGAAGGTATTAGCTTGAAGGATGCCAGCAAGTCAACAGGAGTGGTTTGGTGTGACACAAACTCATTGCTCTCTGGCTGAGGAGCCTTTCTTCTACCTATGACAGGAGCTTCTACACCTTAAAGTTCTTCACTCAGCAATGAAACTGTGTCAGAACACAAAGCAATGACGAGTAAGGGCTACAGCAGAGACAGCCAGGACTATGGAAAGCTCTATGCTAACTATGGCACACAGCCACTTTGCATACGCAACACCCCATCTACAGCACAGCAGTTGTCTACCTAGAGGGAAAATACCATGGAAACCTACCCACATCCTGCAGCCTGACATGGCCACCAAGCTTGGGAAACAAAAGAACACATTTTCAGCATTGCAAGTGCAAGGCCATTTAGTTTTGCGTAGCAAAAGATCCTAAATTGCAACCCTGAGAAGCCCAGTCTCCACCAAATCAGTTCTTTGATGAGCTGTGAAAATTAAGGAAGGTTCATTATCAGTGGATTTGCACCCCCCCATCTCATCCTCTTGTCCCACAGCAGCTCCAACCCCCTCCCTCCCTGCACTTCTCCTCAGGAAAAAACAAATCATAGGGAGGTGGCAAGGGCACCGTTGCTAAAGAGAACACAGGATCCCAAGTTGTGGCTGTGTGGATTCAGTCTTTGGCCTCTGCCATCCCACTCAGGTGAGACCTGTGGGAATGGAGGCAGCTCCTCGCTTTGCTCAGAGCCTGGCATGGGTGGAATGAGTGGACAAATGAATAACACAAGTCTTGTCCTTACAAAATAAAACTGAAAAGAAAGATGCAAAGAGACCTCCCTGGAGGTTTTGTTTACTACATCCACATCCCAACGCTGCTGGGTCCTCTTGTCTCCTGTCACCACACTGTATCCCAAAGCATCCCTGCTGATGGTTAAGGGATGTCCATGCAGGAATTTGCCAGAAGACTTTCGAATCTTCAGTGTCATGAGAAACCCCACAGATGGATTCACACCTCATGGCTCTGTCTGAACTAAACGTTCAATGTGTAAGTTACTATACAAAGAAGCGCATCTCCTAAATACCGTCAAATTTGTTGTTGAACCTCATTCCTTTAACATGTTATTTTTTGTGTGAAAAAGCACTGGTTCAGCTTTAAAATTCCTATTTTCCATGACAATGGCAAATATTACCAGATCAATGTGTTAACTGGGTAAAATCCTTTCCCTCAGTTGAAGAAGTCCAGAGCTGCTCTGTTACAACCTGTTGCTTGCAGAGGATGAAGTAAGTGTTTTTATGAGCTGCTCCAGTTCTGTTTCACAACTGGCATCAGCCTGTGCTAAACATCCCTCACCACATGACTGGGGCTTAGAAATAGAAGCCAATAAAAGGCCTGTTTCCTAAGATCACAAGATACAATATTCCTGTACAATAAGTCATGTAGCCCCCTTTAATGTATAGAATCCCAGAGCGGTTTGGGTTGGAAGGGACCTCAAAGCTCCTCCAGTTCCAACCCTGCCACGGGCAGGGACCCCTTCCACTGGAGCAGCTTGCTCCAAGCCCCTGTGTCCAACCTGGCCTTGAACACTGCCAGGGATGGGGCAGCCACAGCTTCTCTGGGCACCCTGTGCCAGGTCTGTGACTCTGTGATTGATTCAGATCCTGACTTCCTGTCCTCACTCAGCAGCACCAATGTGGTTTTCTGCCTTCATCCCTTCTGCTTGTTTAGCTTGGCTTATTTGAGCTATTTATTCTAATCCATTTGGGAAATGCCTTGGGATGAGCGTCACAGGAGGCTCTGGAGTTGCGGGACTGACAAGCAATAACAGATTAACAGCAATGAGTTAGGGAAGAGGATTTTCATCTGTAAACACCACGTAACCTCTGGAGCATTGTTCAGATCAATGTCTCAGCAGTTACCAAAACCTTTTATTATGACTTCACTTCACTAATTTTTAACCAGAACCACTCATTACACTGCAGACACTGGTCAAACTGCAAGTTCCCATTGGAATCTCAGCCCAGCAAGGATTTCCCCATTTACCAGTAAATCAGCTCACGGAAGCAGACCCTACCAGATGAGAGACCGTCTGTTCTTCCACCTTAAACCCCCGAGCTCAGAACACGCCGCTTTGAAGACACCTGATTTCTGATGGTGCCCTTTGGCTGCCTCCATCACAGCAGGACATGTACATGGAATCCAGCCCTGGCACCTCCAGCTCCTCGGCCAGCGTGGTTTGCCAACCCAAACACATCTCTTATCTCTCTTAACTGTGTCAAAAGGCTTGCTAGCTGAGCGTGCTGCTGCTCCTTCCTGCATGGGACAACCAGTAAACTCAAAAGAAGGGGAAGAAAGGGAGGAGTGAAAAGAAATGGGGAGAAGCAGCTATTTTGCTGGACACACAGGTCTACTTGAAGTAATACAGCAACTGGGAACAAATCTCTGCAAAAAGCTCTCTGCAGGCTTCCTGTGACTGCTCTGGGTGAGTCTGGGCATGACTTCAGCCTTACACAAGTGCAGGGACCTCACGTGAGTTTGACTCACGAGTAGCATCCACAAGAGCCACTGTTACAGCAACACAAACATTACCTCACTGCCATCTAAATGATGCCCTTGTATCTGCCCGGAAGTTTTCACTGTTTTAGAGGCAAACAGCTTTCATTTTTCCAATTGAAACAATCCTGTTTGGGGGGGCTTTGTCACTTATTGCACAACTTACGGCTCACGTCTCCCAAGTAACACCCTCCTCAGCCTTGCACCAGTGGAGCCAACAACAAGATGCAACAAAAGCAATTCACAATGACTCCTGTTGCTCTACAAGAGCAGCCAAATCCTGCTACCCAAGCAAAGCCCCCACTTTCCAAGTGTGATCAGCTCCACTTTGGCCACAATATACCAAGATGAAAGCAAGAGCCCAACATACACAAAGACGTAATTCCAAACCACCTTCGGTTTGAGGCAGAGGATCACTTAAAATTCATTCCTAGGAACATACTCAGGTTCAAAGGAGACCTGGCAAATGATGTTAAGTTACATGTTAGCTACTAAGGAGTTTAGTCAGGCACATGGCTAAAACCAGAGTTAATTTTCATTAGTGATTTAAGCTAAAATGCAAATGACTGGCACAGAAGAGAAAGGCTGGAACATCCCCTTCTGTACCAGCACTGAAATCCACCTTTCCTTCATCCTAAAACAGTTAAAATCTTTGGCAACCTCAGCTGGGACACACACTCTGTGTTCAGTTTTGCTCACTGTCTGTGTTGGGTTTATCTGCTGAAGATCTCTGGTCTGCCTTGGGAGGCAGCAGGAAAGGACCATATGTGTTCTCTTCGTAGAGCAAGATGTATTCATCCCCAGAGAAGCCTGAAGATACAAATGGTATTTTTTGTGTAGAACACACTGTTTTTATGGAGTGACCTCATGCCTGTTTAAACCTCTGGGTTTACCCAGAAGATGCAGTTTCAGCTGTTCTCCCAAGAGCTACCAGCAAAGAGCTAGGACACACCTGAGCAAGAAGTCCAAACTATAAACCCCAAGCTGCAGGAAGGACTGGTGCTCCCGAGGAAGGTGTCACCCACACCAACACTGATGAGAAGAGATCCAGAATGAAGCCTTTTGAAGTGCATGAGCTGGTTTCCACATCTGTAGCACTGTCACCTGTGCTATGAGAGCTTTCTACTGACACACTGAACTCTTAAGATCCCAGGTCTCACAACTTCTCTCTATGCCTAACAGACTTTAAATGTCAAGTTATTTAACTGTTTCCAAGAGCAGGAGAGAATATTCATCCCTGCTGAGGTTCCTTCCGTCCCTGCTCATATTCTTGAGCACCTTCTCTTCTTTGACTCCTCTCTGGTGTTCCCACTCTCAAAGCCTGTGTGGCTCAGGACATGGAACAGGATTCCAACCCCCTTGATGAAGGGAGGGACCCTCCTCAGTCACGGATGCTGTCAGGCAGCTCCAACTACATGCTATTTTTCCTCCTCTAACTTCAGAACTATCTTCTAACACCAGTTCTGATTTGCTACATAGTTACTTCTGCCTCTAATGTATACTGAGAACAACTTCCGTGTTTAATCCACCCATTGAACAGAAATGTTCAGCTCATAAATCAAGACACAGCTCCAAATTGGCCAGTTGTTGAAATTAGAACTCTTTTCAAGTCATACCCGGAATGCCATCACTTTACAAAGAACTGGTACCTACCCACAGCCAGGCAGATGTACCAGCAGAAGCTGGTGGCACAATGTGCCCTCAACACCAGAGGGACCTGGAGCTGTTGGAGTGAGCCCAGAGGAGCCCATGGAGATGCTGCGAGGGCTGGAGCAGCTCTGCTCTGGAGCCAGGCTGAGAGAGCTGGGCTGGGGCAGCCTGGTGAAGAGAAGGCTCCTGAAGGGGAGACCTGAGAGCAGCTCCAGTGCCTAAAGGGGCTGCAGGAAACCTGGAGAGGGGCTTGGGACAAGGGCCTGTAGGGACAGGCCAAGGGGAATGGCTTGAACCTGCCAGAGGGGAGACTGAGATGAGCTCTTAGGCAGAAGCTCTTCCCTGTGAGGGTGCTGAGGCGCTGGCACAGGGTGCCCAGAGAAGCTGTGGCTGCCCCATCCCTGGCAGTGTTCAAGGCCAGGTTGGACACAGGGGCTTGGAGCAAGCTGCTCCAGTGGAAGGGGTCCCTGCCCGTGGCAGGGGTTGGAGCTGGAGGAGCTTTCAGGTCCCTTCCAACACAAACCAGGCTGGGATTCTATGAAGTTAAAAGGGCTGATGCACAATTCAGTGGCTACTGAGTGTGCAAGATGCTTCTGCAACGTGACAGGCTCTTTAGAAGAGAAGGGACATTTTGGAGGTGCATTCAACCCAAGAATATATCCTTCTCCTGCTTCTCTATAACATATAGAATATCACCAGGAGAGCCAAAGCTTATTATGTCTTCTGCAGTGACAGCTTCAGCAGTCAGAAAATAGCACTGAATTTCCAATGTGAAATACCCAACTCAAACAAAAGCTGCTAAAGCAGCACCTGCAAAATTTTCCCCCAGTGCAGCTCTGAAATCCCTCACTGCTCTGGCTGCACTTCCACTATTTCTTTAACAAGAGGAGCAGCAGCCAAGGCAAACACACAGCTCACTATCCCTGCCTGATCCCTAAAGCTGCTGGTACATGCTTGAGTTGTGCTGCAAACAGCCCCACTGCAACGATGGGGAACTCTGAGGAGGCCACAACTGCTTCTCTTACTTCATCTGTGAAGTCTAAGCAGCAAGCCACACAGGTCTGTGCAACGACTGATGCCTCTTCTATCCACTCCTAAACGCAAGCAAGAACAGACCTAGAAACTTGAACAAGTGTTTGCACTGTGCTCCTCTTCATGAGCTGAAATCAGCTCAGGCAGTAATCACTTCCATTGGACATAATACCTGCTCAGAGATCTTTCACAATCAAAGCAGACGATGACTTTGTCTATATCAAAAGTAAGAATCAGGTGATTATAACAGAGAACATAGGCATTAAGAACACTCAGTATCATTCCAATCAGTCTACAGCACACAAATGTATCCTAAAGGTAGTGAAGACACCAAACCCCCAGTACACCTCTCCCATGTTCCTGTATTCCTAAGCAGTGCCTCCCAGGAAAGCACAGCTGAGAGCAGTCCCACCACACCAGAGGTGACTTCTCTGCCCAGCTCTGATCAGCCCATAGCTCTGCAGCAATGGGTCTCCTGGCACCCACTGACTTCCATAAGCAAGTGACCACAATAAGAGCTTTGTACCAGGCCTCATTTTCAAGACACCCCAGGAGGTCCATCAAAGGGCTCTCCCTCACATCTGGGCAGCTCCCAAAGCCAATCCAGACACGGTCCCAGACCTTCAGTGATTTTTCTGTCATTCTAGAAACTATTCACTATGAAGCTGCCAGAGCCTTCAAACCAGCCAGCCACCAAACACTCTGAAGCTGCAGCTGGTCATGCTCCCCAGAGCACTGCCATTGCCAGCACCCACAAATCCCTCTTGTTCACAACCTTATTTTCTTCATTTGGTGCTTTACAATGTCAGTGATTATTGCAGTAACTAGAAGGGACTGAAAGATGGGAAGTTTTACTTGCATTGATGACTGCATGTGAAGTCTCTTCTGTCCTGCTCGACAAGCATCACACTTCAGAGCAAATAAACAGGGAATGATTGTGCAACAGGAGCAATTCATACAGCAAAGGGAGCAATGAGCAAGCACAAGAACCAGCACAACTGCATCACAGGTAATCCATAAGTGGCAACTGATAGAATAGAAAATTACAGTCAACATGAAATTAGGTACGTAGGAAAAATGCAGCCCTTATGATACCTGCAACAAGGCTTCACACAGCCCCTATCACAAATGGGAGATGTTAAAATCAACTTGGGATATTTCTATTAAAATGCCCATTTAGGATGTTGTGAAAAAGAGAAAGACAATGTTCATGACTGTATGTGGAAGTAAGAACTAAAAGAATCATCACATTAGCATCACACATCCTTGCTGCTCCCACAACTTGTGCTCTGCAGGGAATTCCTATACTTTTGTCTGAAAAAAAGAGATGGGAGAAAAATACAGGAAAGGTAACACACGGGTGATGAGAGAAAATAAACTGATTCCCTACGACAACGTCCTTTGGAACTGTTTTGTCCTACATTTTTCACATATATGTATGTGTGTATACATACGTATGCGTATGTACATATCTTTCCAGGCATCATTTCATGAGCAGTAATGGTTTTCTCCAGGTAAATTCAATCAGCATAAGAAAAGCCTGCAATTAAAACAGCTTGTAACCATCCCATGAGCCACACGGAGCTGGAAAGGGAATAATTTCCTGTTCTATTTACAGCAGAAATCATTATTTCTGTGACTGGTAAAGGTAGTTACATATTCCCTTCCCATTCCAGGCCTCCCACATGCTGCTCTGCTGCTTCCTTCCTCCAGCTGCCCTTTCTGCAGCTGCTTTCTCGAGTTACAAGCAAGATGTAGATGTGCAGAAGCCTCTTCCCTGGCTGGACAAGAAATGGATCCCACAAGACAGGAATTGCACACTCTTGCTCTAAAGCTGCTGTGGGAATTGGTGAGCACAGGGTGTAACACAGGCACTGAGGACATCCCAGCTCCAGAGGCTTGGGGTTTTCTACTGCAGACCCATGACTAAACATCCCATAACACCCACTGCTTCTGCCCCCTGTAAATGATGAATTCCAAAGCTGAACCATCAATATTATACCCTGCAAAATATGAAAGATCCAGCATTTGTGGCTTACACCCTTCAAGACTCAACCTGACAACTAAAACCCCATGCCCTCAAAATGTTAAGCCAGCAAAGGCACACACCAAAATCTGCTAGAGATGGGTCACCTTGTCTGTCCCAGTATTCGTCCTTCTTATCAAATGGAGAACAGCAATTCATTCCCAAGAGCTAGAATACACAGTCTGTTCAAGATGCTAAAGGCGTTTGTTTAGATGCCAGCAGTCCAAACCAACCCTCCCAGTACATACACTCATCTCATAAAAGTGCAGATCTTACATGGTGACAATACCCAGCATCCTGTTCTCCCAGTAATTTCCATTAAAAAATAATCATTTCTCCTTTATTCTATTTTATGTTGTGAGCCCTTCACAGTAACTGCTGATCAACACTGTTCATTGAGGAGTCCACCTGAACACCACAAAAGGATGTTCCTTTACCTCTACAGATATCTGAACCCCTCCTCTCCAAACCCTCTTTTGGGGTGTTTTTAAGCAAGGAGAAGAATCCTTTCAGCCCCTACCTGAGTCGCAACCCAAGCCTGTTCACTCAGGCTGCTGAATGAGGAAGGTACCTCCTCCCCCTTGCCTACCTCCTGACTGAGATCCTTACCACCAGCAGGATTTACACGAACATGGAACACCCTGCTTGGCTGAAGTGCAGATAATTTCTTCATTTATCATGCCAAAAACATTAGCTATCTTTATAAAAAAAGAGCCATCTGCTGCTGTCTCAGTTCATCTCAAAGCCAGAGTACTCTACTGAGTGACAAAAAGCATCCCCGCACAGAACACAGCGGTGCAGGCAAGCAGACACTCTTCAGTAGACTATAAAAGGCTGTCTGATAAGAATGATGTTCCTCCTTACTCCAGAATGAAGACGAATACAGAACATGGGCACAGCACTGAGCCCACGCTCACAGGCCTAGCTGACTGAGGCAAATACATCATCCCTTGACATAAAGCAAGCATCTCTTGACATAAAGCAAGCATCTCTTGACATAAAGCAAGCATCTCTTGACATAAAAGCAAGCATCTCTTGACATAAAAGCAAGCATCTCTTGACATAAAAGCAAGCATCTCTGTGCAGCAGAGCACTATCAAAATGGCAGTAACTGAATGAACCCCAACAAATTAACCCACAAATACTGGAGGAACACAAAGGCAAAACCTCATTCATATTTAATATGCAACTCTCAAGACTTTGTGTGCAGCTGGCTACGAGCTTGGTTTTGGGGGCTGTACACATTGCTCTACAGGGGGCTGAAAAGGAGCCAAAGAAAACAAGGCTCATGGAAGGAAATAAGGAGAGCCCCATCATAGCAAACTCTCCAACCCAGGAAGCAGCTTTCTGCAAGTTATCTGTGTGAAACATATCCCTTGGCAACCCATCCACACCCTGCATGGAACAGGCTGCTCTGAGAGCAGTTTCCCAGGGTCTGCACAACCAGAAGCACTGCTGGTGGAGTTCCTCATATTTCTGTGCCAAGGTGTGCTTGCAGCATCCCACACAGGCACAGACCTAAAGCTGGCTGCTGTGCAAAGCATCACCTTCCACCTTTGGAAAGGGAAGCTGCATGATTCCCAGGAAAGCTGCTAACCAAACTGCCCTTCACCTTTTCAAAATACATGTGCTTCAGCTACTGGAAGGACATGGAGCTGTTGGAGGGAGTCCAGAGGAGGCCACAGAGACGCTGTGAGGGCTGGAGCAGCTCTGCTCTGGAGCCAGGCTGAGACAGCTGGGCTGGTTCAGCCTGGAGAAGAGAAGGCTCCTTGAGGGGAGACCTGAGAGCAGCTCCAGTGCCTAAAGGGGCTGCAGGAAACCTGGAGAGGGGCTTGGGACAAGGGCCTGTAGGGACAGGCCAAGGGGAATGGCTTTAACCTGCCAGAGGGGAGACTGAGATGAGCTCTTAGGCAGAAGCTCTTCCCTGTGAGGGTGCTGAGGTGCTGGCACAGGGTGCCCAGAGAAGCTGTGGCTGCCCCATCCCTGGCAGTGTTCAAGGCCAGGTTGGACACAGGGGCTTTTGCTTCAGTGGAAGGGGTCCCTGCCCGTGGCAGGGGTTGGAGCTGGAGGAGCTTTAAGGTCCCTTCAACCCAAACCAGTCTTGATTCTATGATTTCATGAAGGAGCCCGAAGAATCTACAGTTTAGCCTGCTAAATTTAGCATGGGAAACACCACATGCAGTTCACTGTACGCATCAATCCCAAATTCATCCTGTCAATAGCTTGTTTCTCCAAGCCTCATCTGGAAGTTCATCCTTCACTATCGAAGTACATCAACTTGTTAGGTGCAGCCTCACAAAAGCCTTGATACAATCTGCTCTGAGTAACCAAAGAACTGGCCATGTTGTCTCAGAGACATTCAGAATTGAACTGGAACAAGCAAAGTCTATGAGTGTAATAAGAACTAAACCAGTCTGTCAGCCCTGACTCCAGTTAACCAAAGCTATTCAAGATGGCTTTCTACAGAAAGTACCACTGATGTACTAATGGCAGCTCAGCTTACAGCGACCTCCAAGCCCTTATGCTGTGGTTCCTAAAAGCAAGCAGGAAGAAGTTACATACCACTGGTGGCACTCAGCACTTTGGTCCCCTTTCTGTAAGGCGATTTCCAGCTCTTCTTTCCCTGCAAGTAAGTGGTCAGAGGTCAGAAATGCAGCTGCTTTCTCTGAGGCACTCAGAGTACACTAATACAATGGCATCAAAGTCATGTTTCTTAATTCTATAATACATCTGCCTTGAAAACGTCTCATAGAGAATTTCATCCTCTTGCAGTGCTAGGGAACAGCCAAGACCACTCAGACCAGTCATGCAAATTCACAGTGCAGTAGCCAACTGTGCTGACCTGTCAAGATGGTTTTACCTCCTTTGGAAGCACAGTCACCTACAACAAAGGCACCTTCCACACCACAGCAAGAGAAGTTCAGTAGAGCTTTCAGGGGTTTGTTCTGATGCATTTAACAGCCTCAGATCTGGGACATGCCCCACTTGCCCCTTTCTCCTCCAAGAACAAGCCTGGGCTCAAAAAGCTGAAAACTAAGCACTATTATCAAAATAAAACTTAAAATTTCATCTTTTAAATGGCTACACCTATTTCCAGAAAAGAATAATTCTATTAGATATAGTAACAGAACTATATTTAGCTATGTGCATAACACGACAGAAATTACTTAGAACAGTATCTTTTGTTGCACACCTAAATTGTAACAGGGATGATGATTTTGTTTTATTCTGACCTACCTACAATCTTGCAAACAAACCACATCCAAGAGTGAAGAAGAACAAGGGAACTAAACTATACTTATTCCTCTAAGTAAAATACACATTTAAAACTACATTTCTTTTTTCTACCTGCCACGCAAAATTTAATGTGTTACAGCAAAAACTCATTTATCTTAATACCACAGCCTGGAGAAGGCTCCGGGAAGACCTTATAACAGTCTTCCAGTGCCTAAAGGGGCTACAGGAAACCTGGAGAGGGGCTTTGGGCAAGGGCCTGTAGGGATAGGACAAGGGGAATGGCTTTAACCTGCCCGAGGGGAGACTGAGATGAGCTCTTAGGCAGAAGCTCTTCCCTGTGAGGGTGCTGAGGCACTGGCCCAGGGTGCCCAGAGAAGCTGTGGCTGCCCCATCCCTGGCAGTGTTCAAGGCCAGGTTGGACACAGGGGCTTGGAGCAAGCTGCTCCAGTGGAAGGTGGCCTTGCCTGTGGCAGGGGTTGGAGCTGAAGGAGCTTTAAGGTCCATTTCCACACAATCCAATCTGGGATTTTATGATATGGATAAAAGGTTTGAGAAACAAACCTAAAAAACCAGTTACAGGGAAAATAAGTGCAGGACACTGTTTGGAAGTGCAGGGTTTGTACCTCTGAGGTACCATGTCAGCTTCGAGCATCCCCCTCCCTCTGCCTCAAGCACACAATTCCTCACCATCAGCTGCGTAGGATCTCTTCTCATCTGCGTCGTCTGTGAGTTCACACATATCACTGTGTGCCCGGGCCAGGCGCCAGAGGAAGTCCTTCTGCTCCGCATACTGCAGTAAAAGCATAAACGTTACGGGTAGAGATCCATTCTGCCACTGAGCAAGAAAAACCAAGTGGAGGCATATACTGGAAGTCACACAGATGATTCTTGACACCTTAAAAGGCCCCAAGTCTACAAGAACTAGAACAGCACCACAAAAAACCAACCTGGGTGGCCACATTTATAGTTAATCTCACAATGCGACACTGCTGGTACAGGTCTAACTGTTGCTGCCTTCTTGCAAGGAACCCTCCACTTAAAGGCTATACTGAGGTCAGATCTCCAGCAGTTCCACTAACCTCAACACACCTGGCAAAAAAATCACCCTAAAGCTCACCTCTTGATTAAATATCACAAATCCAACTTTATGTCTCCCATGCTTCAGTGCCCACTCCAGCAGTTCCCCATCCTGTCCTGACACCTGGGACAACACTGGAGGTGTTCTGCTAAATTTGAAGCACGGATATTCAGACAAATTCAAACTTACTTAAAAAAAAAATGGGTTGAAAATGAAAACACGACCACCAACAGTCTGGTTTCTTTTGTGACAATACTGGAAATAAACTAAAGTGGGAGCATCACCAGAAAGAAGCCCACAGGAGAACTTCAGAAGCCCACAGGCCTGTCATTGCTTCCTGGTGGGAAGGAAAAAATCCAACCTACTTGAAACAAGAACTGATCAAGTTCTTTGTTATTTCTCTCCTTTTATTCCTCCCGAAAATACAGAAGCTGAAAGGTTTTGCTCTTTAGAAAGCTGGTAACACAAACGTTCCCTTTGCTGGCTGTGCAGTACTTCAGTAAACCCCAACCAGGGCAGGCAGAGCAGCAGCAGCAGGCATGGACATGCCTGCACTGGTGCTGGAGCTCATAGAGAGGATGGAGCCAGGAGGGGGCTGGGCTCTGCTCCCAAGGAACAAGGGATGGGACAAGAGGAACCGGCCTCAAGCTGCACCAGGGCAGGTTTAGATGGAGCTGAGGAACAATTCCTGCCCCAGAGGGTGCTCAGGCATTGGCACAGGCTGCCCAGGGCAGGGCTGCAGGCACTGGCCCTGCAAGTGTTCACACACCGTGGAGACGAGGCCTCAGTGCCATGGGTTAGGGGTGGCCTTGGCACTGCTGGGCAATGGTTGGACTGGATGAGCTTATGAGCTTAAAGCTCTTTTCCAACCTGGTTGTTTCTGTGATTCTATGAACAGCCACAGCCAGCCACGATTCAACGCTGACTGCAGCCGCTGTGTGTGGCCAGAGATACAAGCAGCAACCTGCACCATCACTGCCCTTGCTGTGCTGCCACACCTCAGCACCAGCTTTCACCAAACCAGGGGATCAATTCACATAGAATCATAGAATGGTTTGTGTTGGAAGGGACCTTAAGATCTTCCAGTTCCAACCCCTGCCACAGGCAGGGACCCCTTCCACTGGAGCAGCTTGCTCCAAGCCCCTGTGTCCAACCTGGCCTTGAACACTGCCAGGGATGGGGCAGCCACAGCTTCTCTGGGCACCCTGTGCCAGCACCTCAGCACCCTCACAGAGAAGACCAGGTACATCACCTACATGATAGAAGAAGACCCATTCTTTAAGGTGGCACATCCCAGGCTTTTAATCTCATTAACTAATATACACATAAGTGTCACCTAACCCATCTGCTTGCATATGCAACTTACTTATTTCATGAACCACCACATATGCCTGGGCAGTCCTTGGGAAGGAAAAGCTTCCTGAACATAGATTGAGCCACTGCACATGCAACAAGATAAAGGTCCTCAAAACATCTGCTCACTGTATGCACCCAGCACTATGGTTTTACACATGTGCACTGTGCTCACTCAGGGAAAGCAATGCTGTGATGAGAAACAGAGTTCCAAGACAGAAAGTGACTGGGAACTGGCTGCTGAAGCCTGAACAATTCTGGCCCTCAGCCCACTCCCCAGTTGCTCCTGAGGAGGGGGCCACTGGAAGCTGGCCCAGTTGCTGGGCAGGACCTGGATCCTGCTGAGAAATACAATTTCCTCTTCCTCTTCAGCTATTCAGCTGAAATCACTGCTCAGAATACAAAAGGCAACCCTTACCGCCAGCTTATTGTTGAGCAGCAGCTGGAACCCCTCTCTCTTCTCCTGCTCATCTCCGCTGTGCAAGCGGTCAGCCTGCTGCAGGAGCTGCTCCAGCCCTTCCTCCAGTAAGGAATCCAGGACTAAATGGGTTTCATCCTCGTTGACAAGATCCAGGGAATCCCGTCGTGCAGTTCTCACTGTTTCACAGCTCACTTCATCTTCCCCTTCCTCGCTGTCTTTCTCAGACTCCCGGTCATAATCGGACTCGGCGTTGGCTGTGCTGTACCTTTGGGATAAAACACCACAGTGTAGAATCAGCTTGAGGAGATGTTCTGCAGCCTGTGACAGGCTTACACACCTGGGATGGGAAAACCAACTTTTCCTAATTGAGGAAGAGGATTACCTTAGTTATAGAATCATGGAATAGTTCGGGTTGGAAAGAACCTTAAGATCATTCAGTTCCAACCCCCCTGCCATGGGCAGGGACACCTCACACTAAACCATGTCACCCAAGGCCTCATCCAACCTGGCCTTGAACATTGCCAAGGATGGAGCATTCACAACCTCCCTGGGCAACCCATTCCAGTGCCTCACCACCCTCACAGTAAAGAATTTCTTCCTTATCTCCAATCTAAACTTCCCCTGTTTCAGTTTGAACCCGTTACCCCTTGTCCTGTCACTACAGTCCCTGATGAAGAGTCCCTCCCCAGCATCCTTATAGGCCCCTTTCAGATACTGGAAGGCTGCTCTGAGGTCTCCACGCAGCCTTCTCTTCTCCAGGCTGAACAGCCCCAACTTTCTCAGCCTGTCTTCATACAGGAGGTGCTCCAGTCCCCTGATCATCCTCGTGGCCTCCTCTGGACTTGTTCCAACAGTTCCATGTCCTTTTGATGTTGAGGACCCCAGAACTGCACACAATGCTCCAAGTGAGGTCTCACGAGAGCAGAGCAGAGGGGCAGGATCACCTCCTTCGACCTGCTGGTCACACTCCTCTTGCTGCAGCCCAGGATACGGTTGCTTTCTGGGCTGCGAGCGCACACTGCAGCCGGCTCATGTTCATTTTCTCATCGACCAACACCCCCAAGTCCTTCTCTGCAGGGCTGCTCTGAATCTCTTTTCTGCCCAACCTGTAGTTCATCCTGGAGAACACTTTACAGTCCAGTGTCACAAATAACAACCAATCACTGCTTCTCATGTAATATATAAAACCTCAACAAAATGAAGAGGGTAGACCCAAGAAGTTAAGCAGAACAAGCACCCACATCTCACATGCACACCATAACAGCTTCTCTTAGGCCTTCTAACCTCAATGTAAAACACTTAAACCAACTAAGAACAGAGCCAGGAGAATTCAGTTCAGTGTGTGGATTATAAAAAAGAATTTCAACTGAAAATCCAACACATTCATCCATGTGGAAAACATAACCTCATGTTTTCAGCCTGTTTGAGGGAATTTCAGACACAATAGCTGTTCTGGCAGGATCTGGTACCTTCATCATCTTGTCTGAATGCTCAATATGAAACAGCTTGTTCACGCTGACATGAAGAGGTGCAAATCGTAGGAGAGTGAGCAAAACTATTTCCCATGAGCAAGAAATCCAGGAAAGAGAGAGCAGACAAGCCACAAAAAGACACCACATGTACAGAACCCCAGGCAATGATAAGCTGCTCAATGAGGCAAAGGAAGCAGGATAAAGCTAAGATCAAAGCTTCTCAAAGTGGCTAAAATTAAGCTCCCCAAAATCATAATGGCACATAAGCTGGAAATTTAAACCACCATTATATATGACTGATACCACTGCCGCAGGCTGTCTACTTACAGAACTAGTTTCTTTTTAAAGGAGACTCTCTATCTGTCCCACTCACATTTATCTGCAAGCTTTTAACTAAAGAATAAGCACAAGTCAGCCATCAGTTTAAGAAAGTGCACTTTTATATTGGTATTTTCTTGGTTTATCTGCATAGGAAGCTCTCCTCCTGAAGCAGGCTACTTCAAATCCAATCAATGATTAACTCCCGGGGATGTCTGCAATTGTTACCCAACTAAACTGTGCCCAAGCCAATTTCACAAGTCCTGCTAGAATTCAAAGTCTGGGGGCATTTGGTTACTAACCTCACTTTCTTTCCAGAGAGGGAAACTAGACTGATTAATAGAAATAGGTACTGAGTTTCACTTACTAACACCTTTGCACAGTTCTGTTTGGATTGTGAGTAATGTAGGATATACACATATGTATAAAAACATAGATATAAATAGTTAAGATTTATAATATATACAAATATATATACATATATTTATATATTATATATATTGTATCTATTTTATATATAATATATTATAGATAATTATAATAACATATAATTATATATATTATAATAATATAATATATGATATACATACATATATGTATAAACATATATATATATAAAGGACCAAAAGCTGCTCTCCCTTTTGTCCAAGCTGAATTTCTCCTCAAAGGGAGAGCCTAATGCTCTGGGCAAGAAGCTGCCTTTGCCTGGAGACAAAGATATGTGACCCAAGTGGCTATCTGAAGAAAGCAGTTACAGTAGTTTGGCCACACACAGATAACAAGACACATTTGGCTATCAAAGCTTCAGCTTTCTGAGAACCATCAATAATGATCAAGCATCTCCCTCTCTGGCAGAGGATAAACGAACACCCTCACTCCCCACAGTCTCCAACCCTCACCCATAAACTCAAACCACATACTTTGTACTGAAACATTTTAAGACAAGAAACAAAGGAAAAGTCAGGCTTACCCCTGTGAAGCCAGGAAATCAAGTGCCAGGCTGCAGATTGTGTAGGCAGCACTAAACCCACGGATAATGCAGCAGCATGGTGGTAGGTGACACCGGCACAGCTCCATTTCGGATTAAAAACCTCACTTCTTGGTATTTTCTTAAGATGATATTATTAGTTCTCTGGACCACTTCATTTTGATACTTAAACTCCTCAGACTCTTATGTCCCATCCTAACCAACCATGCAGCACAGTTGTGACACTGTCTCACTGCATTTGACTGGCAGCTGCAAAGATTCCAGTGCTCCAGCTAGAAAACACTTTCCACATTGAAGGCTCCTGACGCACAACATGGTCTTGAAACCAGGTAGCAACACGTGGCTCCTATAGGCTTTTTCCTCCACCATCTAAGTTTGTTTTCTCCAGGACAGCTCAGACAAGATGCTGCCAGTTTAAAAAGCAAGTAATGCTGTACGTAACCTCATAATTACAGAGTTTTCAGAAAGATTGAGGGATTTAGATGTTAGCAGCCTGTTTTCCTGTGTTTATGATGATCGAAAGTTCTCAATGCTTTAGTAAGTGGAGGCCTCCGGTGAGCACTCATCCTGATGAAAACTAAACCTACTACCCGCAACAAAATGTCCATGGGAAGAGGAGGCAAAGAGGCTCAAAAGGCCAACGTGGTGCTAGAGCAAGGTGGGGAATTGAGCATCCAAGACCTCTGGGCTCCTGAAAGCTCAAGATGATTCCTGTGACTTGTATATGAAACAGAGAAGATGCTTGTGCCTGTGTGGTTTACAAAGTAAAGCTGAAACCCGAGCTCCTCTTTCTAAATTGCATTAAAGGAACAGGATTGCCAGAAATGAATACACAGCTGGAATTTAGCTCTTGGGAATGGTCTCATTCTTCTTCCCAGAGGCTGCTAATTCCAAAATTTACATTTCCCACCTTGATTTTCCACTAGAAAATGTCAGTATTTACATCTCTAAAAGACAATATTGCACAAGAAAGGCAGCTGGGCCCAAGCAGACTAATATTAAACCTATTTGTATAAGACAAATGCCAGAGCAAGAAATGATATACTATTCAATTTGGGTTTTTTTAATCATATGATAGCTGCTTATCCACTAATTCTCCACCTTGGTCATTAAACTCTGAACCTCTGACTTGCTGTTGGCCCCTATCACGATTTAAAACTTTCTCATGATCAGACACCACCACAGGCTGGTAGCTGCTGGCAAAGTCCAACCTTTTCAACAACCTGTACAAAGTACACTGGCACCCCAATGACTCAATGCATCTGTTATTACCTACACAGCAAAGTCCTGTCTTCAGATCCAGCTCCATCGTTGTAAGATGTTATGCAGCCCCGTTACCTATTACACCACCATGAATCACTTGTTCCCTAAATCTGTTTTCGTGTAACACCCACTCCAGATGAATGAAGCCTTTCTAGAGCTGAATGAGCTCACAGCAGCTCTTTCCTGCTTCACCAATTCCAGTTACTAGAGATAAAATACCAAAGTGACGTGGGTTCTGGCAGTCACAATGCCTGCTCTCCTGCAGTAAGCGTGCTCTGTTCCAGAGGCTGCTGCAGCAAGGGCTGCTTTGTCCCCACTGAAAAACCCCTGCTGCCAAGTGCCAGCCTGCTCCAGCTCACTGGTCACTCAGCTGCTAACAGACAGCACAGCAGGCCCAAATCCTGCCTGCCTTGCCCTGTGCTGTAATTAACTTCACTCTTTACATCACATTCATTTCAACTCCCCTGGGAAAATGGACATGGCCATGAACAAGTAGAGTACTCACACACCTCAGAAGCTCTAGAATCCATCTGATGAATACACAGCAGTGCTTCAGCTGAAAGGCAGCATTCACATCTCTTTATGCAACAGACCCCAATATCTATCTACTATGACAACAATTTCATCTATACTGTGATTTTTACCGATGTTCTTAAACTGCACAGTACTCTTCATCTCTTATTAAACTACAAGAACTTCAGCAACACACCAGTGAAGTAAGTGTGACACACCAAGAAGAATACATAAGTACCCTAGCTGAAGACATTCACATAGAATCCCAGAGTGGTTTGGGTTGGAAGGGACCTTAAAGCTCCTCCAGCTCCAACCCCTGCCACGGGCAGGGACCCCTTCCACTGGAGCAGCTTGCTCCAAGCCCCTGTGTCCAACCTGGCCTTGAACACTGCCAGGGATGGGGCAGCCACAGCTTCTCTGGGCACCCTGGGCCAGCGCCTCAGCACCCTCACAGGGAAGAGCTTCTGCCTAAGAGCTCATCTCAGTCTCCTCTCTGGCAGGTTAAAGCCATTCCCTTGGCCTGTCCCTACAGGCCCTTGCCCAAAGCCCCTCTCCAGGTTTCCTGCAGCCCCTTTAGGCACTGGAGCTGCTCTGCAGGTCTCCCCTTAAGGAGCCTTCTCCAGGCTGAAGATATTATTTAACTGGAATAGATTTTTAACAATTTCAAGTTTTTCAGACACTCCAAGATATATTATTGCCTGGAAATGTTATTTCTAAACTCTCACTCAAGCCCCAGGCTGGACTTCTACTTCCTTTCTTTCTAAAAGGCTCCCTAATCAAATTATTGCTTAAGAAAAAGCCTCAAAACCTATGTTTGATTGTTTTTTTTTTTTCCTTCCCCTCTTTCTCTCAGTCAGGCTTGTTGCACTTCTCTCAATCTGGCCCTGGCAGTAGTAGAGTTACTGCAATAAAAGCAAATAAACCCAGGATGACAAACATTTAGTGAGGAAAAAGATCCCTTCCTTTATGTTAGAAACTGCACAGATGTAACTGGGCACCCAAGTCTGTGAGAGCCGCTCCTGCCCTGGTGCTGTGCTTACCCTCCTTCACTTTCCCCATCGTCCGTGTTGGCTGCTCCTGAGCTGGCTGTGAAATAAATGGAACTGGAGCACGTGGAATCGCTTCTTTCTCTGGGAAAGGGAAAGCGCCTCCGGCGAGAAACCTTCTGGGTTTCTTCTAGGTGGGACCTAAGAGGAAGGCAGAAAGAGAAACAAACGATCATTAGACAGTGACATGACTGCTGGTTCACTTCCTTCTCCTCTTCAGCAGATTCTATTCAATTCACTTTATATCCAAAGAATCCACAAGGTGACTTACTCCTGCTTCCACAAACATCCTGCAACCACACAGCAAGAGTCATATTCTACAGTGAGCACAGACTGAGCACAGCCTTGGTCCAGACACAATCCACATGTGCCATCCACATATAGAGTGATACCTAAAGTGGCGACAGGAAACCTGGAGAGGGGCTTTGGACAAGGGCCTGTAGGGACAGGCCAAGGGGAATGGCTTTAACCTGCCAGAGGGGAGACTGAGATGAGCTCTTAGGCAGAAGCTCTTCCCTGTGAGGGTGCTGAGGCGCTGGCCCAGGGTGCCCAGAGAAGCTGTGGCTGCCCCATCCCTGGCAGTGTTCAAGGCCAAGTTGGACACAGGGTCTTGGAGCAAGCTGCTCCAGTGGAAGGGGTCCCTGCCCGTGGCAGGGGTTGGAACCACTTTGTGATTCTATATCACACCCACTCCTCTGATTTCACCAGTGAACAGACAAACACCCTGCAGAACACAGCACCTTTTATTCTATATCAACAGTTACTACAGTTGGCAGCAGAGAGAAGACAGTAATATAGCAAGAAGCAAACATTCACAAAAGTAACCTTCCCAGTTCAGAGCAAGAAGCCAGTGTCACTACTTGATATTCTATAAGAAAAAAGCCAACCATGACTGAATACACAGGTTTTTTCCATTAATCTCACTGGATGTCAAGATATCATCCCAGTGGAAACCAGAAAGAACCTTTCTCCACTTTTAGGATTTAGAGTTAACATACTCACGGCTGTTCTGCCATGCTATGGAGTAAATCTGTGCACGAACAGAGGAAGTCAGCAAGAGGCAGGGTCCATACCTGACTTCACAGACAATTTCTGCAGCTAGGTTCTGCAGGCTGTTCCGTAGCTCCTGCACTTCTTTCCTCAGCTCTGAAAGGTTCCTCACCAAGAAGTCAAGCTGCTCCAACACATCCACCAGCTCATCGTGGATTGGAAAAGGTCTGTATACAGCACCATCGCCTCCCTCCACAGGAGCCAGCACTCTGGCCATTACTGAAAGGGAACAGGAGGAGAAGCTCAGCAGAGGAGAAAGGGAAGGGATTTCACATGGGAAATGTTAGCACATTTTGTCCTCAGGAGGTGGAGGATGAGGCTCAATTTCAAGCATTGCTGCCTGACCTGACCTTTTGGGTTCTTCAATTGTTTTGCAGCTCCCTTCCCTGACACCAGCCTCTATTCACAACTGAAGAGATCTGCAATAGCAACTAGGGGTGAACAAAGCTCTTGTAACTACACTTCCACAAAAATCCCCTTGTAAAACTTCCATCAAAATCCAGTGACCATCACAGAGAGTGTGCAGATGGAGAAACTACTTTGGGTTGCTTTATTTTAAGTCCTTCCTGAAAATTCCTCCCTTAATCCCTATTCTCCACACCGCTGTCCTAACATCACACTGAAAAACCACACTGTGCTGAACCACAATAAATTCAGGAGGCCACAAGTCAGGAAGCAGCCAGCCGGCCAGGTAACTGGGACAATGGATAAGGAGAATGGAAGCTAACTTGAGCCAAAAAAACCCTTACTCTTAAACCAAAGAACTCTATCTTATTCAAGGAAAAGCCCTACAGGAACCCAAAGAGGAGACATCACACTTCAGAGAGGAGTTTAGCCATTAAAATATGGCATTGCCTGCTTTTGAGTGCCTGGAAACCTCACCAGCCTGCCTGATCCTTAAACCTTCTTGCAGAGTGTGCGCAACCAGCCCGTAAGAACGGATTCATATCTGGGGATTTTAAATGTTTTCTCGAAAGCTCATCAATATTATACGTAAACATAGAATCATAGAATAGTTTGGGTTGGAAAGGAGCTTGAGGTCATCCAGTTCCACCCCCCCTGCCATGAGCAAGGACACCTCACACTAAACCATGGCACCCAAGGCTCTGTCCAACCCGGCCTTGAACATTCACAACCTCCCTGGGCAACCCATTCCAGTGCCTCACCACCCTCACATTAAAGAATTTCTTCCTTAGATCCAACCTAAACTTCCCCTATTTAAGTTTGAACCCGTTACCCCTTGTCCTGTCACTACAGTCCCTGATGAAGAATCCCTCCCCAGCATCCTTATAGGCCTCCTTCAGATACTACCAGATAAGTCAATTGTTTAAGAAGGAACACTCTTGTTATAGCAATAGCAAGAAAAAAGAGAATCCCTCTCAAAGAGCAGCCAGATCTGCAGACATAAAGGGTTGATCCTCCAGAATACCCTGTGTTAACGCATCTAACCTCAGAGATAAATCCCCAGATTCTCTTAAGCTAACCTTACGAGGTTCTAACCTTTCTCCTGTTCTTTCTTCCCCATCTCAGGACACTTCTGTTGCAGCTTTCTCACGAAGGGGCTGCACAGAACCTCTCCCCACCACCCACCCTGCACGGGCAAGAGTTGTTTCTGCTCCTGTTCTCCCATCAGCAGAGCCCAATTAATTCTCCCATCCTCCTGGTTCTGCTGAGGAGCTGCTGGTTCAGGTGAAGCTCAACTGCACAAACTGATTCCTTCTAAGAAGTGTGGTCAACAGCCAGGGCCAGATGTTCACTGTGGCCACAGTTACCAGCCTATCGAAGCTGTACGAGTCTATCTGCTCTCCTGTGTGGTTCACCCTACATGTGTTGTAGCAGGAAAACATTAAAGGATGAGTATCTAAAAGCTGGTTGTGCAAGATCACAGGTTAAAACATTGTGCGCAAACTACTCCTGCCCTAACACAGTAGCAAAGACAAACCTTCAGACACTCTCCAGTGAGGATTTTCAAGTAGAAGTTCTTCCTAAAAGTAAAGTAATTTTTAAATCCACCCCACCGCACTATACACATTGTTAAAGGGGAATACCTGATGCTTGTGCCTCATAGAATGGTTTGGGTTGGAAGGGACTTTAAGCCCATCCAGTCCCAACCCCTGCCACAGGCAGGGACACCTTCCACTGGAGCAGCTTGCTCCAAGCCCCTGTGTCCAACCTGGCCTTGAACACTGCCAGGGATGGGGCAGCCACAGCTTCTCTGTTCCTGCCCAGTGCTGGTGCCACCGGCCTCAGTTCAGAGCCTGAGCAGTCGCTTGAGCAGAGCCAGCCCCAAGTCCTGCTCCTGCAGGTAAATAAATCCATTGTGGTTCCTGGGGCAGCTTTACGCAGTTCCAAACCTCACAGTGGGTGAGGGGAGTTAAAGCCTTAGAGCAGCTCTTGTGAATCCTAGAATCAACCGGGTTGGCAAAGCCCTTCAAGCTCATCCAGCACTGCCAAGGCCACCCCTAACCCATGGCACTGAGGCCTCATCTCCACGGGGTGTGAACACTTGCAGGGACGGTGCCTGCAGCCCTGCCCTGGACAGCCTGTTCCAATGCCTGAGCACCCTCTGGGGCAGGAATTGTTCCTCAGCTCCATCTAAACCTGCCCTGGTGCAGCTTGAGGCCGGTTCCTCTTGTCCCATCCCTTGTTCCTTGGGAGCAGAGCCCAGCCCCTCCTGGCTCCATCCTCCTCTCAGGCAGCTGGAGGCAGTGATAAGATTCCCCCTGAGCCTTCTCCCCGCCGCAGCCCGGCGCAAGGCAGCAGCAGGAGCCGCGCTTACCGCAGCAGGCCCCGCACGGAGCCCACCCCCGGGCCCAGCGGTAGCCGGCAGCCCCGTCTCCCCCCGCGGCGCTCTCCTACCGTGGCTCCGCTGCCCGGTCGCCATCGCCGGCTCCTCGTGGTCGCTGCTCCGGCGCCAGGCCCGCCGCCGCCATGGCCGCAGCACGCAGAGCAGCCCCAGCCCGGCGCCCGCCGCGCCCAGCGCCAGCGCCACCGCCAGCGCCACACGACCGGTACCGGGAGCGGGAGCCGGCTGCGCCATGGCCGCCCTGCCCTCACTCTGCCGGCGCGCTGCGGCAGCGTCACCACAGAGCCGCCCTATGCAGTGCAGCGGCGTCATCACCCAGCGCCGGGGCGGGGCCTGTGCGGCGTCACGTGGCCGCCCCCGTGGTAGCTGCGCTTTACGTGCAGCAACAACAGCGGTACCTATGGTTGCACCTATAGCTACAACTGCAGCTACAGCAGTACCGGTACATCTATAGGCAGAACAGTACCGGTACATCTGCAGCTACAGCAGTACCGGTTCATCTCCAAGTACAACAGTACCGGTACATCTGCAGCTCCAACGGTACCTGTACATCTACAGCTACAACAATACCGGTACATCTGCAACTACAACAGTATCTGTACAACTACAGCTACAACAGTACCTGTTCAACTACAGCTACAACAGTACTGGTACAGCTACAGCTACAACGGTACCTGCACATCTACAGCTACAACAGTACCGGTACAGCTACAACGGTATCGGTACATCTGCAACTACAACAGTACCTGTACAACTACAGCTACAACAGTACCGGTACAGCTACAGCTACAACGGTACCGGTACATCTGCAGCTACAACAGTACCGGTACATCTGCAACTACAACGGTACCTGTACATCTACAATTACAACAGTACTGGTACATCTGCAACTACAGCAGTACCAGTACATCTGCAGCTCCAACAGTACCGGTGCATCTGCAACTACAACAGTAGCTGTACATCTACATCTACATCAGTACCTCTAGGTACCCTACAGTGGGGCCTGAACCTACAGCTACAGCACCACCTGCTTCTGCAACTGTACCTGTACAAGCATCTACAGCTCCACCTTCACCTATCCCTACAGCAATACCTACACCTGCAGCTGAACCCATACCTACACCTGCACCCACAGCTGAATCTGTACTGCATCTGCACCTGTACCTGCATGTGCACCTATACCTACAGCTGCACGTGCACCTATACCTGCAGCTGTATCTGCTTCTACACCTGTCTGTGCTTCTCTGTACAACTACAGCTGCACCTAAACCTTCACTTACACCTGCACCTGAACTTATGGCTCCCCTGAACCTACACCTCCACTTGCGTCTGCTCCCCTATTCACACACCCTCCCCAGCAACACAACCCCCAGCACCGCACCACAGCCTCAATAACCACAACAGCAGCACCCCCCACACACAGAGCAGCTACAGCCTCAGCACGCCAACACGGCTGTCACTGCACTGCGGTTGTGCCTGGTGCTGAAACCATGGGGTGTTGGGCTTTAGTTCTGCTGGTACCAGGAGAAACACCTCAACTGCTGCTGGCTCCTTGCCTGCCTTTGCTTTATGACCTGTGCCCACCCATTCCAAGTGACAAGTGGCAGCCACAGGGGCGCAGGGGCAGTGAGAGACCCCTGATGGGATGTGGAGGAGCCACAAGCTGTACTTCTGCTCATGGCTGGGGTGCACAGCCCGGCAGCATCCTGCTCCTGCAGATATTAAAGATGGTATCTGACAGCCAGTGCCGCAGCCGAGCTGTTGCTCCCTGTCACGCTCTAATGAAACTCATCAGAATGAGCTTTTGCAGAGGAATAATTTTGGGGAAAACCAGGAGTTTTTCTCTTTCTCTTTAACAAGTTTATACCAGCAGAAAAGAGCCACATGCTGGGGGGGTAGAAGGAGCAGAAACCCCCACTGAGTTTGATGTTCCCATGATATTTGATGATGTTTTGCCCCAAAATGTGTCAGAGGAAGAATGAAGCGCTTCAAACCCCACTTGCCTCTCATAAGGCTGGAACCAGGGTGGTGATTTCTGCAGAGCCAAATAACCTTTTGCTTTCTTCTATCCCAGTTACTGGCAGAGATCCCAAGCAGCAGCTCTCCTGGTCCCTGTTTCCGGCTGCAGCCTGATCGGAGCCAGCGCTGAAGGGCAGTAACTCGCTTTGGAATGATGGATGGTACCACGGGGATGCTCTGCTCTGTGCTTTACAGCTCATTCGCACACCGCCGCAGGGCTCCGGCTGCCTCCCAGATCCTGGAATCTCACCGGGAAATTCAATACTGAAGTTCTGTGGCAGCTTCTGCTTCCATCTTCACTTTCATTTCCCCCCTTCCCAAGAAGGAGCAGGAGCTGGGCACACTGCCCATTAGTGAGTGCCATTTATGGACAGAGCGAAGGCTCTGGATGCTGTATCCATGTCCTCTTCTGCAGCGCTGGGATTCGCAATGAGGCTGCCCAGGGGGGATCCAAAGGGGTTGTGGATGTTGGGATCATGTTGAAATCCATCACAACCCAGGTGAACTGCACAGGAGGTGGCGTTTCCTGCACAAGGACCAGTCAACATCGTGTTCAGTGGTTGCACCAGAAGCCAAACCTGGGTTTACACTGGAAAACGAGCTGAGAGTAAATATTTGGGCTGTTCTGGCAGCAGGGATTGGGGAAAACCCTCCTTAGGATGGAAATGATCCAAATGAGCCAATGTTTAACCCATGGCACAAGGTATCCCTCTCAGCTCATAATGAATATGTGGGATATCTGGGGCACGTTTGAGGAAGTTGATGCCATCAGCCTGGGTTGGTTGTTTCCTTCATCACACCAAACCCAACAAACAAGTTCATAACAACATTAATAGCAGTGGTGAGTGAGGTTTGGCTTTGTCCGAGTGTCTCCTTTAGCCCAGGAGCCAAAATGTCCATTTGCTCCCTGATGGAGTTAATCAGTAACTGGGGAGCACAGAGAGCCTGGCCCTGGTGCCATGGGAAGAGCCTGTTCCACCCGGGAACATCCTTCTCCTGCTTTCTCTTGCGATCATTTACTTCTGACCGTTAACAGCAAAATTAGCCCCTGATTCTGGCTTGTTCATAGCTTCTGGTGAGCTGCTCGGCGAGGCTCCTGCTCACGTTTGGAGGCTCCAGGACTATTATTTGCTATTGATGGCAACATGATTTGATTTATAGACACTTTTCAAGCTGCAAGGGTGGATTCTGAGGGGTGAATTACTCCCTCAGCACCTACAGAGGAAGCACCTCTTCCTGCCCCAGTCTCAGCTGAGCTTCTCCTCCAGTTTTGAAGGGATTTAACACCCGATGTTCCCAGATTAAAGCTCAACAGCCCCTGGAAGAAGGGACTTTCTCCCCAGTATGCTGGTTATGCCAAGCCTCTGCTTCATGGGGGTGTTTGGAAAGGACCCTGGGATATTCTGCAGGGTGCAGGGCTCCTGGTCCATCATCTCCCAGCCCTCATGTCCCTCTCCGTCATTTCCTGGTCCTTTATCTCCCTGTCATTCATTTCCCAGTCCTCCATCTCCACGTCCATTATTTCCCTGTTCACTGACTTCTGATCCTTTGTCTCCCTGTCCACCATCTCCTGCCCATCATCTTGTCCATCGCCTTGTTGTCCATCATCTCCTGTCCATCTCCCTGTCAGTTGTCTCCCAGTCCATTATCTTGTGATCCGTCACCTTCCTGTCCGTCATCTCCTGCCTTGTTTCCCTGCCCATCATCTCTTGTTCTGTCTCCGTGTCCATCACCCCCTGCCCATCACCTCCCGGCCGCTCACCCCTCCCAGAGCCCGCACCCCTGGGGGATCCACACCCGACGGTACCATAAGTGGGTCCCCAAGTCCTTTGAGCCCTCGGGGGAAGGCTCTGCCGAGCCCGGACCCCGCTTTAACCATGCCCGGGGGCGGTGGCTCTGCGGGGCGGGACTCTGGGGGCGGCCCCGGGCGCTGCCCCTCGGGGCGGCGGCGGGAGCAGCGGGAGCAGCGGGAGGATGCCGTACGTCCTCATCAGCACGCAGATCCGCTTGGTGAGTCCGGGCACCTCACGGGACGGGACGGGACGGGGCGGACGCGCTGAGCCCCCGATAGCGGCAGGGACCGCAGCCCCAGGGTGCGGGCTTGGCTCCGGGAGGTGATGTCCCGCAGATCGGGGACTCCGGTGCCCGCAGGACCAGGGTGCCCCAACCGCCCCCACCGCACCTCCCTGTGCCCGTGAAGGGTGCGGGGCGATGGGGAGCGCCCGGTGCCCGCCGCCGCGGAAGCCGCGTCCCTGCTGCACAGCGAGAACGCACCTCGGGAACTTGGTGCAGGGTCCCAGCAGCGGCCGCGGAACTCCCATGCGAGCCCTGGGCTGAGGGCACAGCCCATCAGTCTCGTATAAAGGTCCTGGTTGATTCTGTGGTCTATATAAAGACATAAAGGAAGCTTTTCTCCCTGGTGATTGCAGCCGGGATGTCCTGCAGGGCTGCGAGAGCCGATAGCCACCCGTTGCCCGGGAGTTTCCCTTTATCCTGACACAAAGGGGAGCTCTGTGGCTGAAAGCTGAACGAGGGTGATGTGGTTTTGTGGGAGGAAGGGGGTAATGATGGGCAAAGCAAATGAACTGGATAGTGGGAGCTGGGTGAGGGATGGGGTGGGGAGAGAGGGAAGGTGTCCTGTTAACACGGTTCAAAGAGCAGAGACTTAGGTGCGAGGGGGATGAAGCAGCACTGAAGCATCCATTGGCAGCAATATTTGGCATCATACAAGTCCATGAAGTGACTACAGAGACGGAGGAAGCTCCACTTGGTTGGGGGCTATAGAACCTTAAGGAAGAGTGTGCAAGAGGGTTTCTGGGCCAGCAGAGCCCAGCATGATCCCCACGGGAGGCTTTGGAAGCTGTGCTTCAGCCGGGCACAGCAAATATCCCCACCAGGGCCTTGGATTGGAGCCGTGGCTGCAAAAAGCACAAAGGGCCTGACAGGGGATGGACTGGGCTGCCTTGTCCCGGCAGCACCGCGTGGCACCTCTGCCAGGGGTTCGCAGCCTCTCCCTCTGCTCCAATGCCTTTTCCAGTGCTCTCAGCAGTGAATGCGCCTGGGCTTGCACAGCTCCAGAGAGCCACAGGGATGCTGCGAGGGCTGGAGCAGCTCTGCTCTGGAGCCAGGCTGAGAGAGCTGGGCTGGGGCAGCCTGGACAAGAGAAGGCTCCTGAAGGGGAGACCTGAGAGCAGCTCCAGTGCCTAAAGGGGCTGCAAGAAACCTGGAGAGGGGCTTTGGACAAGGGCCTGTAGGGACAGGCCAAGGGGAATGGCTTTAACCTGCCCGAGGGGAGACTGAGATGAGCTCTTAGGCAGAAGCTCTTCCCTGGGAGGGTGCTGAGGCGCTGGCCCAGGGTGCCCAGAGAAGCTGTGGCTGCCCCATCCCTGGCAGTGTTCAAGGCCAGGTTGGACACAGGGGCTTGGAGCAAGCTGCTCCAGTGGAAGGGGTCCCTGTCTGTGGCAGGGATTGGAGCTGGATGGGCTTTAAGGTCCCTTCAACCCAAACCGGGCTGGGATTCTGTGGCAATCCCTAACCAGGCCTGTCACACCGGTGGATTTGCTGATTTTGTCCCTTGTTGCTGTCCCATGGACTTTTCCCAGTGTTGCTCCTCTGGGATCAAAGCCACCCAGGCCCTCTCCTGGGGCAGGAAGGTGGCCCCAGCAATCCCCATCCCAGTAAAGCTCTTACTGGAGCTGTGCTGGGGAGCAGTGGGGAGGTCGCTCACCCCCCCATCACTCACCAGCTCTGCTGCTTCTCTGCAGGAGGTCGGCCCTACCATGGTGGGTGATGAGCATTCGGATCCCAACCTGATGAGCTTCCTGGGGGCCAAGAAGAGGAACATGCTGGGGAACCACTTGTAAGTCCCCCTCTGCCACGTTCCCCACTCCCTGCTCCTTATTATCCCTGAGAAAATCCACATTTTCACTCCTTGTGCTCCCCATGGCACCTCCGTGGCACGCTGAATCCCAAACAGATTTGATGCTGATGAGGCCCAGACGTGTCCTTGCCCCTGCCCATCAATGCTCACCAAAGGAAACACTGATATTTCATTTACTTCTCTCTTTTCTCTTGTTCTGACCCCATTTTAGGGCCTCACCTGACTCTTTCCCTCCCTCCCTCCCCCTCACACCCTGGGATGCAGTCAAGCAGCCGCAGGGAGCATCTGAATCTTCCTGGGTAACTTCATCTGATCCCTGGAACACAAACATCCTTGGGCTCATTCCCAGCCCGTGGTGCTCAGAAGCCAGCAGCACCCACCCCAGCCTTGCTCTGGCCGTGGCCTTTTGGGTGCCAGCCACCAGCCACCCTTACCTGCATCCTACCCCATCCCGTCCCGCTCTCCAGGGCTGTTTGAGGTTTCTTCCCGCTACACTCCTATTCCCAACCCTGTGTGTGGCTGGAGATTGGGAAGAGCAGCAGCTTTGTGCTGCCGCCTGTCCAGGGCTGGGAGGTTGCCAATGGGAGAAGGGAGACCTGGGGGAGGAAAAGAGGCTCCAAGAGTGAAGAAGTGATGCTGGCTCCTGGGAGAGGGCAAGAATCCCTGGGATTGGCATGGAAAAGAAAGGCCAAGACCGATGAAACGCTCCCAACTGGAATGCCGCGATTTGCTTGTTTGGGAGACAGGATCGGAGCTTCCCCTGGTACATTCTGCACTTTCCCTCCCTCCTGGTGGCCTGGAGCATTCTGAGCTCCCTCCCGCCCAGCTGGCTTCTCGCACAGGTTGTGTTGCTCAGGGGGACTGCAGCATCCCCACTGCACGTCTCCCATTGAGCGCTTGGGCAATGGAGGGGTGGAGAAAGCAACGCGGCTGGAAGGCGGCTGCTGCCACCCCGAGAGGCGCAGGACGTGCCCCGGCCACCTCCCTGCTGCGGGTCCCACCTCCTGCTCCTGCTCCTGGGCCACAGCCCAGCAGCATTTGCCATCCCCTGCCTGCAGGGCTGCAGCCACAGCGAACCCGGCTACGGGACGCTGCGGAGCTCGCCCTGCCTGCAGCATCCTGAGCCCCAAACCCTTGAACCTGACCTTGGAGGGAGCCGGAAGGAAAAGCTCGAAGCAGCGAGGCCACACCGGGGCCCTGCAGTGCAGGGATGAAGCTCGTAATTGCCTCTAACAAGGGAGAGCTTCCCTCTAATGAGCGGGATCCGGTTGTGCAGCTCTGCTCCAGCAAGTGGCACTTGGGCACCCTGAGGGCATCCGGGCTTCAGCATGGGGCAGCCGGGCTCTGCTCCAGCCTGCCCAGGGGCAGGGATTAAATACCCGAGCCCGGCTGCTGCAGAGAAGGGGATGGATCCAGGCACCATCGCCAGCATCTCACAGAATCCCAGAATCCCAGCCTGGTTTGGGTTGGAAGGGACCTTAAAGCTCCTCCAGCTCCAACCCCTGCCACAGGCAGGGACCCCTTCCACTAGAGCAGCTTGCTCCAAGCCCCTGTGTCCAACCTGGCCTTGAACACTGCCAGGGATGGGGCAGCCACAGCTTCTCTGGGCACCCTGGGCCAGCGCCTCAGCACCCTCCCAGGGAGGAGCTTCTGCCTAAGAGCTCATCTCAGTCTCCCCTCTGGCAGGTTAAAGCCATTCCCCTTGGCCTGTCCCTACAGGCCCTTGTCCCAAGCCCCTCTCCAGGTTTCCTGCAGCCCCTTTAGTCACTGGAGCTGCTCTCAGGTCTCCCCTTCAGGAGCCTTCTCTTGTCCAGGCTGCACCAGCCCAACATCTTTTAATCTTTCATACACACAAAAAGTCAACCATCCTGAACTTAGACTGAATTTAACACTCACCGTCTGCTGTGATTAGAAGCATTATTGGTGCCATTTGATCTTAGATGAAGGCAGCACTTCCTTATTCATTACCTGCACCTGGGAGCTGAGGTCTAAAGCACCTACTGGTACTTCAGTGTAGCATGGAGGATGCTCCTGCCCATCAATCCCACCCTGTGCACGCTTATCCAGTCTTGGTTCTGGCACATCTGGAGGGCAGGGGGCAACATGCTCAAGGCTGGATGGACTTGAGCATCTTGGAGGTCTTTCCCAAGCTGGTTGATTCGATGATTTTAGGGATGTGCAGGGGCCAAGTCCTCTCCAAGCTGGGGTGACTCCTCCCTTCCCTACTGGCATTCAGTTGGGATGAAGGGCTCTGCAGATGTTCCCAGCTGCTCCATCCCTATTCAGATGGAGACGGCAGCACACACAATACTCACCACGTGCAGTCCTTGTGTCCCTCATTGCAGAGCTGGGCTTAAAGCCCTGAGCAGCTCCGCTTCTTTCTGCTTTTAGCTCAGTCACCCCGTTCTGTGGCTCCTACAAGTACCAAACAACCCTGCCCCGTGCCTGCCGCTGCATAATGGGGATAATATTTACCATGTGAATCTGACGGGTATGTGGCAAGGCTGCTGGAGAAAGCACTGACTTCAAAGGCACTTATAATAACACCCATTATCTCCCCACCACATCTGTAATTACAGCAAAGTACAGTCTGTCCTGAGAGGCTAAAAAAGAAACCTCTCGCATCTTGGTGCTATTTCATGCTTTAAAAGGACTCAGCACGTCATTAATGTTTTGTAATCTCAGCAGGAGCCACTTTGGGAATGCTTTTGGGTCTTTTTGGGTTGTTATTGGTATGAAAATTGGGAGAGGGCTTTAGGGTGCCCAAACGAGCTCACCAATGATGCTGCAGCCCATCATTATCAGCTTATCTGGCACAGTGAGTCAGTGAAGAGCTCAATTATCCTGAACCTTACCCCATCTGCTCGAATCCTGCATCCAGAGATGGTTGGAGGAGCAGGAAGGCTGCCAGGTCCAGCACTGAAGGTCACACTGGCTGTTTCAGCCCTGCTGCTTCTTCCCCACCGCAGCCTGGTTTGTGTTCATGCTCTGCTGTTCTGCAGTCCCAGTTGCCGGATGGTGCAGTCCCAGTGCCCTCAAACCTGTGGAGCAGCAGCCTCGGGATCAGGCAGGGGGAAAGGCAGCTCCTGCTCCGAATACCCGGAGCAAGCACAGCCCTGGAGGCAGAAAACCTGGACAAGGATCCCAAGTGCTGGTTGCTCCTTGCTCCGAACTGCAGGGGCTGAGCAGCTCCAGCTCCTCCTACCTGGCAGCTCAGGGAAGGGCTGAGGATTCCTGCTTTTCAAAGGCTTGGCTGAAGGCAGCGTTCGTCCCCAGTCATAGAATCATAGAATAGTTAGGGTTGGAAAGGACCTTAAGATCATCCAGTTCCAACCCCCCTGCCATGGGCAGGGACACCTCACACTAAACCATGTCACCCAAGGCCTCATCCAACCTGGCCTTGAACACTGCCAGGGATGGAGCCTTCACAACCTCCCTGGGCAACCCATTCCAGTGCCTCACCACCCTCACAGTAAAGAATTTCTTCCTTAGATCCAATCTAAACTTCCCCTGTTTCAGTTTGAACCCGTTACCCCTTGTCCTGTCACTACAGTCCCTGATGAAGAGTCCCTCCCCAGCATCCTTGTAGGCCCCCTTCAGATACTGGAAGCTGCTCTGAGGTCTCCACGCAGCCTTCTCTTCTCCAGGCTGAACAGCCCCAACTTTCTCAGCCTGTCTCCATACAGGAGGTGCTCCAGCCCCTGATCATCCTCGTGGCCTCCTCTGGACTTGTTCCAACAGTTCCATGTCCTTTTGATGTTGAGGACACCAGAACCGCACACAATGCTCCAAGTGAGGTCTCCCGAGAGCAGAGTAGAGGGGCAGGATCACCTCCTTCGACCTGCTGGTCACGCTCCTCTTGATGCAGCCCAGGATACGGTTGCTTTCTGGGCTGCGAGCGCACACTGCAGCCAGCTCATGTTCATTTTCTCATCGACCAACACCCCCAAGTCCTTCTCTGCAGGGCTGCTCTGAATCTCTTCTCTGCCCAACCTGTAGCCGTGCCTGGGATTGCTCTGACCCAGTCCTCAAATTCCAGGCACAGGCTCTCAGAACCACCCAGCTCACCACCATGCTCTGACACAGGCAGAACATTGGGGTTTCTTTCCCACTTTGCCAAGTTTATCCTCTTTTTCCATGCATTCCTAGCTGTGAACACTTGTGAACCCTCTCTGGCACAGTTCCAGCCCAGTTAACCAAGCAGCACAAGGCTTTGGTCTCCAAAATACATTTCAATTTAACATGACCCTTCCACTTTGGACATGCTTTCCCCTTGGTTGGCAGCCTTGGAGGGGGTTGACCTTCCCCATTGGGTTAACCCCAACACTGCATCATGCAGATGATGGGCAGCTCAGTCCTACAGTTGGCCATGGGTTTGATCTTGAGGCAGAGTCTCTTCCATAAGGCAAATCTCCCCTCTTCCCTCCCCTGATGTGGTCTCTCCCCTTCCCTGCTGCAGCTGGGAGTACTACGTGAACGATGCACCACGCGTCGTCCTCAACAAGCTGGAGAGTCGTGGCTACCGCGTGGTGAGCATGACCGGCGTGGGGCAGACCCTGGTCTGGTGCCTCCACAAGGACTAGCGGGGAAGATCCCGGCATTCCACCTGGACCACATCCTGCTGAGGCTCATCTCGCACAGGACTGACAGCAAACATTCCCCTTCATCCCTTTCTGTCCCAGACTCCAGGCACTTGGGCACAAGGGAGGAGCAGTGAGAGGCAAAACGTGACCCAAGGGGACCTTGCTACCCCTGCCATTAGGCAAGGCCAGGGGAAGGTGAGCCCAGGCCAGTGTAATCAGCCCACAGAAGAGCTGGCTCCATCTCTGCATTCAGCTGAATGGCAGCCTGGCAAATATCATCATCTTTTCACATTTTAATCATGACCTCTTTAGCATGCGCTGGAGGGAGCTCAGTACAGACCTGTCTGCTCCTGAGGCTGAGCTGAGTTCAGGGCATGTCTTCTCCCAGGCCACAGAAGCAGCCAAACCTGGGTGGAACAGCAGAACCTACACAGTGCTCCCTGAGCATCCCTTCATGGGCAGCAGGGTGGTTTCTGTCCCACATGGGGTTGTGGTCAGGAGCACCATCAGCCCCAGGAGGCCATTCAAGTGTTACACATCATTCCTGAAATAGCCTTAGAGCAGCACACGAAGGTCTCATGAACACTTCAGGTACAGGTCTGTCACCTTAGCAGCAGTGCTGGATGGTTTGGGACTGTATCAACCCTGCTGAAGGGGTACCACCAATAAACCATTTCTCTTAAGAGATCAATGTCTTCCTGTGGGTTGTTTTAAACAGGAGCTTTCAGGAATGAAAAGGAGCTCCAGGGTTTGGTGTTCTGGGAGCACCTCTCACCCCCCCACCCCGTGGGCATAGGCAGCTGCTCAGAACAACAGGTTAATACACTTACACACAGCCATCTCCATCCCACCTCTGGCTCGGCTGCAGTGACTGAGTTTCTGTTCATAGAATCCCAGCCTGGTTTGTGTTGGGAGGGATCTTAAAGCTCCTCCAGCTCCAACCCCTGCCACGGGCAGGGACCCCTTCCACTGGAGCAGCTTGCTCCAAGCCCCTGTGTCCAACCTGGCCTTGAACACTGCCAGGGATGGGGCAGCCACAGCTTCTCTGGGCACCCTGGGCCAGCGCCTCAGCACCCTCACAGGGAAGAGCTTCTGCCTAAGAGCTCATCTCAGTCTCCCCTCGGGCAGGTTCAAGCCATTCCCCTTGGCCTGTCCCTACAGGCCCTTGTCCCAAGCCCCTCTCCAGGTTTCCTGCAGCCCCTTTAGGTGCTGGAGCTGCTCTAAAGTCTCCCCTTAAGGAGCCTTCTCTTGTCCAGGCTGAACCAGCCCAGCTCTCTCAGCCTGTCAACAAGCCCCGTTCCTACAACAGCTTTAAAAAAGGAGGTTTATTAACTTTAAATTAAGCAGCAGCTTTGGAAATGCAGAATGATGGGGTGGGAGAATCCATCCTCTCTCACGTTAGGTATGAGACTCCTCCTCCTCTTCCCGCTTGAGCCGCTCAATAATCTGCTGCCTCTCTGCTGCTTGCCGCATCCTCATCATCACCAGGCTCTCGTAGTCCCGTTCCGATACCACGCATTCCTGGGAGCAGAAAACAAACACAGACCGTTGAGGACAGCTCACATCCAGCCCCACGTCCATGAACCACAAGCACAACATGAACATTCGAAGCAGGGGGTGGTTCATAGCAGTGTGACCCCAGAGAAATGGGGCAAGGTGTGAAAGCTGCCTGGCCTACAAGAAACAGCCCAAGTCTTAACAGTGCTGCACTGAGACAGACTGAGAGCCTCAGTTACCTGCTTGCAACTGGAGGCACTCCCTGCTCAGAACAAGGTTAGAATCATTGAATCCCAGACTGGTTTGGGTTGAAGGGACCTCAAAGCTCATCCAGTTCCAACCCCTGCCATGGGCAGGGACACCTTCCACTGGAGCAGCTTGCTCCAAGCCCCTGTGTCCAACCTGGCCTTGAACACTGCCAGGGATGGGGCAGCCACAGCTTCTCTGGGCACCCTGGGCCAGCGCCTCAGCACCCTCACAGGGAAGAGCTTCTGCCTTATCTCCAACCTGAACTTTCCCTGTTTCAGTTTGAACCCATCACCCCTTGTTCTATTGCTACAGTCCCTGATGAAGAGTCCCTCTCCAGCATCCTTGTAGGCCTATTTAGGCGCTAGAAACTGCTCTGAGGTCTGGAAAGCTGCTCTGAGGTTGGATGGGAAGCATGGCTTTGCCTCGCTGAGGCTGGTTATTTTGGATGACAAGCTTGCTCTGCAGGTCCAATACTGGGGCACAAAGTCCAGTGTACACTTCACCCGTTACAAAGGCTAATACCATAAAATCAGCATCATTAAACCCTTTCGTGGTTTCAGTCATTGCAGTGGCTGCAGCAGGAAAACCAGCAGTGATGATCCCAAACCTGACCCAAGCATGGTTGAGTTCTCAAAAGCTCTTGGAGCCTTTTCTTCTGTGTGTGGTGGCAACTGTCACGTCAAGCAAGTTGATTGCAGACTCTACCTAATCAATGTAGGCAGTAGATGACAGCAGCTACTGCAGAGCAAAGTGATGGGTTTGGCACTCTGCTTTCAGAAGCCGCTGAACATCAGTAGGTGGCCTGACTATTCTGGATGTATTCAGCTCTGCAATGCTTGGAAACATGCAGCTCATTTGCCTGACAGCTCAGGTAGAAATAAAAGCATCTTCAGAGAAGGTGAACGAAAAGAAGTCAATCTCATGCTCATTTTATTAGATCTACTGGTGTTTTAAGGACATTTAAGCAGCAAAGAGAAGGGATGAAACAGCAACAGAACAGCTAAGTAAGATTCTGCATGAAAATGGGGCAAGTGCAAATTTGCTGTTATGTGCCAGCAAAGTGGCTCCTCCAGCTGCAGTGTCTGCCTGGGAGGAGAAAACAGAAGCCCACAATAGATGAGAAGCTCAGACTAGGAAATGAAGAGACTAATATGCCGTAATTGGTATCTTAGGAGCTGCATGAATGAAATAACCCTTCAGGACTGCTCAGCACAGGTCTTCAGAGTGTCTGAGCAAGCAGCAGATTGTATCAGCCCTCAGTGGCAGAACTGGGCTGCTTCAAAGTTCCTGGCCACTAACCACAAACACTGTCGCTTGCTGGGCTGAATGAAGTAACCCCCATGAGGCTCATGCAGATGAATCACCATCCAAACCTGAATCACCACCTCACACTCTGGATTTACATTTAAAACAGACAAGAGATGATTTCCAGGCTCCTTTGGGAGCTCTGCTCAGACAAGAAGCCAGCAGAAGTGGCAGGAGGGACAGCACCAAGAGAAGGAAGAGTCTGAGGCAAGATGGGCTCCAAGCCCATGGTGACAGCTCTCCAGCAGCCCGGATGCCGTGGAGGGAGCTCGTGTTCTCCTCGGGAGCGTGTGGGCTGATGCTTTGCCACTCCACACACCTACTTCCTGCAATCCTGGCAATTACCAATAGTGTAAAACCCAGTTTCTGACGTGGCTGACTCAGCAAGGGCTTGGCTCAAAACAAATCCATACGCACAAGGAACTGCAGCCTGGAAGCAGTGACAGGAGGCACATGAAGAGAAAGAGGCACTGGGGATTTTCGGCGTTCCGGGTCCAACCTGGCTGAGCTGTTCCTGGACTTGCTTCTTCCAACGTGCCAGTGCTGGTGAACGTGGTAGCCCCAGTTCTCCGAGTGCTTCAGCAGTCTCTCCTCTCTGCCTGTTGGACTGAGGTGCTGCTCCACCACAGTGTAAGTCTGTTTTACATTCAGTTTTCCTGGTGTTTCCCTTTTACACCTGTGTTTTGTTGCGGTTCAGACTCCTCTTGGATTGTTTCTTTGGTTTCCTTCAGCACGACTGAGTCACCGTCTCCCTTCCCAACCACCCACTGAGATTCTTATACTGTGCCCTGCATGGAGAAGGTGCCTGGTTACCATGGTACCCCAGTGCCCTTCTGTTCTAGATGCTAGATTAAATCTGTTCTCATGGTGACTGTGTGCCTTTGCTATTCTTCACCACTTGTTCCTGCAGCTCAGATTTAATAAGCTCAGACATCGCCATTCCTTCTTCACTGAAGAAGGAGACCCCTTCTCCACTGGGGAGACTCCTCCACAGCCAAGGCAGGCCAGTTGCTCCTTCGCACAGGGAGATAGTGGGAAGTTTGCATTTCCTGCAATACCGGCCTCTCTCTTTTCCTTCCAGCTACAGGAACAGGGAAGGAAGAGGTTGTTCCTGTTGTGCCGCTTGCTGCTGATCCTGCGACTTGAGTCCAGCACCTGACTGTGAAGAGTCAGCAGTTTCCTCCTGCTCCTCTCATCAGCATGGATACTTGGCGGAGAGGGTCCATTAAATCCACAACGTTCTTCAGACGGTTCTCACTGAGGAGACACAAAAAGCTGGGCAACCAAGTTATCCTCCTCAATCAGAACAGCCACACTCTGGACAGTGATGGACAGTGCCAGAAGAGGGAATGCTTGAGGGATCTGAAGGACAAGTCTGATTACCTGTCATGTCAGAGTGAGCAAAACCTAGCCAAGGCACAAGCCCCCCCCAAGCCTCCCCGGCTGTACCTGGACAGTTCTAGCTGCCCCAACATCATCGACCACACAGATTCTCACTCTGACATCTCCTTTTCTGATGCTACTCAATACCACAAAGCCACTCAAACTCAATTCCACAAGGACCAGGCTACAGACTATGGGACCTCAGAAACAGGTTCCCAGAATGGCACCACTCTTTCTGACCTGTCTGATCCCTTCCTGTCCTTCAAAGTGGATTTGGGGCTATCGCTTCTGGAGGATGTTCTGCAGACCCTCAGGAAACAGAATCCAAGAGATTACGCCATTTGAAGGTATTTATCATTTAACATATCCCATTTCTTTACTGCTGCTGCCAGTTTCTCCAGTCCTAGCAGGAGGAAGCATGCAGCATTCCCATTGTGTGGCCTGTTTTGTTGTTCTCACCTTATCCATCCCAGATTGTTCCTGTCCTTGCCACAGAGTTCTTCGGAGCAGAGCTCGCAGGCTCCCTGCTCTGATGACAGCACTGTCTGCTGGAACCTTGTGGGCAAAGTCCCATTCTCCACACTGGGAATTCCCCGTTCCTGACTGTGCATCTCCTCCTTGTGGAAGAATGGCATTGTCTGGCAAAAGACTTGTTTTGGGGATATGGCTGTGACACTGCAGAGGATGGACAGAAAGGGATATGGCACCATCATCTGTGGATAAGCAGGCAGCTTGCAAGGAGACAGTAGCATTGCATCTCAAAGCCATAGTTGCAGCAAGGGTCAGAGACACAAACTGGTCTTTCTTCTCCCACCACGTCTGGATGTGAATGAAATCAAAGCTGTTCTTCCTTTTTTTCTTCCTTGTGGGTTTCTTTCCCCCTAACTCAAGTGCAGTCGGCACTCCCAGCCTGGAAACAGGTAAGCATCCACCACAGGCTCGTAATACAGCAACAGCAGTTTATTTATCCTACTAGGAGGAGAAGAACTCTCTCTAGCTACTGCTGCTTGAAGCATGCACTGATCTATCAGCTGTACAGATATGGAAGAATAAATGTATCTGTGACTGGAAGCGTCCTGTTGCCTCATTTCATTGGTAGCAAGCCAGAAAGAGCCCAGGCACCAAGAGCTCAGGCCCCTTATCTGTAGCCACCAAGAGGTACCCTCTGTGGCACTCAAGGCTCTTCCAAGGGTGGGGAAGCAGCGTGGCTCTGCTCTCCTGGGCTGGGACTTTATCTTCCCAGGGCATAGGATGGGAAGGGCTCTGCCAAGCTAAAAGCATTTAAGGCAAAAGCCTGTTAAAAGGACACTGCAGGAATCACTGGGTCACCAGTTCTGACCTTTTTCATAGCTACATTAGACACCAGGGCTCTTAAAACCTCCAGGCCCCCAGATAACCACAAGCTTTGGAAGCCAGCTACAGCAAAGTGCCCAGAGGCATTGCAGAGAAGACACAGATGGCTCTTATCTACTAGACTTACATCAGGCTGTAAAGTCAGATAACATGAAACCAACTCTACGAAATCTCAAAGGAGCTAGGAGAGATGCAAGAGCGCCAGACAGGGGCTTTCCTCAGCACTTTAATCCAGCTGAATGGGAAGTGCTTCACTCTGTGTGGTGGCAAAACATGCTCTTCACTGCACTGTAGAGCTGTTGTGTGCCTTGAACCACTCAGAGCTGCAGCAATCAACCAGGCATTGCTTTCAATAGCCTGGAGTTAACAGTGGCCAATCCACAGTGTTTGTAATTCAAGCATAACTCACTTCTTTGGCTCCAGCAGCTCTCCAGGAACTGCTGGACAATGTGAACCCACTGCTGCAGGAGAAAACAAGCCAGCCAAGGCTGTGGAGGCAGTATCCTGTCTCTTACTGCCTCCCCACAGCAGGACTTCTCAACAGCCAGCCTGGCTTTGACCTGGAAACAGCTTCCAGAGACCCCCTGGTCCCAGTTAGTGTGTGGCTGCCTTGTAGCTGAAGGCTTTGGTGCTCACCTCCTGGCTGACTACCCCAGGCAGGGAGGAGACAGAGCTCAGAAGCAGATGAGTAGTGAGTGTGTTGCCATGAGAACTGTAGGTCTCCGGCTGGTTTCTGAAGCAGAGCAGGGAGGGAGCTGCACAGAGTGGGAACAAACACGGGGGTGGATTCAGACAAAAATAGGAGCAACCCAGAGGGAGCAGAGGATAGGAAGCGAGGGCAGCTTAAATCAGAATGAGATTAGTGCAGTTTCCACACAAGAACGTGGCCCTGGTGGCTGGTAAGCCAGACTGTGTACGAGAGGATGAGGCAGGGAGTATGTTGAGGCAGTGGCAAGAGATATGAGAGAGCTCATTTTGCATGGTCTAGAGTTGAAGATCTGAGGACAGAATCAGTCAACTGGAAGTCCTGGGGTAATGGTTGGACTTGATTTTAAAGGTCCTTTCCAACCTAGTTGATTCTATGATACTGTGGAAGCACTACAGCCAAAAGAGGCTCTCACCACATTACAGACTTTTCCATCTCAGTGGAAACAGCAGCACGATCTGGGGAGGGTCTGGAGTAGGAACCAGGGAAAGAAACCAGAGCAGCTTGGAGATCTCAGTGTGGACAGCAAGACTGCAAAGTAATCAGAGGATCTGCAGCTGCTTACAGAAAGCAGCAGTGAAGACAGACAAGTATCAGCAGTGCACTTCCTAGGGAAGGATGCAAGTCACTGGCCACAGCTCCTCACCATTTTGAGAGCTGTATGGGATTGTCAAGGCTGTGCTGGGCAGAAGTGAGTCACCAGCTCCACGCAGCATGGACACCTTTTGCTGCTGTAGCCTGCTCTCCCTTGTGCTCCACCAAGCTAATCCTCCACAGAAGCAGACGCTGCACTTCCACACTAACAAGCTTTGGTCATGGAAAGAAGCCAAGATCAATCCAGTTAAAACCAGTGCTTTTGAACCTATGGAGGCAAGAATCCACTACCAAGTTCCAACTGTAGCAGCAACGCTCTTAGGTAGGAACAAGCCAGTTCTCATTCTGAACAATCTAATAAGCTGCTAAAATATTTACATAGTGAACACACACAAAGCTGATTGAGACACAGGGTAAGGGCACCTGTACAGCATGAGGCAAGAGTCCTCTCTGCAATTAGATCATTCTGATCTTTACACCACAGGGAGGAATGCAGTAAGTGTCACATGGAGTTTGAACTGGAACTCAAATGACCAGCAAAGGATCTCACGTCCCTTCACAGCCAAGGAATTGCTAACTAGGTCAGAAGACACAGAGAGCACAAGATAAATTCAGTGCTACAGAGCAAAGTGTGACATAATCTGCTTCAAAAGAAGCAGACACACCTCCCACTCCAGAAAGCCACCAAGAGCAAGGGGTAAGAGAGTCAACAAGCTGCTGCAGCACCTTCTCAGCCTGGTTTCTGTCTTTTAACCACGACATGTTATTGCCTTCCATGTGTTTTGTGACTGGAACACATTTGCTACTCAAGAGCAACAGCTTCAGAGGGATTTCTTGTGAAATAAAGAAGCAGCAGCTAAGAATTAACACACATCTTGCACTCAAAGTAGCCACATGAGTAAAGAGGACCAAAACCAGGCAATGAGGTCTCTACACAGGTATGTAACTGCTTTCTCTTCCATATTGCAGACCCTGAGAATAGATGTTTCCTTTCAGCACTGAAATTTCATCCTCTTGGGAATGCAGTGAGTAACCAAGCCTTCCTGAAGAAGCCTTCTAGTTGACCCATTTCAACCAGCTATCAGCCAAACAATTCCCACAAAGTACATTAGCAAAAACCCCACAAGAAGAGCATTAGAGGCTTTGGCTGAGCAAGGAATATCCTTGGTCATCACTTTGAAGAGAGACTGCGTGAAGATCGTGTCATCCAAATACTCGTGCTCTCAGTGTGCTGCTACTCAGGCAAGAGGTCCTTCAAAAACACCACTGCTTCAGCACAAAAGGGTCAGAGGTACCAGAGGAGGCAGCTTTGCATTAAGAGCTTCTTATCAGCTCTGCTGGGAATCAACATCTTGCCATCAATGCAAAGTACACTGTGAAACGTAGGTTGCTATAGAAACAGGTTTAGGTAACAGCAGCCTCTGTTGTGCCTCCTTACCTGGGAAGTCTTAGGCTCACCACTGCTGTCAGGAGGGACGGTGCTGGGATTGTTCTGGGGCTGGCCCTCCAGCCAGGAAACCTTGAGAGGATTATTTATCAGGCCAACTTCATTCTTCACAGCCATCTCCTGACAGTGAAAACAGCCATTGAGGATATCCATCCCCACCTGAATTTCAGACCCCACTCCCTCCCAGGTCACCAACAACCACAAAATTCCATCTCAGACTGGCATCAAGGGCAAGCAGGGCACAAACAACACTGATTTCCCAACTGCCCTACATGAGGGACACCCTTTAGGGTCTGTATTTGCATTAAATATAGAACATATCACTGTTGGTACTTTTGATAAACAGGTCAAAGGGTCAGAGACAACCCTGTGGGTTGCTTTAATTAAATAGATATGAGTGAAAGAAAGGTAACAAGGGATAGACTTTTGTACAGTGAAGTTTAAGTTGATGGAAGTACTATAGTTAAGGGTAACTGATGATTTCTGTTTCCACAGCCACATGAATTATTATAACTCACAGTGAGTCAAGACATTTTGCTTTCTTTGAAACAAATGCCTGATATAACCTCTAAAACTCCTTAAGCCCGTTCCCACGATGGGTAGTTCACCTTCAGTGAAAGCTGGTTAAACAGCTCAGTGCCTGCTTTTTGAAGCACTGCGTCTTCCCTCAGCCTTTTCCACACACAACCTGCTTGTTGATGTGCATGACCTGCTCTGGATTTGTGCCTCCAGCTTTGCCACTCCCTTCAGGCATCTGTACCTTTAGACTCTCATTACTCTTCCTCAGTGCCTTAATGACAAGGCAGCGTCTGGAGGCTGTCAGCTCGCCAAGCCTTCCCTCCTGCAGCACCCCTTCTTGCCCACTGTCAGCCACACACATTCGGGGGCTCTGTCAGACTTACAGCAGCCTTAACCGTAGCAAATTCCACAACTGCACTCCCAGTCTTCCTGCTGGAGATCACCAAGTTGAGCACATCACCATACTGGTAAGATAAAGAAAGAAAGAAAGGTTAATTACAGACCCAAGAGATGTCAAGTTCATTTCTGAAAAGAAAGCAAAGAGAAAACATGTGTTTTCTCAGACATGAGGCTTGAGCTGTCACCATTTCTGTCTTGCATGATGCTCCCACAGATCCCAAGCTGTCATAATTTCTGTCCCTCCAGGAAATAGTTCTGGGGAGGAATGGAGCTTCACATTTTGCTTCCAGCAAGCCTCAGTGCAAGAGGGCTGCTTTGCTCAGAGTAGGGCTACAGGAGACACTTGCATGAACAGAAAATAAAGATCACCTCCTGAGATTCCTCACATCAAAGGCTTGTCTATGCCTGTCCCTGCACCTCCCACAGCAGCAAATGTCTAGTGCTTTTAAGTGAAGGCAAAAGTGCACCACAACCACACAGCCAGGCTGACTGCTATGCAGGGCATGAACCACCCAGTGGGAAGAGTTTCAGGAGGAGTCCCTGCTGGGACTGTGGGAATGTGTGGGACACATTGGTGCTCCCTGGGGAAAAGATCACAGCTGATGGGTCATGCTGATGGCCTCTGAAAATTCTCTGAGAAAGCTGGACAACAGAGAATTGACCCACTCGAGTTTGTATGTAACTTCCTAGAATCCACCCTCCTTTCTTATACCTTTTGCAGGATCTGGAGCAGAACATCTTTTGAGTATCCCCCTCTCGTCTCATCTTCCTTCCTGCATTTCCATTTGAGCTGGGAAATAAAGATGACAAGTTAGTTTTGTCCATGTGAACAGATGCTCAGTGAAGCTTCTGCCACCTGCATGTTAATCTAGTCTATTTACAGTTACACTCCCAGAACAGTGCCCTCAACATCAGAATGTCCAAAAGGAACAAATTATTTGGGGAACAGGGAAAAGCACTGCTCATCAAAATAAAAGGACTATACTTGGAAACATACTAATGGCTCTATCAGGGTAATAAGCAGATGTCTCCCTGTGCTTAATGCAGAGACAACTCAATTTCAGGCTCAAAAATCTAAACCAGACAGTAGAGGGTGAGGGAGGGAGGATGTTTTAAAGGCAGTAACAGGAGCTGTTCATATGCACGATGCACATTAGGTAGAGGAACTTCACCTCCGCTGTACAGAGGGACACAGCAGTTCAGCAGAGTTGAAGTGTCCCTTCTGTCTTCTGAAGCTGTGTTATGTTCTATCAGTTTTCACCAAGCCCTAGCTTTATAAGGATGTCTTACTTTGAGTTTAGGGGTTATCTTGCCTTCAGCTTCATTTCTTTCTTGCTTACCTAAAGAGGGGAAAGGAAAAAACATATAGAGAGGACATGAATGAAGAGCTCTTGGTTAAAGATCAATTAGCACAAAACTTACCCTGAGAACACACCTATGGCAATAACAAACACTTCTGGGCTTCCACTGGGCCGTTTAATCCCCAAAAGTCACGTGCAACACTATCATCAGGAAGCATAGCACAGACTGAATCCTGGATGTCAGCATTTTTTCCTTCTATGATGCCCAGACTTGCCACAGGCAAGGCTGGAACAAGCTAAGTACAGGCAGGAAACCTGTTTGATTCTGGAACATTTTCCCAGTAAGAGGGTTGTGGTGGTGGCAACAGGTATGGAGAAATAAAGGGTAGGCAAAAAAGACAGGATAGCATAACCTCAGATAGCATAATCTGGCCCTGCAAAGAAATACCTTATAGTGGTGTGCTCTCATTGCAAGGATCTCAAAGTGGTTTACAACTAGCAAATGCTTAACATCCTCTCCAGTTCCTGAGATGTGAAAACAAGTTAAGAAAGTCTCAATGAGGAACTGCTGAGGGACCTGGGGGTTTTAGTCTGGAGAAGAGAAGGCTCAGGGGGGACCTGATCGCTCCCTACAACTGCCTGAGAGGAGGATGGAGCCAGGAGGGGCTGGGCTCTGCTCCCAAGGAACAAGGGATGGGACAAGAGGAACCGGCCTCAAGCTGCACCAGGGCAGGTTTAGATGGAGCTGAGGAACAATTCCTGCCCCAGAGGGTGCTCAGGCATTGGCACAGGCTGCCCAGGGCAGGGCTGCAGGCACCGGCCCTGCAAGTGTTCGCACCCCGTGGAGATGAGGCCTCAGTGCCACGGGTTAGGGGTGGCCTTGGCAGTGCTTGGCAATGGTTGGACTGGATGAGCTGAAAGCTCTTTTCCAACCTGGCTGCTTCTGTGATTCTATGAATGACTGCATACAGTCAGTGGTGCCTGACTGTGCCCTGGTGACTCCCAAAAGAATTTCTACATCTGGACCCCTGGGGTTACTTTTTTACTCATTACATCAATATTTTTCCTGAGAGAAAGGAACAGATCCTATGCTACTTCCTCTGCTGGAATGAAAGGAGTAGGAAGCAGGAGACAGTAAGTCCTCCCACTGAACTGAAATCCTGAGCAGCACTGTAATTAGTTTTGAAAAGAGAACTTTCTGAAGCCCAAAACTGTATTTTAAGCCTACACAGATACAGGATACTAGAAAAGGCAATTCACTATAGAATGGTGTGGATGGGCATGAGGTTTAGGTATGTCAAAGGATGAGGTTCTGGGATTCTGGAAAAAGTCTCACCCCCTCCTGTATGAGGAAAACTAACTGCTTTCTACAAGGCTGGGATGGAGACTGTGCATACTCAAGGAACAGAAGAGAAGCAACTTCCAGAAAGTAAAGCCTCAACAACCACAGACTGAACCACACTTTGCTCTCCACACCGAGTCTCTTTTGCGTGATGAGTACTGGGACCCTGCAAGGGAATAGCAGAGCAGTAAACCAATGACAACTATTAGTTTCTGCAAACTTGAATCATTCCCTGAGTCTGCAACACTGAGACTGCTTCCACTGAGAGATGAGCAGGACTTCAGGCTCACTCCAGCATAACTGTGGGGCTCCACAGACCACCTAGATTCAATACTCCGGAGTATTTACAGGAAAAGAGCAGCAGCGTGTTGAAGAGCAGCGTGAAACATATAAGGAAGCAATTTCACAGAGCTACCAGTCTTCTGACTTAGCCATGAAGAAGGTGCAAAGCAGAATTCTACCACAGAAGGTGACCAAGTGATAAGGCTGCACCAGTGCCTGAGCTCTGTCTGCAGAAGAGCTGGAGTCCCACACACACACACTTTGGCCGAGGGCTCCAATCTCCTCTGCTCTCACCTTGGAAGTGCTGCTCTCTTTCACGCCAGATCTGCTCCTGAATGAGTCTCTGCTGCTCCTTGAGCTGCCGGGAGCCTTCTTCACGCAGGCGTATTATCTACAGCAGGGGGGAGACAGCACAGGCATGAGGGCACAGTTCCATGGCTGGTTCATGCCAGCTAAAGGCTGCCAAAGGGAGTTTTTATCTTACACCCACCTCCTGTGGCAACCCTCCTGCTCGTTCATCTGCCAGAGCTCCAGCACTCATAATCAGACCACTCATGTTCCTAGTGCCCATTGGCCAGTATATAACCCATTAGCTGTTGTTATTGTCTACTATGGCAAAAAAGGGTGGACAAAAAGATAACATCCCAAGACTGGCACATATCAGACTGCTACAAGATGTCTTCTACATGCCCCTTTCAGTGAGTCCATTAATCCCAAAGGCTGGAGGTCTGCTACACAGATTTGGTGCATCACATCCCATGGATTTCATTATGAAACCAAAGACTTTCAGCTATTCTTTGTAAAAGAAGCAGAGAAAACTCTTAAGAATTCATCATTACTTCTTGTTCTAATGATCTCGTTGTCCTGATTTCCTCCTCTTCAGTCTCATAGGCCTGAGCTTCTCGTTCTCTGGCTTCGAGATCTGCAGATAAAGCACTCAAATGAGAACAATCCAAAGAGAATTTTCACTGCTGACCAGAGCTGGACACAAAGAAATAAACTTAGCTATACATCCACCAATTTCAGGGTAGAGCCCTGACAGCTCTGCTACCTCTCCTCTGCCAGCGTATCAGCAGTGTTACAGTCCTCCAACCCCCTGACCCCAGAGCAGAACCATCCCACCTACGGCTGTGGGAGGAGATTTCAGATGGCTACAGCATTGTACTGGGCACAAAGAGGCCACAGCCATGGCAGACGAGCAACAGATTAACCCGTGGTCAATTCCAGCAGCAGCAGAAATGCAGACACCCAGCTAAGGAAGGCTTCAAGCCAAGAGCAAATGAAGGTTTGATGTCATTACCAAGCTTCACTTTCTTTCTCTTCTCATCAAGTGCCTGTGTCCTCTCTGCAGCCTGTTTCTTGGCCTTTCGCACTTTGTCATACGCCGCCTGTCAAAGAACAACACAACAGGGTGAAACTGTGTAAAGCGGGAGGGAGAAACGAAAAGCAGTGAATAAAGGTCACACCAGACACTGAAACACTATAAACAGAGGGAAAGATTTGCTGCTTCCTGCTAACATTGCTCCTGAAAGTGTTGGAAGCTCACACAAATACCCTGGGAACATGAGAAGAGGCCCACGGATCTCCAGATGGAGCCTGAAGCGGTGCAGGAGTCTGCAAGTAAGGGCAAAGTGTACTGGAGAGAAGGTCTGCCCCTTCTTCAGAGATGGCAACAGTACTGTGGGGTCCTGAGCATGCCCAAAGCAGCTTTAGGGGCACTGGTAACAGATCAGGGTTGGTTTAGAGCGAAGGTTTACAGTTAAAAAGGTCTGTTTTACACAAAAGATTCATACAAGATGGGCATTAGCCTCACATGCATGTGTGAGATCAAAGAGCACCAGAAGTCTTGAGCAGCAGTGGCACATCAACATTCACTTAGCACTAGAGAGACCTCAGAACTGGGGGAAACCAGCTATTTCACTGGCACCTGCTTAAACCAGTCGGTAAGCTCTTCATCAGCCTACACGAACGTGTCTGTAGTACCTAAAGCACAGACGGGCACAGTGCTCACGTCTTACTTGTAGAGTAGTTGTACAGGAAAGCACTGCTTTTGTTTTATAGACTACAGAAGCTGGTGTTTTCTCTTCCTGCAAGGGAGGGGTTTGCTAAATACTTTCTCCTTTTTAAACTGTAGAAGCCAAAGAGTTCCTGGATGCCAAAAGCTAAATTGCCCCTTGGCAGGGAGATCACAAACCTTGCCAGTGTTTAAACAGAGGAGAGTTATCTCATGTCTTTAAATCTTATAACCTGAAGTTTCAACATTCCTTCTCTCCTCTGTTTATCTGGGCAGTTACCTGCTCAGTTTTATCTGGTTTTATTCCTCCCCATCACACATTCAGATTACCTTCAGGCCTCAAGCAGTGGGCACTCAACCACTTCCTCACAGCAAGAGAGCCCAAGCCACATCTGGCAGCAAAGCCCTTGCAGCAGAAGGACAGAGACTGTGATTCTGATTCAGCTTTGCTGTTTACAAGTCTCTTTTGTGTCCTCTGGAAAGGCTTTGAGCCTTGCCAACCACAGCTAGATAGTATTTATTTGTCAGACCTTGTCTGCAAGGGAACTGAAGATGCACTGTTGCCATGGTAAGTCCATGTGGCCCTGCATCATGTAGTGGTTATCAGATTTTAAACGGGATATGCTCCAGTCTAACACATTATTACAGACAGTATCTCACCCCTGAGTGAAGGGACAGAGCTACTCCCAGCACATCAAGTCACAAAAAGAACATTTGTCTAAGTTCTTATCTGACATCTAAAATAGGATCTCATGGAGAACTACAGGGAGTAACAGATGAGACTTGCATTCATGAGGGCACACTGGAGGTGAGCAGGACAGAGAGGCAGAGTTCTCAGTACCTCTCCAGCACACCTGCAGCACCACACAAACACAGCACCACTGAGGGATGGGTGTCTGAGAACCAACCAGGTTGGAAAAGAGCTTCAAGCTCATCCAGTCCAACCCTTAACCCAGCAGTGCCAAGGCCACCCCTAACCCATGGCACTGAGGCCTCGTCTCCACGGGGTGTGAACACTTGCAGGGCCGGTGCCTGCAGCCCTGCCCTGGGCAGCCTGTTCCAATGCCTGAGCACCCTCTGGGGCAGGAATTGTTCCTCAGCTCCATCTAAACCTGCCCTGGTGCAGCTTGAGGCCGGTTCCTCTTGTCCCATCCCTTGTTCCTTGGGAGCAGAGCCCAGCCCCTCCTGGCTCCATCCTCCTCTCAGGCAGTTGTAGGCAGCGATCAGGTCCCCCCTGAGCCTTCTCTTCTCCAGACTGAACCCCCCAGGTCCCTCAGCCCTTCCCCATCACCCTTGGGCTCCAGGCCCTGCACCAGCTCTGCTGCCCTTCTCTGGCCCCACTCCAGCACCTCAAGGTCTCTCTTGTAGTGAGGTGCCCAGAACGAAACACAGGACTCAAGTAGCAGCCCCACCAGTGCCCAGCACAGAGGAGGATCCTTACCCTCGCTGCTGCATCTGTGAGCACCGCTAAGGCCTGAGACAGTTGGTGGAAGACTTCCGCTGGGGATTAGAAGAAAAAAGGGTGAGATGCAAAGAACCATGCTAGCAGCCTGGGGGTGAACCAGGAATGACATTCCCTTATGGAAGAGACCTGCAGAAGAGCAGAAAGAATAATCTTTCCAAACCATTTGAAAAGCCATAGCCAGGATCACCTCAACAGACAACATCAGTTGTACAAATCAGTGTGAATTAAGAAACAAAAATTGGGACTATTTAATGTGAACAGAAACCTAGAAAATATGAATCCCACAGAACCCAGATACAACAGCTTATCACTCAACCTGCAGCCAGCCTGAAACCCAGTGTCATATCCAAATCCTCCCCTTCGCATCAACAGCTTTGCGGCCCAGCATCCAAGCTTTGCATTTTACAGGAATGTTGATAACCCTCTTCCTGGAAGAGCTGCACTTACAAGCCAGAGGCTTCCACACACACTTCAAATCACTTCTCAACCTTCTGCACACCTCAGAGCCCGCAGCTTTCCACCCACTGCTTCTAGAAGCTCATTTCTCTGCTGGGAAATTTTAACCTGTATTCCGGCTGTAAGCTTTCAATCTATTGGACTGTAGCCCATTACACTGGGAAACGCGAAGTACAGAACCATGCTCATTTTGAGCTGTCCTGAGGAACAGCATCCTTCATCCTTGCCACTGCTGCTCACTGCCACCTGCAGCTATAAACTGAAACGGAGAAGCTGCACAAGCCAGACCCTGTCAACAGTTTAGGTATGCTCATCTCCGCAGAGTCAGGGCCTTGTCTCTAGCAGATAAAAACACACACTGCCCATAGATACGACTTATCAACTATCATAGACTCATATGATTTATAAATTTGCTGCTGAGGTTTTCACTAAGAGGTATGAAGTAAAGCAGTGACCAGCCAGTGAACACTGGGACAGCATGGCCAAAGGTCTGGGCTTCAAGAACCATCTGGGAAGGTTGCAGCACTGCCTTAACACTGACGTGCCCCAAGCAAACATGACTGCATCCAACCTCAAAACCAGAGCTCTCTGGTAGTGACAAAATAACTCTTAGTCCTGCCCGCGTGTACTTCACATGACACGTACCCAGGTATTGCCTTAATTACACACACAGGCAGACCTGAAGCAAAGCAGAGCTGCTTCCAGGCGTCTGCACATGTGAAAACAAACACGAGCTGGTGCTTGTGTCTGCACAGCCCCATCTCACCTGCCCTGGGGTTGTCTGGGTTCTTATCGGGGTGGCACGTCAGGGCCTTCTGCCGGTACGCCTTCTTCACCTGCAAGAGCCAGGGAGGAGAGTTACTCATTGCTCTGTGTTGAGAAAAGCAACCTGGGGATAAAACCCAACAGCACAACACTACAGAGAGAAAAAAAGACTGCTCAGAGGCTTTCTTGTGTTGTTGGTTTTGCCAAACTGAAAGCACACCTCTCTAAGTAAGCAGAAATCTGTGGCCGAACCAGCATTCATGTGCATGACTTGATGCCCTCCAGGCCTGACCAGAAATAAAGACCTTTGTAGAGGACCGAGAGCTCAAAACCCCCCCACCTTGAAGGGTAAAGCAGGCCACTGTGACAGCAAGAGAGCTCTGAGATGCTCAGTTTTCAACCTCAGTGCAGTGACTTGTCCTTTTCAATCACACTGTACCATGAGGACAAGCGCTGGAGCCCAGGCTACTCCGTAGGCAGCTGCATCTTGAATGGGTCTCAGCTTTTCAAGGCCAGAAGTTGCACTTGTAGGTGCATTGTGCTGCAGCAGTCAAACCTCAGGATCATCCCAGCCAAGTCCGGGTCACCGAGGCAGAGGGATACCATGCTCTTTGCAGCTGTAGCTTCGGGACACAGCAAGCACCATTTCCTGTACAATTGACTTTGGCAAGGTGAGGGCTTTTTGACCAAAGACTGTTTAATGCCTTCTACACTTCAAAGAAACACTGCCAGCTTTGAGCTTAGTCACTGTTATCAACCGAAGTTCCCTTTGTCAGTGGACGAGAAAGGCTGGGAAGAAAAGCTGCTCCGTGCCATAGCCAAAGCACATTCCTCTGCTCAAACAAGTGCAATTCTCGGTGCCCAGCACCACCTCGTGGACAAAGCTCTTGTAAGGGGAATGTGCCCTAAAGCCTTGCAGGCTAATCCCAGCTCCTGCATAAGCAGGACTGCAGTTAAGAGCCAGGCAACTCTCCTGTGCATCAGTCACAACTGTTCCAATAACAGAAACATCCCAGGGGCCAGCGCACATACGGCTTCTCTGAACAGTGAGGTTAAGTTACTTGGGCAGCCTTGCTCCCCCTTGCTTCTCTCTTTTGGCCATGCAGCTCTGCATGCAAAGGGGTCTGAGGCTGACCCAAGCACTTTCAATCAAAGACAAACACTCGAAATTACACCCCTCACTCCCTCAAGTTCCTTTCCCCCCTCCGTGACCAGCTCAGCAGCAAAGCTGAGGTCACCCCAGGTCTTCCATCTCCTTCAACCCTGGGCATCCCATGCGCCTTGGTCCCTTGTTTTGTGCTTCATCCCCCTGCCGTTTCCAGGCAGGCTCAGCTTAGGCCCAGGATGTAGCTCCCAACCCGGCTGTGCTGCTACTGCTCTTTACTGCTACAGGAAGGAAAAAATACATACAAATGAAGCCTAAGGAAGAAACCTCGAAGCTCTCCTTTCAAGCTGTTTGGTTACCAGCAGTTTTACTTCCCTTGAAGGGCCCCTTCCCCAGCTCAGTTGCCCAAATCTGGCGTTTCCTGTGCTTCCCTTGAATTGAATTGGTAAATCAAGTGGAAACGGGTAATTCCAACCCTACAAAACCAACAACATGGATTACGGGAAGCGGCAGGACCCAGAGCAGCCTCTAACAACCGGCACCAGCGTAAACACGGGAGCTTCCCTCCTGAGCGCACACAAACGCTCAAACACAGCCCGAGACCAGCCCTGCAGCTCTCCCCAACCGATCCCTGCCTCTTCCGAAGCCAGGCCTCGCTCCACGGGATTGAGATGGGATAAACGGGAGGGTAAATCGAGCGCAGCAAAGCCACCACCACTAAAACCGGCTTCCTCGCTGAGCACAGCCCCAGCTCCGGTCTGGGGGGCACCGAAAGGAGGCCCGGGCCCGAGCCTCCCCGTGGCCCCTCGCGGCCGCCGCCCTCACCTCCTTCTCCGACGCCTTCTCGCCGACCCCGAGCAGCCCATACAGGTCCAGCTGCAGCAGGTCCCCACCGACCGCCATCTCGACGCTCTCCGCCGGCCGGCACTGAAACACAATCCCCAAACACCGCAGCACCCGCGTCAGCGGCGGCACCGCGACTACATATACCGGGATGCACCGCGCCCCGGCAACAGCCGCGGCCGCGGTGCTTGCTGGGGTTGTAGTTTCCTGGCGGCGGCTGCCAGCCAGGCGGGGCGGGCGAGGGACTACAACTCCCGTCGTGCTTTGCGCCGCGGGGCGGACGCCAGGCGGAGCTCGGGGCTCTCGAGCCTGCCGCGGGCTGAGGGCAACGGTTGCTCCCAAGCGGACCCTAACGCTGCGCTGGCCCCGGGGAGAGGCGGGTAGCCTGAGGCCAGCGTGTCCTGAGGGCAGGTCGCTGGTGCTGTGAGCCCCACTGCGGTCCCTTCCGAGCCATCCTGCACGGGGATCCTCCGGCAAAAGTGCTCATCCTTGCTGACTGATGGCTTGCAGACACCTGGTGATGGAGGGGAACCTAACCGAGAGCTCATCCCCGCTCGTGACACTCAGAAACAGAACGGTATGGCTTTGACAGAGTGTACTCGCTAACATTTCTAGATCTCTATTTCTGCGCATTGTGACTGCTTGTTGGAAAGAGGCAGGAAAACATGAGGGTGCTGCTGTTCTGTGACCTTCCCACTGACCATTCACACCTGGCCAGCGCTCTCAGCATGGACAGCAGTGAGACCATGAGAAACTGCATGGCCACACGAGTGAACACTGACAGAGCTGGCACAAAGCCCCTTGTGTTTCTAAGGGTATAAAAGCAGGAGCCTCTTGCAGCCAAATCCAAAACCTCACCTATGGGTGGATGCACTGTGTAGGAATCTTCCCAGTTATCTGAGACTCCTGGCATCAGCTGCAACAGGGCTTCCCAATGGAAGTGTGGGCCTGGATGATGATTGCGCGGTGACTGGTGATGTATTTCTTCTTAATCTCTCTTCTCTCTATGCGCTCATGATTTGATGCATTGCTAATTTTCTTCTATGCCATATGTATATATCTGATTCGCTTGATTGTGCTTATTTACTGTATATATACAGATACAGACCTGACTTGTGAGTATGCTTGTATAATCAACTGTGCATGTTGTATGGCTGGGGTGTGATTGTTCTGTGGAGTACCTGCCTGTCAGCAGAACATCTTTGTGTCCTTTCCACAGCTGTAAATTTAGGGAGAGTGCTGTAGAAGGAAGTATATGGATGCCAGAGAGGGACTCTTCATCAGGGACTGGAGCGAAAGGACAAGGGATGATGGGTTTAAACTGAAACAGCGGAAGTTCAGGTTGGAGATAAGGCAGAAGCTCTTCCCTGTGAGGGTGCTGAGGCGCTGGCACAGGGTGCCCAGAGAAGCTGTGGCTGCCCCATCCCTGGCAGTGTTCAAGGCCAGGTTGGACACAGGGGCTTGGAACAAGCTGCTCTAGTGGAAGGTGTCCTTGCCCGTGGCAGGGGGTAGAACTACATGATCTTAGAGACCCTTCCAACACAGACCATTCCATGAATCTATGATTCTCTGATATCCATTTAATCCAATCTATAGGGGAAGGAATACTCCTCATCAGGACCCTGGCTCCCCCACCACCTCCCCGAGGCGCCAGGGTGCCCCACGCAGCCCCCCATGGTCTCTGCTGGACGATGTTCTCCACGGTCTCTCCAATGGCATGGGACGCTCCCTGTCCCTGCTCCCTCTCCAGTGTCTGCTGTCGTGGCTCCATGAGTGCTCCTGCCATGCTAGGCCCCTGCTCCTGTGGAACCTGTGCTGGGATCAGCTCCCTGTTGTGTGCCGCTGCCCAGAGCCCCAGCCTGGCTGCTGCTGCTGCTGGTTTCTGCTCCTCAAAGAGCCTGGGACCTGCCATTCCGGCCTCACAGCTCCGTCCTCCTTGTAATCAGCATCCCAAGCCCTGCTCCGGTGCTGTCTCCTGCTTCTCGAGGAGTCATATCCCCAGCCATCCTCAGGCCATCGCTGGCCATCACGGTACCACCTCCAGGACCTGCTCCGGCCCCTCGCTGCGCCCTCAGTGTGACCGTGGGCAGGGACTCTTCTGGAAGCTCTGCTGTGCCGGTGGCTTGAGGGACACCGCTGCCTCCTCTCTGCCCAGCGCTGCGCGGATCACCCCCTGCTCTGGATGTCCCTGACGTCGTGCACCTCGTGGCTCTGGGGTCCCAGCTTGCGGAGGATGCAGTGGAAGGGCAGCCAGCCCGGCGGGCACATGCCTTTCGTGTGGGCCCACTCCTGTACGCAGGGGAAGCAGCAGCAGTGCCTGCAGGACCTTATGTGGGCTTCATGGCAGAGGGTGTCCAGGCAGACGGTGCAGATCGGCTCCTCAGAAGCATCCACCAGCGCTGCCACGGGCCCCCAGCTGGTGCTGGCAGCAGGGGAAGAGGTGCCCTGTGCTGCTGGAGCAATGGAACTGGCTCGATGCCGTTTGCTGGACCTGGGCACCCGGTGGGAGGCGAGGGGTGCCCTGTGCTGCTGGGGTGCACCCTGGGCTGTCTGGCAGGGCGGTTTGAGGCAGGGGCCATGGCCACCACACGGCCACGGTGGACAAGTCCCGTTCCAAAGGTGTTTGGGCGGTGACCGGTGCATGGCCATGGAGTCCTGTACAGCTGCCGGGGTCCTGCGCTGCTCCCTCTCCAGGCGTTTCCTTGCAGTGGGTTCCTGGAGTTTGCTCTGCACCTCCTGGCTCAGCTCCAGCCTTCAGATGACAGCAGCCACCGAAGGCTTAGGCTGGCTCGCGTCCACAGGGCTGGCCTCACGCCTGCTTTGGGTCTTGGTGAGGTTGGTCTGAAGGCCAACATCTCTCTTCTGCCGGGCTGAAGCTGATGCTGGTCCTTTTGCCAGTTCTCCGGCCTTGTGGTCTGGCTTGGGAAGGGCTGGCTGGGCTGAGGATGAGCCAAGAGGCCTCGGGAATGACTCCCGCTGCAGTTGCTGTCCATGTGGGTGAAGGAGGCTCTCACTCGTGATGGTCCCTGGGGCTGGAGAAGCAGAGGGCACCACCAGCAGCGTGCATACGTGCCTTAGAGCTGTGCTGGCTGGGCAGCTGCTGCCGTCCCTCCGTGGGCTGCCCCATGGCGCTGGCCTGACCCGGGGCCCGGGGTCCCCATGTGCTGTGCTCCTGAGGGAGCTGCAGGGCCGGAGGAGCGAGCAGTGCTGGAGGGCACGGCACCAGCAGATCCAGGGACTCCTCGGTGGGGTTGGGGTCCCCCCACAGCCTCCGGACTTCCTTCTCTTTGATGGTGTCTGCGATGGCATCTGCCTTTGCCTGCATCCAGGGGCACATCCTGCACCGTGGCAAAGGCTGCCTCTGCCCGGGTTGGATGAGCTTTGGCAGGACACGGCGGCCCTGCCGCTGCACTGCCTGCTCCTGGGATAGTTGCACTGGCACGGGCAGGGCCCCCAGCTGCACTTCCAGCCTCTTCCTGGCCACGTGCATCTTCAGTGGCGACCGAGCTCCACCAGCACACAAGGGCTCAAGGGAGGAGGCAGAGCCCAGCTGCACGGGGGTCCCTGTGTCTGGGGTCAGGCAGGCATCCGTCAGGTTCTCAGGGGTGCCGAGGATTGTGGAGAAGCCGGAGGAGCTGCGGCTGTGGCAGGAGAGGCAGCCCCGCTTCCGCAGCGCCCGCAGGTCCCCCCACACTGCCTGCCAGATGCCATGGTCCTGTGCAGGAGAGGAGCCCATCCCCAGCGGCGGGGACAGCGTCACTTGCTGCAGCTCCCAGGCAGCCCTGGTGCAGTGCACGCAGTTGGGGCACGTCCCACGCTTGCCACGGGCAAAAGAGGGAGGGGGGCCTGAGCCATGGGGCTGGGGACACCGGGGCCCCCCGGGGCTGCCTGCCTGCACTGGGGCCAGGCTGCCCCAAGGGGTCCTGCTCTGCCCTGTCCTGCCCTTGGGACATGCCCAGGTACCCCCTGAGTCACAGGGAGGACCCGCAGGGGTCTTTGGTCTCTCCGGTGCTGCCACGTGCTGCCACCATCCCCAGCATCGCCAGCTCCATCGGTCACCCTGTGGGAACAGAGCAGAGCTCAGGGACCGGCTGGGGAGGACCTCATCAGTACCCACCCCCAGTGACCCCTGGGTCTGAGCAGCCCCGTACCTTTTTTCGTCGGGTGGTGACAAACAGGATGGTCCCCACAGCCAGGATCAGGATGCTGAGGCTGAGGAGGCAGCTGGGGTCAGTCATTGCGCAGGGCCCGGCACGGACACACTGCAGGGCACTGCGGGCTGTGTGCATTACGGGGACAGTGCTTCCCTGCTCCCAGTTCCTGCCTGCCTGTTTCAGAGGGATCAGGCACTCTCCTGCCCTGGGAAGAGCAAAGGTTTGACCAGGAGCTTCACTTACAGGAGAAAGAGCTGCAGCGGAATCTGCTTTCGCGTTTGGACAAGCCCTGACGCGATCGGGTGTTGGACGAGGGGATTGCTGCAAGCCCCTTCCAATGGAACTGCTCTACAGTTCTGTGGTCACGCGCCCCTGGGCAGCCTCCCAGCCTTTACTCACAGGGAGCAGCTCTGCTCAGCCCCGTCGGCATCCTGGCCCCGTGCCACGCGTCCACATCCCTGCCTCTCCCGAGTCCGCATCTCTCCCCGAGGAGCCCAGCACGGACTCTTGGCAAAAGGAGCCTTCTCCCCTGGAGCCTGGGTCTGCTTTTGGAGCCCAGAGCCCGGTGATGTCACTGGGGTCATTCTGACGTCCCTTTGGAGGCGTGCGCGGCAGCCCCGGGGGCCCCAGAGCTCTCCTTCTGCATGGGGACAGCAGCTGCGGGGTGACAAAGGAGCCCGGCCCCTGGGCTCCTGCCGAGGGGAGCTGCACATGGGGTCAGGGCCAGAGGCATCGCTCCCGACCTGGCCCCCCCGGCCCCTGCGCTGCCCTCGCGGCCAGGCCGGGAGCCGCTTTCCTGCCCCTTTGCTCCTGCCGGAGAGGTCGGTCCCGGGAGCGCTCGGAGATGCCCCCGCTGCCGCTCGCCTGCCCTGGGATGGGCCCTGGCTCGCTCCAGGCAGCGCGGGCACCTCCTGGGGCTTCCCTGCCTCGGGCCGGGGGTGCCCCCAGGGCAGGGCTCAGCTCCGCACGCTTTGGTTTGCAGGGGAGATGGCCGACGGGGGGCACCTGCACAGGGGCAGCTCTTCCCCTGCCAGCAGCAGGCGGGGGTCCCAGGCGGCGCCCATGGATGCGTCTGAGGAGGCGAGGGGCCAGGACCCCCCCCCCAACGGAGTCTGCCTGAGCCGCTGCAGGCACTGCTTCTGCTTCCCCTGCATCCAGGAGTGGGCCCGCAGGAGCTCCGTGTGCCCAAGGTGCCAGGGGTCCCTTAACCACATCTTCCCCATGCGGGACCGCCGCATCCATGAGGGCCATGAAGAGGGCAGGGAGAGACCCTTGCCCCGCCAGTCGGACGGCAGGAGGCCGTGTCCCTTCGGCCGCCGCAATGGCTGCTCTTGCAGAAGAGCCCGTGGCCGTGGTCAGGGCCGGGGCTCAGCCAGGAGCAGGAGCAGGTCCCGGAGGTGGCACCGCAACAACCACCGATGGTCGCGGCGGGGCTGGAGATCCACCCTGCGGTGCGGGAGGCGGTGCCGGAGCACGGTCTGGGGCATGGGCCACAACGGGGGCCAAGGTCTGCCGCCCGAGTGCGCCGTCCTGGGCCACTGGAGGAGGAGGAGAAGCCGGCGGCAGCGTGGGAGGAGGCGCAGGCTCCGCAGGCACAGCGGCCAAGCCCGCAGGCAGAGGACGAGGGGCTGGTACGAGCAGCAGGCTCTGCACCCCTCGCTGGACGTCCCGGTCCCACCCAGGGCAGGAGAGCGCCGGCAGCGGAGAGGCCCCTCCAGAAACCGGAGGCGGTCCCGGCAGGGGCAGCGCAGCCGTGCCCGGCGCGGGACCGTGTGACACCAACAGCCGCTGCTGGAGCGGGCTGCATCCAGCCGGGATTTGGTGATGGCCCAGGATGGAGCCTCCACGTCCCCTCTGAAGAGCCCGTTCCAGCGCTTGACTCCCCTCCAAATAAATTCTCTGTTACAGTTGGCAAGAGGCTCCTGTAAGTTAGTCTGTGCCTTTTCATACGTCTCAGAAGCCGGCATGGGTACGTTGACATTTCCAGGCATGCCGTGGGTTGCTTCATCAGGCCTTGTCATCGTCCTCTGGGGGATCCCCCTGGCCCCATCCTCTACCTCCATGGACCAGACAAGAAGCTGAGGGGCTTCCCACATCCCAGCCTTTGCTCTGCACCTCTCCCTTCTCTGGCCTTCCACAGCTGCATCAACGTTATTCATCTCCTGCCTTCACTCCAGTTATTTTCAGGGAAAAACGCCTTGGGAGGACCTGGTACACCTTCAGTTGCATTTTTCAGCAGCCACAGCTTGGTAGAGCAGCATTTCCACACCAATCCAAGGCGCCGATGCAGTTCATCACTGGGGGCTGGATGTGCCCAAGCCCAGCAGCACAGCCTCGCTCTCCACTTCAGTCCCAGCTACTGATACACAGATAGACTCCACACCTCGTTACAGTTGTAAAGTAGGTATGCTGTATTCAGCGCTGAGGCGCATGGGGGATCGCTCCTCCAAAGGCCTGAGCACCTTTCCTTTGCCACTCGGTTTATATTACATGGAATGACTACATAAACGTCAGATTGCTTCACGCCTCGTACATATGCAAAACCTATTCCCGTCTAATATTCTAATCAGTTTTCTGGCGTTCGTCCCATTGATGCGCTTGCGCAGTGCCTCCTGGTGCTGGTCGTTAGGGGGTCGTGAGGATGAAGGCCTGTAGTTCCTCTCCATCACTGCGAGTAACCTCTTGCTTTCACGCAGACTCAATAGGGTTTCGGCTCAGGTTCGATACAAGCCGGTTTCACGTATTTGAAAGCAGAAACTTGTCAGGCTTGCAAATTTTGTTACTCTGGTTATCTTTTGTTCCTTTTCTTTCTATGGATACTATTTAAACAAGAATGTCTTAAATGTTTATCACACAAGCTATGAATCTTATCTACTATAATTCTGCCTCGCAGCTGTAACTCCTACAATTCTGCTTCACAATTCTAGCAACTTTAACTCCTAGGGTTCTGCCTCACTAGCACAATGAGTGCTTAAGCAACCCCTTATTCTCAGGTATCACTACCACCTCCCTCCTGCCCCCAAACACCAGCCTTTGAACTCACCCCATTAACGTACATGTTAATGTCCCATAAATCCATAACTTGGGCTATCAGAGAGGCTAGTCATCTCCCTAAATGTACATTCAGTGAGATGTCTGCATTGCCTGTGGAATGATTTCTGCTGGATGGAAGAAGGCCGGTCATGCTAGATCTGTGTTGCACTGCGGGGAATAACTGAGAGGAAAAAAAGAACCACCACCATCATCTTCAGATGATGAAGAGCCCTCTTTGGGGCCCACAGGAGTTCAGTGCTGAGCACCAGAGATTGTATTCCAAGGTGGATGACGAGCCTGGCTGGCCATATCAACTGGAGCCACTTCTTTGCCTGGCCAAGTTTACTTTTGTTCCACAGAAACCTGCTGCAAATAGACCTGGAGTTCACCCAATTTTCCTGGTTATCCTCAAAGTCAGGCTACTAAAGACTGCCCTGGGGAAACTACCTGAGAGAAGCAGGTAGTGCTTAGCCCACGTGATGTCCATGCACATGAAGAGAGCTCTCACAGTTAGTTTTCTCTGCATATGCTTTTGTCTTCAAACACAAAGCATCCCATTGGGTATAAGCTAAGGTTCATTTACCTCCTGTTCTGGGAAATCCACTCTCTGGCCAAAGCAGCATCTTTGAGCATGGTGCCAGGGACCTGGTAATGCCGAATGTGCCCACCTGAGCTCACACACAAACATGGCACTGGGCAAATCCTAGAAACACAGAGGTCTCCACTGCCCATGAACGTGGCTTTGTGCCAAAGCTGCATCTCCTCTCTTAGAACAACAGCAAGTAAGGAAAGATTCAAATTACTTTTGCTAAGATAATACTGATAACGAAGGTTCTTGGAACAGTGCAAATAGGCTGGAAGAGCCTCGGGGAAGAGCGAGCGCGCATGGGCAGCGCTGCTCTGAGGGAGGCCCCAGAGCTGCAGCAGTCTGCAGTTAGGAGGTCTTCACAAAGACCGGCACCTCTGCAAGGCCAGCAGAATAGTTCCTGAGCATGGTGCCTCCATCGAACATACGGGCAGTGTTAGTGTCCATCCAGAGGTGCCCCTCTCCAGGCAGGTAGATGTCCCTCCAGTTTTGCCCTTTGGCTGTTACTGGGGCAACCAGGACCTGCAGTGAATAAGGAAAAGAGAAACATAGCACTTGGAGGGTTAGCCGGGACATGCACCAAGCAAACCACGAGGCTGAAGGGACAAGCAACCACAGAGGAGGTCAGGGAGTCTGGCTCTTAACAGCAAATGAGTGTCCACCCGTGCAACAGCAGGGGTAAGCACAAAGCTTCCTGAGCTGTGCTGAGCAGAGATCAGAGAATCATGCAATGGTTTGGGTTGGAAGGGACCTTCAAACCTCATCTGGTCCAACCCCCTGCAATGAGCAGGGACACCATGAACTAGGTCGGGCTGCCCAGAGCCACATGCAGGTGGGTTCAGGCTCCCACAAAGCAGCTTTTGAGAAGGTTTTATGGCATTGCAGTAGGAATTGGTGGCACCGAGTCAGGGTGAGAGACATCCCCAAGCCACGGAGGGAATCTGTGGCAGAGTTGGGAGTTCCGCTTTCCTCCCGTGCTTGGGAGGGGTTTGATTCAGGCTGACTCTTTGATACAACTTAGTCAATGAAGGCAAATATAATCCGGTATGAAACCAAGCAGAAACTTTTATTTCAGGTAGAAATGAACGTGTTCTACCCAAATGGGAAAGAGATAGGAAAAAGATAGGAAAAGGATAAGAAAAGAGCTTTAGCTCCACGCTGCTCAAAAGGACTTCAAAAGCTCTCTGTTTGTAGCTGCTCTCCAGGCAACTTAATGCTCTCTTCTCACCTCCCTTCCCACCCTTCCTCTCCTGCATTTAGGAGAAGGATTTGTTTCCACCTCTCAGACTAATTCAGAGTTACAGGTTAGAGGTGAGGGAGGATTAAACCCTAGGAAAAGGTGATGCTGAAAATACGCAATGTGATCTATACCATCCCAAGCAACAGATGCACATTTATCATTCTGTGGACTCAAGGCTCCTTTGGGAAATTCAAAGGATTTAACTTCCCAGCACCCTCAAATGTTCATCAAAATCCCAGCCAGTGGCCTTGGCAGAGGGATAATTACATTTAATAAGTATATAAAAGTAAAAGCATGAAGAAGTTGCTCTTGGGTCACAAAACAGTGAGCCCCATTCGGAATTGAGGCATAAGGAGAGGTGTGCTCTGCTCTGCTGGCTCCTTCCCAGTGACTTAGTCAAGGTAATCCAATCTCAAATGACTTTAGGGATCTTTTTTCCCCTTTTTTATGGGGAAAGCAGTTTCCAGCATCCTGAGATTTTTCCTGATAAATCACTTCAGAAACTGAAAGAGGTTTTGCAAGAAGAGCAGAGCTCTGGCTTCAGTTTAGATCCGATTGAACACTGAGGCTTTGATTTGTGTTTGTGCACAACTGGGTTCTAAATCAGAGAATGGTTTGGGTTGGAAGGAAACTTAAAGTTCATCTAATTCCAACCCCTGCCACATGATGATGAATAAAGAGGCGATAAGGAAAAGACTGAAACTCTAGAAAGGCCATTAAAGGAGGGGGAAAAAAGGCTAAATAGTGAAAACTGGATATGAAATTCATGGATCAATCCCCCTCTTAAACCCTGGTTTTGGAGGTCTTGGTCACCAGCAAAGAGCAAGTGCTAGGGGTGCACGGATGAATCCCTTAGTGATGCTTCTTGAGCTGCACAGCAGCGTCACCCCAGGGAGAAGTCCTGGCGTTAGGAGCGTTTTGGGGGGCACTTTTGGACCCTCCTGGTCCTCATAAATGTATTTGGCAGCCACACTTGGCTTTCCCAGCTCCTGCAGCATCCCTTTCGCCAGGCAGATGGCACTGACAAGCAGCCACAAACCACCACACGACACGATCTTTTTGCCAAACCAGCACCACTTGGCTCTTTGCTGTTGTATTTCAACATGTTTTGCTGGAAGGATTCAGCAGGGGTCTGGTCCAGTTCCCTTCCCAGTAGTGAAGTTTGCTCATGAGTAATGCTGGAATGTGGCTGTGCAGTGTTAAATCCAGCTTCAAGACCTCAAGGATCAAAACCACCCTGACCACCGCAGTCCACCGCTGCATCCAAAGCTGCTTGCAGACACCCAAAGGCATTGCTGTCTGTCTGCTCAAGGGGAGATGATGCTTTTTTCCCTTCATAGTCAGCAAAAATCTGACCCAAAACCTGCTTATGGAGCATTCTTGCACATTTAACAGATATAGTGCCCGGTCTGATTCAGGTTGAACATGCCAAGAGATCTGGAAGTGATGAATGTACAAATCACAGCCTGACAATCAGCTTTCAGAGCACGGCTGTCCCAGCCTGGGGTGACCCCCCCAAAACACCTCAGGTGCGACGCAGAAGCAGGAGGGCATCAGGAATAGAATCCCAGCCTGGTTTGCATTGGAAGGGACCTTAAAGCTCATCTGTTTCCAACCCCCTGTCGTGTGCAGGGACATCAGAGCTGCGCTCATCAGCACTTGCAGCAGCTGCTTGCATTGAGCAATGATGCTCAGAGGGTTTATCCCAGTGTCCTGCACTTAGTCCTGCCTCAGACTATACCAGGATAGACCCACAGTCTGTATTTCCCAGTAGTTCATAGCTAATGATGCTCCAGATCACACCAAAGCTGGTTTTGGAGCATGTTTCTATTCTTCCAACTTCCAAACCCCAGCTTGGAATCAAACCGTCCCCGTCTGGGCTGTCCACACACAGGCTCAGGCTCTTTTGGAAAACAATAGCAATAATGATTAAAACCTGAAGCCAGGGGAGCTCCTTGCCAGCCTCACCTCCTGCTCTATCACAACTGCTTGGCCCTGACAACCTTACAGAGCAGACACCACATTTTACCCTACTTTAGAAGTGTTCAGCCAAGCCAAAGCTTTGCACCTCCCAGGTGAGAGAAGGTTGAAGCTGCTCGGACCCTTTATTGTCCTTTCTCCCTAAGTCTGCAGTGTTGAACTGAGACTCTCAGCTAACACAGAGCACACCCCTGCCCTGGCTGACTGAATTGCATCAATCAAGAGATTCTAGGGGAAGGGACTAAGTTTTAAGCTTTCTCAGTTCAATCTAATACCCCCATTAGTGCCCAAACAACCCTGGGACAGGGGCAAGGCCTCCGCTCCCTCTGACCTCTGTGCTCACAACAGTGGTGCTCCAGAATTCCTTTGTGCCAAAGACTTGTGTTCTAAAAGCTTCCCAACATAGGTCGGACTTGATGATTTTAAAGGTCTTTTCCAACCTGGTTGATTCTATGATTCTATCCGAGCTCTCTGCTAAAGGCCTTCCTGCTCCTTCTTAAAAAGCTGATCTCCTGCAGTGAAATTTTCCATAATAATAATAATAATAAATAATAAAATCTATAAATGAATTCACATATTTTATGGCCAGAAACTCATAAGTGGCAATCGGATATTGCAGCATCTGTTGGAGGCTGAAGCAGAGCCTCGAAAGGTACCTCTGCAGCACTAGCTGCTTTTCTATTAAAACAAGGAACAAACTCCTACTGAGCTTTGCTTTGGGATTGAGGATACTTATTTGATGGAGATGATATCCCCATGATTGGCAGCATCCCCATGTAAACACAGCCCAGTGTGTCGCTGCAGAATGAATTCCATAGTACAGACTGAGGATTATGCTTTTAATGGACTAAAAAACCCCAGTAGGAACTGCTGAAGTTTTGAGCTGTTGGGATCCTGCACCCAGACAAAGCAGGAGGGACAAAGATGAAGTGATGCCATTGCCCAGAATGAAGGCTCCTTACAACCGTGGGAGGATGAGGCACAGTTTCCTTTAAGGAAAGTCTTTTCCAGAAGGCCTGAGTTGCTTTTCCAAGACCTTTTTGATTTGAAGCAGCACAGACCATATTGACTATCAGGCCATCTAAGGGAGCACTTCAGGAGCAGCAGTGGGATGGACACATCTGCAGGGACAGACTCCCACTACATGACCAAAGTGTGAGCACACCAGACTTGCAGGGAGCATTTACAGCATGAAACAACCATGCTGTAGCTTCAAGTAATGGGATGAACAGCCTAAAGAGAGGGAGAAAAGAACTGCTGACAATCAGGGGGTGTCTTCCAGCAGAAAGGACTGAAAAATACCCTGATATTAAAAGCTGAAAGGAAAAAAGCTCTGTCAACCATTCAATTTGAATAAATTGCAAAGCTGAAGGAGCCACAGGGTCTCACCAGCCATATGGTTCCCTTACACCTCTACCCCAGTGCTGTACTCAGGCAAAGGGATGGGTGCAAAGAGATGGATGGGCGAGTACAGGGGGCACCTTATTTACCCATTTACCCTGGGAGAACATTCAGCCTCACATTCCCTACCTCATCTCCAATGAGGAACTCATCCTCGATGGTAAAAGCAGCTGGATCTGTGGGGCTGAGCCACCAGGCTGGCCGAAAGATGGGGTACCCCGAGCTGAGCCATTCCGAGCTGTATTTGATGAGCAGTGGCACAACGAAGTCCTGGTGCTTCCGGATGCAGCTACGGGTGAGGTTCAGGACCTGCAGCATGAGGGAGAAAAGAGAAACCTGTGACCAGCTTAACCAAATAAAGAGCAAAGCAAGAATCTGTTGTGTTCTGGTGTCCTCAACATCAGAAGGACATGGAACTGTTGGAACAAGTCCAGAGGAGGCCACGAGGATGATCAGGGGCTGGAGCACCTCCTGTATAGAGACAGGCTGAGAAAGTTGGGGCTGTTCAGCCTGGAGAAGAGAAGGCTGCGTGGAGACCTCAGAGCAGCTTCCAGTATCTGAAGGGGGCTACAAGGATGCTGGGGAGGGACTCTTCATCAGGGACTGTAGTGACAGGACAAGGGGTAACGGGTTCAAACTGAAACAGGAGATTTAGGCTAGATATGAAGGAAGGCACAGGGTCCCCAAAGAAGCTGTGGCTGCCCCATCCCTGGCAGTGTTCAAGGCCAGGTTGGACACAGGGGCTTGGAGCAAGCTGCTCCAGTGGAAGGGGTCCCTGCCCGTGGCAGGGTTGGAACTGAATGAGCTTTGAGGTCCCTTCCAACCCAAACCACTCTGGGATTCTATGAAAATGCCTCCAGCTGTTTAAAAAGATCTTGAATGGGAATCTGTGGGCTTCACTCTACTGCAGATACTCAGTATTTGGTCAAACTGTAATTAAACCATCCCAGCAGCAAAGGGAGGGACACACACACACATGCTGTTTGGTGTCATTTCTACGGGCACTATGGGCACCGTCCCCGTGGTTGCACAGAGCCATGAAGCATAAAACCACAAAAACATTAATTTTGCAGCAAAACCACGGCTGAGAACACTCAGCAATGTGGCTGAGCAGGGGCAGAGCACGACTTTGTGGGTGGCAAGAGCAGGACAGTGAGTTTTAGCCTCAGCTTTCCCCAGTATAGGGACATTAATGGCCTTTGGGGGTGTTTGTCACACCAGAGACACCGCATCCTCCTCGTGGGGCATGGGGGCACATACCCAGGCATCGCAGCAGAGCCAGGGCGGTGTGCTGAAGGCCATCACGGGGAGAAACGTCACAATCTGCAGCCACCTCACATAGAGCTCCATGTCCCCTGGGCTGTCACCGGCCAGGCTCCCTCCTGCGGGGACAAAGGACTCAGTGAAGCTACTCAGGGGCATCTCAATCAATGGGTTCTCCATGTGGGCAGGACAAGTTATCCCACTGCAAGAGGAGCTGAGTTCTCCCCATCCATGTTTTCCTTCCTTGAGCACCATTAGCAAATATCAGGCATCCCTGTCAAGGCCAGGTTGGACACAGGGGCTTGGAGCAAGCTGCTCCAGTGGAAGGTGTCCCTGCCCGTGGCAGGGGTTGGAGCTGGAGGAGCTTTAAGGTCCCTTCCAACCCAGACCACTCTGACTCTATGGTCTTTGGCCGTTTTAGGACCAGATGTCTCAGGAGTTTCTACATTTAATCAGAACATATAAAAAGGGATTTCTTTCCTGCTAAGAAAAGCGTTGGAGAAGTGCTGGGTTTTCCTGCCGTGATGGTGTGCAAAGACAAAGCATCACGGGAGAATACTCCTGTGATTTGGCTCCCTTCAGTTCCATAGTGAACAGCAGTGGAGAAGCAGAGTATTATTGTCAGAAATAGGCAGTGGAAGGGGACTCCAGTTGCCCTCTGAACCATCACGGAGGGGCTTGGGAAGGCCAGGAGAGGATGGGAAGGGACAGGGAAAGGGAGATGAAGCCTTTGGAGCCGGAGCATCCTCGCTCCGAAAATCTGGCTCAGCTTCTATAGAAATGCCACATAGAACTGAGCCAAGGGCTCACCCAGCCCACCCGTAGAACCCCACTCCCTCCAGAGGCTCTTCGCATCCCAAGCAGCCCCTGGTGCTGCTGCAGCTCCCGGGCTGAGGTTACACAGCCCCGTGGACCGCACACCAGCGGGTTCAGCATCCCTGTGCTGTGATTGCCCAAGCCTTGTTTTCTAAGGAAAACTGCCTAAAAATAGAGGCCAAGTTGAAGAATTGCTCCCTGACCCCTTTACCAGGGCTCTCTGCAGCTCTACCCTCTGGCTCTGACACTTCACGTGCAGCCTCCACGTGTTCGTGGCACGTTTTCAACACAAACAACGCGGTCACCTCCAAGAGGAGAGGAAAACCGAGCTGCTTGGCTCCCGTTAAAGGATTGTTTCTGGCCTTTGACAACGTTTTTGTTTAAGGGTTTCTCAAGCATTGTGCTTTGGAGCAGGAACACAGACTTGGAGCGTGGCTGCTGGTGTTTCAGGAACATCTGCTTCCCAGCCAGCGGCCTGGGCACGCACTTCCCTGCCTGTGGGCTCCCTCTTGGCTTCTGCTGGCTGGGTTTTAGCTCCAGCCAAGCTGTGAGGGGCAGGCAGCTGCCCTCAGCCTGTGGTTAAGGAGCTCTGCAAAGAGCATCCCCAGAGACCTGCCTGCTTCCAGGGCTGCCTGGTCACATTTACTGCATGTTGGGCTTGGTTTTCAATTCCTCAGTCCATTCCCTGGTAACATTCACCCCAATCCAGCCAGAAAACGGGGTATGGAGAGCAAAGTGCTTCACACCTCTGTACAGCACGCCTGAGCCACATGGTGCAAGCTACCTCCTGCACTCCTCCCACCTCACCTCCCCCAGAGATCTCTGCAGGAAAGAGATGATAACCTACGTACCTACTGCATCGGGGATGAAGAAGTTGTAGCCCAAGAGGCTGTAGTGCAGCACAGAGGGAATAATCCCCTTCAGCCCAGCATGGCTCCAGTCTGAGCGCAGGGGGCTCATCTGGATGAAGAGAGGTAGGTGACTGGATCTGGGGGAAACAAGCACAGAGCTGGTGGTTAGAGAGGGCCCACAGGAGGTGTGGGTTTCTTCAGCCACTTGGCATCTCTACTGGAGGGAAATCACTCCCACCCCAGTGCTCTTCTTTCCCATCCAAGAGCTTTTCTATGCCTTGGGTGTACCTGGAGGGGAGGAGAGGCTCAATGTCATCAAGCAGCCCAGTGAAGGAGACTGTTTCTAGTGGCCAAAAAGGGTCAAACATGGACCTTCACAATGAGCTTTAGCTTGAAAAATGGTCTGGAGCTGATCTAACCAAAGGGGGTTTTTGGTCTAAGACTTCTTGTTCCTGGAGTTTGGTTTCCTCCTTTCACCCCAACTAACTTAGAATCATGGAATCATAGAACAGTTTGGGTTGAAAAGGACCTTAAGATCATCCAGTTCCAACCCCCCTGCCATGGGCAGGGACACCCCACACTAAACCATGCCACCCAAGGCTCTGTCCAACCTGGCCTTGAACACTGCCAGGGATGGAGCATTCACAACCTCCCTGGGCAACCCATTCCAGAGCCTCACCACCCTCTCAGTAAAGAATTTCTTCCTTAGATCCAATCTAAACTTCCCCTGTTTCAGTTTGAACCCGTTACCCCTTGTCCTGTCACTACAGTCCCTGATGAAGAGTCCCTCCCCAGCATCCTTGTAGGCCCCCTTCAGATACACACTGGCTGCCCAGAGATCTCCAGGGACACGTTCATCTTCGGAGGAGTTAAGGCTGATGTGGTGGTTTATAGAACACTTCTGCTATGGAAGCTGCCCCCCCGGAAAGATATGATCCTGAATGGACTAGAAGATGGTCAGGAAAGGGACCATTCCCACCACTGTGGTTTGGCAGGTGGCTGAGTAAGAGCCTGTCACCACCTCAGCATGTGAAACGTTGCTTGTTCTTTGAAAAGGAATGATTCTAAAGTTGCCTTCTCATGCAATTTACCATCAGTGCCTCATCCCCAACAGGAAATAAGCCACGTTGCAAACAGCCTGATAGCCTTTTGCATCTGCCAAGCATAACCATGATGGGTAAAAAGACAAGTAACGCTTCTCAGTGCCTCTAACCAAAGGGTTTCGAGGGGTGTTACAAATGCTTATGAATAGATTAACTCTGTTACGTGCTACACAAGCATGGGAAGTCAGAGAACTGCAGTTGTTTGACACCAAAGCAATTCCAATGCAGGGATTTGCCAAGACTGCAGGGTTCACCCCCTCCCTTCTTCAGGAGAGGCAGCAGCCTGGGGCTTGAATGGCCATAAGTGACAAGATGCATCTTTATTGCATCAGGCATCAATGCATTTAAACATTGTTATCCTCTAAGACATTAAAAACAATGTTAAGGTGCTCCAAAAGAGAGAGAAAGAGAGATAAAAGAGCAACCCCTTCCTATCATGTAGATGAGGCCCTCAGTGACATGGGTTAGTGGTGGTCTTGGCAGTCCTGAGGTAATGGTTGGACTTAAAGGTATTGTCCAACCTGGCTGATTCCATGATTCTACCCATTACCCTAGACCACCTCCACACTGCTTCCCTGGTGCTGAGCACCCCAAGGGCACATTTAAAGCATCACCTCCAGCAACTCCCAAGCAGTTCCTACATCCATCAGCTCCAGCAGAGCATCACCTCAGTGGTACCCACCTGGCACCGGCACTGATGACCGTGGCGTTTCCCAGTGTTGCCAGTGCCTCTGCCAACACCCCAGTGTACCGGTCTCCCTCCAGCTCGGCGGGAGGGAGCACAGCTTGCTCCAGGAAGGCATTGCCCTCAGCACCCTCAAACACCATGTACGTGGCACCCAGTGCCTGCCGCAGGCGCCGGGCACGTGCCAGGTACCAGGTCAGTGCCTCCTCGCTGGTGACGTTGAGGCGGGCACAGAGCTGCCCCTTCCATGTGGTCAGCAGCGGGATCTGCGGGAGACAAAGAAGATTCCTGTCAGAGCCAGAAAAGACCCTTGCAAGCCCAGAGTGCAAGGCTGGAGATGGCTGCTCTGTCCCTATCCCACCCCACCACAACCTGCATCATCACAGTGCCATGCATAAAAGAGCAAACCCTTTGTCAACCAACCCAAAACCATCTTTGAGTTGATGGGAAAGAGGCAGATCATCAGAATGACTGCAAAAAAAAAAAAAGGTGGAATTGGGATGTTCTGAGCATCAGCAACTTTTAGAAATATCTTTTGGAAGCAGGAATTTGAAAGCTACTTCCTTAAGAAACAGAAAAGTTGCTCCCCCAGGCATCGCTCTGCAGCATGGGGCTGGTCCCCAGCACAGGAGGATCAGGTTCTCACCATAGTGAGGGTGTTTATTCAGGTTTAAAGCAGGTTTGGGTTGAGGAGCAGGCTCAGGGCTGGAGAGGTCTCGTACCGGGCTGCCCCCAGTGTGGGGCTGCAGGCTCAGCCAGTAGCTCGCTGCGTGTCCATCCTGCAGCGTGCGCAGGAACAGCGAGGAGGAGATGCTGGTGTATGGGGACAGTGTCACAGCGAGCTGCAGCGGGGCCAGCACGGAAGGGTCCCACGCACTCCTCGGGTCCTGCCTCTTCCTCCGCTCTGAGGATGCATGGTCCTGCTGGGGAGGGACAGGCAGGAAAAGGGATGTTGTCAGAGTGGCAAAGCCACCAAGCATCAGCTGCTGGTGTCAGCACCCGCATGGCTCAGAGCCCTCAGCCCATAGAATGGATGCGCTGGCATTTTACACATAGGGGTCTGAGAGTCCAGCTCTGGGGCAACAGCACAAGAGGGACCTGGAGCTGTTGGAGAGAGTCCAGAGGAGGCCACGGAGCTGCTGTGAGGGCCGGAGCAGCTCTGCTCTGGAGCCAGGCTGAGAGAGCTGGGCTGGGGCAGCCTGGAGAAGAGAAGGCTCCTGAAGGGGAGACCTTAGAGCAGCTCCAGTGCCTAAAGGGGCTGCAGGAAACCTGGAGAGGGGCTTGGGACAAGGGCCTGTAGGGACAGGCCAAGGGGAATGGCTTTAACCTGCCAGAGGAGAGACTGAGATGAGCTCTTAGGGCAGAAGCTCTTCCCTGGGAGGGTGCTGAGGCGCTGGCACAGGGTGCCCAGAGAAGCTGTGGCTGCCCCATCCCTAGCAGTGTTCAAGGCCAGGTTGGACACAGGGGCTTGGAGCAAGCTGCTCTAGTGGAAGGGGTCCCTGCCTGTGGCAGGGGTTGGAGCTGGAGGAGCTTTAAGGGCTCTTTCAACCCAAACCAGGCTGGGATTCTATGAATCTATGATCTAATGTATGTTCTGAGAGCAGGGCTAATAGCAGCACTCCATTTGCCTCTCAATCCCAAAAGCCAGCAGGATGGGACATACCGCAGCAGCGAGGATGGCAGTGCAGTGCTCCCCCAGGACCAGGACCCCCTCCTGAAGATGATGCCGCTTCAGCCTCCTCACCAGTGATCTCAAACCTCGTTTTATTTTGGCAGCTGAACCCTCTGGGCCAGAATACCGCCACACTGGAGACCTGTGCGGTGGAAAGAGCTGGTGGCTGCACCTTGTGTCAGCACGAGACGCTTCACCATGAGGGTGCTGAGACACTGGCCCAGGGTGCCCAGAGAAGCTGTGGCTGCCCCATCCCTGGCAGTGTTCAAGGCCAGGTTGGACACAGGGGCTTGGAGCAAGCTGCTCCAGTGGAAGGGGTCCCTGCCCGGGGCAATGGCTTACCCCAGGAGGGCTGTATCCGGCAGTGCCCGCTCCTGCACGCCAAGCTGGGTGCCCACGTGCCGGTGCGCGGCCGCGATGTCGGTGCTGACACAGAGGGTGTAGTGCAGGGGCTGGGCAGCTCTGCCCACCGGTGATGCCAGGCAGAAATGCCGGTTGCTCTCCAGGGAGAGGAGCACGGGCACGTCGGGAGGCACGGTCACCGTCACGCCTTGGGGCAGAGAAGAGCAAGGTGGTGTCTCATCGGGTGCCTGCCCTGCCTGTCCTGGCACTGGAGGTCACAGGGATGGGGATGTACAGGGCAGAGTCTAACTGGTACCAGGACCTCCTGGACTGATCCCAGCCACGCAGGCAAATCCCTGCTCTCTGCTTCCGCTATTCCCTTTAAACCAGAATGCATTTTGAGGGCTGGATTTGTTCCGTTTCCTGCCTTTTTGCTCTGCATTCAGCTTAGGCAGCGGCTTCAGCTTCATCACTGCAGGGCAGTCCTAATTAATCAGTTGATTATTTAGGGGCAATGTCTGAAGTCTGGAGTGCTGCAGAATAATCCAAATATCCACCCAAAAATGACAACAGCCACTAAGCTCTCATCCAGCATCCCAGAGCAGTGTCAGGGACCTGGGAGCTCAGAGTGAAGCCACTCAAGTGGGGCTGGAGGAGGTGGCAATGGACACAGATCTCTGCTTAAACAGATCCTAAAAATGAAGGCACACCAAGAGCAGGGACTTCCCTGGGGTGAGCTGGGCCAACCCCATCCTCTCAGGCACTGAGGTTTAATATCATGGCCTTTTCCACAGGGATGAGGCAGTGTGGGATCCATCCGTTGTGTCCCCCTGCCAGTTGGTATTGCATTGGAAGGATGGTTTAACCTCCAAGGCATTGACCCTGCTGCTAAACCAGTTGCTTTATAGATGAGGAGAGGATGGAATAACACAGGGATTGAAGGAGCAGGACGCTGGATGAGCAAGGAAGCAGTTACCTGTTGAGCCCAAGAAGTATCTCTCCAGAACAGGCCCGTATCCTGCAGGATTCTTGCTGAAGCCTCCGCTAACGAAGGGCTGCGCATGGCTTTGGGCTCCATTGAGCGGCCAGCGCTGGGCACGGAGGCTCACCCCTCCGTACCAGGAGATGTTGGCCATGGAAAAGCAATCCTGCAGCCAAGAGAGAGTCATCAGGGGGTCAGAAGCACCTCAGGGTGAGGATGAACATGGGAATAGTTGCATTTGAAAGGCAAAACCCCTGCAAGTTATTCCAGTGCTGTCAGAGCGGTCGTGGGATGGGGCTTTTCCCAGGAAGAAAAATCCCAAGTCCCTGAGATTTCGGTGTTTGATACAAAAAGCAGTGGGTGCTCGTGGTAGAGCACACCTGGGGTTAAGTTTTTCTCCACAAGAACAAGAGCTGAGCTTCCAGGTACAAAAATAACACTGAAATTCATGGAATCACAGCATGGCTTGGGATGGGAGGAACCTTAAAGCTCATCCAGTCCCAGTCCCTGCCATTCACCTCTATGGCACCACAATGTCCCTGGGGTACCTTGTGGGTTTTCTGCTCTCTCCCAAGGCAAAGCCTCCCTCTTCCCTGTGGGCTGGTGACAAGAATACTTCCCTGGTATTATAGGAATATAATGGCACTAAGAATGAGTGTATTCCCTCAGTGAGACTACATCAGTAGGGGTATTTGGAGCACTTCTCATAGGGCTGACAGGACAGAGCAATGAGCCATCCCCAAGAGCTCCCGGTCCCAGGGACATCCCTATCCTCAACCCGTCTCCTTTTAGGAACCATCATTTTTCACTTCAAAGCCTCCAAACCTGCCCTCTTTCTGCCAAAGCCGGGATCAGCAGGACTCAGCATCCTGCATGACTTCCCATGGGGATTTGGGAATGCAGAGGAGGGCTGGGGCGGGCAGAGAAGGACCCAGCTCAACACAACCCCATGTTCATTCACCCCAACCTGGAGCCCCCGAGCTCGGCTCTGCCGTGGGGGCAGCGGGAGGTTGAATCTCACCGCGGGGTGAGGAGAGGAGGTGTGAATTATTAAAGTGGAAAGCCAGGAGGCTCGGAATAGCAGTACCGGGTGTCAGCGGAGCAGGTTACACAGGCTGGGAAAGGGAGGGGGAAAGGGCCCTTCTGAACACTTACACTTCACTGCATCGTGTTTTCCAATGGGCTGGGGGTTGGTTTTCATAAGAAGTGGGAAAAAGCCCCTTGCTTGTCCTCTCCAGCACCCCAAAGTGATGGCAGCAAAGGAAACCCAGCCCCACCGCAGCAGCTGTGTTCAGGCAACACCTTCCACAGCTCAAAACAACATCAACAGGCGATTTACAGCTAAAGGGACAAAGTGCTCCATCCCCACAGGATCTCATCCGCTCCTTCACTGGTCCAGAGAGATCCTCACAACAGGGCACCTCGGTCCAGTGGGGTTTTCCCCTCCCCTCCCTAAGGCTCGCTTTTGGCATCTGCTTTTATTTAACTGGGTGAGAAAACTGGGCAGGATACAAGAAGAGAAGGAGCCCCATGAATATCTGCAGCAGCCACATTGTGCTGTGGTTGGAAGAGACCTCCCTGCACTCCTCGTGTCCCTCGCCAGCATTGTGATCCTCAGTGGTGTTTATTCAGTCTCTATAAACACGGATCTCCCACCCCGGGGTTACCAACACAGCACTGGGAGGCAGCGGCTTCTCAGTGATTTGGGAGCTCAGCACCAAGGCATGAGGCTGCCAAAATGCTTTCCCCACCCAGAATCATCTGGGGTTGGAAGATGGGGTGCCCCAGCCGTGGTGTGACCCATAACTGTGGTGGGAAATGGGGTATTCAGGGCAGTTCTTCTGCATTTTGGCTCATTTTACCCCAAAGGCCACAGTTCAGAGCAGCACACAGGGGTCACAGAACGACAGACTGGTTTGAGTTGGAAAGGACCTTAAGATCATCCAGTTCCAACTCTCTGCCACAGGCAGGGGCATCTCACACTAGACCCTGTCACCCAAGGCTCTGTCCAACCTGGCCTTGAACACTGCCAGGGATGGGGCAGCCACAGCTTCTCTGGGCACCCTGGGCCAGCGCCTCAGCACCCTCACAGGGAAGAACTTCATTATATCCCACCTGAACTTCCCCTGTTTCAGTTTGAACCCGTCACCCCTTGTCCTATCGCTCCAGTCCCTGATGAAGAGCCCCTCTCCAGCATCCTTGTAGCCCCCTTCAGACACTGGAAGCTGCCCTGAGGTCTCCAGGCTCCCCATTACCTTCAGCATCACATCGGGGCGCAGGGGGGTCCAGTGGACGCTGTAGCACTCGGTGCTGGGGGCCGGCGGGGGCTCGAGGGACAGCCGGAGCTCCGCATCCTCCTCCCATGCGTAGCAGAACTGGCCCCCGTCGTGCCAGCAGCGGTCACGGGGCGGCGGGGGCTCCGCGGCCGGCACCCCCCCCACGGCCACCGCGGCCACGGCGCGCCCCGCCGGCAGCGCCCGCAGCAGCAGGGCCCCGCGCCGGCGCTCCCAGAGCAGCCCCCCCCGCCGGCCCCGCAGCACCCACTCCTCCGGCGGCTGCTCCAGCGCCTGCCACGAGATGATGCCGATGGTCATGGCGAAGAACACGGCGACGCCGAGGCAGCCCACGGTGCCTTTCCAGGGCTCCGTCATCTCCCTGAAGCCCAGTGTCCAAGTGGCTTCGGGCATTTGGCCGGTGGGGCGGGAGAGCGGCATGGTGCGGTCACAGGGGGATGTTCCGGCTCCTCTTCCTCTCCCCTTCTGCAGCAGCACAAGAAAGAAACCCCTCTTGGATTGCACCAAAACCTCTTATTTTTGCTCCAAATGAATGTTTAAAGACAAATGAAGCCCCGACTCTTCTCCCTTTGCAGCAGCCCAAAGGTGGACGAGCTCTCTTTGCAGCCCCCCTGTGCGCTTTGCTGCGCAGCAAACCCTGCTGTTAGGCTCAGTGCTGGCTGTGGATGCAGCTCGAGCAACAAGAGCCGGTGCCGGTGTCAGCTCAGCCCCTTGGCATGATCGGCAGCATCTGCTCAGCGATGCCAGAGGGGAGCTGGAGGAGAGCACGGGTGGCACAGAGCCTGGGACAGTGGCTGAGGGGAGACACAGCAGCACTCGAGCCTCCATGGACCTTTGGGGTCTGGCTTGTCCCTGCAGCGTGGCTTTGCCTTTTGGTGTGCAAAGAGGCAGTAAATGCCTGGGGGGTGCAGGAGATGCACTGCAGGGGTGGCTGGAGAAAGAGGGGGAAGCAACACCAGCCTCCTTCCATCTCACCTGGTTTGGTATTTGATGCTCCATCCCTGGCAGTGTTCAAGGCCAGGTTGGACACAGGGGCTTGGAGCAAGCTGCTCCAGTGGAAGGTGTCCCTGCCCGTGGCAGGGGGTTGGAGCTGGATGGGCTTTTAAGTCCCTGCCAACTCAAAGGAGCCTGAGATTCTATGGTGGAAAGAGCAGGGAGAAAAGATACCCATGGGCACAGCCCTCACTCAAAGGAACAGGGACCCAGTGCTCCAGCCTGAGCAGGGGACCACCACGGTGATGGTGTCACAAGGTGGGATGCCTTCTGCATCCCACCCTGCTGCCACCTCCTGCATCCCAGCTGACCCAACTGCTGCTGCTTTCCCTACTACTTCCCTGCCTTTCAGGGCCGGGTCCTGCCTTCCCCAGCTCAGCTCACCCCCCCATCACACAGCCCCATCTCCCAGCGAAGGAGCTGCTTCTCCTTTACCTCAATGCAGATTAAAAGAGGCTTCAGCAGCCCCCGAGTGCTCCTCGGTGGCCGAGCGCTCCTGCTCCAGCTGTTTTCCCGCTGTCAGGATCCTCTCCTCTCTCCCAGGGTAGTTTTTCCTCCTGGCCACATCAGACACCTTCACTGAAGCAACTTGATCCAAACTGACCCAGGAGTGTTACCCAAGACGGGACCCGGTGTGTTCCCTCCCTCCCTGCGGGCAGCAGGATCCCAAACACTGGCATGGGAAATGGGCAGGACATCAAAAATATCCTGTTCAGAAGCATTTATTTATAAGGAAATAATTCCGAAGGGATTTTTTGCCAAGTTATTGAGATGGCTGCAGTTGAGCCCTTCCTACACACCTGAGAATCCACACATCAGAGGCAGCACCCAGCCTCCCTGCTCTGCATTGTGTTCTGATTGTTAGTGCTATTACATCTCTGGGATTTCCTCCCTGTTTTCTCACCCCAAATGAGCTGCTGTGTCCCCGTCCCCCTCCCGTGTCACCTCCAGGGCTGCAGAAGCGGGTGCTGCAGGACAGGGTGCTGCTTGCACCCAAAGCAGAGCACCCTTGCAGAGCCAAGCAGCTGCCTGGGACTGTTTCAGTCCCCAACAGTGCAGAAAACCCTGGAAATCTGTGAATTCCATCCACTTTTCCATGTCCCTCACTCTCATCCCATCAGTCCTCCCCCTGCCTGTGGGTGATCAGGGAAGACCTGGGTTTTACATGGAATATTACAATCTGTTGGCTGCCAAATCCCAGACTGAGATTTCCAAGAGTTTCCCCATTCTGCACCAGGTAAAACCCCGACACCCCCAAGCCCTGAAGCCAAAGACAAAAACCACGACTCACCCTGGGGATGCTGCTCTTTGGAAGGTCTCAGGACAGCCAAATCCACAGGGAAAATTCTTGTCTGCAGCCCAAGTAAGCCCCTGGAGGGGCCTTTCCCACAGGATTAATTTGTGGTCTTGGCTGGGGCAATATCCAGTATGGAATGAAGGGGAAAATGGGTTGATCATATCGGGATGAGCATCTCCCAGTCACTGGCAGGGGTTCTGGGGTAGGGAGAAAAGGCTGGATCCAGGGTAAGGAGGAAGGATGAGGCTTTACTGCAAGATCGGAGATGAGATGGGGACAATGATGTCCATCCAAACCGGGACTGGGATCACCTGGGAAAGGGCTCCCTCAAGATGCCAGGTTAGGAGGGATTATGGCAAAGCTACAGGGGATGGAGACAGGGCTGGGTGTGAGGTACAAAGGAAAGAGGTCACGATTCTCATGGGATCCTCCCAGAAAAGGTGTCAGGGTTATTTAAAAGTAGTTAAAATACAGGGAAAATCGTTATAGGAGAGGGAAGAAGGGTGCTTCCTCCAGCAGGGAAGTCATGGGCAGGGCTGTGGGACCCACACACCCCACAGCCTGCAAGAAGGCAGCAAGTGGAAGTCAATAAAACCCCCTGGGGACTCAGAGCTGTTCAGCTGCAACATAAACCTGAAATACCAAGTTATCAGTGAGGCATTTGCCTCCTTGCAGGGTTTATGAACCCATCTGCCCCATGGAGAGCACAGCTTGGCTAAAAGCAGGCAGAGACGGGGTAGAGACCAGGGTGATCTTTGGGCTGGGGCTGTGGTCCTCGTTGCATGGGGGGGTTTAATCCTCCTGTCCCGGGCAGAGGAGGGGATGTGGCAGCAGCCCCAGGAACCCATGAGAGCTGCTCAGGGCTCAGCCATTCCCCATTCCTCACCCAGAGCAGGCCAGGGGCGAGCGAGGGGGTTGCTCGGCAGCAGCAGCAGCTGAAGGCAAAGCTCTGTCACATGGCACACGTTAAATCACATCCACGGGACGGCAGAGGGGCCGTGACCCGCTCCAGGATGGGATTAGAGAACCCAGGGATGGGGAGCGCGGTGCTTGTGGATGCAGGGGCTGGGGACGGGGGGGGATGGGACTGGAATTCCCGGGTGGGATCCCAGGGAAACAGTGGGATTTTATAAAAGCTTTTCTTTAAAAGCAGCTCGAATCTTCCTTGCACCAGGGAGAATCCTGCTGGAGGTTCCAGCAACTCAATGAATTGCCCCCCACCAGCTCTGCAAACAGGCACTGGGGGATTTGGGGCTGAGCTCCCTTCCACCCACCCTTTGGAGGGGAGGAGTGGTGTTGTCAATGTTCCTGCCCATCCCAAATCACAGCACGACCCGGCTCCCACAGACAGCTCAAAGCCCCACCTCATCTTCCTCACAGTGCCAAGGAAAACCACCTCTCCTTGACCAGCCCCAGCAGGAAAACACATTTTGGGTGGTTCATGGGGTCCCCAGCAAGCCAGCGCCCGCCCTCCTTGCTGAGGGTTTATTGCAGCTCTAAGTCTCCTCTGCTGCAAAATAGGGAATCTTTTCCCCCTTCCTGACTTTGCAGCTCTGAAAAGACCCCGAGGCTCCCATTTTACATCCCATGGAATGTCCGAGTCACCTTCAAAGGGCTTCGATCCCAAACCTGGAGAGTTTTGGCTTGGGTGGTGGATGCAGCTCCCATAGGCTGCTGGTGCCAGGGAAAGGATGCGGTGGGTGCCTGGGAATACATGTAACCCACCAGCATCAAGAAGCAGGGCTCAGGAATCAAAACTGTGGCAAAACACTCAGAAAACAGGGAGGAAGGCTTGTTCCCACTGGGATTTAGGTTGAGCAGCCCATAGGAACGGCTGCCTTTGCATTATGCCCTGCACATCACATACATCCTTTGAAAACAAACCGTGTCCTTACCTTTCAGGCTGCCTGGAAAAGCAGAGCACCAGCATCCACAGGGATCCTCCATGCACGCGAGGTGAGGAGCAGGGGCTGCACTCGGGGAGGACCAGTCCTCAGCATCAGTGTTTTCCTGCAGCCTCAAAGCCCCAGTGAGGGCAGGCAGAGCTCCCCAGTGGTGGAGCCAGGCTGAACCGAGGAGCCCGGTTTGGATGGGTTTAAATATTATCATTAGAAAGAGAGAAAGGAGAAAAGAGAAAGAAGAAAGATGTGTGGTTGGCCCAGAACAAAGGAAACTCTTGGAGCAGCAAAGAGCCTCCAGGACTTGGCGTCTCTCCTTGATCTTCCCTGAGGGAGCAGCCTCATCCCCCAGGCTCTGGCCAAGCTCCTGCAGTGGGGATGGATCCTACGTTACCTTAAAAGCCTGCACCCAAACCCCACTGTACGCACAGGCCAGGAGATACAGCGTGAGCCAAAGCAGACTGCCCAGAGCTTGACAGCAGCGATGCCAGAGGAGCTGCGCCTGCCCCATCCCTGGCAGTGCTCAAGGCCAGGTTGGACACAGGGGCTTGGAGCAAGCTGCTCCAGTGGAAGGGGTCCCTGCCCGTGGCAGGGGTTGGAGCTGGAGGAGCTTTAAGGTCCCTTCCAACACAAACCACTCTGTTATCCTGTGCACCCTCCTCCTGCCCTCACCTCCACTGTGGTACCTGCCCGTGGCCCATCTGCTGTTGCCTGGCCTGGAGGTGATGCTTTAAAAATGAAACCCAGGAGCAAGGCAGCTGGGGCTGTGGAGGGGGTTTTCCTCTTGCTTTTCTCCTCGTTGCAGTTCCCAGCTTTTCCTTTCAGGGCCAGCAAAAGCCTTTGGCTGTGCTAAAACTCTCTTCTTTGCTCCCTGTTAGAGCTAAGCTATACAATAGCTTAAAAGCAAGGGAGAAAGAAGGGGGATGTAGCTCCAAAACCCTTAGATCTCAGCCCCAGATTCCCCCTGGAAGCACTCCCGAATTTCCATGAACTCCCAGGCAGCTCCACAGCTATTTATAACAGCAATAAACGAGCAGCAGGACTCGCATTGAAAACACGGGCACAGAAATAGCAACAGTGGTTGGAAAGAGCCGCTCAGGCATTGTCCCTTCCCAACCCCATCGTGTCCCCTGCACCAGGAAACAGCCGCCTTTGTCCCTGCTTTCACCCCAGGCAAACCCTGACATTTAGGGAACACCGGGGGATGAGGAGGTGACAGGGACCGAGCCCCTGAGCCACCGCGCTCACTGCATGAGACTGCCCTAAAACTGATGATTTGGGATGGAGCTGCTGTGCCAAGGAAAACCACCTGGATTGGGCTCTTGCCCTCCGGCACCCGCAGACCCAGCAGCCCCCAGGCACCCAACATGGGCATCTTAACACAGGGAGCATTGCATCACCCAGACAAGCTCCGTGAGCTTAGTGAATAGCTTTGGTTTAGGGGAGAGGTTGCGCTTGGTTTGGGTGTCTAAAAGCAGGACCTGGAAGATGCTGCCAGCAGCTCTGCTTTGCCCATCACCCCCTAACTGGTTTGGGGCTGCAGTGAGGCCAGATCCACACACTGCTCCTCCAGGAAAAGCCCTCAGAAAGCCCAAACCCTCTATTTTACATACATATACACAAATAAAGGCACAAGATTGATGATAAAGGCTGCAGCTGTGAAGAGGAAGCAGCTCCACCTCACCTCTTAGGCTTTCTCTGTGCACCTTGCTAAGAGGTGATCCCGTCTCCTGCTGAATCCAGCTTTACCATCCCCATCGAAGCACAGGTTTATTTTTCTGAGCAAGGCTTTGGCTGCTGGAGTTGAGTCCCAGCCCTACAGTGGCCTTAATTTGTAAGATCTCCAAGCCCACATAGGGTATGTAAGCAGAGCAGCAGGTACCAAGAGGACCTGAGCATCAGCACAAGGAGCTCCTGCCCCTTGTCACTCAGGAGGGCTCAACCCAAGTGCAACACAGGGGGAAGCTAAAGCTATAGGCACCAATCTCAGCCCACGCATCATCCTCTCCCCTGGCTTTTCCAGCATAGGCATGTGCAGACAGGGTTAAGGGTGGATAACAAGGAGGCTTGGCATGCTAGGGAGCTGCTGGTGGTGAGCAGCAGGCCAGGGAGCTGTGGGGAAAGGACGTTTCTGGCTCACTTGCCTTTTCCAAGCTTCCCAGCAATCTGGTAAGCACATTTGCAGCCTGCAGCCTTGCCAAATTAAATCACTGCCCTGGAGATGCCTTCAGGATGAGGAGACCAAAACTCTCCAGCTTCTCCCCAGGGGCTGAGCCATCACAGCCCAGACATTGAAGCCGCCCCTGGGTGCAGAACAACCTCCTGGGCACCCACATGTCCCCAGAGGGGTGGCATTTCCATCCGCTCACAGGAGCATTGGTCCAGAGGATCAGTACAGGATACCCAGCTCCGTCAATCTCTCCTTCCTGCATGGAGCATTAAGCAGCCCTGAAGCCTGGTCCTCCGTAAGGGTGGGGATTCATCAGGGGTCTCCAGGGCAAACCAAACCACGCACCCCTGGCTTCCACCCCGAAATCCCCTTAAGTGTTACCTTAGTGGCATTGCCCTTCTCAGATAGGGGAAGGCTGCAGCCCCACAGAACCAAACACCACCAAGGGGCTGCAACACATCCAAGGACAGAGCTCAGAGCACTTTCTCTTCAGGGACCTGGCTTTAACCCACCTCCCTGAGCCTCCAAAGCTACAGGGAAGGCAGAGACCTTCCTCCTCCTCCTCCCTCTTCTTTTTCTCATTCCTCCTCTTTCTGTTCCTCCTCCTCTCTGCATGAGCCCTGCAGAACTCCCACCATGAGCATTTAGGGTTCATGGGGGTGTCCCCATTCATCACCCCCAATGGTGACCCTCCCCGATAAACCTTTTCCACCCCTGACGGCCAAGCTTTATACCGGAGTGGGGAAACTCCCCGGGAGACCAACGCAGGCTCCCAGCAGTCAGCGGTTAGCACTGAGCAGCCTGGGCCGCCCCTCGGCCTCCCTGGATGCAGCTGAGCCTGATCCCAAAGAGGCTCCTGGCTCATTCCAGCGGTGAGCAAGGACCAAGCTGCCTCCCGGCCCCCCAGGGGCTGCGCCTGGAAGCAGCAGCGGCCACACGAGGCTTCCGGCTGGGAAACCTCCCTGCATTCCTTGTGGGATAAACCCAGCGCCGGAGCGAGCTCGGGGCAGGGATCCCCGCGGCGCCGCGCTGCTGCCGCGGACCCGGGCCGGGGAGGATGCTGCTCCTGCGCACAGGCTGCTCCGCTCCCGCTCATCGGGTTGCAGGCCAGGTTGGACACAGGGGCTTGGAGCAAGCTGCTCCAGTGGAAGGGGTCCCTGCCCGTGGCAGGGGTTGGAGCTGGAGGAGCTTTGAGGTCCCTCCAACACAAACCATCGCCATCGCCATCTCCCTCACTGCCCGCCCCAGCACCAGGCGCCTCCCTGCACCTCCCAGCAGGGTGTGAAGCTGAGGTGTGTGCTTGGGGCTTCCTCCGGAGCATCCCAGCCTGGGGAGCCGCGTATCCCACCTCCCCTCCCTGCTCTGAATCACACGGACCCTCCTGCCCCTCTCACAGCTCCCAGAGACGTGCCCTGGGGCTGCCTGCGTGCAGCCAAGGGCTTGCTCTCCAAGGGCTCCGTTAAATCCCACTTCCATTCACATACCCGCACCCCTCCCGTGGGGTGAAATGAACCCCGTCGAGGGGTCAGGCCAAGGGACCGGTTTAGAACTGCTCCTTTCCAGCACCCTGATGAAACCCCTGGGCGCCAGCAGTGGGAGGTGCCGCTGCGGCTGCTGGTTTGCTCACCACAAGAGCACAGTTTGGGGCTTTGAATCCTCAGGGATCGGTCCAAGGGGAAGCCAGGACTGGCGGGGCTCTTGTCTGGGTTCATTTCAGGGGTTTATGGCATCTCCAAGTGAGCTGAACTCTGCTGCAGGGCTCAGGTTGTGCCTTGGCAGCCACAGCCTCTGACCCCAAATCCAGCAGCATGGGGCTGTGATAACAGTCCAGCTCAAGCGGATTAAACCCCATTGGGATGCTGAATGTCTGCTCCAGCCTTCTGCCAAGCCATGGAGGTTTTGGTGTCTTCAAGGATATTGCTTAAATCCCTGATGTCCCCAAGGCTCGTCCAAGGCGATGGATTTCCTCGCTGCCTGGAGCTCCAGCCCAGTGCAGTGCTGGGCATGCAGAAACCTGTGTTACTTGGTGTAAACTACTCAAAGCAGAATCCCAGAGTGGTTTGTGCTGAAAGGGACCTTAAAGCTCCTCCAGCTCCAACCCCTGCCATGGGCAGGGACCCCTTCCACTAGAGCAGCTTGCTCCAAGCCCCTGTGTCCAACCTGGCCTTGAACACTGCCAGGGATGGGGCAGCCACAGCTTCTCTGGGCACCCTGTGCCAGCGCCTCAGCACCCTCACAGGGAAGAGCTTCTGCCTAAGAGCTCAGCTCAGTCTCCCCTCGGGCAGGTTAAAGCCATTCCCCTTGGCCTGTCCCTACAGGCCCTTGTCCCAAGCCCCTCTCCAGGTTTCCTGCAGCCCCTTTAGGCACTGGAGCTGCTCTCAGGTCTCCCCTTCAGGAGCCTTCTCTTCTCCAGGCTGCCCCAGCCCAGCTCTCTCAGCCTGGCTCCATAGGAGACAGAGAGATGACAACAGAGATGCCCAGCCCTAATATAAAGGTTGCATTTCCCCTCCCTGCACCCTTTACAGTTGCCCCAAAAGGGACAGAGCACAATAAAACTCCCCACCCCACACTGGCAGGCCCGAGACATCGCTGGCAGTTGCCAACATGGCTTTTATTGTCACAGGAGCAGCAGCAGAGGGTGTGACAGGTCACTATGGGGGGACACGGAGTTACCCCACAGGTCATCCTGCACATGCACCCCCACGGCAGCGCCCAGCATCGGGTGCGATGGAGGGAAAGGATGCTGCAGGGAGAAGATGCTGCTGTCTGCAAGCCCTGCTCCCTCCACCTTTACTGCCCCGGCGCTGGGCAGAGACAAATTCCCAGCCCACAGTGGTTTTCCATGTGGGAATGGGGCAATTAAGCAGAAAAGGGGGTCCCTGCATGGAGCATCATTTTCAGCTCCCTGCATCCATGGTTCAAATTGGCACCCATGGGTTTGCTCACACCACAGAGAGGTGCAAGGCAAAGGCAGGGACAGGAGAAGCTGCCCCCGGAACACTGCTCCTCTCGGATGCAGAAGCGTGATCCCAGCCTAAGGTTCCAACGTGCATCAGCAATCCAGTGTGTTCCATGTGCCGAGCTGCCCGGGTGAGGTGGAGATGGAGATGGAAAACAGGGGCAGGCTCAAAGGCAGCACCCAGAAAAGCACCGGGGATGTGGTGGCTCCAGCTGGAGATGGAGCATCAGCGTCTGCCCTGTGCAGGGATTGTACTTACAGGATCAGTGAAGGAGCCTGAAATGTTGAGAACTGGGTTTCCAGACCAGCAAGGGATGAAGAGGCTTCCCCCCCCACATCCCTGGTTTGCTTTTAAAGACGCCCTTGGTGACAGCCCATGGGCAGTGGGGATGGAGGAGCTCCTCCGTAGGCAGGGGGATGGGAGCTCTGCCCCTCTGCAGTGGCTTCAGGTCACAGCCCAAGGGAGAATGGGGATGGGAACATGGTGCTGGGCTTGGGCAGATGGATGCTGGTGGCTGCAGAGGGTGAATGGGCTCCTTGTGGGGACCATGGGGACGTGGCTTTGCCCCCGCCACCCGCTGACCAGAGCAGTGAGTCTGGGCACGGAGGGTGGATGTGGGCACCGACCATCCCCCGGCACGGGAAAGGTTTTGAGCATCCAGGGGATCTTTCCCACCATGATCCCCAAGGCAGGGATGGCCGATGGTTGCCCTGGAGCTGGAGCCACGCTGGGGTCACCCCAGTGTTGTGGGTGCATGCCCCAGGGCACAAACAGACCCAGCTGTGTCAGGGGAGAGGGGAAACCCGCAAAGATGTGTCTGTGCAGGGTCTGATCCCTGCTGAAACACTGCTGAGCCTCCAGAGGCTGACCCAACACTGCTGAAGCCACCACGAACCAGCTTCACTGCTGACTTCAGCTGGGCAGGAGGAGGAGGAGGGACCAAAGATGGGTGAAGAGCATCGTCCCTGCAGGCACAAAGCCTGTCTGTGCAAACAGGCTTCCAAAGGCTGCTGAACCCAGATCCCACCCTCCCCATCTCTAACCCTTCCCTCCTGGAGCCAGCACAGCCCCATGAGCTGCCCCTCGGCCCAGGGGCTGAAGCAGCAGGATAAGGCCTGTCCCTGTGTCCGCACCTCGGCTCACTCGGGGATGTAGTCCCTGAAGGAGTTAAAGCTGAGGCTCCGTCCCGCTGAGTGCGAGGTGGAGCTCGCCTGCATCTTTGGGATCTTCTCCATCAGCTTCGACACCGTCCTCCTCTTGAAGGAGCCCGGGGAGAAGTGCCCCTGCCTCATGAGCTCCTGGTAGAGGGCATTGAACACGGCCACAGGCTCCTCGTAGCTGTCCCGGGTGGAGATCTCATAGAAAGGCAGCTTCAGGGCTTTGGAGAGGTTCTCGCCGTCCTCGGTGGACACCATCCGGTCGAACTGCAGGTCCTTCTTGTTGGCCACGATGACGACGGGCGGCTGCTCGCTGGCGCTGCTGCGCCGGGGGCTCGAGTGGATGTGGTTGATGAGGAAGCAGAGCCGCATCACCTCGTCGAAGCTGCATCTGTCCGTCACCGAGTAGACCACGGCGAAGCCATCGCCCCACTTGATCTTCTCCTCTATCTGCAGCGAGTCCTCCTCCTGCCGGGCACACAAGCTCCTGTTAACCCCAAACACCTCCCTGCGCCAACACTGCGGGATGGAACCCAGAAACCTTCCAGGGGGTCATCACCACCTCCCTGAAGGCTTCTGGCCATGGGCTTGCACACAGCAGCGATGTGCAGAGCACTCGGGTAAGGGTAGGGCTGGGATCTGATGGGGGGAGCAAAGTGAAAGATGAGGACAGTGATCAGCCCCATCCTGATATGGGAAAGGGAGAATTGGTGCTGCTAAAGTGGGTACCCAGAGGCAGGGATGCTGCCACATGGGAAGCCAGCACAGGGCTCTCCCCTGCTCCAATCCCAGTGCTTCGTGTCTCCTTCAGTCAGTACTGGGAATGGGGAAACATTCTGCTGAAGACACGCTGGGATTGATGTTAGAGACACTGCATTCTCGAAAGCATCCTTTTTCCAAGATGAACACAGAACCATAGAACCACAGCCAGGTTTATGCTGGAAGGGACATTAAAGCTCATCCACGGGCAGGGCCACCTTCCACTGGAGCAGCTTGCTCCAAGCCCCATCCAACCTGGCCGTGAACACTGCCAAGGATGGGGCAGCCACATTTGGCTGCAGCAGAGTAAAGCTGTGAGGAGCAGCAGGAGCTCACCTGTCCCGCGGTGTCGAGGATCTCGAAGTGCACCATCTCCCCATCGATGACAGCCACATGTCTGTAAATCATCTCTGGAGCAGGACAGAGAGAGAAGCCTGTGTGAGAGGAGCCCCAGGCAGGAAATGAGAACCTGGGTGCACTCCGTGCTGTGCTGGAGAAGTTGATTTTCACTTGCTGCAACCCACAGCCCCTGCGGCCTCTGTTGTGAGGGCACATCTTGAGCTGGTCCTCAGCCTGTCCCCATGCCTGGGAAGGGCCATCCTGTGCCCATGGCATTGAGCTCAGCAGCTCTGATGGGTACAGAGCCCCAGCCAGCACCCGGCTGGATTTTGCCTTGCTGGAAATAAAAAGTTTACAGTGACCTAAGTGCTGGAGCAAAAGGGGTCACGAAGTGATGCTCCTGCAAGGGAAGAGGAGATCAGCAGGAGAGGGTGAGAAGCTGGGTTTGTTTTCATAGAATCCCAGAATCCCAGCCTGGTTTGGGCTGGAAGGGACCTGAGAGCTCACCCAGTTCCAACCCCTGCCACGGGCAGGGACCCCTTCCACTGGAGCAGCTTGCTCCAAGCCCCTGTGTCCAACCTGGCCTTGAACACTGCCAGGGATGGGGCAGCCACAGCTTCTCTGGGCACCCTGGGCCAGTGTCTCAGCACCCTCACAGGGAAGAGCTTCTGCCTAAGAGCTCATCTCAGTCTCCCCTCTGGCAGGTTAAAGCCATTCCCCTTGGCCTGGCCCCGCATCCCTTCTCCGAAGCTCCTCTCCATGGAGGACTCATGCTCCTCACCAGCCCTTTGCCCATCCAGCACTGAGCAGCAGCTCTCTGAAGCAGCGGCTCCTTTGTAACCAAGCAATGAAAGCGGCTGCTGGTGGCACCTGGGCAGCTCTGGAGCACAAAACCCCTTCGAGCTTCACTAACATCCTCAGCAATGAAAGCCCCATCCCTCTGCTTGGCAACCACATGCTCACAGGATGCTGCTCTCGGGCAGATGGAGCAGCCTGGTCACACTGTGCCCATGTGCCAGGCACGACAGGGCAGGAACCCATCTGGCCGCTATGGGACAAACAGGCACCTTCCCTCTCCTCTGGCACAAGAAGCACCAGGAACAAGCACATGTGGTCTCTGTGGTTCCTCACATCGCATGGAGCGAGCACAACAGGAGGCAGAGAGGAAGAACAAACTGTGCTCGAGGGGAACTGTGCTCATGGCACCAAGTGAGGAGGGGATGGAACAGACAGGGCAGTGGCTGAGGGGTTGTGCTTGAAACCAGCCCCGTTCCTCAGGCTCCCCGGAACCAGCTGGGTTGGAACAACAGAGAATTCCCCAATTCCCACCCTGGTGGGTGGCAGCGGAAGTGGCAGGAGGATGCACAGCCCCTGAGCAGGCGCTTTGGGGACATTTGGCAGGGATGTGGCTTCAGCACCCCAAAACCTCAAACCCAGATGCAAACCCAGGGGACAAGGCAGGCCCTTCCCACTGCCCCAGAGGCTCAGACACCTCTTTCACCTTAAAGCCACCTCCCAGCAAACTGCTGAGGATGGCCAAGCACACGGCGCTTCCTCGTGATGCCAATGGCTCACCCCAACAGGGTTTTGCCTTAACAAAACCAACAGAGAAGGAAAAGGGGCTGCAAGAGCCAGTGAACATGGTGCAGGGTCGGCTCTGTCGGGAACTGGGTGCATTGGGGTCCCCGCGCTGACAAGTGGCAGCAGCAACAAGGGAAAGGGTTCACCTACCCAGGGTTGGGTCGTAGTCTCCAATGAATCTCCTGGTGATGAACCTGACGGTCAGCGCTGTAAAAAACCACAACAAACCAGTGATGGTCAAACTGCAGAGAACCAGCAGCTCGTTGGGGTGAGGGATGGAGCAAAGACCTGCCCCGGCCTCATGGACAGGCTCCATGTGGGCACCAGGAGCAGACTCCCCAGCAGCGATGCTGCAAACGTTTGCATCGAGGACCAAAACCCAGCACGAGATGGGATGCTCCAGGCAGAGGAAGAGGCCTCTGCCCAGCACCTCTGCCCTCAGCTGCCTGCTCGCTGTCAGCAGCAAACACCTGCACGGGGGGGTTCATAACCTGCATCTCCTGGCTCATCCTGCACTGATTTATGCACGTGCCGGGTGAGTGATGCCCTCACTGATGAGCTCGACACAGGGCACTCGGTGCTGGGTCAGGCCCTGCTGGTGCTGGTGCTGTAACTGCCTGGATGGGTCCCATGAACTTGGGCACTGTTGGTTTAACCTGACCCAGGCTCAGAGCAGGGAGCGAGGGAGGGAGGTGCTGGCACCAGATCCCATGGGGCTCATCAGAAAGCCAAAGCTGGAGGAGCACAGGGCACAGCAGACCCAGAGGTGCCCCTCACCTCAGCCATGTGCTGCCAAAACCAGCCCTGGAAGGTGCCCGGCACCAGGAGGAGCTGAGCAAGGAGCAGCCCATCCCTGGGTGCTCATCAGCTTCCTGCTATGCCCGCACTCAGGAATTCGTGTTCCCGGCACAGGGATGCTGGGAACAAGCCGGGACCGTTGTTTACCCTTGCAAGGAGCATCCTGGCAGCTCTCACCATGCAGGGGATGAAACAATCCCTGCTATGAAAGCCACAGAATCCCAGCCTGGTTTGGGTTGGAAGGGACCTTAAAGCTCCTCCAGTTCCAACCCCTGCCACAGGCAGGGACCCCTTCCACTGGAGCAGCTTGCTCCAAGCCCCTGTGTCCAACCTGGCCTTGAACACTGCCAGGGATGGGGCAGGCACCATCTTCCATCCGCTGGCACAGCATCAGCGAGAGGAATGAATCATTTGGCCCCACTTTTCCTCCTTGCAGGGGCGAGGGACGGCAGGAGCAGCCGCACACGTCAGTGGGGGCAGTTCAATCCCGTTATCCGATTACCACATCCCTGCACCAGAGACTGGAGATGTGAAGCCCAAATTACACCCTAATGCCAGGCTGCTGGAGGTCTGCGGGGCTGGAGGCTTGCCCAAGAGCTCCATCAGGCTGGCAGCGGCTCCTCCTCACTGGGTGCTGCAGTTCAGCACCTCGCTGCAGGCTGAAGGACACAGAGCTCAGCTCCAGAGCAGGCGCCTGTTGGAGGTGGGCAGCATCTCTGGGGCTGTAAACCAAAATCAGAGGCTCCTTGGCCATGGTGCACGGTCTCTATGGGGTGTGAGGGCAGGTGACAGGGCTGAGGCTCAGCTGGCAAATGGTCAGGAATGGGAAGCAGGAGGAAAAACAAAGGTTTTGTAAGCAGTGAAGCAATCTGGAGGTGCTGGAATTCCTGCTGGGCTGAGCGGGGCAGGGAGGCACCCGGAGTGTTCCTGTCACTGCTGCTGACAGAGCACCAAGCTCGGATAGAGATCCCCGATGTGGCCAAAAGGACACAAACACGCGTCTGTCCCTGCCCTGGCTCCTGCCGGGGTTTATCCCATCTCCTGCTCTGGACCATGCGGAAGCCTCCCTGGCACTGCAGCAGGACCATTGTGGTGCCCGTGCCAGCACCCTGGGTGGCACAGGGAGCTGACGAGGGGACACTGATGCTCACAAAAATGGTCAGAGCAGGTGAGATGGTACCAGGCTGTTCCCAGCTTTGTTTCAGGCAGAGCACAGCAGCATCCCATGGGAAGATGCAGGAAAGCAGCAGTCAAAGCTGGCACATTTTAACTTGACTTTTCACAGGCCTTGAGCACGGCATGGAACAGCTCCAGGAGAGCTGTGAGGAGGCTGTGATGATGCTCGGGATGAAGGGGAGAGCCCGGAGAGCCTGGGAGGTGGTGCTTGGCTGCATCAGTTCAGCAGCAGCAGAGAACTTGCCCCCAAGGGTACACCAGGGGCTGATGGTGAGAGAGCTCCTTTTCCTGGGAAAGGAATCCCACAGCTTGGAGCCGAGGACTGCAGAGGGCAAGTGGTCACTCCTGGGCTTTCCCAGGGAAGGAGGAACAACAGCAAAGCCAAGGAACAACAACAGAGCGAGGGCACAATGCACAGACCCTGCCTGGAACGGGTCACCCCGACCAGCACGGATAATGATAGTGGTGGTGAAGTGGCAGAGACGGAGGGGCCGGGTGGGGATGTGGGTTCACAGCTCAGCCTGGACCAAAGGGAAGCTCTGGGTCGGATGCTTTGGCAGCATCAGCTGCCCGGGGATGATTCAGGAGCTAGCCCCATAAGGGCAGCGCTGCAGGAACCAGCTCTGGGCCATGGAGCTCAAACAGGAACAGAGCGATCACAACGGGAGGCTCAAAAGCTGCGCACACCAGAACACCTCAAAGGAGGTGATGCAGGGTCTGGTCCTGCCCCAGTGAAGCACTGGAGGAGCTCCTGCATTGGAGGAGAAGGGGCCAGTTTTGAGAAGAGACCAACTGCAACTCCCAAGAGCCCTTCTGCTGGGGAAGGCCTCCCCAGCCAAGCCAAAGGCTTGTTCATCTGCTCACCTTCACCGTCCACAGCTGGACGGGATGATCTTAAAGGTCTTTTCCAACCTGGTTGATTCTATGACCCCCTCCCTTTGGAATATCTTTCTGCAGGGAATTGCCCTTAGGACACAACAGGATGGACCAGGAAAGGACCAGAAGCATCCCCAGAAGCAGCTCTCCAGCCCTGCAGACCGAGCGAGCTTTCCTCTGGCTCTCAGCAATTCCCTGCACAGCAGGAAGGGGAGATGCCTGCTGGAGGGAACAGTCGGCAGCACAAGCATCCTCTCAGAGGTGGTTTCAGGAACACCTCGCTCTGCCTTGGGAAAGGGGGAGGCCACAAAATTCATCTTCACGCTTGGACCTCGGGGTCTAAACTAATCCAAAGGGGTTCCCGGGTGCCTGGGGGCTGATCCATGAGCTGATGTTGCGGATGTGCTGGTTCGATGCTAAACCCTCTGCGTGGGCTCTGGTAAATCACATCTGGCCAGTGCAGCTGCTGGGAAAATGCACCCTGATGCAGGCAGAGAAGCCCGTGGCTGGGCGGCTGGGGGGAGCACAGCTGATGGCAGCGATGCTGAAGCCCTTGAAGGTGTTAATGACCGTAATGGGTCATTAGCGGGGTTATTGATGGTAAGGAACAGGCTGTGCAGGGAGTGAAAGGCAGTGGAGAGGCTGGAACGGGCTTGGAAAGGTGATGGGAGCAGAGAGTGAAATTGGTGGAAAATGAGTGGGAACAGGGAAAAACAACAGCGAGAGGGACCTTAAAGCTCCTCCAGCTCCAACCCCTGCCACGGGCAGGGACCCCTTCCACTAGAGCAGCTTGCTCCAAGCCCCTGTGTCCAACCTGGCCTTGAACACTGCCAGGGATGGGGCAGCCACAGCTTCTCTGGGCACCCTGTGCCAGCGCCTCAGCACCCTCACAGGGAAGAGCTTCTGCCTAAGAGCTCATCTCAGTCTCCCCTCTGGCAGGTTAAAGCCGTTTCTATGCCCCCCACATCCTACTCCCACACCAAGCCAGGCAGGATCTGTGTTCATCCAAGGAACACGGATTCCAACCAGAGCCAGGCTGTTTGCTCCTTCAGCCCCAGCATCTCCTGCCTGGGGCATTCACCATCCCTTCTCCTTCCAAGCTGCTTCTGGGTTCCAAGCCAGGGATCTGATGGAACAAGCATGCCAGCTACCACAACTGATAACCGATGGAGATAACCAAGGATCCCGCAGGGACCTTCAAGGAGGTGACCACATCAGCAGGGGCAGCACAAGGGAAGCCAGGCTCGGGTTCTAGAAGGCACCTGACTCTGTGTCATTCACCAGGCAGGCACCAGGGCTGGAGCACACGGGGCTGTGCGAGAAGAGGAGCCAATTACATTGATTAAAAGTTGGCTGGAGCACAAGAACACGAGCGGAGCTGCCAGCCGGAGACACGGATGCGGGCAGAGACATTGGCACATCCGTGAGCCTTATACAGGGCCTTTTCCCCTCCATCGTGAACATAAGTAACCTCGGAAAGGGCTCTTCTTGGAGACTCCGGAAGCTGGAAGGTTAAGTTCATATTCTGTTTGGACCAGCATCGATTCAGCTCTGGCTGGTGGTCCCGAAGCAGAGCTTTCCTCGGAGGGATGGCACAGTTCACACTGGTGGAGGTAACTGCAGCCTCTGCAGGTGATTTACACCCAGACCAAGTCTTTAAACCTCCGACAGGGTTCAGCCATGGGTCTGCACCCAAACCCACTTGGAGGATCCCAAGATTCGGAGGGAAATACAAAGATTTCCAAACTGCTCCAAAAATCCAACTCTTTTGCTGAGAATTGAGGGTTTGAGTCCCGTTCCCCCCCTTTTGCAGCTCTCCAGATGTTAATTTCCCTTTTGATTCTCACCCATCTCGGCCCCCTCAGCTTTCCCAGCCTGGATTCTGCCTCCCAAGGGATGGATGTGAACAGCTCACGCAGGTGATGCTCCAGCATTGGGTTCACTCCATCCTGCCAGGACCAGGAGCTCGGTGGCTCAGGCATGGGTTCGGATGGAACCCACCTTCAACCCCTGCACCCCTCCCCAAAACAGGGGGTCCCCACGTGTCACATCCCTTCCTCCCCCTGCCTTGGGGACCAGCTGCCCCCCGCAGCCCATCCTCCCCAGCCAAGAGGTGTCCTGGTCCCCAGCTCCAGTGGATGCAGGGGCTCAGAGACAGAAGGACCCAGCCCTTGGGCACAGCACCCAGTGGGGATGCCACAGTGTCCCTTTGCAGGGGAGGACGTGCAGGACGGCACCCAAGGGGACAGAGACCCGCGTCAGTGCTGCAGGGGATCATGTTCCTGCCATTCCAAGGGGCTGCTCCCGGTTCCTGGCATGCTCTGGGCTCTTCTCTGCATGAGTCGGGTATCGATTCCCTCCCTCTGCCCCGATCTCCTGGTCTGTGTCGCCACCACAGCCCGAAGGGACAGCAAAACCCACAGTGCTGAGGGCGCAGAGGAGCTGAGCCGCTGCAGGGCAGACCCACAGACACCCGACCACCGGGAGCCATGGAAAACCCTCGGCATGATCCAGCCCTACGGAGGAGGCACAGCAGCCCCTCGTGCGCCTGCAGGAGGGATCCACAGCTCCCAGATGCCGGCTGCACACCGGTGGGATTCATGGATTCAGGTTGGAGGGCGTGAGCTGGAGCGCTTTGCTCTGTGCAGCCATCACTGACAGCTCCCTCTGCTCGCAGGGACACTGAAGCCAAACACAGTGCAGGGACCCCCCCTGCTCTGGGTACCCCTGGAGCTGGACCGCGCTCCCAGTGCCAGGCTCTTATCCAGACCTGGGAGTCTCCTCCTTTGATTCAATCAGGGAATCCTGGTTTTCCAGTGGCTCCGGGCAGGAAGCTCGCCGGTTACTGTATATGGAAACACAACAGCGCCAACAGCCAGAGCCGCTGGCCACGAGCCAGGCGGAGGTGTCACCGCTGCCGTGGTTATTCCCCTATGGAGCAGGAAGCCAGCGGGACATTGCCTGTCCAAGGACACAACCGTGTCCCCCACGCTCTGCGGGCATCCCTGCTCCCCTGCCCCGCTGCAATGGAAACAACGCAGACCCACGAGGACACCAACTTTCCCCCCTCAGTGACCAGCACCTCTCATCCCCGCTCCTGGAACGCTGGATGCTGCCCAGAACGGGAGCATTGGACGCCTTCACCACATGGATGGAGGAGCGGGAAGGGCGGGAGGGTGATTCCCAGGCAGGAGAGGGATGAAGGAGAAAGCTCAGGTGCTCCCTGCTCAGCATCCCAATCCCCACAGGTGGGAGCACTGAGCAAAGCGCGGGGAAAGGGAGTTTTCCTAAAGGGAAACTAAAGCCAGCGCTGCTCCAGGAGGCTCCGCAAACCTCCCCTCGCTGCAAACGAGCACCGGACTCAAAGGATCAGCTCAAGCCCAAGCCTGAGCTCGGCTCCTGCGAGCCCTGGGACGAGCCCCCCGCTGCAGAGCCCGAGGGATCCCGGCAAGCCGGGTGCCCTTAAACCGAACCGGGTCCACAGGGTCACCCCTCCATCCCCACCCCGGCGCAACCGAACTGCCCCGGGGGCTCGACCCCGGCGACAAGACCTGGGGCAGGGGAAACCGGAGGGGACACCGGGTGATGCCGGGGGATAGGAAGGGGTTTCCGGAAGGACACCGGGGGTTATCGGGTGCGATACCGGGGATGATACCGGGGACCCCCTTCCTACCTGTCTTGCCCACTGCGCTCTGCCCCAGCACGACGAGGCGCAGGGTCCGGGCCGGGCTGAGGCTCACGGAGCGGCGGAGGGGCCGCGGGAAGCTCATCCCGGGGCCGGGGCTCCGGCGCTGCCCGCTCCGGCGGGCGCTGCTCCGGCGGCTCCGCCCCGAGGGCCGGGCTCAGGCGCGGGTCGGTGCGGGCGGTCCCCGGCTCGTGCCCAGCTCCTCCTCCTCCTCCTCCTCCCTGCCGCGATGGGGCCGGGCTCCGTGCCTCAGTTTCCCCGCACGCGAACAGCTCCGGCGGCTGCCACCGGCCCCTCCGCCAGCGGCGGCCCGAGGAGCTGCTGCCCTGAGCGGGGCAGAGCGAGGGAAGAGCGGAGCGGTCCCAAACCAGGTTCCCAAGGGGGGAGCAGGGCCCGGGGCTGCCTCCCCGCAGCCGGCACGAAATCACGGCTTGTCTTGGGCTGCTCCTGCGTGCGAGCGGAGTTAATGAGGACAAGACAGGAGCTGGCTCGGCCCCAGCCTTTCCCTCGCTCCATGTTCCAGGCACAGCGTGGTCCCAAACCCAGCCGAGCGGCTCCACACGCTCCGCACATCACCCAGCAGAAGGCAAGGAGCGAACCCTGGCTCTGCCCAAACCAGCGGCTGAAACCCCTCACTGCAAGAGAGACCTTGAGGTGCTGGAGCGGGGCCAGAGCAGGGCAATGGAGCTGGTGCAGGGCCTGGAGCACAGTGTGATGGGGAAGGGCTGAGGGACCTGGGGGGTTCAGTCTGGAGAAGAGAAGGCTCAGGGGGGACCTGATGGCTCCCTACAAGTGCCTGAGAGGAGGATGGAGCCAGGAGGGGCTGGGCTCTGCTCCCAAGGAACAAGGGATGGGACAAGAGGAACCGGCCTCAAGCTGCACCAGGGCAGGTTTAGATGGAGCTGAGGAACAATTCCTGCCCCAGAGGGTGCTCAGGCATTGGAACAGGCTGCCCAGGGCAGGGCTGCAGGCACCGGCCCTGCAAGTGCTCACACCCCGTGGAGACGAGGCCTCAGTGCCATGGGTTAGGGGTGGCCTTGGCAGCGCTGGGAATGGTTGGACTGGATGAGCTTGAAGGGCTTTTCCAGCCTGGTTGATTCCATGGTTCTATGATATCCAAGTGCTCAGATCTCACAGCTTTACACGTGCTTTGGTGCAGCAGCACTGGGAGGCTGTTAAATACCAGTGTGAGGCCTCACTCAGCAGCACGGGGCTGTGTCCATGTGTACGCACAAGCGCAAGCACAGGTAACGTGTAACGGGTGCGTGCTGGCACTGACACATCCTGCTGGAAACAGGAGAAAAGACCTGGAACATCCCGACTGCACTCAGCAAACTGCAGGATGGAGCCTGCCTGTGCAGCGTGGATGGCACCAGCCCTGCAAACCCAGCAGCACAGACCTGCCCAGGGATATGGGACAGTCACTGCCTGCCCTCGGGATCCGGCCCCTTTTCCACGTGCTTTACTCATTCCCTGGCACAGGGAGCTCTGAATGACCATCTCTGGTGCCCTGGCTCACAGCAGGGCACAGCGCATCCGTGCGGCCCTGGATAGAGCTCAGGGTAACAGGAACCCAAAGTATTTATAGCCCATATCATGTGTCAGACATTCCTGTGGTGGGTGCCTGCAGGAGACCCGAGCACACAGGCAGCACCCACAGGGGTGTCATCTCCAATGGGAGATGGGAAGCTCTCCCTCCATCCCCAACGCAGGTCCTCCTGCACATCAGCCACTCACCACTGATGGGAGGCACATCCACGCCTGGCAACATCTGGAGCCCAGAAGCAGGACTAAGAGCAATAAACTCAGCTTTCAGGACAAAAGCTGATTCCCAGCTGGGGAGTGACAAGGGAAAGAAGGCTCCGTTATGTTCCTGTCCTATTTTTAGCCTGATTTCCTAAGGAAATGAGATGTCTGCAGTCAAGTTCTGTCTTGCCTGCTCCTCTTTAATACAGGTTTTGGGTACATTCATCATGGAATGGACAAGGGGAATGGCTTTAACCTGCCAGAGGGGAGACTGAGATGAGCTCTTAGGCAGAAGCTCTTCCCTGGGAGGGTGCTGAGGCGCTGGCCCAGGGTGCCCAGAGAAGCTGTGGCTGCCCCATCCCTGGCAGTGTTCAAGGCCAGGTTGGACACAGGGGCTTGGAGCAAGCTGCTCCAGTGGAAGGTGTGTGATGGAGACACAACTTTATCACCTGCAATCGCTGAATCAGCCACCTCCAGTGTAACCAGGCCCCTGCAGCAGTGCCAGGGGAAGAGGTGGGGTAGGTGCTGGTTTCTGTTGACATAGCTGTGGTCAGGCCATTCCCTGCTTGCCGGTGTCTGGAGATGTGGAGCCTGCGCCGGGAAAGAGGCCAAAGGCACCCATGAATCATGGCCCTGCAAACACAAACCCAGCGGAAGGAAAACACTGTTCTAACGCAAAGAACCAAACCAGCTCAGGTGCAGCCTCGCATCACAGGAGTCCTGCTCGTGGTCCAAACTGGATCCCTATTGGATCGCTGGCTGGTTTGAGAGCTCCCAAAACAACCTGAGCTTCACTGCTCCTGAGAGGGAAGTGAGATGCTTTGTTCATTTGGAAAGGGAAGATAAAATGAAAGCTGGTCCCTTTTCTCGCCATTAGATGACCTGAAGGTGCAGGGCGCTGATGGAAACCAACCCAATTTCAAGCTGGCTTTGGAGCCTGCACCCTGTTCTCAAAAAGGACCAAGGTATTCCAAAGCTTTGGTCCCACAGTGTTTAGTTCATCTCCTGAGCATCCCCTCAAAGGGCTGATCCCCCCTTCCAACCCGTGTGTCACATTTAACCATCACCCACTAATGACCATGCAAACGTTGTTCCCATCAAGACAAGACCCTGTGCTCAAGCTCCGTGGCCAGCAGGTCTCTTGGGAGTTAATGCTGGATGGGGCCACCAGGGAATGCTCTCCAAGGATACAGCTGAAGTCACGCTGCCCTCCGTGCACATGCTTTGGGTCGCTATAGCAGAGCCATCATGTAACTGAGAAGTGCTCTCAGCCTTCAGGGCCTCTCCTTCCTCACCCCACCGACATCAGCCCCTGCCGTGGCTCCAGCCAAGCAGAGCCGTGGCGGGAGCAGGGACACAGATCCTGATCCCCGCCGCTTCTCCCATGTTCTATAAATAGGGAGAGAGGAACCAGATGGGAGCAGCTCGTGCCGGGGCTGGCCGCATGCTGCCTGCTCCGGGCGGCCCCGCGGGGACCTTCCCTTCCTCTTCCTCATAACAGGGCTGCTTTTTAGCTCAAGAGAGACAAGGGACCCCCCGGGGCAGGACATGAGCCCGGTTCTGTTCCTGGTGTTCCTCCCTGGCTCTGCCCGGTTGCTGGAGCGCGTTTGGCTGCGCAGCCGGAGTGGGGCTGGGTCATGCAGAGCCAATGAATCCGGCTCCATGTTAGAGCCCAAAGAAGCCTTCGCAAAGCTGACGGGGATGAAACACAGCAAAGGGAGGATGAAGAGCGGCTCCCTTCCACCCCGGAGGCGCGAACAACGCGTCCTGGGAACCGCTCAAGCTGCTTTGCCCCTTCATCCGGATGAATGCCGGCAGCTCCTGGTGGAGCGCGTGAGCATGAAGCGGGTCCAAGGATCACAACCAGGTCACCAAAGCCCTTTCCGGCCCTTGGGTCCCAAGGAGAGGGTTTCAGCCCTCCTGGTTTGCTGAAGCGAGGGCACCAGCGCTCACCACGTCTGTTGAGCTTCATCAGGCTGCACGAACGCTGCTCCTCACAACGGGGAGCTCCACACCACAAGGAGCGGGGCTTCTGAAGGCAAGGACCAGGAGCCCTGCCATGGAGGGGGGTCAAAACTGACCCAGACAGAGCTCTGGGGACACACTGCAGGAAGCTGCCCTGCAGAACAATCAGCACAGGCCGATCCCCTTCAAGCTCAGCGATGATCTCCTGGTTCTGATTGATCTCATTGGGATGTGAAACCCAAATCCCAGCACCTCGAAGCTGCAGACTTTGCACCCGTGGTGCCAGGATCACTGCATCCCGTTTAGGAGAGCAGCATCAGCCTTTAAATGATTGAAACCTCGATGCAAACCAGCTCTTGAAGCCTCTGTCTCTGAGGGGGAGGGAAAAAATAACTACACAAGAAACACAGCCTGGTTTGGGTTGAAGGGGCCCTAAAGCTCCTCCAGCTCCGACCCCTGCCACAGGCAGGGACCCCTTCCACTGGAGCAGCTTGCTCCAAGCCCCTGTGTCCAACCTGGCTCTGAGATGAATTAAAGGCCATAAATGAGTTAAGGTGCCACGGTCCATTGCTCTGCAAAGGGTGAGGGCTGAGGACGTGGCCTGGCTGACCTTCATGGATCACTGTGCAGCAGCAGCACATCCTGCTCGCCGCCGCGCGTGCACGTGATGAGGGATTGACCAAACACCCCCCGGCTCCACCGGAAAGGGAACAGGAGCGGGACAGGGGTGCCCTGGGATCTGCACTCTGGGATCCAGGGCTTTGCTGCTCCCAGGCTTCTGTGATCGGAACAGGGGACATGGAAGCGATGTGAGGCCTCTGAACAAGCCCCTCCTCAGCTTTGCCAGCCCGGAGACAACCTGATCCTATTGCAGGGAATGCTGGCGCTGAGAGCCCCTCATCCCGCAGGAAGAGCGCGGTGCTGGGGCATTCCTCAGCAGCACCCAGAGAACCCACAGCAGCCAGAGCCTTTGTGTCCAGAGCAGGGAGCAGGGCCTGGAATCCGGCTCCATCCGCTCCTGCTCTCCCTTGGGCAGCGGAGCCTGGTTTACACAGCATCAGACAGCACCAAGGGACGTGATGGGGACAAACACCCAGGGGTGGCTCTAGAGCTCAGCCTGGCTCTTGTTTGACCCGGGTGGATCTGACCCTCCAGAGCAGGGCAAAGCACCCCTCACATTCCAGGACCTGAGGTGCTGCCCAGTGAGATGGTTTGTCCTAAGGGATAAACTTCAGCTCTGAGTCAGTGCCTGGGGAGAAAAATCAGTGCCTCTCTGTTGAGAAAGTCCTGCTCCTATGTATTTAAGTGGCAAAATCAGCAGCCAGGGAGGGGATCCCCATGAGCCACCCCTGACACGTGAAGCCAAAGGGACGCTTGTGACTTCCCTCTGGAGGATTAAGGGATTTCTGCTTCCACCTGGAATGGCAAAAAGCTTTTCAGGGAAATTCCCCTGGAGAAGATGTCAGCACCGACCCCCTCCCGCCTCAGTCCCAATGCATCACCTGAATACACCCGGAATGCCCTGAGTTTGTGTCGCACCATTTGCAAACCAAACCCAGCGCTTCCGGACACTGCACTTTTCTCCCCCAAACTGCAGTGGAGCCACCCTCGTTTCCTACCTTGCCTTAGGAGCACATCACCCAAGGGCCACTGTTCCTCATCAACTGAAGACCTTTGCTTTTCCTTTCGAATCAGCTCTGGGCTCTTCCTGCCGGAATTCTGAGTCCTGAAGCTCCGCAAAGCATTTCCCTGTAACCGGGAGGGACAGAACCTTCCCCTCACCCTCCACCAGCCGAGCTGCCCGAGCTGTTCCCCTGCTGTTCCCAAGCCCTGGCTCTCTCAATGCCTTGGGAAAGGCAGGTTTCCAGCAGAATTCCCCCAGCTTTCAGCTCCATCCCGCTGCGGAGCAGAACAGCCGGGACAGGATGAGATCTGCTGGGACAGAGCCTGCGCCAGCCCGCAGCGTGCAGTGATTCACTGCTCCTGGTGGGAGCCACAGGCCTGGAGTGGAACTGGAGACACCTTTGGAGAGGGGGAAGAGCTGGGAGGTGACTTTCAGAGGGATCCCCACACTGCCTTTCACTGTAAGGGCTTGGATCCACGCTGGTTACGGAGCCATGGAACCAACCAGCCTGGAAAAAAGCTTCAAGCTCATCCAGTCCAACCATTGCCAAGCACTGCCAAGGCCACCCCTAACCCGTGGCACTGAGGCCTCATATCCACAATGTGTGAACACTTGCAGGGCCGGTGCCTGCAGCCCTGCCCTGGGCAGCCTGTTCCAATGCCTGAGCACCCTCTGGGGCAGGAATTGTTCCTCAGCTCCATCCAAACCTGCCCTGGTGCAGCTTGAGGCCGGTTCCTCTTGTCCCATCCCTTGTTCCTTGGGAGCAGAGCCCAGCCCCTCCTGGCTCCATCCTCCTCTCAGGCAGTTGGAGGGAGCGATCAGGCCCCCCCTGAGCCTTCTCTTCTCCACACTGAACCCCCTCAGTTGCAGGGGGCTGTTGTGACCCAAGGGCAGGACCCAGCCCTTTGCCTTGTGGAGCCCCATCCCATTGACACATCCCGTGGATCCAGCCCGTGCAGATCCCTCTGCAGAGCCTCCTGCCCCCCAGCACATCCACAGCCAACCTGGTGTCACCTGTGACCTGACTGAGGGTGCCCTCGAGCCCCTCCTCCAGACCATCAGGGTCCCTGCCTCCGTGTTACCATTGCTGCTGGAAATCCGGGCGTCCACCTGCCAGTAACGGCCAGTACAGAAGGAACAGCATCTCCCAAGGGCTGCTCCTGCCCAGCATCCTGAAGAGGAAGAGATGAGTCAGGCGCTGCAGATGACCCAGTGACTGCAGGACTTCCTTAACCCAAGCACGCCCGGATCTCTCTCCAGCTGAAGCCAGCCAAGAGGAAAAGCAGCCTCAGCCTCCAAGCCTGGTGTTGATGGCACCTGAAGTGGTCTCCTGGAGGTTTATATGGATGCGTGAGCTTTGGAAGACAGGACAAGACCCGGAGATAGTGATGTTCAAAACCAACCTGTCCTTTAGCACAGATCATGGGCCTGCGGAGGAGTCACAGGGGGTACACAAGGACACCCACACGGACCAGTTCCTCCTGGTTCATTTGAGGCAAGGTGCTCCTTCGGGAAGTGCCAAGGGGAGCAGGAAGCACTCACCTCATGGAAGCTGTAGGGGCTCCAACAGCCTGGGGAAAGCTCTGGGAAGCTTCCTGGTTGTTACTGGGAAACTCCTCCTGGTTGTTATTCCAGCCCACAAACACGCGTGGACCTCAGCTCACTCTGGCCTCATGTGTGCTGCTCAGTGCTGGTGCTCAGCTTCCAGAGCAGAGAGAAACTGCTGAGCTCTGGACATGAAAATGCTCTCAGCAGGTCAAGCACCAAGGTGTGAAGCCTGAAATGCTCCTGAGCCCCTGGCACCTTGTTCTGATGGTATCACACACACACACGGTGTATTGCTGTGTCACAGGCTCACCCCCAAGGGGTAGCTCCTCAGCTCCATCACCTGCTGCTGATCTTCAAGAAGGATTTGCACCCCTTCACACGACCTGGGAGTGGATTTGGGATCCTGCAGTCATCGTGTTCCACTGCTGCCTCCAGTCCCTGTCAGCTGAGGGCCACGCTCCCCCAGGACATGCCCTGAGGCCACACACCACCAGGGATAAAGGGATAACACCAATGGAGCAGCAGGGCTTTCGTCAGGAGAGGAAAGGGGCAGGGGACAGAATCCAGATGAGACTCCTGAAGACACCCCAGCTATGCACACTGATGTGAGTGCAGTGCGTGGAGAGCAGGGAGGGTTTCCAGGGGCACATGGGTTCACTCAAACCCATGGCCAGCCTGAAGCGCACTCACAGACCCTGTGAGCATGCAGTGGGCTCTTGGAATGCAGTAACTGTACAGGTAGAGTCTGTCCTGCAGGCTCAGAGCCCCACCTCAGGGACGGGGGGCTGATGGCTCTTCTCTTCCACAACCAGGGAGCCCAGGGGATGCTTAAAACCCAGCTGAGAGCCTGGGCTCCTAAAGGACCCAGAGCTGGGCAGGCACAGGCATGTGTGGAGTGTGTCCAGGTGAGATGGAGCAGCTTGACAGCAGCCACAGATCTTACCTTGCTTACACCTCCTGGCAAATAAGCACCATGAAGGCTGAAGCAGTGGTTTAAAACGTGTTTCATTGCTGGTTTCAAAAGCACACAGAGAACTCCATCACTGACAAAAGCAACAAGTCCAGAGCTTCCCAATGACAAGGCAGTTTTATTTCCATATATGCTGAACGCAGGAACAGAGCTGAGCCCCACATCACCCATCAGTCCATCATGACAAGCAGGGGAAGATTTCAATGGTGTTGATCCGGAGGACGGTCTGTGGATTCACAATGACTGGAAAAGAAAGAGAAGAGAAGAGCACAAACCCTCTGCACAGCCTTCAGAAGGTGGGACTGTGTCAGGCTGGGCATGGGTTCAGCAGCTGTTCCATAAGGAATGGTCATCACTTTCCTCTCAGTCATATGTGAGAAGGGGCAGAGCCTTGGTGATCACAGTGATGCTGCCAAGTGAGCCCAGAGGAGCCCATGGAGATGCTGCAAGGGCTGGAGCAGCTCTGCTCTGGAGCCAGGCTGAGAGAGCTGGGCTGGGGCAGCCTGGTGAAGAGAAGGCTCCTGAAGGGGAGACCTGAGAGCAGCTCCAGTGCCTAAAGGGGCTGCAGGAAACCTGGAGAGGGGCTTGGGACAAGAGCCTGTAGGGACAGGCCAAGGGGAATGGCTTTAACCTGCCAGAGGGGAGACTGAGATGAGCTCTTAGGCAGAAGCTCTTCCCTGTGAGGGTGCTGAGGCGCTGGCACAGGGTGCCCAGAGAAGCTGTGGCTGCCCCATCCCTGGCAGTGTTCAAGGCCAGGTTGGACACAGGGGCTTGGAGCAAGCTGCTCTAGTGGAAGGTGAACAAGTTCCCTTCCTCAGGCACCACTCCTGGGTCAGGGTATTCCCCCCTCCCAGGTCCAGGCACAAATCAGCAGGGCAGCAAGGCCTGTGCCCTGTGCTCCATGCCCTGTGCTCCATGCTCCGTGCTCTTACTTTGGGTCCTTTGGTAGTTGCGCCTCTTCTGAAAGCGCATGTTGATTTTCGGCCACGACTCCGTCTTCTCGATCACTGTGGCCTCCACCCGCACCAGCTCCTTCCTGAGAAACAGATTTCAGAGCATCCCTTGTGATGATTTACACCCTCCTCCCAGCCAGGAGCAGGTCCCTGGGGTGAGACACACACACTCCCCCCCCCCCCATCCTGCCTCCCAGAGCCCCCATCCACGGCAGCTCCAAAGGGAAACCTGGCAGGCTGCTGGCTTCACGGTGCAAGCCCGGCCGCCCCAGGGTGCTGTGGGTGGATCAGGCAAGCAGTGTGCCAGGCTGCGGGGCAGTGCCGCTGCCATGGCAGGGGTAAGATCAGAAGCAGCCACGGAGGCAGCAGGAACATGAACCTGCAGGAACTTGCTCTACTTCAGCAGGAGAAATGCCCCTGGCACCTTCACATGAGCTTGTGCATCCAACTCTGCCTGTGTGCAGGTTAAACGCACCCGGGGCACCTTCTCCTCTGCTGGTCAGCACAGAAGCCCTTCCTCCTTCTATAAAGCATCACGCACAGCTGGGAGAGCCTTCTCTCCTTGCTCACCTGAGTGAGCCCTGGCAATGTCCTGGTGACAGACTGAGGCACTGCTTCCAGCAGGCACAGCTCCCTGCCTCCTGCAGTAAGTCCTCTCCTCCCACCCACCTCTCCTGCCTCCCACTCCTGCTCCGAACTCCTTGTTCACCCCAAGCCAGAGCAGAAGCCAGGGACTGGCTCCTCGGGGAGCTCAGGTTGAGCACTGCGACCGCTCCATCACCCACATCATTTCTACATCCCGTTTGACACATGGAAACTCTCAGCAAGGAAACATCCTCCCTCCCCCAGGATGGAGATGAGGAGGAAACAGCCTGCACTGCCTTCACAGGTAAGATCACAGTGACTGGTCCCTGCGCATCACCTTATGGACACACACACATATGCATGCTGCTCCTGCCCACCCAGGCAGAGCAACCAGAGGAGGATGAAGAAGAGCGCTGGGATTTCCAGCTGCTCCTTGAGGAACACCAGAGCTGGAAACCGAGGTGGGCTGGAGGACCCCTACCTGCCTGCACAGCAGCTCCCCTTTGGGAATGGAACTGCTTCCAGACAAGAGCCAGACTAAAGCTTTGGCAAGCTGGTTTTAGTGAAGGGCCCCAAGGGAGGAGGAAGAGACACTTTCATGCAGCATCCCTGCAGAGCACCATTAGAAACTCATCAGCATGAGAGAAGCCACTGAAAGAACATTGCCCTGACAAGCACTCAGCCCGCACATGGAGGGGACAGAGGGGACAGCCCAGCTGCTCCAGCAGGGTCACCCGGAGGCCAGAGGCACCCAGACCTTCACCATCTCCTCTGGCTGTGCTGTAGCTCAGATGGACTCTTCCAGGCAGGGAATGACAGCCAGAGGACAAATGGATGCGTCTGCGTTTAGTGAGCAGCCCAGAAGCAAACAGACACAAGATAATGCTTGGGTGACCCTGACGTGCCACCATCCACATCCAGCACTACAGAGATACACAGCGAGTGTGTATGTGAGGACACACAGCAGAGACTGAGCTGCACCCCAGGGCTGGCCCTGCTTTACCCTGGAATTAGGGAGCTCCACTGCCACAGAACCACAGAGTGCTTTGGGCTGGGAGGGACCTTTAAAGGTGATCCAGTTCCAACCCCCTGCCACGGCAGGGACACTTTCTGTGTCTAATTCCTTCTGTGCCTGATTCCTGCCCACTGAAGGCGCAGGGGAAGCTGCACTGCAGGCTCGGGCTGCAAAGGCACGTCAGAAACCCCTGAATGGATCACATGGGAAAAGTGGGAAGTGGCCAGGCCAGAAGTGACTCGGTCACTGAGGTCTGCTCGCAGAAGAGCCAGGCTTTGCAGCAGCGCAGCCACGCTGTGCCTGACACAGAGCTGCCCCAGGGTGGCAGCCACAGGGAGGAACACTGACACACGCCTGCAGACAAGGGTTCCCCCCATGCCCATGCTGATGTGCTTTAGAGCAAACCTCTGGGGGTATTGTTGATGCAGCTGAGTACCCAAGCATGGCTTCACTCCGGAAGTCAAAGTTCAAAGCCAAGGGGCCCTGGTAAGTCCTTCCCTGTTGGACAAAGCCCCAGGACCTGCTGGTGGAGGGGCTGAAGCACAGCAGGACCCAACTTGCTGGTGAAGTGCATCCAAACAGAAAAGTTCTCAGCAAAACAGAGCCCAAGGAACAAGCAAATCTTTATCAAATGGTTTTGGTATGAGTGGAATGCCCATAAAAACAAAGGGGGGGGTCACACATTTCCCAGAGCCTGACAGAGCCAGGCCCGTGCCTTCAGCAGCAGAGCGTTCCATGACAAAGCACATCCACCAGCTTTCAGCAGGAGGCACGGAACATTCACACTGAAACCTCACAGATTTATGTTGGCTGAAAGCTGCTGTCATTAAGCAGTGACAAAGATCCAGAATCTGGGCACCCTACAGCCCCAAAGGGCAGTAACTTCAGCTGACAGCTCACTCCCTGCAGAAAGTAACTGGGAAAGGAATAGGTCCAGGGCCCTTTGGCATTTCCACTGAAGCCCCTGCATGGGCAGGTAGCAGGAGAAAGAGCAAGGCTCATCCAAAGGAAAACCCTCCATCAGCTGCACTTGGTCTAGAAATAAGCTAAATCCCAGGCTGGTTTGGGTTGGAAGGGACCTTAAAGCTCCTCCAGCTTCAACCCCCTGCCACAGGCAGGGACACCTTCCCCTAGAGCAGCTTGCTCTGAGCCCCATCTCATAGAGGCACCATTCATTTCCCTCAGGTCCAGAACAGGTAAGGGGGCTCACTGGGGTGAAATGCCAACCTTCCCGAGGTTGTGCTCACTTCTAATCACAGCTCTAATGTGCACAGTTGAGTTTAACAGCTCCACGAGGTACAAGTGCCCCTTGTGCCCACGGCCCAGGCAGTGAGTCCCCTGCACAGACAGATTCCAAAGCAGGAGCCAGCCCCAGCTTCCCCGAGCAGCCTCTGCCTCGCAGATGTGCTCTGCTGCACTGCTGGGTTTTTTAAGGCTTCAGAAGTGTCATCCTGGGAGGCATCCGACTGCTACAGCAAATTAAGCCATGACCACGTGTCCAAAGCAGGACAAGTTCCTGCCCGCCTGCGAGGCTGAGCCGGGAGCGCAGCTGGGATCCGTCTCACACAGACCTGGTGCAAGCAGCCACTGATGGGGATAGTTTTAAACCACCAGAAAAGCAACTCCCTCTGTTCCCACCCAACCTCTGACCTCCCCTCCAGGGTGTCTGTGGTTCAGGCACAACTGGGAATGGGCTGAAGGAACTGCAGGCCACACTGCCTGGGACAGGCTGGGCCCTGCTGTCCCCTCCTCAGCCTGTACCAGGGAGCTCAGGGGGAGGATGGCATCTCCCCAGCAGCCTCCTCCTCCCACTGGTCCTCCTCTGCCAAAGGGACTGGAGCTCCAGCTAACGCTGGCAGATGGGCAGTTGGTGTGCTCCAAGGATCCAACAGCACGTTCCACACACAGAGCACCTGCAGGAGCCAGGCAGCTGGTTTTCCTCCTGCCCCACAGCAACCAGGTCTCAGGCTGCATGCCAAGGCCACCACACAGATGGAGAGCTGTGAAGAACCACCCCAAAGCCCCTGGTTAAGGGAGCTGGGTGAAGGATGGTGCTCCTGAACTGCCTCCCATGGCACAGCCCGGCCTGAGAGCTTGGCCTCTTACCTGCATTTCTGCAACGATGGCATTTCCACAGTCCTACTAACAAGATTCCCCTTCCTCAAACCTTCCACAAGTGCAGGACCTGGCAATAACCCAAAGACTCCTGACGCTCTGCTATCCCGGATCCATTTGCAGTACTGCTAAAAGGACTGGCAGCCCTCAAAACCCTGCTTAACCCCGGGAACCATGGCAGGAACCACCAGCGCAACTGAAGTTCCGTTACCGACTGTACAAACACATGACAAGTGACCCTTAAGTACCCCATAAAGCACTCAGAAGTGAAACCAATCTGAAACCATGTGGCATTGCTAATCTGAAGCTACAAGCCACCAAGAAATAGTTCAGGTGTATGAGTTCCTCCTGATCTGACCTGAAACCACCGGGAAGTAATTCTCAGATGTGAAGTTCCTCTGCCTCTGACCATCCTCTGCCAAAGCTGCTGCAGTTCAAGTTGAATCCGAACCGTGTGGGTCAGCCTGCAACCAGACCACAGCCAGGGCTGCCAGACACTCTGAGCACCTCAATCTTGTGTTTCACCACTAAAACCTCTTGTCCTGGGGAAACCAGCTCATGACCTTGGTTCTGGCCAGTGCCAGAGCTGAGCAGTAACACCCAGTCCACACACCACTGCCTTTAGGTAAAGACAAGGCTGAAGAACCAAGTGTTCTGCCAGGTTGTAAAGCAACTCCTACAGCACTGGGATGGCGATGGTGCCAAGGGGTCAACTCCTCCTCCCCAGCTCTGCTAGACTATGTGACTGGGAGAACTCTGAAATGAAGATTAAAGCCTGCTGGGTTAAGACAAAGGCAAAAGGAAATGGGTTGAAAAACCTGAGTCAAATTAAGGCATTAAGGGTTGGGAAAGGGTTTCTGGGTTATTCCAAGATGGATATCACCAAAATTAGAGTGAGGGAGTAAAGCTGTTGAGGAGCAAGATTTACTACCAATCTGTGCAAGGGTTACACCACAAGGGAAAGATCCAACCCAGCAGAGGTGAATATCCTACAGTTACCTTAGGAATGGGCACTGCTGCTCTACCCTGGCACTGTGGCAATGGTTTATTGGTGTTCTTTCAAAGGCCACAGGGCTGGGAAAAAGCTTGTGCTGATAAATCCAGGCCTCTCCTCAGCTTCAGGAACCATAGGAGCCCTGAAGCTACAATTAAGCGTAAGAATTGTCTTGCGGATAATGCTCAGATGAGACAGCTTACCCCAGGAGCGGCCTCCCGATAAGCGTGAAGTCGTCAGCACCAACCAGCAGAACCTATGGAAAACAAAGCAGGCATCTATCACTGCTCATGGTCCCAGCAGACATGCAGACAGCACCTTCCAATCCTAAAGGCACCATAAAGGAGTCAAACTGCTTCAAATGAGGGCTTTGCACATTTCAACCTGACACTTGGGATGTGGGGAAGGCAGCAAAGAGGCAAGACACACTCATTAAACAGCCTTCCAGAGAGCTCATCCCACCAAAGCCTGCTGAAGAAGTATCTTGCACGTTGATGAGAACACACTGAACCTTCCTGTTCTGGCTTGCCACCCGTTGTAAAAGAGACCAAAAGGGAAGAAGAAGAATATGCCCTGTGTGGGATCTGAATGAATGGCAGCTCCTAAAATCATTGGAGTTTTATAGCAATTGTTATGTAAACCCAGTAGGGAAACACGTTCCTCATGCTTCTCCATGAGACCTCAAGATGGGCAATAAAGAAATGACTGTCTCGGGGGATTCACCACACCAGGGAGCAGAGGTTCAGGACATTCAGCCACTTGCCTCTCTAAAGGACCAGGCAGGGTAACAGAGAGGATACAGTGAGAAGAGGCAGCATTTCTTGCAGGCTGCCTCCTTCCCCACCCTGACTGATGGCAGCAGCTACAAGCGACACAGAAATGGTTATGAAATGTTCTGACTTCTGGTTTAGACAGATCCATGCCAATGAAATCCCCAAAGGGTTATGCTGGTAGGGCAGGTTTTTCCCCTTCACTCCCATGTATTTCTAGCTGGCTACTCTCTGCAGATCACTCCTCTCTATTGTATACAAGGATGCAAGACACAGCCCAAAAGGCTGCCCCCAAACTGGACCTTAGAGGAGTGCATGAGTAGACAGTGCCCAGCTCTGCTTGGCTCAAACCATCATAACAATTGACATTAAGATGAAGCCAACTTCATAATCTTAATTACAATTACAATTTGAATTAATGAGCCTCACAAGTTCCTACCAGTTAACACGGGTGAAGATACTGAAAGCATCTTGGCAGCTCTCCCCTCCCTGCACCACCCCTCTCCCTCCACCCAGCACACTCAGCGTGATAAGGATCTTGCTCAGCAGCGAGCAGGGCCGGTCCCTCTGGGAGCTCTGCAGTATTTTGGGTGCTGGGAGCCTCGAGGTAAACACAGGCTTCAGCTGCCTCTCTAGAAACAACAACTGCCACCTTCTTGGTTTGGATGAAGTCAGTGCAACGAAAATCTGTCTCCTCAGAGAGTCTGGCAGGATCCATTCCAGCCCTGCTCCACAGAAACCACAGCAACAGCCTCACTGACAGGAATTGGAGCAAAACTGAGGCAAAGCAAACGGCTGCAGTGAAGAGACATCCAACAGGAGCTCTTCAGGAGAGATTCTAAGCCCTGGCCCTGGGTTTTGCCTCAGGGGATGCTGGCAGCAGCCTGCCCTGGCCCCATGCACAACACGGCCCCACAGGCACTGTGGCCCCACAGGCACATCACCTTTTCCATGCGGATCCGGTCTCCACACTCCGCCTCCAGCACGTTGTCCATCATGATCAGGTCCTCACTGGTGACCTTCCACTGCTTGCTGGCAAAGTGCACCACGGCGAAGAGGCGCCCGTAGTGTCCCGCTGCGATCAGCCCGTTCACCCTCCGGACCACCTCTGTGGGCAGACAGCAGGGATGGGGGGATCAGAGACGTCAGCAAGGGCTCTTCAGAGCTCATTCAGCTGCAGCGCTCTCCCACCAAAACTCTTCTCTGCTGGAATCCTCAAGTGAGGATCAACAGCAATGCTGCTTCCTACAGCGCACGAGCTCCCTTTCATGAGCTTAAGGACCTGTTTGTATTTAGGTGGCAAACCCACACATCAGTGAACACCCAGCACTCAGTTATACACTGGGCAGCCCATCTACACTGCTGACTGCTCAGCCCCACTTTTCTTGGGACTTTTGCCAAAGGCCTGTAGGGACAGGCCAAGGGGAATGGCTTTAACCTGCCAGAGGGGAGACTGAGATGAGCTCTTAGGCAGAAGCTCTTCCCTGTGAGGGTGCTGAGGCGCTGGCCCAGGGTGTCCAGAGAAGCTGTGGCTGCCCCATCCCTGGCAGTGTTCAAGGCCAGGTTGGACACAGGGGCTTGGAGCAAGCTGCTCCAGTGGAAGGTGTCCCTGCCCGTGGCAGGGGTTGGAGCTGGATCAGCTTTAAGGCCCCTTCCAACCCAAACCAGGCTGGGATTCCATGATTCTAATTCTCGGGCATCCTCAACCACACTGTATTCTGATATAAAGCATTCCTGAAAAGAGCCCTTTCCTGTGCATCCTGCACTTGGAGGGCAGCTCCTCTCCACTCCCAAGCCATATGCAGAAGGCCCAAAGCTCTGAAATCCATGTAAGGCGTGCAGGAACATCAGGAGAGCTTGGCAAAGCACACAGGAGAGAGCTCCAGCTTGCTAAAGAGGCCTGGCCTGAGAACAGGGACCTGCAGCACAGCCAAGAGAAACCTTCCCCCCTCCTTCCCAGAAAATCCTTTCCCATCTATCTGCAGAGCAGGTACAAACCCCAGAACCAGGGCCTGGACATGAACAAGCTCCATTTACTGTCATCAGCTTCCAGTGCAGTGCAGCCAAACCCAATTTTATGGGAATATCAAAAGGTATTGCTTAACAAGTGCCATTCCCAGCCAAAGAGCAGCAGTTTTCAGCTCTCTGGAGCTGGGCAGGAGCTGCAACTTTTCTATAACTGGAAAACTCGTATTTTCCTCATTGCCATCAAAAGCAGCTGAATCATTTTTTCTTGGAACATAAAGAGAACAACATCCATTTGGGACAGACAGGAATTCAGTCAGACCAACCCAGGAACACCCCCAGGGCCCAGCTCCAGCCCAGCAGATACAAGCCACTGAAGGCAGAGGTAAGGACAGAACTGATCAGCACGGCAGCAGTTGCTGCAGTCCCCACTGTGATGGAGAGCTCAGCTCTCCATCACTGGAACTGTCCCATGTGTGCTCTTCTCTGATTCACAGCAATCCATTCCATGAAGTCCAGAGAACACCCACAACCCCTGCTCCCTGCTATGCCCTCACTTGCACAACGGGTACAATCCATTCTTCCAGCTCTGCTGACCTGGGCCTATCACTGTCCTGTGGGCAACATTTCAGACTCTAAGCAAAGCCCTTCAGGGTGATGCTCTGGCAGGGGTATTGGCTTGTCCAATTCAATCTTTCTCATCTTTTGTAACCAGAAAAGGTTTCCTTCACTGCACTGGAGCTCTCGAGTGGTCGATCCCTCTTCCAAACCCCTCCAGTGACAGGGAACATCAAGTGATGTCCCCATTCAGTTGCCAGCACATTTGTGTCTTGGCACCATGTGGAGTGACCCTTCCTGAGATACCCACGGCTGCTTCCACAGCCAGCAGGAAAACAGAAGGCAGGATTCAGATGCTGTCAGTGCTGTTTGCTCTGGATGAGCACAGCCAGGAGACAATGATACAAGCTCATGAGCAGCAGGAGGTTACAAGGCACAGAAATCGCAGCAGCCCCAGGGATCCCATTGGAATTAATCAAGGAACGTGGGATCCTGTTCACCACAGGGCTCCAGTGAACCAAACTGAGTAGTTCATGGTTCACCACTGGGTCAAAGCACGCTCAGGGACACTCATTTGTCACTTGAGCAATCCCAGGAGCAAAAAGGAGCTAAAGAGCAGGATGGAAAAGAGCCAGAGAGGAGACCTGGAGCAGGAGGATGTCTCCAATGGTGCATCACTTGGTTATGAGCACACTTCAGCCAGGGGATAGGACACTGCACAAGGGTGGACACAGCCCAGCAGCTCTCCCTCACTCTGTCCTTGTAACTAAACTCCTCTCCTTTACTTCCTCTATCTAAAGCCAAGCAGTCAGGTTCCTCTCACAGCCCTCCCCGAGGCTAAGGTGAGGCAGGAACACTGCCTGCTCCTGAACACCAGAGCTCAGTGCCTGTGTGGGGCACACAACTGCCCATTGCCACCCCCCGCAGCTGGGAAGGAATTCACCCTCTGGGGCTCGTTACTGCTCAGTGCTGAGACACATCCATGTGTGCTGGCTGCCCACCACCAGCCCTGGCACCATGACGAAGCCCCACCTGGCCAATACGGACACATGAACCTTCTCTGTGTCTGCTGTTCACCTCCCACTGCCAGGGGATGCTGTGTCTTGTTACAAGAGGAACGCTGACACGGTCTGGTGAGGCTAAGCAAGGAGGATGGTTGCTAAACAGCCACAGGCACTTCACTGGCTGCTGCTGTCTGGTTCCTGTGCTCCCTTCAGGACCACCGCTGGCTGCATTCCACCGCCCGTACTAGATGTGGGGGCAACACAGACTGGATATAAGGAAGCAGTTCTTCCCTGTGAGAGTGGTGAGGCCCTGGACAGGTTGCCCAAAGAAGTGGTTAATGCCCCATCCCTGGCAGTGCTCAAGGCCAGGTTGGACAGAGCCTTGGGTGGCATGGTCTGATGGGAGGCATCCCTGCCTATGGCAGGAGGTTGGAACTGAATGATCTTAAGGTCCTTTCCAACCCAAACCATTCCCTGATTCTATGACTCTAACATCACGTTCACTAACGTTATGTCACTGCCCAGCTGCTCACTGCCTTATGTCCCACCTCTGCAGCTCTGCCCTGTGCCCACCATCCAACTGCTTCTGCTGGCACCAGTGTTCTGGTTGATGCACTAAAATACGCCAGCCCCCTCTGTGCCCACCATCCAACTGCTGATGCTGGCTGCAGCTTTTCCATTTATCCATTAAAGGAAGAATAAATGTTTTCTCCTGTCCAAAAGGCTTGGTGCATGTTTTGGAGAGGAACACGTCACACCACATTCCTCTGGGAATGTTACAAGCTGTCATCAACTAAGAAGACCTCGTCTTCTACCCAAGTCTCCAACACCAGCTGCTGGAGCACAGGTCCAGTGACACTAACACAAGTGAGAAATGAGACAAAATCATGAAGAATAGAAACTGGCTCCAATCATTGAAGACATTTACACTCAATGAGGCCACCAGTGGCAATACTGGTGTGCTAGTCTGCACTTGGAGACGCGAGACCTTTACCTGCATGATACTTTGCTTCTTCTACTGGATCTGGGAGCTTCACTTCGGGCCATGGGGGTGAAGACAGAGAGGTTTTGGCAACAAGCCTGTGAATGATAAGGTAAAATTCACGTGTAGCAAACAGGTACTGTCAAGAGATGTAAAACATGAAGAGAGGGAGAAGGGTGACAGAAGATGGAGATGGAACAAAAAGAGGTTTTCCCCTAGGGGAGCGGAAGTTGTACAGGAGACAATGACTTATCAGGATGAAAGACCCAACTCAAGGCTCTCTTGGTCCAGAGGCAGTTCCCCAGGGATCACTTTCCCCCTGCAGCAGCTCATGAGCAAGAAGGAGTTTCCTGTTCCAGCCTTGGGTGCTACGGACAGGGGTGGCAGGCAAGGCAAAAGCTATGTTACCTCCTAGGATCCAATGGAGGACCTTGGCTAAGGCAAAGTCCCCAGACCTTCCTCCCAGGCAAAAGCACTCAGCAGGACAAGAAACGCTGCAGCCTACAGCAGAAGCCTCTTCAGAACCAGGCAGGAAACACTTGGTTTCATTCCTGAGTTCAACCTGCAAATGCTCGACCACAGAGTCCCTACTCCCAGGGTTTAATGTCACTTGGGTCCATCATGAACTGCAGCAGGCTCTAACAAACAGGGATGAATGCCTCAGTGCTTGCTTTGCTTTACTCCCATCCTGACATCAAATTTGGTCTGGAGAATGGATTTAATTTTTCCCCCCTTTTTTCCTCCTTCCCACTTCAGGATATTACTGAAATAGTTGAAACCCAAGGAAGAAATATTGAAAGTTAACTGAAAATGCTTCCCTCGGGCTGTTATCCCTTGTTCCTTCGCTGCACACCCATCTCCAGGTGGATGTGCTGGCGGGGATCAAGCTCAGCGACCACCGTGACATTCCAGGTCGGGATCTGTCACCAACTCAGTGCAAACAGACCCACCTTAAGCCTCGCTTACAGCTCAGTTTTAGACCAAAGGCTCCAGTGAAGCTTTTCCAGGTATAGCTACAAGTTACCTCCCCTGCAGTGGAAAGGCTGAGCAGGCTAATGCTCCTCAAGCCACTTCAGCCCAGGCACAAAACCCTGCAGCTCTTGGTGGTGCAGAGCATCCGGAGGCAGGAACGTGCCTTTGACTGGGAAGGAGGAAATGAGCATCCCAAAAGCAGCCCCAGCTATGCCTCAGTGACTCACAGCATCCTTTCTTCCTCTGTTTTCTGAAGCTCTTCTCTGTTAAATAGAGAGTTTAAAGAGGGTCTTAAGAACACAGCTGGGTTCTTTACAGGAGAGTTCTGAGGCTGCTCTTCCTTTGTCACTTACAGCTGCATTCCCTGAATGGCAGCAGTAACGGCTTCTCCCACCCCCAGAGCATTCAGCATCTACCACCACACACACTGAGCCCCAAACCCTCTCCTGTGCCATTACCACATCTGTCTATGAGAGCCCCACACCAGGGAGGGACCAGGAGAGGCACTAATAGGACTTCTCAGCCCCACACCTGTCTGTCCAGGCTGACCACAGCAGGGAACATGCACCATTCCACAGCCCTCATCCAAGCACAAGCATCATTCCTCAGGATGACTTTGAGCCCCAAGATATTTTGCTAAAAGGTGCAAATTAAATCCTTGCCCTTCTTGGAAGGGCAGCTCTGGCTGTTGTGGAAGAGAACTGCTTTAATAACAGCTCTTTTCCTGTCCTGCTGGGACAGGAGCTTCTCCGTTTCAAGACACTGCATCAGTTCCTGGAGGCCAGCCCAGGGGACTCCTGAGCATCACAGACATGTTCAGCACTGATAAAATCACAGGAGCAACACAGCTCAAACCCCATCAGTGTCTGAGTCACAAACTCTGTGCAGAAGACACTTACCTGATGCCTGCTCCACCTCCTTTACTTACATGTTGCTCTCTTGCTTACTGGGAATAGAACATGGCTGTCACAACATGCAGCCCCTCCAGTATAGTGCATAAAGCAGGGCTTGAAGGCAAGCTGCCCACAGCACAGACACCAGATGAGGACTGAAAGCTGGCAGGGGTGTTTCAGCTGGCATCCAGCAACAGGTTTCATTGGCTCTCAGGATGGGTTCTTTCTGCTTTCCTCAAGGTTATCACTGGGACGGATCCTCTGCCTCAAACTGAACCAGTTCCTGGCTGCCTCAAGCTCTGTGCAGTCAATCCCAAGGCATCCATTCACTTGCACACTCTGCCTTCCTTGACAGACAACACTAAATCATAAGAGCCCCATTTAAAACAACAACTGACATGCTCCAATGTGCCCCAGGGTGTTAATTCAGAAATGAAACACTTGTGAAGCTCACAGTGTGAGGCTGAGATTAAAAATGCCAATGCCACTGGCTTGTAATGAGCTGGTTTTCAGGATCTCCAGGACAAGGAGCAACCAGGAGGACCAGAGGCAGCAGTCTGCATCTCTGCAGCACTTGGAGATCACCCCAAGATGCCAAATGCCTTTACTCAGAGAGACACATAACCAAAAGGTATCAGATTATAGTTCTTTATAATCAAGAATCTCTGATGCCACAAAGATAACCTTAGATTTAAAGAGCAGGGACATTCAGATGACCAGAACAGTATCATTTCCTGACATGGGGACAAAGGTGCTGCTCAGTGAACACCATTCCCACCACACAGGGGAAGTTCAGAGTTTCCAGTGAGCTGAGATCCACACTTCCTATAAATAACACAGGATGTGCAAGCTGCCTAAAATATCCAGGGAAGAACGTGAACATGCCAGTGAAAGAGGCACAATGAATCCAGCAGCAGTTGTGGGTCATCCGTTTCCTCTGTCATGCCCAGCAGCACCTCTCAGAGGGCTTTAATGTAACAGAAACTCAAAGCACTTGTGAGCAAGTGCATAACCATGAGCACCAAGGGTCTGTTGTGGAGTTCAGTGACTGGCACAGGGGCAGAGATCCAAACTGCGCTCCCACAGTGAGGACCAGTGGGAAGGGGCCATCCCACCAGCCTCCAGCAACACAGCAGGAACCAGCACACCTCACTGGGAACCAGCACAGGAACCAGCACACCTCACTGGGAACCAGAACAGGAACCAGAACAGGAACCAGAACAGGAACCTGGACACCTCACTGGGAATCAGCACAGGAACCAGCACACCTCACTGGGAACCAGAACAGGAACCAGAACAGGAACCAGAACAGGAACCTGGACACCTCACTGGGAATCAGCACAGGAACCAGCACACCTCACTGGGAACCAGAACAGGAACCAGAACAGGAACCAGAACAGGAACCTGGACACCTCACTGGGAATCAGCACAGGAACCAGCACACTTCACTGGGAACCAGAACAGGAACCAGAACAGGAACCAGCACGGGAACCTGGACACCTCACTGGGAACCAGCACGGGAACCTGGACACCTCACTGGGAACCAGCACGGGAACCTGGACACCTCGTACAGGAGCAGCACATCTCTCCCGCTGCTCTCCGCAGTACCGCGTTGCTGCAGTGTCCCCTCCTGGTCACAGAGCGCAGCTCGCTGGCACCATCCCAGCAGCGGGAACTGAACAGACACCAAGGAGCAGCTCTCAAAGGCCTGGAACAAGCGGAGCTCAAGTCTCCTGTCACCACACCGGATGAGGACTGCAGAGCAAGGTACCTGCTTGTCAGGTGTCAGACTCCAGGCACAGGTGACCCTGAGGAGCACCTAAAAACGATAAGCACCTAAAAACCTGCACCTAAAACGATGAGCATCAGCTGAAGCCCTTCCTGCAGCAATGTCCTGGCTCGAGTGGCTTCCCCGCTGTCTGCTGTGGGCTAAGCCCACACTGCAGCCCCCTTCTCAGCAGAGGATCTAAACTCAGCTGCTTAATTTCACAGCTCAACAGAAGCATCCCTCTGGCAAAGGGGACTGAAGGGAGGCAGAGTCCAAAGCTCACTGGGAAGCAACAGCCTGACAAAGGGGACAGCCAGCCCCCCTTCCAAAGGCAAACCAAGCTGCCCTCCCACCCACCAAGGCAGGACAGCATTCAATGGGGCAAAAAGCAAAGCAGGAAGTCATTGACATTACCCTTGCTGTGGTGAGGAGCTCTGGGAACTCTGGTGCCGGACCGCAGAGGAAAGCAGGAAGGCTGAATGGGAGAGAGGGAAACAGAGTTAAAACCAAGCAGCAACTGCTGGGTTTTAGTCCCTGGTGGGGCACAACACAGCGACACTGAGGTGTCCCAGTGTGGTAGCACCACTCTTGTGCCTGTGAAAGCTTCTTTCAGTCTTATCATGACAAAGATAAAGGGGGCAGCAAATCAAGACACACAGAAAGAGAACCCATCAGTTGTGTGCAGCACTGCAAGAGAGCAGGGCAAAGGCCTCCTGCTGCACACACACTTATTTAGGGTGACCCTTCCACTCGACACAGCAGTTTAACAGGGATACAGGCAGAGCATCCCCCTCTTTGGCAACAGTGTGACCAAACGGCACTGCAGTGACCTGAAGGAACACTGGGGAGCACTCTCCTAATTCCAGGCACTAACTGATGGTGCCTGAAGGATCCCTTCCAGCCTCTGGGCCCCCCCAAAGGGGAGGGGAGCCACTGAACAGCATTTCCCAGGTGGTTCTCGGCAGCTCCTGCCAAGCCTTGCAAAGTCCCACTCTGAAAAACAAGGAGGAAGGCAAAGGGCACTGCCAGGGCCTGCAGCTCCCAGCAGGCACCCCCGTGCCAAGGGGAACATGGGCAATGGAAGAGCAGGGCAGGGTGAGCAGATTTGGGGTTAACACTCCTGTGCCTGGGGTTTCACCATCCCAAAGGTGCCTCTTCCTTCTAGACAGGAGTGGAGGAGCTACACAGCTAAACAGGTAACAATGGAGGTGGGAATTAAACGTATCCATGCTTTTCAGAGCTCCGTGCACATGTGAGCCAGTGCACCTGTGCTTCCATCCAACGCACACAGCTTCCAAGAATGAGGGGTTTACCACAACTCCTGTTACACTTTGAGAGTGGTTTCAGGAGTTTTTGGAAAGGAGCAGGAACCACACACTGTGAATTAAAAGAGACAGATGAAGGGCTGAAAGCACACGCTCAGGGACTTATCAAGCACAAACCTCACGAGGTTCAACAAGGCCAAGGGCAAAGTCCTGCCCTTGGGTCAGGGCAATCCCCAGCACAAACACAGGCTGGGGGACACGGGATGGAGCCTGAAGCACCTGGGGTGTTGGGTGAGGAGCAGATCCCCGTGACCTGGCTCCAGTGAGCGCTTGAGCCCAGAACCCCCCCGTGTGCTGGGCTGCACCCCCAGAGTGTGAGCAGCAGCTCAGGGAGGGGATCCTGCCCCTCTGCTGTGCTCTGGGGAGACCTGAGAGCAGCTCCAGTGCCTAAAGGGGCTGCAGGGACCTGGAGAGGGGCTTGGGACAAGGGCCTGTAGGGACAGGCCAAGGGGAATGGCTTGAACCTGCCAGAGGGGAGACTGAGATGAGCTCTTAGGCAGAAGCTCTTCCCTGTGAGGGTGCTGAGGCGCTGGCACAGGGTGCCCAGAGAAGCTGTGGCTGCCCCATCCCTGGCAGTGTTCAAGGCCAGGTTGGACACAGGGGCTTGGAGCAAGCTGCTCCAGTGGAAGGGGTCCCTGCCCATGGCAGGGGTTGGAGCTGGAGGAGCTTTAAGGTCCCTTCCAATATAAACCAGGCTGGGATCCTGTGATGCTATGACCCGTGTTATCTCAGCGATAACAATCCCCTTCTGGAGCAGTGTGTTTAATAACAAATCAACCGTGCACAGCTTCTCTGCGGGCCCATTCCCTTCTCCCCCCCAGCCCAAAGCATAACGGACACAGGCACTAACCGGACCTCCCAAAGCCAAACCCGCTCCAGCACCTCCCTTGCAGGAGCCACGCTTCACCAAGGCTCCACTCCCCCAGGCCAGAGCCCCAACCCAGCAACCGCACAGCACCGTGCACAGCCAGGATCCCAGGCCCCAGCAGGGCGGGGATGGAAGAGATGCTGGATCCGGATCCCACACCCCCCATCCCCTGGGCTTTGCTTACAAGTCCGTATTGGGCTAGAAGAGAGCCTGTAAAGTGGATCCACGTTTTGGTAATGCCCCTCCGCGGCTTCCCGCTGCCCCGGGGCTGAGCCGGTATCGACCCGAGCGCTCCCCCCGCGCCCCTGCAGCCTCCCCCGGGGCTCTCCGGCAGGGACCCCGCGTGCACAGAGCGGAGCCCGCAGCACCCGCCCGGCCTGAAGGGCCGCGGGCAGGCCGCGGTGTTCAAGCCGCCGGTGGTGACCCCCGCCCGGCCGCCCCCCTCCGCCCTGTCCCGTCCCTCCTCACCTGCCGCCCGCCGCCGGGCCCCCGCCGCCACCGCCGCCGCCATCGCGGTGACCCCGACCCCGGCGGAAGCGGAAGGAGCGGGGTCATGAAGCGGGGCCATGGCGGCGGAGGCGGCGGAGCGGCACTTGGAGCTGCTGCGGGAGGAGCGGGAGGCAGAGCTGGCCCAGAGCAGGTACCGCGGGAGCCGGCACGGCCCGGGCGGGACCGCGCCGGTTCCCCAGGCCCCGCTGTGCCCTCAGGCAGCCCCGAGGCACCGGCCTGGAGCGGCTGCTGCGGGAACCTCATGGAGCCCCGGGACCTGCTGTCACCTGCGGGAGCCCGGCAGGCACAGAAACACAGAACGGGTTGGGTGGGAGGGACCTTAAAGCTCCTCCAGCTCCAACCCCTGCCACGGGCAGGGACCCCTTCCACTGGAGCAGCTTGCTCCAAGCCCCTGTGTCCAACCTGGCCTTGAACACTGCCAGGGATGGGGCAGCCACAGCTTCCCTGGGCACCCTGGGCCAGCGCCTCCGCACCCTCACAGGGAAGAGCTTCTGCCTAAGAGCTCATCTCAGTCTCCCCTCTGGCAGGTTAAAGCCATTCCCCTTTATGTTCTCAGACCTACCCTTAAGGGAGCTGCTGATTCACTCCTGTGGGATCTCTTGTGGGAAACCCGCTGTCACCTATAGGAGATGCTGCTGTACTCCTGTGTAACCGGCACGTCCCAGGAGGAAGCGCAGCCCATTGGGCTCTCACCTGTAGGAGATACGGCAGCACTCACTCCAGAGCACTTCCCAATAGGAAGCGCACGCTCTCACCCTGCTGGAGTCACCCCTCTAGGCCCAGCTCACCCGGGCAGCGATCCCGCCGTGCCTCCCCCTTCAGGGCCTGCTGTCACCCACAGGATCCAAGCTCTCCAGCAACACTTTGGGAGTCCCCAGCTCTGCCTTGGGGGTGCTGGACCCTGCAGCCTCCATCCAGCTTTGCCCTGGGCCCAAACTGACCCCAGATCCCGCCTGCCCCACGGGTTCAGAGTGCCAGGGAGGGCAGGGGTGTCTCCAGGTGCCTCGGGGCTATGTGTGGTCATGCTGGGGGCACAGACATCCCACTTGTGGTGCCAGTGAGGCCTGGCCCTACCCAACCCCAAGTGCCCAGAGACAGGATGAGCTCATTCCACACCTGAAGTTCCGCTGCCTCAGCTCCCTACAAACTGGTCTGCACAGGACACCAGCCAAGCTGGGGATAAAGGAGAATGAACCTGCTAAGGGGATTTCCCTTTCTGTATTGATCTATACCAAAGCCAAAGACACTCCCTCTGCCCCCAAGTGAGACTGTGGGGCAAACAGAGCTGCTGCAGTCTGCAAAGCTTCTGCTGGCACTTTGTGCCATGGTCACCTGTGGGCTGCAACGCTGGGCAACCACCCATTAGGTTTGGTGGAGGTCAGCACAGCTTCATGTGAACAATAGCAAATCTTCCATTTTAGGGCTTGTATCTATAGGAGAAGGCTCAGGTTGTTCTCTCCTGGGCAGCTCCTTTCTCTTCACAGCCAGACAGGAGAGAGGAAAATACCACAAACAGACATCACCTCTTCTCCAGGCTCTGTGAGCATCACCCTGCTGCCCAAAATAAGCCCACAGAAGCCAGTGTAGTTACATCACCACAAGGTCATGGCTTAAGCCAACACTTCAACAAGCTGATGCCTCTTTTACCATTGTCCTTTCCCTTCTTTTCCATCTCCCCCTCTGGCTTTTCGTGTCACCTGGAGCTTTGAATCTCAGATTCAGTCCAGCCTATGATTTCATGCCTGTGTTTGCTTTCCAGGGCATGGCAGGAAAGTGTTCCCCTGAAGGAGCTGCAGCGCAGAGGTGTCTGCCTGCTCAAACTCCACGCTGCCAGCCAGAGAACTGGCCTCTATGGGCGCCTGCTTGTGACCTTCCAGCCTAGGAAACATGACCCAGACGCTGAGCTGCCGTCTAACAGCTTCGGGCCTGGTGAGTGATAATCCTGTCACAGCAAAGTGAGTAAAGTAAGAGATGACCAACACAGAATCATAGAATGGCTTGGGTTGGAAGGGACCTTAAAGCTCCTCCAGTTCCAATCCTTGCCATGGGCAGCAACGCCTTCCACTGGAGCAGCTTGCTCCAAGCCCCTGTGTCCAACCTGGCCTTGAGCACTGCCAGGGATGGGGCAGCCACAGCTTCTCTGGGCACCCTGTGCCAGCGCCTCAGCACCATCTTCCTAACATGGTATTTGTAAAGATTGAGCAATTGATACCATAAAGGGAGGGAGAAAATGTTATGGCTACAGAATGAGCCTAGAGAAAATCAGCTTTTCTTCCTTGGCTACAGACACGTACGTAGCACCAGGAAGTAGTGCTGATGGCTGAAGTGCTGGTTTCCTCCTGCTCAGTGAATGAAACAGAAGCCCTGGTCTCTTGTCATTAAAGATTTCATGGCATTCTTTGTCCAGGCCAAAGTGTTCATGTGGTAGGTGAGGAGCTTCGGTCACTGGCACTTTAACAGCAAGATGGAAAGTGGATTTTCCTTTGCCTTCCTGAGATGACACATTGCCTCCATTTTGGGCCGTGTTTGGTTGCTCCCCAGAAAAGCCTCTTCTCACAGCGTTTGCCCTGGTTCATGCTGTCTTCAAACTCATCCCTGCAGGGGACATCGCCGGCCTGTACGATGCAGGCAGCCAGGGCGACGCGCTCTGCACGGGCATCGTGACACGCGTCACCTCCAGAGCAGTGACAGTCGCCTTTGAGGACTCTCAGGACACGCTGAGCCTGGACCACGAGCGCTCCTACCGCCTGCTCAAGCTGGCCAATGATGTCACCTACAACAGGCTCAAAAAGTAAGGCCCAGGGCAGCAAAAGCCAACTGAAAAATGCTGGGTTTACCCTGGAAAGCCCTTGTGAGACAGGTCTCAGTTTAATTCAGTAGGCTGGGCTTATCTCCTTGCCCTTCTATTCCTCCTGCTCCAGTAGCACCTCCACTTAGGAGAGGTATCCACCTTTTGGCTGTGCCTTTCTTTCTGCTCACTACTAGGAGAACCCATACTGTAGTAACTCAACTGGATATGTTATGCTACAGCATCAAAACATCCTAAAGTTATCTGCCTGCTGGCTGATTGGTCCTATTCTTCCCTCTTCCTCTCCCACCCCTTATCCCACAGCTGTGGTCCCATGTTGCATCACCTCTGGTACTAACTGGATTCTATGTAGAGCCTTTTCCATCCTGGCAAAAGTGAATAGCTCTGTGCTGGAAAGGCTCAGCACAGGGTCTGACTGCATTAGACTGGAGGTACAGGAGCAAGTGGAAGCCTGACCAGCATAAAGGGATGTGTGAGGTTTGCGGAATGCAGCCATTAAGTAGGATTAGTCTGTTGGGGCGTAACATTTCCAGCTTTGAAGAAAAAGAGTCTGTGCCCAGTCTTCTGTTCCTGGGCCCTGAGGTGCACAGGAACCACCAGAGTTCATGCTGTGGTGTAACATGGCTGTTCTTTCCTTTGACAGAGCTTTAAACGCACTGAAGCAGTATCGGGGAGGTCCAGCCTCTGACCTTATCGATGTGCTCTTCTTTTCTGCTGAACCCAGAGCATTCAATGAAACAAGTAAGTTCTTTTGTTACAGGATTTCCTACCAGGCCAATGGCAGGGGCTCCACTGATCTTTTTAGAGGAGTGTTGTGCTCCCTCAGAGCCCCTGCACCTTCACAGGCAAGCACATGCACTGAGGCTGCTACTGGTTTTAGTCTGCCTTGGTAAGGGAAGCTGGGAGTTGGGCAGGTGGAGAGCCCTTTGGGATGGACTGGTCAGAGCAGTGGTGGTGCTGCTCTCATCCTAGCTGTCAGTAAAGATACGGAAAGTTATTGTGCAGAAAGGGCAGGGGGGGAATTTCACTCTCCAGAGCAATCAGTAAAGCCTGAAGTTCCCCCTCCCCACACAAAATAAGGACTCTGTGCTCTGTCCCTGCCCGGTTAGAAGGATTCTTACCTCTTCAGATGTCACATCTGACAGAGGCAAAGAGCCAGTGATGATCACCCTAAGTGGTAATGGTGCTGCCACAATTGCTTTTCCAGTCCTCCAAGGCCTGTCTCTAAGGCTGCCCAGCTAAGAATGGTGGTCATGGCCATTCTTTGAACTGCCCACGGGAACACAACTCTGACCTTTGTGAGGTTTTTATCCACACCAAACACACAGCTTATTGTGCTCCAGTAATAATACCCAGGTATTGAATGCAAGTAGTAACTGGTGCTGTAACTAGCAGCATTAAACAGTTACTTTTTACACTGATTTATGGGCAACTGGACACACCCTTTGCTCATGTAAAGACCCTTGTCATCACTGGGAGAGAGACAGCTGGCTAATGCTCACCCTTCTCAGTGTACCAAGTAAAGCTGGATTCTGGCATAAACCAGGCGGGATTTGTGATGGGGAATTTGTTTGCACACACTCATGAGTCTGAGATTCAATTTAGTTTATGAGGCATTTCTGATTTGCTTCCTGCCTCAATCCCATCCATAAACTTCAGAGATCAAAAACTGCCAGTGCTGCTTCTATATTGAAAATCCAATAACTCTGCCTTCATCGGAGTTAAGTGGCTGGAACTGCTGCAGCTGGGAACAGCATGGGAACATTTGTGTTTTTACAGCCTTATTGCATTCAGCCAGGTTGGAGATGTGCAGGCTGCTCTGGTTTCATCAGATACTTAAAACCTCACAACTGCTGAGTTGGTTTTAGTGTTGGTTTTAAACCGTGGGTTTTACCAACAGCTGTCAAGAAACGGTTTATAAGTAGAACTCCTTTTACTCAGATATGTTTTTACGGGAGTCTGTGGAAAAATGAAGGATGGAATTACACAGCTTTCCCTTTGTGAGCAACCACAGGGGAACCAAAGCTTCTGATGAGCAAAATATCCAAGTGCTCAGCAACTGCTAAGGAATGGTATCCCTTCACAAAAGGGATGTGTCCTCGGGGCTGCCAAGGTCAGGGGGTGAAGGCAGAGGGTGGATGAAGCTGCCAGCAGGACTGGGCAGCAGTTCTGTATCTGAGCCACACAGAGAGCTGAGGTCTCTCCTGTCACCTCAGCATCATGCCACGGGTGCCACCACCCATCCCTGCCCACCTCCTCGCTGGCCAGGGCTGCCCTGTTTCCTCCTCAGCACAGCTCCTGGCACTGCACTTGCTGCTGCAGCTTCTCACTGTGATCACTGTGGTTGGTTGGTTGCCTGTCACAACTCCCATCCCCTGCAGCACCCCTCAGGCGGGCTTCTGATCTGTACACCAAGGACAAGGAGCTCAGGTTAGTGCAAGTCATAGCTCCACAGTAATAAGCACCGAGCTTAATCCAAGTCAGACCTCTTAGCCTTTGGCTGCCTGGGACCATGGTGCACTCAGGGTTTTAATATTAGATACAAGGTTTAAATTTTAATGAACTAACTTTCTTAGCTTCAACTTTGCTTATTCCCCTGTGTAGCAGAACTGCCTCTAACAAAGAAAAAGTCCTTTACACCACATTGCTGAGCTGTGCCAAACTAAGCAGAGATGAACTCCAGATCTCCCCAGCTCTGAGAGAACGCTGATAGAGACGTTCAACCACATCAGACAGACAGAGGAGATGCAATATGAGAAGGCAGCATATCACCCAAGAACAGCAGGGAGGAAGGACCTTCCATTTACCTCCTCACCTCACAGCTCCTTTCTCCCTGCTGGAAAGGTGTCACACCAGCCAGGAATTAAATAGTAATGAATTTAGCTGGGTCCTGCAGGCTGCCCTGAACTGCCACCCTCCACTGAGTTGAAGGGGAGGACACAGCAGCTGCCTGGCTACATCCTGTGTCTTGTGCTTACATGACAGCCCATGCAGTTCCTCAGGTGGCCAGTTGCTGTAGGACACAAGGATGTTCCTCTGCAGAGAGCACAGACACAGACGTGTGGACTGTCTGCAGAAGACAGCAAGTATTTCCCAGGAGCACACAGAAGGACAGGGAAACCTCACAGCATTTCAGGCTGCTGCTCCTCCATGGCACAGGAGCTCTTTCATGACCAAGCATCTTTTAGCCTGGTTTCTTAGGGAGATGCTTCCCTGTATCTGTCTCATCCCATCCATTATCTGATTACAAACCAACCTGGCAGGAGTCTCAGAGTTACTAAGTTCCGTACATCTCCTAAAACTGGCTGTCTAGACACATCTCTGTGAATGCTGTTCCAGGATGCAGTGTGTTTGTAATACTTTATAACAGTCTTCCAGTGCCTAAAGGGACTACAAGAAACCTGGAGAGGGGCTTTGGGCAAGAGCCTGCAGGGACAGGCCAAGGGGAATGGCTTTAACCTGCCAGAGGGGAGACTGAGATGAGCTCTTAGGCAGAAGCTCTTCCCTGTGAGGGTGCTGAGGCGCTGGCACAGGGTGCCCAGAGAAGCTGTGGCTGCCCCATCCCTGCAGTGTTCAAGGCCAGGTTGGACACAGGGGCTTGGAGCAAGCTGCTCCAGTGGAAGGTGTCCCTGCCCATGGCAGGGGTTGGGACTGGAGGAGCTTTAAGGTCTCTTCCAACCCAAACCGGGCTGGGATTCTGTGATTGTCCCCCCATCATTGATCACCATCTTAACACAAGCCCACTTGCAGAAAACATGCTCCAGGACATTGCTCCAGTGGGAATTGTGCCTGTACCCATCAATGCTGGGAGGATTCACACCAAGTTGTGAGCAGGCTTTTCCTGACACTGGGAACCAGCTGTGTGCAGTTCAGCACAGCAGCAGCAGCTCTGCCAGCCATCAGGAGGTGGGGAAAAGGGCACTAAGGTGGTTTTGCCATTATTACTCTCCTGCTCACGCTGATGTTTCCTCTGCTCAGCTGATACCATGCAGTGGTCACACACCAGCAGCCACTAACTTCTCAAGCCCATGTTTCTCTTGGCTTTGTCGGACTCCTTGTCAACCTCATCAGCCTGTGACTGGATTTAGGCCCCCTCCTGGGCTGCCACAGATGCAATATAGCTCCTCCAGCACCACACTTGGCAGCCTGCTCTGCCAGGATGACCAAGGAGCTGTGATCCCATCCTGAGAGGACACAGCGCAGCAAAAAGATAAGGAACTAAAAGCTATTTACCAGATAGGCCACGAGGCTCTTGTCACTGTACTTGTGTATGCCCTAAAGATACCCTCCACATCCAGCCTTTGGGAAAATAGAATCATAGAGTCCTGGAATGATTTGGGTTGAAAAGGAGCTTAAAACTCATCCAGTTCCAGCCCTACTGCAGGATGCTGAAGGTGCCCTTCTGGCTCTGGCCAGGAGTGTGTGGGCTCACAGCTGAGCAAGGCTTTTGCTCCCTCCTCCTGAGCTGCTGGGATTGTGCATGAGCTGAGGCGTTACCTAGAGGTGCACAGCAAAGCCCAAGTCTTTTTAAAACACTTAGAAATGCAACTCAGAACATAATACCCTTGGACAGAACACCCGACGTGCTGGGGGATAACAACTGATGTAGTCAAAAGAAGCATCAGAAGGGCTCACCAGTATGTAGATGGGAAGTGCAGCTGATAATGGGGCTGGTCCCTACCACAGAGCACTTCCAGCCTTACCTTGCTGCCTCCAGAAAGGGACCAAGTGGGAAAACAAGCTTCCTAAAGATAAACTCTGACCTGACCAGGATTTCTGCTCATCAGACACTCTGGGAAGCAAAATATAGATGCTGACCCGTAAGAAATGCTTTGCTTGGCTCTTCCCCACTTAACCTGCACTTGTGGCCCAGGAGCATTTAGAGCTTTCACACCAGCAATCCTACCCTCCTCACAGCAGGTATTGTGGGGACCCCAGCACCTCTGTGCTGATGTATAGAGAGGCTTCACTTGCCAGCAGAGGCCAGCCCTGCTCTGTCACTGTGCAAAGCCCAAGCCAGTGGGCGTAATACCTTTGCTTTCCGAAACAACATGCCCTGTTGTAGGCATAATCCTGTGCAGATCAGTGGTAGCCATCAGCTCCCTCCTGTAGCTCAGGTCTAGGACAAGCAATGGGGTGTTAAGTGAGGAGAAGCTCCCCATGATCCGGCTTCAGCCTGTGCTTGAGCCCAGAACCCCCCCGTGTGCTGGGCTGCACCCCCAGAGTGTGAGCAGCAGCTCAGGGAGGGGATCCTGCCCCTCTGCTGTGCTCTGGGGAGACCTCTCCTGCAGTCCTGGTCCAGCTGTGGGGCAGCAGCACAAGGACAGGGCTTGGAGCAAGCTGCTCCAGTGGAAGGTGTCCCTGCCCAGGGCAGGGGCTGGAGCTGGAGGAGCTTTAAGGTCCTTTCTAACCTAAACCCCTCTGGGATTCTGTGATGTCACAGGGCTGGAGCTGGGTTAATGGGCATTTTCTGGGAGCACCAGTGCAAATCCTACACTGATGGCTCATAGGCATCCCCTGGGGCAGCCCTGCTGGGGTGAATAAACTGCATTTCTTCAGGAGAGCCCGCTTTGAGCCCAGCTGGTGGATGGAGCAGTGCTTCCATGCCACAGCGTCATCCCTTCCAGGGCTTTGCCCTCCTTCTCCTCCCCACTGACATGCCCAGCCCTGGGAAGAGGCCCATTTCCCAGCCTGCCCACGCTCAGTGCTTGGCAGCGTGTGGTGATCAGGGGAGAGGGTGTTTCTGAGCTCATGCCTGGAGCAAGGAAGCATCAATGACTCCTACGTCCCGGCTGTTCCCTGTTGTGGGAAATGCCTTGCAGTTTTTAAGCTATTCTTTCTTCCCCAGCCCATGGGGTGCTTCCTGCTCTTACTCATTAGCACACTGACTCTAAAGTGATGTGTAAAGCCAGAGCATCGCTACTCCTGTTTTCCATACAAGTGCTGTTTACCCCAGAGCCCTCATTCAGCTATGCTGCTCCAACAGCCAGCACCAGAGGTTACACAGTTGAACCTGCCCAAGCCCAGGAACAGCTTCCCTGCTCTTCATCAGGCCCTTAATGCAGAGATAGCGCTGAAACACATGATGCCCACAGGGAATGCTGCCCGGAGATGTGCCTTACATAAGCGTTCAGTGGGAACATGATTTCCAGTCACCTCAGTGCAATGAGTCACCAGCTCTGCTGTAATTAACTCCCATAATGAACAAGGAGATTGGGGGGGGTGGGAAGAGATATGGGTTGAAATGAGATAAATCTGGGAGATAAAAGGCAGCTTGTGACAATTCCATCCCTGCAGTGAAACCCATTCCCTGTAATGCACTTTGCAGATTCTTTCCCCTTTTCCTTTCCAATCATTATAACTCAAACTAATCTGAGTTTTCACCATTCCTGTTGCTGGTTTGTATCTTCTTCCTGCCTCCGTCTTCAGTCACTGAACAATACGGGGCTGCTCCTTTCTGCCAGAGATGCTGTAGGTTTTCCAGCTGCTTTGTTCACCAGTGCTATCTTGGGCTTGTTAATGGGAATGGGAGTGATTTGTTTGTAAGACCAACTACTTCCTCCCCTCTTTTCATTGAGGGTTTACTCAGTGTGCTGCCTCTCCTCAGAAATAACCCCAGGACACCTCCACACCCAGGAGATCCCACACATTTGATGTTTGGAGAGGGACTTTGGACAAGGGCCTGTAGGGACAGGCCAAGGGGAATGGCTTTAACCTGCCAGAGGGGAGACTGAGATGAGCTCTTAGGCAGAAGCTCTTCCCTGGGAGGGTGCTGAGGCGCTGGCCCAGGGTGCCCAGAGAAGCTGTGGCTGCCCCATCCCTGGCAGTGCTCAAGGCCAGGTTGGACACAGGGGCTTGGAGCAAGCTGCTCCAGTGGAAGGGGTCCCTGCCCATGGCAGGGGTGGGAGCTGGATGGGCTTTAAGGTCCCTTCCAACACAAACCAGGCTGGGATTCTATCACTCTATGTTATAGCAAGTAAATGCCACTAAACGCTGAAGCGATCCAGTACAGACTGGCTGTGTTCTCAGCTGGATGCTCCCCCTGCAAGACAGGAGAGGAGGAGGAGGAGGAACACAGGGTGGGAGTCTGTTTGAAAGCATGAGAAGCCTCACTTCCAGCCTGGGCTCTTTCAGCCACCTGGACAGGACACAGCTCACCTTCACCCCAGGATGGTTATTCCCATTATCAGATTGGTTTGGGCCATCTCCCGAGATCTCACTTGTACTCATGGATTTGTGCTTCTCAGCAAGCAGCCAGGTGAGGGCTGAGGCCCAAGTGACTCTCCTGCTGTCTCCCCAGAGCCTCTGCAGCTTTACAACAACTCCCTGGATGCATCGCAGAGGGAGGCTGTCTCCTTCTCACTGGCACAGAGGGAGCTTGCCATCGTCCATGGACCACCTGGCACAGGAAAGACCACAACACTGGTAGAGATCATCCTGCAGGCAGTACAGCAAGGCCTGAAAGTGAGTACAGAGGTGGTTTCTTTTGCAAACTCATTGCAAATCCAGCTCATCTCCAGATGGAGCAGATCCAGTTGTAGCTGTACTACACTGCAGAGCCTGGCTTGGCTTGGGGGACCAGGCAGTTTCCCTTGGCAGCTGAGATCAGGTGCAAATAGAAGCTCCAAAGCTCAGGTTTGCTGTTTATTGAAGACGCTGCGCTTGCTTCTAGGCAAGGTGGGAACTGCCTTTGGTGTCTGGAGGCTGCAGAGGTGTCAGTGGGTTGTTCCAAAGGATGTGTTGGTCTCCTTCTCTCTGCTGAGGGTCTCGCTGCTCGGATGCTACTTCTTGGCAGTGACAAGTTCCTGGTGTGTCCTGTTGCAGGTCCTGTGCTGTGCCCCCTCCAACGTTGCAGTGGATAACCTGGTGGAGAGGCTGGCTGGGCACAGCGTGCGCATCCTGCGGCTGGGGCACCCCGCTCGCCTGCTGGAGCCCATCCAGCGCCACTCCCTGGATGCGGTCCTGGCTCGGGGTGATGCTGCCCAGATCGTGGCAGATATCAGGAAGGACATCGACCAGGCCTGTGTACGTGTCCCTGCCACACACCCATGGGGGTTACCTGAACACCAGCTCTCCAGATTAGCACATCTGCTAACCAGGCAAGCTGCTGAGTCTCTCAAACTGAGGAAGAACCCTGCCTCTTCTTGGCTGTAGTGATTGTCTTGCGAAAGCATCCAGGTCCTCTGGGTTGCCCCAAAATTGGTGGCTAGAGGCAAGTCCCTGTGACAAGTCCTGACACGAGCCATTGGCACCAAACCTGGTGTTTATGAGTCCAGTGATGCTCCTAGTTTGGATCTTACTGTGTGCAGGTAGGGATGAAATACTGGTGGGCATGAGCCTCGCTGTGATCAGCAGCAGAAAGGCCACTTCAGGGAGAAGACAGAAAACAGCTGAGTGCAGGGACTGGCAGCTGGAGATACATGTGGCCTGCATAAATCCCACTTACTCTCATTAGGAGGCATTTAACCTGGCATTGGGTAAAGGAGCTGGGTGCAAGCCTGGCAGCCTTAGACACAGGGAAGGCTTCCAGCCCTGAGAAGGTGTCCCATAGAGAAGCTCTACCAGGGGTAGCCTGAGCCTCCTCAGCCACCTGCCACCAGTGCTCATCTTCAGCTGCTGAGGAAGCTGAGGGCAGACTCATCCAAGCCAAATTCCTCATCAGAGCAGCAAAACATCCCTGGAAATGTTCAAGGATCTCTCTCCCCATACCTGGCAGTGTTCAAGGCCAGGTTGGACACAGGGGCTTGGAGCAAGCTGCTCCAGTGGAAGGGGTCCCTGCCCTGGATGAGCTTCAGGTCCCTTCCAACCCAAACCATTCCGGGATTCTGTGATTGGAAACCATCATCACTCCCATGTGGGGGAGCTGCTGCAGTGCCTGCTCCCCAGCTGATCTGTCTGGCATTGTTCATGCCATCCTCTTCACCAGAGAGAAACACTCACATCATTAATTCACTTCCTAACAAGAAGTCTGCTGTCCTGATGCTCCCTCCCACTCTCAGCCACCTCAAATAGAAAGCACATTACACTGTAAAAATGCATCCTTAATTTCTTCTTTCCCAACCTAATTCTCCTAAACTCGATTTTCAAAGTAGCTCTTGCACTTGACACAAGTTTTGATACCAAAGAGATTTTCCCCTCCCTCTTCTGGTGGCAGCATTATCCAAAAGCTGCTTTGCAGATGTATCCAGCTCAAGGGACATCCTGTTTTGATCAGAGGTGCAGGAGGGCACCTCCATATCCCTGCTCACAGGTGGTGTGGTACCTGCCTGAGCTCATTGCCCTGGCACTGCACATTTGCTTTAACTGATGCAGAGTAAACACAGCTTTCAGCTCTGTGAGCCTTGATCTGCAGCCACCCTCAGGAGCTGCAGGTTTCCCTGCTGTGGTTTTGCATCACTCCATTTCTGTTGCTGGGACATCCCTTGGCAGATGAGTGGTGCTTGCACATGGTGTGAGCGCAAGAGAGGGCATATGGGGCTGCTTCCTGCAGGGTGCACTTATCTGCTGGGATGGAGACCCAGTTGTAGTCACAGCTCTGCACTGAGTCTTTTTCTCTCTAGTGGTTAATGTTCCCTTCCCTCTCCTTGGAAGCACTTTGGAAGGTGGGAGGAGGTTGGGTATTTTCCACTGTTGATTTTCCATAGTAGAAGGGAAACCAGGGAGAAAGCAGAGCCTTCGGCACTAAGGTCTCATCTACTCCCTCCCTAGAGCAAGGGGTACATGGTGATGGGGTATAGGAACTGGCCACCAAGGCTCATTCCACCCTGACCACCAAACAAAACCCCAAGAGCACACTGCTGCAGTTCAGCTTGCCTGGCAGTGCTCTGAGCTGCCCATGGTCAGGTCTTTCACAGCAGATACACCTGAATCATCAGCATCTCTCTGGGCTTCAGAGAGCTCACCTCTGAGGTCCTGGCCCATCTTTCCCTCATCTTCTCCCCTGCAATATCCCCTACTCTCCCCTATAATAACATCTTCCTTTATCCACTCCACTTTGTCATCTCATTCCTTTCCTTCACCACAACCCACAACTACACGAGACCTAGCAATATAAATGAACATTATCTAGCCCTTTGTGCCTCATTCCCTTACCTGTTCAGGCTTCAAGCTTTCCAGGACATCAGCTTCTGGATACTCTGCACCAACAAGGGCAATGCTGAGCAGGGTCAGCCAGCAGCAATGGGGCAGTCAGCCCAGGAAGGAAGATGGGGTCAAGGTATAAACCCTATAGCTCAGACCCAGGCCAGGCTCTGGCCTTAAATAGAGCTCCCAGCCCAATGAGTGGTTGGGTGGGGCCCAAACGAGGCAGCTCAGGGCAATCAGAGCCTGCTGGGACCCACAGAGCCCTAATGAGGAGTGAGGGGGATCCAGGCCCTGTCCCTGGGGCTCGCTGGGCCTGGCAGTGCTCTGTTACCCCAGCCTGGGCTCCCAGAGCTGGGAATCACTCCAGTGCGTGCATCGTAATGTCACCAGAGCACAGCTGCTGTTGATTCAGTGACCAGATCTGTTCCGCAGAGCACACACTGAACTTGGCCCTGCTGCCACCATCACTTCTGCTCTCTCATCCTCCCCTGTCCTAGCAGTGATGCAGTCGATGCTAATCTGCTTTGTCCCTTCAGCTCAGTGGCTATCAGGACCTGTGCTTATGGATCAAGCTAAGGAGAAGATGCCTGTGTGATTGCTTTGTCTGGGTATCTGTGATCCTCCCTTGTAGCTTCTGAGCCCGTCGCCCAATTCTGACTACACTTGACAGACACGTAGAGGTGTCACAGGTATCACATACCTACAGGTTTAACTAAAACACATGGCAGAGTGGAGGAGTGAGGCACAGAGATGTCTTTCCTATGGAAAAGGCTGCAATACGGGTGTTAGACACTGGAGAATCCACCCATAGAGTATACTATAGGAACCATCAGATCTTCTTGGTTTGGCCACATATAGAAGCTTCTGTCTGCAACCTTTTGAGCTTTCTGAAGTGACCAGTCCTTCCACCAAGGAAACATCCCCACTTCCATCTGGGAATGTGGTTGCTTCTCAAGGTGGCTGCACTGACTGGGGCCTTGGCTGGTGTCTCATAGCTGCTGATCTGTGGCTGGGGAAGCTCTGGCAACCAGTGGTGATGATTTGATGTGTTAGATACATTTAATAGGCATTGCTAAAAAAAGCCCCGAGCCTGTCTAGATGCTGCTCTGCATCATTGACAGCAGCTCAGATACAGCCTTTTAACAATGCAGAGCTCTGCTTTGGCTGGACAGGGTGCACTCAGCTTGGGGAGTCCTGCTTGAAGGTCTCTTGGTCCCTGCTTCTCCCCAGGCAACAGAGCACAATGAGATAGGAAATCACAGTTCCTCACCCGGCAAAGGCACAAGACCCATTAAGCCCAATCATCATTACACACACTCCCTGCTCCGTGCCCAGATGCTTTGACCAGTGCATAGACTCAGCTGTGAGATGGACTGAAGCATCTGACCTCCTCCCTTGGGGCACAGGCAGGTACAGGGCAGAGCAGGAAGGGCTGAGCAGAGGATCTGAGGACAGGGAGTTACTCTCCAGGACTTCATGTTCACAGCTGAGGACTATCAGAACGTGCAGCAGGGGAGTTTCAGCACAGACCAGGTCCGGCTGGACCCTGGGGGATGCTGTTCCTCCTGATGCCCCTGGTCTGATGAGCAGCAATACTCACATTTTACTTGTACTGATGCAGTTCATCCTTTGCATAGACAAATACTCTTTATGCTTCAAGCACCACTGACTGTGGAAGGGGCTTTGAGGGAGGGAGAGGGGAGAGAAACAGATTTCCTGGGGCTGCTGCTGAGGAGCCAGTGTATCCCAGTGGACACAGAAGCCGAGTGCATCCAGGCTCTGTGGTTAAGCTCTGTGGTTACGCTGACCGTAGCCCTAGGACCAAGAACACTTTGTTCTAGCTTGATTTTTCCATTTTCTAGGCAAAAACCAAAAAGGCTCAAGACAAGGGGGAGCGGAGCCACTTTCTCAGTGAGATCAAGACCCTGAGAAAGGAGCTGAAGCAGCGAGAAGAAACAGCCATGGCTGCAGCCCTCACGCACACCAGCGTTGTCCTTGCTACCAATACAGGTACAAGATCCCCTTTTCTTTGCAGTGTTTTACCTCCCTTGCCAGGACTGACATAAAGCACATAGAATCATAGAATAGTTAGGGTTGGAAAGGACCTTAAGATCATCTGAGATGCAGCATCCTGCCAGGATAGGGGGAGGCTCAGGCTTCCTGCTCCAGGCTCCGGGGAGTTAGTTTGCTGCAAGCACCTCAACTCCTCCACACTGGGCATCTCCCTGCTCCTGCTCTGGCACATGGTGCTGTTGTTCAGCAAAGACTCTGGGTCTAGAAAGGCTTTTGGTGGGAGCCAGCGTGGCCCATCTTTGTTAGCTGTGGGTAGGAGCTGAGCTTCCAGTGAGTAAACAAGTGCTATTGGAGGTGTGCAATCTGCTTATTGATTTCACAAGTCACATGGAATTGCTTTCCTGCTTGGATAATTCCCATGACTGATCCAATACAGCACGTGTTCCCATAGCCTGGCCTCAGCCTGTGTGCTTAGTCCTGGAAGTCACCCAAGGGCTGTGGGGTTTAGGGACAGGGGGAGGATTCCTTTCTCCAGTAAAAGTGCTGGTTTGTGCTGATGTTGTGTGGCTGAGGTGTGATTTTCCCCTGGGATCATGGGCCTTGCTGGAGCTGTGTGCAGTTCTGCTTCAGGGAAGGGCAGTGGGCAAAGAAGGGGCCTGGATTTGATGTTCTCCTCAGTTAAGCACTCCTGGTATTTGTCTGAATCCACACAGTTTGATGGGATTTGTTATCCATGCTCTGCTCTGCTCTGTTGCTACATTCAGCTGAGAGAGGATTTACTCATGGCGACACACCAGGACAGCAGTGACCTTTAGTTACTGGGAGCTCAGTAAACTCCAGTCAGGCTGTAGGGGCAGAGACCCACCTGCAGAGCCAATGCCGCACTGATACAGTCTTTTTGAGACAGAGAGAACATTCTGCTTACTTCTTTTCCTTCCACCTTCAGCACGGCAGGAGTGCAGAGGCCAAGTTCAGAGTGAGTGCCCCTTGTAACCCAGGTGGATTCATAGAAGCTGGATAAAAGGGTTATAAAGGAGAGCAGTGTCTCAGTTGTCAGACTGTACCATGTGAACTGATGCAGAGCTGGGGAGCAGCAGGATTTCCAGGGGCACAGCAATCCCCCATCAGTGCTGCCTCCGGAGCGCAGGAGCTTTGCAGAACAATCTTGGTGAAGGCTGTGGAACACTCTCCTTGGCTGGCTTCTTCATCCTCCTCTGCCCCTTTGCCTCCCTTTTTGCTTATGAGCTGCAGGGATCTGTTTAAGGCCTCTGAAATGCATGGTTCTGTTCAATGTGAGGATCACTGTGGGTTCCCGCCTGGATTACAGTAGGATGCGTGTGAAGTTGGCTGTTTGACACTACAGATGGATGTAAAACCAGCCCAGGCTGTGGCTGTGTGATTAGAGCCTCCTGTCCTGCCCCTTCTGCTGCCCTGGGGAAGGCCGGAGCAGCACAATGGGGTCTGCAGGGCGGAGGAGTTGGGTCTCAACTGATCTTCCCCTCTTGGCTGTCCCGTAGTGTCTCAGGCAAGGCAGATCTCACGTCCATCACCCTTTAGTTTGGGTTGGTGAGAAGCTGTTTGCATGAGAGGGCAGCACGGAAGTGGGTGTTCATCAGTGCTGCTGCTCTGTTCCTGCTCTGGGTGAAGGATTCGAACATGTTCTGTTTGTCATCTGGTTTCTGTTGTTTGCAAAGATACTTGGAAGCTCCTGGGCCCAAATGCCAGGGCTAAAAAGGACAAACAGGAACTGGTAAAACCAATTCTGACATAGACAGATGAGTGTGTGTTTGGAACAGATTGCAGGGCTGAAATCCTAAATCTGGGCAAAGAAACATGATTTTACCTGCCTCCCTCTGTCACAAAACTGTGCAGTTTGGTTTGTACCCTCTGTGCTTCCCTGCTGAGCTGCCCCTTCTCCTTTCATAGGTGCTTCCTCTGAGGGCCCCCTGAAGCTGCTTCCTGACAACCACTTTGACCTCGTGGTGATAGATGAGTGTGCTCAGGCGCTGGAAGCCAGCTGCTGGATACCTCTGCTGAAGGCTCCCAAGTGCATCCTGGCTGGGGACCACAAACAGCTTCCCCCCACCATCATCTCCCACAAGTAAGAAGCAGTTCATGGTCCTGGGCCCTCCTGTTGTTCATGCAGCCAAATGCTTCTCTGAATGCCTCAAATGTGAAGACATTTCATTAGTGTGGGCTCTTTATTGGGATCTGCATGAGCTGGGTTGGGTCATGCTGCCCATTACATCCAACCTGCTTTACTGATGAACACTGCTTCAAGTTTAACATGGCTCCATCTAAGCAGGGTCAGGAGATGACACTTGGTTGTTGTACCTGCTGCTGACCCGGTCATCTGAGAGCAAAGTGTGTGTAGTTCCATGGTGCTGGAGAGTGGCCTTTTGTGCTGCTGAGTGCCTGCAGGGCAACAGCTCCAGGGCATGCAGGGGTCTGAGTGTGCAGACAGGGAGAGCAACTGGGAGGCAGCCTTCAGCCTCTGGAGCTGCTGGGAAGTCTCAAAGGGCTCTCTAAGGCTCTCATCCATGCAGGAGCAGACCTGGCCTGAAAGAGCCTGAATGCAATTGAGTTTTGTAGGAACAGAGGATTGGAACTGGATGAGCTTTGGAGTCCCTTCAACCCAAACCACTCTGGGATTCTAAGGGACACTGCTGTGCTCCTTTAGCGGTGTTCCTCCAAGCTGCATCAGGGATTCTATGGAACACTGCTGTGCTCCTTTAGCAGGGTTCCTCCAAGCTGCATCAGGGATTCTATGGGACACTGCTGTGCTCCTTTAGCAGGGTTCCTCCAAGCTGCATCAGGGATTCTATGGGACACTGCTGTGCTCCTTTAGCAGGGTTCCTCCAGGCTGCATCAGGGGCATGTGTTGTTTGCTCTGGGTTTCTCTATAGTGAGCAGTACTTGCACTGTGCACTACTGCTGGATTACTCAAGATTGTGTATGTTTTGACAGATGTTTCTCCTGAGAGACCTGCCAGCAGCAGAGGCACTTTCTCAGTGCCACTTAGCAGCACTTACCTGAATTCTCATTTTCTCCCTGTTAATCAAACCAGTATTCAGAGTGGTTGTAAAACCTGTTCAAAACCCACCTTAAAGCGGTCACATCAGACTAGTGGAATGGTAACCAGCAAAGGTAAACAAACCACACGTGAATTCCAGTTTCACTGACCAGGATTGGTATCTACACTTCAAAATGGTTGGGTTTAAGAAGGATGATCTGGTTTCCTACACAAAGCCCCCTTGTTCCTGGCAGGAACTGTGGCCTGGCTCCCTGCTCTGCTGCTGCAGGCTCTGCACGGTGCATTCCAGCTCATTCCACTTCAATCCAAGTCTTCTCTTCCCTTTATTAAATCTGCTGCTGTGGTTCCACCTGGATTTATTTAATGTGTTGTTACTGTTGGTGTTGGCTCGGTGGGGTGCTGTGTCACTACACAGCACAGCAATTAACCAGCCTCCCCATACCTATGACACCTATCAAGTACAATTAGTCTGTGGCTGGTGTGAATTGCCTGTGCTTCAAGGGGGTACTCCAAGTATTACTGGGGAGCCCTTGGGTAGTTCAGGCTATAAACCTGCACGTGTTCATCTAACCTGAGATCTGACATTACCAAGCCATCATCGTGCAGAGCAAACAGGGCTAACTTCATAACCTTCTCTCCTGCTCCCAAAGAATAACAAGCTGGATAGATACATATCTATTGTCTCTCTTGAAGAAGGAAATGAAACCCCAGGGAGGCAGCAGCTCCCAGCAGAGGTAAGAGATAGTGCAGATACCAGGGTGCTGTGTCATCTTCTCATTCCGCTGCTCTCAGATGCACACGTTGTTGCTTGCAGGTGATGGGCCCACTCCTGCACTGCCTGCTGGGCTGCACAAAGCCTGCCCTCTGCTCTCACCTGTATTTACAGGGAGGTTGCAGGCTGCGACCCTGCCCGGGTTTTCCCATCTGAAAACCGGGAATAAATACCATTACCCCTATACAGAAGGCAGATGGCCAACCAGGGATGCTGAGGAGAGGCTGTGCTCTGTGCTGAGGGACAGCACTGTTAGCCTAGGGTAGGGAGAAGCAGGTCAAGGCTGGAGCCTCCTGTGCTTACACCACATAGGGAATGATTCAATCTGGAGTCAGATACCAAAACTGTTCCCGGTGGAAGAGTTTAAAAGGAGCCTGGCAGTTTTGTTGGCACTTTGCATGACTTCTTCCCAGGTTTTTAAAGTCCCACCTCTACAAAGCACTGCTCTGTGCAAAACTGAGAGAGAGGGTGGCAAGGAGCCTGATCTTGGACTCTTCAGCCTCAGCAGCTGCAGGGCAGGCAGTGATGGGGGCAGCTCCCGTCTCATGTGGGGTAATCACCTCTGCATGAGAAACCTTAGGGATGTTTAAGGATTAACAACAGATTCAATCCAGAATAGAGCAGAGCATGTATGTGAGTCAGTGCTCACAGAGTTTTATCTGGGCCTGACAATGGATTATCACCTGAAAAGCTTGCTTCACTAAACAGCGTTGCTCGAGGCGTTGGCAGGTCCATGACCCAGGCGCTGGGCACCAGAGCTGAGCCCCACAGGCAGCTGCCTTCTGGAAGATGAAGTGCGAAAAGGCAAGCGACCTTCAGCCTGCTCAGAGGATGTGGCCTACTCAGAGGCTGTGCCTCCAGGACCACCTCTCTCCAGCAAGTCCCTGTTCTAGCCTAAAAGGCAAAGCTGCTGCGGTGCTGCTCCCTGCACCAGCTGATCTTCAGTAAATCCCTGAGTAACTCCTGAAACCTGCCAGCTGGTGTGAAGCAAATCAGCCCAGTGGGAGTCTGGGAGATGTCCAGCTCTGTAAAACCAGATAACAAAGGTGAGACCTGAGTTTGTCCCTGCCCTTAGGGGAAAGCGTCAGATGAACTCAACCAGAGCAGAGGCTGCCAGAGAAGCCACGCAGGAGGGACCAGAGAAAACCCAGCATTCTGTGTTTGTTACTGAAGTAGGTTAGGTTGGCACTGGGAGACTCCAGCTGATACCCTTTTGTGTTAGAGGTGGTGTATGTTCTGTTCTGATCTGAACGAACAACGTGAAGAGGACAGAAGGAGCACTCTCCCCATTTCATCCCACATCATACAGAAAACCTGTGGTGACTCCTGGGACTGAGCGAGATGGAGAGGGGCTTTGGGCAAGGGATGTAGGGACAGGCCAAGGGGAATGGCTTTAACCTGCCAGAGGGGAGACTGAGATGAGCTCTTAGGCAGAAGCTCTTCCCTGGGAGGGTGCTGAGGCGCTGGCCCAGGGTGCCCAGAGAAGCTGTGGCTGCCCCATCCCTGGCAGTGTTCAAGGCCAGGTTGGACACAAGGGCTTGGAGCAAGCTGCTCCAGTGGAAGGGGTCCCTGCCCGGGGCAGAGGGCTGGAACTGGAGGAGCTTTAAGGTCCCTTCCAACTCAAAACAGGCTGGGATTCTGTGATTATCATCAAGTTTGTTTCCACTTGAGGCCAAGGGAGTTCTGGTGCAGTCTGGAGGCTGTTCCTCTGTTGTTGTTTGCCATACTGGAGTTAGCTCAGGATGCAGAGGGCATTCCCCCCAACTCACGGTACATGCACTGCACCTTGTCCTTGCTGGGTGGGTTTCTTCTGAAAGAGCTCCCAGTGATGATGAGTACCAGTCCTGCTGCTCCAGAGCTCATGAACATCAGCTCCAAGCCCCCTGCTGGGTTCTGGCTCGCTCCCAAGGGACATCTCAGTGCCAGGACACTCTCTGCTCTGACAGGAACATTTGTTTCCTTGTTTCCATTTCATTCCTCACTCCGTCCTTTTCTGACATCCTCATTAATTTGTCTCCACATCAGGGCTTTGATTTATTCATTTGTTCTTACGCTCTGAGGCAGCTGAGACACTTCTCAGGCCTCTGGCTCTCAACTAGTTTCTTAGACAGGCACAGGAGTATTTTGCCATCGTTAGTCAGCAGCGGGTCTGGATGTCCCACATCCCACATCCATGTGTGAGTCCTCCATGCTCAGAAGTTTACTGATTTGCCTGTCAGGTCCAAATGGATTTGCTCTCACTTGGTCACTGCAGAGCACGTGTCAGGTCCTAGATTTCTTTGGTAGCCCCCACAGCTGGTAAGAACAAGCCACCCTCCTCCATCCTGCTTGTAAGGATTAAACGAAATCCACACTATCCGGAGAGAAAGGGGGAATTCTGCACAGCCTCTCTTAAAATTGTGTGTGAAACCTCTTCAAACTATAGCAGGATAGGGAGGCCCAGCTGATACTTTGCATGTCCACAACAGCCTTAGTCTGGTTTTGCCATCCAAGAGCTTAATGAGGTGGGAAAACACAGTGACATCCTCATCCAGACTGTGCTGTCCAAACTCAGTAGTGCACAGCAGAGATCAGAGCCACAGCAACGTCTCCTTCTGTCTCTAAGGGGGCAGACCAGAAACCCAGGGGATGAATAAGAAATGATACAGCATGACTGAGGACACAGCTCCATCCCTCCCTCTTGTTCCCCTGGTGATGATCCTTCTGACATGCACAGGCAGGCTGACTGCTCACACCCAGCACTTAGAGGGTATTTAACAGCACACTGGGCACCAAAGCCTCTGAAATGCTTTGTTCCACTTGGCTACAGCCATCGCTGTAATGTGCAGCATTTCTTCAAGGGCAGAAGAAGGAAACCTTACCTGTGCAGAGAGCGGGGCCTCGTCCTCACTGGTCTCTACCCTGTGCCCCCATCACCAGGAAGGTCCATCTGAGCAAAATGCAGCGTCTTCCTGCATGTGAAGCTAAGTGAAACCAGGTTAGCAGCAAATACTGGGAGCTCTGGGCTTATTCTGGTCAGTTCAGCTTTCTTAGCTTTACTTTAGGTACTTTAAAGTAGGTTCTCCTGAGCATCAGATGGGTGAGTCTGTCCAACCTCCTTCCCCAATTTAACTTCTCTATAGCAATTGCTACTTAAACCCCCTTCTGCTCAGTGCTCTTATTCTGTTTTGGCCAAGAAATCCTTGATTGTAGGAATAATTGAGGGGTAAAATAATAGGAAATTTATTATCAGGTGAGAGATTTGCGAGCAGTTGAATAGCTCGTTATTAATTCAAGCTATAACCTCACGTAGATCCCTGCGGAGGAAACCCTGCTGTTAGTGCATGGAAGGGCATTTCTTGCTCAGGCTTGCTGGGGGTTTGCTGCCTCCCCCACACTTTATTGTGTGTCATTACAAGAAACACCTCAGGAGAGTTGTTGTTAAAGAACACCAGGGGTTTCCTGCCAGTCCTGCATCAGCACCGTGTTCAGTTCCAGCTGCAGCTCTGCCTGATGGAGTCTTTAGCCCAAAGAGAGTTACATCTGTACCTCGGACCAGCAGACCCTCACCTCTGACTTGCTTTTCCCTTGCAGGGCTGCTGCCAAGGGCCTTGCCCTCAGCCTGATGGAGCGGCTCATTGGGAGGTACGGGCAGAAGGTGGTGAGGATGCTGACGGTGCAGTACCGCATGCACGAGGCCATCATGCACTGGGCTTCCTCCGAGCTCTACGACGGCCGCCTCACTGCGCACCCCACCGTAGCCCAGCACTTGCTCAAGTGAGTCACTGCCCTTCCCTGGTTTATGGGCAGAGATGGGTTTTTCATCCACCACACGCAGGGTTTGTTCTTCCCTGTCATGGGTTTGCCATTCCTCCTGGCCTCTGGTTCTATGACTCCACCAGAGCTAAAGGGCCCCGCTTGGCTCTTACTGTATGTAACATGGTCTTTGGCAGCATCACTGCAAATGCAAAGGGACCAAAGCTTGGTGGAGCAGGATAGAGGGACCTCAGTGCTCAGTTTCTGTCATTCTTCACCACCTCCAGAGCCAATCTTCTCTTTCCACCCCATACAACACCCCTGTTGCTCTGCAGCCTCATCCCTCAGAAGCAAGGTCGGTCTGTTTTCCCCCTGTCCTCGCAGCGTTGTTGGGAGGAGTGAGAACACTGCAGCTGATCATCCCTGGGGTGTAACATCCGTGTTGTTCACTGGCCCTTTCTCACATATCTTGTGCAGGGACCTGCCGGGCGTCGCCTCCACAGAGGAGACCACAACTCCCTTACTGCTTATAGACACTGCCGGCTGTGGCCTGTTTGAGCTGGAACTAGAAGATGAACAGTCCAAGGGGAATCCAGGTACCGTTGTTTGGAATATGTTGTTGGCCCTCAGCTTCCCATGGGCTTGGTGATCCACATCCCAGAGTTGTCCGCTCCAGAGCAGGTAGCAGGGAAGGTGGGATCCCCAGGGAGCCTTGCTTGAGGGACCATTTCCTCCACAAATCCTCAAGCTCAGAGGACTCTGAGCCAGAGCACAGTGGCCACAGGATCACAATGACAGTGCCCCGCTTGCAGGTGGCCATACCGGCTGCCTTGTTCCCTTGCAGAGACACTTCTCCATGCTGTGGACTGGGATAGGGCGGAGGATCCCTGTGACAGATGCTTTACACAAATAACATAAGGCAGAGCATGAGCCTGTTCTGGGAAGACTGTGGATGTGCTCCCGTCATGAAGTCCTGTATGGCTCTTCTCCAGGAGGATTCTGAAGACATTGAGTTTCCTGCTGGTTTTGACTTAAAATGCAGGTTTCGTGATGGAGATGGAGTGTAAGTTCTTGCTGCACAGGCATTCTGCAGCAGGGGCTGTCCAAAACGTGGTGCCTCATCTGAGAGCCCACTTACTGCAGCCGCCCCTGCCTGGCTTCTTCTGCACTTCTCCCAGTGGCTGAGGCTTTTCTGCCATCACTTTTGTGTGGCCAAAGAGTTTTTTCTAGCACCAGGACTGCTGCTCCAGGACTCATTTGTTTTCGTCTGTTCACTGGTGCAGATCTGATGCCAGCAACAGATGCTGAGGCTTCAAGTCCCTTTCTGGCAAGATGGGAAAAGGGACTGTAAAATCCAAGCACAGTTTTTGCCACTTTAAATATCTTTTGCTTCTTTTGTTTGAAATCCCACCAGCATGGACGTGGCTCTTGTTTTCCATACGCCAAATGCAGGGAAAGGCTCTTGTCCCCTCATGGAGAGCCAAAAAGACTTGTCAGAGATAACCCATAGATTTTGAGCAGGGGATTCAATGCCCATCTCCCAAACCTGGGAGGCAGCCTTTTGGAGCAGCACAGTGCAGAGTCTTGGGTTTATACCTGTGTTTTGCTGTAAAACAGAGGGTGAAACCAGTCCAGCCAGTGAACCAGTGGAACAGTTCGCAGCTGTATTTACCTTGTCCTCATCAGGTCCCCCTGAAGCAGCCCCATCCCAAACAGCCCATGGGGAGTCTGAGCACATGGATCTGAGCATGGAGCATGTTGATGTGATCACAGGGGTTTAGAAGTGCAGGGACTTGAAGGGCAGAATGAAAGGGAGGGTGGAGGGTTCAGTTGCGGCAAAGAACTGAGTTTACAGAGGGGTCTAGGGTCTTGCTTCAAAGGGGGAATAATCCATTGCCTGGATTAGCACTGATCTCTTGGATTAATAAAGCCAGGGAAAGCCAAGTGCTGCTCAGAAAGCATTTCAGCTTAAGTGAGCTGGTGACTTGGAAAGGCAGGAGGCAAGCACAGCGCAGCCCTGGGAATTGAGGTTGTGGAGCACATCTCCATTGAGCCGAGCAAGCCAGGCTGGGAATGCTGCAGGCAGGAGGTCCCTTGGCCTTCCCTTGCTGTTTAAGGGGAGATAGAGAAGTTGCCCTGAGCCACAGCTTATCCAAGCTGGCAGCTTCAGCCACTGCTCAGCCGCCTGTTCCCCTCACCAACCCCTCTGCTTCTGCCCTAGGGGAGGTGCAGCTGGCTGGTCTGCACATCCGAGCCTTGCTGGAAGCTGGTGTGAAGGCAAAAGACATCGCTGTGGTAGCCCCTTACAACCTGCAGGTGAGCTGCCCATGTTCTCTCTCTTGCTGCATGCACCGAGAGCAGGCACACAGAGCTGCATTCAAACCCTGACAGCTCCAGCAGTGATACCAGAACAGCCTCAGAGAGATGGAAGGGGAAGTCAGCAGAACCAAACTGTGTAATCAGCATTTGAGGCCAAGTTGTGCACATTGAAGCAGCTTGAGGCCACAGAGGGAAGAGGTTTTAGTTGGGTATTTTCCACTTCCAGCCTCAGGAGTCAGCACTTTACCTCTGGCAGATGTGAGAGCTCATCCTTGGGGGCTGAGAGGAAGGCACTTCACCAAAACAGCTCCATTTTAGTCCTTTTCGCTTTGTGCTTTCCCTTCAAAGACACCCATCCCCTGTTTTGCAGGTGGACATGCTGAGAGAGCACCTCGGCCACAGCCACCCAGAGCTAGAAATCAAATCAGTCGATGGTTTCCAAGGAAGAGAGAAAGAGGCAGTGATCCTGTCGTTCGTGAGATCCAACAGGAAAGGTGAGGCTCACTGCTGGAGTTATTCTGTGGGGAATGGGACAGAAGTGGGAGCTGTCATTGCTGAGAGGTCTCTCGTCACGTTGCCAAGTGGTTTCCTTGCAGTTCTGGCAGTCTCTGGCACTTTGCTCTGAACTGATTCACTGCAGGAACCTTCCCTTCAGCCTCTGGGGTTTTACAAAGGAGGAGCTCAGCTGTCAGAGTTGCAGGGGAAGCCTCCATGAGAGGCAGCAGGGAGAGGAGGCCAGGGCTTAGCCTGAAGGTTTCCAGCCTGTTGAGGCCTCAGAAGTGATTTAAACCAGGGTGCTGAGCATGGCAGGTCAGTTGGCACCATGCTTCCTGCAGTGCTGAGCATGTCCCACAAAGGGTGAAAACCTGGGAGGTGATCTCTTGGGCTTGGAGCCTCTTCTGGGTCAGTTCCTTAAGGAAAGCAAGCGGGAGCTGGCACTGCAGGTCCTGCACAGAACGTGCTGCTGTGGGGAGCAAAATCTAGAGCAGAAAATCAAGTTCTTCCCTATCTGCAGCTGCAGCCAGAGGTAATAGCTGGGAAAAAGCTGCTGCCCTGGGGCCAGGAGGCTCCTTTGATGGTGCTGAAGGGTTCTGGGGCAGCTCGAGGGACCCCTCATGAACCACCTCTGTCCTGTGCATGGATCACTGCCCTTTTCCCCCTCCAGCAATGCACATCCCTTGCTGCACTCACTGCCTTTGGGCTGGAGATGAAGCAGTGGGTATGTGCTGGGAGTGCTGATGTCTGGGAGGAAAAGAAAGAGGAAAGCATGCATGGAAGGAGGAGGTGGTTGTGGTGTTTTTAGAAAGCCTGGAGCCAGGAAAGCAGCGCTGGGGGAGAACGGAGGTGGGGCAGGACTAAGAATAGGTCTTACTCAGGAGTGATTCACCTCGCCTTTGCTTGGAGGAGCTGGTGTCCCCATGAAGGTGGGTGTCCCCAGCCCCTTCCCGTGGCCAGCCAGCAGCCAAGGCTCAGCTGGGGGGCAGGAATCACTGGCTTCCCTGGGAGCACGAGGCAGCTTCTCGTGGTGTCTGGTTTGCACAGGGCACAGGAGATGATGGTGGTGCCCTTGGGAGAAAGCCAGACCCTTTCTGCAGCTGCATTTCTCAGGTCAGAGGAGGCCAGGGACCTGGACCAGCCATTCCTAGTCCAGCAGAAAGCCCCCTTGCCCCATCAGAGGAGCTGAACTTGCCCCTGAACAGACAAAACCACACCAGAGGAACTGAAAACCAAAACCACCCTCTAAGCTGCAGAGCCCAGAGGGGATCCCTCACCCCCTGCTCCTCAAAGGCAGCACCAACTGCACTGCTCAGACACAGCAAGGCAGGACAGAACCAGGGCCAGGCTGGTCACTGCGCCACCAGAGACCTGAGCTGCTTCTGCTCTGTATCCCCAGGGGCTGGAACTCAGTAGCTGCCCACAGGACCCTTCTCACTTAGCTGAGCCTCACTGACTCATCTGGGCATTTGCCAGCTCTTGCTGCTTTTCTTCCAGAAGCAAACCCTGCAGAGCTGCCTCAGTAGCTGTTACCTAAACCACCGAGAGCCTGGAGACACGTGGGGGCTGTGCATGGAATCATAGAATGGCTGGGGTTGGAAGAGACCTTAAAGCTCCTCCAGCTCCAACCCCTGCCCCGGGCAGGGACCCCTTCCACTGGAGCAGCTTGCTCCAAGCCCCTGTGTCCAACCTGGCCTTGAACACTGCCAGGGATGGGGCAGCCACAGCTTCTCTGGGCACCCTGTGCCAGCGCTTCAGCACCCTCCCAGGGAAGAGCTTCTGCCTAAGAGCTCACCTGAGCTTCCCCTGTTTAAGTTTGAACCCATCACCCCTGGTAATATAGGAATAGCTATAGGACAGGGGGGATTTCTTTACCTACAGCTCCTGTGTAGTGAAGTGAGCCTTCTCCCCATTGCTCCATGCAGCATTTGCTGCCGGGTCCTAGCCAGACCTTGTGTTGTGGGCCCCATAGGAGCACGTCTCTCCCCTCCATGTGCCATCCTCCTCCATGTGCCCCAACCAGGGGCAGAGGATGAAGGCAATGGTGTGAGCCAGGGACCGCACCGGTAACCGCTGACTCCAAAGCATCCTTTGGGTGATCGGGCTCCAGCCCTGGAGCCCTCCCTGCAGGCGCTGAGAGCCCCATTCCCTGTTCCCCAGGCGAGGTGGGATTCCTGGCCGAGGAGCGGCGGCTGAACGTGGCGGTGACGCGCGCCCGGCGCCACGTGGCCCTGGTGTGCGACACGGGCACGGTGGGCAGGCAGCCCTTCCTGCAGCGCCTGCTGGCCCACGTCAGCCAGCACGGGGACGTGCGCTCGGCCTTCGAGTACCTCGGCGACTTCGTGCCCCAGAGCTGCCTTCTGGAGGGGCAGAGCCCGCGGCAGGGGGGGGCAAAGCTGCCTGCGGCGCCCAGCCCCAAGCCACAGCCACCGCCGGCGGGGAAGCGCAGGGCAGCAGCAGCCGGAGCAGCGCGTCCAAAGGCAGGAGCACAAAGCAGCGCGGCCTCCCCGGACACGAGTGGGCCTGGGAGGGAGAGCCCCGAGACAAGAGGTGGTGCTGAGAGGCTGAGGGCCATGCTGGGGGCCTTCCTGGAGAGCAGTGAGGTGCAGCTGGATTTCCCCCCGTCCCTCAATGCCCACGATCGGATGCTGGTTCATCAGATGGCCAAGGAGCTGGGGCTGCAGCACGGGAGCACCGGGGAGGGCAGGGACCGGTTCATCAGCGTCCGCAGGAAAGAGCCCCCGGAGCCTGCACTGCCTGCAGCCACCTTCACCAGTGAGCAGCATCCTCTTCCTCAGCCACAGCATCCCAGCAGCGAAAGCCCTGCCCCTGCTGAGCCAGGAGGGAGCAGCCAGGGCTCGGGAAAGGTGGACCTGAAAGCCCTGCACCTCGAGAGAGTTCAGAGGGAGAAAGCCAGGCGGGAGGAGGCAGCAAGGAAGGCTCAGGAGCCCAGGGCCAGCAGCAGGAAGAAAAACAAAAGTGAAGGCAAAGGTAGGTCACAGTGTTCATAACCAGAACAATTGATGGGCTTACTTGAATGGATCGTGCTGCTTAATCCTCATGGTTTTGCCTCCAGGCCTTGGGATTTGTCTGTGTGCATGGAGGATGGGATATGGCTCTTGGAAAGCACTCTGATGCTTGTCACTGTGGAGATGTGAGGACTGGCAGGAATACGCATCACTTGGCTGCAGCATCTGTGGAGGGGGGTGTTACACATTTCTTAGATCAAAAGAAAAACACTGGGGACCCTTTCCCAGGCTCAGGGAATTGGAGGCTCCCAAATGCAGGGAGAGGAGCTAAGAGATGTATCTGGCCCACACTGAAGGATGTGGCTGCCTGCTAAACACAGATGCAGAGGAAAACAGCCAGGAGCTGCCATTCTTCCTGCCAGACACATCCCTTTTCTTCCCTTTTAGCAGAGGGGGGCACGCGGGCACCCTGCAGGAGGGAGCCCTGAGCTCACACCTGTGAACCCAGAGGGCTGAAATCCCAGTCCCTGCCAACAGTGAGCCCAGGCTCATGCTGCTCCTCCCCAGCCCAGGCTGCAGTGATGGTGCCCTGGGGTTGTTCCCAGTGTCTGTGTAGGTGGTTCAGTGTGGTCTCTGCTCCCCAGGCAAACCAAGAGAGGCAGAAGAAGACATCGATGCCCTGATCTCTGCTGCCGTGAAAGCTGACAACACGTGTGGCTTCCCTTGCTGCAAAGCCAGCGTCACCACCCTGGGCCAGCTCTGCCACCACTGCCACCGCCGCTTCTGCCTCAGCCACCACGTCCCTGAGGTACAGGGGCTGCAGGGGAGGGGGCTGATGTGGGAGCTCCCAGGCAGGATTTCCTTGGGAGGATTGAAAGTGGAACGTCTCTGGCAGAGCTTTGGAGATGCAGGAGGAAGGGCTGGCAGATGTTAACATCTGGGCTCTGCACGCTGCCTCCTGCGAGCTGCTGCTTCTCCCTTCTCCTGCTTTGTGCCCTCCTGTACCATTCCCTGGCAGAGGGATGGAACTGGATGGTCTAAAGGTCCTTTACCACCCAAACCATTCTGTGATTCTACAGTTTACACTCCCAGGTCGTGCAGATAAAGCAAGGCAGAGAGGAGGAACAAAGAGGTATGAGCCTAAGGCAATGACTGGAGGGAGCCTGGACACCCTTCCCAGTTCTCTAGGGACAAGGCTTGGGCCACACAGAGCAGCAATTAGGCATTTCCTTAAGTGCCTTGCTGGCTTGGAGCTGTGCTGCTCCACGCTATGCAGACTCAGCTCCAGCTCCCATCCATTCCTGAGTGACAGGAGTCCCTCTGCCTCCTCTTCTCTGCTTTCTTGCGGTGGAGGACTCTTGATCAGGCATCTCAGCAGCCCTGTAACCTCCTGCATCAACATGGGAGTGTGATGGCCACTGAACCAACAGCTTCTTGCTGTTCATCCATAGCTGCTTGACAGCCCTTTCCTCCCAGATCTGGGAAGGAAGGAAGGAAACTAAGGTTAAAGTGATGTCAGGCTTCAGCTTTCTGTTTGGGTGCAGAGGCAAACAGACAAGTTCAAGCCTCCAGGCTTGGCAGCGTGATGCTCATTGCAAGCTGGCCTCTGGGTTTGCATCCTGTAGGCAGAGCTGACGTGGCTGTGATGGGGACACAAGCTGAGAGGTGATGATTGTCCATTGAGCTGCAGCCTCCTGTGCCCATCATCCTCATCCTGCATCCCTCAGGCGTAGCTCTTCACTGCACAGAGCTTAGCAACATTTAGCAGCTGACCTATAAATCCTCCACATGGATGCTCCCCCTGTCAGGCACTATCTGTTTCCATGGCAAAGAATCGCTGTATTTATGGTCATTCACAATCCAGTGTGGGTATAAATTTGTTTCCTGCAGAACCGCCTCTCCCTGCTGAATGGCAATGAGAGCTCCGGCGAGAAGCCATTGGAAGGGTGAAATCCTGTCAAGGAGTTTGTGTTGCTTTTCAATGTTCAGCTCTTTTTCCAGATGTTATCAGGCTTTGATGTGAAATGGCCTGAGACCTCCTACCCCTGCCTGGCCCTAAGGGGGGCTCCAGCATATGCCTGGAACCATCACAGAGGGGCTGGAGCTTCTGGTCCCTGTTCAGACGAGAGATACCTAAATGGTCTGACAGGAAACCTGGAGAGGGGCTTTGGGCAAGGGCCTGTAGGGACAGGCCAAGGGGAATGGCTTTACCCTGCCAGAGGGGAGACTGAGATGAGCTCTTAGGCAGAAGCTCTTCCCTGGGAGGGTGCTGAGGCGCTGGCCCAGGGTGCCCAGAGAAGCTGTGGCTGCCCCATCCCTGGCAGTGTTCAAGGCCAGGTTGGACACAGGGGCTTGGAGCAAGCTGCTCCAGTGGAAGGGGTCCCTGCCCGTGGCAGGGGTTGGAGCTGGAGGAGCTTTAAGGTCCCTTCATCCCAAACCACTCTGGGATTCTATGACTTTTGTTCCCCCTTTAGCTGCTGAAGCCCCCTCCATGCAGCACAGCACAGCAGATCCCACTGGCTGAGGCCTGTGCTCCAGCCCCTGCTGATGTGGGGTTACTGCCTGTTTTAAGGTTGGTCTGGAGGGTCTCTTAGCTCCAACTGGTTTAGGTTGGGCAATGGGCTCAGCAATCCCCATCCTGGCCAGGGGCCATGGGCTGTTCCAGCCACTGACAGCCTGCTCCATGGGCAGGAAGGTCTGTCACAGCAGAACCGGCTGGCATCCTGCCTGGTGGAGATGATTCAGGGTGGTTTGAACTTGGCTCAAACCTTAAGCAGGGCCTTTGGCTTCAGCCCAGACTGGGTTTGGTGAAGGTTTGCCTGCACAGAATCAGTGTTATGAAGCTTCTTAATTCCACAGCAGAGCACAGATCTACTCACACTGAACAGCAGAGAATGGCTGAAAAGGTCTCTTCTTATTTCCCGAGTCACTTGTCCTGTTTCACTCCTTTCCCCCTCCAGTCTCTCTGTATTAGCAGGGAACATGATCAGGAGCTCTGGTTTATTCCTGGCTCTCATGGAAGAACCAAGGAAGATCCAGGTGTTCACATGGAGTGTGAGTCTGCCCTTGAAGGAGGCACTTACTTACACTGTCCAAAGGGATTGGTTTCCCTCTCTGCACATTCCAGACAGGGAAAAATCACCTTTCCATTCTTGTTCTCTGCTAGAGGAACTGTAAAGGAGATGGTTTTGGGGGGTGCAAAGCAACTGGAATTCCAGGCTCTGGGAGTAAACCCACCCCATTCCCACATATGTGATCACATTCCCTGTTTCCCACCAGTGTCCGTTCTCTCCCCACCAGGTTCACGGCTGTGGGGACAAGGCCAAGGCGCAGGCGCGGCAGCACATCAGCAGGGAAGGGGTCCTGTATCCCGGGAGCGGCTCCAAAGACAATTCCCTGGATCCAGCCAAGAGAGCCCATCTCCAGCGGCGCCTGGACAAGAAGCTCAACGAGCTCACGAGCCAGAGGAAGAGCAAGAAGAGGGACAAGGAGAAGTGAAGGAGCTCAACAGCCTCTTTTAAGCCTCGAAGTCACGGGTCAGGCTGTGAAAGCCAAAGATGCTGCTAAAGCTTCAGAGGGGAAGGTGGAGCTCTCAGTTTTGGGTGGTGACAGAGCCTGGAGCCATCGTGCCTCAAGAAAGGGTCACTGGGTCTCCCTGGACCACAGAGCTGAGCCAGAGGAAGGAGAGCAGCTCTGTTTGTCCTGGTTATCCTCATTGACAAAGTGATGGATGTACAGGGAGAGGCTGGAGAATGCCAGTAAAGATGGATAGGAAACATCTAAAGCAACCACCTGCCCCTGTGGTGTTTCTCCTGCTGCAGTAAGAAGAGAAATGTCTGGGAGCAGGAATATGAGTGGAGCTGAAAGCCCCACGTGAGCCTCTCCTCCACGGAATGTGAGAGGATCCAGGGAGTGGGTGCCAGCTCCACTGCCCCAGCCCAGCAACCCTCTGGCACTGGTGGATTGTCACTGTCAGAGGGACACTGGTGTGTCCACACAGCAGCCAGGGCTGCAGCGCTGCGGGAAGTGGCCCGTGCTGGGCTCGATCCTGCTCTGGGGCTCTGTGGGGATGGAGAGGCCTCAAGTCCTGACCCTGCCATCACCATTGTGAGCTGCTCCAAAACACCCTGTGGGAGAGCTGCTATCCACTGCCTGCTCTCACAGCACTGCACTGGTGGGGTCCTTCCCTCATCACTGCCTGCTGTTCCCTTCCCAGACATCAGAGGAGATGCAGGTTCTTTTCCCTGTCCTTCCCTTCCTGCCAAGCTCCTTGGGAAGCCCAAGGGAAGATCCACAGTGGCAAAGGCAGGTCCAGCCCTGTGAGGTTTGTGCAGGCAGGAGGGAGCCTCATGTTCAGCCTTCCCTGTCCCTGTCTGTTCCTTGGTCCTGTATCCCCAAAACTGATCCATCCCCCATGTTTTCTGCCTGTTGATCCTCATCTCCAAAGCACCTCTCCATCCATGCAGCAGCCCCTGCCCTATCCCCTCTCCTTGATGGCTCTGAGCAGGTACCAGTGCACAGCACAGGCTCCGTCACCACGTGAGCACAGCCGCTTGTCTCCAGGGTGGCACACGCAGGCCCTGGGATGAAGGAGAAGGAGCCGAGATGGCTCCACAGAGGAATGGCTGGAGAGGACACAAAAAGCCCCAAGGCACACATCCACCGGCATTCTGGGGCTGAACCTTACCAAGCAGTGATTCCAGCACCAGTGCAGGACCCTCAGCTCATCCTGCCCAGCGGCTCAGCAGGGGCTGCAGGACAGCCGAGCATTTCTCCATCTGTCCCTTCCCAAATGGAAGATGAGCAATTCAAGGAGTAAATTGTCCCCCAGAGCCCAGCTGCTGCTGGCACAGGCTGAGAACCACATCCAGAACCCTGCTCACCCTTCAGCCTCATCCCCCAAACCCCTCCATGTCAGCCCCTACCCTGGGCTGCCCCGCGCTGCCCTGGCTCATGCCCCATCCCAGGGCTGGTCGCGGCAGGATGGCACCGGCCCCGCTGGCAGCAATGGGACACGGAGCTCCGGGATCGGGTTGGGAGGAGGGGATGGAGCGTGGGAGAAGGGAATCTGTGAGGAACGGGAATGAGCAGAGCGGAGCCTGCGAGGGGGGAACGCAACGGAATCGCAACCTCATCCCGAAGGAAGGTCAGGCAGGGAAGGGAGATGGGCAGGAAGGAGAATCGCTGCTAGCCCAGGAGGGATTGCTTTAATCCGGGATACACGGCTCATTCACACGCTTTTCCCTGCTCAAAGCATTCAAACCTCCTCCGACCACACTCACCCCTTCCTGGTGAACAAAGACCCAAACCTCCCACCCTGACTGCCCTGCCCTGCTCCCTGCTGGAATGCTGCAGGTGGGAGCAAGGGATGAGTCCCAGGGCATCCCATGCCATGGAGCCCCCATCTGGGAAGCAGCGTGGGCATTGGCTCCTCAGCACCCCAGACCTGACCCAGGGCCCTCACTGGGGACAGGAGCCAGGATCCAGGTTTTTCCTCTCCCTTCCCCCTGAAACAGGAGCTGGGCTTAAAAATGGTGAAATTGGGATCTCTTGTGTCTGCCTTAGGTCATGGGGCCAGGATGTTCCTGTCTGCACCCAGACATCGGGTAAAAGGAGGGAGCTTTGGAATGAGCAAGTCCAAGCGGGATTCCAGGATTGGGGGCCACAAAAATACCTCCCAGTCATGAGATTTGTGTTAAAAGAGCAGGAATTCGGTGCTGGGAGCAGCCCTGAGGGTTGGTTTAGCTGGGAAAAGGGGCTGGGGTGGGAAAAGCTGCCCCCACTGATGGCTCATCCCTGAGAGGTCCCTTTCAGCCCAAGAGGTTGAACCCCCCCGGCCAAGTCCAGCCACAGGGGCAGGGGTTCGCTCGCCTTGAGGTGAAATGAAACCCCCCCTGCAGTGATGGCCTTTGTCTGCCCTCATTTCTCTCCTTCTCCATCCTCACTGGCAATGTTTTGGCACCAAAATCCCTCTGAAACCCCCCAGAAAAGCCACACTCCCCCCAGTGCAACCACAGTCACCCATTGGAACCACACTGACCCAGTGCAACCACAGTCACCCATTGGAACCACACTGACCCAGTGCAACCACAGTCACCCATTGGAACCACACTGACCCAGTGCAACCACAGTCACCCATTGGAACCACACTGACCCAGTACAACCACAGTCACCCATTGGAACCACACTGACCCAGTGCAACCACAGTCACCCATTGGAACCACAGTGACCCAGTGCAACCACAGTCACCCATTGGAACCACACTGACCCAGTGCAACCACAGTCACCCATTGGAACCACACTGACCCAGTGCAACCACAGTCACCCATTGGAACCACACTGACCCAGTACAACCACAGTCACCCATTGGAACCACAGTGACCCAGTGCAACCACAGTCACCCATTGGAACCACACTGACCCAGTGCAACCACAGTCACCCATTGGAACCACACTGACCCAGTGCAACCACAGTCACCCATTGGAACCACACTGACCCAGTGCAACCACAGTCACCCATTGGAACCACACTGACCCAGTGCAACCACAGTCACCCATTGGAACCACACTGACCCAGTGCAACCACAGTCACCCATTGGAACCACACTGACCCAGTGCAACCACAGTCACCCATTGGAACCACACTGACCCAGTGCAACCACAGTCACCCATTGGAACCACACTGACTCAGTGCAACCACAGTCACCCATTGGAACCACACTGACCCAGTGCAACCACAGTCACCCATTGGAACCACACTGACTCAGTGCAACCACAGTCACCCATTGGAACCACACTGACCCAGTACAACCACAGTCACCCATTGGAACCACAGTGACCCAGTGCAACCACAGTCACCCATTGGAACCACACTGACCCAGTACAACCACAGTCACCCATTGGAACCACAGTGACCCAGTGCAACCACAGTCACCCATTGGAACCACACTGACCCAGTACAACCACAGTCACCCATTGGAACCACACTGACCCAGTGCAACCACAGTCACCCATTGGAACCACACTGTGTCAGCTCTTTATCATCCCCCCTCTCTCCATTGCCCCCCATCCAACCAAAACCCCCCTCCACAGAAGCCCACCCCATCCCCAGCAGCCCTCAGGGTCCACATTTGAGGCCACCACCGGTGCCCCCAGGATGCTCAGGAGCGCTCTGGGGAGGTTGTGCTGGGTTTGGTCCATGTGGATGGAGGTTCCTTTCCCAGCGCGTCCATTCAGAGCCCTTGGCCCATGCGAGCTCATCCCGGAGGGGGAGATGCAGCTGCTCCATCCTCGAGTGCTTCGGGATCGGGATGCTCCGCTCCTCCCAGCGCTGCAGATCCTGGCTCAGACCCTGCCCGGCTGCAGCCCCGGTGGCTCTCGGCCACCCCGACCCCTGTGCCGCTGTCCTGGGGTGCAGGGGCCCCCCCTCAGCCTTAGTTTCTGCGGAGCGGGTGCCACATGGACACGGGCCTCCTGAGCGTGGCCAGCATCTGGTTCCAGTGCGTGGTGCCCATCCCGCTGGCCGCGGGGCCGATGAGGACGTGGCCCGTGTTGTCGGCGTGGCCATCCTCACCGCACTCAGCCACCGTCACCCGCAGGGACAGCTCCTGGGGGGGACACAACAGGCCCAGTGCTTCACCCCCTTACTTGACCCCAGACCCGCACCCGAATGTACCCCCAGTGCTAACACATATGTACACACCCCCTGCACCCCCACCCCATAAACACCCCCCAAATAGCTACACCCCAACATACACCCATCCGCTGTACCCACACCCCACTCATACCCACATACACACTTGAACACTACACACTCTTCTCCCCATACACATCCTCCTGTACCCCCCCATTCTGACACATCCCCCCATAACCCCTATGTGCCCCCATCCACAACCTCACCCTACACATCTACATCTCGCTATGCTCCAAACCCCATCCACCCCATACAACAGCCATACCCACACATACACACCCCATGCACACACATCCCCCCTTTAGCCCCATGTGTACATCCCCCAAACCACACATGCACGTGCATGTTCCCCCAGGACCCCGCACACCCCACGAGTCCCTCCCTAGCGCAGGGACGTGGGGAGCAATGGGCTGTGCCCCCTGCGCGGGCTGGGGCGGACCTGCAGCACGATGGCCGGCACGGAGAAGATCATGGCCTCATTGAACACGGGGTTGGGGTCGTCCCTCTTCACCGCCGTCTTCTTCTTGCTGATCTTCCTCCCGTCCTGCAGCAGGTACACCTTGACAAAGGGGTCTGCAGGGGGGAGAGGAGAGAGCCAGGGTCACTGCGAGCTTCTCCTGTGCCATTGGGGACCTTCCGGGGGGGTCTGTCCTCAACAGGAGCCCCTCCAATAACCCCCCATGTGGTGCAATGGGATAATGCGTAGCTTGGACATCAGGATGTTGAAGCCCTGACGACCTTTGGGCAGCCTGGCCCGAGTGGTGGGAACGTTCTCCAGAACCTCACTAGAGAATGGTTGGAAAAGGGCTGTTTGCTTCTCCCTGGTCCCTGTGGGCTTCTTCCCCTCTCCCACCCAGAATGCACACACACAGATACGGTGAGGAGGGGTTCCTCTGTTTCACCCCATCCCTGCAAGCGTTCAAGAGCACGTTGGAGGGCTCTGCTCCAGTTGAAGACAGCAGGGGCCAGACCAGATGAGCTTCGAAGGTCCCTTCAACACAAACCATTCCATGGTTCTATGGACCCGCATGAGAAGCCCCCTCCAGCCCACACAAGACCAAGGGATCCTGCACCACCAGCATTGCCGCTCACCTGCGGTCACTTTGCCATTGGTCCACACGAGGTTCTTGGCTTTCACCACCACCACGGTGAGGCGCTCGGCAGTGGGCAGGTAGCTCAGGGACAGCAGGATTTCCCCCACCGTGTCCACCGCCTGCAGATACAGCATCCCATGAGCATCGACACCAGGGACACAGCATCCCATGAGCATAGACACCAGGGACACAGCATCCCATGAGCATCGACACCAGGGACACAGCATCCCATGAGCATCGACGCCAGGGACACAGCATCCCATGAGCATCGACGCCAGGGACACAGCGTCCCATGAGCATCGACGCCAGGGGCACAGCATCCCATGAGCATTGACCCCAGGGACACAGCATCCCATGAGCATTGACCCCAGGGACACAAAGTCCCATCAACGTCGACGCCAGGGACACAGCATTCCATCAGCATTGACACCAGGGACACAACATCCCATCACCATTGACGCCAGGGACACAGCATCCCATCACCATTGATCCTAGGGACACAGCATCCCATCACCATTGACCCCAGGGACACAGCATCCCATCACCACTGACCCCAGGGACACAACATCCCATCACCATTGACCCTAGGGACACAGCATCCCATCACCATTGACCCTAGGAACACAGCATCCCATCACCATTGACCCCAGGGACACAGCATCCCATCACCACTGACCCCAGGGACACAGCATCCCATCACCATTGACCCCAGGGACACAGCATCCCATCACCACTGACCCTAGGGACACAGCATCCCATCACCATTGACCCTAGGGACACAGCATCCCATCACCATTGACCCCAGGGACACAGCATGCCATCACCATTGACCCCAGGGACACAGCATCCCATCACCACTGACCCCAGGGACACAGCATCCCATCACCACTGACCCCAGGGACACAGCATCCCATCACCATTGACCCTAGGGACACAGCATCCCATCACCATTGACCCCAGGGACACAGCATCCCATCACCATTGACCCCAGGGACACAAACTCCCATCACCATTGACCCCAGGGACACAACATCCCATCACCATTGACCCTAGGGACACAGCATCCCATCACCATTGACCCCAGGGACACAACATCCCATCACCATTGACCCCAGGGACACAGCATCCCATCACCATTGACTCCAGGGACACAGCATCCCATCACCATTGACCCCAGGGACACAGCATCCCATCACCATTGACCCCAGGGACACAACATGCCATCACCATTGACCCTAGGGACACAGCATCCCATCACCATTGACCCCAGGGACACAACATCCCATCACCATTGACCCTAGGGACACAGCATCCCATCACCATTGACCCCAGGGACACAAACTCCCATCACCATTGACCCCAGGGACACAAACTCCCATCACCATTGACCCAGCCCAGCCGGGAGGAGAACCCTCAAAGCCCAGCTGGGAGAAGGCCCAGCCCCTGCTCACCTTGTTCATGTCCTGCAGGTAGAGCCAGGCGCTGAAGGGCCGCATGGCCAGGTCCAGGTCGCAGAGCTTGAGCTCGGCCACGCCGGTGCTCACGTTCCGCTCGTCCTCGTCGATGCCGAAGGCGGAGAAGCGCAGGCTCTGCTCTTCCAGCGCCGCCGGCTCCAGCGGCACCGAGAAGCGCTCCTCGAAGGCCACGGCGCCGGCGCCGCGCTGGATCTGTGCAGGGCACATTGGGTGCTCCCTTCAGGCACAGCAGGGTCTGGGGCTGTGCCCAGGATCTACCCGGTTTCTCCCATGGGAATAGCAAAGTGGGTGCACGGCTCTGGGGTGATGAGGGCAGCGCATCCCCTGCCCGAGGGAGCTGGTCCCAGCCTCCAAGGGATGGAAGGTATTCTCCACCTGACCACAGCAGCTCCACATGGCCGCATCCTGCAGGGTGCTGGTCACTGCCTGGCCCCAAGCGCTGCCGGGGGGGGAACTGCTCCAAAATCATGTCTTTAGGGACTGGGTTTTGCCCTCTCCAGCTCTGTTTCATTCAGCAGCAAGGCATCACCCTCAGACCAGGGTTTGTCCTAAAAAGAGGTGTTATGGGGCAGGGAACCAGCTCCCTCCACACATCCAGAGTTGGGGGGTGCTGTGGGAAAGGGCTCAGCCCCGAACCCATTGGGCTCCAGCAGCCGTCACCTCCTCCTATAGAGCCAGGCTGATAGAGCTGGGCTGGGTCAGCCTGGACAAGAGAAGGCTCCTGAAGGGGAGACCTGAGAGCAGCTCCAGTGCCTAAAGGGGCTGCAGGAAACCTGGAGAGGGGCTTGGGACAAGGGCCTGTAGGGACAGGCCAAGGGGAATGGCTTGAACCTGCCAGAGGGGAGACTGAGATGAGCTCTGAGGCTGAAGTTAGATGAGATCTTGGGCAGGGATTTGGAACTGGATGAGTTTAAGGTCCCTTCAACACAAACCAGGCTGGAGTTCCATGAAGAGCTGGTTCATCTCACCCTAAGGACTGCCTCATGTCTGTCTGTCTCCCAAACCTGCTCCATCCCCATGATGCAGGACGTGAAGCAGTTTCTGAGGTACCTTCATCCCCTGCTCCTAGCACAGGAGTCCCTGCGCTCCCATCGGGTACCACCAACCTCCGTCATCGCAGGGGATTAAAGCGCCTCTATGGGAAGGGCAGTTTCGCGCTCCCTGCTTCACAGCACTGAAGGGTGCCTGCAGCAGATGCTGTGTTTTGGGCTCTCTGATGAGAGGTACCACAGGAACATCAGCTGCTATTAAAAACCCCCAGGCAACCGCAAGTACTGCAAAGCATTAAGGGAAAGCACCAAATGTGTTTATGGGTGGCCTCGGGGCAGCAGAAGAGGGTAAATGGTGCTGGTGAATTATAAATAATGATGCTAAATAATGAACATCTCAGAGCATAAATAAAGAGCTCGATCCTCGGGTGGGGAAACGCTGTTAAAGGGCACTGTGAGCACTGTGAAGGCAGCGGGGCCGTGCTGAGCTCCAAGGGAAACGCGGCTCCGGCTTTGGGGCATCTCAAAAGGGAGGTTTCACCCCAAACTGTCCCAGTCTGGCCCTGCCAGTGCAGCCGCACGGATCTTCAGCTGCCACATCCCATGTGGGGAGGGAAAGTGCCACGGAATGGCGAGGAGGCTGTGTCAGGGTGACAGAGCACACGCCATGCGTGCGTGCATGGACATGGCAGAACACCACGTGTCCAAAGCGCTGCCACCCTCCATATCCCACCCAAACTGCTGCCTCCGCCTCCCGCAGCATCCCCAGACCTGGAGCAGGGGAAGCCAAGAGGGAAAACTCGCCATAAGCCACAAAGGGACGGCAAAGTCATCACCCAGCCCAGCCAAGAGGAATCTCTGCCTCTGACAGGTCTCTGACGCACAAACACATCCGGGATCCCCTAAACCATGGAATGCGGAACACCCCTGAGCGGGGCTCCAAAACTCCTGCACCACCAGCCCCAGGGGCTCTTCCTAAGGGCCTGTAGGGACAGGCCAAGGGGAATGGCTTTAACCTGCCCGAGGGGAGACTGAGCTGAGCTCTTAGGCAGAAGCTCTTCCCTGTGAGGGTGCTGAGGCGCTGGCCCAGGGTGCCCAGAGAAGCTGTGGCTGCCCCATCCCTGGCAGTGTTCAAGGCCAGGTTGGACACAGGGGCTTGGAGCAAGCTGCTCCAGTGGAAGGGGTCCCTGCCCATGGCAGGGGTTGGAGCTGGAGGAGCTTTAAGGTCCCTTCCAACCCAAGCTGCTCTATGACTCCCAAGGCCCCATCACTGCCCAGGGGAGCTCAGCCAAGGGATGCTGAGCCCAGGCACTGCATGCAATGCAGGTTCTGTGCAATGGGGGTTCCGTGCAGCGGGGCTCACCCGGGAGATGCCGACGATCTGCTCTGCCGGGAGGAGGCTGACGCGCATGAAGCAGGACTCGAAGCGAGCGTCCTCCTTCTCCAGCAGATCCTTGCCCTGCAGCAGCGTCACGTGCAGCGCGGCCGCCTTCGCGTCGTACTCCATGGACACCTCCACCTGCCCCACCGTGAAGTCCTGCCCGAAGTTGTTCCCGATGGACGAGATGGAGCTCAGCGAGTCAGCAGAGATGGATTTCCTCAGCGGGCCATAGGCGGCCAGGCCCAGGTCCCTGCTCATCAGCTCCAGGCTCCCCAGCTCGTTGATGCTCTCCAAGGTGTCATCTGCCCTCAGGCTGCTCTTGCGGGTGGGCGACGTCTTCTCCAGCCCCCTCTGTGCCCCCGGAGCCACCCCTCGCTGCAACAGGGATAGGGAATTAGAGGTGGTCCCCCCTCTGCTGTGCTCTGGGGAGACCCCCCCTGCATCCTGCATCCAGCTCTGGGACAGCAGCATCAGAGGGACCTGGAGCTGCTGGAGTGAGTTCAGAGGAGGCCATGGGGATGCTGTGAGGGCTGGAGCAGCTCTGCTCTGGAGCCAGGCTGAGAGAGCTGGGCTGGGGCAGCCTGGAGAAGAGAAGGCTCCTGAAGGGGAGACCTGAGAGCAGCTCCAGTGCCTAAAGGGGCTGCAGGAAACCTGGAGAGGGGCTTGGGACAAGGGCCTGTAGGGACAACAATGGTTGGAACTGGAGGAGCTTTAAGAGCCCTTCCAATCCGAACTGCTCTGGGATTCCATGAAAACCAAGCAACTCAGCCCCATCCCTCCCCACAGTGCCAGGGGACAGTGGGGATCTGCTGCCACCTCTCTGATGCCTGACAGCCTCTGCCTGGCCCCAGGCTGCTGCTGCAGCAAACCTTGCACTTCCCAAGCCCCGTGTCCCAGCTCCACGCTGTCCCCCCGCACTCCCCAGCAGCACCGGGGATGCTGGGGATGGCTCTGCCCCTGCAGCTCCGTGGGCGCAGGGAATGACGGTTTCCACCCCTTTACCTTGTGTTTGGTGTCCGGGTGCGCAGCCCCGTACTTCTGCTCCAGGTACCGGTAGTCGTAGTTGGGGAAGGGGGAAGGTGCCGGGTAGGTCCCGGAGCGCCAGAGCTTCCAGAGGTTGAGCGCAGCCACCCCCAGCAGCACCACGGCGCCGGCGGCGTAAATCCCGATCTCCCAGCGCGGGGGGCTCGCGGTCACTGCGGAGGGACCGGAGGCACCGTGAGCCGGGGGAGGCTCCATCACCGGCTGCTTCCGTGCCTGGAGCTCAGCTCTGAGCCGTGAGCATGGGATCGGCCGAAGAGCGGGGCATGAACCGCTTTGCCTCACTTCGGCGGGTGGCAAACGGTGCCGGGCAGCAGGGTTGGGAGCCAAAACCACCCCAGTGCCCGCTCTGCTCCCGAGGGAAGTGAAGCACACGCGTATTTCCTCAGGAAAGGAGGGAAACCAGCGAATGGCTGCATCAACCCAGGGTGCCGGGGTCCCTTCCCCGTACAGATGTGCACAGCGCACATCTGCATCGCCGTCTCCGTCCAGCGCAGGGAGACCCCGCACTGCTGGGTCCCGCGGGCTGGGGATTCCAGGGAAACCCATTAAGGAAACCCCAACCGAACCAAGCCCCGAGCGCTGCCGGGAGCAGGGAACCCCCGGGCGGCAGCGGGGGGAGCCGGGGCTGGCGGCGGCAGCGCTGCTCGGCTGAGCTCCTGCTGCATTGCGCCAGCTCCCGCACACCGGCGGCCGGCGACAGCGCTCGCTGGGCCCAGCACAAAGGAAGGGGGGGAAGAGACCAAACCGGGCCCCTCCCGCCGGGGGTGCCCCGCGCCGCAGCGCTCCCGCCTTCGGAGCCGAAGAACGCCCGAGCCAGGGAACTTCCCAGAGCCGAGCGCAGGAACCGCGGCAGTCCCGGAGCTCCGGCAGGAGCCGGCAAATGGGCTCCTGGGGGGAACCGGCTCGGGTCCAAACCCGGATCTTGATCCTTCCAGAGGGGCAGCCCAGGGGGATCTCAAGGGTTAAAGCCTCAATACAGGAGCTGGGTCCAGCTCCCTCCGCCCCATTCCCTTGTGATCTGCAGGGGGCTGTGATTTATCACCACATCCCGGCTAAGGACGCTGGGGAGGCAACGATGCAGCTTTCCAGGGCACTCCCGCAACGGAGCATCCGGCTCCGAGGAGTTCCCACGCTCCTGCTATGGAAAGGAGCAAAAACTGGGGCAAAAGAACCCTTTACGGCTCCTGCTTCTGGATAACAGATCCCAGCTCAGCTGGAATCCGCTTCCCACTTGTCCCTGCTCACTGCTGAAAGCTGGGGGGGAATGTGGGGGGTGTTAAGGGGTTTACCCTTGTATTAAGAAACGGAAACCCATTGCGTGCACAGCGAAGGGCTCCTCCCGCAGGGAGCAGCGGGATAGGAACCCCTCGGGAGCAGCTCCGTGCCCCGGGGCTGGCTCTGGTACTCACCGCTCAGGCGGTGGCTGCTGACGTGCCCGTGGTCCATGGCAAACGCTCCCTCTGGCCGGGACAGCCTGAAACAGACGGGAAAACCGGTCAGGAAAAGGGGAAAGTGAGGAAACTGCAGCCTTTGGGGGCTGAGCTCCAGAGCTGCTGCCTCTCCAGTGCCCCTTGCTCGGCTGCTCTTCCAGGCACGGAGCAAACGTGCACTGAAGCATCTCGGTCCCTAACGGAGGAGACAAGAAAGGGCCGGAAACCTCAACGGGAGCCGCACGATTTGCCTTAGGAGCATTTAATGGGCACCGTTTTCCATCGCTCCTTGTGAGATGTTTCTCCTCCAGGAGCGCTTTAAAGCCCTTTCCTGCTCCCCATGCAGGGGATGCCGCTCCCCGGGAATCAATTCCCGCAGCGGGAAGCTCCATTGCCTTCCTCCCTGAAGGGGTTTTCCCAGGTGAGCCCGACGTGAGCTCCATCCTAAACAGGAGGAAGCTGCTCATTCCAGAGAGCCCGGTGCCAAAGGGGCTTTATCCAGGCTCTATCCACTTTGCGAAGGGGGTTTGGGGTCCCCACAAACACCCAACAAGTAAATCCAACAGGATCCCAGCCAGCATTCCCAGGCTTCCCCTGCTTCCCAGACCCTGTGCCAGAAGCCCATGGACCATGGGCTGCTGATGAGATGGTTCCACAGACCGTGATCCTAGATCCCCAAGCCCAGGGACCTCACTTGAACCCCCCCATCCCCATCATCCCCCCAAGCCCCCTCCAGAGCTCTCACAGCCAGAAGCCCACCCATCACTCGGGACTGGCCTCTGATGGACACTCACTGATAGCCGGGTCTCATCTCCCAGCTCAGCTCGGGTCCTTAGGCACTATGGGGGTGATCAACACCCCCCCGACCCATGCCCGGTTGGATTTTAATAGGGAAAGGTGGAAGCTGCAGTGTGTTATAGTGTAAAACATCACCCACACTGCCCTGATGCGGCTGGGGGACACCCTCTGGAAGGGTGGGGATAACAGCAGGAGAAGGGGGTTTCCTAAATGGAATCACATCACTCTCCCAAACACCAGCAGGGCTGGAGATGCCCTTTTCATCCCCAACCTCCTTCCTCAGCCATAACCTCATGTGCAACAGACAGACACCCAGCAAGCTCTTGGCTGAGAACGTGCTGAACTCGTGTCATGCATGGACTGAGCTCATTCAGCACTGGAGACCCACACTGACATCCCAACAGTACAACACTACAGAGATTCACCCCAAACAGCCTCTTTCATGTCACTCATCCCCCCGTGCCTACACAGGAGGCTCCGGTCCTGTCCCTGCATCCCGGTGAAATGAAAATACAGAAGTTTTCCAGGACCAACTTTCCCTGCAGAAGGACAAACCCTCCCTTGGGAAAAAAAAAAAAACGTTTCCTTCCAATTCCTTTTGGGAATGGGAAAGGATTTCCAAAATAGGAAAGAATTCCCAGTTTTCCGTTGCTCTCAAAGCTTTTTCCCCCAAACATCCCTTCCTCAGGAGCTCTTCGCAGCCCCGAGGCACATTCCCGAGGCACCACCCGCAGGCAGGAGGCGGCCGCAGGCTCCAGCTCAGGCACTGAACGCGCTGCTCTCGGCACCGGCCTTTTCGCGCCCCGAGGAAGGGGATTTACTGCGGTTTGTGGCAACTGGGCTATTTATTCCCTGCGAGCGCTGCACCGGGATGCTCCATCCTGCGAGCGCTGCACTGGGATGCTCCATCCCCAGCCCTGCCGTTCAGATCCCCGCCTGGGAACCCAAACCCGAGGGGTTCGAGGCTCGGCAGAGCCTTCATCCACCGCATCCCCGTGTCCTGCTGGGCTGCTGCAGAGTTCGGGGCCTTTTCCTGCTTGAGGGGACGATAAAACAGCTCCATGTGGGGGGAGAAATGACAACAGAACCGCGTGTTCCCCTCTGGGAGGGGGGGACCCCCCTGCAGCCATCGGGAGGGGGGGGTCACTGTGGCATCGGGACATTCGAGGCCCAAACAGCTCATCCAGAACCCCGGCTGCTGGTCCCGGAGCTGCTGGACCACCAAGGGTACAGCCCCACACAGACAGCCCCGGAGCCTGCGCAACCCTGGAATGTCACATCCCAAGTCCCAAAGCGCAGCGGTGATCCCCGCGTTCCTCCTCTTCCTCCTCCTCCAGGCCCCCATGCCCGCGTTTGCTGGAGGCTGAGACAGGGCTAAACTCATCTCATGAGTGAGCTCACTGCTCCAGCAGCCTCCTCATGGGCTCCAGCAGCAGCATCCTCCCCTCAAGCCCCGCTGCTCGCGGGCACCGTCCCGGCTCCGAGCGCGGCTTTTCCATCCTCCCATCCCCATCCTGCCCGGCCTCCATCAGAGCAGCGGGATCCAGGGAGCTGCTGCCGCGGTTGTCACCGGGAAAACGGACCCGCAGCCAGAACTTGACCAAAGACGGAGATTTGGGCTCGGCCACAAACTCGCTCTCCGCTGCCCTGGACCCGCTCCCGGTGCCCCGATCCCGCCCCATTCCCATCCCGGCCCCCGGATCCCGCCGCCGCTGAGCACTACCTGGGCAAGTGGGGTCACCGAGGGCTGGAAAACGATCCTCGGAGCTCGGAGGAGAGCGGGGACGGGGACCGGGACCCCCTCCGCAGCTCCAGCATCCGCGGCCGCGGCACCGGGCCAGGTCCCGGCTCCTTGTGGGGGGGGTTCCGCGGTTCCTGCACCCGGAGCTCCCCCGCTCCGCTGGGACCGGGATGCGATGCAATAGGATGGGATGCGACAGGCGGTGCGGGATGCGCTGGGATGCTGCGGGCGATGCGGGATGCGATGGGATACGCTGGGTTGCCCGGCTCGGTTCTGCACTCCCCCCTCGCCGGGGGCGGGGCGGCAGCTCCCGCTCACCAGTGTAATGAGCGGGGCGGTCTCAGCGTCATCCCCCCGGGACCGGCTTTGGGGGGGCTGAAGGGGGGTTCAGGGGCCATCACGGTGCCGCATCCCCCGGGGCTGAACCCCCCCTCGGCCCCAGCCACCCGCGGCCCCGCTCACTGCTCCTTTGAGGGGAAAAAGGGGCATTTTTCAGGGCCGGGTGAAGCGGGGACAGCCTCTGCCCTGACACCCCGCGGCCTTCCCTTGGGTTTGGGGCTCCCCAAGCCGTGCTCTGGCTTCATGCATCAGCATCCGGCGGCCCCAAATCCAGCTCCTGCTGCACAGGGAGCCCCTGATCCCTCACCACCCCCCGCAGCACCTCTGCACCTTCAGCTCCTCCTTCACCCCACACACCCCAATTACTGGTTCCTTCCATCAGGACCCGTGTCCCCACCTTTGCCCCCCAGGCGGTGCCAGTCGGGGTCTGGATCATTCCCCAGGAGCCGAACCCCGGTCCCTCACCTCTCCCTGCCGCAGGCATCCGGGCTGCCCATGCCGCAGGGCATCCGTGAAGGGATGGGAGCTGCAGCCGCCGCCAGCCTCCATCCCAGCGCCGTGCAGGGGCACTCGGGGGGATCCAGTGCAAGATCTGGTCGCGATGACAACCGCTGAGCTCCCCCCTCGGAGCAGCGGCCACGGAGCCTCCTCCAAGGCACCAGAGCCGTTTACAGAGGCCTTGGCCTGAGGAGCCCTTTGGCACATGGAGACCAGGAGCTCAGCGCCCGCTGCGGTGCCTGCGCTGAGGCCGAGCTCCAGCCTGCTCTGTGTGACAGGGACTGAGACCGTCCCTGCTCCTGCCCCACAGCCCTGCCCTCTCCCACCGCACCGGGCCACAGCTGCAGGGGGCAAGAAGCGATCCCAAGCAGGGAGAGGCTCGCTTGGCCTGGAGGAAACAGAACAGCCCCTGTACCCCAAGCAAAGGGGCTCTCAGCTGGCCCAGGGCACAGCCCCCCTCCCGAGGAGCCCCAGGACCCGCAGGTCACCCCACACCACCCTGCCCAGTGCTCACCAGGGCAGCTCGATCCAGAAGCAGCAGCGGCGGGAGAAGGTCCCACGGTTTTCCCACCAGGGAATTAACGAGCCCAGGCTTTGACTGCACCAGGAAAGGTGCCCGGGCGGGAGACGAGGCTCCCCCAGGGCTCTGGGCTCCAAACCAGCCCTTCCTGTGGGTGTGCAAAGGGGAACAGCACAGGCCACGGCTTCCTGCCCGTTCCCAAACCCCATCCACAACAGGGATCAGGCGCTGTCCCTGCGGGGCACCTCCAGCCTCTGTGGGGTCACCTCTGGGCTCCCATCACTTCAGCCTCATGATCACATCCAACTGCCCACTGCAGCCCTGCAGGCAGGTACGTCCTGAGTGGTCGCTGGGGCAATTAAAGCTAATTACTAACATACAATTAAAGCTAATTACTAACATACAATTAAAGCTAATTACTAACATACAATTAAAGCTAATTACTAACCTCAGATGCTCCAAAGCAGCTGCTTCCCCTCAGCTCTGCATCCGGGAGGACCCAGCTGCAGTCACTGAAGCCATGTGCATGGCAAGGGGAGGGGGGCACTGGCTGTAAGGGCTGTGGAGCACCACTGCTGCAAGCGGGGACAGGAACAGGGGTGCAGGCAGATGTTCCCCCCCAGGGTTACCCACTGAGTGACAACCTTGAGCCAGCACCTAAAATCCTGCCTTACATCCAATGGTCCACACAAGTGGCCTTGAGGGACATCAAACCCAGGAAGCTCGAAGCATCCCTGCGAGCCTGCTCCAAGCACAAACCACCTCCAAGAGTTCATTACCTTGAGCATCCACGGGGCCAATGCCAACTCAGCAGCCCTTCTGCTGGAACTCGGACCCCAGCCCCAGCTCCAGGCAGGATGAGACCAGGAGAGCCGTTGTACCAAGGAACACAGCAGCAAACAACCATCGCTTTATTAGAGGGGCCTGGGCACCCACACCAACGGGAGAAGCTGCTGAGATGCACACAAAGGAGTCGGAGGTTTACGTACGAGGGCAAAGCTCCAGATCCGTTACCAGGGGACGCACGCAGCACAGCGCCTGCCCCTGAGCACAGGCACACCACAACCATGGGTGCTCCTCACCGGGTGCCTCGGGTGTACCCCAGTGGGCCTTTGGGAGGAGGAGGAACGCGGATGGATCCTCCCAGCTCTGCCTGGTACCACTGTGCAGAGATGGGGACAGGGCACAGCAGGGCAGATACAGGGACTGGAGCGTGCTCAGCCGGGGCTGCACAGCACAACAGAGCAGGAGGAGCCACCCCAGCCAGCCACGGGCTGAGAGACTGGAACGACTCCAGGGGGAAAGGGATGGAAGCAGATCCCTGCTCGGCGCAGCACTGCCCGTTTCCAGCCTTGTCAGCACTACTGCACACAGTACATGGTACTCGTCACTACCTCACAGCAGCACAACCCCAGCACCGACGAGCAGCCGTCGCACAGCTATCCACAGAACATTGCACGCACTCCAGGAAGGAGCCTGCTGCTTCCTCCCGCCTTGGTCACCCTCCTCTGCCTCAGCCCTGCCCCATCAGCTCTGCTTCACCCATGGAGCTCTTCAGCTGCAGCCAAGCCTCCATCAGCTGAGCCTGCCCCAGTGCCAAGCTGTTCCCTACGGCTGGGAAGTGTCCGGGTCACTGTAACATGGGAGAAACCTGGATCTTGGCTGTCACTCACACACGAGCCCAAACCACATCAGAAGTGTGGATGCAGCAGCTCCGCAGCTCTCCTGCCTCTTCAAGTGTGGGGCTGCAGTCCCAGCTTTGGTGGTGGTGCTCATGTCTTGTCCTCCTGGATGAACACCTCCCTGAAGAACATCCCTTGACAGCCACATTAGATCATGGCATTGGTGATGTGGTTACATCAGTGCCTTGGACACAAGGCAAAGGTGCTGAGCAGAGGTGACAGAATTGATGCTAATGCAGCCCAGGTTCCCAGTGTCTTGTCCCAGATGCTGAGTCACAGCGGGAATGCTGCCTGGCCTGGCCTGCAGACCTCTGCTGCTGCACAGGGAGGACCATAATGGCCTTGGATCTGTTCCTGTGTGACACCAGGGAGGGCTCATCCAGCCAGACCCAGGGGCTGCTCAGTCTGGAGCTAGCCCAGGTGGAAAGGGGCAGCTCTGGAGGGTGCAGAGCCCCAGGTGCCCCGTCCAGCACGGACCAGGCAGGAAACCCTCTTGAGAACAAAGGAAAAGAGCTGAGAATAAGGCAAACAGCTTAAGATTGCTGGAGTAACCACTCCCAGGTTCTGCTTGTAATAAGTTATACTCCATGTACAGGAAAGGCAGGTTGCCCTTTCTTACTTACCCCTCCCTCCCATTTAAGAGATGACCCAGACTAACAGATAAATTAAACCAAAAGAACGAAGGAGAAGCCGTCTGTGTCCCCAGAGCTGGGATACAACACAAACCTCCTGGAGGCTATTCCAGGATGCTGGAAGTCAGTTCAGAGAAAGGCAATGGCCCCTGTGCTGCAAGGGCTGTAACAGCAGCGGAGTGTGCGACACTGTGCAGGTCCTGCAGCCTGTGCCCATGTCACTGCAGCGAAGGGCTGGCCGGACACTTGACACAATCTCGCTGCACCACTAAAGGTAGTTTCAGTGCTAAAAACCAGCTCATTCCCTGTGCCTGGAATCTGCACACTCCAACCAAGTGTTCCTAATGCCCAAAGATCCCATGGAAATCTCACAGTTTAACTGGCTAGATCAGCTACGTTCCCTTTGCACTTTGTTGTCAAGCCCCTCGTCTCCAAACCTGGCTTGCAAGGAAGACATAAAACACGCCAGGATGAAGATCCCGTCTCGTTGCAGTGATGCTGGCTCTCACTTCCCTCTACACAGACTTTCCCCCTCTCTGACCAGGTGCACACGAGGAGAAAGGGTGTGTATGTATGCCCAAGTGACATCTCTTCCCCAAAGGATTTCGCACCTTGGAAAGCTAACAATGACAAGGACAAGTTAGGTAGGATAAGGTTGAAACTGTCCACCAGGCCAACTTGAGCACTACGGGTTCCTCTCAGCCCTCTGTCCATGGCTCAGAGTTTCCTCTCCCTTAGTTTGTTCCCATTTTGTTCCTCCAGCATTGCTGAGTGTCCATCACCATTGCTCAAGCATTTGTCCTTTTCATGTTTGTGCTCTTGCTTCTGCCTCCTGATCTCCTTATACCGCAGGGTGATGTCACTGAAAAGGAAACCAAACATGAACCAGGGATGTGAATAAACTATTTCATATACAGCAAACCCAACAGGGCTGCTCTGGGTGCAAGCACCCTTGGGATAATGTAACCCACTTGAGTCTTTGGGCTGTAGATCTCTAAAAGTGCTGATGGCATCGATCCACCTGCAATGTGTGCTTGTTGCTAGGAGCCTGGCTACTGCCACTCTTGCAGAGAGTGTAACACCACAGCATGCTCCATGAGAGCAAGCACTGGGGCACCTCCTCTGGGTGAGGAGACCCACACCTTGGCTTCAGTGAGCGCTTGAGCCCAGAACCCCCCCGTGTGCTGGGCTGCACCCCCAGAGTGTGAGCAGCAGCTCAGGGAGGGGATCCTGCCCCTCTGCTGTGCTCTGGGGAGACCTGAGAGCAGCTCCAGTGCCTAAAGGGGCTGCAGAAACCTGGAGAGGGGCTTGGGACAAGGGCCTGTAGGGACAGAACAAGGGGAATGGCTTGAACCTGCCAGAACAGGGGAGACTGAGATGAGCTCTTAGGCAGAAGCTCTTCCCTGTGAGGGTGCTGAGGCGCTGGCCCAGGGTGCCCAGAGAAGCTGTGGCTGCCCCATCCCTGGCAGTGTTCAAGGCCAGGTTGGACACAGGGGCTTGGAGCAAGCTGCTCCAGTGGAAGGGGTCCCTGCCTGTGGCAGGGGTTGGAGCTGGAGGAGCTTTAAGAGCCCCTCCAACCCAAAGCACTCTGGGATTCTATGATTCTTTCAGCCTCCTGCAGCTGCTTGTCCTTTCCTTGCAGAGCAGCATCCAAACCAAACACATTTAACTGGGCTCACTTGTCACTGATGCTGGGGCAGCTCAGACAATCAGCCACACAGCAAACTGCTCATGCAATGAAGCTGTAGAACAGCTGGCCTAAGCACAGGCAAACCGAACCAATTTCCCCCCTAAGACCTAGGTTGGGGCTGAATGTGGCACCTCCAGCTCCACTTACCGAATGAAGAACCTCCAGGCTGTCCAGGTGAGCACCAGGATAATCCCCAGGATCCAGCACTGGGTAATGTAGAAGGGAAGAGAGAGCGTGAGCGTGTGGGGATCGTACTTCACGACGATGAGGAACTCCGTGGCGGTGATGGCAGCCACCAGCCATGCCTGCTGGCCTAGCTTCTTGTGGAACTTCCTGCACGAGGAACACACACACAACAGCCAGGGCTGTGAAAGTGAGGACTCACAGAAACAGATAAAAACCAGCTGGGTAACAACGTCATTCAGCTTTGCACAGGTCTCAAGGTCCAGCCTGGCTTACAAAGGCACTGACGCTCTCCAGGCTCATGACCTTCATGTTGGTGCTACTTAAGTTTCCTCTCAGAGGCTCTGAAAACACAAAATGTTAGAACTCATCACCGTATGACGCAGGGAACTATCCCCATTTTGAGCGTATTGGTAAAACATCCATATCTGACCAGCTTGCGATGAGCTGAGGTTCAGAGTACGGTGTGAAATAGGAGCTCTGCTCCTGGATTTCCTCTGCCAACATCAAGTCACATCGACATAACCACATCTAACCCCTGTGTAACCACATTCTGCCACTTGCTCTCTTCCCAAGCTCAGTGAGCTGTCACTGATCATCTCCGAAGGGATGTTAAAGGAGAAGAGCTCAGTAACAAGCAGGCAAGATCCTGAAGACACCAGGACTGCATTTCCGTTCTAGGACAACACAACCTTGGAGCAAAACCATGATTAATACTAAATCCCCAGGGATTGTTTCTAAGCAAAACCAGACACTGATGAGAAGCTGCAGGGCCACGGATGAGCCCAGTGAGGGACCCATCAATCAGCAATGCCAGAAATCAAAAAGTACTAGAACCCAGCCATCTATCCAGAGGCAGCAATGGGCATCTACTGCAGGAGCAGGGACTGGCAATGAACCACCTTTTGGGCCCCCTCCGCCTGCATGGGAAATATCTGAACCCAAAATACCCATCAGCTGCCTCCAGGAGACCCCATTACCCTCAAAGCCTTTTGCTGGGAACCCGGGTAAGTGGCTGGATCTCCACCACTCGGACCCTCCCTGCCTGGCCTTGGCTGTCCACAGCCTCTCTGGAGCTGACATTTTTACAGCCGACTGCCCAGATGATTCCCATGTGAACAATCCACCAAGGTGCTGTGTGGGCAACACAACAAGCCCTGCCCTATGCATTGGGTTGCACTGAAACCCTGCCCACAGCAGCACCATGGGTGTATGCAGATGTGCGTCCAACAGACTAAATCATTGCTGTTCTATCACCCATCTTCTGAGTGTAAAATGGAACTTTATTCCCCCTGGAGTAACAAACCAAAGGCGCGATTTAATTGTTCCCTGAAATCCAACTGATTTGGATCAAGGAACACAGAACGTGAGAAAAGCAACACCCTCACCCACCACTACCAGCAAGCACACACACAAGTGACTGCTTTCAACAGCCTTTGGACTGGATCTTTTACTTAAAATCCACACAAAGCACCACTGGGTTGCACCCTCCTCTTAGCCCTAAACCTGCCACCTCAACTGCACGTTGTGCCTCTCAAGATGCACATAAGCCATGCAAAGGAACCACCAACTCAGCTTAGAGGGGGCTGTGCTTTTACCTTCTGTCATTCCTTATTCTGCCTCTGCTGCCCCTGTTCCTGCTTTAATCACAGGGACATCTATCCCATAGAGGGCATTGCCCTCCCTTAACCACAGCACACGCTGAAGCACATTTGCCTACCAGGTCCTGTCTCTTGCCCATCTGCCTGTGTTATCCCCCTCCTACCACAGCACAAGATGTGAAGTGAAATGCACCCAGGAAGAATTCAGTGTGAAGCGGCAGAACCACGGGGCAGGACAGAGGAGATGGGAGCAAAGTGATGCAAGATCCCTGTGTTGGGCTGGGGAGAGGCAAGGACAAGCTGACCTCTGCAGTACTTGCAGGGCATTGCAGCAGTGGGACATTCCAGCCTGTGCCTGCTGTGATGTGCAGCCTCCTGCCCGGCTGAGGAAACACCGCTATTCAGCAGCCACAAAAGCTCTTTGGGCCAGGTTTTCTTGCTGTGCAGTGGATGGAAGAGAAGCCCCCTAACAAATCCCTGCCCGCACTGGGAGCGTATCCTTCCTTTAGAAGGCGTCTTCCTGTTGCTCAGACACATCTGCCCCACTGCATCCCCCTGGATTCCAGCATGTGGGAAGGGATCTAAGCATGGAGAGCAAAGAGAGCTTCTCTCCCCTCCCTTGAATCCAGGGGGGTCACTGCAAGTCAAGCACACAAAACACAGCATCTTCAGCATGAGGCCCGAGTCATGTTTGACCCCAATGTGTAAGTCCAAACTACACCAACCTGCCCAGATACACTGGAAAAGCCACCATGCAGTAAATCAAGCGCAGGCTGTAGCTGATACAGGTGGGAGGATTCCTTTTTAAAGCATACCCTGCCTAGATGAGAGGGCTTCAGAAACTGCTCCAGGTGGTTCCTCTGCTGTGACAGATTAAACGGGCAGAAACCAGCTCTAGTAGAGAGACAGAAACAGCCCATCTCTGCTGTGAGCTCAAGCTGCTCACAGGACCAGGCCAGCTTCTGCTTCACTGATCTGCTTCCTCCTCCGCCTTTGCTTTCTTGTGCTAGCTCATGACAGCACGCTGCCAGGATGAGAGGTAACCCAGCAGGAGGGCTGTGCAGACCAGTTGGGTTCCTGCCCTTCTGCTCGTGACAGATTTTACAGGAAAGTCCTTTTTTCAGTTGATGAATGAGATTAAAATCCATGGCCTCGATGCAGACTCCTTGCAAGAGACCCGAAGACTAGAAACAGGAATATGTGACAAGTCAAATGCTAGACTCCTCTGCCATCAGGATGTTTCTGGTCAGGAACACTTCACACACTCAAGGACTTGAAGGCAGCATGTCCATCACAACAGCAGTGTGCTATGTAAGGGCTGGAGAACAGCTTCAAGGACCACCCCTCTTCTTGGGCTATGTCAATGCTGGGTACTTTACTGTCACCATGCTCAGAGCAAGTTCCTCCAAGCAAAGCCCCAGAGCTGCTTGCAGATACAAAGAACCCTGAATAAGAAAAATGAGAATCTTCCTGTTTGAGCTGCACCACTGTCTAGACTAAACACTGCAAGGTTGGCTGAAGAGAGCTAATATGGGTTCATCTCAGACAATCTCATCACTGCCAGACCAGGCAATGAGCCATGTTTCTGACAAGGAACATCAGTGGAATATTCCAACCTTCGTCTGTTAAGAAGTTGAGCAAGTTTCCGGAAGGAAAAGGTTGGGAAGGTTTCTGATGTGCTGTTAGCTGGGAGGCCCTGGTGCAGCCTATTCTTCCCTGCAGCTTCTCCCTACACCACCACAGGGGGAATCCAGAATGGTGCCTGAGTTCAAAGTGATGTGCAAGTGACAACACACCCTGTGAAGCTGGTAAAACGGAGATTATCTTGGGTGGTGAGGCACTGGAATGGGTTGCCCAGGGAGGTTGTGAGTGCTCCATCCTTGGCGGTGTTGAAGGCCAGGTTGGATGAGGCCTTGGGTGGCATGGTTTAGTGTGAGGTGTCCCTGCCCATGGCAGGGGGTTGGAACTGGATGATCTCAAGGTCCTTTCCAACCCTATTCTATGATTCTACGACCTGAAATGCATGAAGGGATCCAAGTCCAGCTGCAAAAGACAATGCTAGGAAAGACCAGATGCTGGGTTCTGCCATTGGCATGAACAGGCCAATGAGGTCAGCTCTGAGGTGCATCAAGCAGAGCCATGACCCTCAGCAGTGAGGCGGGAAGTCACCTTTCCACCAAGAAACACGAGCAGTAGGTGGTGGTGGTGGCAAGGATGAAGATGTGCAGCTCAGGATGAGTCTCTGCTGGGTGAGCTTCTCCAGCTCACTGAAGGAATGGCACAGACTGACCCAGCAGTGACACTCTGGTGACTGATGATTCTCCTACAATTCAATCTTTAACAGAAGCAAAAGAGTTTTTCCAACCCCAACGCAAGGACCAGAAGATTGTGAATGGTGCTAAGGAGAGGAGCTCAGCAGTGAGAGGCAGAGACCTCTTCTTACCTTTGAGTTGGAGGCACGTCCCACACCAGTAGGTCCAACACCAAGCAGCAGCCTGCCACTGCTGAATGTCCTGAATCCGACTAAGCAATGTGGCTTGACCCTTCTTCCCAGCTCTAGGAGTCAAAGCCTTGCAAGGGAAACTGATCTTCCGAGAGTGATGGAACCCTAAATTCTGAACACAGACACTTTTGCGTTGGTCAGTGACAGACAATGAACATCCCTTGAAGCCAGATGTTGCCTTAGACTTAAGATGTGGGCTCAGGCAGTTTGAGACATTACCACTAAACCTTAAAAGAACAAAGCTTTCTCAGGCCTTACAGGGTCTGCAGAAACAAAAGCAGCAAGGACAAATATGATGCTGAAGTAGGAACAGTCTGAAAGTACATGCACTGCTCTCTGGGGGTGCACTTCACCTCCCATCCACTCTGCTATAGGGGGTCCTCTGATCTGCAAGAGGAGCCACGAGAGCTCCAGAGGAGCAGGGGTCATCTGGAAGACAGCTCAAGAAAAGAAGCACCTTTAAGAAGCACGTTTGGGTTTTAGTTTGGGCCCTATTGCCCTTAGAAGGTACATCCAAGGACTGCAGCTCCTGGCTCTCAGTCTGAGAGTGGAGCTCAGGACCCCTCTGTCCATAAGCCAGTGGCACTCCAGCTAATTCACACATTACATTGTCTAAAGAGTGACTAGTTAATAAAAACTAAAGTTAAAACCAGTGCCCACAGAATGCCCTTAACAACAGCTGCTCTCTAACCAAGTGTAGTGAGAATGCCACCTCCAACCCAAAAGAACACAAGGCAGATGCTTTGGGATTAGGTCTCTTTGTCCCTGCCAAGCTGAACTACTGCCCTGAGATGGATGCCAACAAGCTGGAGCAAATTCAAAGCAGTGAAGCTGCACATGGTATATACAAGAGGACTGGCTTACGGGTCATCCATGAAGTCGTAGATCTCCCTCATGGCCACACCTCCCACATTGACAAAAAAGACAAGTCGCAACAGGACCAAGTAGTGTTCTGGTGGCATCCAAAGGACAAACTTCAAGTAAAAGGTGTTGAGCTCTGCCAATAAAAACTGAGAAAAAGGACATTTTAATGACATTGAGGAGACTCCACTGAACAAAGGCTGGAATTTCCCTCTCTCCCTGCAGGAGCCCCCCACCATTCCTCTGTCACACAAAGTCCCACTCAGTATTGCTCAGGGCACCATCAGCAGCTGCAGCAGTGACCACCAGTTGGGTTTAAGTATTTTCTGTGTGTTGGAAGAGGTGTTAAAACCACACAGCAGAAACCTGGGCAAGCACTGCCTTAATGCTGAACAGGTTAACTGGGAGTTGGAATGCCTGCAGAACCACTGATAACAAACCCCAAAAGCAACAGCTTCTCCTTTCACTATCATATAGAATCCAGCGGGGGGAACCTCACAGTAACAAGAGGCAGAAGCTGCACACCTTGGGGTGCTTGGTTTCTTACAGTTACATGTCACTGCCAAAGTCAACTTAGGAGAATGGCTAATACCTCTATAGCAAAATGTTCCGGAGGGATCTGCCTGGCAGTGTGGTTAGCAAGCAAGCAGACACACATCCCTCGCTTCCAAAGAAATGATAACAAATGGCATTGAGCATTGGGTCAGCCGAAAGAGTGAGCCAGTACCTGAAGCTGCTTCTGAACTGTTGGCACAAGCAGGCTTTGCTAAAGAAAACATGATTATCCCAAAGACTGGTACAAATGCAATGGAATCTCTCGGTTGCAAAAGCTGCTCCAGCACCTAATCCCCAGTTTCATCAGGTGCAAAGGAAGCTTCCAGAGGAACACCTACTTTATTTACACAGGCACATTTACCGTACTTCTCCCATGAGCTGTGGGACCCTCAGCAAGGCTGCTGTGCCACGTGAACCTGGCAGTGTTTGGGTGGCGGAACTCAGGTGATGTGAACGTGTGTTCAATGACGTGAGCCTGTGTTCACTGACGGGGCTCACAGCCTGCCTGGCGCTGCTCTGTGCTGCTCATGTACCTACAGACAGCACCTACAGACCTCCTGAAGCAACCCAGCTCTGAGTACAACATCAGTGTAACAGGCAGTGCTGTTGTAAGGGGGGTGGTGGCTTCCCAAGCTGGCTGATGTGTCCCACTCAGCAAACAGGAATTGGGAACTTCACCCCAAACTGAACCACTGCCAGATCTCATATTCCACAGATCTCAAGATGCTTAAAGGTCTGGTGTTCTAGCAACTGTTATCCTGTATCACGGCACTAATACAGAAACTGGTTAATGCCCACTGTCACTGGAATCACTGGAAGTGTCACAAGGTTGGTTAAACTTACAGGTGCTGAACTAAGTTTGAGTGGCTCAGAGCAGAGCCAAGTGGCATCTCATGGACAGCACTAAAGCCAAAGTCCCCCAGCTGACAAGAGACAGGAGTGGGGAAAAGCACTTAAATGGCCAAGTTTATCCTCCCTGTCAGTGTCATGTGGCTGCAAAATGCGAGTTAGAAATTCCATGGCGCATTCCCTAACACCAGTTCAGAAGAAGGAGGCAGAGTGTCTGTTTGCTGGGGCTGCTGGAGAGCCCAGCTTCCCCTGTTTATCTAAATGGGGAGCTGGTTTACCTGAACTGGTCAAGCTGGATCCTGTGAACACCATCACATGCTACATGTTCAGCAAAACATGAAGAAAGGAAAATCCAGGATAACTGGATTATTTAAGTCTGTATAACAATATTATCCAAACCTGTGTGCGCCAGGAGCTGCTCAGAGCTAACAGAAGTCCAAGGGTCTGGTGACAGCCCTCTCCAGCTGTAAGGGTATATGTACCTGCTTTAGACCCAGAGAAACCAGCCCCTTCCACCCAAAGCCAATGTTTCTGGTGTAGCAGTTACTTGTGAACGATGTGTAGATCAGTTTATATTGCTCACCCTGCAGATCAATACTGTTCAGCAAGTAAGGACAGGTATTTGTGCAATGAATCTGTGAACTGCACCAGAGCCATGGAAACAGGAGCCTCTTCTGCAGGGGTTGGAAGTGGTCCTTTCTAGCCTCAGCTGAAGAAACATCACCAAGCTGAGTCTCACCTGAGTTACCTTTGCACAGTGCCTCCAGTGCTACAGAGCATGAAGGCAAATGATAGAGAAAAGACAAAGAAGTTTGCTTACTACAAAGATGATGCCGCAAACCGCCAGCCACCGGCGCAGGCTGGACGCCGGCTTCCACTCAAACTTCACCCAGCTGTAGGGGGTGAACTGGAAGACAATCCTCTTCATTTTACCCCTGGAAAAAGAGCAGAGCACATTGAAGAGACAGCCCACGAGCCATCCACTGACATTTCCCTTTGAGACACCAGCTCAAGCGTACAAAATGCCTCCATTTCCTCCATCAAAACTACCACTTAGTGAGATGAACATCCTGAGTCAGAGAGAAGCCTGGGTTTGGACTATTAGCCTTAATATACTTCACCCACTGCAGTAAGAAGCTCCTCAGTCCTGCTTTGCTCAGCAAAGACACTACAGAAAAGCTGTACTGGTCATTACTGGTACAGGACTGGTACATCATTACTGGTACAGGACTACAAGGGATCTATTAAATATTAAGATTCAGTGTCCCAGTTACTCCAAAGTTCTGATTACTCAGGAACACACTCTTTGCACAAGAAGAGACCTGAGTTGTGAATGAAAGGGTATGATCCTGACTTGGACTTCTGCATTTCCTTTAACTCTTGTATTAAATCAGCTCATTTCCACCAGATGCCTTCATTTCTAAACATTAGACAATGCTCATGACAGCTCTACTGCCAACAACTTCATATGCCAATTCAGTAACACACAACCAAGCTTCCAACACAAACAAGTTACAAGGTACAGCAGTCACCCCAATACACCCCAATTCTTTCACTCACCTCAGCCCAACAGAACAACCCCTCAGTGACCACAGCCTTTATCGTGGGCCCAAACTTTGTGCTGTGCTACTGCTTGTGCAGTTACCTTCAACACCAACTTACTTGTACGTAGGAATGTTCCAAAGCCCTTGCCATTTGTATGTTTTCAAAGAAAGCCAAGACAGAGTCTTCATCCCACAGTAAATTCCTAATCCATTACACAGGATCACATCCATTATCCACTGAAAGGAGAGAAAACCCACAGTAAATTCCTAATCCATTGCACAGCATCACATCCGTTGCCCACTGAAAGGAGAACAGGGATGCTGGAGAAGAAACACTAAAGTTTGGAGAAGGGAAGGTACTGTAGTAACCATTCCATGCAGATATACTCTCGGTCTTGAGGACTGAACATCACAGAGAAGAGATCTCAAACCAAGCACAAGTGTTGTGCAGGTGATGGCTGCAGGTTCTCTTCTGCTGCATTTGTTCTGCTACAGAACAGACCTCGTCCTCCTTACTATGAGCTCAACTCCACTCTTAAGTGAGAGCTTTAGAAACACAGCAAGAAATGTATCTGCACATGTTCTTACAGAATGGGTTTTACTGTGCCCAACAGCTTTACACAGTCTTTATGCTTCGGGCTGCCTCCAGGCTCAAGATGTGAAACTAAACAAGGCATTTCTCCCCATGCCAAGCATTAATTCTGGAGATGGAGCGCTTGAGCTGAAATAAACTGGCTGCTCTCTGCATTCAAGGAGGAGGAGCACAGAGCCTTCATTTCCTAAGTGGCTTTGATGGCAAAAGAGCTTTACTTGATGTCTTTATACATAATACTTTTACCCTTATACATACAATCATGTAGCAAATAACCATTCCAGGCCTGGGAGACAGTAAACCCAGGCTGAGATAACACGAGAGCCATCGCTCTGTGCTCTGACTGGGTCATTTCCTTCCCTCTGGTAACCAATTTCTGTCTCAGAGGAACACAGAAAATCCAAGTGTGCCACTTGAGGCTGCAGAGCTTGGTTTTGCCACAGAGAAACTAGATCACAGCAGCCCCTCTGGCTTGAAAACTACCCACAAGCAGCATCTGAGGAGAAGAATGCTCACAGCATCCCTGCAGAGACCAGGCAGCTCCTCAGAGCGGCCAAATGTTTGTCTTTTAGGACCTTTTCATAACCCACTCCAGACATCCCAACCACAGCAATATCTACTGTTACACCGTTCTAATTATACAGCGACACTAATATTGACTGTTATAATGACACACTGTGTTAACCACAGCAGTATTTACTGCTGTCAGAGAACAGTGCAGGTGGGTTTGCACACAAGCAAGAGCTGGACACAAGCTGCACCGAGTCTGGTTTGGAGGGGTTTTAAGAGGCAAGAAACATGACTATAAGAAGTGTCATACACAGAGTTGGACCCTTCTCTTAATCTCAGATTTTATGGGTTTACCATCACCAAACGGTTGAAAAAGCTTTAGAATCTTTCCCTGGTGTGAAATGAAGCAAACCAAGCATCTAACCATGTGCAAGAGGTTGAAACCCCACAGAATACAGTGACAAACACATCACACACTCAGCAGGGAGAAGCACCAATGCCCCTGAGCTGCAGCAGCCACATGCACATCTTTCGGCACAGGCACATGAGAGGATTTAGTGCTCCTCACTTCCCGCCTGTCCCTGCAAAAGAGAACTTCCATGTAGGCAAATGCATCATGATCTGTGCAGTACGTACGTGATCCCACCAACATTCACTGAAGTTTGGAAGCTGGTGTTCCAGGCTGTACTCCAGAAACTCGAACATCACACTGATGATCATACACATCCACCAGTCCCGAATCATCAGCGTCTGTGCAGAGGGAGAAAAAGTGACTTTCAAACATCCACAGCAGTTTCACAACAGTAAAACCGATTACAAAAATGAGTCCTTGCACATCAGCCTGAGCAGAACCAGACACCACTTACAGTAACACCCTTTGGAAACCTAAATACAGGAGAACTCCATTAATCCTGCAAGGACACTGCTCAGATTTAGGTTTACAACAGAGCATTAAAATTACTATGTTTTTCCCCAGTTTCAAAACCTCTGGACTCAGAACACAGGACACAGTGTGCTTTGTTTAGCAGTTAGTTCTGTGACTCAGTATCTTGTCTTCAGCATCCAGAAAAGGATCGGGAAACTCCTAGCAACCTTGTTTTTATGATGTGATAGGCCACTAAAGCCAAATGCTCACAGGCCTCCAAGCTTGTCAAGTATGGCTAATGGACAAGGCAGGCACTGAGGAGTGTAGATGATGGCATCAACACCATTACATCGAAGAACAAAGGCAGGTAAGATGGGATCAGCAGCACAGGGACATCTAGTCCAGGTCATGCTTTGCTAGAATGTTGGAACAGATGATGCTTGAGGTCCCCCAAGCTGGAATTGTGTCATTCAGTAGGAAGGAAATCAGTTAAAAATGGAATCACCGGGTGCTCAACCATCACTGGTAGCATTGTCCTAGTGCCTCTTTGTTTCACTCTCAAGAAAGGCTTTTCAGAGCTTGCTTAACACAAACCAAAGAAGTCACCTGCACTGAATCTCAGCCCTGGGCTGGGACACTGGGTCTGTTACACCAGCTCCCAGCTTGTGAGGGTGAGCAATAAAGAGCAGCATCTTCATCCGTGTTCAGCATAGGGATTCAGCTGCACTGCAGTCCTAGGACACCCCCATCACCTCAGCCTGTTGTAAAGCAACATAATGCTGCTTGGAAAGAAATGAGGTGACCCAACATGGTCAGGAGGGGAAGGAAATGAAACAGCTTTTCATGTAGTACACACATGCAGTCTAGTTCACAGATGACTGCCTGGTATAATTGCTCACAAAGGCTGGCATCACCCAAACTGAAGCAGTCAAGCTTCAAAAGCAGAACAGCACCACAACAGAAATGGAACAGAAAGCCCATTCTTACCTTGAGGTACCAGCCAAAAAAGTGAGCAGGGACAAATCCATCCAGTTTGTCCTATAAACCAAGGGGAGAGCGTGGGTCACTCTGCACTACAACCATCACGCCTTCTTAAGGCTTTAAGCAGCAATAAACTTCAGTTGTTTCACATCTAAATATAGGTGTATGTCATGAGTTTCCCTGTTCTCAAGCACAGTGAACAAAGAAGCCATTTCCAATGCAAAGAACAATTTTAAGGGGCAGAAACTGGAATTGGCGCTATATTAATAAAGCAGAGATTACCTTTTTAATGCTAAATGTCAAGCTCCTTGCCTTCCAAGGGGACCACATTCAAGCCAGAACAAGAACATGCATTGCTTCCTCACACACATCTTGTATCCAGTAAAGCTTCTTCAATCTTACCAGTCCTGCCCCTATAAACCCCTGGGCAAAGAGTGCCCTTCTCCCTTCTCGTTTTGGTGCAGGACTGGAGAAGGGCAGCTGTAACTCTCAGTTATCCCAGTTCCAGATGCACTGCAGACTTGCAGAGCAGACCCAAAGGACTCTGTGCTCCTCACTACACAAGCACCAACAGCTCCGTGTCACCAGGGAGCTGTAAATAACCCTTATTCCTTTGCCCTTGAATTTCAAATCTTCTGCTTGCCAGCAACACACAACAACCTGATGGCTTCTGGTACTCAGAAAAGGGCAACTTCAGTTGCTCGAGCAACCTGCTCTAGGGGAAGGTGCCCCTGCCCATGGCAGATGGGTGGAACAAGATGATCTTTAAGGTCCCTTCCAACTCAAACCACTATGATGCAACTTTTGGACTTTGCGGCTCAAAGGTGACTGAGGAGAAGGCTCTTGAAGCACTCAAATACATCCAGACTCCTGGGGAAAAGGCTGACATCAGTAACCTGAGAAAGAAGGGCTGTTAAACAGTTCAACCTCTCTCGTGGGCAATGTAGTGAGGATACAAAGAGACACGTCCCCATCTGGTTGACAGGAAAGGTCAAGCAAAGAGAAACAAAGCAGCTAAAGAATCAGTTATGACTTGCTGTATGATTCAGCACTCACAGAGACTCACAACTGCACTCTGCAGAGCTCACTTAAGCAATCTTTACCAAAAAGGTCAGACTCAGCAGCAGCTTTCTTGTCTCTTACCCAGATGTTGTGAAATGGATCCGTTTCATTGCCAGGATCATAGACGAGGCAGTTGCCACCATAGTCCCTTTCTGGCAAAGGAACGCCTAAATGTGGGTCAATGTACTTCATGAACTGCCGCCCGTCCTGGACTGTCTGCAAGAGGAACAGAAAGACCATGTTTCCCTCTTAGTGAGCATCCACGCACAGGAAAGTATAAAGTTAACTAAGGTCAATGCTGTATCTTCAAATGGGTGCTGGGTTTCTTTATTCATTTGTTGCAGAACAGTTCATGAAATACCCCTAGCCCTCAGAGCATCACACAGCAAATACACCTGACCCCAGGGCCTCCGATGCTCCATAACTTTATGGAGTTAAAGATGATCAGGGAATGGACTTCAGGTTTCCCAAAGATGAAAACTCAGAGATCCATAACCCTGTTTCCTGAGCCCCTTCTCTGTGCCCCCTCCCTCCCAAAGGCTTCACCCTCGAGCTGACACACAGCTCATCCTCCCCACCACCCCCTGCCCTTCCTCTCCCCTGCTCCAGCTTGGAAAGGGTGAGGAAGCAGCAGCCAGGGCTGTGCTGCAATGCATGGCAGAGAAACCATAGGGCAGCTCACTGAATAAAGAGCCATTTCAAACAAGGCCCCACTACAGCACAGGGAATGAACTGGAAGCAATCAGGGAGGAAGAAGTTACCAAAACATCAGTTCTAAGCAGTGACCAGAACTTGAACTCATTCTTTAGTCACTCAGGCACACATTTGCTGAGTCAGCGATTCCCAGCTGCTGGATCAGTGTTTCACAGCAGGAGCAATGGGATGCCTGTGAGTGACCAACAGTAAAAGCAGGGCAAGGCAAAAGGAGTTAATAGCAATAATAGTGAAATTACAGACTAAAACCACTAAGGTCACATTGAGACAAGTTTCAGCTCCAAGCGAGCCTGTATCTGCTCTTAAGGAAGTTCAGTCACAGACTCAGCATCATTTTAACCTGATTTAAACCTGTGCAAAGTAGTGATGTATTTTTAGTAGAGCTGAGCCACAGTCAGTGTGTCCTGAACCACCGGAGGGCTGGAGGCCCAACACACTGCCAGGGAAGCAAAGCAGCTCCAGGCTCCACCACCAGAACTCACAGCTCCATAGGGACAACCCATAAAAATGGGTGTAAGAATGTACCCAGTGTGGCTGCAGCTTGTCCGGAGCATCATTTACAAGGAGCCTGGAAAAAACAGTGTGCCATGAAGCACAAACAACTTAAGGACTACAGAAACCTGGAGAGGGGCTTTGGACAAAGGCCTGTAGGGACAGGCCAAGGGGAATGGCTTTAACCTGCCAGAACAGGGGAGACTGAGATGAGCTCTTAGGCAGAAGCTCTTCCCTGGGAGGGTGCTGAGGCGCTGGCACAGGGTGCCCAGAGAAGCTGTGGCTGCCCCATCCCTGGCAGTGTTCAAGGCCAGGTTGGACACAGGGGCTTGGAGCAAGCTGCTCCAGTGGAAGGGGTCCCTGCCCATGGCAGGGGTTGGAGCTGGAGGAGTTTTAAGGTCCCTTCCAACCCAAACCAGGCTGGGATTCAATGAGCCTCCAAAATCTGAAGCTCTTGGCACTCAAGCGCAGTTTGCAGTGGGGGGCACACACACAGGAACACAACGGATTTGTTACCAGTGCCTGGTTCACTGCTATTGCTTACCTCAAACCCCTTCCACTGCTGCATTTCTGAGAGGCCACAGAAGTGGAAAAACCTGGAGAAGACTCTCATTTACCAAAGGACAAGAATATGGTTAAAAATACCTTGGAAGTGCCAGAAGCACGTCTGGCTGGGAAAAACACCACCCTCAGCTTGCTGCCACTACACAAATGGTGCATGAAGTCTGCTTCCTTGTAAAAAGTCCCAACCATTCAAAATACCCAATGCAGGCTGAGCCTAACCAGGGGTCAGACAAGGTGAAATATGCTTGGATTATGATTTTCCCCGCAATCTGGAAGTGTCTTTCAGTAGCGCCATGATTCGGTTTCACAGAAGTGAAGAGCATCTGCTGCAGTCAGCAAGAATCCTGAAGGATTTTATATGCACATTACACTGGTTCATAATAGAGGTGTGGGTCACTTACCTGGAAGAGGATAAAGATGAGGAAGAGCTCATAGACAACGCTGACACACAGCCAAAACCTCCAGTAAGCTACAGAGAGACACAAACAGGATGTCAGCAAACAGCAGCTACTCAGTTACTGCAGCACAGCTCCACAGGAAGGGGGATGCTCCCAGCAAGCAGCTAGAGCCCAGCACTCCAGTGATGTGCCCACCACCCTTCCTGAAGGGTACAGCCAGAAAAGGCTCTTTAACTGCCACACAGGCTGCTACCTGCACTTGCCAGAGCAGCTCAGGCAGTGACCTGGATGTGGGAGATCAGATCAGGATCCATAAGAACACTTCAATACAATGAACCAAATCGTTAGGATTTAGAAGGAACCACGCGTGCCACCTGCAGGGCTTTCCAGCAGGCCCTGGAAGGGAACCACATCCTTCTGGAACTAACCTGCTTTCTCACTTACCCTGACATGTCCAACCTTTGGTTTTCCCTGCCCTGTCATAGCCAACATCTGCCCAAGAGCTGCTAAACCAGACGGGACCAAGACCAGCAGCAGGAACTGCTGTGTTTGCAAGCCTGTCTTTTCCCCTGGAGACAAGGTGGTGGTTTCCTCAAGCACAGAAAGCACTGCAAAATACCAAATATCTTAACTTTCACTGGGAATGAAACCAAAAAGTACCCCAAAATGTACCAATTGCCAGAGGCAAGACCTGTGAGATCATCTGAAGCTCTTCATAACAAGAGAAGCACCAGGTAACACTCAGCTGCTTCAGAGCATGCGGCCCTTTTTCACCCTCTCAAGATATGCAACCACAGCTCTTGTCACACCGAAGCACCTCAACCTAAGGGGCACACAAGTTACAGTACTTGTACACTTCCAGCTCCACCAAGGTCAGCTCAGCTCCCCTGCGAGCTACGCTCCTCAGCAGCACTCCTCTGGCTGGGCTGGTTCCGGCTCTCGGCACCAACTCCTCCTGCTCCCACAGACTGCTTTGGTCTCCGTCCCATAAAGTGAGTTCTGGGCTCCAAGATCCCACCCAGCGCTTTGTTAACTGCAATCCAAGAGCCCCTGCACTGGTTGGGCTGCACCTTGAGTCTGGGCCCCTCACTACAACAGAGACATGGAGGTGCTGGAGTGGGGCCAGAGAAGGGCAGCAGAGCTGGTGCAGGGCCTGGAGCCCAAGGGTGATGGGGAAGGGCTGAGGGACCTGGGGGGTTCAGTCTGGAGAAGAGAAGGCTCAGGGGGGACCTGATGGCTCCCTACAACTGCCTGAGAGGAGGATGGAGCCAGGAGGGGCTGGGCTCTGCTCCCAAGGCACAAGGGATGGGACAAGAGGAACCGGCCTCAAGCTGCACCAGGGCAGGTTTGGATGGAGCTGAGGAACAATTCCTGCCCCAAAGGGTGCTCAGGCATTGGAACAGGCTGCCCAGGGCAGGGCTGCAGGCACCGGCCCTGCGAGTGTTCACAGCCCGTGGAGACGAGGCCTCAGTGCCATGGTTAGGGTTGGGGGTGCTTGGGTACCTTGGCAGTGCTGGGGTAAGGGTTGGACTGGATGGGCTTAAAGGGCTTTTCCAACCTGGGTGATTCCATGGTTCCAAGAGGAAGCTGCTCAACACTGAGCCAGCCCCTGCTCACACAGAGCCCTCCAGCATTGGTAACGAACCACATGTGAGAACTCACCCAGGTAACTCAGCAAACCCTGCCTCATTCCAAGTGGGTATTTAACTCCCTCAGTAACATCCCATAGTAATCACTCTGGAATGACTTAAATAGACTTTCCTCCAGGTGCTTCCTGTTTATGCTTATAAACCAGAGCTCTCCTTCCATGGTTCCATCCCTTTACAGCAGGGTTGGATGGGGGCAAAGATGGATCAAAACCCAGCAGTTCATAGGGTTGAGCGGAGACAGAAGCTGCTCCACTGCACAAACAGTGAAAAATCCAAGAACCTTCAGGCCTGATTTGGACATTTATCCCTCTTAACTCCAAGGGAGCCTGGGGATGTCCATTTAAAAGCATCAAACTGACATAAATAATGCAAGAACATAAACTCCAGGCTTGCAAACGTAGTCCATCAGCTCAGAGCCCAAAACCAACCAGCCCCTGACACAAGAACAAGTGTGCTCTTTGCCCATCTCAGCCTCAGGTAGGGGGGAAATCCCACCCAAAGAAGCCCAACACAATTTAGAGAGAAGCCTCTCTCAGCCTGGCTTCTGACAGCACCTTCAGAATAGACTGAAATGTGTGAAGGTGGCACCTCTGCCCAGCCAAGCTGAGGGACTCATTTCATCCAGATGGTCTACCTCACACTGTCAGCGAAGACAGAGAAGCAACCAGGCTGGTGGGGCTGGAGGGCAGGCTCAGAGCTCTGCACATCTGCAGCTCTGAGGGTTGTTATTGCAGGTCCACAAACACAACTGCCACAATGAAGCGTCCTCTTAGGGGTCAGGCATTAGAAACCCAAACCAACTTCTAACCACGTCGTGAGGTGGTTGTGGTCGATCAGGTGTCTGCTATCCTCTCCCATAGTGACTGTGCACCTCGAAGGCGAAGCCCTGTGCTCAAGCCAGAAGAACTGACCTGTCATTAACACATCTCTCCCACAAGACTGAGCTTTGCTTCCTTCAAACACCACCTTTGGACTGAGAGCCTTGGAAATGCTGCTTTTGCTGGCCTACAAAGCCTTGCACGACAGGTTCTACAGCCCTCACAGCCAGAAGCGTGGCACTCGTTCAGGCAGTGATGCACATCAGTTCACAGAGCAGGAAAGTCCAAATCCTTATCTGAGCTCTTCCCCTCCATGCAGAGGGCTCTGGCACAGCAGATCTGCAGCTGCTGGACACATTCAGCAACACCTCATCATAAAGATAAGATCTGATGATCATCTCTCGTGCCACAAGCACCCGGGAGGGTTGGAGGCTGCTTTGGATCTGTACACGTACACCAGAGCAAGATGTTTTCCAAGCTGTACAAACATCGTGTCCTCTCGCTTCCTGGACTGGCCTCAGCTTTCGCTGCAGGGTTATTTTTGGCATACCTCTAATATTGGCTTCCCCTTAAGTGAACCCATCCCCACAAACCTCCTCAGTTGGAACTGGTCACTCCTCTGATGCTGCCTCAAACCAGGCTCTGTTTTACACTGGTCCCCCTTGGTGTACAAGTACACAGCACCATGAATAAGAACGTAACATCATGTATTAAATCAAGATAACTGCTGGCACAAGGGGGGAATATTAGAAGCTCTTTCTGGCATTAATTGTCATGGGAAATTTATTTCTAATTACCATGTGGCAATTATAAGTTAACAGCAAGATGACATTGAACTCCTACAGCACCAGCCTGTGGGCATGTTCCAGGCTCTGTAAGAGGATGTGACAGTAAGAATGAAGGTATCTTTAGTTTGCAAACACTGAAGACCCAGCATGCTGGTGCTGACTGTATCTGTGATGCATTACGCTCCCCAAACTCAGGTGTTCAACCACCAATAGCTGGACCCTCAGTACAGCTTAAGATTCATCCCTTGGGGCAGCAAGAAGAAAATCAGTTGATCTCATAGGACTGGAGTAAAAGCAGAGCTCTAATACAGTTTCATGCTTAGGAGCCAGTAACTTTCCGTGTTAGCTCATCAGCTGGAGCAGAAGGATTTGGGTTACCTGTTACTCACTCAGCTGTCAGTGCAACACAGCCATGAAGAAAGCACACACAGTGTAAGGACAGCCACCAAAGTACTGCCGGATAGTGGGGAGCTTTAACACCATCACAAAACATCAGTGCTCTCACATCTGCAATATCCTACACATGGGCAGCCATTTAAAGAAGAAAACTCAAACTAAACCACACAAAGAGCAGGGCTACCAAAAGATTACGGGGAAAGCAGGCTTATATTGAAGGGGAGACTAAAAGCAGAACCTGTCGCCTCAGCAAACTTTGTTTCCTTAACAAAACCAATGGTGTTGGCATAGGTGAGCTGGATATGAATAAACCAGGTGGACAAGCACTAAGGAAGAGGAGCTGTTTAAACAGAACAACATGAAGCACAAAACCCTCCCAACAATATAAAGCTACCCTGAGCTAGTCATAAGAGATACACGTATGTGGAATAACAGGGCTCTAAAACCACCTGACAGCAGCATTGCATCAAACCCAGCTACTGAGATCCAGCTTGAGGAGCTCATGCAAGAGACCTGAAGTGGCTGTACGTGATCACTGTGACCTGCCTGACCCCCAGGCTTCCTTCTGCCCTATAAATGGAAGCAGCACGCACGGACGGCCTGCGTCGCAGTTCCTTTGGGATGAGATCTGTCTCCTGGAACAGCACCACTCGACTCCCTGGTGGGAGCTTCCCAATGCACTCTCTGTAACCGGAGAGCTGAGGCTGGGTCTCAGGGGCTGCAGAGCCTGCCTGCAGGAGAAGGATGGACAATGATGCTGTTCTCCTCAATGCACTCAGTGTCTGGAGTGATTGAATATGTGACTGAACCAAATGGAGGATTCACATCTGCTGAAACAGACTCCACTTCAGACCAGAACCTGCTGTTTCTGAGACAGGAACATGCAGAGGTGGCTCAGTCTAGGCTACAAGTTGGCTGTAGACATCTGTGGAGCTTCCCCATCCAGTTTGCACTGCTTTCTTCTAGGGACTAAAACTGACTTCCATCCCAGGCACAATCACTGGATGTTCGACACTGAAAGCACTCAAATACCACCCACATCCTTAAAAGCAGCAATTGGTCTTACAGGAGGAACCAAAATTAACTGTAACAGAAGGGAAAGCCTAAAACTTGCCATTTAAAAGACCTCAGGAATGCCAACTTGTGAATCAACCAGAGGTGTGCTGTGGGCATTGCTCTAGAACTGAGGCTCTTATCATGCCTGCTGTTTCTCATGAGGAATAGCATTCCATAACTGGAAGGTTAAATGTTTGGCATAGGAAGTACTTACAGCTTTATTTGACTACAGGACAGCCTAATGCTTTCAGGAATATTGTGTGAGTCTATAGAAATGCCTGTAATTCCTTATCAATGATTCTCAGCTAAAAATAAGCAAAAGATCGAAGATACTTTAATAAGTTCATATTTACCTGATATAACCCCCCATGGGAGAGGCTTTGTGCTGTGCTTTCAAATGCTTTCAGGACCTACAGTCTTACTAGAAATCTTTACAATCCCAATCCAGTGCCTCTGCTCCACCAGCTATTGTGGATAATGGGCAGAGGCAAAGCGAGTGCAGTGCTCCAGCGACCGGATGCATGGTCAGACGTGCAGTCCCAGCACAGAAAACAGGGATAAACAGGGGAAGTACAGGTTCCAAGAATGTGGCAGCTCACACAAAGCTTTTTACTCTCAACATGAAGCCAGACCAGGGAGATCCAACAAGAAATACCCAGGGTACATGCAGCCTGGAAGCACAGAATGCTCCACGTGCTGCTCGGAGGCAGCTGGGAGGTAGGTGTGTAGTAACGAACCTCTCCTACTACTCAAACTACTACTTACCTTCTCTACAAGTAACAAACATTTATGTGCACCATAAACCATGCAGTTTACCAGAAATATGTGACTTCAGCAAGGTGAATTACCTGGATGAGGTCTTGAAAATGGTCCATCTTTAGCTTGTGTCACTCCAAAGCACAGGAAAACCAAGATACTGGCAACGATACCTCTGCAAGCGAGAAACAGAACAAGCTGCTCACATTGCTGCACCTTCTAATGACACTGGAAATGATACTCTTTGATGGAAAGTATGTCTGGTTTCTGTTTCCTAATTACCAACCATGTCCCTCATAAATAGATGCCTTTTGGAGATTACGCTTCAGGGAAACAGGTATAAATTCCTGTGCTTTCAAGCAGTAATTTGCTTGTCAGACTGTCTCAAACCCCAAAGGTTACTCATCCCTCCTCTCCCTTCCTCGCCACCAACTTCCATTCCCTTGCATGTTGCTGTCATTTCCTCCTATCCATCAAGCCAGGAGAAAAGCCTGATCTGGCCAAGAACTCCTCCAGCCCAAAGGAAGCAGAAGGAGCAGTGCCTTGCTGCACACAATGAGCCTTGGCCTGCAGATCACCAAGAGAGATGCCCGGATGTCAAATGCTTCCCCTTTGAGAAGCCTTATGCCCATTTTGTCAGATAAACACAATTTAGCAGTGAGAAAGCTCTCCAGCTTGAGAGCCTCTCGCTGCATCAGGAGAGTTTCAGTGCAATTGAAATTGAACTGATGAACTCATCACCACTCCAAAACATTTCCTTAGTCAAGCAAAGACAAGGAGGAGCAGATCAGCCCAAACACTGCTGCTGTTTCAAGAGCTGGGACTTCATATAGAGCCTAACAGAAGGTGAGAGAGACATTAAACAACCAAAAAGCATATCAGACCACGAGCACAAGGACACTGAAGACCCAGAGCTGCATCCCAGCACCCTCAGGCCAGACCTGCACAGTTAAGTCCTGCTTAGGGACTGCCCCAGTTCTGTCCCCTTCCAGGAGGCATCATTGCTGTGTGTGACCAGAGTGAGATGGTGCAGAGAATGATCCGGCTGAGAGCTGAGGAAAGGCTTGGTTAGAGCTGGACAGGCTGAGAGAGCTGGGCTGGGTCAGCCTGGACAAGAGAAGGCTCCTGAAGGGGAGACCTGAGAGCAGCTCCAGTGCCTAAAGGGGCTGCAGGAAACCTGGAGAGGGGCTTTGGACAAGGGCCTGTAGGGACAGGCCAAGGGGAATGGCTTTAACCTGCCAGAGGGGAGCCTGAGATGAGCTCTGAGGCAGAATGGAAGAAGCTGCTGGAACTGGATGAGCTTTAAGGTCCCTTCCAACCCAAATCATCCTGCAACTCCATGAGTCTATGAAAAACCAACTCCTGTCCCGGTGGCTTTCACAAGGGATGCAGCAGCCAATGTGTAAGATTCAGCTGGTGTGGAACTGAACCCTTAGGGCACAGAAGGCTCCAGGAGGAGATCCAGACCAATCAAACCAAGCAAGCAGCAGTCAAGATCCAGGATTTGAAACCCACTCATTACATGCAGCATGGCTCTCAAGGAAGCTTTCCTTTGCAAATGAGGAAATGAGAACACTCACGTCCAAACGCCTTCAGGACCCCATCATTCAGCAGGAGGATCAGAACTGTAGACACCAAGCTACCAGTCAGGTGGCTGAGATCTGGCATCTAATCTCAAAGTACCTAACACCAACTTAAACATCTCCTCAGATGAGATTTTAAACATCTCCATGCACAAAATGGCTTTTCTTTTCCAGAGGCTCTTGTTTTTCCTGAAGTCCATGGTCTAGACTTGGGCATGTTCCTTTAGTCCTAACGGATGTAACTGTGCAAAGCGATCCAAAAATGCTTTTTACTGCACCTGAACTCCCAAGAGACCTTTCCTGCTTTCTCACATTACCCTGTTAAGAGCTGCCTGAAGAGATGACACTGAGCAACAACCTGGGCCTGCCTGCAGCCTGGGCTGTAAATAAAAGGGCTCCATTGGCAGGAGCCAGAGAAAATACCCAAGAACTTCTCCTTCGTTGAGGAACTGTTACATACCAGAAGCTCCTACTGAAACAGTTCACAAACTCCTATCCAAAGAGAAAACAAAGGCATTTATGAACACTATTCCGTGACATTCACCTCTGAGTGCCAAAGTTTGTGCTTCCTGAATGTAAAATCAGGATTTACCTTGCAGTTGCATCAGTTCTCCTGCCCACTTCATGCCACGGGGAGCACAACAGAATTACCTACTGAACCAGTGAACAGAGTCCCATCAGGAGTCTCAGAGATGAAGCTGCTGACAGTTTCAGCTGACCCCAGATAATGAGAACATTCTGCATCTTGAGTCTGTATTTAGAAACACCAGGAGTACAAATTTACACGTCCACAGAATCGTCTGCATTCTGTGTCAAGCAACTACACAAGTGTACTCACAATCACTGCATGAACCACGACGTCCAGGATCACTGCTTTAGTTCTTTCAAGGGTAACTTCCCCAAAGCTGGAGATGACCTGAACCTAAACCACCCCAGGAACTTCATTCTGTTCCCTTTCCCAACATCCACTGAGGCAAACAGCAGCTCTGCTGGGATCAGCTGCAGTTCCAGCTGGAGTGTTTCACTTTTCCCTTTGGTAACGGATGTTCTCCCCTGAGCATCCCTCAGCTGCCTCCTCACACAGTTCTTTCAAAGCCTGCCCAGCAGCTTGGCCTGCTGGTTCAGTATGACTCGAGGTAAGAGATCCTCTGGGATTTGAGAGGGGTTTCTCCAAACTACCCCTGCAAGCAGCCCAATGGCCATGGCAAACGGATCTTCTGGAGCAGCACACTGGGAATCATGGAATGGTTTGGGTTGGAAAGGAGATTAAGACCATCCAGCTCCAACCCCTGCCACGGGCAGGGACACCTTCCACTGGAGCAGCTTGCTCCAAGCCCCTGTGTCCAACCTGGCCTTGAGCACTGCCAGGGATGGGGCAGCCACAGCTTCTCTGGGCACCCTGTGCCAGCGCCTCAGCACCCTCACAGGGAAGAGCTTCTGCCTTGTCTCCAACCTGAGCTTCCCCTGTTTCAGTTTGAACCCATTATCCCTTGTCCTGTCACTACAGTCCCTGAAGAAGAGTCCCTCCCCAGCATCCCTGTAGCCCCCTTCAGACACTGGAAGCTGCTCTGAGGTCTCCAAGCAGCTTCTCTTCTCCAGGCTGAACAGCCCCAGTATTCTCAGCCTGTCACTATACGGTAGGTGCTCCAGCCCCTGAGCATCCTCATGGACTGTTTTGGAAGACACTAAATAGCAAAGCGTGCTACAAAACTTACTTTCGCACTGAACCAAGAGAACAAGCAAGAGTTGCAGTAGCACACAGAAGCTGTTGTCTGTGTTGGTATATGAGTCGATTCAGAGGCACAAGACAACGGATCCTGTCTATGAGCATCTGTCTATCGCCCTTTGTTCATGGTGCTTAATGCGGCAGCTCCCACTGCTGCTCCCTCCCTGCCGTAGGGCAGCAGCATGAGTGGTGCCATCCCCCAGTGGCACCAGGAGCTGCACATGAGGTGTAGCCTCTTCCTCACCTTGTCATCCCGGTGGGTGCTCAGCAACAGGAGCTGGAGGTCATCAGCTCACAAACACCCCTCAATCTGTTACCATGGCTGAGCAGTGACCTGCTCTTCCCAAAAACTACTGTGAAAAGGCACCTCAGAAGAGAGATCATTTCATGGTTTGAAATTCAATGCACAACCCACTGCACACAGGACTTTTTAAACCTGGATGTGTTTTTATATGGAAAAATAGGAACCTTTTCCCCCAGAACCTTTGCACAGCGTTCAAGGCATCAGGGAGATGTGGATTTGTTCTACAGCTCTACACACAGGAGGTGGCTGAATACGCACTTGGCTGTCCTCAGAGCTGGAGCTCAATCCTGTCAGCTCCTCCTGGGTGCTGAAGGGAGAGAAGCTGGTGGTTGTCAGAGGGGTTAGACTATTCCAAGGCTGCTCTGAATGCTGCAGAACTGTGAGTGAGAAGTCTCACTGATGAGACAGGCTTTGATGCAACATCTCCTTGGCTATGAAGTGAATTTCCAAGCGTCCTTACAAGAGAGGTAGCCTGACTGCATGCACCACACAATCCCACCACCACCTCTGGGCACGATCCCAGTGAACTCAGACTGGATTCACAGCTGGAACATGTCTATAAACCCTACCATAAAAACCTAACCCTCCTTCCCTTGCCCTGACACGCTGTAGAGAGGGAAATGGCACCAAATGGCAGCATGTGAACAGGCACACGTATAAATCCTGCCTATAGACACCACACCCCATGATCTCAGAGGTTCATGCTCCGATCTGTTCCCTGTCCATCACTGCTGCTGACTTGTTGCACAAATCCCATCACCCACCTGCCCTCAGCTCCTTCCTGAAGAGAATGGAGGAAGAGACTTCTATAGGGGAGAAGCTGGGACCTCAGCACACTCCTTCCTGCTTTAGTGAGCTCAGGAAGCACAGCAACAGCAGCTAGCAAAGCAGTTTGTGTATTTACTCCAAGGTAATGCTCTGCTCTAAGCACCTAATGCAGTTCACAGGCATTTGGGCACCTCCCAGCAAGAGCTCGAAGTCAAAGGAGGTTCAAGCCTTTGTGACCATGTATTGAGAGTGTGCAGTTAAGGGCAGGACACTGCTCCACTGTCACTGTGCAGAGCTTGGAAATAAAAGAGCATGACAGCTACAGACATTGCTCACTGGTAACAAACCTCCTGCTGTTCATTAAGCATGACAGCATCACCATGAAATATCTGCACTCGGAGACAGCCTCACGCTGGCCAACGGTTTAGATCAAACCACACAACAGCTCTCCATGAAAACTGAGCAAGATCACAGGGTAGCATAAGGGATTTTAAGCCATAGGCAACAACCTGTGCAAGCTGGGGATATGGATCTACTTCTGCATGTTGTGACCATCTCACTCCTGCTCTGAAATGCCTCTTCTTGTCCAAATATACACTCAAAGAGCCACATAAAATTGGTCAGGAACAATGATATGTAAGAGAGCAGCAGGCACCCGGATGCTAAAGAGGAGAATGGCTGGGACACGGGGCGAGCTGGAATCCCTCACACTTGGTGGTGCTAAACTTGGCTTAGTCCCTGTCTCAAAGACCTTAGAAAAGAGACTCAATGGAGATCAGAGAAGAGTTCACTGAAAACTGAGTGTAAGGAGTGTGTGAACAACACAGACTCTGCCATCCCTTCTGTAAATCAGGGCCAAGGCAGAGCTTAGGAAAGGCCACAGGACTCGTGTTATGTTTGCACTGATCTCAGCTTGGAAGAAGCAATGATCTGGCAGTTAACTGCTGTCTCTGAATGCACCATGTAGCTTGGGTGGCTGTGGCGACAGCACAGGGGTGAAGCCTGAGTGGAAACAGAGATGTAGCCTTCAAAACCAATAACAAAAACAACATTTGGAAGACCATAACCAATTCTCAGGATGCTGCTTTTCAAGTAGTTTTGCATCTAGATACTGCAGGCAGCATTCCACAACCAGCACTGCAGAAGGCATCGAAGGCATCAAAGAACATGCATAGAATCATAGAATAGAAACCCAGCCTGGTTTGGGTTGAAGGGACCTTAAAGCCCATCCAGCTCCAATCCCTGCCACAGACAGGGACACCTTCCACTAGAGCAGCTTGCTCCAAGCCCCTGTGTCCAACCTGGCCTTGAACACTGCCAGGGATGGGGCAGCCACAGCTTCTCTGGGCACCCTGGGCCAGCGCCTCAGCACCCTCACAGGGAAGAGCTTCTGCCTAAGAGCTCATCTCAGTCTCCCTTCTGCAGGTTAAAGCCATTCCCCTTGTCCAAAGCCCCTCTCCAGAACCTGGAGAGAGACACTCACTGTTACTGCCTGGTATGATGCTGTTAAATGGATTTTAACAACTGGGCACATTATTCCCTCCACTGAATATGCAGAAAGCAACTTGTATTTCATGAAAGGAAGGTTAATCTGCTGCTTAATCTTCCCTGGTTTGTTTTTATTAAAGAGTAAAGGCTCTAATCCCAATAGTAAGATATTCCACTGAGTCACCTCAGATCTGTATTACTGCCCACCGATGTGTCATCACTTCTCTTCCAGCTTTTCCCCTTCTTTACTTGAGCTGCCGCTGCAGGGAATGTCACAACTCCATCCGGTCCCTGGGCTCACTGGGAATAAGATGGCATTTGTGCCCACCCAAGCCTTGCAGAAGCTTTCTCAGCTCCAGGCAGGGCACACACAGTGATCAACTTGTTCCATTTCACCCCCTCAAGTGAAAATACAAACCCTCAGCTCAGCATACATGTGCCACATCTATTGTGTAAGTGGCAGAACAACAAGCGAGGCTATCTCAGGAAATAGCCCAATTCCTGCACCTCCACGACAATGAATGCTGGAATCTGAGTCACTTCAGAAAATGTAAAAAATAGCAAGGGTTGCAGTTAATAGTGCTGCAGTTAAGAAACCAGACCAGTAGAAACCAGAATGATTTCCATGCTGACAGCAAGGATGCTTTGCAGTCTTGTCAGCATCCCCTTCATCTTTAAGATACACTTAGCTTTTTAGAAGACCATTTTGCTTCCCACTTCCAGTTCCCTGCTGTATTTCTTTAAAAAGAGGAGAAATTCAATCGCATTATGGTAGGGCACCTTTCACTGGAGCAGGCTGCTCCAAATCATGTCCAGCCTGGCCACTCACTGCTATGGGAGTGAGTGACACTGACCTGATTAGAAATGAAGCTCAGAGGAGCTTAGGCTTACGCTTGTGTTGTCACTGTCTAAGGTTCAGCCCTTAAAACAGCTTAATGCAAAGGTCACCTGAGGTGGCTTATGCCCAAGGTAAGAGCGTGTACAGCGAGCTGTTCATGCAGCTGCTCTCTTGTAAAACACACCTTATAGGAAGCCCTTCTCAAGCATTTACCTCTTTGTGTTGTAGGCTGTATCTTGAGGTGTTTCTTCAAGCAGGGTCACGTAGCCCAGCGCACACGTTAGGATGAAGAGGACTGTTAAAGTATGAGCTCTCCTACAATGCAGAGGAGAGAAAATTGGCATCAGAAAGCAGAAGAACTTCCATCTGTCAGTGAAGCCTCAGCCAGCCCAGCACACACACAGTGCTCCACAGCACTAAAGCTGTTTTATGGATTGCACAGCACAGAAAGCAGGGTTTACAATGGCACTAAATTTAGTTACCAGCCCATTGTGCACTCGCATCGACAGGAGCCTGCCATAAGGACAGGTCTTGCTCATGTTCCCCTTGAGCCCAGAGCTAAGGAGGACTTGGGCAGACACTTGCCAAGTGACCAACAGCAACTTGGAAAGCCCAGCACCAACTGTGCTAACAGAGATCCAACCCCACCAGGTCCCTCTCCTGCTTTGTCAGGCATGGACTTGGTAGTGCTGCTGCACTGATCCTTCCAGGCCAGGTAATAAAAACTACAGCAGACTAACAACGGAACAGAAGGGAATTCACTCCAGCCGTGGGAATTGTGCCTTACAAGGAAAACTAGCCATTAAACCCCACTCTTCTGAATGAGACCAGTTGCGATTGGAAGAATTGTGAAGCTGCCTCTAGATGCCTTATTTCCTGTAGTTCGTTTCATTCCAGCTTGGATCTGAAGGGCAGATACGGACTCATGGCTAGAAGTGGGTGCCCACAGAACCAGGGGTTTGTACCTGTAGAACCAGAGGTTGGTGCCCTCAGAACCACACGCAGCTATCTGTGCAAAGGGGTTTCTGCTGAACCAGCTCTGCCATGCCAGCCAAGCTCCCCAGCAAAGCTTGGTGGTTGCTGATGCAGGCTGTTAAAGCATGCAGCCGGATGGTGTAACACTGGTACAGGCATACTGCTGCTGTGTGTGCAGTCACAAGCTCTCACTCCCCCATCCGAGGGAAGCTCACACTGACTTGGGTAAAGCATTTGGGTGTGAAAGACAAAGAGCCAAGCACACACAGTCAGATCAGGAGTGAAGAGGGGAACTCACTGCAGCCAGCTGATACCACACACATGCACCTACTGACTACAACACACACTGTTCCTACACTGCTCTGGCTGCACTGCCTTTAATTTCAAGGTGAACATCCCTTCCCTAATGAGAAGCCATTTACTGTTGAGTGGAAAACTTCTCTGACCTCAGCCCAGAAGCATGGGAACTCTTAAATGGCCATGTAAGATCAAACCATACAGACACAAGTCTGTTTTAGAGGTCTACACAACATCTCTTTATACAAACAACTAAACACAAGTATAAAGCACCAAGCTTAGAGAACCGAAAAACCGTGAATGAAAACGACTGTGATGGATATTTGTATAGATTGCTTCTTTTTACATTTTCCTTTTATATTCTATTGGAATAAAAGCCAGCATTACATTTCCATTTTATGCCAAAAGACCAAGTTTGTACATGTCAGACACTGCTCGATAAACCAGAGCTCACTGAGGATTGCCAAGCAGCCCACTGACCTACCTCCAAACAGCAACCCCAGTAACCTGCCTAGAACTGCTCTGAAAGTGAAGGTAAGCACTACTGTGAGCTACATTTTCTGCCTAATCCCAAGCACAGCCACTACTCACAGCATCCTTTTAATCCCACTGGAAGACACATGCAATACCTCATAAGCAGATTCAATCCTCTTCTGCCACTGCTGGAAAGGTGCTGGGTGTTTAACACTCTCCTCCCTGGCAGTCCCAGGACACACACTAACCAGCTCCAGAGGGAAAACAAGAGGACTCCAGAGTATTCCCAAAGTGAGGAAAGAATCAATGTGTCCAAAGCCTCCAAATCCCAAGAAGGCTTCACAGGACAAGCTTCCTGCTCAATGGGCGCATCCTGCCCTGGCCGAGCCGCCCCGGATGCCGAAGCACAGGTGATTCACACTTCACATACTTCACATTCACCAACAGCCACGTGATGAGGAGCCCATTTTGAAAGCTGCAGGAGCTGAACATGTAAAACAGCAGCCTCCCAAAGGAGGCACCACACCAGGGGCCGGACAGGATGCTCGGATTCACCTACATCACAGCATGCTCCTGCCCGCTGCATTTATAGATGTATGTGTGTAATATAGAACAGATCAGGAAAAAAGCTCATGTTAAATGCAAGGCATTTTATGTGGTTTATTTTAACTTTCTTGAAACTAGTATCTAAGAGGCTACTAACCTAAAACTAGAAACACTAACTTGCACCTGATCATTCACCTCCTGAACACCCAGAGGAAGTCAATGACTTTTCCAATGCATTCAGCATCGTGTAAATTGCCGAAACTCCAGTTGTGAGCATGTCCTCACTTAGACAAACCCATCCAGAAACCTGTCCAGTAGAGCAATGATGGCCTGCTTCCATTCACCCTTGTGGGGCATTGGCAGCAAAGCGCATGGTCAGTGTTGCAGCATGTCATGGGTGCTGTATTCCTTTATACTGGTGCTGCAACCAGCAGCTTGGAACTCAGGAGGCTCCTCTGTTTAATGGGGAACAAGAGGCTCTTCATCTCCTCATGTTCCTTTCAGCTCAGTTCTCACCTCCAACTGAAGCCAGATTCTCTTGCAGCAAGTGTTCAAGATGGTTACTCACAGAATCAGAGTGGTTTGTGTTGGAAGGGACCGAAACCTCATCTCAGTCTCCCCTCTGGCAGGTTAAAGCCATTCCCCTTGGCCTGTCCCTACAAGCCCTTGTCCCAAGCCCCTCTCCAGGTTTCCTGCAGCCCCTTTAGGCACTGGAGCTGCTCTCAGGTCTCCCCTTCAGGAGCCTTCTCTTGTCCAGGCTGATCCAGCCCAGCTCTCTCAGTCTGGCTCCAGAGCAGAGCTGCTCCAGCCCTCGCAGCAGCTCCATGACCTACCCTGGGCTCTCTCCAACAGCTCCATGTCCCTCTTGTGCAGATGTATTTTCAGCCTAGCACGAAGCCCAGAAGCCACAATGAAAGCTCTTTGCGGTCTGTCTGCTCTCTGGGAAGAGCACGTTGGCAGCTCTAACCAGGAAACTGCAAGGAGTGACAGTGATGAGAGCTGCCAGAGGCAGCAGAGCATCACACAGCATCACACAACCTACCTGCCACAGGAACAAAGGGAGAAGGGGCGGGGGGAAAGGGCAGGTAAACACAGATACACATGGTATCTCCCCACAGCTGAGAGATAAAGCAAAAATCCACATCACTTGGAACAAGGCAAGAAGTGAAGCAGTTACAGCAGCCAGAGAGGTGAACAGAAACACGAGGGAAGTTGGGCAGAATGAACCTGCAGGAAGGATGAGCTCTGTCTGCACACACACTCACAATAATCCAGCAGCGAACAGCACATGCTAAGCACAGCCCAGCCGGGCCAGCACTGCAGGAATTAGCAGAAAGGTTTATGTCCTCCAGCCTGGAGCCTGAGAAGAGCCAGGGGAAGCAGAGCAGGGATCTTCTCCTTGGAACTGGTCAGAGCTTGGGCACTGCACCAGGAGCAGGAGGCTGCAGGCTCCAGCCAGCCCTGGAGGAGTTTCTGTCCAAAACCTGGGAGAGCAGTGCCTGAAAGCACAGGCATCAGAAAATATGCAAGGCCAGGAAGGTGAAAGGGAATCCCCAACAAATCCCAAACCAACAGAGCTGGAACACTGAGCAGCGTTTCTGCACCAGCATTTCCCTGCCTCTCTACACCTCCCCTCTGGCTCTCTCCTCATTTAAACACTGGGGCACCCAAGTGAAATAACGCAGATTTCCCTGTCACCGACACCAGCATCCCACGGGAAGTGATTTCCCCAGGTGAAACCAATCCTGCATACTCCTGCCATGCTGAGCCTCTGAGTTCACCGCTTGCATTGCTTGTGGTAGTGGGGCCTGCCTTTGCCCTCCCCCCAAAAGCACCCCCAGAACCTCACGTTGAATCCCACCACGTTTTCCCATGTTCTCCTTAAAAACTCCTGGAGCGCGCTAACAGAAAAGACACCAATACAGGATCACAGAATTAGCCAGGCTGGAAAAGAGCTTCAAGCCCATCCAGTCCAACCCTTACCCCAGCACTGCCAAGGCCACCCCTAACCCATGGCACTGAGGCCTCGTCTCCACGGTGTGTGAGCACTTGCAGGGCCGGCGACTCCAGCCCTGCCCTGGGCAGCCTGTTCCAATGCCTGAGCACCCTCTGGGGCAGGAATTGTTCCTCAGCTCCATCTGAACATCCCCTGGCTCCATCCTGCTCACGCCACCCTCGGGAGGCACCCACCCTGCTTGTGATGAGGGTAAAACACTGGGCACTGACACAGCGAGGGATGCGCCAGGGCTGGGCTCACAACTGCAGGGCCCTGCCAGGGCACTCCTGAGCACAGCACGGGCGGGACGCAGCGGGGCCCTGGCCCCACGCACCTCAACCAGGGCAGCTCTCCCCAGGTTGGATGCTGAGGAGTGCACCAGCAAACACAGAGCCTCGATGGCCTCAGAGCCTCTGCAGTGGGAAAGACACAGGACACTTCCCATGAGCATGAGGAACGTTGCCTTGGAAGTGCTGCAGCCAGTGCAGCGGAGCTCTCCAGTCTCCCTGAAGCAGGTGACCTCAAGGTCCTTTCCAGCCCTCACCACTCTGTGATTCCCAATGCTGTATTTCCAAACCCAGCTGGTCTGCACACACAGATCCTCATTCCCAATGGAGTGTCCCTGTGCTGGCCATCGGGAAGGATTCCTCCAAATAAACCGAAGCACCCAGGCAGAGGCCCTTTCCTTTGCTGCATGTTCCAAGCTTTTTGCACCAACCAGGCGGAAGGAATTCCTACAAAGCTGTATCAGCCCATAGAGAGTCTCCCACCACCACTTCCCTGGGTTTGTGCTTATCTCCCTTTTTCCTTAAACTCCCTGATTTGCACGGGTCTCTGCTGTCACACTAGAACCTCATGACCGACACCATAGCCACAGAATGGCAATGTAGAGACAGGTCACATTAATAACCGGCAGAGGACATTACAGGTAATTAAATTCAAATTAAAGTATAGCTTAGCAAAAGCAACTAAAGCAGAGTCACATCGTAATGTGGCGATACTGATCTGCCTGGCAGCTCCCAACACCTCTAAATCAAGACTGGACGCCTTGCTGGAACACAGGCTTGGGTTAAAGGCAAGCTCTGAAATGCACCCAGCAATCAGGGGGCACACAGGTATTTAGGAGAGAAGCACCCGCAATGTCTAAGTGGGTGATCCCGAATGGGTAACCCAAGGCTGGGCTGGCACAGAACACCCCAGACCACCCCAGCTCGTGCTGCCTCTCACTCGCTGCCGGGAGGGGAGGAACATTTTCTCTTCTCTGCAGGAGGGCTGCAGCACTGCTCTGCATCCATCACTGACTGCACTGCTGGCGGCAGATAAAGCAAGTCACCCTTCCACTGAGCTGCTCTGCACACAGGCACCCATCTCCTCCCTGCCTTTAGGCATCTGCCACAGTCCCTGCTCACAGTAACAAACCCAGCCTGGACTGCATGCACTTGCACAGAGCAAAGTCCCATAGCAGAGACCTGTAACACATCAGCACTCGCTCTTGTCCCGGTTACAGAAGCAAAGCCACAGGGATGCTGTAGAACGCTCTGTGTGGGGGCATTTAACAACCCAAACCAACCAACCCAGGCCTTTTCCCAGGCTAGCTCAGGAAAAACATCAGATCCACTGTGCTCACCCAATACAAAAACTGAGAGTCAACATCTCGGCCACAAAGAGCCCCTTTGTTTGTGCTCAGAAGCTGATTCTGGAAGCAGACAGGCAAGAAACAATCAAAGGTACTGGAAACAACAGGGAACTGCCCAGAGCACAGCTTGCCAGGCAGGCCTGGCATTCCCAGCTCCTGATAGCTGGGATCGATGCTTGGAAACGAGTTCAGGGATAAAGATAGAGAACCACCAACCTGCTCCATAAAGCTCCTTCCTGGTGCCTTTCCCAGGGACACAAGAGCTGTCAGGATACACTGGCTGAGCAGTCTCACCTCACAGCTCAAACACAGGATTGCCCAGCTTCAAGTGATCAAGATTGACTATGAATTATATAGCATGTACCTTGTCATTCCAGGTTTAGGTATTAGAGATACAGATATTATACAGCACATAACTTGTCATTCCAAGTCTGAGCAGGAGTTACATGGAGCAGGCAGCTGCAGCACCACTTCTCCCAAGGATTGCACTTACAGCAGCAGAATCCCCTTTGCAAACTGAACCACTTCTGGAATGATTCCTGACAGTGTCTACAAACCCCGGGCTCTTGAATCTGCCAAACTGAGCTACGCAGGAAACCTTATCCCAGCTTCTGAACTTCAGAGGGAAAAGGCATTTTCCACACTTTGGAGGCAGAGGGCACCTACTGCCTTCCACTCCCGTTTTCCAGGAGCACCTTCGAACACACAGCACAAGAGGAATCCCAGGGACACAGGGATAAATCCTTCCTCTGCATAAGCTTTATTCTCAGCCACTGTCAGAACTGAGTCACTACCAAGGAGTCCCTCACACACTGGGGGCTGTCGGGCACGGGTCTGAGGGAACAACAAGAGAAGCCTGGAACCTCTGACAAGCTTTAAACTGCTGCTGCCAGCACGAGTGACACAAACTGCTGGGGGAAAGCAAGCAGGCAGAGAGGCTAAGGGACAACCTGCTAACACCCGTGCCCTCGCTGCCCTCGGGAAGGGATGACCTAGCAAAGGGGAAGCTCCTTGGAGCACTTGGACCTGCAAAAGAAGTATTAATGGGGGCAAATGAACCTCTGCTACAGCCTCTGAGGACAAACCTGCACAGGGGGCAGACGGCCCCACCACAGCAGGAAGGTACAACAAGGGGAAAACATAGAACAAACCCAGCATCAGGTGTTTTTAAGGCACCACAAGACAGCAGGCAAGAGCCACCTTAGCCAGGCAGGAAGAAAAGGACCATTTTACCCATTTTCCATTTATAAAGAGGCTCCACTCCGCAGGCTCGGCAGGATCCAGGTATTCAGCAGCCTACATGTGCCAACGCTAACGGGTGCTCCAAGACAGCTCCTCTTCCCTCAAGACAAGGATGTCCTCAGCTGCACCTCCGTATGTCAGGCTTGTGCAGAGCCCCCTGCGACCCAGCAGCATCCGAGCGCTCCTTTGCAGTTTGTACTAGCAGAAATATCACCCAGAACCAGCAGCTTCATCCAGATCAACACCCTCTGCTCCACTTGTGCCCAGACAGGCAGGGAGAGAGCCAAGCACCCTCCCCCCGCTGCTCCTTAATGTCAAACAGGAGCCAAATCACATCACCCTCAGCTCATGTTCCAACAAGGGACCTCAGTGCCAGCCTGGCTTCCTTAGGCAAGGAGGACGTGAGGTTAACAGGCACAGGAAACCTCTGCATGAGTATACACACGTGTGCTGAAGGGCATTTCTGCAACAACTCCAGCAAAGATGGGGTTTAGAAGCGCTTCTCCAGGTACAAGCACACCCCCTCCTGCAAGGACCAAGTTTAACAAAGCACTGTTTTGCTCCCTGGCCTAACAAACAGTCATGGCTTCTGCAGTGACCTTCTGCACTGAGCATGCCCCAGGACCATACAGAACCCCTGACCAGCAGGGCTTTAGCACAACCTGAGCTCTCTACAGGGCTACAGGAAAGAACTGGACAGAAAAAGGCTTCTTCCAAGGTTGAGGGAAGGGGAAGAAGAAGGCGGAGCCCATACAAATGGTCACAGAACCAACCAGGTTGGAAAAGAGCTTTAAGCTCATCCAGTCCAACCATTCCCCAGCACTGCCAAGACCACCCCTAACCCGTGGCACTGAGGCCTCGTCTCCACGGGGTGTGAACCCTTGCAGGGCCGGTGCCTGCAGCCCTGCCCTGGGCAGCCTGTTCCAATGCCTGAGCACCCTCTGGGGCAGGAATTGCTCCTCAGCTCCATCTAAACCTGCCCTGGTGCAGCTTGAGGCCGGTTCCTCTTGTCCCATCCCTTGTGCCTTGGGAGCAGAGCCCAGCCCCTCCTGGCTCCATCCTCCTCTCAGGCAGTTGTAGGGAGCCATCAGGTCCCCCCTGAGCCTTCTCTTCTCCAGACTGAACCCCCCAGGTCCCTCAGCCCTTCCCCATCACCCTTGGGCTCCAGGCCCTGCACCAGCTCCGCTGCCCTGCTCTGGCCCCGCTCCAGCACCTCAAGGTCTCTCTTGCAGTGAGGGACCATGCTCATAAGAGAACAGGCATCAAGCACGGTGGGCTCTGCACAGAGCGGGCGCTCCTATGGTGTCCAAGAGCCCCCCAAAGCACCCGCTGCTGAGAGAACCCGCCCCGGGGGGGTTGCTGGAGGGCTCATGGCCAGGACGGCGGTGCCGCTGCCACGCTCGGTCCCACACCGCTGTTAAACACCGACGAGCAGCATCGCAGCACCGGTACAACCCCTGCACACAGCGTGGGGCTCAGCGCAGGAGCAACGGGAGCTGCAGACAACGCGCGCAGCTCCCCACGGCCCCGCTCGGTACCGGTGTCCCCACCGCACCCCTCCCGCGGCAGGCTCTGAGAGCTGAGGGGGAGGGCGCCTCTCACCAGAAGAAGGTGTTGGTGCCGTCGTCGAAGACCTCGGACTCGGTGCTGCGGCGGGGGCCGGGGCCTGGGCCGTTGTGCTGCGGGCTCTGCTCCTCCAGCGCGGCCTTACCGGGGCCCGGACCGGGCCCGCGCCGCTCGCCGCGCCTCATGGCGTCACCGGGGCTCGCGGCGGCGGCGGGCGGGGCGGGGCACGCTCCCCGCGCGACCCCGCGCAAGCGCAGAGCGCTCCCGCGGGAGGGCGGGGTCAGGCGGGGCGTCTCCTGTTGCCGCGGCAACCGCCCCCTCCCGCTGGATGCTCCGCCCCTTGGGGCGCCGCCGGGTCCTATCGCCCGCCGGGTGTCAGCTCCCCGCGGGGAGGCGCGGCCTCTGGGCCGTACACAGCGCGTCCTGAGCAAGGGAATGACAGACCGGTGTGTGATGGAAGGGACCTGAAAGCTCCTCCAGCTCCAACCCCTGCCACGGGCAGGGACCCCTTCCACTGGAGCAGCTTGCTCCAAGCCCCTGTGTCCAACCTGGCCTTGAACACTGCCAGGGATGGGGCAGCCACAGCTTCTCTGGGCACCCTGGGCCAGCGCCTCAGCACCCTCCCAGGGAAGAGCTTCTGCCTAAGAGCTCATCTCAGTCTCCCCTCGGGCAGGTTCAAGCCATTCCCCTTGGCCTGTCCCTACAGGCCCTTGCCCAAAGCCCCTCTCCAGGTTTCCTGCAGCCCCTTTAGGCACTGGAGCTGCTCTCAGGTCTCCCCTTCAGGAGCCTTCTCTTGTCCAGGCTGACCCAGCCCAGCTCTCTCAGCCTGGCTCCAGAGCAGAGCTGCTCCAGCCCTCGTGGCAGCTCCATGGCCTCCTCTGGCCTCGCTCCAGCAGCTCCATCAATGCATAAACTCACTTCAGGAGCTGCTCATCCCCCTCATGGCCGGCACTGCCTGAGATGGAGGCTCAAGAACTGCTTTGACAACACAAAACAGGGTGGGAAGAGGGAAGCCGTCGCCATGGGATTGAGATTCCTGATGGATTCAGGTGTGCTGACAGCCTAAGGTGTCCGTTCCACTGCCGCGAGCTCCCAACGTGACCTTTGGTGAGCACACCTGAGCTTCTGAAACCTGGAAACGCCATTGTTGGAGCCATCAGGAATTTGCTTTGTCCAAAAAAGCACAAAATTCTGCTTTCTCTCACCAGGAAACCAGGAAGGAGGGGGGGGAATGAACACAGAAAACCTCCTTTCAGCTATGAAAGGCAGTGTGGTGCCATGGGCCCATAGACCCGGCTCTTGCACGCTGAAGCAGCATTGCAGCAATATTCACTGGTAAATCCTGTATCTTTTGGCAAAAGCAATCGAAAACCACAAATTAAAGTAAATGGCTCCATCCTACACACAATCCTTGAATTATTCAGGGCTGAGTGCTCTTCACAGGCTGTTGTGTGGCTTTCAACTGCTTCAGACTGCGCTTTCCCACCAGCTCCATCCTGATGCCGTGGCTTTCCCAGATCCTGCTTCTTTCTGTGATGGACATTGATGATTTGACCACTTTCTCCTTTGCAAAACTAATGTGCGAGTGCTTTGCTGGCAGTGATTTGTCCAGCCGGGGTGGAGCTGCTTCTCCAGGTACATCCCAGGGCATTGTGCTGCTCCTGTGTCCCCAACCAATTCATGCAATACCTCCTGCCGTCCCGTGGGATCTCCTGCGCGGAGCAGAGCTTACTTCCCCTGTGTCCGTTTGAACCCATCACCCCTTGTCCCATCTCCACAGTCCCTGATGCAGGGCTCCTCTCCAGCATCCCTGCAGGAGCAGGGAGAGAAACACGGGGTTAGAAACGAGGCGCCGTTCCCGTGCCTGCACGTACCAGCCATGGCCACACGATGGCAGCAGCCCCCCGGGCTGGGAGCAGCGGGTGCGGGCGCAGCGATGCCGCTGCCAGAGCCTCCCCAGGCAGCTTGCTCATTGCTGCTGCTCCCCAACGGGCTTTTTACTGTCTCCTGGGGAGCAGCCTCTACCGGATCAATCCTGAAGCCTACCAGGCTCAGCAAGTATTAGTCAGGCTTCAGACGCTGGTTCAGCATCACTGCCTTCTGCTTGAGGCTTTTCTTCCCTCCCCTTCCCCCCGCAGGCAGGAGTCAAGCCTTACGTTCATCTCTCTCCCAGTGTATTCAGCAGGCTTCCCAGACACTTGTAGCTGCTTTTGACCGATGGTTTCCAAATGAGGAGGGAAAGACAAAGTAGAAACGTTCCTCTTTATTTTCCCCACCACTTCGTACACTCGCTCACAAACCAAACTGCAAAGTCCTGTAGTGGCCAAGGGCATCTCCAGTACTGGGCTCGTAGCCAGCTCCTACCTTCACTGGAGCAACAGCATCCCTGAACCTCTGCTCCAAACCAGTTCGTGAGTGACACAAAGGTGGTTCAGGGAAACAGCCCCAACAATCAAAGCTGCGGTTTGGTGCTGAGAAACATCTGAACTCCTCTCCTGAAGGGTCTTTCTGCTTTCATGTCCTTCTATGCACAGGGGAAGGCAACACCCATTAAACCCTTCTCCTGCAAAGGACAAAGTAAAACCCAAGATGCTGGGAACTGAAAAGAGTGAATAAATGTTTTATCACCATCCTAAATGTGGGACGTTGGCTCGCAGCGAGCTCTGGGCACCCGGAAGAGCAGCTGCTGTCAGAAAGCATCAGTCAGGAGGGATGCAGATGGGCACCACCACGAAACCACCATCCCCGCACCCAGCTGGGGTTACTGGGGCCGGGACTGACACCAGCTCACCCGGTGCAGTCACCACGGCCCAAAGCGGTTGGGGTCTATTGGGCTGATGTGATGCCACAATGGATGAGGATGGGAACACATCATGGGTGCAGCAGCAGAGCAGGGTGATACCTTCAATGATTCCAGCTGCTTACAGAGGGGTTGTGGTTGCAATGGATGCACCACAGCTCCACACTTCCTGACTAAGCAGATTTTCCACCAGTAAACTGGAAGATACAACATCTTCCTCCCTGATCCGGGGTTTCCAAGCTGTGTCCTCAGCACCAGTGCCCCAAGAGCAGTGATTGCTGAGGCAGCGCATTGTGGAGGGGCTGCTTGGGAAGGAAAGCACCAAAAGAGGAACCCCATCGGTTTGGTTGCCTGCCTTAGTGCAAAGGAGCTAAATCTTGCCAAGGCAAAGCCAGATTCCTTCTAAACAGAGGGAAACACACTGTCTGCTCCAGGGTGGGCTCTGCTCCCAAGGAACAAGGGATGGGACAAGAGGAACCGGCCTCAAGCTGCACCAGGGCAGGTTTGGATGGAGCTGAGGGACAATTCCTGCCCCAGAGGGTGCTCAGGCATTGGAACAGGCTGCCCAGGGCAGGGCTGCAGGCACCGGCCCTGCAAGTGTTCACAGCCCGTGGAGATGAGGCCTCAGTGCCATGGGTTAGGGGTGGCCTTGGCAGTGCTGGGGAATGGTTGGACTGGATGAGCTTGAAGCTCTTTTCCAATTGAGCTGATTCTATTATCTATAAAGCACCATGAGAGTTGCTGCAGCGTTCAATACTGGACACAGCCCACCTGCAGGCACAAACTCACCTTCCCCACTGCCCCACAAAGCCCACAAGCTCTGGGACCATGGCCTGATGCCCACATTCACCTCTTGGCCCATGCGAGGAGGTGCTGAGTCCCCCAGCCTGGCACGGCAGAGCTGCAGGAGGAAGCAGCAGCGCGAGTGTCCCACACCTCGCCCCATCCTGCCTCACCTGGCAGCGCCCATGGAGCAAAGGTCTCTGCTGGGACACAGGGAAAGCAGCATCGATGCCGCAAGGCTCTGCTCCATCCCTGGGCACACAGGGATAGGCACACAGGGCAGGCACACACGTTCTCCCACACCAGGGATAAAGGCAGTTTCCCTGTCCTGGCCAGCCCTGCAGGTCTCCTTTGGGATGCTCAAGGTCTGTCTGCTCCTTCCCCTGCTCTGTTTCCTTACCCACAGCAGGACCCTGGAAAACGGCTTCCTTTATCCCTGTTTAAACTCACAGGTCTGGTTCAGAGCCTGGTCAAGGCACTTGGCAAAGCCACAGTGGTGCTGGCTCGACCGGGAACACCGTTCAGGAAGCACTGCCCTTCCCGGTGGAATCTCAGCCGGATTGCCGTCCGGGACTGACTTTACCTAAGGGCAGCCCGCAGCAATGGGGAGTCCTGCCAGCCGTGGCTTACACACAACACCTTTCACTCACCCTTTGTGTAAACAGCCCTGCCCTGCTCCAAGCCGTAGAAGGCTCCACTTGGACCAAGCCTTTGTGCACAGGGTGCAAAGCACCCAGTGGCTGCCCCAGCATCCCAGCACAAACGCCATCAGGAAAGCAGAGCCTGCAGCAATGGTCCTTCAGTAACTCCCATCTACCTGCAGTGACAGGATGTGGGGGAGCAGGAGCACTTTGATGCTTCCCTCTCCAGCAGGAGGAGATTCTGGCTCTCAAGGGCTATAAAACACTTCCAGATGTTCCTGTCATCAATGACACCAAACCCTCACGCCCCTCATAAAGCTCTTACACATGGGGACGAACAGCACAGGACTTCCAGCACGGGCTTTGCCAGCCAGAGAGGTGTGAGGAAGGATTCCTCGGTCTCTGCTCAGTCCTTTCAGGAAGCCGCATTTCCTCCGAGGCTCACAGAAGGATTCTGAGGCCACAGAAGGAACCGAAGCGGTGCGGAGCAAACCAGGCACGGTCCAAGGCAGGCAGGCAGGGAGCTGCACTCAGGTGGAAAAGCCGCGGAGCAGCCTCCTCCCTTACCTGGAGCCCAGGCTCTGCCTCTTGCCCTGTTAAACTCACCCTGGCCTCATCCCATCGGCTCCCCCCATCCTCTCACCCCACCTCCCCCGTGGCCCGGCCGCCCCCAGGCTCCGCGCGGGGCGGTCCCGGGCTCGGCGCTCCCCGGGCTCCGGCAGCTCCGCTCCTCCTCCTGCTCCCGCCCGGGGCCGGGCAGCGGCAGCCGCACGCGGAAGCCGAATCCCTGCGGGCTCCAGGTGAGACCCGGGGCAGGGAGCGGCGGCTCCGCGGGACCCTGCGGCGCTCCCCGCGGCCAGGAGGGAGGCTCTGCTCCGCTCCGCCATGCAGGTAGGACACGGGACCCGCTCCTCCGGGGGGGCTGCAGCACCGCGGGGCCAGCCGGAGCCCGGGCACACGGGGCACAGCGGGCTCGGGCTCTGCCGCGCACCCGCTTTCAGCCTTTGGAGCGCTCTGAGCCCTACGGAGCCCCCGATCCTCTTCCCGGCGAGCGAACTCATTCCCACCATAACGGCGGTACGGGTGTGCGGTGCCAGCTCTGCCACCCCCTGTACACTGCCCCACGCAACACCCGAGGTGCCGCAGCGTCACCCATGGCCCCATGTGTTGGCACTAGAGTGCAGAGGTGCCAGAAGATGGTTTGGACCGAGACCGGGTCTTTAGGTTGTATAAAGCCAGGAAGAGGCACTTACAGCAGCGAGGTGACAGCCCCAGAGGCTTCAGGAGCCCCTCAAGTAAAGCAAGGGGAGAGGGGAGATGAGGTTTGTTTCTTTAGCTTGAAAAGACAAGGTGTGGGTTTCTCCTATTCAGAAAGGCAGGGAGACTCAAGAGTGCGTCAGCTCGTGAATGACCGCGTGTGTCAGCGACCTGCTCCATGAGACTGACACGTTTCTTGGGAAACGATGAGCTAAGCTGGAAGTGCTCTGAGCGCTCACAACGCACATCCTGAGACAAGAGGGATTTGATCATCCCGGTGTGGGTGACAGGAACCACCCAAACCCTCCCTGGTCCCCGGTTAGGAAATAAAACAAGGACAGGAGATGCCACCCGGGTGCATTGCCTGAGTTACTCACTCAGGTGAGTGTACGCCAGCCCAGGAGTGCCTGCTCCCCTTTCCCCGGATCCGACAACCCCGCACAGGGCAGGGGGTACCTGGTCTGTACCATGGGGGACAATGACCCCCTGATAGAGCAGGAGAGAAACCTGCTCCGGGGCAGGGAAACCCTCTTTAACACTGGAATCTCTGCTTCTCCTTGTGCGGGCTGCTTCTCCCACACCTTTGCACAGCACAATTCCAGCCCCAGGGCAGGAAAGAGGGAAAGGCCCCATCCTCAGTGATAACAGGGATTAGAGTCCAGGGTTTATCCAGCTCCAAGCAGGGGTGGCCCTGCCTGCACATGGAACCGACCCACCTGCCCCGTGCTGCGGAGTGAAGCCATCACCAGGCAGGGTCCTGGTCCCTGGGACAGGAGAGTGAATGGATGTGGGAGAATGAGGGACCCCGACCCCTGCTGCAGGGTTCAGCTGCCTCCAAGCCACATCCAGCCCCAGAGCAGGCTGGGCTCCTGCCCAAGCAGCCACGGTCCAAAGCTGCCTTTGCCCTGTGATGGATCCAACCTGCTTGCGATGCTGCTCTCCCATCACCAGGGGCTGCACATCCCACCCTGCACTTGTGCAGGGTTTACCGGTTACCTCGCAGAGCTGGGCACTGGGGGTGGCCTGTGCTAACCTGAAAACAACCCACAGATTCCTGCCCAATTCCAGCCCTGTGCACCAGGCACTAAATCCCATCACTGTGGGAACACAGAGGGATGCCAGGTCCTGCTATCCTAACATCCTTATCACCTACAGATCTGTACATGGGTGGCCCAAGCAGCATCCCAGTGCTGGGGATGGACTCTTCATCAGGGACTGTAGTGACAGGACAAGGGGTAACGGGTTCAAACTGAAACAGGGGAAGTTTAGATTGGATCTAAGGAAGAAATTCTTTACTGAGAGGGTGGTGAGGCACTGGAATGGGTTGCTCAGGGAGGTTGTGAATGCTCCATTCCTGGCAGTGTTCAAGGCCAGGTTGGATGAGGCCTTGGCTGCCATGGTTTAGTGTGAGGTGTCCCTGCCCATGGCAGGGGGGTTGGAACTGGATGATCTTAAGGTCCTTTCCAACCCTGACTATTCTATGAGTCTATGATTCTTGGGGTTTGACTGGAAAATCAGAATGCACCAGGTCCCTGATGGGATTAGAAATCAGGGATTGCTGCTGCAGGAACATGGAGAAGCAGGGCAGGAGCTGGCTGCATCAGGTCAGGGACCAGCAGGTTATGACTGGGAGTGCTGGTGAAGGAGGATGCTCTGGGGATGCTCTGCGGGCTCAGCCCCAGTGCCCTCAGGGAAGATCCCAAGGCACAAGCAGGGGCTGGCAGCTCCATCAGGGATCTGGGGATAATGTTCCAATAGCCCAGCCTGGCTGCACAAAGCCCCGTGGCTGGATACATCCCATTGTGAGCCTACCTTGGCAATCCCATCCGCCGCTCCCCATGAATGGGATGCACTGGTCAGGATGCTTCAGCTCCAGAGCAGGGAACCGTGCTGTAGGTGGTGGAGCTGGGGGTCACCTGAAAGAGAAGCTGATACCAGCAGGTCCATGCAGCCCATCTTGAGCTGCTGGGGTCAGCTGCAGCAGGGCAGTGGTGCCGAGGTGACCCCAGTGGCATTAGAACACCTTAAACCCCTTGTTCCCAAAGGGTGGGCTCCCCTCCGCACCGGCAGCCCCAGCAGGGAATCCCGGCAGGATGAGGCTGACAGGGACCAGCCAGGCAGGAATGGGATAGATCAGCACCAGCAGCAGAGCTGCAGCAATGGGGCAGAGCCCAGTGAGGCTCCCATCTGCCCCACTGTGCCCAGAGAGGGGCTCTGAGCCAGGCACATGGAGCTGCTGCACCCACCATGGGTTTACCCACCCGAGGAGACCAACGCAAGCCAAAGCCCAATTATCCCAACCCCAAAACCTGCTCAGGGCAGAGGATGCACTTTAACCCCCCACCACCCCCATCCTGACCCAGATCGGGTGCCTTTAGCAGTGAGGAGCTCTGGTTCCTGTTGAACAGCACCTCTGGGGGAGAGCAGCCCCCTTCCCTCTTCATCCCTGCCGTCTCCTTGAGGCTCTTTTGCTCTGGGTGATGCCTGGTCCTAGATCCTCATGGGAGGGCGCGTTTCATCCCTCCCCTCATCCCAGTCCCTGCTGCTCCCACGGCCTCATTCCCCAGTGAAAGCTCTGGAGCCAGATCTTACATCAGGGCACGGTTGCACCAGAGCTCGCAGCCGGATGAACTCGTCCGCCCGGCCCCGGTTCAGGTCACGGTGTCCTCGGTGGCCGCACTGACACTGACGATACCCCCATCCCCTGGCAGCTCCGTTCTGCTTCTGCGCTGCAGCCGGGTGCCCTCAGGAGCAGGAGCCCATCCGTGCGGCCGCATCGTGAGCCACAGAGAACTGCAAACACCCCCCCAAAATACTGGGTTTAAGACAGGATCCATTGCCCTGTTCCCAGCACGATCCACAGAGCGTGTCCTTACCAACCCCACTGCAGGCACTGGGATCTGGAGCCTGACGCACTCTTGCACATCCACTGAAGGGCTGGTTGGACCCATCCATCCCTTCTTGCCCAAGAGGGAGCTGTGGCTGCAGAACCAGACGTGATGAGATCACACCAGGGGAGGCAGGCACTGAGGACAGGGACAAAGCGGTCTGAAGCTGCTGTGTCCCAGCTCTGGGGGCCCACCGGGCCCAGGCCACCCAAGGGTGCTCAGTGCAGCATCCCTCAGCAGCGGGATGGGAAATCACAGCGGGCACTTTGCTCCATGCCCCCTCTGAGCCACACCACCGGGGTGCCTGAGCCTGCAGCAGCGAGGGGGAGCATTCGTGTTCACCCCTTTCTCTTTGGGGCCAGTAGCTCACAGGAGGTGCTCAGGCTGACCAAGCACCAGCAGCTCACCCTCCCCTCTGCCCCTTGGCCACAGACAGAGGCATCCACGGCATTTCCCATGGATTCGTTTCCTCCTGCTCTGCTGCAGCCTGAAGGGTCTCTCCCATCAGCACAACTGGATGTGTGATGTCCCGTCATCACAACGTAAAACTCCCTTTCCCACTCACACCAACACCCCGACAGTGCCTGGCTGACGGGAGCACCCCAATACAGGGCTGTGAAAGCCACTGCAGCAGGGACAGAGGGGCCAAGCGCTGACACTCTTCAGGTACAAACACTGGGGCATTGGGTGAAACAAGAAGGAGCAAAGTCCAGAGCAGAGGGAGGGTTTCTCCCATTCGGTTCCCTGACAGCAACAGTGCGCAGCAGACATTGGACGTGATGAGTCCAAGAGGAGGCCGAGCACTCATCCAGGATCCCCAGTACAGAGCCAGATTTGGCTCAGGAACACCCCAGACTGGAGACAGGAGCGTATGGGAGAAGGCTGCAGACAAACCTGCTCTCACCCCCTCCCTGGGCACCCGCAGGGAAGCAGCCGGCGGGTCTCCAGCTGACGCTGGGATGCAGATTCAGCTGCACGGGCTCTCTTCTGGTGCATCACAGCCTGGTCCTGATGCCCGCAGCAGGCTCTGCTCTGGGCATCCCGAGGTCACGCACACATCCGCAGGGAGAGGTTTGCTCCGTGCCCGGACACGGAGCCTGCTGAGACCTCCGCTGGGTTTCTCTTCCCAGGATGAGATCCTGCTGACTCCCTGGAGGGATTTTCCCGTGGAAGATGTGGAATCTTCCCCCTCCCTGGTGAGTTCTGCTCCCTCTGCACCCAGCGAGCTCAGCGCAGCCCAGAGGGGAGAGGGGCAGTGCCAAGGCAGCAGCTGCCTCTGTTTCCCCATCCCCATTCTCCTGCTCATTCCCCATCCCAGGGGCTTCATGATCCAGCCCCAAACCCCCGAGAGGCTGGAGCATAGAGAGCTCTCCCCTTGCCACCCCATTAATTCCCTGCTGGTTTCTATGGCAGGATGAAGAGAAGTGGGATTTTGTCCTGGTAAGCGACATCCATGAAGTGGGCAGCGAGAGGGAGATCAAGAGGAAGAAGTTCCTGGATGAGCTGAGCAAGAAGGGGTTCACCATCAAGGTGAGGAACAGGCACTTGGCTCTGTCACGGTACCTAGGATCCAAGCCTGGTTTGGGATCCTGCATCCCAGGAGATGGGAGAGACCCAAACCATTGAGCCCATCAGTGCTGGGAAAGGAACCGCTTGCCCAAGGGGCCCTTGCAGCTCTGCCCCATTCCCTGCTCTGCCCCATCCCTGCAGCTTCCTCCCATCCCTTCTCTCCCTGCCATTAGAAAATCGAGGACCAGAAGCTCTTCTATGGAGTCCGTGCCCCGAAGCTCCTCTTCCGGCAGTACCAGTGGCTCCTGAGGAACCCTGACAGCCGGCAGCAGAGCCCCGATAGCCACCACGACGTAGCAGTGACCACGAGGTGGGTGCTCACTGCCAGCACCATGTGCTTCCCTTTCCCCACACCAGCATTCCCCTTGAGCAGTGCCCGGCTTTCCATGCTCACAAAGCCACCTCCACATCCCACAGCCAAAGCTGCCAGTGCCCAACAGTCGGATTCCCATTGCTTCCCTGCTTCCTTCCCTGGATTTTGGTGCCCACCTTCTCCCTTCCCTCCCTGGTTTTCCAGGGCCCCACAACACAAGTAGTGCAAGTAGTGCACAAGTGCCCATATCCCCTGAGCAGCCTTTAACCACACTTCCTCCTTGCTCAGGATACGGATCGTGAACTTCATCCTGCAGAACACGGTGACGCCTGAACTCGGTAAGGGAATGGGGCTGGAGGGATGATGTTCGGAGGGATCTGCACAAGGCTCCTGCCCCATGGTGGGCACAAGCACCCCAGGGGGATGCAGAGGGGGAACAAAGCCAGGGTGCAGCTCAGACACAGAACTTGTGCTGCACCCGGAGGCTGGGACATCGGGAGAGCATGACCCAGCTTCAGCCCCTATTCCCTCTCCCCAAGCCCATCGCTGCTCCTGGTGTCCCTCCCTGGCACCCCGGGATGAGCACTCAGGGTGCTGGCTCTGAGCATTCACCCCAGTACAAGCAGGCTCTCGGGGCGCTGGCTCCCTGGCTCTGAGCCCTCCTGGCTCGCTCCCAGCCCAGCCCAGCACCGCCCGCGGCGCAGCACCACATCTGCAGGGATTAGCGCTGATCCCAGCCTCTCCCAGGCTCCCCGTCTGCTCCCCTCCGAGGCCCGGGGTGCTCCTGCCTGGCAGAGCAGAGCAGAGCCCCACTGACCCCCCCCGCTCTGCCTCCAGAGAAGCTGCGGGACCTGATCAAGAAGAAGGTTTTCGAGGCAGCGTTTCCCCTGCACGAGGTGAGGCCGAGCACGCGGGGATGGGGCACGGCCACGGGAGGTGCAGGAGCAAGAACCGGGGGGAACCTTTGGGTCAGCCAGGGCTGCATCTGGATGAGGGCACAACAGAGCTGCCAGCGGCAGCCTGGGCATCACAGAGCCATGGAATCAGTCAGGCTGGGAAAGCCCTTCAAGCTCATCCAGTCCAACCCTTACCCCAGCACTGCCAAGGCCACCCCTAACCCATGGCACTGAGGCCTCGTCTCCACGGTGTGTGAGCACTTGCAGGGCCGGTGCCTGCAGCCCTGCCCTGGGCAGCCTGTTCCAATGCCTGAGCACCCTCTGGGGCAGGAATTGTTCCTCAGCTCCATCCAAACCTGCCCTGGTGCAGCTTGAGGCCGTTTTGTTCCATCCCTTGCCCGGCTGTTGAGGTTCTCCTGATGTTCCTGTGTCCAACCAAGTTCTCTGCTCCCCAGAAAGGAGAGCTGAGCGAATTCCTGAACGAGAAATGGGCTCGCTGGAGAGTTATCTTCTGCCACCAGCCCATCGAGAAGATCAGGTAACGCAGCAGCAGAGGCACAGAGTGTCCCTCAACCAAAGGTCCCACCTGAAACCCAGGAGCTTTATGCCCTTTGCCAGGCTCCTGTTTCCCTTTGCATCATTAGCTTGAGCCTAGCTCTTCCCTCAAGCACTGGGCTCCTTCTAAAGCCTGAGAGCTCTTTGCCAGGGGCCATCCCTGTGGCACCAGCTCCATCTGCTCATCCTGCAGCATCAAACAGCCCCACAGACACAAGGGTTTAATGAGCTCGTTTGGTTTCCAACCACAATCAAAGGGAAGGTGAGGCAGGAGCAGAGCATCAGAGGCTGAACCTGGGGCCTCGGGCACGACAAGAGGCTCCCGGAGCCACGTTAGCACTGGGGGAAGAGCACGGCTCTTGTCTCAAAGGGGAAGGAGGCAGCAGCCGGTGGCTGGGGAAGGAGGACAGAGGCACTCGCACATCCCTGCGGTGTCAGTGGGCTGTGCAAGGGAGGGGAAGTGCTCAGCACCGCCTCTGAGTGCTGGTGGGAAGTGAACTCCCTGGAATAGAGGAGCGGAGGCAGAGCCATCAGCAGTTACCATCCTCCTCACCCATTCCGACCCGCACCAGAACTAACGGGATACTGCCTCCAGGAGGCAGGAACAGCATCGCAGGGGGGCTGAGTCGCCACAGCCCGCACCCCCTGCAAGCCTGGCATATCCAGAACTGCTCTGCAGGCACTGATTGCAGCTTGGTCCCTCATCATTCCCACCGCTCCGACCTGGCCCATATCGGTCCCACAGGCATCTCCCCTTCTCCTTCATGGAAAGGCAGGAGCAGCACCCATGGGACCATATCCCCTTCATATCAGTGAGAGCAGCTCCCCTGTGGCAGATTAACGGGGGGGGACGGGACAACACTGAAAAAGAAAGCAAAAGGGAAACAAAAGGTCACCGGGAGACTCCCAGCTCTTTTCCTTGCTGAAATCCCCTGGGAATGCTGCATAGAATCACAGAATAGTTCGGGTTGGAAAGGACCTTAAGACCATCCAGTTCCAACCCCCTGCATCCTGAAGCTCCTCTCCAGCCGGGCTGACTCTCCCCATCCCAAGCCGCACGCACAGGCATCGCCACACCTGGACCCTCACCCTTGGGGCTGTGAGCATCCCGTGGGATATCCCTTGGGGCTGTGAGCATCCCGTGGTCCCCGCTGTCCCCTCAGGTGGTACTTCGGGGAGAAGGTGGCTCTGTACTTCGCCTGGCTGGGCTGGTACACGTTCCTGCTGGGCATCGCTGCTGCCGCCGGGCTCCTGGTGTTCGTGGCGGGGATCACGGTGTTCAACTCCAGCCAGGTGAGGTAAGGCTCGGGAATGCCGGGCGCATCCCGCTGGGCTCCGGGCCGCTGGCGCCCCCTTTGCTCCCCTCTGCCCCTTCCTCTCGTTGCAGCAAGGAGATCTGCGAGGCCAACGACACCATCATGTGCCCGCTCTGCGACCAGCACTGCCCCTTCTGGCGCCTCTCCGACACCTGCACCTACGCCAGGGTACGCAGCCCCTTCCAAAGGCAGCCCCTTCCCTCCCGAGGCAGGCTGTCCCCTTCCTTTCCCTTCCCTTCTTTTTCCTTCCTTTCACTTCCTTTCCCTTCCCTCCCCAAGGCGGGAATGGGAAGGGCACAGGATGGGAAATGCTCCCAGCTCGTGCTGCCCCAAACCACCAGAAACTAAACCCACCCCAACAAACCGACTACAACACACAGGAAACCTCCACTAACCCCTGTAATGAGGAGGAGGAGTAGGCAGATCATGGTCTCCATCATCAACAAAGTCCCACCGTCCATCCCCTTCCTGCAGATCACCCTCCCTCCTGCAGCACCTCTGCCTGCCTTGAGGGGATCAGGGTGGCGAGAGACCCCCCCTAGCCCCGAGGTACCCCAGCCCCTGCACCCATCACCATGTTCCTGGCTCTTCCCCAGGTCACCCACATGATCGACAACGAGGGGACAGTCCTGTTTGCCATGTTCATGGCCATCTGGGGTAGGTGCCTGCAACTTGGTGCCAAGCGCACACCGCAGGAAAGAAGGAGCAACCTCATGTGGCTTAGGGGGAGGAAGAGGGGATACCAATGCAGCTCCACCAATGCAGCTTCACCAAGCAGCAGCTTTCACATTCACTTCTAGGGCCATGCCCTCCCCTTCCAGACAAGGCAAGCGCACAGAATCACCTCCCCAGCTTCCCTTACCTGTCCTGCCTGAAAGCTTTGCCCCCTTCATTCAGCACAGCCTACACCAAAGCCCCAGCAACCCTCTCATGGCCTTTATAAGGCTTTATGAGCAGGTGTTATGGGGCAGCTGCAGGGAGGAGGGGCCACCAGACCCTCATCAGCCTCCCCAGGCTGCTCCATCATCTCTCAGCTGTGCTGGAACGAGCTCAGCAGATCCCTGTGCTCTGAGCTGATGTGAACCAGAGAGTGGTTTAGGTTGGAGGGGACCCTAGAGATCATCCATCACCCTATCAGCTACACATCCCATTTGCTTTACTACAGCAGTTACAAGCAACACCGTAGGTGTAGGCATTGGCTTTTCACCTTCACACCCATGGTCTGAGCACCGTGGATGGGGTCTGTGTGCTGCTGTGGGCTGGTTTACACAGGGATGAGCTCAGGGAGGTTACTCCACATGACAAGGGGGGTGTAAAGGGGCTTACAGAGGCACAGCTCAGGATATGAAGCCTGAACACCATCATGGCCTGTTCCACTCGACGGGTATTGTCCATTAACCCAGACATGTGTGCTTGGCACCATGCAAAGTGCTCACCGGGTTTATGCGCAGTGCCTGCAGACACTGGGGCTGGTGACATCTCACCCACCTCCATCCCCACCCCACACGGTGCCGCGTGTCCAGGTCCCGTTAGGGGGTAACACGATGTCCACCCCGCAGAGGGGTGACTCCAGAGCCACCCCAGTGTCACCGCACTCCCTCCTTGCCCCACAGCCACCGTGTTCCTGGAGCTCTGGAAGAGGCAGAGAGCCAGAGTGGTCACCGACTGGGACCTGTACCGCTGGGATGAGGAGGAGGTGAGGATGCGTCTCTCCTGCTTCCAGCTTCCCTCCTGCTGGAGCTATGGAAAAGCCCCATCACAGGGACCCTTTGCCCAGCTCCATTCTCTGTAGACATGAACATCTAACAGAGACACAAACAGCAAAGCCAGCATCTGACAGCCCTGGGACAGACAGAGCCCTGCAGAGGGCTGAGCAGATGGCAGCCACCTCACTTGCACAAGGGCTTGGACTCATCCAGTTCTGGCCTCACTGCCTGGGTTGGGCGTCCATTGTCCACCCCTGTCCTCCTCTGGTGCTGCTCATCCCACAACCACCCCTTCACATCCCAGCACCCGGGCTCTGCTCTGCTGGCTCCATCCCCATGCTCTGTCCTGGTTTTGTGTTGAAGGAGGAGCTGGCCCTGGAGCTGATCAATAACCTGCAGCACGAGCCCCGGCAGTACGAGCACTCCTACTTCCGCAGCACCATCATCCTCCTCCTGGTTCTGGTGATGGTACGTGCCCGGGGACACAGGAGACCTGGCTTTAGGGCACATGGGCTTTCCTCCTTCCTGCCCCACTCTGCTGCAAGAGCAGCACCTCAGTGTCCTATGCCTGGCCCTGGCACAGGGTGCCCAGAGAAGCTGTGGCTGCCCCATCCCTGGCAGTGTTCAAGGCCAGGTTGGACACAGGGGCTTGGAGCAAGCTGCTCCAGTGGAAGGGGTCCCTGCCCGTGGCAGGGGTTGGAGCTGGAGGAGCTTTAAGGTCCCTTTCAACCCAAACCAGTCCATGATATAGGTATGATTTGAGGCCATGTCCAGATGAGCTCTGTGAAGGAGGAAGCCAGGGTTGAAGGGCTGGTGGTGCTCAGGGGCTGATGGAACTCAGGCACTGGTGATGCTCAGGGTGCTGATGGAGCTCAGGCACTGGTGATGCTCAGGGTGCTGATGGAGCTCAGGTACTGGTGATGCTCAGGGTGCTGATGGAGCTCAGGTACTGGTGGTGCTCAGGGTGCTGATGGAGCTCAGGTACTGGTGATGCTCAGGGGGCTGATGGAGCTCAGGTACTGGTGATGCTCAGGGGGCTGATGGAGCTCAGGTACTGGTGATGCTCAGGGGGCTGATGGAGCTCAGGTACTGGTGATGCTCAGGGTGCTGATGGAGCTCAGGTACTGGTGATGCTCAGGGTGCTGATGGAGCTCAGGTACTGGTGATGCTCAGGGGGCTGATGGAGCTCAGGTACTGGTGATGCTCAGGGGGCTGATGGAGCTCAGGTACTGGTGATGCTCAGGGGGCTGATGGAGCTCAGGTACTGGTGATGCTCAGGGGGCTGATGGAGCTCAGGTACTGGTGATGCTTAGGGTGCTGATGGAGCTCAGGTACTGGTGATGCTCAGGGTGCTGATGGAGCTCAGGTACTGGTGATGCTCAGGGGGCTGATGGAGCTCAGGTACTGGTGATGCTCAGGGGGCTGATGGAGCTCAGGTACTGGTGATGCTCAGGGTGCTGATGGAGCTCAGGCACTGGTGATGCTCAGGGGGCTGATGGAGCTCAGGTACTGGTGATGCTCAGGGTGCTGATGGAGCTCAGGCACTGGTGATGCTCAGGGGGCTGATGGAGCTCAGGTACTGGTGATGCTCAGGGTGCTGATGGAGCTCAGGTACTGGTGATGCTCAGGGGGCTGATGGAGCTCAGGTACTGGTGATGCTCAGGGGGCTGATGGAGCTCAGGTACTGGTGATGCTCAGGGGGCTGATGGAGCTCAGGTACTGGTGGTGCTCAGGGGGCTGATGGAGCTCAGGCACTGGTGATGCTCAGGGGGCTGGGACACATTCTCTCTGCACAGATCGCGGTGCTGGTCGGCATCACGCACGCCCTCGTCATCTACCGGGTGGTGGCAACAGCGCTGTTCACGCAGAGCAGCTCCGAGTTCCTGAGCGAGCAGGCCAACACGGTGGCCGTGATGACGGGGGCCGTGCTGCACTACCTCACCATCGTCATCATGAGCAAGGTGCGGAGCGGGACACGGGCAGCGGGGCTGCTCCTCGCTCTTCCACCATCAACCCTCCCTTTTCCTGCAGGTCAACAGGCGCGTGGCACTCTTCCTCTGTGACCTGGGTAAGGCTCAGCGTAGCATCCCTTGGTCCCCGCATGCAGCCAGGCTCCTGTCCCCTTCCTTTCCTCCATCCCAAAGCATCCACTGGGCAGCTCCTGCACCCATTTGGGGCCAGCAGCCCCATGTGCTGCAGGGGGCTGTCCCATGGCCACATCATGCTTTGGGGGCAGTCACCCTATGGGGCCAAGAGCCAGCAGGAGCAGGAAGCCACCACGGCTGCAGGAGCGCTCAGTGCGGTGTCCTCCCAGCTGAAGGGCCCCTTCTCCCCCAGTCATGGCCCAATGGAGCTGGGCTCAGCTCCACCACAGGGCTCAGCTGAAGGCAGGGAGGGCTCCACAAGGGACAGGGACTCTTCCAACCCTCAAAGAGCTGCTGTGGCACCCAAGGGGCAGCCAGGACAAGGTCCCCCCATGCTGCGACCAAGTCCCTGTGCTTTGCTCCCTCATGCAGAGAAACCCCGGACCTTCTCCCAGCGGGAGAACACCTTCACCGTGAAGATCTTCACCTTCCAGTTCTTCACAAACTTCTCCTCGCTCATCTACATCGCCTTCTTCCTGGGGCGGTGAGTGAGGCCTGGGCTGCAGAGGGACAGCCCGGTCCCTCCACGGGCACAGGGACCCCATACGGGACCTCAGAAGGGCCAGGGTGGGCATGGGAGTGTGGGAAGCCCCTCAAGTCTGTATCAGAGCCTGGGGATGATGTCCCCATCGTCAGTGCTGGGGCTCAGCAGACGTTGCTCTTCCTTCCTTGCCCAGGATCAACGGGCACCCAGGGAACTACGTGCGCATCGCTGGCAAGTGGAGGCTGGAGGAGGTGATGCTCTGACCCTCACCACAGCTCCTGCCCCACTGCCCAGCGAGGCAATGGGGACCTCAGCTCCTGCCTGGCCGCAGCCCGCAGGCACAGCTCCTCTCCTCTCACCCTCGCAGTGCCACCCCAGCGGCTGCATCACCGACCTCTTCATCCAGATGGCCATCATCATGCTGCTCAAGCAGACCATCAGCAACGTGATGGAGTTCCTCAACCCGTGAGCCCTCTTCCAGCCCGCGCAGTGCTCCCTGCTGCTCCGGGCAGCTCCTACAGGGAGTAACCCTGGTCTCTGGGAAGGGGCTCCCTCCTTCCCTCCCAGCCCCGCTGTGCTGCAGGCAGCACAAAGCTTTCCCTCCCTTGCAGCTGGATATGCTACCAGCTACGCAGGAAGCGGCTGCGGCGCCCCAAGAAGAGGAGGATGATGTTAGGGGAGGAAGAGGAGGCCGAGGACCCCTGCAAGAGGCAGTGGCTGAGCAACTACGAGCTCAATGAGGTCAACATCTTCAGCCTGTTTGATGAGTTCCTGGAGATGGGTACGTGGAGCAGGGGGTCAAGGAGGAGGGATGCGGGTGCAGAACCACGTGTCCCCCTTGCCTGGAGAGAGCCTGATGATGGGGAGCCTAAACATAGACAAGGGAAAGCTCTGAGACGAGCTCCACCAGCCCTGGCTCACCAAGATCACCCCCAGATGAGAGAGCAGGCAATGGCCTGGCCTTGGGCCCCTGCTCGGACCCTGCTCTCCTCCTGCAGTGCCAAGCGAGTGGCTGTGACCCCAAGCTCAACCTGTGCTCAGTGGGACCCCCACAGATCCCCCTCTCCAACAGCCCTGTCGGAGGTGGGGGTCCCCAAGACAGGTCTATATCCCCCTTTCACCCCTGCAAAGCCCCTCTGGCACAAGCCACCAGGCAGGACAAACCCTATGGGATGTCTATGGTGTGGCGGCTGCACACCAGCACCCCACTGCCCCTCACAGTGATCCAGTACAGCTTCACCACCATCTTCGTCGCCGCCTTTCCCCTCGCCCCACTGCTGGCCTTCTGCAACAACCTCTTAGAGATCCACCTGGATGCCATCAAGATGATGCGGCTGCACCGGCGCATGGTGCCCAGGAAGGCCAACGACATCGGTGAGACAGAGCACAAGGAGCCCCCTCCTTCCTGCACCACTGCTGGTGCCAATGGTGCCAGTGTGAAGCCTTTTCCGCAGCATGAAGCCCATGAGCATCCCTTCATCATCCCTTCTCCTGTCCCTACAGTCCCTGCAGACCTTTAACAGTGGCTGTGAGCTGTCCCAGGGCCTCACTGACCGCTTCTCTCCCGCAGGAATCTGGCTGCTGGTCCTGGAGGCCATCGGCATCCTGGCTGTCATCGGGAATGGGCTGGTGATCGCCATCACCTCCGACTTCATCCCCGTGCTGGTCTACAAGTACATGTACAGCCCCTGCGTGACTGAGAACAGCACTGGTGTGGAGTGAGTGCTGCCCATCAGCCCTGCCTACTGCAGCCCTGTTTGCAGTGTCCCTGCATCCCTCAGTGTCATCAACACAGGGGTAGGAGGCAGTTGAGCCTTTCCCCACACCAGGATAGGGGGAAAGGGAGCAGGGGAGTGTTTCCCTGCTGGCACTTTCTTCAGCATCCCAACCAGCCTCTTGCTCACAGCACCCCTCTGGTGGGTAAACTGGAAAGAGCATCACATAAGGACTGGGTGCCTGCATGTGCCCTCTCCTCTGTCCTCCAAGCCTTTACTCACTGGCCAAGTCCATCAAACTGGACAGAAGCCTCAGATACATTAATTTCCTGAGGCTTTGTGAAAACGGGCAGCCAGGGAGGGAGAGCCTCAGATGGGTGCTGGCTCCCCAGAACGGAAGGCTACAACCCATGCTCAACCACACTACCAGCCACCCGAGAACCCCCACAGCAGGGAACCCACAGAAAGGAGAGCAGCAGCCAGACAGGCTCTGCAGCAATCAGAGACCCCTGTGTGCTGGAGAAGACACAGGAGCTGTGGGTTGGGGCTCACCACAGCCCCTGAGGCAGCCACGGACCCACAGCCACCGTGTCCCCCCACAGCTGCTCCACCGGTTACATCAACCACAGCCTGTCCACCTTCCGCGTCCAGGACTTTGAGTTCTACACAAAGCTGCCTCAGATGCCACCAGGCATTGTCACCAACATCACAGAGTGCAGGTAACAGCAGCCCATAGCCATCGCCCAGCAGCATTCCCGAGCCCCTCACTGGGACACCCAGCCTGGAGCCAGGGAACAGGCGGTGGTGGGGAGGGCTCGGAGGCAGCTCCTCTCGGGTCCCATGGAGGAGCCGAGGCAGGATGCAGGGCACGGGGGGGCCCTGTGCCAGCACCCACGGGGCTGTGCTGCAGGTACCGGGACTACAGGAATGCCGATGACTACAGCTACACGGCGCAGTTCTGGCACATCTTCGCGGCCCGGCTCGCCTTCCTCATCCTCTTTGAGGTGAGCACCCGGGGAGGAGGCTGGGGTGAATGGGGAGGATGGTGACAGGGGAAGGAGCTGGGCCCGGGGAGCTCCTCACTGCCCCTTGCTCTGTGCAGCACGTGGCTCTGTGCGTGAAGCTCATTGCAGCCTGGTACATCCCCGACGTCCCCCTGTCAGTCAAGAACACGTTCCTGGGCAGAAAACACAGCGACCTCCGTAAGGAGCTCAGGTGGGTGATGTCCAGGGTCCACACAGGGCCCAGCCTCCAGCAGATCAGGTCCATGCACTCCAGAGCCCCACAACAGGGGGTCACTCGCCACCACAGGCACGGTGGGGCTGCTCCTGCCCCTGGGGCAGCTCCATCACCTTTCTCAGCCCCCAGACCAGCCTCTGCTACAGCAGAACAGGCTCTTTCTAAGATGAGGTGCATTACTTATAGCTGAGAATCCCTCTCTCTCTGGGCCCGTGGCTTCACTCACTAGCTCAGTTGCCTGGTTTTAGGCACTCAAGGCCAGTGAAATGAGTCCCATGATAAGTGTTCACCATTTAGTGCTCACCAGAGGAAGGGGCTGCTTCACTTGGGCTTTTTCTTCAGATAAAGGAAAGCTCCAAGTTAAAACAAGACACAGTTTTGACCAAATTTTCTATTTAAACTTTAAAAATCCCCACATGAAGTCTTTCAGCTGGAAACAGAACTGATGCAGCCAAGAGCCACAGGCTGGGCCACCCTGGTGCTGCTGTCCCTCGCGGGCTGAGCCCTGCTCATGGTCACCAGTTCCCTGCTACCACCACAAAGGGCAGGCACAAGCAGAGCTGAGTGTTCAGGGAGCACCATGCTCCCACTGTTCCGCCTTCAGTCCCTGCCTTCCCCTTGCTGAAGGAATTTCCCCCAAGCAGGGCTTCTCTCCACAGTGTGTCACTCCTTCTCCATTTATTTCTGGCAACCACCCTGTTCCCACAATCCCCATTGCTTCCCGGTCACCCGGTTCCCTTCCACAACTCTCTCCTTTCCCCCAGCATGATGGAGTACTCCACCGAGGTGTAGCCTCTGCTCACTGAGGAGAAACACGGATTGAGCCCCCTCCCAGCCCGGCAGTGCCGTGGGTGCGGAGGAACCACCGCAGCAGCGCAACGGGCCACGTGTCCCAGCTGTGACCGGCCTTGGACTTGAGCTGGGAAGTGACAATGTGATGGTGGCTTCACAGGAGCAGGATGATTTCTGCCTCCACACGGAGGAAGGCAGTTGTGGCAGAGCAGGAAGCTGGCTGAGAAGCTGGGACCATCCATGGGGCAGCATCCAGCGGCTGCAAGCGAGTGCTGTTGGGCTTCCTCATCAACACTGCCTCAATGTGCAGCGCAGGAAGGGCATTTACCTCGCTCCAGGTTCCCTCTCCAGCTCTTCTTTTGCACTTTGGACCCTGCTTCCTCTGCCTCCCGTGACCTCTGGCTGTTGCACCACCGAGACACTCGAGTCTTTCCTTCTTCACCACAGCCAGCACCATCCTCCTCTCGACATGGCCACCACGAGGCTGCAGCTCCAACCTCCTGGTTTCCTGGATGCTGGAAAACCAAAGTTGTTCTCCTGACTGAGCTTTGCTCTGTGCTCGGCCGCGTCCCTGTGCCTGCCCCAAGCACCCCACAGTTGTTCCTGGCTCAACTACCATGACCAAAGCAGGAAATAAAGCTAACACCCATGTGGAGACAGCAGCCAGGGCTTCAGCTGTGCTCACACTGGGGTCATCCCAGCCCCCTCCTTTGCCACCCACAGAAACTACCCCCAAAACTGCTTCTGTCTTAATGTGGATAATCAAAAGATGGTGGAGCTGAAGCTCCCGAAGGCCACCCATAGCTGTGGGTGACCTCATAGTGTGGGTGCTGCCTGGTGAGAGGCTTAAAAGGAGTTGGTGCTGTGGCCATGCACAGTGGGAAACCGCCTGTTAAATGTGCTGGGGTGACAGAAACACTGAACTGCACAGGCAGGGCTTTTGAGGGCTCTCCTGCTCCAAACCACGACCTGCCAGCCTGAACCCAACATTCCTCCACCTCCTCCCTGTCTGCAGCAGGGAGCAGGGGCTAGAGCCAGGCTGGACCCGTGGCACAGCAGCACTGCAGCCTGTCTCACCCATGTGCATTCCCAGCCTCCAGCTTTGCTCTCTGCCAGGTCTGCCTTTAGCACCTCACTTCCTGACTCCAGGCAGTTATTTGTGCTTAAGGAACAAAGTCTCTGCTCGCTGCTGTCCAGGAATGATAAAGAGCTGCCCAGGAAGGATAACGTGTCCTCAGATATGTGACTTCACTCATTGCGAGTGTAGGAATAGCCCTTTGATGCCCCTGAGATTCCCCTCCCCTTAGGTCAGGCCTGCATAGCCTCGCTAAATCAGGTTTGCAAGCGTCTGGGGAAAAAGCTTTTCTCTTAAATGTCCCTAATTCCAGTTAAAGAGGAGGCAGCAGCATGGGCTGGGTGACCTCAGCTCCATTTCCAGCTTCCTTATGGTCCTTGTAAACTGGAGGACAAATCCACCAAAGCCTCTCAAAGCTTTAGAGTCCTCTTTCTTAATAAGAACTGGAAAACGTAACTGCTTTGTCAGTTTAACCCCGAGCTCCACCCTTCCATCCCCTCCTCTATAAAATGCCAAGAGGTACCTCCCTGTGCCAGAGGGGAATTCTGGGATAAACTGAATGCAATGTGGGTGCCACAGCATGGCCGTGTGTGTGCATGCACATGTAACAGCAGTGACAGCCACCTGCGAGCTCAGGAAGACACAGATAAGCAACCATCAGCACCACAGGTCAGGAACAAGTACTTCATTAGGGCTGATTTGCCTTGTCCTGTAATTAAGAGTCCTCAGCAGCCCCGAGAGAGGAGCAGGGATCGTGACTCAGGGTCTGTTACTAAGCAGCTCCCCACCCCGCAGCAGTATTCTCATTTCTGGGCCTTGGAAGCAAACCCTGGCTTCATATCAATGGCCTTGGAACACAGTCACCTGGCAGCTCTAAAGAGCTTTCATGTCATTAGCTTCAAGCTGTCAAATGCATCAGGAACTGCCTGTTAATGAGCTCACACTGTAATTCTCACTCACCCAGTGGCTCACAGGGAGCATCTTGTGCTGCAGCAATGCAGGAGGAGGCAGGACAGGGGCTGCAGGACACAGCCTCAGCTCAGGAGGCTTCAGTGGAGGGTTCAGATGCAGAGCTGGGACTCTCCATGTGGCTCTCCCAGCAGTGATGTGCCTGAGAACTGCAGAGAAAGGCACCGGCGTTAACTCAGCCTCAAACCTTCACTCCCAAGAGCATGGAAAGCCACTTGGGATCTGGCACGGAACTGACACCAGCCCCGCTCCCCGCCCTCATTTCAGTCCTGTGACCAAAACCACCTCCACTCCTCGACTGTAACTTACCCACACGAGTAACTCTGATGGCCAAGCAAGGCCTCATCAGCTGCCATTCTGCCGCCAAACCCTCTCATTCCCAGGACTTGGGCTTGTTCCCTGTGATTATCCCACGAACCCGTTTACACCGGCTCCCGCAGCGTGGCCGTGGTGCTGTGACAACAGAGCAGCCCCCCTGGAAGCGCAGGGCATGGACCAAGGGGCCATTCCCACAGCACCAGCGCTCCAACGGGATTCTCTCAGTACCTTACCCCCAAACAAGGCCAACAGCACCGATATTCCACATAATCCCCAGTAAGGACTGGGAACTGGGGGTGTTTTACCAGGTGAACAGGTCCATAGACCTACCTGTAACCTGTACCTATCTGTGTACATACACGTTCACTTCACCAGGGCAGCGGGCCCCATCCAGACTCGCCTCCATCCCCCAGCACGGAAGCTTCCCCCCGGTGGTGTGGGGGAACCCGGAGCCGCACTGACCCCACCACCGCCGTTACCCAGCCGCACTGTCCCCCGTTACACCCCGCTTCCCCGCCCTCCGCGGAGACCGCCGCCATTTTGGCTTGGCGCGGGGCACGCTGGGAGCGGTAGTGCCGCTGCTGCTGCCACAGAGGGCCCTCAGGGGCGGCGGGACTACAACTCCCGGCGTGCACCGCGCGGGCCGCTTCCGGCGAGCTGTTGCCATGCAACCAGAGCGGCAGCGGCGACCCGGGGCGGGCGGGAACGGGCATGGGCGGTGGGACCCGGGCAGTAAAGGCACGGGTGGGAGCAGAGCACAGCGGGGAGCGGGCTTGAACACCTCCTTCCCGGCAGCACCGCTGCTCTGGAGGGTTCGTTCCCTTCCCTCTGCACAGGCGAGGCAGAACCACTGTGTCCCACGTTAGGGCCGGTGGAAGGCTGCAGGAGCCCCCCTCGCGGCTGCTCACACACCGCAGCCTCGGGGGAGGTGAGAAAGCTGCTGGGACCCGACACGATCCCCGCCCCTCTCCTCCTGCTGCATCTGGGGCCTCACAGGAGGAAAACAGCCCCTTTTCTGCCCGTTCTGGCCCCAAAGAAAGGGGCTGCACGGCTGTGGGGCACGTTGGCGTTTCCTTCACCAGCGGAGGCTGCTGTTGGGCCGTTGCTGTGCATAAAGCCCGTGCAGCCCTTGCAGCTCGTGTACTCTGTGCCTGGGGCGTGCAAAGGCTCCCAACACAGAATCCCAGCCTGCTTTGTGTTGGAAGGGACCTTAAAGCTCCTCCAGCTCCAACCCCTGCCACGGGCAGGGACCCCTTCCACTGGAGCAGCTTGCTCCAAGCCCCTGTGTCCAACCTGGCCTTGAGCACTGCCAGGGATGGGGCAGCCACAGCTTCTCTGGGCACCCTGTGCCAGCGCCTCAGCACCCTCACAGGGAAGAGCTTCTGCCTAAGAGCTCAGCTCAGTCTCCCCTCTGGCAGGTTCAAGCCATTCCCCTTGGCCTGTCCCTACAGGCCCTTGTCCCAAGCCCCTCTCCAGGTTTCTGCAGCCCCTTTAGGCACTGGAGCTGCTCTCAGGTCTCCCCAGAGCACAGCAGAGGGGCAGGATCCCCTCCCTGAGCTGCTGCTCACGCTCTGGGGGTGCAGCCCAGCACACAGGGGGGTTCTGGGCTCAAGCACAGGCTGAAGCCGGATCATGGGGAGCTTCTCCTCACCCAACACCCCAAGTCCTGCTCCTCAGGCTGCTGCCATCTCCATTATCATTAACAGTGATCACGGCCCTTTGGCTGGGTCCAGTTCCCTGTGACCAGCACCATCCAGAGCAGCCACAGACCTGCTTTCATTTGTCCAAGAGCCTTTTAACATCCCCAAGGAGAAGGAAACAGGAGCCCCCAGTATTCCCATGGGCCCGGCCTTTTCCTCCTCCCTCCATCAGTAATTCACCTTCATGAAGCCAGAGAACACCGAGTTTGCCAGTGCTCAGCAAACCACAGCCCCAGACACCGGCTCTGCCCCAGGCTCTCCCCATGTCAGACACCTTCACCCGCGGCACACTCCGGTACAAGCCCCCGGCGGCAGATCCGGTATTACCGGTGGTGGTGGTGCCGGATGCGGGCTCCATCTTGCCCCGGCACCCCCATGAGCTCGCTGTGAGCACCGCGGGATCCCCGGGTGCGCCGCTTCCCCCTCCCTGTTCCCTCTTTTCCCCTCCCCTACAGCCGAGTCGCGTTCACCGCAGGTTCAGGTGAGCCGGAGGTGGAGCAGGGGAGGAGGGACCGAGCCCTGCTGCAGCCCTGCCATTGGGGCCAGAGCGGGGCACAGGGCAGGGGCTGGCACGGGGAGCACATAAAGCAATTCCAAAGGAAAGGAAAGAGAAAGGAACCAGCAGAGATCCGGCGGGAGCCGCACGAGGGCAGCGAGGGCAGGAGCTGCGGCCGGGTGCGGGAAGCACTGAAGGTAAATGCAGCTTCTCCTCTGCTTCCCTTTCCGTGTCCATGTCCTGGATGGGGTCAGCGGGGCTTTGCCCTCTCCCCACCAGCCCTGCTGCTCCCTTGGCTCTCCTGCTTGCTCCCTGCCTCGTGTTCCCTTGTCCGTGCTTTGGGGGCACGCTGCAGCCCAACCATTGCCGACCACCACACAGCACCCACACAGTCCTCTGCTGTGCTTGGAGCAGACCCGGGTGTCCCCAGCCTCAAGAGCTGGGGAATGGAAGTGTGCTGCTGCCCGTTAACCTGTGCTCCTACCTGCAGCCAGCAGCCCCGACACCGGCCACCCTTGGGGCACCCATTGACATTTCTTGTTCCAGAGCAAAGGGGCCCCAGATGGATGTTTAGGGCATCCTTGAGCTCTCTGGCCAGGCTGCGTCTCGTTGGGGCTTCCTTACTTCTGATCATCAGTGTTCCAGTGCCTGAAGGAACTGGGTGAGCTTTAAGGTCACTTCCAACACAAATCGGCCTGGGACTGTAGGAAACGATTTACAAGTGACCCAGCCGGGCAGCACCAAGCAGCGCTGAATGATCCCCACCAGGCAGGGAAAGGACCTCGCCACCCTGGTGTAGCATCTCCCATTCCCTTCCCCATGCAAAAACTGGGTGGGCTGACTCCTCTCTGTCCCTTGTTCTTCCATCCCTGGTGAAACCCAGCTAAACTTCAGGAATGAGCCACTTCAGCTCAAGCTGAACACGTTTTAACCGTCCCTCTTGGACCTTGACCCAGCTTCACCCCACGCCTGGTACCAGCGCTGCTGTGCCAAAGGGAAGCAATGAGCCACGGTTCATAGCACTGCTGCAGACCCCCTTCCCTGCCACACCAGCAGCAGAGCCAGCTCCTCCAGGGCCTCCGCAGCCCCAGTGTTACCCAAACCAGTTTGGAACGGGGTGCGAGGAAGCTGTGGGGCAGGACAGCCGGGGAGGTGTTGGTCCCTGCTGCTCGTGTTCCGTGGGATGTGTTCACAGTCCTGCAGAGCCACCAGCACCATCATGTCCTTGATCCCAGAGCGTGCCCAGCGCCCACTCCCAGTGCTCCCGCAGGTGTCCAGGGATGGAGGAGCCCAGCCTCACTGTCAGGCCCTGCTTCACCCATTGCTGCAGTGCCCCATCCCGCTGCTGTGATTTACCCGTGTCCTCCCTAGGCCCCCCTCCCGCAGGCCCGTGCAGCGGTGCTGCTGCTGACTGTGTGATACCAGCCGCGGGCCAGTTCCCCCAGTCCCTGTGCACTGTCCTCGTGCTCCCGCCTGCACCTTGCGTTGCTGTGCCTGGCCCCAGGCATGGCCGCAGGGCAGCAATGCACTGAGCCTCGTAATGCAAGGAGAGAGCTGCACCCACTGAGCTCAACACTGGGAGCTCACAGGGTGGGAAGCCTGTTTCTGTGAATCACAGAGTCCCAGCCTGGTTTGGGTTGAAGAGACCTTAAAGCTCCTCCAGCTCCAACCCCTGCCCCGGGCAGGGACCCCTTCCACTGGAGCAGCTTGCTCCAAGCCCCTGTGTCCAACCTGGCCTTGAACACTGCCAGGGATGGGGCAGCCACAGCTTCTCTGGGCACCCTGGGCCAGCGCCTCAGCACCCTCACAGGGAAGAGCTTCTGCCTAAGAGCTCATCTCAGTCTCCCCTCTGGCAGGTTAAAGCCATTCCCCTTGGCCTGTCCCTACAGGCCCTTGGCCAAAGCCCCTCTCCAGTTTCTTTCCTTGCCTTTAGGCACTGGAGCTGCTTTAAGATCTCCCGTAACCCTTAATTAAATTCAACCACTGCACTGCTCAGTTAGCAGTTTCAATGGGTGCACAGGCTGAAACAGCACTGCAGCCAAGACAGGGCATTGGTGGCATGAAGAGGGTCCCACAGAGTCCCCAAACACACCCATGGGGACATCAAACCCCATGGTTGAACCACAGCTGTGGCTTGTCTCCCCTCCCTGGCCTCTGGTTTGAGCCAAAGCCACATTTTAACGTCCTGCAGCCCCTGGGTGGTCATTAACCACCCCCTGCCTGGCTGCAGGGCTGCCCGGAGCTGTCACCGTGACCGAGCGGCCACGGCTGGGACACGGCTCCGGCTCAGCCCCAGAGCAGCACCCGCTGTCCCCGACCCGCACCACTGGGGACCCATGGGGACCCCCGGGGTTCTCCCTGTGCCGCCCGGCCACAGCCACCGGCGCTCACGGGGCCGTGTCCGACCCGTTCCAGGCCCGGCCGCGCCGCACCGGTGCCGGATGGACTCTGACCCCGGAAGAGTCGGCGGCGCGGGGCCCTCCTGGCGCCGGTGATGCGGCAGGTCCCGGCGCGGCGCCCCGGCACACCATGGCAGGTGGGTGCGGGATGGGAGCTCCCGGCGCTTCCAGCAGCCATGGAGCCCGCACGGGGTCCCTCTCCCTGCCTTGGCTTCATCCCTCCTCTCGTGTGCCCCCAGAGCCCTGCAGCGTCCCCCCCGAGGTCCTGGTCCCCGCCACCAACCAGACGCTGGAGCTGGCGCTGGGCTCCTGCGTGGCGCTGAACTGCACCGTGCGCTGGGCGGGCGCCGGGCACTGCCAGCACAGCCCCGCGTGGAGCAAGGACGGGCAATGGCTGGGCAGCGGCAGCAGCCAGGACACGGCCTGGTAAGAAGCACAGCGCGGCTGTGTCTGTGTCTGTCTGTGTGTGTGTGTCTGTGTTTGTCTGTGTCTGTGTGTGTCTGTGTCTGTGTGTGTGTGTCTGTGTTTGTCTGTGTCTGTGTGTGTCTGTGTCTGTGTCTGTCTGTGTGTGTGTCTGTGTGTCTGTGTCTGTGTGTATCTGTGTCTGTGTGTGTCTGTGTCTGTGTGTGTCTGTGTCTGTCTGTGTCTGTGTCTGTGTCTGTCTGTGTGTGTCTGTGTCTGTGTGTGTCTGTGTCTGTCTGTCTGTGTCTGTGTCTGTGTCTGTGTGTGTCTGTCTGTCTGTGTCTGTCTGTGTCTGTCTGTCTGTGTCTGTGTCTGTGTGTGTCTGTGTGTCTGTGTCTCTCTGTGTCTGTGTCTGTCTATGTGTCTGTGTCTGTGTCTGTCTGTGTCTGTGTCTGTCAGTCTGTGTCTGTGTGTGTCTGTGTCTCTGTCTGTCAGGGCAGTCACCGCACAGCCCAACCCACAATGGCCCCATCTCCCCACAGGTTTGCCCCAAATGCCTCGGAGCAGCTCCTCAGCAGCGTTCTGCAGCTCAACCTCACACAGGACAGCGACTTCGGGGTGTTTGCCTGCTGGATCAGCAATGCCACGGCCACCTTCACCCTGCGGAGAGCAGGTAGGGACACAATGGGACAAAAGGACACCTCCAAGGAGGTCCCACTTGCCACGGGCAGGAGCAGCAGCCCCATGGGGACCATCGAGGTGGGTGGTGGGGCATTGCTGCCTCCGCAGGGCAGCACATCGGGGTGCCCTACCCAAACCCCTAAATCTGGCCCCAGTCCTTCAGCTCACCGAGCCCTTCCTGTGCTTGCAGAGGTGGCAGGGCACGTGCCCGCGGTGCTGGCAGCCCTCCTGGTCCTGGTGCTCCTCATGCTGGCAGCCGGGCTCTATGTGCGCTGCCGCCTGAACATGCTCCTCTGGTACCGGAACCGCTATGGAGAGCTGGAGATCAATGGTGAGACCCCGGGCAGGGCACCGGGGTGGTTTCCCCTCGGGAACCCCCGCAGCATCATGCCCTGTCTCCCGTGCCATCCGCAGACGGGAAGCTGTACGATGCCTACGTGTCCCATGCCACCGCTCCGGATGACCGCAAGTTCGTCCACTTCATCGTGAAGCCGCAGCTGGAGAACCGCTATGGATACAAGCTCTTCCTGGACGAGCAAACCATCCTGCCCAACGCAGGTGGGAGCAGCCCCACGTGGGGCTGGGCCAGGCTCACAGCAGCACCCTGGGGCCTGACAGCCCTTTCCCTGCAGAGCCATCAGCCGACCTGATCATGAACGTGAGCCGGTGCCGGCGCCTCATCGTGGTGCTCTCCGTCGCATACCTGGAGCAGGACTGGTGCAACAGCAGCTTCAGGTAGGAGCAGGTCCTGCCTGCGCCCGGGGGAGAGCAGCCGGCGGGTGCTTCGGCTCTGGCACAGCGTTGTCCCACAGGGAAGGGCTCTGGAGACTGTTGGAGCTTTCCAAGAAACCCATCTTCATCGTCTTCGAGAGCCAGTACCGGGAGATCCACCACCCCGCCATCACCCTGCTGAAGCAGCACCGCGGCGCCGTGACCCTGCTGCTGTGGCGAGCAGGCTCCATGGTGAGAGCTGAGCAGGACCGATCCCAGCAGCACCCCACTGCCATCCCAGCACTCCCATTTGTGTCAGCCACCCCACAGCGCTCCGGGGCTGCTCCCTGAGCTCTGCTGCTCCTAAAGGGCAGATTGGGGCACTCGCTATTAGGGAGTAAAAACCCAACCAAACCAGCCCTGAGCTGGTGCTGGGTCCCCACACCCAGGTCAGGAGCCCCCCGGGGTCTGCTCCAGCCAAGGCACCAGCGTGAAGCCTCAGCTCTCGGGGTGAAGCTTCCCCCATGGCTGCTCCGGCCATTCCAGGGCCAGGCTGGGAGCGGAGCCTCGGAGCATTCCAGCCGGTCGGGCCGGTTTCTCCACCAGCACAGCCCTGGCCTTGGCTCAGCTCCTGGTGCTGGGAAGAGCGAGCTGAGCCCCACAGAGCCCTGCATGGGGCTGGGCTCGGCTCGTGGTGCTCCCAGCGCTGCTCATCTCCCCCTGCCCCATGCAGACCCCCTCGTCCGACTTCTGGAAGGAGCTGTGCCTGGCCCTGCCCCGCAAGGTGTCCTTCCAGGGGCCCGTGGGGGACCCGCAGACCCAGCTGCAGGAGGACAAGGACCCCATGCTGATCCTGCACAGCAGCTACCTGGACAGCGGCGGAGACCTGCACCCGGATGGGGACCTGGGTACAGTCCTTGTTCACCTGGGGGGACAGATGTGCGCTGGAGGTCCCCTTTGGGCTTTGCTGCACCTTCCCAAGAGGCTCAGCCCTTCCCCACCGCCCCCAGCCCATCCTATCCCATCTCCCCCCATTTCCAGGCCTCCGGGAGTGTGTGTTCAGGAGCCTCCCTCCTCCCCGCCTCGCCAGCCCCGCTGCTCCGGTGCCTGCTGCTGGGATGGGGGAGGCGCAGCTCAGGGATGGGCAGAGACCAGAGATCGACATCTCGGACCTGGGGTCCCGCAACTACAGCGCCCGCACGGACTTCTACTGCCTGGTGACAGAGGACGACATCTGAGCGGGGCCTGGGGCTGGCAGCGGCGGCTGCGCCCTTCCCACGGGCTGCATGGGCGCAGCACGGCTGGAGGAGCCCGGGCTCGGCAATGGGACCACAGCCAAGGTCGCAGTAGGAAAAGGATCCTTCTGGCAGCACGCTCCGTGGTGGAAAACCATCACCAAGGGATACCGCAGCCCATGGGGCCCGGGCACCTTCACCCTGTGCAGCAGGGATGTTTTTGTGCCTGATGGACCAGCACTGGGATGGGGGATGCTCTGAGAAGAAACATGCCCCAATCCCAAGGGAATGGCCTGACGGGGGTGGCCGTGGCACCCCCTTTCCATGGAAACCTCCATGGCAATAAAACGCTGCTGCACAGAGTGGGGCCCATCCGCCTGAGGGGACGCGGGTGCCACCAGCGGGTCTGTCCCCACCATGGCCAGTGGTGCTGGTCCCATCCCTGCGCCACGTCCTATCCCCATCGCACCAACCCGCAGCAGCACCCGGTGGGCAGCGGGGCTCACGTCGGGGGGGGCACAGCAGCGGGCAGCGTTCAAGGCTTTATTCGGGGACACGCAGGGCTCAGGGTGTTTGTACACGAGAATGGGGAGGACAAAGGCACCGAGACACCCGGCCTGGGCCATGCGGGTGCCACGCACTGATGGGTGACACCAACGTGGGCTGTGCCACCCTCTCCCCCCAGCCTCCCGTCTCTACCTGGTGTCCCAAAGGGGGTACACAGCACCCCAAGCACAGCAGGGTCCCCCAGCCCCACACCCGCCAGCAGAGCGAAGCCACCCCACAGCCACCCGCACCCCCGACAGGGAGAGTTTTGACCTGGCACCCCCCTGCCTGTGCCAGGCCCCCACAGCACCCACAGGACACCCAGAGAGCACCCAGCACACCCAGAGCATCTCCCCACCCCGCAGGGAGACACCGCCCAGCAAACACAACCTGGCCCTACCCAAATCCTGCTCATGCAGCAGGGGCCAGGCTCAGCCCGGAGCAGAGCAGCCACCGAGGAGGGGACAGTCCCTATGGGGCTCCTTGCAGAGGGCATGGGCAGCCTCAGTCACCCCCCAGCCCACCCCTGCAAAGGGGGGAACCTGGCACCGTGTCTCACCAAGGGAGCTTCCCAGCTCCTTACAGCCACCGTGCACCCCATAACACCTGGGAAGCCACCTCAGACCCCCCTGAGCATCCCTTGAGCCACACAAAGCCCCGTCCCCCCCCAGCCAGGGCAGAGCCCGTGCACCCCATGGCGCGCCCCACAGCAGCCCCTGGTGCACTGTGATTTGGGAATGGAGGGTCCTGGAAGCCCCTTCCCCACCTCACTGCAGGAGCTCCCCAAAGCCTGCAGCTCCCGCTGAGCCACGAGCCAAGCTTTGCTGTGCAGCCAGGTCCCGCCAGGAGCCTGCAGGGTCCCCAGCTCTGAGCACCCTTGGGTGCCATGGGGCAGCCCCCCACTAACTGTGGTCCCAGCGGGGCCCCGCAGCACAGCCAAAAGGAGGGGCTGGGGTTAGGGCTGGACAGGAGCGAGGACAAACGTCCCCATGCAGGGAAGGGACCCGGTGGGGGCGCGGGGGACGCGGCGGGGTCTACGCTATGGAGCGGGGTCCGGTGGTGAGCAGCCGCCCGCGAGGAGCCAGCGCAGGGCAGCACGGTCCCGGTGTCCTCACAGGCCGAGGAAGTCCTCCTTCCGGTACCCCTTCTGCAAGGACACACGGGCACGGTCACCCCCTGCCCAGGGCACCCTGCCTGCACCTCGCCAGGGGCTGGGAGCGTGAGCACGGATGCGCTGTGCCCCGGCGTCATCCCCACCAGGGCAGGTACCACTCTGAGCATGATGCTCTGGGGACATCCCACCCCTTCTGGACGGGGAACCATGGAGCTGGGGCCTGTTGTGCGCCTGGAAGCATTTCATGGAATCACAGGGTCCCAGCCTGGTTTGGGTTGAAGGGACCTTAAAGCTCCTCCAGCTCCAACCCATGCCATGGGCAGGGACCCCTTCCACTGGAGCAGCTTGCTCCAAGCCCCTGTGTCCAACCTGGCCTTGAACACTGCCAGGGATGGGGCAGCCACAGCTTCTCTGGGCACCCTGGGCCAGCGCCTCAGCACCCTCCCAGGGAAGAGCTTCTGCCTAAGAGCTCATCTCAGTCTCCCCTCTGGCAGGTTAAAGCCATTCCCCTTGGCCTGTCCCTACAGGCCCTTGCCCAAAGCCCCTCTCCAGGTTTCCTGCAGCCCCTTTAGGCACTGTAAGACTGTCCCAGGTCTTTGGGTTGTGGATTTCAGGGTGAAGCCCATGGCCTTGACTCCCTCAGGATCCACCCCAGGATCCCACCAGTCGGAAGGGACACGAGGCTGGTACTCACCATCTTGAAGTCCCGGTGGAGCTTGTTGTATTGCCACATGTTGCCCAGGAGGCTGGCGGCTGCTCGGGAGGACTTCTCGTTGTCCGAGCTGCCCCAGGACAGGGTGCAATGAGCTTTGGGTACCAGCGCACACAGGATAGTGCCCACCAACCCAAGGATCCCACCCCAGAAGGGCCCTAGGGGCTGAAGGCTCAGCACTGGTGGGAAGAGGCAGAAGACCAAAGGCTGGAGCCCACCATGGAGTACAGGGTGGCAAGCAGTGAGTGGTGAGGAGCACTCAGATGGGGAAAGGTGACTGCATTCCAGCCCATGGGGGGTGTCCAGAGAACGCGGCCAAGGGGTTGAAGGTGACCATGAGACCACTCAGAGCTGCTCTGGGGCCTCCCAACACCAAGCCTTGGGAAGGGAGACCTCACCGGGCCAGGGGAACAAGGGGAGAGCAGGGCCAGAGCCCGGGCCTGAGCAGAGCAGACAGGAGCCCCCACCTGTCCCTTCTCTTCTTGATGTAGAAGAGCTTCCTGAGGCCATCGAAGTAGACGATGTCGCGGGCGGCCATGGGGCTCTCCACCACCAGGTTGTTGAGCACCGCGATGATGTTCACGATGACATCGGCCGGCGGAGCCTTGTCCCCGATGCTGCCCGGCAGCTTCTCGACCAAGTGGCTGACCACCTTGGTGGCTGGGGGCAAGGGCAGCGCGTCAGGGCCGGCGGCAGGACCGGGGACACGCGGCAGCCTCCGGGTGCAGTGAGGGGAGAGAGGGACCAGCACCAGGGATGCTTTAAGCCTTTCCCTGGGCACCTGGGATTAGAGGTGGGGGACGAGGACAAAGCCAATGGGATGGGGGGGTTGGAGGCGGAGCACAGGGTGTGGAGGGCGTTTGGTCCTGGGGATGGAGCGGCCTCCACATGCATGAGAGCAGGGATGCAGCGGGCAGGAGGGTGCTGGGATGGGGCTGGAGGTAACTGGAGGCCGGAGCGAGGAGGAAGAGGGCGAAGGGCGGGCGCCGGGCTCCTCCCCATACTCACACATCTCGTCCTTGTTGCGGGCGTGGCGGGACAGGTTGCGGATGAGCCCGGTCAGGGAGCGCAGCTGGTGGTGGTCGGCGGTGCGGACGCGGTCCAGGACCGGGTTCAGGATGCGCTCCTGCTCCAGGGCCAGGCGGCTCAGCACGCCCGCCCACTGCGAGGCACACACTGCTCAGAGACTCCAATGGGACCCAATGGGACCCCTCATTGCCCCCTCCTCTTCCTCCTCCTCTTTCTTTCTCCTCCTCCTCCTCTTGCTCAACAGGGCTAGGCCGGGGTGACCCATGCCTGGGTGGTGACTGGTGCGATGGACACGTTCCCCACCCAGGAAAGACCGGTACCAGCCCACATGAAGGTGCATCCCAGCCCTGTGACTGGTGCTGTGGTGCGGACACCCAGGCCAGACGTGGCATCACCCCCGGGGCACTCCCCCCCCCGGCACCCTCACCCTGCGGTCCCCAGCGGTGATGTTCTGCAGCGCGCCCGAGGCCGCCTCCGTGGTGTGCTTGTTGAGCTCGCAGCGCTGCAGCAGCCGGTTGTAGATGCCCACGATCTGCGGGTTCCAGAGCCACTCCATGCCCTTGGGGTCCTTGGAGACCTCCGTGAAGGTGACGATGTCCGCATTCAGGTAGTGCTGTGGGGAGGGTGCTGTTGGACCCACCGGGATGTCCCCCTGCAGCTCTCCCCTCTTCCCCTGCACCCAGCCTCAAGCATTGGGCAGCTCGTGCTGGCTGTGTCACACCCGTGGCACGGCAGAGCAGGGGCTCAGCGCCCTGATTCACACCGCACTCCTGAATCACCCGAGCTGAGCTCATCCGCGTGTCCCAGCCCTGAGCCCAGGCCGGCGTCCACCTCCGCCCCACGTCCACCTCCGCCCCACATCACCTCGCTGCCACCCCAGCCCCGGGACACGGTCCCATTGTCCCCCCATCGCTGACCTCTCGCGCCTTCTTGCTCTGGGGGCTGAAGCAGCCCACCAGCTCCCCCGTCACCGTGCTGCTGTTGTTCCGCCGGTGGCCCTCCAGGCGCTGCAGCGAGGACGGGGGCATCTCATCGTACAGGCGGTAGGAGAGGTTGCGCAGGACGCAGACCGCGTTCTCCACGCTCTGGGTGGGGGAGATGGGACACGGGGGTGTCAGTCCTTGTGCCGCCTGACGGGGCATCTCTAATGGCACATCCTCATGGGGCTCCATCAGAGTCACCCAATGACAGTGCCCAGTAAGCCCAGATAGAGCCGGGCTGGTTTTCCCACCATCCCATCAAGATGTGCCACCAGGAGACAGGGAGCAGCACCACATCCGAGGGCACCCACAGCCTCCCAGCTCCTGGGGCTCACCTTGTCCTCTGACTTGCCCACTTCCAGGGAGCTGTTCACATAATGGATCATGGAATCCACCAGCCCATGGCACTCGCGCATCTTCTGCCGGGTCTGCTGGCTGGCAGAGCTGAGGTTCCTGCACCGGGAACATGAGTTCATCACAGCAAGAAAGGGCTCCCCCACGGCCACCCCTTCGTGCCCTGGGATCACCATGGGAAGGGCAGCTGATACCGGTCCCATGGGGCTGACTAGGCTTTGCCTTGATGCACAAGTGCTGCAAGGGATGGGGACCCAGAAAGGAGCCCTGGAGGCCTTGCTCCCTACGTGCACAGCACGCGTGGTGTCTCCTGCTCCACCCAGACCTGTACCCACGGTGCGAGGACTGGAGCCGCCCCAGCAGGTACCTGAGGAAGCCCGTGGAGTTGTAGAAGATCTCGGCCTCCGAGGGGTTCTGCTGGATAACACCCGAGCCCCCCAGCCCCGAGAGCGGGACCAGCACCAGGTCTGTGAGCTGGTCCAGTGTGTCCCGGGCCAGGCGGTCCTTCAGGTTGTCACTGGAGGAGAGGTTCCACAGGATCCCTGCGCACAGAGGGATCCTCAGTGCCGGGAATGACCGGAGTGCATCCACCCCGGGGGGCTCACATCAACACCCACAGACAGGGTGGGTGACGACCACACGAAGCCGTCATCCCCAGCATCGCTCATGGGATGGGTCACCATGGGCCACCCCCACGGAGCAGCCCCTGCCGTGGTCCCCAACCTGTGACGTTCTTGCGCAGCTCGTCGTCGGGCTCCCGCAGCGTCCGCATGAGCTCGTAGATGCCGTTCTCCTCCACCAGCGCCAGCTTGTTCTCGGTGTTGTCGTAGATGAGGTTGCGCATGGCGCCCGTGGCGTGGCGCTGCACCTCCTGGTTGGGGCTGTTGAACAGCTTCACCAGCTTGGGCATGGCCTGGAGGCTGCGGGCCTGGAGGGGACAGCAGGGGATGGGGCTCCCTTGGGTCCTCCGCTGTGCAAAGGGGAAGGGGCACCCCCTTATCCTGCCCTTGGGTGCTCACCTGCTTCTTGGCGTTGCTGTCGCTGTAGCACTTGTGCTGGAGGTAGGCAGCACCCAGCACCTGCAGGTTGGGGTCCGTGGCTATCAGGTACTTGACCGCTGAAGGCAGGTCGATGTCGTCAAACCTGGAACCATGGGCAGGTGAGAAGAGCCCAAGCAGACCAAACAACAAGGGTCCTCCACACCTGCACCTCGGAGGAGACCCATCAACCCACCAAGCTCTTGGGCATGAGATTCCAGACCCAAGTTAATGAGTATCTTCCTACCCCGGTGTCTCAGCATGGGTCCATGAGAGAAGCTAAAGCCACACACAGGACGTGCCTGGGGCCAACCCATGCCGTGGTCCATCACTATGGGGCCAACTTGTTCCCACCATAGAATCACAGAATGGTTTGGCTTGGAAGGGATCTTAAAGCTCCTCCAGCTCCAACCCCTGCCACGGGCAGGGACCCCTTCCACTGGAGCAGCTTGCTCCAAGCCCCTGTGTCCAACCTGGCCTTGAACACTGCCAGGGATGGGGCATTTAACCACCATCTCACCCCTTCTCCCGCATCCCTCGCAGCAAGATAGCACCAGGCAATAGACAGAAGGGTTTGCCCTTAACCAGCTAAGGTGGGGACGAGGACCAAGCTGGTGTCAGCCATCCCCGCTGTCACTCACCCCCCCGACTGGTGGCTGAGCAGGGTGCTGTGCCCGTTGTACATCTCCATCCCGCGCTGGTCCTGCAGGTGGTGGCTGGACTCGGCCAGGCTGCGCACGGAGGGCGCGCGGGAGCTGTGCTCCACCATGCCCAGGTAGGAGCTGCCTCCCGCCTGCGAGCCCGCGGGGATGCTGCCGAAGGAGCCGGTGCTGAGCCGCGAGCGGTTGTTGCTCTGGAAGCGCTGCAGCGTGCGCATGGCGGGCGCGCGGATGGTGCGGCTCTGCGGAACCTCGCTGCCCTCCAGCCACTCGGAGCCCACCTTGGCGGTGGAGCCACCGCTCAGCTGCCGCTCGAAGGTGTAGGAGCGGGTGAAGCCGCCGCTGCCCTGGCTCCGGTAGAGCGGGCGGTGGTGGCCCATGGAGTCCAGCTGCTCCGAGAGGACGCTGTAGCGGTCGTCAGCCACGGCGTGGGGTGGCAGCGGCCCCTCGGCCAGGCGCAGCGAGCGCAGCGACAGCGTGTCCAGGTTCTGCCGTGCGCGGTAGCTGCGCTCATGGAAGGAGCTGGGCCGCGGGGAGCTGTTGCCCGCCTGGGACATGGCGTAGCCGTAGCCCCGGCCCTTGGCCAGGCCCCCGTTGCTGATGGTCGCCATTCGCTTGTGGGGGGTGAGGTCCACAGCCGAGCGCGAGGACCAGCCGCTGCCCTTCAGCGTGCCGAAGTCCTTCTTGGTCAGCGGCTGATAGAGCTGCGGGGAGCAGGGGGTTAGGGGTGCCCTGAGCCTGCCACCACCAGGAGAGGGAAGCATGGAGCCCAGAGCCTCCCTTGGCACAGCCAAAGCTGCAGCCAGGCTGGGTCTCTCTGGCATCCCCAGCTGCTTCGGTGATGGGCAGGGTGAGAGGATGAACCCACCAGTACATACCGAGGCTTTGGGGTCCACACCATTGCTCTGGGAGCGGGAGCTGAAGGAGGAGCGCAGGGCTGTGCCGTACTGACTGCCTATGGGATGGAGATGGGGGGGATCAGCCAAAGGGGTGGTCGTGGGGACCAGAGATCCCACAACTCATCCCAGAGGGACCTGCGAAAGGAGCCATAGGGGACGAGGGAGCAGGAGGACACTGCCTCCGCCTGCCTGCTGACCAGGGGCAGTGCCAGCCTCCTGCCTTTCATCCTGCCCCGACGGCAAGGGGAGTAATTGCCACCTTGGCAGGGACAGGGCGGCTCAGCCGTAGCCGGATCAACAACTCAGGCACCCCCAAAGCCAGTCCCGGCTCCGCCACCCTGGGGACGGGATCACACCACGGGGATGGGATCCCACCATGGGGACGGGATCCCAGCCGGGACCAGCCCCACCGCACCCTTCACCACCGCCCCAGGGCCGCTGGCGGGCACGGGGCCATCGCCAGCACCGGCAGGGATGGGACCGTGACTCACACCCACCATGGGGCAGCCCTGGGGGTGCCGAGGGGGGTCTCACGTCTCCCCCCACCGCCGAGGCCCCCAGCACCGCGGATCGGGGCCCGGTGAACCCCGGCGCCGGTGCGGGGCGCAGCGCAGGGCGGAGGCCGGGAGCAGACGTTAATGGAGGAGCTTGGAGCCCGGCCAGAGGCGCAGCTCAGAGGCTGGCAGGGACGGGCAGGGAGCTGCCGGGACAAGCAGAGCCTCCCCCCGGCCCAAGCGGGGCGCGGGACCCCCCAGTGCAAACCCTCCCGGGCGCAGGGGGGAAACTGAGGCACGACCCCTGAGTGGGGCGGAGCGAGCGCTCAGTGGAGCCCTGCAGCCCCTTCCCCCGTGCTGGGGGTGCGGTGGGGGCCCAGCCGGGTGGGGGCACCCCCAAAACCCCACTCCGAGGTGTGAGCCCAAGCCCGGTGTTTGCCGATGGGCTCCCAACGCGCGTTCAGACGCGTGTGCCCGGAGAGGCGGGTACATGGGGGGGTTCTCTCACCTCTGGTGCCGTCGCCGTGGTCGGGCGCGGGGCCCCTCAGCATCATGCGGATGCGGACCTGCTCCTGCACGCGGGCGCTGCGCAGCCGCTGGGCCTCGGCCGTCTCCCGGTTCCTGCCGTCCAGCTGCCGGTCCGACGGCAGCGCCAGCGAGCATACACCGGCCTCGGGCTGCAGGGCCGACAGCAGGAACGCGTTGGTCTCCTGCATGGCGGCGGTGCGCGGTGGCGGCGGTGCGGAGGCCGAGGCGAGCGGCCGCCCTGTGCAGGTGAGCGGCGGCGGCTCCCTCAGCCCGGCCCGCCCCGCGCCGCCACGCCCGGGAGGGAGGGGACGCACCGGCCCCACCGCCGCCAGCACCGGTGACACCGGTGACATCAGCAGCGGTGACACCAGCACCAGTGACACCGGTGCCAGCACTCGCGGTGACCTCGCGGGGACGAGGGCGCGAGGGAGCAGGATGCCCTCGGGGGCTCTGGGGTGGTCGTACCTGTGGCTGCAGCGGTGGGAGCCGGACCCGCCGTGGGCAGAGCCACCGGTGAGGCACGGACCCCAAAGAGCCCCACCAATGAGCCCTCAGAGACCCCATTGTCCCTCCTGTGAGCTGAAGACCCCTAGAAAACCTCACAGGAGAGCCCCAGAGCTACACGGGGCCACTACAGAGAACCCCAAACCCCCAATTTGCCCCTCTGGCAATGCTCAGCCCCCACATGGCCTCCCTCCGGACACCCGGACCCCAGGTAATCTCCCTGTTGACCCCTAGAGACCCACAATATCCTTCCAATGAACCCAAGACTCCAGGTAACCCCCCAGGAGAGCCCTGGGCCCCCCATGGCACCACCAGCGAGCCCCAGACCCCCGAGCCACCCCCTAGGAGCACCCGGAACCCCAGAGAGCCCCACACTGACCCCAGCCCCCGGGGCTGCCCACCACCAGCAAGCCCCTTTGGCGGGGGGGCTGGCCCGCCATAGGGCCGAGCAGGGGCTCATTGGCGGTAATTACCGGCCGGGCCCTCCCTGCTTTGCTTTTCAAATCAGCCGGGAATGAAAGCACAACACTAACAATGACTAAAGAAGCGAGAAGGGGCGGCTCAGCGCCGGCGGAACCGAACGCGGTGACTCAGCCGCTGCCACCACAGGTACTAATTAGCCTCACCTCACCCGCCTCCTCCTCCAGGGACACCTCGAACCCCCCCCACTGCCGTGAGCAGCTCCCGAGACCCCCACGGCATCGGCTCTCATCGCTCCCGACAGCCCCGAGTCACTACTGAGCTGCTCCCTCCTGACCCGAGCTGTGTCCGTTCTCTGCCATGCGCGGCACTGGGGCTCTGCCCCTGCTCATGGCACAGCGCTGTTGGCTCCAGCGCAGCGCCCAGGCTCAGGAGCTGGCGCTGGCTCTTTGAAGAAGGCGAGCGTGGCAACGCGGCCGCGGCTCAGCTCCCGGCGTCAGCGCCCCGAACCCGCCCGGCCTCAGCGTTAGGGGCTTTGCCGGCTGCGGCTTGCGCCACCCGGCAGTGACAGTGCCGGGGCGGTGCTGAGCTCCGCTGGGAGGGTGAAAAGGGCGGCTGTCCCTAAGGAATGTGCCGCCGTCAGCAGGAGCAGCGGCGGGTGCCGGGGTGGGGTGGCAGGAGCTGCGGTGCGCGGCTTGGAATCATGGAGTCAGGTTTGAGTTGGAGGGACCTGAAAGCACCTCCGGTTCCAACGGCACGGGCAGGGACACCTCCCACTGGAGCAGCTTGCTCCGAGCCCCTGTGTCCAACCTGGCTTTGTTCTGGGGTGATTGTCCCCGCTTTGCTTCCTTCCCCAAACCCCATGGGGCCGCAGACCCCGGTGTCACCATCGCATCATGCCCAGGGGCCAATGGGGGTGACAACACCACACCTGCCTCCTGAGCTTATGGGTCCCACCGGACCCGTTGTGGGTACAGGGATCACCCCAAGGGCCCCCCCGTTCCCTCCCCACGGGAGCGTCGGCGGTGCCCGCGTTTGGCAGAGCTCAGCGGGACGCTCCCAACGCTCCGGCTGAATCACGGGATCCCCCCGGGAGCAGGCGGGGAGGGCGGATCGCTCCCTGCAAGCCGCTGCCTGCCCGCCCGGCCCGTGCCAGCACCGGGGGGCTCGGGGGCGGCCCGGAGCCCCTCCAGCCCCGGGGACAAAGCGGGTCCGGGGTGGCCCTGAGCCCGCTGGCAGCCCCATTCCCCCAGGATCCACCTCCCTTCCGAGCCCCCATCCCACCGGTGTGACACTGCCCTGCTGCTGCTGCTGCTGGGAATGGGGGTTATGAGGGGGCTGAGGCAGGTTTGAAGCCAAAACGGGCAGCGCTCGCCTTGTAAAGCGATTTGTTAATAGGGGCCAGCATCGGACGGGAGCAGGAATGCGCTGGAATGCTTCAAAACTCGCAAATTGGCACAAAAAATCCCACATTTGGAGGAAAAAGAGGGGGTTCCAGAGGGGACCCACCCACAGTGGGGGTGACACAGGGTTAAATTAACTCGGTCTCGGGATCCCTAAAGCGGTCACTGATCCCCAAGCCTGGAGGCTCCCCTATCCCTCCCTTTGCAGATGACAAGAGCCACATCCCCGGGGCCACCCCAGCCCCTGGGTGCGCCTCATCCCCGGGCACCCCGACGCCGGTGTCACCCGTCCCACACCCGGGTCCCCGGGGAAGCCGGTGCCGCTTCGGGAAGGGAGGGGCGGCCGCAGACGGGCACCGCACGCGTGCGAGAGCCGCGCTGGGGAAACTGAGGCACGACGAGAGCAGGGACGAAGCCTCCGGGCAGAGCGGAGCGGGAGCTGCGGCCCCGGCCCCGCTGTCCCGTCCCACGCGGGGCGCGGGTGGCATCGGTGTCCCGAGGGACCCGTGCTGGGCACCGGCCGGCACGTACCTTGCTGGGTGGCCCCGAAGCGCCGTTGCCCTGCAGCATCGTCCCGGGCGGCAGGGGCACCCCTGGGTGCTACCGCGGGTGCCGGTGCAGGGTGGGCGATGCCGTCTGCAGTGGGGCCGGTGCAGCGGGCGTGGGGCTGAGCGCGGGCCCGCCCCGGGACCTACCCAACCAGTCTCCTCTTCACATGCGGGTGTTTTGCATGAGCCTCCAAACCCGCTCCCCTCGCAGCCAAGTGTGAGCTCCTGGGGCTGGTGACGGCTCCACTGCGATCCCCGGCACGGCCGGGGGGCTGCGGGGTGCCCCGGGGTCCCACTGCCCCATCCCTGGAGCCACATCGCATCCTGCTTTGTAACGTTCCAAACAGTCACCGTTAGTCCCCACCGCCGTGGCCGCGGGACAAACGTGTCCTTCCCATCGCATCCCCTTGAGCCATGGGGCACCCATGGGTACAACAGGAGGGTTTGGGGGCTGCCCAAAGGAGATGAAGGGGAGGCAAAGCTGGGGGGGGGGGCGCACAGATTTTGGGATGCAGGGGGCTCCCCCGGGGGATCACAGGGAGATGTTTGTGTGCGTGGGATGCAGCAGGAGCCCTTTGAAGCCAGATAAGCAGAGAGGGAGCGTTTGGAACGGGCCAAACCAGTTTGGGGGCCATTGCTTTCACCCGGGCCCCACACTGCACCCAGTGCTGCAGAGAGGTGACCCCGGCAAAGCCCAGCACAGGGCAGGAGGATGCCAGGACCTGGCCCCTGCTGTCACAGCCCATTCTCAGCCTGGAGGTGTGGGGAGGCTCCTGTGCTCCCCTCCAACCACCCCACAGCCAGGGCAGCCCCATAGCAAGGCTGCTTGCAGCTGGTGTTCCCCTCCACTATCCCAAACACACCCCGATGTCACCACAGCATCCCCTTGGGATGGGGTGAGCCACCGGCCACCACCTCACCCAGCCCTGGGGACCTGTCTGCACCCCACTGTCACCTGGGGCTCCCCGTGGTCCCCACAGCCACAGCTCAACCACTGCCACAGAACCAAAACCCTGCAGCCTCCTGCTGCTGCGCCTCCCCATTAGCTGCCCCCGACCAGACCCCAGCAGGGCTGGACCAGTGCCCCCAGTGCGGATGGTGCTGCGGGCACCAGTCCCTCCCAGCATCACCAGCAGCAGATCGTGGTGCCTGCACTGATGCCGCTGGCTTTGTGAGCTCTCCTGCTGGAAAGCTGCTGGAAAAGCTGTGCCTAAGGAAAAGTGGCTTTAGGGATCAGAGCGCAGGCCACAGGTCGGGCAGCTCCCGACCCACAACAAAGTGCTTTCACAGTGCTACAGAAACCGGCAGTGTGGGGAGGAGAGGAGGAGCGTGGGGAGGAGAACCCGCCGCCCCCCGAGGCTGTGCCCTCCCTGCAGCCACAAGTACCAAATCTGGAACAAAATCCCCCAAAGCACAGCTGTTTGATGGCAAACAGGCTGCTGAGCCACCACCTCCATCCTCACCCCACGACTCGGCTGATGCTTAGAGCCCTGGGGATGCAGATGGGGAACAAAACACTTTTGGGGAGACTCTGGGGCTCAGCTCTCCCAGCCGTGCTCACAGTGACGGTGGAGGACAGCAAGGACGCAATGGTCACATCCCAGGGACAAGGCCAAGGTGACCCAGTTGAGGAGCAGAAGGAGCCCACAGGAGGTTTGTGGAGCCCACAGACGCTGCACGATGCCAGGCACGGCTATGGCAGGGAAAGGCGATCAGGAGGACGGGGCAGGTCCACCCCATCCCATGGACGGCAGCAAGCGGAGCAGCTCACGGCCTCCCCCGGCTCCCAGCCCCCGGGCACGCCGAGCCCCCCATGCAGTGTGTGGGGCGCAGGCAGCTGCCTGGGTGGGGCTGAGGCGTGGGGCGGAGGCTCAGAGCCTGCTGCAAGCCCGGGCGTGCGCCGGGCAGCACCAGCGCGGCGCTGCCGCCTGCTCCCCATGGCGCAGCAAAGGGGCCCCTCAGCGAGCCCCGGTCTGTGGAACAGTGGTTAGCCGAACGTGGGCACGAGGAATATCAGCGACTGAACAATATAGGCCTTGTGTCTTATGAAAGGCTGCACAACCCAGGACGGGAGATGGCTGAACGACCGTGAACTATCCCTGATGCAGCATAAAGTGAGGAACTTTGCAACAAAAAGCGTGAAGTAGAAGAAACTGCTTACCGCAAGGAATGCGCCCTGCTAATGCAGAGACTTGCCTGAAGATACTAGCTTAGCCAATGGCAGTCTATAGATAGGCGTGTGAACAGACCTATGTAACCAATGAAAAGACAGCTAAGTGCGTGTGGACTGTAGCTATCCATATAAATATAGGTGCTTCGAGCAATAAAGCAAGCAAGATACGTAACTCATATGGAGTGTTTTCTTGACTTCGGCTGATCTTCTTCAACAATTGGTGCCCGAACAGGGACCTCGGGATGCTGGCAGGTGGCAGGACTGCAGAGGACTCCCAAATCTGTGTCCGAATCTGAAGCCACAGACGGGGAGGAGAGGATCAGAGTGCAGGAGAGGCATCTGCAAGAGGTGTGCAGACAGCTGGTTCCTGGTCAAGCACGCGACAGGACCTGCACGGGTAAGACTGCCTTCTAAAATCCCCAAATGGATCGAGAAGTGGCACTCACACTTTTACAACAGATCCTCGCTAAGCGAGCAGCTTGTGTGAGTACAAAGAAACTCTGTGAGCTATGCAAATGGGCTCAAGAACAAAGACATTTAAAAGACCCCCAACTGATGTTTAGTGCCCAAGAATGGAGGGAAGTGGGAAATTCACTTTGGGAGCTACCATTCAAGGGAGTAAGACTGCTAAAGACTTGGGAGCCACCTGGAGGGAGGTTATGAACAATTTAGCCCAAATGATTTCTGAGAAAAAAGATGGCAATGGCAGCTACTAAGCTGCTTGGTTCCGAAGTGCGTCCCTCTTCGGAGTCTACTCGGATTTTTGATGATACCTCACGTACAGCAAAAGGAGAAGTAACTGCGGTTAAAACATCTGCCGCAGAGGTGGCTGCCGAAAATACTAAAGCCGCAACTCAGGGAGAGTCAGACCGCCGGCCCCGAACTGCTAAACAACATGATCAGACCAATAGCCCTAATTCCGACTCTGAGTCGACTGTTTTTCCACCACCTCCACCTAATACTAGTACTCGTATAGTGGTCAGTACTCCCACCGCACTGCCTCTCTCTGCTGGGAACCTAACCCCCTCCCGGTCTAAAACGCGTCCCTCCGATCGACTGTTGAGAGAGGCCGAACGTGGCGTAGAAACTATAGGGAAGACAAGCGGTATGCCAGCGGGAGACGCGCAGATCGTGACACGCGATGGGGTGATCGTGCGACCTACAGCGCCCTCTAGTCGCTGGTCTGGAGTAATTCGAGATGCCATTCTGGAGGGAGAGTGGCAAGCGGCGTCCGCTCTAGCTTGCCCTGTTCAGGCAATAACATTACCTTAATGGTCAGCCAGCGGGCCAGTGGCGTCCGTTTGACTGGAAACTTTTGCAACAACTGCGAGCAACTATTTCCCAATATGGTCTACATTCTGAACCTGCCAGGCACCTCATAAACTATGTTTTTGGATCTGATGTAATTATCCCTAATGACTGCATGTCGATAGCTAAGCTTATTTTGACTCCGTCCCAGTATTTGCTATGGGAAGGGGAATGGCAAAATCAGGTACTTCGTATAGTTGCTGAGCCTCGGCAACAAGGTGACCCACTGTTCCAGGTCCAGGCAGATATGTTATTGGGGCATAATAACTATGCCGCTGCAGCTGTACAGGTGACTTTTCCTGCGGCTATGCACAATGCAACAGCAGAGGCAGCGAAACAAGCAGTATTTCTGATCCCTGCAGAAAAGAAACCACCCTCCTATACGGCAGTAAAGCAGGGCATGCAGGAATCATATGGGAGCTTTGTAAATCGCTTAGTCCAATCTTTAGAGCAGACACTGGAACTGTCTGACGATTTGCGTCGGCAAATGCTTTGGATGCTTGCCTTTGAAAATGCTAATGATAAGACTAAAATGCTGATAGCTACTCTCCCCAAAAATGCTCCAATAGATGAGATGTTGGAACGTGTTAGCGAGACGAGTCGACAGACAGACTATGTAACTGAGGCAGTTAAGGGGGCAGTGTCTGTAAAGCTGAAGCCCTTAAAGAAGTTATTTCAGCTCAGACTCAAGCCTTGGTGGCAGCTGCACTTAAACCTTTGACAGGAAACTCGGGACTGCGGTCGAAACAATTTATTCGTGTTCGGTGTGGTAAAACGGGCCACCTGCGGCGATCGTGCTCTGACACCGTTTGGTGTGAGCATTGTAATTCAAGCAACCATGCTACAATAATCTGTCACCGCTCGGGAAACGGCCAGCGGAGCGCGAAGGGCGGCCGCGCGGTGACAACAGGGGCCACCCAGAGCCAAAGGAGCCCGCCCCAAAGTCGACGCTCACCCTTCCAGCCATAAGGGGGAGCTTGGGGATCGACTTGGCAACAGCTATACAGGAGCCGAGATGACCGTTGTCTCGAACAGAAAGTGGCCATCTCACTGGCCAGTACAGAAGGGAAAATCTGGTGTCTGTGGAGTGGGAGGTCCCCTTTGGATTCCGAGTAAGTGGACTCGTGCAGCTACTGAAGGCCACGTTTCCGAAGAAGCTCACGTCGCCAGGGTTGTAGAGGACATCTGTGATATGCCCTGAATGTCAATCATGTGAACCATGGGCATTAATGCAATGTAAACAGTGTGATGATCAGGTGTGGGTAAGATCTGGGTTTTGTTATACTCAAGGTTGTCATCGATGTAAAGCAGATGCACCACATAAGGCACGTGATCTCACTCATCTTTTGTCTCTTACTCATGAAAATAGAGTAGAACGGTTGGCAGCAGCTTACTTAGATCTCATAGAAAACCTTGAAAAACAAGCCTGTGATAGAGAGATAGCTGGTGTGGAGTGTTCAAGGAAATTGCTAGTGCCATATATCTGGACTGTCCCAGCCAATCAGTGGGAAGAAACTAAACAGAATTGTGCTAAACGTTTTGCCTGGAAATTGAAGCACAAGAAACGGAGAGCAGGAAAAAGACAACAATCATGGGACACATAAGTGTTCTAACGTTGTTCTTTTCGATTCTCTGGGTCACAACAGGACAAGGATTATTACCTAAATTCAGCGACATCAAAACATGTGGATAACTTTGGCTAACCTTACAGGTCAGGACTCACTGTGTTTAAGTTTCGCCACGCCAGGAGACCCTTTCCACACATGTCTGATAGGGGTCCCTGAGTGGGAACCGTCTGCCTTTAGTGATCTAGTTGACAATGTAACAGTATTAAACTATACTACTGTATTGCCAGAATATAATACTACTTTTGCTACAAAACCGGAGCAATGGGATGCTTGTTGGCAAGGAAAGGTTATACATGCACTTAATGTTACGATAGGGCCTCCGGAAGAGTTAGATTTGTTAGGCTCTACTAACACCTCGGGAGGATGGATTACGTTTGAACCCCCCACTATTGATGACCCTAATAAAAATTCCAAAAGATGGGTCACAGTAGACCCGCATAGTAACTTAGCAACTGACCCTTTTAGAGTATATTCTAAAGTTAACAAAACAGGGAAACCACCCCGAAAATTGCCCAATGGCACCTTTTTAATTTGTGGGGACCGAGCATGGAACGGAGTTCCAGCAAGGCCACATGGGGGACCGTGTTATTTAGGCAAACTGACCCTTTTTCACCCTACTCTTTATCAATGGTTAAATCTTACCAATCATACGAAGAATCACAACAGAGCTCGTCAAAGTGTTCACGAGCTAGAATGCCCACCAAACCAGCAGCCTGCCTTTTGGAACAAAGGCACAATATGGCTAGCATCATTTTTTTCACCTGGGGTAGCTGCCGCTAAAAGTCTAAAATCATTGCGACTACTAGCTTGTTGGGCCTGTAAAGAGTTAAATTTGACATCACAGATGTTAGATGATTTATCAGCAGATGTTGTTAGTACTCGTCATGCCGTTTTGCAGAATAGAGCAGCTATTGATTTTTTTACTATATGCGCAAGGTCATGGCTGTGAAGAGTTTGAGGGAATGTGTTGCATGAATTTATCAGAACATTCTGAATCTATTCACAAAAAACTACAACAATTGAAAGAGGGATTACATGCTCTGAAGCAAAGTGATAAGGTCATTGGCGATTGGTTAGAGGGTCTCTTAGGTGGCTGGGGACTAACCGGCTGGGTACGTAGCTTGATTAAGATATGTATATATGGATTAATCGCTTTTGTTTTACTTTTATTGCTCGTGCCTTGCCTGTTGCAATGTTTACAGCGCTTGATTAATAAATCAATGAGCAAGATTTTAATTGCAAAACAAGAAGAGGCCTGGGTTGTGCAAAAGAAAAAAGGGGGAATTGTGGAACAGTGGTTAGCTGAACGTGGACATGAGGAATATCAGAGACTGAACAATATAGGCCTTGTGTCTTATGAAAGGCTGCACAACCCAGGACGGGAGATGGCTGAACGACCGTGAACTATCCCTGATGCAGCATAAAATGAGGAACTTTGCAACAAAAAGCGTGAAGTAGAAGAAACTGCTTACCGCAAGGAATGCGCCCTGCTAATGCAGAGACTTGCCTGAAGATACTAGCTTAGCCAATGGCAGTGTATAGATAGGCGTGTGAACAGACCTATGTAACCAATGAAAAGACAGCTAAGTGCGTGTGGACTGTAGCCATCCATATAAATATAGGTGCTTCGAGCAATAAAGCAAGCAAGATACGTAACTCATATGGAGTGTTTTCTTGACTTCGGCTGATCTTCTTCAACACTGGTCCTCACCCTATGCCCACATCCTGCTCCGGCCCCATCCCACCAGCAGCAAAGGGAGCTTTGGACCTTCCCACCAATGACTCCACGCAAGCTACACTCTCCTGGAGGACGCCCTGAGCCCTCCTGGGTGCTGTCTGTGAACAGCAGTGGGGATTGCGAGGGGCATAGGATCGTATCATAGAACCACAGCCTGGTCTGCGCCGGAAGGGACCTCAAAGCTCCTCCAGCTCCAACCCCTGCCCCGGGCAGGGACCCCTTCCACTGGAGCAGCTTGCTCCAAGCCCCTGTGTCCAACCTGGCCTTGAACACTGCCAGGGATGGGGCAGCCACAGCTTCTCTGGGCACCCTGGGCCAGCGCCTCAGCACCCTCACAGGGAACAGCTTCTGCCTAAGATCTAACCTGAACTTCCCTTGTTTCGGTCTGAACCCATCACCCCTTATCCTATCACTACAGTCCCTGATGAAGAGTCGCCCTCCTGCATCCAAAAGCGTACTCCCAGCCTGCACAGCCACCCAGCACAGCGAGTGGACAGGGGCCAAGGGTGATGGAGAGGAAGGAAATCCCGGCCAAGACATCGATTTTATTTTTTTAAAAATAAAAAAACAACCCCAAACCAGACAAAACTTCCTGAAAACAGCTTCCTACCTCATAATTTCACAGAAATTAGCTTGGAAACAGCATTTGCTCTCCCCCTGCTCACGTACCAGCTTTGGGCTCTGGCCTTTCCCACCCCAACCCAGCCCCTGGGTGCAGGCAGCATCAGCCCCTCATGCCAAGGGGCTTTACCCCCATCCCTACGGCCACGGCAGCGGGTCCCCACCCCGCAGGGCAGAGCCAAACCCCTTCTCCCCTCCACGGTGGCTCCATATGAGGAGGGGAGGATTTGGGGAGCCCCAGGGACCCAACCCCAGCAGTGTCCAGCCTGACACCGGGACAAGGTGTTGGGTGTTTGGGGGAGACCCAGGGAAGGGCAAGCACCGGCTGTGGGTTCGGGTACCGCTTCCCAGCTCCAGCATCCCCAGCTCCGGGATGAGCCTCGGCTCCATCCCTCCCACAGCCGGTCCCGGCGCTACTGAGTTAATAACTTCGGTTCTGACTACGAAATTAGACCCTTACAAAGACCCCCCCGCCCGGCCCCCCCGCTCCCCCGTCCCCGGGACACCCGCGTCGCGCTGCGGGCACCGGCAGCGGCCGGGCTGAGGAAGAGCGGGCGCCCATCACCTCCAGGGGGTGCAGCGGGGCAGCGGCTCCGGGCCCGGCTCTAGTCCTTGGGCGGCTTCTTGGTGCGGGCGTTCCACATCCCGCGCTTGGAGTGGTGGTAATGGTAAAAGTTCCTGAGACGCAAGCGCTCCACCTCCAGCCCGCTCTGCAGCACCCTGCGCCGGCGGACGGACACCGCTCAGGGGGGACACCCGCCCCGCCGCGGGACGGGATGGATGCGGCCCCCCCAGGGCGGGTTCTGCCCCTCCTTAAGGGAAGGGACTGAGGGTTTCCCAAGGGATGTGCCCCCATCTCCAGCCCTCCCCACGGTCGGGGCTGCTGGGACCCCCCTGTCTCACCTGTCCAGGAGCTCCCAGTCCTCCCCGCCCCAGCGGTCTCTGAACTCCTCCGTGTTCATCCCCCCCACACGGTCAAAGTCAGACTTGTAGATGCCGAAGAGGCCAAAGCCGTTCACCTCCCAGTAGCCTGGATGGGGGAGAGCAGTGACGGGAGGATCATCACCTCTGTGCTTCCCCCACTAACTGGGAATGCCTCATCCCAACCCCTTTTCCCATCACTAGTCCCCATCCCCATCACTGCCACCTCCCTGAGTGTGCACCGTGGGACGGCCTGGTTTTGGGGACATCGCACCCAGCGCCCCTCAAGCACCCTTGGGCTCAAATCCCATCATCGCAGAGCAGAACAAGCACATGGAGCCAAGTGTAACCCAAAACATTCTCCAGGGGGAAGGTGGGGTGGCAAAGGGCCCCCGCTCACCATTGGGCTCCCGGGGGGAGCTGCCGCAGCTCAGCCGCATGACGATGGGCGCATAGGCCAGCTTCCCCTCCACGCAGTGCTTCCGGATGCTGTCCAGGATGTTGGAGGGGAAATGGATGTGCAGGTCGCAGAGGAACACGATGCTGTGCCCGTCCTGCAGGAGGGGACAGACACGAGCAGGAGGACCAGGGTGAAACAGCTCCGGGAGAGAAGCCAAGGTCAGGGTTGATTCCTCTCCCCGGCTCACCTCGACCGTGTCCACGCCAGCCTGCAGCCCGGCCGAGCGCTCGAAGTTCCCCGTGCGCCGCAGGTACTGGTAGCTGAGGACAGGACAGGGATGTCAGTGCTGGTGACCAAAGGGATTCAACCAAGAGGGGGACAGGGACCGCCGGCGAGGGGATGGGACCTTCTGGAGAGCCTACAACTCATGCCAAGGGTCCCCGCATGGAGGCAGAGGAGGTTTCTGCACCCCTGATTCCTCATGGAAAGCAAGTTTAAACCCCCAAGAAGAGGAGGAAGGAGGCAGGAGACAGACCCGTGCTGGGGTGGGGAAGAGAAGCAGGTTGAGTGAGCCATGTCCCACCACGAGGGGCCCCCAAACCCCCATTGGCGCCCTGGGGGAGCACAGTGGGACATGGGGCCCGTGGTGGGTACCGGGGCAGACGCGCGTCTTGCAGCGCCTTCTCCACATCCATGTCCTCGCTGTCAAAGTCCACCAGGATGATGTTGAAGTTGGGGTCCTTTGTGGCCCCGTACAGATGGGCCATGTCTGAGATGAACTGCTGGACCCAGCGGGCTTGGTTCTTCACTGCAAGACATGGCCACAAACGTCCCTTAGGCTCACCGTGGGGGTCCCAGGAGCACCCCACTGCCCAACCAAAACAACACTGCTTCTGACGGGAAGCAATAACCTCAGCATCCCTTTGGAAGCCATAACCTCAGCATCCCATTGGAAGCCATAACCTCAGCATCCCATTGGAAGCCATAACCTCAGCATCCCATTGGAAGCCATAACCTCAGCATCCCATTGGAAGCCATAACCTCATCCTTCTTGGGCCACCTTAAAGATGCAACTGGGGAGCAAAGGGGTTGCCCTCCTGGAGGATGCTGAGGGCAGGGAGAGCAGCAGAGACCCAAGAGATGCATCCTGCCATCACCTACCAGGTACCACAAAGTGCACCATCACGTCCTGCTTCCAGCTGAGCCGCAGCGGCCGGCACAGGACAGGTTTTCCATAGAGGATGCTCCAGGTGCTTGGCGCCAGGGTTGGCCCCTCAGGGTTGGCCTCAGCGCTGTCATCCTGCTTGTCCTGGTGCAGGAGGACGTAGACGTACTCGGAGAGCCGCACCGTGCGCTGCCCGCGCTCCGCCAGCTCCAGCTCCAGGAGGTACCGGTTCCCCCGTGCCGTGTCCCGGCGCTTCTCCACGTTGATGATCCTCAGGAGGGTGTAGATGCTGTGGGGAAGGAGAAGCAGTGATGGGTTCAAACTGAAACAGGGAAGTTCAGGTTGGAGATAAGGCAGAAGCTCTTCCCTGTGAGGGTGCTGAGGCGCTGGCCCAGGGTGCCCAGAGAAGCTGTGGCTGCCCCATCCCTGGCAGTGTTCAAGGACACAGGGGCTTGGAGCAAGCTGCTCCAGTGGAAGGTGTCCCTGCCCATGGCAGGGGTTGGAACTGAAGGAGGTTGAGGTCGTTTCCAACCCAAGCCATTCTATGATCCTATGAAAGCACCATCACAAGCTCTGCTCCCCACAGCTCCCTCGCTCAAGGGTTGGCCTGAACCCCCCCTCCAACCCACCAGCCCCACGCAGGGTGAATGCATCCCCCCGGCTCCCTGCTCCCTCCCTACCCTCCGTTCTTCTCGTTGAGCCTCTCCATGTACTGCGCCACCACATCCACCACCTCGCTCTCGCTGAGCTGCAGGTTGCCCGACACGTTGCAGCGGAGGTCGTTCCAGTCGGAGCGCAGGAGCTCGAAGTCCACGGCGCTGACGCTGAACGTCCGCTGCCAGTTGATGGAGTCCTCCAGCCAGCTCTGCTGCAGCTCCCCCGCCTCGTAGCTGTAGTCGGACACCTCTTCCTCCTCCTCCTCCTCCTGGCCCTTCCCCTCCTCCTGCTGGGACGCTGTTGTTTCAGACACCTTCAGGAAGGACGTCACCAGCATCGCCTCCGAGGAGTTGTACCCGGTGGTGGCCGCGGCCCTGCCCGGGGCAGGGGTTGTGTCCTCCTGCGTCTCCCTGCTGAAGAGCCCCTGGGTCCCCAGCGCGAGGAGCGCGGGCAGCGCCCGCCGCTCAGAGCCCAGCCGCGGCTCCCACCTCCGGCCACCCGCACGCGGGTTCCTCTGCCTGCCAGCGCCCCGCTCCCTGGAGATGCTGCTCAGGAGCCAGGGGCTGCGGTGCCCAGGCACGGCACGGAGCTTGCTGGAGGCAATGGGATGCTTCTGAGGGGTCCTGGAGTGGAGGTGGACTTTCTTGAGAGGCTTTGGGTAAAGGAAGAGGTCGGGAAAAGCCGGCTCCCGGGCCGGGGCTTTGCGCTTCCCCGGCTGCAGCCGGGTCACGTAGACCTTCTCTTGGGTTTTCTGGGCCTTTCTGTCCTCCTTGGGTGCTGCAGCCCCACTGGGACCTGGCACCCTGGCTTTGCCACCAAAGATGGGAACAGCGCGGTGGGGTTGGAGGCTCACAGCCCCGGCACGCTTCGAGGATGCCAGCAGCCCCAGGTCATCCTCCTCGCCCTCGCTGGGATCCTGGGGCAACCAATTGAGCATCCTTCCGTGGACCTGCTCCAGCGCAGGGCCCTCGTCCTCCTCTCCATGGAGCGCCCGGCGGCCGGGCGCGGGGCTGGCGCTGGGCTGGTGGGATGTGCTCCCCCTTCCCGCCTGCCCCGGTGTTCCGGGGATGGCCTCATCCCGGGCCGGGCCCTGCCTGCGGCCAAAGCTGTAATAGTCCAGGTCACGTCCATAATCCCTGGTGACCGGCGGCACCTCCTTCCCTTTGGCTCCGGGTACCGGCACGAAGCTCCTCTCCTTGGCTTCGGGAGGTGGGTCTGTGGGCTCGGGGCTGTCTGCTACTTCCTCCTCCTCATCATCATCCTCGAGGAAATCTAGGGACCAAAGGCAGAGATAAACATCCGAGGGTCCCGGTGCTCAGCACAGCACCCGCAGGTGCTGGCCCGAGGTAAGGAGGCAAAGCCTGTCCCAGCAAGAGATTAACCTGCGGGGTGAGGGACGGAGCTGGTGGGCACTGAGGGATGCTCGCCAGGGCTGGCAGCTTCAGGCTCTGCCCACGGACCCCTCCAAATCTTGGCTGCACCTTGGCACCGCTCCCATTCCATCCCAGAGCAGACCCAGGGCATCAGGGCAGGCTTGAACAGCCCAGCTCCTGTATGAGCATCCCCACACTACACAGAGCTGCAGCCATGTGGAGCCCTCCCTGCTTTCCAGCCCAGAAGCAGATGAAATGGATTCAGGAAGCAGCGAGGGCAAATCCCAACCCTAGAATCCCACTTCCCATATCCCACAGCACTTGTGGCTGAGCCAAGTGGGATGTATGACCACGAAGCACATGGAACAAGCTGCTCCAGGCAGCCCTGCCTTCCCGGAGCCCGGGCATCACTGGAGGCATCCCAAGCAGCTGCATCTCCGAGTGGCTGGGTTGCTGGGCAGGATGCGCCCACTCAGCCCCGTGCCAGCGCTGCCAGGGGGGAGCAGTGACTCACTGTCTGCATTGAGGAAGAGGAACGGGTGCTGGCGTGGATCCTCCTCCTCTTCATCCATCTTCATGTACTTGTAAAAGCCAAACCTGGAAACAGGGGAGAAGGACGAGGTCCCAGAGATCAGGGAGGGGTGAATGGGAAGGGACGTGCTCGCACACACGTGAGCCCGCTCAGTGGGGAACAGCCCCGGCTGTGGCGCAAGCACCCGGACACAGCCCGGCTCCAAAGGGAGCTGGGATCCCAACATCATAGAATCAGGGAATGGTTTGGGTTGGAAGGGACCTTAAAGCTCCTCCAGCTCCAACCCCTGCCACAGGCAGGGACCCCTTCCACTGGAGCAGCTTGCTCCAAGCCCCTGTGTCCAACCTGGCCTTGAACACTGCCAGGGATGGGGCAGCCACAGCTTCTCTGGGCACCCTGTGCCAGCACCTCAGCACCCTCACAGGGAAGAGCTTCTGCCTTATCTCCAACCTGAACTTCCCCTGTTTCAATTTGAACCCATCACCCGCAGGAGCACAGCCAGGTCTCAGATGGGAAAAGAGCCAGCCTGGAGGTGGCCCTTCCATGGGGGTTGGAGTTTGGGGACACACGGCTGAGGACGCCTCATCCCAGTGCTGTTCCTCCACCCAGCCCCACAGAGCAGCCCCATGGACCAGCCCCAGCACTCACTTCTCCAGGTAGAGGGGGGACTCCCTGTAGAAGCACTTGTTCTCCGTTTCCATGTGAGTGAGACGCGTGAAGTCGTTGGGGTACACAAACGAGAGGTAGACCTGGGGACACGACCACAGCAATGTCATGGCTCAGTCCCAGGGCACGGGGCTGGAGCAGGGGACCTGAGCCCCCAGCATGGCCCCCAGCAGCAAGGTGACCCCCAGCACCTCAAACACCCCGTGGGGCTTTGGGCTCAACCCCTCCAGCTCAAGCTGAGCTGGATCCTCCAGCGAGGGCCACGTCCTCCTGGGTTTTAATGGGTGCAAACAGCCTGGCCCGGGCTGGGGGCTTTGCTGTGACCCTCACGGGAGCGTGGCCCCGTCCCCGCCATGGGGAGGCACTCACAAATTGCAGGCCCTGGTAGCGGGCGATGGGGAAGTCCTTCACCACGTAGGTGGGGCTGTAGGCACAGGGCACCAGCACGTTCTCCACGCGGGAGGCCTCGATCGCAGGGGCTGAGGAGAAGCAGCAGCAGCTCAGCCCCACGCCGTGTCCTGCCACCCCTGTAACCCAACCGCACCATAGCCTGTACCCAGCCCACCCCAGCTTGGCCCCTGCAGACGCCAGCAGAGATGCTCTCCACCCTAGAGATGGGCAGCAGGTAGGAGGGATGCTCTGGGTGCCTGCAGCAGTTAGGTCCTGTCTTTTCCTCCCCCAGAACCCCACAGAGATCCATAAGGATCAGACCCCAGCCACTTACTGAGGAAGAAGGTGTCCCTGGGGTCAGATTTGAGCATGTCAGCCCCGTGCTCGTCTTGCTGAGCCTCCCAGAGGTAGCTCCCGCTGTGGCTGGCCAAGGTCTGCGGGATGTGCTCCACATGGTTCATCTTCAGGGACGATTCATCTGGAGAAGGCAAGGACAGGGGCTGAGCCCCACAGGCAGGAACAGAGCTCTGCCCCAGGAGCATCCTCGAAGGTGGCACTTCCCAACCTCTCCTTCCCTCCCTGCCAACAGGAATCAGAGGATGGGAGCAAGCCCAGAGGAGGCCACGATGATGCCCAGGGCCTGGAGCAGCTCCCGTATGGAGCCAGGCTGAGAACACTGGGGCTGTTCAGCCTGGAGAAGGGAAGCTGCTTGGAGACCTCGGAGCAATTTCCAGTGTCTGAAGGGTGCTACAAGGATGCTGGGGATGGACTCTTCATCAGGGACTGTAGCAATGGGACAAGGGGTGATGGGTTCAGACTGAAACTGGAGATTTAAGGCAGCTCTTCCCTGTGAGGGTGCTGAGGCGCTGGCACAGGGTGCCCAGAGAAGCTGTGGCTGCCCCATCCCTGGCAGTGTTCAAGGCCAGGTTGGACACAGGGGCTTGGAGCAAGCTGCTCCAGTGGAAGGGGTCCCTGCCCGTGGCAGGGGTTGGAGCTGGAGGAGATTTAAGGTCCCTTCCAACACAAACCAGGCTGGGATTCTATGACTGGATTCTCCTGCTCCCAGGGGAACCAGAGCCGATGCTGCAGGAGGGCAAACCCAGCTCCTCAGGCTCTCACACGCTCACAGACCCTGTGACTGATCAGCCTAATGATTATTGCCATCAACTGATGAGCACCAGAGGACAAGGGTACAGCTGATGTCAGTTCGGCTCCGATGACAGCATCGCTCACCAGGCTCAGAGACAAGGGGAGCTCTAACCCCACGGACACAGGAAGCAGAGCCCCAGTGCAGGTGACTGCAAGAGGAGCTGGTTGTGCCTCTGCTCGGGGCTGAGGTGTCACATCACCCTTGTCAACCAGCCCCAACACCTCCCGCAGGGGGTCACTGCGCTCCGGTCACTGCACCGCGCTCAGAGCTGCCTGCCCCGAGCACCCAGGGGTGCCCCAGCCCCAGCCCTGCCTTCTGCAGAGCTGGAGGGAAGGAGGCAGCTCCCCACGCAGCAGGATCCCCCTTCCCCAGCCCCACATTCTGCCTGCGCCAGGGAGAGGCTCCCCAGACGTGTCTGTATTGGTGGCTGAGCTTGGGCTGCAAGCCCTGGAAAAGCCTGGGGAAAGGGAAGGGAGGAGGATGCTGTGGGTGCTGCTGGCAGCCCCTGCACCATGGCGATGGGCTCCCTTCACCCTGGGATGCTGCTGGATTCCAAGGGAGCTGGGAAGCAGGAAAGAGAAGCATAAAGAGGCAGCACTAATGGATAGTGGTTGTGGGGGGATTTATCCACACAGCATCCATCTCATGTGCACCTCCATCAATACCAGCAATACCCCTCCATCCCTCTTGCCTCATTGATCCCTGCCTGTTGCCTGTCCCCTCCTGCCTTATCGACACCTTCCAGGCCGTGGTTGATGACCAGCCTCCAGCGCACTGAGCACTGGGGCAGGACCCATCTATCACATCCTTTCTCACTGCCAGGGAAGGGGCAGGAAGCAGAAGATCTATAGACTTAATTAAACCTTGCACCATCCATCCCTGCACTCATGACAGCTCCTTATAACTCAGGGCCAGGCCATGGAGCCAGCTCTCCATGCTCTCACCAGCAGGGATGAGGTAGGAGCACCAGGAGAGCTCTGTTTCTGTGTGTGTCCCCTCTGCATCCCATTCTTAGGAGGGTCACAGCATGATCCTACATCATCCCTACCCACTGCAACCCCTTGCTCCCAATGGGGCTACAGGAAACCTGGAGAGGGGCTTTAGACAAGGGCCTGTAGGGACAGGCCAAGGGGAATGGCTTTAACCTGCCAGAGGGGAGACTGAGCTGAGCTCTTAGGCAGAAGCTCTTCCCTGTGAGGGTGCTGAGGCGCTGGCCCAGGGTGCCCAGAGAAGCTGTGGCTGCCCCATCCCTGGCAGTGTTCAAGGCCAGGTTGGACAGAGGGGCTTGGAGCAAGCTGCTCCAGTGGAAGGGGTCCCTGCCCGTGGCAGGGGTTGGAGCTGGAGGAGCTTTAAGGTCCCTTCAACCCAAACCAGTCCATGATTCTGTGATCTGATTTCCCAGGACCTGGTTTCCCCCCAGGCTCTGGTTCTGCCTCTCCCCTGCACCAACACACAGAGCCCCTTGAGACGCTGCTGCCGTGGCTGCAGATGGACACGTTGGCTCTTACCTGTGTACAGGGAGATGTAGGAGGAGTCGATCACTTCAAACTTCAAACTGGGGAGGAAAACTCGCCACTAGGAAAGAACAGGAGGAGATGGGAGTGAGCAGGAGGGTGCCAGGGGTCAGGATGCAGCCGCTGACCCCGCACCCTAGGATGGGTCCTGCCCTGTCCTCTGCTCCCATGAACGAGCCTGCACTGATCCCACAGGTCAGAGGTGGCATCAGTAACCTCATGGGAGGCAGCGCAGCCATGGGTCCTGCCTTGCAGGGGGGGAATGGGCAAGGAGGCCACAGCACCCACCAGGACCACAGCCGGAGCCAAAGGCACCCGGAGCCCCCAACAGCCTCCTCTCCCCGCGGTGCTGCACACACACCCCAAGTATGCGCTGGGTCCAGAGGGGCTCCGCAGCCGCCTGCCCTCAGCCCATTACGTGCATCTTAAAAGCATTTCAGGAGCCTTTGTCCAGACAAGCCCTGAAATCCCTGCAGGAGCCGCAGGGTCCTGCTCTGCTCCTGCTCTGCTTTTCCTGAACATCTGAGGCTTCCCCCCTCTTCAGCAGGAAAACCTCCCCCCCCCGTTTGTTTGCACAGCAGCAGCTTGGATCCAGTCAACAGCGGGGCTGGAGCCCAGTGAGGGCCAGGTTGGTGCTGAGCAGCAGAGCAGCCAGGAAGGGGTGTCCTCAGCCTCCCGGGTGCGTTGCTGGCACCAGTCTGCCTCCAGTGACTGATGATGCTTGGGAGAAAGGAAACCTTTGCAAGTGAGCCAACAGCTTCCCTCCCAAAGCCAGCTCCTGACACACGCTCCGGGCCGGGCCGGCGCTGTGCAGCCAAGGCGGGCAAGTTCGGATTTGAAACTCAGGGCATCTGCAAGGGGGGAAGGAACAAGGGACCCAGCTCCATCAGCTCAGCCGTCTGACCCTGGGCGCCTGCAGCAAGGGGGCTGCTGTGTGCACACAGCGACCTGGGACCTGCCTGCCCTCATCTAACACAGCCTGGGCTCCCCTTGCCTGTGGCAATGGGCTCCTCTGGGAAGCCCACAGGGACCTTCCACCTCTGCCAGCCCTTCTGCAGGAGGCCAAGGAGAAAGGAGAAGGGATGGTGCTGGCCAGGCTGAAATGGAGCCTGGAGCACAGGGGCTGCTCCATTAGCATCCATTGCAGGAGCACATCAGGCAGGAGCACAGGGAGGGACAGCAGGGTCTTTAGCTCCCAAAAGGCCATTGGAATGAAAGCATTGGGTGAGCACAGGGAAGAGCTGCCTGTGCCAGGCACCCTGTGCAGGAATAGCCCAGGGAGATGGGAGATGAGCCCGGGATCAGGGCAAAGCGTTCCAGTGCGCATGGGAAGAGCCCTGGGGCTGGCTCCTGATGGGACAAGCCCTGGGAGGAGCACAGGGGGGAGCATTTACTCACCCCAACTTCCACGTGGTCTGAACCTCGGTCGTCTTGTTTGTGCAGCAGCTCGAAGTAGTAGCGCCTGGAGGACATGAGGCTGCGAGAGGGGAGAAGCTGGTCAGAAATCACTGTGTGGCACTGAGCGACGGTGCCAGGCGATGGGAGCTCCCCTGCTCCCATGGAGCCTGGGAGGAAGGAAACTCTTACAAGGGAGCTGTGTCAGGAGGCCCTCCCTGTGCTGCTCACATGTGGCTAAACCTTGCTGGGGGAAGGAGACAGCAGCGTGGGGTGGGCACTGCTCCCCCTTCCCACTGCAGCTCCATGAGACCAGGGGACCCCATCCCCACCTCATCACCTGCAGAGCTGGCTGCAGCCCCCAGCACCTTCAGGCCATGGACCTGGGGGCACGCTGGGCTGAGCTCCAGCCCTGGCCCCTCCTGCCTTTTGGGAACGACCATGGCCAGGGTCTAAGCCCTGGGAGCTCCAGCTCCATCCTGCTGGGATGGGCAGCGGGAGCCAGGACGCACTCACCGCAGAGGCTTGGACACTTGAGAGCTGAACTTGGTGAACTCCCCCGGCGCCGTCCACTCGGTGCCCAGCTGGGGAGGGAAGCGGGAGCACGTGAGACACCACCAGGCCACTGCGGACACAGAGGGCACAGAGCCCAAACTCTCACGGAATCTCTCCTCCACCTCCATCGGGCACCATCCTGTGCTGCTCTTCAGGCCAGGGGTACTGCAGGAGCTCTGCCCCAGGGCCTCCTTGTCCCAGGCTGGTGGCATTCGTGTCACAAAAGCTTGCCACCAGCCAACAAGATCCCAAAAAGCTCATGACAGACCATGGGGTGTCCGGCTATAGGAGATAACACCAAGAAAACCCAGCAGCAAAGATCAGAGCTCCTATTCTGGGGCATAAGCTGGTCTTTGGTAGCTACAACTGGGAGGGGACCAAGGGGCTGATGATCCTTCAGAAGCCAAAGCAGGGGCAGAGATGGGACCAGGCTGAAGAAGCCCAGAAGTTCCTAAGGGGATAAAGAAGCAGGAGCTGCTCTGGCCAAGCCCACACAGACCCCGTCCTCTCCCTGCAGGAGCTGCAACAGCAGCACAGGGACCTGCAGAGGGAGAACCTGCGGTGGCCGAAGAGCTCCCATGGGTTTGAAACACCCTTAACTGAGCACCAGGGATGCCCGGGAGGGCCCCGGGGTGGTTGTCAGTGTGCTGGGAGCGAGGCCCTGAGGGAGGAGATGCTCTCGGTGGGAGCTGGAGCATTCCCAGCGTGGGGAACGGCAGAGGGTGCAGCGGGACACACGTACCCTGCCCACGAATGCGACCAGCCGGGAGCTGCCCGGACTGTCATCGGAGCTGAGCCACAGCTCCGAGTTGTCGTCCGATGCCACGGAGAACTGGAAGTCCCCTATGGAGAGAGAAGGAAAAGGTCACCACACAGAGATGCAGCAGCCCAGGGGCATGGGCTCAGTCCCAGAGCATTGCTGTGAGATGGGGAAGCAGGGATGGATGGATGGACGGACAATGGATGGATGGATGGAGAGATGGATGATGGATGAATGGATAGATGGATGATGGATGGATGGATGGATAGATGGATGACGAATGGATGGATGGATGGATAGATGGATGATGAATGGATGGATGGATAGATGGATGATGGATGGATAGATGGATGATGGATGGATAGATGGATGATGGATGGATGTCATGGGGCCACCCAGACCCCACATCTTGGCTCTGTCCTGGATGAGATCAGGGCTTCACCTGCCTCTGAAGCCACGAGGGAAAAAGATTCAGTATCCTCCTGCCTGAGAGCCAGGGTTTGAGGTTGTCTCTAAGAGCCCTCCTGTCCCCGTGTGGCCCAAGAAGGGGGAAGGAGGCAGCTTCTCCACATTGCTGCAGGGGAGCCGAGGCCAAGCTCCATCACTCACCATCCTTGAAGGGGTGGATGTAGCCAAAAATCCTCAGCCCGTAGTTCTTCCACTTGGGTGACACCGCCAGCTTCTTCACTGTGGTGCGGGTCTGCAGAGCAGACAGGGGCAGGACCGCATGAGCAGCTCATGCCCAGCCTCATGCTTTGTACCAGCATCACCCAGCCCATCTCCTCCTTGTTACCCCAAGGTCCCGTGCCTCTGGCACCAGAGGGAACATGGAGGTCCCATCACCACCCACCTCTCTCCATCCCTGCTCTGCTGGGAACTACCTGCCCCAAACCCAACCCAACCCAACCGCCTGCAAGCAAAGGTCCTGAGGAGCAAGCACCCAGCCAGTGCCGATCCAGCAGCACCCAGAGGGGATGAGAGGACCCTCCCTCTGACCCAGCACCATCACACCAAGGACTCACGTGGGGAAAGAGTGGGAAATGGAGGTTCTTCCTCAGGTGCCTCACGGCGCCTCCACACCAGTCTTCGAAGACGTGCAAGTTTGCCTTCCCTTTGTACTGCAGGACGAGAGGGAGACGAGCGGGGTCCTCCTCACATCCCCCTCACCTCCAAGGACAGCGTCAGGGCAGGATGTTGAGCCCCAGGGGTGTTCCCTGCCCGGCCTCAGCTCTCCTGCAGTGACACTGAGCTCCCATCCCTGTGCCAGCCCCAGGGCCACAGCACAGCCCCCAGCAGGTAACCCCCTCCTGCTGCCCCTCTGGGTCCCAAGTGCACTTGGACATGGGATGTTGTGTGGACACCAAAAGCCCAGCCCCATCCTTCACCCATCCCCAGCACCCATCCCACTGGCACAGCCAGCACCAGGGGACAGGCTCCGCATGGACCCATCCAGAGAAGACTGCAGCAGGATGTCCCCTTACAGACCCACACAGAGGATGAGGGGCTGAACACCCAGGGCACACATCAGAGGAGGTGCTCTCATGGGTACCATGTTGATCCCAGGATCATGCAGAGCCCCCAGGATGGGTGATGGAGAGCAAGGAAGAGGATGGATGGAGGTGGCCCTGGAGCCTGGCACGCTGGGGGGACAAGGGGCTGCCCAACAAGGGGCCAGGTGGACCTTCTCCTCCATCACCCCCTTTGCTGCTCCCTGCCCACCTACCTGCTCATTCCAGGGCAAAGGCTGCTTGGTCAGGTTGAGCTTCGGGTGCGCGGTGGCTCGGTTGGACCGGGAGCCTCTGGAAAACCATCCCTCCAAGTCCTGCCCATCGCTCTGCCCAGGAACAGGAGAGCGAGGTGAGAGATGGGGGATGAGGACCAGCCCTGCAGTGGTTGCAGGACATCTCCCTACAGCATACATCTCATTTGGGATGTTGAACGCTGCCAGACCAAGGGGGGAGCTTTCAAGGTCAATGGCAAAGGAAAGCAGGGGCAGGAGGAGGCAGGAAACATTGGCGCAGTGTCCTGGGGAGCAGGGTCAGAATGTTCCAGCTAAACTCGCTTCCCTTCCTCTGCTGAGGAGAGACTGCACCAGAACAGGGAGTCTTCTGTTCAGCTGAACGTTCAGCTGGGCTGAGGAGCTACTTGAAAATGAGTGGTTTGGGCTCCATCTCCAAAAGGGCAGAAGCAGTCTCTATGCTCACCCACAGGCAGAGGAAGTGGGATGTTTAAAGCAGATTAAACATCCAGTCCCTTGTGTCTCATAATTTAGAGGCATCAGGTGAGCATTCACCTGCCCCCAGCTTGCTGAAAGGGTGATGGGTGGCAAGGAAGAGCCCACCCAGAGCATCCTCCAGCATCCTCCTTCCTTTCCTGCTGTCCCACGGGGACCTGGCTGGTGGCACAGCCCATGCTGACACCCGCATTCAGCATCGCCCTCTCTGGGGATGGACCAAGGGGGACAGGGGGATCCCTGATATCCCTCTCAGGAGGATTCACCATCATCATCATCCCCCATGGCCTCAGCTGGGCAAAAGGGACTGTTCCACCACCCAGACAGCAGAGCACAGGCGGGAACTGCGGCACCCACAAAGCGCTGCGCTCAGGATGCACTTAGAGCCAAAGAAATCATTAGCAAAGAGCCCAAATGAGCCCATTGACATCCCGAGGGGGGGGCGCTGGCTTTGGGAAGCAGCAGAATTGTGCTGTGCTCATTGGAAGGATTCACCCTCCTCCCAGGAGAGCTGAGGGGTGATTCCTGCTGTCCCTCTCCTCACCCAGCACCAGCTCCTGCCTTCTCCAGGCACCTCAATGTCCTCCCTTGTCTGTCTCTTCCCTAATTTATGAGGAGCTGGGATTGATCAGAGCAGGGTTCTCCTTCCTCACCCATCACCCTGCTCCCCAGCCAGGCACAACCAGCCTCTTCCCCTATCTCTCACCCAGCCTGAAGCTGGTTCTGCTTCTGGCACAGCTTACGCAAGGAGGGAAGTGCAGGAAGATGATGCCAGACTCCCCCCGGAGGAGCACATGGACAGGGCACGAAGCGCAGGGCACCACACTGGAAGTTCCCGCGGGACCTCGGGGATGCTTTAACGCGCGTTGCGGAGCAGACCCAGGGGCTGTGCCCCCCCGGTCCCTGCAGCGACTGAGCTGGACACGGCTGGGAGCACCCTTGGCCGGGTGCGGGGCCCAGGAGCAGCGACCCGCGGGGCCCTCCCCACCCGCCCCGGCTCCCCCGTTACCGCCGGCTCCTCCTCGCGGCTCTCGCTGGAGTCCTCGGCGTTCCCGCGCCGCGCCGCTGCCGCCGGCCGCCGGGCCGGGTCCGTCACCTCCGGCGGCCTCTCGCCATCTGCGGGGGACGCAGTGAGACCGGATCCGGGGGCTCCCCCCAGCACGGGACCCCCGCCCCGCAGCGGAGGAGCAGGCGCTGCCACCGCCGAGAGGCTGCGGTTCCCGGCTCACATCTGCACCAAGCAGCTTGCAGAACTCATCAGCACCAGGTTTAACTGCACCCCCCGCTGCCCAGCTCTCGGCCCTTAAGTAAGACACGGCTGGGTGAGCTCCTGTGGGATCGCCTCCCCGTCCATCCTCAGGGCTGCATCCTCCTGGAGCATCCCGCACTGCCCTGAAGACACCGGCTCCCAGGCCCCCCGGACTTATTGTCCCCAAACCCATCTTCCCACCCCAACACCATCGTGAAGAACTCATTAACAGCCCCATCACATCAACTCTGTTACCGTGTGCTGCATTAATTATTCCCAACCTACAGATCCCCCCCTACAGAGCCCATCACTTTTGGGCTGCAGAGTGGCTGTCTCTGAACCCTTCAGACAGACACCCCAACCCTGGAGGGATGGAGGGGGTTTGCAGCTCTGGCACACAGCTCGAAGCTTCAAACCAGCACCAAGGGATGATGAATGTGATGCTCAGAGTTGGCTGTCCAAGAGCCACCACCACAAACACCCATGGGTCCCCCCAAAAACCAGCCACCCCCTTATCACAATAGAGGGGAGCTCCAGACACAGCAAGCAGTGGGGCAGTGCTGTTCCCTGGCCATCGGCATCACACAAGGGGATCACCAAAACCCTCCCAAGGCTATGGCAAGCTGCCCCCCATCCCTCCACAGCCCCTTCCCCCCACAGGCAAGTCCGGGGGGGCTCCAATCCCCACTGAGTGAAACAGCCCCAGTGGCTGCTGCAGTGGGAGCTGTTGGGTGGCTTCAGAGCTCGCAGCCGGGCAAGGAGGGGCTCGCGGTGCCCCGGTGCCCCATGACACGCTCCAGTGCCATCAGTATTCCAGCGGCAGCACAGCCGGCGTCTCCTTGGAGACGGCAGCACAAATCCCATCCCCTCCCGAGGACAGGAAATCCAGCTCTAAAGCCCCTTCTTCTGCTCTCAGCCATTCTTCAGCCCTGGCAGCCCCAGCTCCCTCCTGGCAGCTCCCTGACTCCCTCCTCTCCTCACCCATCTTCATCCCATCCCTCCTTCCCTGCCCATCTCCATCCCTGCATCCCCACGGAGGATGATGTGGAGCACCACAGGGAGTAGTGGGACTGGATCCAGTACTCGTCTCCTCTGCTCTCAAGGACCCCCATCACTCCTAGGGAAGCTCAGCAGCAGGAATAAAGCCGATCCTCCCTGTACCAAGGCCACAGATGCTGCTGCCCTGGCACAGAGCACTGAGGACAGTGTGATTTCCCCCTCCCTATGCTGATCTGTGGATTAATCACAGCAGTGAGGAGGAGGCTGAATGCTCCCAAGGGACCTGCCAAGGGATGGATGCAGCGGCTGGGTCTGCAGTACCCACACAGGGTCTCTCTCCTGGCCTTGGGGCAGATGAACCTGTCTCCCATGGGATCTGCCAGCTCAGCATCCATTTGTGATGCCATTTGGGAGAGCCACGCCGCAAATCCTGTCCCTAGGAGGAACGAACCCCAACATGCTACCAAGCCCAGGTCCTGGTGAGCAAACCTGAGCCAGCAGCATCCCAGGCTGCATCCCCAGTGATGGGGTGGACACAGTCACCCCCCTTTGCTCCCTCACTCTGGGTACCACACCCGGGTTTGGCACTGGGTAAATAAGCGTTTGTTTGGTATAAATTGGAGGAAAGGGAGAGAAAACACATTCCCTGCAGCACAATCCATCCCTGGAGGGTCCCAGGACCCAAAGCCATGATCTCCTGCTCACCTTCTGTCATCACCACCCAGCTCCATCCTCAGCAGGGATCCTCTCGAGCTCAAGCAGCTCCTCTTAGCCACTAAAAGAGCAGAACAAAGCTTGTGCTCCCTGCTCGGGTTTCTGTCCAAGTTAAATGTCACTGCTGCTCTGATGGGGTTTGAGTAACCCAGGCTCAAAGCCCGAGAGCCTTCAGTGAAACTCTCTCTTCTCCAAGTGGGGAGGGAAGCGCTCGCTCCGAGAGGTGCCGCATCCCAGGAGGAGTGAAAGCACCAGCCAGGCCCCAGGAAAAGGTTTCCGGGCTCTGCACTGAGCTTGTTCCCTGCTATTTATCATAGAATCATAGAATAGTTAGGGTTGGAAAGGACCTTGAGATCACCCAGTTCCAACCCCCCTGCCATGGGCAGGGACACCCCACACTAAACCATGTCACCCAAGGCCTCATCCAACCTAGCCTTGAACACCACCAAGGATGGAGCATTCACAACCTCCCTGGGCAACACATTCCAGTGCCTCACCACCCTCACAGTAAAGAATTTCTTCCTTAGATCCAATCTAAACTTCCCCTGTTTCAGTTTGAACCCGTTACCCCTTGTCCTGTCACTACAGTCCCTGATGAAGAGTCCATCCCCAGCATCCTTGTAGGCCCCCTTCAGATACCGGAAGGCTGCTCTGAGGTCTCCACGCAGCCTTCATCCAAATGCCGGATGGGAAGGCCAAGGGCAGCCCTAACCAAACAGCCAAGTGCTGATGAGCCTGTGTGGGAACTGGAAAGGAACGCCCTTGGGAAGGGGAGGGAGAGGGCACCGGGTACCAATGAGCATCGCTTTGCTCCTCCCTCCCAAAGCATTGAGACCCTTTGGTCTGAACCTCACGTGAGGAGCAGGCCGAGGGCCATGAGAAGAGGAGGAGAAAGCAGCACCAGAAGGAAGAGGTTTGGTTTCCCCCTGGGTTTGTTCTCCCTTTGCATTCCCCCAGTGCCCACCAGCACCGCGCGGCTGCTCCCCAGCATCCCCCGGACACACAAGGACACAAAGCCAGCACCGTGCAACAACCAATCCAGCAATAAAACTGCCTCTTGTCCTCCCTGAGGGACCACAAGGGCCACACAAAGGCAGGCAGAGGGGGAAAAAGGATGGGGGAAGGTCTGAAGGATGAGTGAGGGACCCATTTGCTCCAGGACAGCATCACCCGGAGGGATGCTGCATGGGGATGCATTAAGAGCTCTTCCCAGCAAGCACGGAGCGATGCTGATGCTGTCAGAGCCATGAGCAGGGGCAGGAGCTGCACACACCATGGAACCAGCGAGCTCTGAGTCACAGCAGCCTCCAGACAGTGAGCCAGGGCCAGGAGCAGGGCTCGGGATGAGACATTGGGTGCAGGAGACCAAGGACCGACCCCATCACACAGCACAGAGACCAGGGCGATGCCTCCCAGGGGAGAAGGGTTTCCCCTTCCCCTATCGCAGCCACATCCCCATTGCTCTGGGGAGCACAGAGGCCCTTTCACAGAGGCTCTGCCCCAGCTCCCTGCAGCGCTCACCCGAACACTGCCTCTTTCTTCCCTTGGCTTTTGGAGCCGGGAGTTCTCCGGCAGCTTCCTGGATGCTTCCCAAAGCCTCCAACGCGGCTGGAGATGCCCCTCGTGTGCTTCCTCCTGCAGCTCCCGACTGCTCCTAATGAGTGCTCCCTCCTCACTCACTGCTCCGCTCTCAGCACCCGTACCCAGAGCCTGAGCTGCCCTGGCAAGGAGGAGAGCAGCTCACAGGAGCACGGAGCCCAGCCAGGCCAAGGGCAAGGTCCTGCTCCTGCATCGGGGTGATCCCAGCACAAACACAGGCTGGGGGACCTGGGATGGAGCCTGAAGCACCTGGGGTGTTGGGTGAGGAGCAGCTCCCCGTGACCTGGCTCCAGTGAGCGCTTGAGCCCAGAACCCCCCCGTGTGCTGGGCTGCACCCCCAGAGCGTGAGCAGCAGCTCAGGGAGGGGATCCTGCCCCTCTGCTGTGCTATGGGGAGACCCCCCCTGCAGCCCTGATCCAGCCCTGGGGCAGTAACAGCGCTGCCTGCCAGGAAAACCCCAGGATGCTCCCGGCTCCACAGCACCGGGGCTGGCACCGGGACACGGCCCAGTGACAGCAGTGACATGGATGGGGCCAAGGTGAACGGGGCTCGCTGCCATCACGGGGATGCATCAGCTGGAGGAGCGAGGGATTTTATTCCTGTCTACCCCAAACCAATTCATTTCAAGCTCTTTACCCAGCCTGTGATGTCCCTCTCGAGTGCAGCAATGGAAATCGATGCTGGATCGCTCAGGGCTGGCAGCAGAGCTGCCATGAGACCACTCGAGCTGACAAACAGCCTCCAGGAGAGGCAGCCCCTGCGTTTCCATGCTGTCCATGACACACTCAGCTCAGGGTCCCAGGTCCTTCCTATGCACCAACAGCAACCGGATCCTCCCCACTGACCCCAGCTCACATCTCACTTAGCACCCTCTGCCCTTCAGTCACCACCAGCTGCAGCACCATTTCACTCTGCACCAGCTCCAGAGGAGCCGGAGCAGCTCCAGCAGTACCACACACTCCTCATGGAATCCCAGCCTGGTTTGTGTTTGAAGGGACCTTAAAGCTCCTCCAGCTCCAACCCCTGCCACGGGCAGGGACCCCTTCCACTGGAGCAGCTTGCTCCAAGCCCCTGTGTCCAACCTGGCCTTGAACACTGCCAGGGATGGGGCAGCCACAGCTTCTCTGGGCACCCTGGGCCAGCGCCTCAGCACCCTCCCAGGGAAGAGCTTCTGCCTAAGAGCTCATCTCAGTCTCCCCTGTTCGGGCAGGTTCAAGCCATTCCCCTTGGCCTGTCCCTACAGGCCCTTGTCCCAAGCCCCTCTCCAGGTTTCCTGCAGCCCCTTTAGGCACTGGAGCTGCTCTCAGGTCTCCCCTTCAGGAGCCTTCTCTTCTCCAGGCTGACCCAGCCCAGCTCTCTCACCGCTCCATCACCACCACGCTCCCTCAATTGCTCTTTGATGCCGGAGCCAGCGGCACAGGATGGGGCCCTGACCGCAGCCACGCAGCTGGCACTGGTTCAGGGTGCGCTCACATCCCTTTGGATACCAGCAGTGAGCAAATATCCCATCACATCAGATCCCTCGGGATCCGTGCTGGATGAGCGGGTGATGGGTCCTTTGAAGCCATCTCAACTCCATCACAGCCCAACCAGGCCGAAGGAAGAACATGGTGCAGTCAAAGGACCCATCACAACAGAGCTTGGCCACCCAGGCCTTCCAAAGGCCCCTTTTCCATATGGATCTGCCTTCTTCCTAGACACAGAGGAGGCGACAGTGACCCCAGCTTGCTGCAGATCATCAACAGCTCCACTGTTAAAGGAGGCTTCAAACGGAGCCCCAGGAGAAGGAAAACAGCACAGAATTAACTGACAGCAAAGGCCCACATGAAAGGGGACAGGGGATGTGCTTTATCGGTTGTTTCATGTCTTTTTATGTTCTTAAAAGGCTTTAAGCTGCCAGGACTTGAAGAGCCTCTGTGGCTGAGGAGCGATGAAGGGACAGAGCTCTGCTCTCCTCTCCTGCTGTCACCAAGGCCCAGCAGGACCCGTGCACACGTCCCACATGGACACACGTGCCAAAACCATCCCCAGTTCCAGGGGTTTCTGCAGGGACCGGAGCAACAATCGCACCCCCAGCATCCATCCTTCCCCTGGGGAGGGACCACGCAGCTCCCAGTGGGACAAAGCAAAGGGCGAAGCATCCCTAGGAAAGCTGCATCCCTGCTCCTGCCCTTCACGCTCAGGATGAATCCCCAGGGATCTGCTCTCACCCTCAGCCACTCCAAACTCGAGTGTTTTGGGCAGAACTCAAATCCCTTTCCCCTGGTTACGAGGGGAGATCTGAGCTCCCCCCACACCCTGTGGGCAGGAGGATGGGCTCCAGCACTGAGCACAGCTTGGGGTCCCCACACTGTCACTCCAGGTAGCTATGGCCAGAGCAGAGACAGGACCAGGACCAGGCACCCTGCCCCATCCCACCCTGGGGTGCTCACAGCAGCATCAGGAGGGCAGCTCAGGATAAACCACCCCACACAACCCACTTGTTTTCATTTCACTTGACCAAGCCCTGGAACCCACTCATCTCCCCTGGCTTCAAAGGACTTTTTGGGGACCCCCCACAACTGCCACGGAGACCAGGTCTGGGGGAGGTTCAAAGCCTCTTGTGCCTCTTAAAAGCCAAATCGGTGCCTTTGAACCACCCACAACACGCACGTGCCAAAGTCTTCTCATACTTCTCCCCATCACCTGCCAAAGAGCCCCAAGACACCTCCAGCCCACCCAGCCAAAAGATGGGGCTCATTCCTCCATCCATCCATCCATCCATCCATCCATCCATCCATCCATCCAATTGCTTCCCATCTGCTCGCACTCGGCAGGCCAGCGCCGTGACAAAGAGCACAGATGGAGGAAGGGTCCCGGTGACACCAAACCAGCCCATTCCCCTGGCTCCAAACCCTGCTTTTGGACAGCTTTCCGCTCCAGACCTTCCCTTCCCCGGCACAGAGGGGGGTGCCCATCCAGGGAAGGCTGCCTTTACAAGCAGGGATAGAGAGTGAGCAATGCCAAGAGCAAGGGAAGCAGCATCAGCTCCTCACAAACCCCGCTGCCCTTCCTCTTCAAAGGGCTCTTTCTCACTCTTTCTCATCCTCTCCCCTCCTGCTGCCGGCATCCCTGACAAAAGGGACGGAGCCCAAGGCGGCCGCAGTGCTTCAGCCTCCCAATTAAAACCCGATCATCACAATTGCTGCCCAGAGGGGCTGCGTTATCCCTGCAGTGGGGGGGGGGGGAGGACGCTGCTGTGCTCATCCCAAACCTCCTCCCGGGTTGCGAGACCCCAAAGGACAATTCCCCAGGGAGGGATGGGAAGGACGAGGTTCTGCAGGCGAACAAAGAGCATCCAACCCCCACAGCCCGTGGCTCAGAGCAGGTTTGGGAGCCCTCTGGATCCCACGCAGGGGGGTCCCTGCTCCCATACGCAGAGGCTCCTCTCTAGGCTGAATCCACAAGGATGCACACAGCCAGCTCCAGGCGGTATCAAGAGCCCCAGATGGGGTTTCCTCCCCAGGCGGCCCTGCTTTAGCCATGAATTGGCTTCAGCATCCTCTGGGATGTATCCCGTGCTCAATCAGTCCCAAACCACCCCAAAACTCGGCTCCCAGCAGCGCCAATATCCCACATGCCCCAGTGGGACAGCTGCAGGAGCAGGACCAGCGCCTGCCAAGAGCCATTTGAGGTTTTCACTGGCATTTTTCCCCCCCTTTCTTCCCACCTGGCACACCAGCATTCCCACCCCACCACCTCAGAGTGTTTCCAGCCGGGAGAGCACCGTAATGGCCTCATTATTCCAGATGAGGAATCTGTGTGTTCAATTAGGCGGAGAAGGGTAATTATCTACTTGTAGAAGATGAGGAGGGGGGGAGTTTCTCAGGGCACCACCAGTTCCCAGCCAAATTCCCAGATGCTCTGGCTCCATCTGAGGCTGCCATGGGGCAAGTGGACACCGGTACCCCAAATAATACCACCCCATCTTCACTGTGCTCCCCCAGACCCCACTGCCAGGCTCCCCCCACATCACCCGCCCCCCCCCCCAAGCTGCTGAAGAGCCTCATGCCCAGCACCTTCAGCCTCCAGGAAGTGCATCTGCTGGTGACACTTCATCTAATGAGTAATTAACCTCTGTGTGATGAGGTCCCACCAGCTGGAGCAGCCTCAGCAGCAGGTTCTGGCTCATGGTGGCCAAAAGTCAAACCCCAATCTCCGAATCTCAGGCACCTTCTGGTGCACAGGCCTCTGGGGCAATGCCGAAGAGCCCGGCACCCTCTCCAGATCCAGGGATGAGCACCCCACCCCATCCCTATGGGATTTGGGACCAGGGCACAGCAGAGCTCTCCACAGCAGGTCCCAGATGGTGAGAGATGCCATGGATTGAGGAGGAGAAGGAAGGAGACACAGGAGCCAAAAGGGCACAGTGATCCCCCCCGTCCTCCCATTTGCTCGCCCAGGGATACCCACTAAGCCCAGGGGAGCATCATGTACTGAGTGGCAGCAGCAGAACCAGGGTCCATCTGTGTGTGACCAAACCCCTTCCCCACGCTCCATCCATCCCATTCCCTTCCCCTCCACCAGCCTCTCTCCATCACTGCACTTCCAAAAGCCTCTGTGGGACCTAAGCTCTGGCTTTGTCACACATGCACAGGGCTTTCAGCACCCCAGTGCAAGCAGCAGCATCTCCCTGAGCACAGAAAGGCAGGATCCAGCCCAGGCGAGGTCCAGCTTCCCCTGCAGAAGCCACAGCAGCAGCACAGTCCCCTTTGGAGTATCCCGCGGGATAGGCTGGGATGCCAGGCACGTAGGGAGGAGGTGAGGGAGGGTAGGAACAGGGCTCAGCACCTCAAGCCCCCCCAGGGCAGGCAGCGGCACACGCAGGCATCGCGCCGAGCATCCTCCCGTGCCAGGAAATCCTTCAGTGCCGTCCGCCGCTGCCCGAGGCCGCCGGAGCCGAAAGAGGAAGAGCTCGGCCCTGCCTCAACCGGGATAACCCGGGATGACCCAGGATAACCCCGGGCAGCCGCTTGCGGTCAGACCGCTGCTCCCTGTGGCTTTGCCACGAGGCTCGACCCTGCAGCGGGGAAGAGGAAGCAGCGGCGCAACCTCCCCACAACCCTTCCTCCGCGGGGATGGATGCACGGTCCCTGCTGCTCTGATCGGCGCTATCCCCATTTCCCCGTAAGGCCCCAAAATCTGCAGGATCATGCTGCCGCTACGGTGGGAAACTTCGGGTTTCCCAGCTGAAAGGTTCCACCAGCCTCCAGAGCCGCTCCAAGCGCCCAGGGAAGCCATTCCCCGCCATTCCCTGCCTAAATAAGCACCAACTCTCATTCCTCCCTATTTTTTTAGGACAAACCCCCCAAGTTCAGTCCGAGCAGAATCGCTGCAGCTCAAGTCTCACACAGCATATATTCCATGGAGTTTTATGTCCTCTCCAAGCAGCCCAGTGAGGTCTGCAAGGGTAAAACCAGGAGCAATTCACCACAAAGAATCGCAAGGCACCAGGACCTGCCCCTCGGAGCATCCCGGGTGTCCAGAGGGTCGGAGGAGGAAGGGGGTTATTTGGATAGGGTAGCACAGGCTGAGAGAGCGCTGGGCAAGGATAGGCGGGTTGGGTTTGCCCCTTCCAGCCAGCGACAGTGGCTATAAATGGCCTCTTTGTCATCGCAGCCAAGCGGCGGGCGGAAAAACGAGGACGGGGCCGCTCGAGTGAGGGGATGAAACCCCCGCCCCTCAAGCGGTTTGAGGACCTTCCTGGATCTCCTCCAGTCACCCCCGATCCCAAAGGCACAAGGGCAGAGCACGAGGTGCCCGCGGTGGGGTCCTGCTCTCCCCAGACCCACTCGGGTGATGCGCGATGGACCCGCCCTGGAAGGATGGGTTTCACCGGGGAGGGGGGGTCCCATCCTGCAGGTCCCACCTTGGGGGTGCTGGGTGAGAGCGGAACTGGGGGAGGTTCAGGGAGCCCAGCGCCGGGGGGGCCATCCCCCACTTTTTGGGGGGACCCCAACCGCACCGAGGGCTAGCACGGAGGGGTGATGGGGATCGAGGAGTGCTCCCCGGTGTTGCTCCCCGCAGTTAAAGGGAGGGTCGACCGCCTCGCCCCCCCCTCCCCGTTACCTCTGCCGTAGGCGAAGGGGAGGCGCAGGGCGCGGCCCTGGCGCACCAGGCTGATGTGGAGGTAGGTGAACCAGACGGCGAAGGTGAGCAGCACCAGCAGCAGCAGCAGCTTCAGCTGCTTCCGGAGCTTCTTCACCGGGAGCCGCGGCATCCTGCCGCCCGCATCGCCGCCGCCGCCGCCGGCCTAGCCGCGGCCCATCGGGCCCCCCGCCCGCCCAGCCCGCTCGCTCCGGGCCGGCCGCGAGGGCAGCGGGGCGGCTCGGCGCGGTGACCCCCGGCCGCCCGGGGCATCGCCGCCGGCCCGTAGCGCCGGTACCGCGGGTGGGGAATGAATGAGCGGGGCCGGGCGGGGCGCGGGTGCTGCGGACCGGGACCGCCCCGCTACCACCGCAGCCACGCCCCCTCGGCCCGAGCGACGGCACCGCCGGCCAATTGCGAGGCGCCCAGCGCGGGCTCGCACCAATGGGAGCCCCGCGGGGGAGGAGCCCGCGGAGAGCCGCGCGTCTCCACGCCAACGGGCCGGCATCCCTGCGAGGCGCCGCGGGCGAGGCCATGCGGGGCGCGGGGGGGGATTTGGCTGTGTCCCAGTTCCCGTTCCCATCCCGTCCATATCCCTGAGCGGCGAGAGGGAGGGGCGGGAGGGGAAGGACATTGCTTGCGGCGGGGCCCCGGGGGGGCGGCGGGATGGGCAACAAGGGCCTCAGCGGCCCCGACCCCCGACCCCTTCCCCCCGCGGAGGGGATGGTACGTTCCGGCGCGGCAGGGGCAGGAGCTGCGGGGCCCGACCGCGTCGGGTCCGCTCGGGTGGGGGGTTTGAGATCCCTTTTCATCGATGCGAGCATCGCCCGCCCAGCCCCGGTGGGTGCACGGATCCCCCCCGAGCCCCTCTTGCGGGGATCACGTAGGGATGGGATCGCCATGGTCCTCTATGCTGGGTGCGGGCATCCCATGGGAATGGCTGCAGGGACCTCCACGGCCATCTGGAAGTGCGAGGGCTGGAGCTCACCTTGTGCAAAGCACAACACTAATTAACAATAGGACTTAATTATGCCCATGGTGACCACGGCCTCGCCGCTGGTGGGGGAGTCACGGACCGTGTGCCTCGGAGGAGCCACTCGCCACGGCCCCGGGGTCGCCTATGCACAGCCAGGCTGAGACCAGCCACAACTCACGTCACCGATGCAGGGGCCGGTTCTTGCCTCGGCAAGAGAAAAGAGCGGGTTGATTTCGTTTCCTGCTCTCCTTCCCTGTCGCACAAGCAGAGGCAGCAACTCCTCCTCACTGCGCTTCAGCAGGGGACAAAAACCAGGGGGAAATCAGTCAATAGAGGAAAAAAACACATCCAGAGCTCGGAAACTAGAGGGCACCAGAGCTCTGGATCGCTGTTCTCTGCGCTCATTCCCTCGCAGGGTAATTAGCTGGTAATTGAGCCCAGTTCAGCCGAAGGGAGGTGGAAGGCACGCAGCAGGGAGCTCGGTCCCTTTAGAGAGGAGGAGGAGGCCGGGATGAAGGGGATCTCTGCACAATGGATGTGGATGAGGCATATCTGGCAAAATGAAGCGGTTGTTTCCCCTGTTTCTTGCACCTCTCCAGCACAGGGAGCAGGAGGCCATTGATTTTGCAGCCTTCGCCCGTGGGACCACAGTTCAGCCTATTCCCACCCCAGCAGCGGCCCTGGAGTGGGGGGCAGGGTTGGGAATGTCAATGGGTTATCCCGAAAAATTCATGTTAATGAAGGAGGGAAGTGGGACATGCAGTACAGAACAACAGAGCAAATACTGATGCACATGCAGGGTTGCAGCCTGACCAGGGCACCCCAAATGTGCCTTTACAGAGGGTTCTTATAGCCTCCCAGCGCTCCAGCAGTGACTGGGCTCATCACCAAGTCCCAGTGTCCCTGGGGTCCATCTTGTTGGAGTTGCTATGATGCCCGAGATGTGTCACAGGGATGGGATGCTGCAGGATGCCAGCGTCATCCCGCCTTTCCTGGGACATCCTTTATCCTTTGAGGACAGCTTGAAGCTGCTGAGAAGCAAAGACCTTCCCAGGGCTGGGCTGTCCTTTGGTTTGGTTTATTTAAGCATGAACAATCCCAGAGCTGCCTGTAAAATTTTATTACCTCCTTATAGAATACAGTGAAGATATATAACATGAATTAAAGTGCACTAACAAAGGTAATACCCTGTTGTACTATGGAGGCCCATCTGTGTAATAGTTTCAGATGGGAAAGGATTGAGAGCGGACCTGAGGAGCAGCTCCCCATGACCCAGCTTCAGTGAGCGCTTGAGCCCAGAACCCCCCCATGTGCTGGGCTGCACCCCCAGAGCGTGAGCAGCAGCTCAGGGAGGGGATCCTGCCCCTCTGCTGTGCTCTGGGGAGACCTGAGAGCAGCTCCAGTGCCTAAAGGGGCTGCAGGAAACCTGGAGAGGGGCTTGGGACAAGGGCCTGTAGGGACAGGCCAAGGGGAATGGCTTTAACCTGCCAGAGGGGAGACTGAGATGAGCTCTTAGGCAGAAGCTCTTCCCTGTGAGGGTGCTGAGGCGCTGGCCCAGGGTGCCCAGAGAAGCTGTGGCTGCCCCATCCCTGGCAGTGTTCAAGGCCAGGTTGGACACAGGGGCTTGGAGCAAGCTGCTCCAGTGGAAGGGGTCCCTGCCCGTGGCAGGGGTTGGAGCTGGAGGAGCTTTAAGGTCCCTTTCAACCCAGTGAGGTTGTGTACCATCGGCCTGAGCCACTTGCACTGAAATTCCAGCCGCCGGCGTGCGGGAGCTGGGATGCGGGGGCTGAAGGTGTAAGGAAAGGGAGTTCCCTGTGCCATGGGGACACGATCTTATTCCGTGTTTCTTTGCCAAGCACCCCAAAACGCTCGGGGTTGTCCCCAAACGGCCCCCCTGGGAGAGGACAAAGAGAGCGAAGAGGAAACAAGAGAGCAAAGAAAAAGGGGGCAAAGAAGTGGGTAAAGGAGGGGCCAGGGGAGGAAGGGGTGGAGAAAACAGAGAACACAGCAAAGAGGGGGCGGCAAGAGGAAGGGGGGGGGCAGGGGCAGGGAGGGACCGCCCCGCCTCGTACTTGGTCTCGAGGAAACGAAACCAGGGCGCCCCGGAGCCTCCGCCGGAACCTTCCTGGGAACCGCACGCGGGATGGAGCGGTCGCGGCCGCCCTACGAGCCACTGCCGGAGGCGCTGGACATGCAGGGGCTGCCTCGGAGCGCCGTGATACCGGTGGAGTCCCCCCCGGAGCCCCCGCCCCGCGACCACCTCGTCTGGTCCATCTGCACCATGCTGTACGCCAATGTCTGCTGCCTCGGCTTCATGGCGCTCGTCTACTCCGTGAAGGTGGGGAGGCCATCTAGGAGGGGGTTCCCGTCGGGGGAGGGCGTGGGGAGCCCCGGCATCACCAATCCGGTGGGATGGGGGCGGCACCGGAGACCCCCCTGAGTCTTCGACCCCAGGGAGACCCGATATTGTCCCCCAAAGTCAGGGAGACCCCATAGAGCCCCAACCCTGGTGTGCCCCATAGACCCCACAGAGCCCCCATGGACCCACAGAGTCCCCCAGTCCCAGGCAGCACCATGAGCATCACAGAGCCCCAAACACGAGGGTGCCCAATGGACCCCCAAAGCCCCCCATAGACCACTGACCCTGGCTGGAGGCTCTGAAGAAGGGGTCAGCACCTTTCCCATCAACCAGCCGCCTTGAGCCCCCCAGGGTGTCCCCCTCCATGAACTCCCTCCATCCCCACTGATTGTCCCCTTCACCCCATCCCCACTGACTGTCCCCCCTATCCCCACTGACTGTCCCCCCTATCCCCACTGACTGTCCCCCCATCCCCACTGACTGTTCCCTCCGGCTCCCCCAGTCCAGGGACCGCAAAGTGCTCGGTGACTACAGCGGAGCGCTGAGCTATGGCTCCACCGCCAAGCAGCTCAACATCACCGCCCTGGTGCTCAGCATCGCCCTCGTCGCCCTCACCATCTTCATCGTCATCCTCATCGCCAATGGCACCATCACTGCCATGAAGAGCTACATGAACCAGCAGGAGCATCACCCCTTCTATGGCCCCACTTAGCCCCCTCCTCACTGCACGGGCACAGCAACACCTCCCTGGAGCCACGGAGCCTGCTGGGGTCCTGTCCTGCTTCCCTCACTGCTCACAGCCCCTGCAGAGCCTTCCTTTGCCTCCCTGGAAGTGCGTGGATGCACTACGGGAGCTGAGCTCCCAAAACCTGCCTATAGCAAAGGGGCAGAGCTTGTTTTCCTGCTTACTGCTTAGCCCTGATTTACAGCCCCAAGTGCCCCAGAGGAGAAGTGCCTCCTTCCAAAAACCTGGTTCAAATAAATGTTTCTTTCACTTTTGCCCCTGGCTCGGGTTCATTTTGGCAGGGGGACTGGGTTGGGATCTTCCCACCCCAGCTTGGCTGGCTGAGAAACGGCATCTGCCCTTGGCAAGGACCATCATGGGGAGGATGCTCAAGGATGCACTGAGTTCAGTGAACCTGGGTACTTGTGGGGAAGAGGCATCCACAGGGGATATAAAGTGCTTGTAAGCTTCACCTTTACCCCAAGGATGCAGGCAGCACCTCACCTCTGCTGTGGTGTCACCAGGAGGATGGAGCCAGGAGGGGCTGGGCTCTGCTCCCAAGGAACAAGGGATGGGACAAGAGGAACCGGCCTCAAGCTGCACCAGGGCAGGTTTGGATGGAGCTGAGGAACAATTCCTGCCCCAGAGGGTGCTCAGGCATTGGAACAGGCTGCCCAGGGCAGGGCTGCAGGCACCGGCCCTGCAAGTGTTCACACCCCATGGAGACGAGGCCTCAGTGCCATGGGTTAGGGGTGGCCTTGGCAGTGCTGGGAACGATTGGACTGGATGAGCTGAAAGGGCTTTTCCAACCTGGGTGATTCCGTGATTCTGTGACTTTGGGCTGTGGGGCTGTGCAAAGGGCTTCAGCCAGAGGAGCTGCATCAGGACTGTGCAGCCACGTGTGTGGCAGCGGGGACCGGATGTGCTTCCAGAAGGAAGGGGAAGCTGTGAGCGATGTGGCTCCATCCCAGATCCCCGGGGCAAAGTGGGACAGGGACCCCCCCCCCCCAAGCCTTGCTCACATTGTGCTGGGTTTGGCTGGGACAGGGTTAATTTCTCTCCCAGTGGCTGTGCTGGGACTGGTTTGGGTTTGTGCTGGAAACAGGGTGAGTAACGCAGGATGTTTGGTTATTGCTGAGCAGCTCTTACACAGCGCCAAGGGCTGAGCTGCCCCTCCAGGGAGCAGGCAGAGGGGGCACAAAGAGATGGGGGGACACAGCCAGGATAGGTGATCCCCGCTGACCCTGGGATATCCCAGACCACGTGGTGTCACACTATGAGGTTAGGGGAAGGAGGAGGAAAAGGGACATTCAGATCAGTGTTGCCTTCCCAAGTGGCCATGATGCGTGAGCCCTGGGTGAGGCTGAACCCCTGCCTGTGATGGGAAGGGTGAAGGAATTTCTTACTTTGCTTTTGTTTTCCCTACTGATCTGTCTCGATCCCAGCCCACGCATTTCCTCACTCTTACCCTTCTCCTTCTCTCCCTATCCCACCAGTGGGGATGGAGAAATGGCTCCATGGGGCTCTGTTGGACCATGACAAGCACCAACCCTTCACACAGCCATCGCCACCACCAAGATGTTGTGGGAACCGGCAGCAGCCTCATGCCAGCACATGGCCCTGCCCAGCTTCAGCAGCATCCAACGGGATCCCATGACAAACCCTGGCACAATCCCATCTGGCAGAGCCTCAAGCACGCGGCTGGCCAGGCTCCCCCTTCCCAAAGCTCGCTGGAAGCCTTCGTGCTCCTCATCCTCAGGGCCTCGGGGCTGGGGCCCCGCGAGGATGCGGAATGAGGTCTTTCATTTCCAAGAACACGGAGCTCCTGCCAAGCAGCCGCGCTCGGGAGGCGGCGTCAGCGGCCCCACCGCAACAACAGGGGCTTGTGCGGAGCCGCCTCTTGGTGAATCATCCGTTCCTGCGCTTCTTCCTTGGGGGGAAGCCGCGGGGAGGCGGCCCCTGCCCACAAGGGCTTCCCGCGGATATGAACGTCCCATCAGCGCCCGTCAGGGGCCGAGGAGCAGTTTATGAGCCCAGAACCCCCCCGGAAACCTTCACGCTGAGCCCCCGGGACCCGGCTCCGGCCCCGCAGCGCTGGCAGCGGCCGCAGCCCTTGCACAAGGGGCTGGCAAGGTTACGGTGGGATGTGCTGCATCCCACACACTCCTGCCCCTTCCCGCTTCCTCCCGGGCCCACAGGAGCGGGATCCAGCTTGTTCTGCCCAAATCCCTCCCAGCACATTGCTGCCGCGGGGTGGGTGCCCATGGGAATGGCACAGGTTTGGGGTCACTGTGCACCAAGGAGCTCTCCCCAGCTCCTCAATCAGCCAAAACAGGCAGAAAAGTCCTGGGGCTTTCCTGGATGCTCTGGGCTGACATCCCAGCAGGGAGGCCCCAGTCCTGTATCCCTGTTGGAAGCAGAACCTTGCACTTGGCCTTGTTGAACTCCATGAGTTTCCCGCCTCTCCAGCCCATCCAGGTCCCTCTGGATCCCAACCCTTCCCTCCACCGTGTCAACTGCTTGTATCGACACTTGTATGGACGCTCAGAACAGATGGATAAGGAACAAACTGGCTGATCTCAGTCCCTGTGGCTGTCCCTGGCCAGTACACCAATGCCCAACATGGGGAACCCCCATTGAGCTCCTGTGAGCAGCTTTACCTGCAGTGCCGTACATGAGGCATTGAGGCTGGAGTACGAGCACCCCCAAGACACTCCACCAGCCCTCGCCAGCCTCCAGCCACCCCCTTGTGCATCCCCTCCAGGCGTGGAAGGGAGGTTAAAAGGGACCTTCGGTTCCCCGTGGGTTCAGGCCTGCAGATCGGGGGGCTCATCCCCACTCCAGTGTTACCCAGGGGAAGGGGTATGGAACCGTTCGGCCCCCGACAGGAACACATATTCCTCAGCAGCCGTCGGGACCGGTTCTCTGCACAGGCTCTGGCACCGGGACCCGGCCACCTAGCGGGAAGGATGCTGCTGGTTCCAGGGCCACGTGCTCTGAAGCTGCGCGCCTCCGTGCTCGCCTCATTTCAGACGGGTTTCGCTTCCCCGCTGCTTCCTTCTTTCTCTTGCTACCCCCGGACCTTGTTCTGCAGCGCGAGCTCCTCGCGGGAACTGAAACCAGCGGGAAGAGAAACCCCGACCCCAGGGAGCGAACCCAGCTCTTTCTTGGGTCACCCCCGGTCGGGTTCCCCGGCGCTGGGGGCTGTGCGGGGCCGGTCCCGTCGCGGGAGGCTCCGACGCTGAGGGCGGTGCAGGACCAATCCCGCTCCCTTCCTCCCGCAGTCCCGCCATGAAGCCGCAGCAGGTGGAGGTGTCGATCCCGCTGCAGCCCCCCGGGGCGGGCGCGACCCCCGCCAGCGGCCCCGTTGAGCCTCCCCGGGACTACGTGCTCTGGTCGCTCTTTAACGTGCTCCTGGGATTCGGGCTGACCTTCTTCGGCTGCTTCTGCTTCCCTGCGCTCGTCCACTCCATCAAGGTGAGGGGGGGAACACCGGGGACCCCCATCCGAAAACCCCGACCCAGACCCGTCCCCTCCAACCCGAAAGGGCGCCCCGGGACACCCCGAGCCAAACCGGACGCCCCTACCGGGACCCAACCCGGATACAGCCGGACATGCGCACCCCTATACCGAACCGGGCTCCCCCCTCCAGCCTTATCCTCACTATTCCCCCCATGTCGCCCTGACCACTGTCCCATCCCAGGACCCCCAGCTCCACTCTCTCATCCCAGCCCCACTGATGCTGTCCAGCCCTGGGACCCCCAGCTCCACTCTCCCATCCCAGCACCACTGATGCTGCCCAGCCCTGGGACCCCAGACCTGATCCTCCCCCACTGCAGCCCCCCAAACCTGCCCACCCTGGGGATGTGGATGGGCAGTGCCGGTGGCTTCACCCTCTACCCTGGGGTGATGCGTCCCAGAGGTCCCACCACCACCCCCCGGGATGTGCCGGCCCCCCACAACCCCCTGCAACCGCTGAGCCCCTCATTTGCTCCCCCAGGCCCGTGACTGCAAGGTGCTGGGGGACATGGAGGGTGCCCGGCAGCACGGCACCCGTGCCAAGGTGCTGAACATCATCTGCTCCGTGCTGCTGGTCCTCACCCTCTTAGTCATCACCATCTTCATCATCAACGCCATCGTGTTCACCGCCACCTGACTACTGCGTGGCCACGGCTCTGCTTGCTGCCACCCCACGGCGTGCTGCCGTGACCCCCATAATGCCCCCGCTTGAGGGCAAAGGAGTGGTGCCCCCTCGCTACCAGCGCTCCCGGTGTCCCCTCCATCGCCTTGCAAGGGGACGGCTGGACCAGGTTGGGACACACACGGGGGACAAGCCCCAGAGCGCTGCTGGTGACACATGGACAGGTCACTGCTGCCACAAATAAAGCTTGTGCCGCCAAAGCCCCTCGTCTGTCACCTCATTCAGCGCGGGGAAGGAGAGGGTCCTTGTGCATCTCTGGGGCGGCTGAGGAGCTGCCAGCTCCCTCCCTGCGCTCCCCTCGGTGCAGAGCGCTTCCAGCCCGGATCCCACACAAGGTTCTTCCAGGAAGCTCAGGAAAAGGGGAAACAATAAATCAGTGCCCGCTTTTCCTGGTAGCACAAACCCCGCCCTGCCACAGCCCCGAACGCTCCCATCTTCCAGGGAGGCCCCTGCAAGCAGCTCCTCCACATCTCGGTTTTCAGTTCCCGTTTAACGCCTCGGGCGCAGCCAACGAGGGGTTTTCCCAGCCAGGACCACCAGAGGAACCGGGCTGGAGGCACCCGGTTCCGACCCCTCGGGCTGGCGGTCACTTGGGTTCAAAGTCACCACACGGCTCCATCCTCCCCGAGCCTCTCGCTGGGTCCTCGTTGCCGGGGGAAGGATGGATGTAAACCCCCATCGGCTCACACAGCCCAGCGTGTGTGTCCTGTGTCCCAGCCAAGCCGAGGGACAGCCGCAGCCCCGCCAGGGCTGTAATTCCCAGGTTTATATATAGAGGAGCCGCAGCCGGGGGCTATATAAGGGGCTGCCCTGCGCCGCTGCCGCTGCCGGGCTGGTGCAGCAGGAGAGCCGCGGGGTGCCCCTCGCCGTGGCCATGGACACCTCGTACCCGCGGGAGGACGAGCGCAAGCAGGAGCCGTCCCCGCTGCCCCGCGACCACCTCGTGTGGTCCATCTTCAACACCATCTACATGAACTTCTGCTGCCTCGGCTTCGTGGCGCTCGCCTTCTCTGTCAAGGTACGGGCATGAGGCAGGGAGGACTCATGGGGAGGTGTTCGGGGGCACCGGGGAGCCCTCCCCGTGCTGATGCCAAGGGATGGGCTTCCCGAGGACACGTGGAGCTCACCTGGGCGGGCTGGGGTGGGGGAGCAGAGCCCAAAGCCCTCCGGAGGCTGGTTGAGGTGACAAAGCCTCCCTACACCTTTCCTGCTACCTATTAAAAAGGCTTATGAGACCCCCTTAGATAATCACAGCCTCCTGGTACTGCTGGAGGACCAACTGCTGCTTCTAGAAGGTGCTGGGGCGCCTCCAGCCCCTGCATGTGCCCGACTGGACCAGGGTGGAAAGATGGGGGAAGTTAGGGCTGGAGCCAGCGGGGCTCTGAAAGACGCGGGAGGGAAAATCCCATCTGCAAAGAGCAGGGAGCCGGGATGGATCCAGCCACGCTCTTGGCACTGCTCATGGGCTGCGACAGGGCAAAGCCACGTCGCCCGCCTGGGGGGGGGAACACGGGGAGGGCACATGGGCACTGCTGCCCCATCTCTGGCATTGCAGGCGCGGGACCGGAGGGTGGCCGGGGACGTGGAGGCCGCCCGGCGCCTGAGTTCCAAGGCGCGGTGCTACAACGTGCTGGCCACGGCGTGCAGCGTGCTGCTGCCGCTGGTGCTGGCCGCGCTGGCCATCACCGGCGTCATCCACCTCGCCCAGCTCGCCCAGGACTCCGTCGGCTTCTTCACCTACCAGCTCAGCGGCAGCGACGACGAGGACAAGTGATGGGGGGGCGAAGGGCTTGTGGAGACCCTTTCGCGGGGCTGGTGGCCCCCCAGGACGGCCCCTGGTCCAAGGTGACCCAGCGCCATGGCCACTGAGCTGGGGGGGCTCAGCTCCACATCGTCCCTGCTGCAGCAGCGCCCCCAGCCCCACGGCGCCCGGCCCCACAGCTCGGTTTCGCCTGCCTTTACCCTGTGCGCACGCACAGCATCCCCGCCTCGGGCAGCGCTGCTCATTAAACATCTCACACTTCACAAGCCTCTGAGTGCCTCTGCCGTGCAGGGGGGGTGAAAGGGACGCTACAAACATGGGGGTTTCATGCTCTGATCGCGCTTGTCACAGCCAGGACAAGCCATAATCCTTCGTGCCACCCAGCCTAAAGCAGCCAGAGGCCAGTGGGGCTCTATCTCCAGCCCCACACAAACCCAAATCGAGCCCATGGGGCTGTCGCTGGGCTGAGGGGATGAAAGGGACGTTGCCCTGCTGCAAAGAAGCACTGTTGATTAGGGGTTGGGTGACTGGTGACGAGGCCTGACCAGGAGCCAGTGTAATTACAGGGCAGGGGACTCTCTTCTCCTCCTTCCCAAAGCATTCCCACATGCTGCCTGCGGCAGGGAGCGGCCAAGGGGCTTTTTATAGACCGCGGGATCCAGCCGAGATTCCTGGGGTTTGTTTGGAGAGGACAGACCCAGCAGGGCCGGGAATGTCATCGACATCCCCACCCTGACCCAGCAAAGCGGATGCTGGGGGGGAATATTGCAAGGTGCAGGCTGGGTCTGGGGGTATCGTGCATAGCCCTTTCCCTTCTTGCCCTTGGGGCTTCCCAGGATGTGGGAAATGCCTTAAGCTGAGACACTGCAGGACACAGCAGTGACCAGACCTGGGCTGCTACAAGGATGCTCAGCATCTGGGAGCTGCTGCCACCTCAGCCATGGTGACAGCTCTGAGCCCGCCACCCATCCTGGGGCCACAGAGACACAGAGCACACACAGCCCATGGGGACAGAGGGTTTATGGCCCAGCCTGGGACCCACCTTCACCTTCCCCTCCGCCACCATCCTCTCTTCAACTTGCTCCTGCTCCGGCACAGAGCAGCCTAGGTTCAAGAGGTGCCAGGGGATGATCTCTGGATCCATCCGGCAGCTGCGGGGAGCGAGATCCTCTGCCCTGCAACAAACCCAGCCTGAGCTCTGGGATCTCCCCACATGGTCCTTGCTGCAGCAGCAGCCCCAGGGGTGGCAACGCACCTTTGTGCAGGGGCAGCCGCTGCCCTGACTCCTCCAGCACCGCTTCCAGGGGCAGTGCCGGAGGGTCCCAAGGACTCTCGGTCACTTCGATCCCCATCTCTTCTCTGGTGATGCTGAACCTGAGTTTGTTGCCCAAGTAGGAGACGCCGGTGACATTCAGCTCGTGGATGTCGTCGGGAAAGGCCGGGTCGAAGCGGAGGCTGGACCTTGTGATCCTGGAAAGGCAGCGGCACATCAGTGCTGGGAACAAGGGGTGGCCACGAGGAAAAGCAGCTCTGGGGGGGGCAGCCACCTCCCCACAGAGACAGACACATCCCAGAGGCACCTCCCGTTACCCTGTGCCTCTGTGGGCAGAGTGAGTCATAGAATCAGGGAATGGTTTGAGTTGAAGGGACCTCAAAGCTCCTCCAGCTCCAACCCCTGCCACAGGCAGGGACCCCTTCCACTGGAGCAGCTTGCTCCAAGCCCCTGTGTCCAACCTGGCCTTGAACACTGCCAGGGATGGGGCAGCCACAGCTTCTCTGGGCACCCTGGGCCAGCGCCTCAGCACCCTCCCAGGGAACAGCTTCTGCCTTATACCCAGCCTCAGCTTCCCCAGTTTCAGTTTGAACCCATTCCTCTTTGTCCTATTGGTATAGTCCCTGATGAAAAGTCCCCCTCCAGCATCCCTGTAGCCCCCTTCAGACCCTGGAGTATCAGCACTTGGATATCCTTTCAGATATGTCCCTTCTGGTGTCCCTTCACATACAGGAGAATTCAGTCCTTGGCGTATCCCAAGGATCTCTGGGCAAATCCAAGCACACCAATAAGCACCTGGTGAAGAGCAACTTGGGCTGTGATTTTATGGCCCAGCTCCCTCAAGCATTCCTGTCCCTTCCAGTTCCTCCCTTGGGCTCCGTGGCCTCCACTCTGTTGGGTTATTTGAGTAAGAAAGGAACAAAAAGAGGAAAATGCTGTTTTCCATCGCAGAGCAGCTCAGGTCCCACTGTGGCTCCCGGCTCGGCCCCAGCACCTCTGCTGGGAAGCTCTGGGAATGCCCTGCTCCAAGAGGGGAAGGGGACAGGGCATCAGCATGGGCAGAGGTGGCCACGGTCCCCGGGCAGGGATTGCCATTGAACCTGGTCACACAGACCTGCAGGCGCAGGCTCTGGCCATGCACTGGAACAAGTGAGGAGCTTGGGAGGTGGCTGTGGCTGGGATTGTGGGATGCAGGTTCAGCCTCATGGGCTGGGATCATGGGATGCAGGTTCAACTGAGGTACCCATCACAAGTCCCTGTTCTCACCTGCTGCCATTGCTCTGACAGCTACAGAACACAGGGCAGGTGATTCAGGAGCTCACCCCATGCCTGGTGGAGATGCTCCTGGACGTGCTCCTCAGCTCCTGAGGCACACCTGACCCGAGCACTGCCCCATTGCCTGTAATGGGCCCTCCCAATGGGGATGCTCCCACAGAGCCCGATCCCCACCTCCCCTCCAGGCTGTTACCGGAGCAGGCCAGAAAAGCAACCCCCAGAAACCCACCTCAGCTCCACTCCCTGCGGGTCGAGGGGCTCAGCACTGCTACAGGAGCTCCTCCACCAAGAGATCAAACCCAAGCAAACAGCTTGAACCCCCTCTCCAAGGCCTCACCCAAAGTCAGATGGAGCCGTTTGTGTGTTTCCCATGAGAAGAGGCAGAGGTCACCGTTATCTCCCCCTCAGATCTTGACCTAAGAGCTCTCGACCATCACCTCCAGTCTGCTGAGAGGGCTCAATGGGCTGGAGGGGACTCCAGAGAGGCTCGAGGACTGGAGAGCCTCAGGGGCAGGGCAATGCGCCAGCCGGGGCCATGCCTCCATCGGGCACGGCACAAACCCAGCCTTGAGGGCTGCTTAATGGCACCCCAACATCCCTGCACATCCAGCTGCAGCCCAGCGCCTGTGGCTTGAGCCGGTGCCGAGGGGCCGAACCCGACCCACACACACAGAGCATCTGCAGCCCCCGGAGCGCCGCGGGAGCTGGGATGAGGGGTTTGAGCCGGGAATGGGCAGCTCACACCCAGCCCCACCAAGGAACGGGTGAGATCCATCCCCACTTCAACCAAGAACGCGCTCCAGGGGCAGGTGCTGCAGGCTGAAGCTTTGGGCAGGAGAGGGTGGAAATGAGGGGAAGAGCCTGATGTGTTCTCTGAGGTGTTTTAACGCTGTGCTGATGCCAGATGAGCACTTTTCCTCCACAGGGACCTGCAGAGCCTCCTGTGTGCAGTGGGATATGGCCTCAGCGGGGCTTGTGAGGCTGTGCCACCCCGTGTCCAAAGGAGATGGGATGATGCTCCAGCTAAGTCAGAAGCAGACTCAGGGAATGCTGTTTAGCTTCCCAAGTGTGCAAGTAACTCACCCAGTTTCCTGGGAAGTCTCTTATCTGCTCCAAATCCATTTCCAGTCTTTACAGTGGGAGTAAGCCTATGGCAGCTCAGTGAGGCAGAGAGGACCCGGGTCTCTATTTACAAAGGTCCCCTTTGTAAGGGGTGTAGGTATAAGGTATAAAAGAAGCAGGCTTGGTTTTGCCCATCAGGTGTTTGTATGGACTTTCTCTTCCATCAGTTAACCAACAGCCAGATCAATTGGTGGCTCATAGCCCAGAAGCTTCACCCACACTGAGTGAAGGAACCACAGCTACAACCACTCATGGAATGGGCAGGTCTGGATGCGTTTCTGATACAGACATCAACATGATGCAGGCTAACTACAACCCTGAGATCATACAGAGATGTTCCTCTTCATGGAGGGTCCCAACTACTGCTGAGGAGCTCAGTGTCAGCCCAGCTTTGGCTCCTTTTGAACCCAATGCCTCTCAACACTGATGTGGCTGGAGGAGAAATGGACCAAAGCTTATCATTTCTGGGAACTCCACCCTCATCTCCACCAGGATCCACACAGTTCATCCAGCATCATCAGCAACGTTCCCGTTTGGTCATTACCTGCTGGGAGCTTTGGAGGACATTCTGGATGCTGCGAGTCCCTTTCCTTTTCATGAGTCCTTTCCATTGCTCCGGCTCAAAAGTGAGGGCTCAAGCCCATGTAATAGCTTACAAACCACAGTGACCCAAAGGAGGTCTCACCTGAAGCCGGTGTAGCCGAAGAGGATGGCTTGCAAGAATCCGCCCATCCCTGTCAAGAAGTTCACAGCTCCCGACCCATCCGAGTTCTCCACCCAGATCTGCTCCAGCAAGAGAAAGGGAGGACTCAGCGCTTGCACTGGGACCTTCATGGGCTTGGGGGTTTGCATGCACTGATCATTGTCAGTGTCACGTAGCTGGGGTGCTGCGATGCCCATGCCCTGCTGCCCACCCTGGCACTGAGCGGTCTCTGATGCATCTCTAAATGTCACCACCCCTGTTCCCTTCCCAGCCCTGCAGCAGATGGAAGCCTGGGGGGATGATCCTGGCCCAGGGCTTTGTATCGCCCGGCAGGAAGCTGATGCCCCCTTACTGCTCTTGGGAAGCACGCGGAAAGGAGTCCGAGCGTGCAACCACCCAGCTCAATGCAGCGATAACCCGGTGACCACACGTGCAGCCAGCACAGACCCCTGCGGTGCCTCTCAGTGTGATGTGACCCATTTGAGAACAGCAAGGCAGAGCCAAGCTGTGCTGGTCACGGGGGACCCCCATGGTGGGACACAAAACCCAGCTCACCTTGAAGGGCTCCGTGATGTTGCTGAAGCACTTGTTGAGCAGGGCCTGGGCTCTCTGCACCTCCTTCAGCTCCAGCCAGCCCACAGCAAACATGCTCTGCAGGAGAGAGCCACCAGCTTGAAGTCGAGCTTCCAGGTCCCTTCAACTCAAACCAGGCTGGGATTCCATGGTTCCATGAAGCCCACAGCAGGCTTTGCCCTGCTCACCCAGGTCATGGCTGGTCCATGCAGCTCTGTGACGGGTTCGTACATCTCCAGGTCATTTCTCCGGACTTCAGGGCTCATGGGGTGCATCAGTGGGAAGCCGAGCAGGACCACGTCCGCTTGCTTCACTGGCTCACCTGGGGACAGGCTCGGTCAGGCCACAATTCCAGCCGGGAATAACCGGCAGACCAATGGTGTTTACTGACACGGGAACAAACCCGGCCCACAGAGACTTGCACAACAGGCACCGCATCGGGGGGGAAGGCAGCGGAACTCCGCTGCCGTGCCAAGGGCAGAGCAGAGCAGCAGCCCATGGTCTGCCCTCGGTGCTGTTTGCTGGAAGCGGTGCTGAGGCAGAATGCAGGCTCAGCCCTGACCCCAGGCTCATGTCACCCAAACCTCGGCCACAAAGGAACAGCTCCCAGGTTACCCTGCCCCTCACTGGGACAAAAGGGGCACCAAACTGGGCCACTTCCACTGGAACCAGCCCCTTCTCTTCCAGAGGCCACAGGATGCTGGAAGGGTAACACATAGCAGGAAGATAAAACCCATCAGCAATGGGCTCACAGCACTGCACATCACTGCAGCCCAGCGCTGAACGTCTCTTCCTACTCTCTGTGTTCCCAAACTCCCCAGTTTGATAAGCTCACTAGTGAGAAATGACGACCAAGAGGCAGAGCCCATCCACACACCAGGCCCTGCATGGGGGCAACCCCACAGCTGCAACTGGGGAGCAACACCAAAGCCTTCAGCCAAGCACCAGCCGCGGTTCCCATGCCTGATCCGGTCCCTGCTTCTCACAGCCTCACAAGGAGGAGCAGCGGCTCCGGGGCGGCCGCTGCCCTGCGCTCACCCGGGCTGTAGCCGTCGTATTCGGGATGGAATTTCTGCCCCGCATCAAAGGGCACTTTGATGTTCCTGGCGCGGTGCAGCCACTGCTCGGGCACTGGGATCAACAAGTCTCGAGCCAGATGGGCTGCAAAAGTCAAGCTGAACAATGCTGCACGTCACGGATGAGGGCCTGTGACCCCTTGCAGCAGCGAGGAGGAGGAAGGGAACAGAAAGAACTGATTGAGCCGTGACTGCAAAGAAAGGGTTCTCTGAGAGAGCACGGCTCAGAGCTAAAGTTTGGGGTAGCAGCTTCCATTGCTGGTGTTTGGAGTCTGCTCCTCCAGCCTCCGGTGCCCCCCCTGCCTGCATGGACATCCCATAAAACACAGGGAGAAACCCTCCTGCGGAGCAGAACCCCCCTCATGTGGGCACCCGAGGCAGGTCAGATGAACCTGCATGGGACAGCTCCTTCTGACTAAGGGCAGGCAGAGGGGAGCAGCTCAGACAGAGGCAGGGGAAGAGCAGGAGGGTGCATTCCACGCAGGATCCCCGCTGCTCCCATCCTGGCCGCAGGAAGGAGGAGCCGGGGCAGCGCTCCCGCGGGGCGCGTGCGTTACCTCCGCTGGGCCACGGCGTTGGTGTAAGCGGAGTTGTCAACGTGGCAGTGGTGCTCGTCCGGGGGCATCACATCTGGGGAGAGCAACGGGAGCCTCGCAGCGGCCTCACAACCGGAGAGGTGCTTGGAGAGGAGCAGAAGGGACCCGTGCCACAGCCCTGGCACCTCGGCTGACGGCACCTCCCTCGCCCCCCAGGCGAGGTGACCTCCAAGTCACCCATGCAATCAAGCCATGCAGTCTTTCCCTATCCACAAGCTCAGCTCCGTCCTTTGCTGCTTTCCTGCAGCCTGGCCCCAGGAGGAGAGAAGGCCCCTTCCCAAGAGGAACATGGAAACAGACATTGAAATACGTGACCCTCCTGGGAGCACCAGGGTCATCTCCAGGGATCTCCACACCAGAGCCAGCCTGCAGCAACCCCAGGGCTCCTCCAGCCCATGGAGACCCCTTTGCTCTAACCCAGCCTTGCTCCTCCAGACCCTCCTCCCACAGACACTCCCCCTTCGCTTCCCCTTCTCTTCCCCAGGGTCCCCTTTCAGAAGCAGCCCCACCAGGGCCAGGTTCACACAACGTGCTCCAGCAGGACCGCTGCCGCAGGGAGACCCTGTACCCTGCCACCACATCAGGGGTTGACCTTGGTCAGCACCAACAGCACCACATGTCCTGCAAGGGACTGAACTCCTGCAGCTCCAGGGATTTCAACTCAGGTCTCTCAGAGAAGACTTAGAGCTAAGTCCTTCCCCTCTAAAGCCCCTGCACTCTGTGCCACCAGTGACAACAGCACATCTGAAGGCATCACCCATGCTTGTGGCATCAGCTCGTACCAGCATGGAAGAAGACATTTAGAGGTGTCCCATGAGTGGGAAGGGGCTGAGAGACTGCAGCACTGGAAGACAGCCGAGCATCTTGTCCTGTGTTTGCACGGACACAGCCATTATCCCTGAGATATTCCAGAGGGCAGCGGCCACGTGCCCCAGTCCAGGTCTGGCTTGGGGGCTCCGAGCCTCTGCTCACAGTCCCATCCCTACGGAAGGGCCTGGCAGCGGCAGAGGTACCTCTGATGTGGTAGCACTGCTCCTCCTCGCTCCACACCATCCTGCTGCACCAGTACTGAGCCACGGCACGCACCAGCCGCCAGCCTCCATCCTCCCTGAACAGCTTCAGGTCCTGGAGCAGCCACAGCGCGAGAGAAGCAGGGTGTGAGGGCGGCTGCCCCAGACCCAGCCCAGCAGCAGGACAGGAGCTCTCAGGAGATGGATGCAGCAGGAGGAAAGGGCAGAAAACTGGCCTGGGTTGAGCCAAGAGGATGCTGAGCCACCCACGAGGAGCAAGGACAGAGCAGGCAGGGCTGGAGGAGGGACCCTGCTGGGAGCAGAGCGCAGCAGAGCTCCCGTGGGAGCAGTGACAGTGCCGGAGCCGCGCCGGAGCCACGCGCGGCCGGTACCTGCGTGGTGTGATAATACTGCTCAAAGGCCACCAGCACGTCCCCGGTGACGTGGATTTCCTGGGCTCCGTAGATCTCCTCGGGGCAGACTTCCCGGCCCGTGGCTGCGCTCTCCCATGGGAACTTAGCGCCCTGCCAGGAGCAGACCCGGGAGGAGCAGTGCCCTGCTGGGACTGGAGCCGAGCAAAGCCTCACTGTGCCCATGGGGGCTGCACTGCCCCCGGCCCAGCACCTCCATCCCCATCCCCACCTCGTAGCCTTGCTCCCGGGCGTTGTGCAGGGCTCCTTCCAGCGTGCGGATCCGGTATTCCAGCATGGCGCGGGCAGCCTCGGGATAGAACAGCAGGATGTTCGGGAATATCCAGGTCTCCTGGAAGCAGATGGCGGGGTTGCGTGGTGGGGCACCCAAACGCTCCCACCAGTTCACCCTCCATCCCAAATGCTCTGTGATTTTGCTACTACTTAAAGGTGGCATTCCATGGGCTCAACAGAGGGATAAATCCACATGGAACTGCTCCTGCCCATGCCTGCTGCTCTCTGGGGTCCCACAGGAGGATCTCAGTGGGACCTCCCATCATGCAAGACAAGGGAGGCTCTGGAGAGGGTCAAACCCAACACTTCACCAGGAAGAACACACACAAGGTCCATGGGAAGCCCCTGACCACTGGAAGTGTTCGGAGAGGTCAGTTACTCAGCTGCAATAAGAAGTTAATGCCAAAGCGAGGACACAGTAAGGGCTGGACCTGCTGCACCTCAGCCCGGGAGCTGCGGCGTTCACCCAGATGTGCCTCAGCTGGAACTGAAATTCATTTACAGCCAATGCTCAGAGTAACTCCCCCAAATCCAGCCCTTGCTGTGTCCTGCCTTTGGCACGGGATGAATGCTTGTAACTGGAGTTCAGCTGAGGCTGAGCAGTGCTCATCCAAGGTCTGCGATGTGCCGGTGTCCTGTGCTCTGCTGATGGAGCACAGAGCAGGGATACAGAGGCCACAACCATCAGTGGAAGCTGCAGCCCCAAGAGATAACAGTCACCAGCCTCTATGGGGATGGAAGGAACCCAATAAGGTGTCAGAGGTGCGTGTGTCCCCAGCAATGGTGGGCGAGGGTCTCCAAGCACCCAAAACCAGCACTGGGTGACTTCACCTGGGACCTCTGGAGCAGTAGGGACCGAAGGGCGAGTGTTAAAATCCTCTGAGCAGAATTAGTGCAAACAGAGCAGGTTTTGTTGCAGCTTTGGGGGTGCACGGATCAGGGCAAAGCACAGAGCAGGGGCTGGAGTCCTCCTTGGCAACAGAATCCTGGCCTGGTTTGGGTTGGAAGGGACCTTAAAGCTCCTCCAGCTCCAATCCCTGCCACGGGCAGGGACCCCTTCCACTGGAGCAGCTTGCTCCAAGCCCCTGTGTCCAACCTGGCCTTGAACACTGCCAGGGATGGGGCAGCCACAGCTTCTCTGGGCACCCTGGGCCAGCGCCTCAGCACCCTCACAGGGAAGAGCTTCTGCCCTCAGATACAAACCACTGACCAAGGCTGGGAATAGACTGGATCCAGTCTCACCAGACCAGAAGCCTCAACACCACTCAGTGTCTCCTGTTCACACCATGCAATCGAGCTGAGCACCCACCGGTGTGGCTGCCCCAGAGCAGGTCTAAGCTCCTGGAAGGACAAAGCCACCCTGCCCATTCAGCTTGCTGAGCACACCCCAAACCTATGTTTAAATTGATTCAGAGGAAATGAACAGGCTGAACATGCCCATCACAGAAAACAATTCTCTTTTCAGTGGTTCAGGGCTTGCTGATGTCACCAAAGCTGGGAGGAGAAAGGCAGGTTTCAACTTGCTTCCTTTTAAAGAGCTAACTGTTGGTGGCTGTGCTCTGTGTTAGTCACTGCAGCACCCTGGGGCTACCAACCTGAACTATCCCAGACCTCAGCCTGGGGAAGGGAAGTGCTCTGTGGCAGGGTCTCACCCCTAATGTCTCTGCAGCAGCCCCAGACACCCAGCTTCAATCTCAACAATTCACTTTGGAGTGAGAGACAACCGGGATAAGGAAATTCCGGGATGGAGCTGGGTCTGGGCAGCTCTTTGAATGGAGCAGGATGCTGCTGCTGGAGAGCATCCTCCTACTGGTACCAAGGCCCTCCTGCTTGGGGGCGGCATCACAGCATCCTGCATCCCGCCCGCTGCGCGAGCCCCGGGTACCACAGCAGCACTGACCTGGTCCCAGAAGACGTGGCCCCAGTAGTCCTCCCCGCGCGCGCCGTTGGCCACCCCGCCGGGGCTGATGCCGTGGGAGGGCAGTGCCGGGTGCGGGGCGATGGAGCTCAGGAGGTAGAAGAGGCTCCCGCGCAGCGCACGCTGCAGCCGCAGGGGCCCGGCCAGCTCCACGCTGCAGCCCCGCCACAGCGCGGCCCAGGCGCGGGCATGGCGCCGGTGCAGGGACCCCGCGGCCGCGCAAGCCAGGCCCCGGCGGTAGCTGCCCTTGGCCCCCTCCTCGCTGCCGGCCACGGCCGTCAGGAACTGCCAGCACCGCTCCTGCTCCTCCCCGCGCAGCGTCAGGGCTCCGGGCACCGGCATCCAGAGCATGTGAATGGCAGGACAGGGCCCCTCCTGCACCTCGGGAACCAGCGTCCTCCCATAGATGTAGCTGTGGGGACAGCAAGGAGCAGGGAGAGGTGAGCAGAGATTGCGGGGCTGGAGCACGTCCACCTGAGCCATGGGGACCTGCCCCGGCAGCCGAGGTCCGGCTCCTGCTCCCACCCAGGTTGGAAGCTCCATCGTCCCCATGCTTCAGCCCCAGAAATAAGACTGAAATTCATGACAACCGGTGCCCAGTCCCAATCAGCCATTTGTAGAGGTCATCTTGAAGACAACCGTCTTGTAGAGGTCATCTTTGGTCATTCTGTCCCTAGAACTGATGCACACAGCTTCAAGGACATGGGAACTTCTTAACAAGTTGTTTATGCTAAAATTTGCCAGATTTGGGGCTCTAATTGGGGTGGGTAATTCAGGTGGAACACTTGACATGGTTTACTCAAGGATACTCCGGAAAGGTTGGATGTTAAGAGTCAAGATGCTTCAAATACGTGGCCAACTTGGCAAGAAGGTACCAGGTCCTGGAGTCCTCAACCGAGCTGTCTTCATTTGAACCCTCCCAGGCCAAAAAGCCCCTTGCCCAGGTTAGAGACCCCAGGCCAAGCACATGTGCAAGGGTGCAACGGTTGCCTAAGTTCATTATGGTACACGTTAATTAGTAGCCAGTGGCTGCACAGAGCCTGTACTCAGAACCTGCTGACTCAGCACCAGCTTTGTACACAAGCACGATGCAGGATGTGACTCGGGGGCACTTGACTTTTGGGACCCCCCCCAGCACCCAAACCTGTGTGGACCCAGACTAAACCCTCCCTGTTCCCCCTGTGTGAGCGCTGGCTTCCAGCACACCAGGCATTGGGCTGGCAACAGAACCTCCTCCAAAGCCGCTGCGATCCCCAAACCCATCCCTGTGCAATCACATCCAGCCCCTGCGGCCCTTGTTGCCCTTTTTCATGCCAGTGGCAGGAATACTTCCGGAGTGGCAGCTAATAAATGTTTCTATGCTGGATTTTGGGGTTTGGTTTATACGCCCTATGTAAAGAAGCAGGTTTGCACCAGCCTCCACCCCACCCAGCCTGGCTCCAGCCTTACTCCTGCCATGCATCTCCTAACATGACCAGGGCAGTGCACAACAGCCCATGCAAGATGCATTCAGGGCCAGGTCCCCCCGATCCAACTCACTGTGCTCCCTGGAAGTCGGGTCCCTGTTTCAGGTCCAAGTCCTGGCTCTTTGGCTCAAAAGGAGTCTGGAGCTGGACTGTGATGGGTCGGGTGGTGTGGGCCGACCGCCGGATGGTGATGCTGACAACCATCAAGTGGACAAGGGAATAGTGAGCATAGATCTGCTGGGTGGCCACGTAATCTGTTGACCGAAGCTCATGGCTGAAGGTTCCTGTAAGCACAACAAGAGCCATCAGCCTTCGGAACCATCAGGACCTGATGTTCTGCCCCAGATTCCCCATTCTGCCCCTCTTTACTGCTTCCTACTGGCGAAGGAACTGCCTTTCCCAGGTCCAGATCCAAACACAGCTTTTGATCAGACACAATTAACACACTGAATCTGGCCAAGCCACTGGGGAACAATTTGTGCTATACAACATTCCACCAGGCTTTATGATTAAACAGTGTTTGCTCAGCCTGGCTCCAGCAGGGATTGATACAGCCTGGAAATCACTCTTATCCTCACAAGTAAAGGGGAACTTCCCACTTGCTCCAATGTGGCTCCAGAAGAACATGCGCAGGTGAGTAGAGGATGGGGAGAAGAGAGATGAGGCCTTGTGGAAGAGGCAAAGAGGCTTTAACTTCCAGAAGAGAGGCACCGGCAGCTGGAGGGAAGAGCAATGGGTGCCCGCGACGCAGACACGCAGGGAGGCAGCAGGACAAGGACAGCCCTGCCCGGCCCCACCATTTACCCGTGCGGGTGTCAAGGGCGAAGGTCTCATCCAGGCCGCCCTCACCGGGCACTGCCATGCGCACGTTGGCGGGGCTGGGCACGTCGGCGCGGTGCGCATCGCCCGCGGCACCGCTGTACACGCCGCTCACGTGCAGGGCGTCGCGGTACACGCGCGTGCCCAGGTAAGCGTTGGTGACCGTGGCCAGCAGCCGCGGGTCCGCGGGCAGAGAGGAGGAGGAGAACACGGCCGGGTCCCCGCTGCCGTCAGCCATGGCCCCACCGACCTGCGGCACAACACAGGGTCAGGGCAGGGGGAAGGGGCACAGTGGGGCCCGGCACCATCCTGCGGTCCCCACTGCTGTTAAGTGCCCCTTCAGACCCCACCTCCTCCATCCTAGAGCCGGGGCAGGCGCATCCCCTCCTCCTGCAGCTCCCCTTTGTTCCTCTTCGCTCCAGCCACCTCCAGCTCACCCAAACCTCAACAAGCACCGCGGGCTTCAGCACTTCTCCAGTTCCCTTCCTGTTCCCCTTCTGCTGCCCCCTCCGTGACAGGATCTCACCAACACAACCCCATCACCTTCCTCTTCTTCCTTCCTCTCCCCCCGGCGCTATTAAACACTGTTCTGTGGCCTCTGTAGCTCACTGCCCCCCTGTGCTCCCCCTCACTCCGGCACCTCGAGCTCAGCCTCAAGCTACTGGCTTCTGGGGTAGGGCACTTTTATAACTATATATACAAACACATATCTTTATATATATGTATTTATATGTTTAATGATATATAAAGATGCAGACATTTATAAAAGGCACCTTACCGAAGGGAGCTGCAGGTGGGGCAGGCACTGCTAGGAACTGCAGTAACACAGGGAGGATAAAGCAAGGCACCGAGGGACACCTCAAGCGGCACTGGAAGCCCAGCCCGAGATGGGCACCCCAAAACCCCCTCCCCGAGCGCAGCGGCTGCTGAGGGCCCCGGGGGGTTCCTCAACCAGGGCTGAAGGGGGAGAAAACCCCGGCTCTGCCCCTGGGAACTGAGCTCCAAACAAAGGCGAACCCAGAAGGAGCGGCTCCGAGGAGAGGATGGGTCCTGCCCGGCTCCAGGCGCGCTCACCGCTGCTGCGGGGGCCCCGTGGTGGGGGGACGGGGCGGAAGTTGCCCGACGGAGAAGGAAGGAAACAACTTTTTTCCCCTCCCCGAGCAACCGGTAATGGTTAAACCGGGCCCGGGGCGGGAGGGGCCGGCCCAGGGGCTCGCAGCGGGGAAGGAGGAACCGGCATGGGAGCAGCGTCCCGTGATTTATCCCCCGAACTCACCCGAGCGAGGCAGCGGCTCCTTGTGCCCTGCACGCCCTGACCCTGCGGAGGGAACGGAGCCGGATTCCAGCTCTGGTTCCGTTTCCCGCTTCCTTCCCGTGACCCGGCTGCAGCACGAACCAGAGCTGAGGCAGTGCCAGCGAGCGCCCTGCTCCAGCACCCCTGCTCCAGCATCCTGCACCGCAGGGCACCAGCCCTGCTTAACGCCTCCTGTTGCTTCCACAGCCCTGTCATGGACAAAGCAGCGTTGCACAGAGATGTCCCCGAAGAGGTCATAGAACCATAGAACAGAGAATGGTTTGGCTGGAAGGGACCTTAAAGCTCCTCCAGCTCCAACCCCTGCCACGGGCAGGGACCCCTTCCACTGGAGCAGCTTGCTCCAAGCCCCTGTGTCCAACCTGGCCTTGAACACTGCCAGGGATGGGGCAGCCACAGCTTCTCTGGGCACCCTGGGCCAGCGCCTCAGCACCCTCACAGGGAAGAGCTTCTGCCTAAGAGCTCACCTGAGCTTCCCCTGTTTAAGTTTGAACCCAAGTGGAGGTAACAAGGTTACACAGCACCATTGGTCAGTATAATACAGAAGTCCTGATGAGGTAACCTGTGCCATCTGTGTTTCCCAGGTGTAGACACTGATCCTGACGAGCCCTAGAACCAATGGAAGCAACTCCTTTGAGCCCAGATGCAGCCACCAGAGCTTAATGAGCAGAAAATGGCTCATGTAGGGTTCACCCCCCTCACAGTCTGTGTACATCTCATGCACGTTACATCAGCCTCGAGTTTTTATTTGTAGCATTTGTTGGGGCTCAGTGACTTTCTACCATTATTTCCAGATCCTTTTCCACTTAATATAGAATCTTGGAACAGTTTAGGTTGGAAAGGACCTTAAGACCATGCAATTCCAATCCCCTGCCAGTGGCAGAGACACCTTGCACTCCACTCACAGGGAAGAGCTTCTGCCTAAGAGCTCATCTCAGTCTCCCCTCGGGCAGGTTAAAGCCATTCCCCTTGGCCTGTCCCTACAGGCCCTTGTCCCAAGCCCCTCTCCAGGTTTCCTGCAGCCCCTTTAGGCACTGGAGCTGCTCTAAGGCCTCCCCTTAAGGAGCTTTCTCTTCTCCAGGCAATAAATGGATATTCCCCTGGATCCCAGACGTGCCTCCAGCTCAGTCAATGCTCACTGGTAGATGGAGGCTCCCAAATCCACCTGATACCTGCTCCTACATCTCTTCTATCCCAAAGCCTTCCCTCTTTTCCGGCTTCCACCCATCAGCCTCCACACACCTGCAGCTGGAGCATCTTCGAGGGTCCCCACTCAGCCCCATCACACCCTGCCCGTGTCCCCAGTGCGTCAGAGGGGCCTCACATCAGCATCTCTGGTCCTTGCAGGCACAGAGCCCTCAGCAGGAAGATCTCTGGTCCTGTCCCTGTGACCAAGGCAGACACTGAGCCCCTGCCCTGTGCTCAGAGAGGGGGATTAGCTTATGGGAGAGCCAGCAGTGACAGCACAGACATTGCACATAGAACCATGGAACCAACCAGGTTGGAAAAGCCCTTCAAGCTCATCCAGTCCAACCCTTACCCCAGCACTGCCAAGGCCATCCCTAACCCATGGCACTGAGGCCTCATCTCCACGGGTTGTGAGCACTTGCAGGGCCGGTGCCTGCAGCCCTGCCCTGGGCAGCCTGTTCCAATGCCTGAGCACCCTCTGGGGCAGGAATTGTTCCTCAGCTCCATCCAAACCTGCCCTGGTGCAGCTTGAGGCCGGTTCCTCTTGTCCCATCCCTTGTTCCTTGGGAGCAGAGACCAACCCCACCTCACTACGACTCCTGTCAGTCTGTTCTCTGTAAGTGCAGAGCCCCTGAGATTCACCTGTAACCCCCCAAACACAGATGTCAACCAAGGTGGGAAGGTCTGGGACCACACTGGAAACGCGGCATGAGCTGGTAGGAAGGGTCTGTGGAGCACAGATAAAGGCTGTGTTTGTCTTATCCCTGGCTCTCACCAAGCTCAGTAGCACCAAAGGGAGCGTTTCCCCTGGGACACATGTCCTGGAGCAGCTTTTTCCTGCTGGAAAACACCAGGGAGGAAGCTGAGGGAAGGAGCAGCAGCAGCAGCAGCAGCAGGTGTCCAGGGGAAGAAAAGGAGCTGCTGGGTCCTCTCCTCACCAAAACAAGGGAGGGAAGGGGCAAGGAGCTCCCTGCATCTTCTGCTCCCCAGGTGCCAGCACAGCAGCCAAACAGCAGGATGCTCCCTGCAGGCAGAGCCTGGCTGGATCCATCCTATTGCTGCCAGTACCTGGAGACACCCTGGAGAAATCCTGATGGGCAGCAGGCAGCAGAGCCCACCCGTTGGTACCTGCTCCGAGCTCTCCTCTGGCACCCGAGGATCTGAGCTCAGCCCTTCCTGCAGCAAGTTCAGTTCAGTCTCATCTTGAACCTTCTGGTCCAGGCGAGGGCTGAGCCTGTGGCTGAGCTGGGTTCACACCAGCTCCGGGGTGCAGGAGCCTCCTCCAGCACACGGGGACCACGCTTTACCCCCAGTGACCCAGCAGCATGGGCACGGCTGCCTTTGCCTCGCTAACGGGATGCTCAAAGAGCTTCATTCTGCAGAGCCCCTTCTCACAGCGAGGCAAAACCCCCTCAAAAGGCACGGCCGAGCGCAGAGCATCTGATCCTGAACAGGGGCAAAACTGCTCCCGCCAGAGAAACCGTCCTGGGCAAAGAGCTCCAACCTCCTCTAAAGACGAGAGCCCACCTGGGCTGCACAAGAGGCTGCTGCGACCCTGAGCCCCCCGGAGCTGCAGGGGGAGCCAGGAGAGGAAGCGCATTCCCGACTCCGGGAGAGACAGCTCCGGGCAGGTCCATGCCGATCCCGCGGACTTCCTGCAGAGCTGCACTAAGGGAGAGGGCACGGCCGGGTCATCCAGCACAGGGGACGTGTTGAAGCTGAAAGGGCACCGTAAGGATGTGCAGCTGCTGGAGCAAGTCCAGAGGAGGCCACAGAGCTGCTGTGAGGGCTGGGGCAGCTCTGCTCTGGAGCCAGGCTGAGGGAGCTGGGCTCACCATGCGAGGAGGAGCCGGAGTACGTGTGGGTTCGAGCCCATGCAAACACTGGGCAGTGAAGGAAGATGGGGAAGCTGTCACCATGGATGGGACGAGCAAGGTCCTGCTCGCTATGGGCAGAGATCCGGCATCACATCAGCAACAGCTTAAACCAGCACATTGGGCTTTGAGTGTTAGAGGTTTTAACAAGTGAGAGAGGAGATGGCGCAGAGCATCATGGCCGGGTCCCACCTTGCTGGCTGGGGACGCAGGTTTTGACCGCTCAGACGCGGACAGTTGGGTGCTGCTGAGGGCGAGAACTAAGGGAGCAGTGGGCAGTCGGGGCAAGCTCCCGTGCAGGGGACGGGGCTGCTGCGCCCTTTAGAGCGGCGGCCGCCAGCGGCCCGGGGATGGGGATGGGATGGCCCCGTGACGGGGATGGGACGGCCCGGCTCGGTGACAGCGGTGACAGCCGTGACGGGCCCGGCAGCTGCAGTGCGAGGAGCCGCGTCCCCGTGTGCCAGCGCCATGCCCGGGCTCCAGCGCAGCTCCCGGCTCCTGACGACGCTGCTGCGGCCCCTGCGGGTCCCCCGAGCGCACATCAGGTCCCAACCGCCCGAGCACCCGCTCTCGCCTGCCGTGAGTACACGGGGGGACGGGGGGGGGCACCAGCTCCATGGGGACAAAGGGGGATCCAGCTCCAGGGTTGCCCCGTCAGAGGGGCACAAGCCCCCTCTGCATCACAGCAAACTGGTCTGGGGGGTTCTAAGGCAAAAGGGGAGGGGGGGAAGGAGCCTCCTTTGAGCCCCTGTTTTACCTTCTGGGGTTTAGGAACCTGCTACAGGGAGGCAAAGCCAAGGCACAGCCCAAGGACCCGGGGGGGGGGGGATGGCAGCAGCCCCCAGCCCGCACAGGGAGAGCCCCGGCCCTGGCCCCCCCTCCATGGAACACTCACCCCAGAGCTGGTGTCCCCAGGGCAAGGATGGGGGCTGCTGCCACCCTCGGTCCCTGCATCCTCTGAGACCCCCTGGGCTGGGTGACAGAGCTCAAAGAAGGGGCTTTGCACCATAAACCCCGGCTGGTTCCAGCCCCTGTTCAAGGGGTTTGGCCCCCGCTGTGTCCCCGGGGTCTGCACCAAAGCTCTTCCCGGCCCTAGAGCCTGTGGGCAGACGGAGGCAGAGGGGGCAGCGCGAGGGGTTCGGGGCCAGGGCACTGGTGGCGGCAGCTCCGTCAAAGTCATCTCAAAGTCAGGCACAGCTGCGGGAAGCGGAGCCCAGGCCCGCGGCCAGGGACAGGCGCGAGGTGCTGCGGCCGCAGCGAGGGGCAGGGCGGCTGTCAGGGGGCTGTGCCACCGACCCCGCTGTGCCACCGACCCCGCTGTGCCACAGACCCCGCTGTGCCACCGACCCCGCTGTGCCACCCACCCTTCCTTCCATCTCACGGACCCCCGTGTCTCCTCCGCCGCAGGAACAAGCCATCGCGTTTTCCATCATGTTCGCATGCTTCATGCTCCCAACAGCCTGGATCCTGGGACACATCGAGCACTACAAGAGCAGACCCGAGTGAGGAGCAAACATGAGTGGAACCAAGGCCACAGGACGGAGCTTCACCAGGAGGGAGCCCTTGGGCTTTGCTCATTAAAGTTCACGTTCACATGGTGTTGGGTTTGCTTCAGCTTGTCCATAGGGCACTGATGTGACCCCTGCTCGGGGCTCAGTGGCAGCCCTGGCAGTGCTGGGAAAGGTTGGACTCGATGATCCTGAAGGTCTTTTCCAACCTCGTTCATTCCATGGCTCCACAAAGGCGATTCCTGTGTGAGGCTGCAGCCTGCAGCTGTGGTCTCCCACGGAGCCGGAGCTCACACGCCTGCAGCGGGGCAGACACCAGGAACACACAGCACTGACAAGGGAGCAAACTCTGGTTAAATCCCAGCCAGGAAACACTCACAGGCTGCAGGGACATTGCCAATGGCCCAGAGCAGGGCTGCACATCTGACGTGTCCCCTTCGTGCCCCAAACACAGCTCATTTCCCATGTTACCTGTTAGGGAAGCAGCGCTGGCTCTGGCAGCCAACACCACTCCAGTATCCTGGAAAAGCTCCGAACCAACAAGAGCCACAGCCCAAGGAGCAGCTCTTCCCCTCAGTGCTCAAACCCGCGTCCAGGCCAGGCTCCCACAGAACAGGAGGCTTCAGCTCCGATCCAGCACAAGGCTCCAGGTTCTGGCGCTCAGTAGAGCAGCAGCAGCCCCAGTGCCTGAGCTCTGCTGCACTGGTGGCATTTCCTTCGCTCCTCGCATGCAGGGAGGTGACCCCCCCCGGGGTTGGAGCTCTTTGAAGCCCTTTCCATCCATACCTATGGAATGAAGCAGAGTTGTCCCCATCGCAGGCGCCTCCTCCTCCTGCTCCCCTGAGGTCAGAGGCCCAGGAGCGGGCTGTGGAGCACAGGGTGGAGGAGGGAATGTCCCAGTGCCCAGCACAGGAGGAGGAAGCATCAGGGTTCACCCACCCCAGCAGTGGGACTGGCCCGGGCAGAGCAGAACCAGCATCGAGGGGCAGAGCTGGAGCTCAACAGCTCCAACCAGGAAGAGGTTCAGGCCAAAGAGGGGCACAGGGGGGGATGTGATGTGTGACGATGTGTGATGATGTACAATATGTGATGTGTGATGATGTGTGATGTGACGACGTGTGATGATGTGTGACGTGTCTGAAGCCTCCCTTTGCCCCTGCAGAGTGGGTCCAGCAGCAGCCACGCGCTTCCTTTTGCCCATTGCTGGCATGAAACCCCCTGAGCCCAAGCAGTGAGGCACAAAAAGCACAAGAGTAAAAGCCTCCGAGGACTTTGTAGTGACCCAGAGCTCAGACAAGCAGAGCTCCCGTGTCACAGCAGTAACCGAATGGGCACCACAAGAACTGACCATGGACACACAGGCGCAGGATTTAAACATCCACTGAGACCCCAAGGAGAATCATCCTGATTCTGAGTTTAGCGATGGGTGAACATGACTCTGTTCAACTTAAAGCCACTGTTTGCTATTGCTGCCTTACACTCAGTATTATGCATCCAAACGGGTACGCAGAGGTAGCCCCAGTTCAGACCTGTGTGTTTCCAGCTCCCATGGGCACAATCACCTTCCATCCGTGTGAAGACAGGGTCGGGCAAAACAATCCCATTACAAAAGCTTTTAGAGAGCAGTTGTTAAGAGGCAAGAGAACAAAACCTCTTCATCTCTGACCTCCTTTAGGGCTTTTCCATCAGTATGGTTTTCCCAGGCACTGGGACTACAGCTTCCCAAAGGAAGCAGAGCACAGGGTGCTACCTGCTGAGTAAGTGACACAGTAACCCCGCTGGTGGTGATGGGCTGTGCACATCCGTTGTCCTTTCCACCAGAGCAGAGGCTCAATGCAAACACAGCTACAGGGGAAAGGGAAGGCAGAGAAGTTTATTCCAGCGCCTCGCGGGAGCAGTGCTGGGAACACAAACCCCCCCAGGTGCAGGAATCTCTTCCACTGCACAGGAATCCCGGGAAACCCTCTGGTGGAGCAAACTCCCTCTGCCCAGGGAGGAGGAGGCTGGTTTCAGGCTGCCGTGGGGCAGGGGGGAAGCTGTGCCCTCCTAAGGCCAGTACCACCACCTAACACCAGGTACAACGTCAGGCACTGCTCCAGCTCCTGTAAAGGAGCTTCTGCTGCCCCTTACCCAGCAAACAGCCTCTGCTCCGGGACAGGCACCAGCACCCATCCTCCCACAGCAGTGTGATGAATGAACTCCTGTCCCGGAGCAGGATGGGACCCCCAGGGCAGTGCCACCCATGTGAGTGATCAGGGAAATCTCACTTCCAAGCACCAAAGGCTCACACTGCAAAAGGCCACTTACTCCTCCCAGCAAGCCTCCAGAGCTGCTCCCCCCTCTCCCACCCCCCAGTATAACGCAGTACAGAGTCAGTGGTGAGTGCTGCTGGCACCAGGAGCAGCAGGATTCGCTCTCCCGGGGCAGTGCAGGGTGCTCTATGTCAGGATGTCGTGGGCTTGGTGCTCCACCAGCATCTCCATGCTCCTCACATCCGTGCACCAGAACTCCAGGCGGTCTTTCATTCCTTTGATCTGCAAGGCAAGCCCCCAGGAACCTCAACCCCTCAGCCACGGCAAGCACCAGTGTCCACCTTCAAGGACAAACCCCCGAGATCCCAAACAACTGCCATGTGGCTAGAAAAGATGCTCCTGAACATCTTACACCATCGGAACAGCAATGGTTGAAGTTAAATGGAATGGCACGGAAGGGATTGTTTGCAGCCAGTGATCCATGCACTGGTGTGCTTGGGGTTTGAGGTGAAGGCCCCCTACATGGTCTCCCAAAACATTAAGAGGATGCACCTGAGATATTCAGCACCTTCATCTTTACCACCCTCATCCTCTTTCTGGCCACCCACAACCCTGACACTCCAGGACTGGTTCATGCATTAAGGCTTGAAGCACCACCCAGATGTCTGCATCCTTCTGGACAACAGTCACAGCACTTGTGTTCCATGGTGCTTTGTGCGGCTTTCACAAGTGTCACTGTTTGCCTCCTGCTTAGTGCAACACACACGATGCACCACATATGCAGGGTAAGGGCTAAAGGAGTGATGGAAAAAAGAATGGGGAAAAGCTGATCCACTTCCTCCTGCCTTGAGCATCCTCAAGAGCACCAAGGAGATCAGTTCCCAAGCACTGACCCCTCCCAGCTCTCCCAGTCACCTCACCCAACACACATCAGTTGTGCCTTCGTGTCCAGTACCTGTTGCAAGTCCAGCACACGCGGCTGCACCCACGTCATGTGCACCCTCTTGTCCACTTCATCGATGCTGCCCTTCACCAAGCCCACCGAGAGCGCCTTCATCACCAGCAGCTCCACCTGAAACCAGCACAGAGAATGCCAGGAAACAACTGGGAACCACCTATTCCCCACAGGAGCAACTCCCTGAACTCGCTCTGCCTTTGGAGGTGTTCATCAGGCACAGCAAAGCCAAGAGCTGCTGCAGCCGCTCACACCCCTCCTCCTGCAGGTCAGGATCCTGCCTGGAGGCTCAGCTGTAACTACACAGCAGGCTCCTTTTCCCTCTGAGCAGTTTCACTTCCTTTCCTCTGAAATCCAGGAAGAATGAGGGAATTGGGAACAGCCAACGTGGATTTGCCAGGGGTGGGATGTGCCTGACCAACGTGATGGCCTTCTAAAGTTAAACAGCTTGCTCAGTGGTCAGTGCTGAAGGTGCCCTGTGCCTTTCCTTTAGCAAGACCTTCTACCACATCCTTGCCAATGACGTGGTGAGCGTCGGAGCAGACAGGAGGAGCACAAGAGCAGCAGAAAACCTCCTGACCTACCCAGCTCCAATTGTGGTTGAGGCCTGAAGCCGAGCGGGCAGCTGGCCATGAGCAGAGCTCCATTGGGAGCAACACCAGCTCTGATACAACCGGGTGAATGTGCTGGAAATGAGAGCTACTGAGAGGAGAATTTAGATGAGGGAATTGAGTGTACTATCAGCAAGTTTGCTGATGACACTAAGCTGGGAGGAGTGGCTGACACGCCAGAAGGCTGTGCTGCCATCCAGCGAGACCTGGACAGGCTGGAGAGTTGGGCAGGGAGAAACTTGATGAAATATAACAAGGGAAAGTGTAGAGTCCTGCATCTGGGCAGGAACAACCCCAGGTTCCAATATAGGTTGGGGAACGACCTGTTAGAGAGCTGTGTAGGGGAGAGGGACCTGGGGGTCCTAGTGGACAGCAGGATGACCATGAGCCAACACTGTGCCCTTGTGGCCAGGAAGGCCAATGGCATCCTGGGGTGTATTAGAAGGGGGGTGGTCAGTAGGTCGAGAGAGGTCCTCCTTCCCCTCTACTCTGCCCTGGTGAGACCGCATCTGGAATATTGTGTCCAGTTCTGGGCCCCTCAGTTCAAGAAGGACAGGGACCTGCTGGAGAGAGTCCAGCGCAGGGCAACTAAGATGATTAAGGGAGTGGAGCATCTCCCTTATGAGGAAAGGCTGAGGGAGCTGGGTCTCTATAGTTTGGAGAAGAGGAGACTGAGGGGTGACCTTATTAGTGTGTATAAATATATAAAGGGGGAGTGTCACGAGGATGGAGCCAGGCTCTTCTCAGTGGCAAACAATGATAGGACAAGGGGTAATGGGTACAAACTGGAACACAAGAGGTTCCACTTAAACTTGAGAAGAAACTTCTCAGTGAGGGTGACGGAACACTGGAACAGGCTGCCCAGGGGGGTTGTGGAGTCTCCTTCTCTGGAGACATTCAAAACCCACCTGGACACATTCCTGTGTAACCTTATCTAGGTGTTCCTGCTCTGGCAGGGGGATTGGACTAGATGATCTTTTGAGGTCCCTTCCAATCTCTAACATCCTGTGATACTGTGAGAAACCTCAACAGATTGCACTAACATGAAGCACAGCGAGGATGAGCAGAGTCCTGCAACAACCCCAAGCAGCAGCACAGAGGGAGCTACACGTGGTATACTCCAAATATACTCAAAGTGGCCTCTGAGGGGAAGGAGCAGAGCCTGCGGGTCAGCAGGAGCCACAAAGGGGAACCGTGTCCCGGTGACTCCACTCAGCACTTGCAGAGCAAAGCTGCATCACTGCATCAGTTCTGCATCACCCCTTCCAGTGCAAGGGGACACTGCAGGACTGGGGAGAGCCCAGCCAAGGGCCACCAAGGCCCTGACACTGTGAAGAAACATTTGTTCAGCCTGGGTAAGAGGTTGCTTGGGGGAACCTCACCACGGTTTTCTAGCCCCCAGTAACACGGAAGAGAGGAGGAACTGTTCTCACAGGGCCGCCCAGTAAAGGACAGAGGGCACAGCAGGATCTGCTTCAGCTCAGATCCCACCTGGGTAACAGCAGGGAACTCTTCACCATGACAAAAATTAAACATGGGTGACATTTCCCCTTGCTGGAAACACTCAAAGCAGGCAGGGCCCTGCACAGCCTAACCCAGAGGCCTCTTCCAGAGCAGGTGGGAAGAGATGACCTCCAGAGCTCTCCTGCAGCTGAACACCAGCACTGAGGATCCTCAGAAATGCATTAACCAAGAACCAGGAGCACCAAAGCAGCCAATCCCTTCTTAAAGGGTTCTCCAAACGCACAAGAGCAGGGAGAACATTTCAAACTGGAGTTCGCCTATGGAGCAGCTCCATCCAGGCACCTGAGAGCTCCACAAGTGCCACGCTGGTGTCTGCAGCTGAGCTCACCTCGTTCACAGTGACTTTGGCACTCCTGGCAATCTCCTCGAAGGTGAGCTGCCTGTGGTTGGCTGGACGCGTGAAGGTCATCTGCAGGCAAGCAAACAGAGAACAAGTGAGTCCCCAGCCCCGTGCTGCCCTGCTCTGCTTGCCCCAGCTCCTGCACTTCTCCCCTTTAACCAGGATGCTCCAAGGGCAAACACACTGATGTGAGCAGAGAGGAGGAGCACCGCTGCCTCCTGCACACCCACCCTGCTGGGGCAACCACCCAGCACAGACACACAGAGCACATCAGCCAGGGCCAAAACACCTCAGCACGATCAGATCCCTGAGGCAACACAGGACCTTTGGGTTTACAGTAACACACCAGAAGTGGAATGTGCACACACATTAACATACACACATATTGATACATGGGGGTATACAAACACATACGATGCTTCAGATAACTCAATATTGAGCTTTGGAAGATCCAGGGCCAGGGAGGCAAAGTGACAGGAAAGAAAGAGTCTGAAACTGTTTGGGAACGAAGATTTTCAGTGTGGTTTAGAAACCTTTGTTTCGGGAACACTCTCAGAGTTGTCCCTTCAGGTACCATCCTCAAGGCACAAAGCTTGCTCCTTCCTTCCCCACCTCCACACCCTGCCTGAAGGAGCTCACCCCCCCCGGGACTCCCAATAAGCAGTGCACACAGCAGCAGCCTTTCCCCAGCACCACTTGCCTTCTGGCACCATCTACAGGCAACCTTGGCAGCCAACTACTGAAGCCCACGAGCTCCTTGTGGCATGGGTGAAGGAGCACAGCAGGGAACAGATTGTTTCACCCACACCAAACAGCAGCTGGAGCAGCCCCCTCCCATCTCCCACATCTGTAACAGGCCCCAGCTCCCAGCTCACCTCCATTAGACATAAGAGCTGAATCTTCTGCAGCAGCAGCGCTTCGTTTGCAGCCAGATCTGGCTGGAAGGGGAGGGAATGGAACAAGTAAATTCATCATTACTTTGACACAAGTTAACCTGTGAACTACAGCTGTGTCAGTGAGGTCTGGTACAGCCAGTGCAGTTAGCACCCAACACCCCACTCCTCAAGCTTCCCAGAACACAAGGGACAGCCACTGTCTCACACTGGAAGCAGTTCAATACTGGGAGTGAGCAGCATTATGGAAATGACATCAGGGATTATCTTCCTCTGCAGGACCACACGATGGGTTTACTTTGCCCTTGGATCACAAGAGATCTCTCTTTACTTCTCTCAATCAACCAGGCAAAGAGGGAAGCCAAAACCAACCACCACATATCGAGGTGAGAGAAGCATCACTGTGCTGTGCTTGAAACTACACCAGTGACCAGAATTCTTCAGGTAAGGATCCAGTGTCCCTCTGTAAGCCCGAGCCCAGGCCTGCAGCACTGGAACAGCTCCACTCACCTGCTGGCCCCACGCTGACTTCAGGGCCTGGAAGGTCTCGACGTTCCCGCTGTTGAAGGCATAGAGGGTGTCAATGAGCCACTGCCGGTCCGTGCTCCTCAGCGACTCCAGGACAGGGTGCATGAGCTGCAGCACAGGCAGGATGGTGTCAGTGGGGTAAAACCAACTCCTGAGAGCAGCTGAAGTGGTGCAGCAGCAACTCACCAGCTCCCCAAAGTTGTAAACTCCTTCTCCCAAGAGCCCGGCCAGCCCCAGGGTAAAGGCTCTCTCCTGCTGCTCTGATGCTGGGAGGAAAACACCACAAAGCAACACGTGGATGAAGTGTGGATGAAACAGCACCTAAGCCCCACCAACCCCTCCCTCAGCCTCCTCTCTGTGCCTGCATTAAGTCACTCCCAGCCTCCTCCTCCCCAGGCATGAAGCTCAGCCTGCAGCAGCCACAGCCGCAGCACAGAAGAGGCACCCTTTGAATCTATAGTGAGGATTCGGGGAACCAGAACAAACTCTTCTGCTGGGGGCACTTCCTGCCCCCCATCACCTCAGTGCAGGTTAGGAGCACAATCCTACTCAGCTGATTCTTCTTGTGGGCTCCTCTTCATAGCTAAACCCTGGCCCAAGTACAGCCAATTCAAAATACATTGAGAAAGCGCCAGTGCCTTCACTTCAACTGAAGGGATAAAGCAAAGAGTGAAAGCTGGGGCTCCTGTGCTGGGCAGAGGAGGAGTTACCCGGCAGGTCCTTGACGTCAATGCAGCCCAGGAACCGCAGAGCATCCTTGTAGTAAGAGGCGTGGTTCCCGATGGTCTGGTAGTACTTGCTGGAGAGGTCGTAGAAGCGGCTGTGAACCGAGGTCACCCCGGGGAGGTTGTTCAGCATCTCCTCCACCTCCTCAATGGTCTCCTGCAGGAGGGTGAAGGCCTGGTTGTGACAGGTGAAGGTCCCCTCACCCCCCCCCACTCCCAGCCTTCTAAATCACTGTAAGGGCTACAGCAGCCTCATGTGGACCACAAGCAACAGCCACATGGTAGTAAAGAGGCAGATGAGGGCACAGCCACTACACAGCACTAAAGATAAAGCTGTGGCATTCTCCTCTTACACAGGAGTTGGGTAAAACCACAAAACAAACCCACACCTCCCAGAACATGACCCTGCAGCTGTACCTGCATGTACAGACATGCTTTACAAGTACCCACACCGACCAAACCCAACAACTCCGTGCTTGCTCTGAGCAACTTAAAGCTGCACTGCATGAAAACTCATCTCAGGTTTCAGAGACGGTTCTAAACAAAGCCAGGAGATGGAACCCCACAGGGAACAATGCACTAGTCCATGGTCAGCAGCTCACCAGCAAGCAGCAACACTGCTGAATTCATGACAGTCTCCAAGCTGCAAGCTGGAATAGGTCAAGGTGCTTGTCCTCCCTCCCCAGTGGGGCACATCAGTGCTGCAGTGACCAGCAATAAGCAAAAGCACCTCAAATGCTGCATCAGGACCTCACTGAAACCTCAGAGGTTTGGCCAGAAGCACTCTATGTGCTTTCACATGGCCTACAGGATAAAAGGCAGAAGTGCAGCTCCTCCCGGAACCCCCAGGAGCTGCAAATCTATCATCATCTCACCCAAGACCAAAGCCCAGCCACAGGCACGGCCATGCTGTGGTGTCACTGCCCCAAACCACGCAACCACTCGAGCCTCCCCCTCACCTTGGTGACCTGGAGGTCTCCAATGTTGAGCTTCAGCGCCCCAATGGCTGTTTTACACAGGATGACAGCTTCATCACTGCTCTTCACCTGCAGGGCACAGACACGTGCTCAGAGCTGCCCCCAGCCCTGCAGCCAAGGGGCCCTTCAACCCAGGCTGTGCTGCATCTGCCAACGTGCTCCTGCACGGCAACACAGAGCTGCTGTGGTATCCTCCAGCACAGCTTTAACACACACACACATCCTCCTCCCTCAGCTGCACCACAAATGCCCACATAGAAAACGATCCCTGCAAGTGAACTGCCAGAAAGAGCAGTTGCAAACATACCTTTTCCCGAGTCTTTTCCAGGAAAGTAAGGGCCACGTTGGGATCTGAAGTAGAGGAGAAAAGCAGCAATATCAGGAATTCCTACTGGAACTAAACCTCAACCTACAGATACTGGACTCCTGAAGACTGGAAGGTGTTTTCTATAGTTTACTGCCCAAAGGTGCTGCTCTCTGCAGCCCGGGCTTGCTGCTCACCAGCCTTTCCTCCAGCAAAGACAGACCCGCTACCCCATGGAGCAGCAATTATACTTTCTGAGCTGATGTCCTCCCCTTTCAATACACCAGCAGGACAACAGGCTAACGCTGAAGGTTTAGCTCTTACTATTAACTGGTTAAGGGCTGTTACTATTAACTGTAACTTCACAGACATCTGCTGTCACAAACACAGTGAGCAGGAGGTGAGGACGCTTACCTGTCATCTGCCTGACCACATGGAGAATGATCTCCACCAGGGACAAGGGGTTCACCCTGGAACACAAAGCTCACTGTCAGAGTGGTGTCAGGCAGCAGGAGGTGACTGAGGGCTCCAGCAAACAAACTCACCTGTGCTCAAACTCGCTGATGAAGTTCTCATAGAGCTGCAGGTACAAAGACACCAACAGTCAGGGCAAGGGAGTATTTCAGGTCTGCTCCAACACCCACTTCCACTGTGCTCCATTTTCTCAACAAAGCAGAGGGCATCCAATAGGGATGTGGGCTCTGTACAGACCCCAGGAACCAAAACCTGCTCATTTCAGCCAGTTCTGTCCCTGCAGCCTCCTCCTGTTTGCAGGGAGAGGTCCAGGATTCACCACATCCAGCACCTCCTGCTCTAGGCTGGCCCCTGCTGTACAACAAGCACAGGGCTAAGGCTTTCCCAGTGCTCCCTGCACCCATTCCAGAGAGGCTCTAAAGACCCTTGGCTCTTTGTCATGGAAACAACTATCTCCTGGGAAACCCAATTTCAACCCAAGCCCACAAAGTACTTGTAGCACCCAGACAAGATGTGAGTGTGCTGAGCGTGTTCTTATGGCTGTGAATGGAAGAAGCTCCCAATGGGTGGAACAACCTCTCAAATACCCTGAAGTATTCGTGGCCCCCCCAACCCATCCCCACGTGTGGCTGCAAACCCCTTGTAACAAAAAGGAAAGAAAAAGGCTCCCCCTGCAACACCCCCCAAAAAACCCCTTCGATGAATGAGACTAAAGGATCATTTAAAGCTTCTAAAACTGACACCTTCAATCCTGGCCAACCGCCACCACCCCCATGGCCTGCAGGCTCCCACCCAGAAACTGGCATTAACCCAGCTCAGCGGGCCTGGCGCAGTCGGGTTCGCCGGTCCCGCACCACCGCCGTTTCCCTTCGCTATGGCCGCATAGGAGCAGCGCAGCCCTCACCTTGATGAGTCCATCCCCTTGGGCGAAGCAGGGGTCCTGCACGAAGTCCAGGACCTGCAGAGTCAGCTGGTGCCAGAGCCTTCGGAAACAGGAACCACCCCCTGAGCTGGGGCCCTGCACCGGCTCCGCGCCCCACACCCGACATTCCCATCCCAACATCCCTGTCCCGACATTCCCATCACGACATCCATGTCCCGACATTCCCATCCCGACATTCCCGTCCCGACATCCCTGTCCCGACATTCCCATCCCGACATCCATGTCCCGACATTCCCATCCCAACATCCCTGTCCCGACATTCCTATCCCGATATCCATGTCCCGACATTCCCATCCCGACATTCCCATCCCAACATCCCTGTCCCGACATTCCCGTCCCGACATCCCTGTCCCGACATTCCCATCCCGACATTCCCGTCCCGCCGTTACCCACGCGGACAAAGCACGAACGAACCCCGCTGGCACAGACCAATCCCGAGGGCACGAACCAGGGGTAACGCGGAATCAGCCCCCGCGCTGCGCAAGCGCCCACCGGGACCGAGGGCTCCCCCCCGGGGAGCGCTCTTCAGCCCCCGAGCCCGGTGTGCCCGGGGCCGCTGGGCCCCGCGGAGGTCCCGGTGCCTCGGCAGCGCCCGGCCCCACTCACTTCTTGTTGTAAAGCTCCTCGAGGCGGTGCCACACGGCGGCCTGGCCCGGGCCCGCGCTCTGGCTCTGGCTCTGCTGCAGGAAGCCCGGCACGTCCTTCATGGCGGCACCGGCTCCGCTGCGGGCCGCGCTCCCGACCTGCACACTCACTTCCGGCCCGCGCTGGGCACGCCGGGTACCGTAGTGCTCCGCGGTGATCCCCCCCCGCACCGCGGTAACCATGGCAACGCATCACGCACCCCAAGCCCCCCCCCCACGCCCCAACAGGGCCCCCCCCGGATCCCCCGCACCGGCCGGGAGCGGGGCTCGCAGCGGGCCCGGGCCGAGGCGGGACGCGGCGGCGGCTGCGCGCTCCTACTCGGGGCACTGCGGTAGCGCGGGGCAGGGAGCGCGGCCATGGAGCGCGGGGCGCGGCGGGGGCTGCTGGCGGCCGGTGAGCGCGGGGGGGGCGGTGCGAGGGGAGCACCGGGGGGCGCTGCGGGGTCCCCCCCTCACCGGTTCTTCCCTTGCAGCCTGGCGGAGCCTGCGGGAGCGCGGCCCCGCGGGGGGGGCGGGCCCGGCCCGGCTCCCGCTCAGCGCCGCGGGCCCCGCCGCTCGCAGGTACGTGGGACCGGGGCACCGGGGGGCCGGGCCGGGCCCTTGGGGTGGGAGCGCGTGGCTGAGGAGATCCCCTCCGGTCCCGAGGTGAGGCAGGCCCCGGGGGAGCGGGGATCGACCGGGGGACAGCGGGGGCTGCAGGTGCAGCCCCGGAGCACGGTCAGTGGGGCAGCGCCTTGGCGTTAACGAGGACCCGGCGGCTCCCGCCTGCCCCTGCCCCGTCGGGCGCCGATAGGGACGGTTCAGCCCCGGTGCTGACCTGCGGCTCCTCCGGCACCGGCCATGGGGAACAGATGAAGATGCCGCCGGTAACCGGGGCAGCGCTGTCCCCAGACACAGCATCACCCTGCGGGAACCCCTTGAACTCCGTACACGGAAGGGTTCTGTACCCCCCGAGCAGCGTAAATCAACCGGGGAGCCCCAGTGCGGCTGTTCCGCAGCCCCGTGCCCACCCCTGTCCCCACACCCCGCTCACAGGGTACCGGGGATGTATTTGAGGTCCGCATAGAGCCCAATGGAGATACCGGCTCCCGGGTCTGGGTTGGGCGGACGGAAGCGCCAAGGCAGTTTCCAGCTGAGCCGCTGCCAGCCCGGGCTGTGCTTCCCCCTGTTCCCAGCAGGATCCCAGGGACAAGGCCTCTCTCCCTGTCTGCGGCTGCCAGAGCCGTCCTGGGGCTGGGCCGGTGGGGAGATGACGGAGGGAAGCAGCCGCTCACCCTGCGGGATGTGGCAGAGCTCCTGCGGAAGAAGGAATGTCACCGGGTGGTGGTGATGGCTGGAGCCGGGATCAGCACCCCCAGCGGCATCCCCGACTTCAGGTACCGCCTCCACTAATTCCCTCATCAGTGCTGGAAGAGCCAAGATCTCAGCTTGGTGCTGGTCCCTGCCCCTCTCACCCTCCAGTTTTGTTTTTCTGTGCCAGGGTGGGCACAGGAGTCCCCATTCCTGCTGCTCCTCCTTTTCCAGCCAGGCTTGGGGCCATTCCTTGGTTTGGGTTGGAAGGGACCTTAAAGCTCCTCCAGCTCCAACCCCTGCCACAGGCAGGGACCCCTTCCACTGGAGCAGCTTGCTCCAAGCCCCTGTGTCCAACCTGGCCTTGAACACTGCCAGGGATGGGGCAGCCACAGCTTCTCTGGGCACCCTGGGCCAGCGCCTCAGCACCCTCACAGGGAAGAGCTTCTGCCTAAGAGCTCATCTCAGTCTCCCCTCGGGCAGGTTAAAGCCATTCCCCTTGGCCTGTCCCTACAGGCCCTTGTCCCAAGCCCCTCTCCAGGTTTCCTGCAGCCCCTTTAGGCACTGGAGCTGCTCTCAGGTCTCCCCTTCAGGAGCCTTCTCTTGTCCAGGCTGCCCCAGCCCAGCTCTCTCAGCCTGGCCCCAGAGCAGAGCACATCCACCACTGTCACTGCCTCATCCCTTCTGCACCCTGGCTCCAGCCCCTCTCTGCTCTGCAGGTCCCCAGGGAGCGGGCTCTACAGTAACCTGGAGCAGTACAACATCCCCTACCCAGAGGCCATCTTTGAACTCGCCTATTTCTTTATCAACCCCAAGCCCTTTTTCACTCTGGCCAAGGAGCTCTACCCCGGCAACTACAGACCCAACTATGCCCACTACTTCCTGAGGCTGCTGCACGACAAGGGGCTCCTCCTGCGCCTCTACACCCAGAACATCGATGGGCTGGAGCGGGGTGAGCTCTCCCTTCCCCATTGCTCAGCAGCAGGCAGGGAAGGGATAAGGGTGGGAAGCAGAGCAGGAGGCAGGGCTGGGACGGGCCTAGTGGAGTTCCTGGTTTCACCCCGTGCTGAGCTGGTCCTTTCCCATGTGCTGTGCCCAGTTGCTGGGATCCCTCCCGACAGGCTGGTGGAAGCCCACGGCACCTTTGCCACTGCCTCTTGCACCATGTGTCGAAAGAACTTCCCAGGAGAGGACTTCAGGGTGAGTGCTCGCAGATGGGTGATGCCACACGTCAATGAGAGGAAGAGGAGGAGGAGCTTTGCAGGGCTGTGACTGCCCTCAGGCCCAGGGGCTCGTTGGAGGGGCTGGGGCTTGGGGCTGTGGTGGTGCTGGCCCTGGCTGTGGGCTCACTCTCGCTGCAGGGGGACGTGATGGCAGACAGGGTCCCTCGCTGCCCCGTCTGCACCGGGGTCATCAAACCCGACATCGTGTTCTTCGGCGAGGAGCTCCCGCAGCGCTTCCTTCTGCACTTGGCCGATTTCCCCATGGCTGACCTGCTCTTCGTCATCGGAACATCCCTGGAGGTCTGCGGCCCAGGGGGACACGAAAGGCCTGGGGGGAGCCTGGAGGAGAAGGGGTTAGAGGAGAAGGCAAGAAGCAGGGTTATGGAGGTAGAGTTTGAGGTGGCAGGAGAGAAGGGGGGTGCCTGCACCCAAGACCCTCTGGAAACCCCCTGTGCTCTGTGAAAGCAGAGCAAGAGATGAGCTTTGTGGGACCCCAGGGAAGGTCCCCGGTGACACCCACAGTGGGGATGGGTTCCACACAGGGCTCACAGCTCAGCGTGGGCTGAATTCGTGCCCTCAGTGGGTGATGCTCTCCCTGCCCCTCCGCTTGCAGGTGGAGCCCTTTGCCAGCCTGGCCGGGGCCGTGCGCGGCTCCGTTCCCCGGGTGCTCATCAACAGAGAGCTCGTGGGCCCCTTTGCCTGGCGGCAGCGCCACAACGATGTGGCCCAGCTCGGGGACGTGGTCCGCGGGGTGCAGGCGCTGGTGGAGCTGCTGGGCTGGAGCCGGGAGCTGCAGGCGCTCATCCAGAAGGAGAAAGAAAAGGTGGGAAGGGCTCAGAGCCGCATCTCCCTCCCTCAGCCTCTTCCTGCCTCAGGCTGGAGTTGTGCCGCGGGAGCAGGTTGATGGTGCAGGGGCTGCACTTGCTCCACAGACACTGCCTGGCCCGCAGCCTGCACTCACAGGGCCCCAGAGAGGTGCAGAAAGGTTAAAACCCAACAAGAGACCCCAAACCCAACCCCAGGGCTGCTTTGCAGGGAGGGTGAGCGCGTGGCCTGGTGCTTCAGTGGCACCGGAGGGGAGGATGCACCAACCTCAGGTGAAACAGAGAGAGCAGGGGAAGGGCCAGGCTCTGGGCTGGGTGGGAGCCCACTGGGGCTTCTCCAAGCTGTGACCCACTTGGATGCTGCAAAGGTTTCCATTGATTTCCTCTGGGTGTTGGCTTGTTCCCAAACGCACCAACAGAGCTCCGCAGGTGAAGGTGCAGCTCCTGAGCTGGCAGGGCCTGGTGAGAACATCCCCATCCCCTGTGTGAGGATCAGCAGGACTCAGCACCAGCGACACGGAACAGGGGTGCTCCTGAAGCAGTGCCTGGTGTGGAAGGCTCCAGCAGCCTGAGCTGCTGCTCTGAGCTGGGTTTAAGCTGCTTTCTCCCTGGCCAGGAGGCTGGGACACTGCTGATGGCAAATGAACATGAAGTTACTGAGCTAAAGCAAGGGCCGGGCATCACCTCAGTGCAGCTTCCCTCTCTCTGTGCATTCACTTCATTGCTTTGGTTCCATTTCTAGTGGGTTTTCTGGTCACTGGAGAAGTAACAGCAGTAACAAAGGGAGGCTCCAATGGTGCTGTGTGAGACTGGACAAGGTGCAGTGGTGCCAGCCAGGCCACAGGGTGCTCACTCCACCCCACAGCACATTTGTTAACTAAAGACTTTTCCCCATTGATGATTTAGGTCTCTTTTTTCCCTGTTGATCCTTTATTTCCCTGTGCCCCCATTCTTACACCGGGATCTGAGATCTTCAGGAGTAAGAAATGATACGAGAGCAAGCTCTTAAAGACCCTGAGTTCAGTGCTAGGGGTGGTTATTGCACTGCCTTAGGGCTGCTGGGAAGATCCTTTCACATCTGGCATCAAACACTTCCTAGGCTGCTTTAATTTCAGCAGCAGTTGTAGCTCCTGGGCTGGGCCAGCCTCCACTTGTGCACAGGGGCACAGCGCTGCTGCCTGCTCCCTGCAGTGAGAAGCCAGTTGTATTTAACAGATGCACCTTCCCTGTGCGACTTCTTCAACCCAGGGCAAAAGCTGGCTTCAAGATTCCAATCCAGCACTCGGGTTGTTCTTACCCGCAGCAGATGCTAGGGTTGGGATATGCAGGAAGGGTCAGGCTTTTGCTTTCCACCACAAACCATTCTGCATTGTGCGAGACCAGCCCTTGGTTTATGCTTGTGCTGCTCCAGATCCTGGAGGATGAAGTGATGCCAATGGGGTAAAGCACAAACCCCAAACTGCTCCTCACGGTGGGGTTTGGTGCTGGGAAGCGTTGCTGATGGGAGCTGGAAGGTGCCAGCCGACACTGTGGTTGCTCTGGTTTTAGCTGGATGCCAAGTTCAAATAGGAGCTGCTGGAGAGCGACGGGCGCTGCGCAGAGGAGCCGCGGTGACACCAGCACGGGCAGAGCAGGCGATCCTGGTGGAGCCATGGCAGAGGCCACCAGCCCCGCACCAGCGCCTCGGTGCCGGAGCAGAGCCCACGTGAAGGTTTTCCTACCCGAGACCGCAGAGCGGCCATCGCAGGCACCGAGCGCTGCTCCCTCCTCATCTGGCACCACTAAGAGAGACTTTCCCCTCCCGTGGCTCCGGCTGCCACCCCACCAGCCCAGCACCGCCCCAGTACACACCAGGACCTGCACGTCAGAGGAGGTGCAAGCACCCAGCTGCTGTTTGGGGCTCCCTCTTCCCGAGCCATCCAACCTCAGGGACCCTCAGAGGGTTTGGGCTCTCAGGGAGCCAGAGCTGGAAGTGCTGTGAGGGTCAGGCCTGAAGGCAGGAGAACCTGGAGCCAAGTCTTCCAGCTCCCCGCAGGGCAGAGCATCTCCCACCTCCAGCAGCTCCTCCTCAGACACTGTCCTCAGTCTGCAGGCTCACAGTGGTCATTGTGCAGATGCAGCCTCTGCTCATCAGGGACAAGCTGCCTGGGTCTGGCTGCCCTGGGGCCTGGTCACTGCGGCCACCTCAAGCTGCTGACATTTGGAATCAGTGCAATGTTAACCATTTAGTAATAAATGAGTTCCATTCTTCTGCCGCTCTCACCCGAGGGGTTTCTGTAACCTCCCATCTCCTCAGGGGCACACACTGTCCCCGACACCACCTCCTTTGCTGCTCCTTACCCTCCCTGTAAGCACTGTCCCAGGGAGAGGTGGGATCACAGCACCATGTTGATGTCCTGCTCATTCCCAGACGTGCTCAGCAGAGGTACTGTGCATACCCCAGGGCAGCACCACAACCCTTTGGGGCAGGAATTGTTCCTCAGCTCCATCCAAACCTGCCCTGGTGCAGCTTGAGGCCGGTTCCTCTTGTCCCATCCCTTGTTCCTTGGGAGCAGAGCCCAGCCCCTCCTGGCTCCATCCTCCTGTCAGGCAGTTGGAGGGAGCCATCAGGTCCCCCCTGAGCCTTCTCTTCTCCAGACTGAACCCCCCAGGTCCCTCAGCCCTTCCCCATCACACTTGGGCTCCAGGCCCTGCACCAGCTCCATTGCCCTGCTCTGGCCCCGCTCCAGTGAGAAGCTCAAGTTCGTGCCTATTGCACAGGCAGAGCCCAGCAGTGGAATCAACCATCAACTGCTCCAGAGCATCTGTCCAGGAGCCAAGGCACATCCTGTGAGTGACTGCATGCTCAGCGCTTCAGCTGAGGCTGGTTCGCAACCCTCGAGCTTCAATGCTTGGTTTAATGTTGGGTTGCTCCCCGGGTTATGCTTGGGGGTGGTGCAGGGAAAGGTTCTGGCTTAGCCCCAGTTTAATGCTACACTTTCACCTCCCAAATGCACCTGCAGAGCTCAGAGTGGTCAGAACAGAACCGCGTGCACAGAAAGAGCCAAACAATGTCCCTGAGCTTCTCAGGCCATTGCACCCCGTGAACCACTGCCACGAGCTCATTGTGGTTTCTTTATTCCAGCATCACTTCTGCATTCCTACTCGTGACAGGGAGTTCGGGATCGCTGGGACGTGACACGGACTAAAAGGTTTCCTTTAAAATAGTTCTCTTTAAAAAGAAATAAAACCAACCAGAACGAGACAGACCTAAAGCCACAGCGAGGGGCAGGACAGGCACCAGCCCCGGCTGGCCCTGGGGAAGCCAAGGCAGGCGAGGGCAGCACACAAAGCACAGTCTGGCCTTCCCTTTGGGAAGCTCAGGATGGGGAAAGGCCCATGGCAGAGACTGAGCTGGGAGGTAACAGGAACACTGCACAGTGCCAGCGTGCTCCCAGCCAGCGCAGGTGTGCTGCTCATGTGGGTGAGAACTGCACGGGAATGTGGGCAATGGGAATGCTGGAAGCTTCACACAAAGGCTTTACCTGCTCCCTGCCGTGCCCCCGCTGCTGCTGCCCTCACTCATTACACTCACGCAACCACGCTCTCCTGATGTGCACAGACACCATCACATACACACAGAGCTGCCTGCAGGGCCATGGCTGCACCCCACAGGCTGCCCCCCGGAACTGCTGTGAGCCACCACTCACCCCTGCTCCTGCAGCCCCCATTCCCACCCGTGATCCCAGGGAGCGGCTCCCCCCCGGGCTGGGCACACGTTCCCATGCATGCTGACAGTGCCGCACACGCACACGATGCTCTGTAGGCTGCTGAACCCCGACGGTGGGACCAAGATCCTCCCCCACCCCATTCCTTCCAGATATCCTGAATTAAAAACATCCTACTGGGAAGTCCTGGAAAAGTTTGGAGTGGGGAATCCTCAAGGTGGAGCCAGGCCTCGGGCAGCAGGTGTGGAGCTGGGAAGAGGCAGGAGGTGCTCCTGTGAGGGGTCCATGCTGGATCCAGATCCTGCAGGGAGGGTCCTGGACCAGCACCAACCTCTGGTGCAGCAGGGGGAGCTCCCAGCTCAGTCCAACCCCAGGTCCGAGTCGGAGGAGGACCTGTCCTCAGCGGCATCGCGCAGGGCGCTGTGCATGGGTGCCAGGCTGCCGCCCGGTGTGATGCCCATGGGCTGGATCACCTGCTCTCTGCAGCCAGGGACAGGGGAAAGGAAACACCGGGCTGCAGCAGCCAGCATGGAAACGGACATGGGCTACAGCAGAAACATGGGGCCTGCCCCAAGAAGCCCAGAACGACCCCAGGCCACCACCAAGAATCCCTTTTGAGAAGCAGGGGACAGTTCTGGCCATAAAGCCCTCAGCACGGTGAGGGGATGGCTGGGAGCACAAGTGTTCCATGCTCAGGGTCCCTGGAACAGGCTCAGTGCTTGGAAACACAGGCACATGGAGGGATTTCACAGCACGCCATCATGCCAGGTGTGTGTGGGGCTGGGGGTGCCTCCCCCTGCACCAGTGGGGCCCAGCTCAAGGAAGCACTTCCCCATGGATCTCCCACTCCCCCTCACCTCCCTTCAGTCAGTGGTGGCCTTAGAAAGGCCTGTGGCAAATGCAGATCACGGACACACAGGTGCTAACGCAGACATGAACAGACAGAGCTTTCTGGTACCTGGACAGCTTGTCAAACATGTTCACTAACTTCATGGCCTCATATTCCTTCTGCTCCTCAGTCATCCCTTCCATGGGGTTGGGCAGTTTCTCCTCGACTCGGCCCGTCACGGGGTTAATGCTGCAAGAAGAGCAAGGTCAGGGCAGAGGAGGAGGAAAAGCAGAGCAGTGACCAAAGGGCTCTTTGAGGACCTGGGTTCTACTGAGCAGAGGAGCACAGTGTCAAAACTGCCTGTAAGTGCTGCCAGCCCCCAGGGTTGGCACAGTGCAATGTGCACAGTGCAATGTGGTGCTGCTGCTTCCTGCATGTCCTACACATAGTGCCTGTGGAAGAGCAGGACAAGGGAGATGGCAGAGAACAGATGAAGAAAGGGACAGAGCGGGAGTGGGAGGTGGTGCAGGAACAGGGGGGCTCTGGGCAGGGAACAGGCTTCTTACTTGGGCTTTGCCTCTTTGTACTCCTCCGTGTCTGTGTCCTCATCTTCCGAGTACTCTCCCTCTTCCCGGCCCCCGGCCATGAGGCCTCGTGCTGCCAGCAGCCCGGCGGCATTCCCATAGCCCGTGTACTTCACAAACCGGGACACTGCGGGAGAGGGAGACACCAACCACCCTGTGCTTCCCTCTGCTGCACCAAAGGGAGACACCAACCACCCTGTGCTTCCCTCTGCTGCACCAAAGGGAGACACCAACCACCCTGTGCTTCCCTTTGCTGCACCAAAGGGAGACACCAACCACCCTGTGCTTCCCTTTGCTGCACCAAAGGGAGACACCAACCACCCTGTGCTTCCCTTTGCTGCTGCCGCCAAAGGGAGACACCAACCACCCTGTGCTTCCCTCTGCTGCTCCTGCCCATCTGCCCCTGTGGGTGCCCCAACAGCAAGACCGGAGCAAGGCCATGGAGACCCGGAGATGCCAACACTCCTTTGGGCTCTGTCAGGCAACAGACTCCCACTCTGCACCAGGAAGGGCAGTACAACACCCATGGGTGAGGGTCTGAACAGGGCGGTGGGGTTTCCTCCAGCACAGCTCCTCACTCACCGCTGGCATGAGACACAGCAACGCCTCCCCACAGAGCACTGGGATACTTTCCACTTCCTCCTACGCAGTGTATCCGGGCCATGGGAACAGAGGTTCCCGTTGGATGCAGAGGGTCGCCCACCCCACGCTCCCTGTCCTAGGGCAGCTCCTCACCACTCTCCTTGCAGAGCACGAAGAGGAACTCTGCGGCGCAGTGCTTCACGTCCGTGTCGATGTGGGTCATGAGCCGCACCAGCTTGTTCCGCAGCGCGTTCCCCACCTCCGGCCGGTTCCTCACGTCCCGCAGCGGAGGCAGCACCTGCGGGGCCACAGGCAGGGGGATCAGTGGGGCTGGACCAGGTCAGGAGGGGACAATGCACGTGTGGGTCAGCTACAAGGAACAATGCCCAGAGACATGGACAAAGCACCGTGGGTACCAGGGGCCTCAACCACCACAGACCAGAGCCCAGCAGAGAAGGGGGGCCTGCTGGGAGGGTGGCAGTGACCAGCTGTTCCCTGGTCTCCTCTCTCCTGGGAGCAGCATCCCTCAGCTGGTGGCTGAGCCTCAGCGCACCTTTGCCTTCAGGAACTTCCTGGTCTGGCGGTGGACGCGGGCGCTCTCCGTCAGCAGGTTCAGCACTGGGGTCAGGCTCTCCTTCAGCTTGTGTCCCTGCAGAGGCACCACGTGAGTCACACTGAGCTCAACTCCTCTGGCTTGTGGTGGAGAACGCGAGTGCAGGCATCGGGGAAACAGCTGGACATCAAAGCTCCCAGCCTCTGCACAGGAGTTCCACCGCTCCCACTCCCCAGACCCACAGCTTTCTGAGCCCTGCTCCGTAGCACAGCAGCTTCTAGCTGCTAGAAATACTTATGGGGCGTCCCGGGTGGAGAAGTGCAGTGGTAAAATGTGAAGGCCCTTTGGAAGAACTCCAGAGGCTGAAACCACAGCTGGCTTGAAGCCAACACAAACTGAGGCTTCAGAAGCTGCTCACCAGGTCACTACTGAGCTGACTGAAACAGAACCCATTTCCCATCAACGCAGCTAATCCCCTGCTGCTCAACCAGCCTCACTGCCTGCAGCCCACCAAGTGATGACACAGTCACTTTCTCAGTCTACAGACACTGTTATAGCCCCACCAACCCCAAGTTTGGCCTCTGTTAAAAACTGCCCCTTCCATAAAGAGCTATCTCCAAACCACCCGTGTGCTGTGGCGGTGGCCCGGGGCCTTCCCAGGCTGCAGGAAAGGTGCCCTGCAGAGAGCTGCTGCAAGTGAGCAGGGAAGCAGCCTCACAACTCACCCGGTCCAGGCGGCGCTCCAGGAAGTCCAGCAGGATGCTGACTGCATCCATGTTGACACCCATGTACTCCAGGGAGCCGGGCCGCACTTTGGGGGTGAGGAGCACATCCAGACACTTCAGGGGCAGGTTGCCCAGCAGGTTAACTGTGTGGCTGGACAAGTAACGGAGAAGAGAACGCAGTCACGGGGCTTTGCTCACGGAAGTTCCTCAGCTCTCCAGAGATGGAGGCTCATCGCTAACTTCCAGCAGTGAGAGGACCCTGAGATCCAAGCTGGACTGCATCCCAGGCTCCTCACACCACTGAGAGGGGATAAATTAAACTGCTTTTGGGGTAGTTGAACTATGTTCTGGGAGTCTAAAGAGAATTTACTGACAGCTGAGAAACCACGGATCCTGACACCGAGGCCAAGCAGGTCCTCCTCCAGGGTCTCCTGCTGTATCACTATCACTCCTTCTCACCCCAATAGCCATTCAGTGCATTGCTCAGGGTTCCTGACTGAGGCCGGTGTCACCAGCTCAGAGCTGACACCCCTGGGCCAGTAATGCTCAGTGATGTGCTACAGGCAACTCCTCAGCCTGGCTTAAGAGACTGGCATACCACGGGCTCTGATCAAAGCACCAAACATCTGCTCTGGCAAAGGTCGCTGAAGTGGTGGCACTTGAGCAGGTCAGAGGCAGGGGATGGAAGGGGATGGAACACAGCCCTCAGGCAGGCTGGGAGAACACAACACGCTCCTCTCTGTGGTGGCAGCACAGACGAGGTGCCTGCAGGAAGGACAGGGCTAGTTTGGATGGAGGAGCCTCAGACTGGACCAAAGGTACCTGCTCTGGTGTCTGACCTGCTCATCACAGTGATCTCAGCAATCATCACACAAGCAGAGGATGCTAAAGCCAAAGTCAGGCAGGATCTGCCTTAGGAGACCTGCTGCTAGTGAGATGGTGACTAACTGCTTAAACAGACCTGTGGAACTCCTCTGTCCTGTCCTCTCCATCAGCAGAGATCATGAGGCAGTGGCGCAGGAGGGCCCCCAGGTGCCGGTACAAAGCAGCATCCTCCTGCCACCAAACAGAGAATGGAACCCTGCATGAGGAAAGGGATCCTCCACATCCCAGAGCCTACCCTGCGCCCACAGCCCCATCCAGCAGCCTGGCTCACGTGAAAGCAGACTCCAATTCTCCTTTCAGGATGATTCACAGATTCCCTGCAGCGCAATACCTTTCCCCTCGCTCTGGGACACTGAGCCAAAGGCTGGAAGTAGCCCCAAATGAGCCCCATGCATTAGCCAGAGGTGTTCTCCATCACACCCTACCTTGACCTGGTCCAGAAAGTGAAGGAGCACAGGCCAGGCTCAGAAGTGAGTTACTGGGGTGCCTGCTCTGCCCCTGAGCAGTGAATCGTGTCATTAGGAAGGGAAACACCCAACTGTAAACTGCAATGCTCTGAAAGTCTGAAGTGTCACTAATGCACTGGACAGAGGCAGTGCTCGAGGGAGGAAGCTGACACATGAGGCTCCTGCCACCTCTCTGTGTACCAGGGGCTGCACGAGGGCCAGTTTGTAACAGAGGACGTGCAAGTGAGGAGAAGGGCAGCAGTGAAACCCAGACTGGAGACAGGCACACGGATGGGGGGACACCCAGGACTCACCTCATCCACCTCCCTCTTGCTGGAGTCGAAGGTGATGTTGAAGAGCACTTTGAGGATCTCCATGGCACGCTCTGTCTCCTGCCGAGGCAAAGGTGGGAGAAGCCCCTCCTCGGTGGCAACTTCGTAGGGGTCCATCCACTTCACCCCGAGGGTGAGCTCCAGGGTATCTGCCATGAGGCTGACGCCGCGGAGCTGCTGGGCCAGCTGCTGCCGCGTGTCCACCCGCAGCGCTGTCAGCAGGAACAGCAGCCGCAGGTCGAAGAACTTCACCTCGTGGGGAAGGCTCCTCTCGTTGTAGAGCTTGATGCGCCTGGCCAGGCCCACCATGAGCCGTGCCTCGGCCGCCAGCTCCTGCGCCCGCGGGCTGCTGAACACGATGTTGCAGAGACACTTGAGGGACTCCAGGATCACGTCCAAGTCAGGGACCTCCCGGATGAGCTCCTCGGAGTAATCGATGCCCGCGTGCCTGGAGAGGGTCCGCAGCCCATCCTTGGTGGTGAAGGGCTCCAGGCAGTACTTGTCGCGGGACAGGATGCGGATGCTCTCCAGGCAGGTGACCTGGCAGGACGGCTGCAGCTCTCTTTCCAGGAACCTGATCAGCAGCTGGGCCATTTTCTGTGCCGTTGGGAACAAGGAACCAAGGAATGCCTCATGCTCTGCCATTGACAGGGCTCCCACACCCTGTAACACTGCCCTGGGAGATGGGAGCATCATCTAGAGACGGGCCTGCTGACGGCTCTGCTTCAGGGGTGCACCCAGCAAGTGTTTGGCTCTGGCATCTGATCCTGCCCCAGTTCAAGCACGAAACAAAGAGTGGCCAGGAGAGGGTACCAGATGCAAGGCGGGAGGATGAACAGACAACTGCTACTACCCCATGTTGCAGCTTCACCTGTGGTGAGGATGATTCAGGGTAACGGGGTTTACTTAACAGCTGCATTAAGCAAAGAGAGGACAGAGCAGAAGCATCCCTTAAGGCTTCACTGAGGACTAACAACCAACTGAACAGCAGCTCTCCGCTCCCACCCAGAACCTTCAGGTTATGGAGGCATCTGCTCTGGGTGCTCCAGAAACAGACTTGACAAGGCTGAGAGGTGCATCAGAAATCACCAAGGGAGGGGAATGGACCTAAGTGAGATGAGAGCAGCACCTGATGCCCTCGGAAAGGAGGTGATAAGACCTCAGGAGATTGAAATAAGCATTATCTCAGCGCTGTCTGGAGCCCTACTAGCCCAGATCCTCTGCAGGGACAGGCTGGCAGAGCTCCACTAACACCCATTCTCAAGAGCAGAGAATCAAACCCTTGCAGGTAACAGCACCGCGTGTGCCAGCGAGCAAGGCACGAGGAGGAGCAAAGGGAACTCCACACACGGGGCACAACCTGGCTTGAGCCACGTGTAGCAACGCCTCATGTTACACCAGGCACCCATGGCACTGACACTGACACCTTGGCAAGGTCAGGTCTCAGTGCATCTCTAATGTAACACCAGAGCACATGCCTTTCCATGCACAGCACTAGGGGGAAGGAACCCGAGACCACAACAAGGTTTCGCACTCGGAGTCACTGCCTTAACACAGCCCCAGCTGGACGTGGTGATGATAAAAGGACTGAGGGAAGGAATGAATTTTAGACTCAGGTTAAAGAGATCTTGGAGAGCATTCCCAGGGCTAAACCCTTCCAAGAACTGAGCACCAGGAGCTAGATGGTGATGCTCAATCTGTGCTTCATGACTTACACCACAAAAGTGGAGCACCCCAAGGCTGTGCCCCAATTCTCAGCCTGTATGACTGTCACTGTCCCAGCCCAAGCAGGGCAGAGAGCTTGGATGCTGGGACATCTGGTCCTGTGCATCTGGCTGTACCTGGAAAAGCTGCACCCTGCATTAGCTGACAGACAAGAGGGGTCCTGTGCTCTACCATGGCTGCATGGTCCACACTTGCTGTGCTAACACAGGTGTTGCCACAACCAACCAATGGACTGGACCAGATGGAAAATAATCCAGGCTCTGTCAGGAAAAACTGACTTATTGATGCAGAGGAGCCCATCAGCCATGTGCAGCCATGCACAGGTCTGCCCTAGCAAGAGCAGAAATGAACAGGCAGGAGAGTTTCCTTCCACTGAGGGCCAGATTACAGCAGCTCAAAGCATCTGTTAATACAGAGCCTCAGCCAAAGCCTGCAGCTGCCTCACGTAACCCCTCTGAAGCCCTGCATGCTGCTGTGGCCTTGGCCTGGCAGAGCCATGCCACAGAGGATCACACCTCTTACACACCCATGGCTGGGACTACACGCACTGCAGGACCCAGAGGGCTTGCTGATGCTGGAAGGATGCTGACCTTCATCTTAAACCACCACCTACTGATGGGAGCAGCCAGGCAGGTGCTCTGAGCACACCATTCCCTCACCAAGCTCATGAAAACGCTCCTTTCCTTCCCCATGGAGCTGCCAGCACCAAACCTGCTGCACAGGAGTACCAACAGCAGCACATTCGCACACCCAGCCAGAGGAAGACAGCAAAGCCTGTGCTCACCTTCCTCTCTTCCCGCTCCTCATCGTCAAAGGTGAAGCATTGAGATTTCTGTGGGGGAGAACAAAACCAAGGAAAATAAGGAACAGGTTAGAAACACACAAACCCATTGCCCTGGGCAGGGCAGGTCTGAAACCAAACTGCCCAAAAGCAAGCACCCCCCTCAAGAGCAGCCCTCAGCAGAGGCAGGGAATCAGTGCTCAGAGGACCTCTGTCTGTGAAATAGAAGAGATTCAAACAGCCCAGGCATTGGAGGAAAGAGGATTCAGAAATCAGAATCCCAGCCTGGTTTGGGTTGGAAGCGTGTGGTTCTGATTTATGGCTGGGCTTAAACCACGACACCATCTTAAAGCTCCTCCAGTTCCAACCCCTGCCACGGGCAGGGACCCCTTCCACTGGAGCAGCTTGCTCCAAGCCCCTGTGTCCAACCTGGCCTTGAACACTGCCAGGGATGGGGCAGCCACAGCTTCTCTGGGCACCTTGGGCCAGCGCCTCAGCATCCTCCCAGGGAAGAGCTTCTTATCCCACAACAGCCACAATTCTCTGCTCAGCGACACCACCGAGCTGTGCCTACAAGTTTCTCCCCTTGACATTTACTGTTCCTCCTCCTGACCAACAGAAAGCACTTCTTGTTACCTGCAAACAGACCCTTGGGGTGACTCAGGTCCCATTCTTTAAGCACAAGAGACCTGATCTCCCCGCCTTCAGCATGTCCCTTTCCTTGACCAGCTGCCACCTTTGGCTGACACCACTCTCCCCTGCGGAGCTGCTCAGGAGCAGTGATCACCACAACCAGGCATCCTTACACTCTGCATTCTCTCTTGAGGGATGGCAATTCCTGGGTATCCCATCCAGGGTCTCAAGGGCTGAGCTCATCTCCTCCTCTGTTTACCACGTTATGAGCTGCCCATTGCCTTCCTTCAGCCCAGGACTGGCTGCCCGCGGCTCTGGAGATCATGGGTGCCCCCTGACTCCCTCATTCCACAAGCGCAGTCTCTCCTGCCACCTTTTTAATGCGCTGCCGATTCCTGGCTGCTTAACAGCACAAGATCCAGTGTGTGGCTTAACCAGGTCCCAGGCACCAAGGTCCTAGGGATGGCTTTGGTCTTGCCAGCCTAGAACAAGCCGTGGTGGTTAATACAACACCAACAGGCTGCCTGCAGAGCCTCCAGCCTTCACAGGGTGCCCTCTCGTGCTGCCCCTCACTCTGAGGAACTGGGGGTCCAGTCCTGGAGCTGATGTGCTCTGCAGGCAACCAGGGCACTTGTGCTCTCCCACTGCATCCTCCTGGCACACTCCTGGAGCCCCACTCGTGCCTGTTTTGCCACACCTGTGGCTTTGCTTTAGCTGTAGTTTACTCCTGGCAATCAACGACTGACTGAGTCTGCAACAGTGAATTCAAACATATCCCACAAAGAGAGTGCAGCACCACCAACTTTACAGTAAAAATGAGGCAAGGAGGTTGCTCAGTTCATCTGCAGCGTCACAGTCCCCTCTGACTGCTCCAGACAGCCCAGCAGAACCACTGCCACCCTCACAGGTTCCGACACTGCAGCACCAGCAAAGGACAACAGAAAACCCCGTGTCTGGTACCTCAGGCTGGCCACACACGGAACTCCGGCTGCGCTTCCAGCTCCTCCAGCGTTACACCTGGAGCAGGTGATGTTACTCCTATGGAGCAACGCCCAGGAGGGACCTGCTCCTTCTTAGCCACATCTCCCCCGTTTCAAAGCTGGGAAGAGCCGCACTCTCCCCTGCATACCCGTGCACAGTGCTCCCGGTCCTCCCCGCTGCTGCCCTCCTCCTCGGGGTGGTGCAGGCTGAGTCACAGAGCTCTGCAGGGCACCCTGCCCCGGTGGGAACCCTGAGGGAGATTTCCCTGACAACCAGAGTCTATTTGGGACGGGATTTACCCCCACTCATCACCTTGTGCCACTTGAAAGCTCAAAACGCTCCCCCCTCTGCTTCCCAACCGTTCTTAGACTGCCAGATGGTTTGGGTTGGAAGGGAGCTTAAAGCTCACCCAGCTCCAACCCCTGCCACGGGCAGGGACCCCTTCCACTGGAGCAGCTTGCTCCAAGCCCCTGTGTCCAACCTGGCCTTGAACACTGCCAGGGATGGGGCAGTTTCCTGCTTTTATGTTCTCTATTCCTTACTGACTTCTCACCCCCAGTTCAGAGCAGGCACCTGCACCTGGCTCCAGCAGCCCCATCCCTGTCCTCCTGTGACCTTTAACTTGCAAATCACAACCGCTTCACCTGCAGCTCCTCCCCAGGCCCCACACCTCACCTCCAAACCCTGCCTTAACATAAAGGCTTCTCCTGCTTGGTCTGCACCCAGATTTCCCTCCAGGTTTTACCTGATAGCTCAATAACAGTAATTACAAGAATAACCCCTTCTCCACGCTTTACTTGCAATATACAAAGGAACCAAGGTAACGAGAGGCTGCTCCGCAGCAGAACATCAGGCAATAGCCCATCTGCAGGTAAAACCACAGCAGCCCGTCCATGCTCCTGGCAGTAACACGCAGGCAGATGTGCTCCGAGGGGACAGCCGGGGACAGGCGGTGGCACAGAACCCCACTGCAGGAGAGGCTGGGACCTCACTCACCTCCCGGTTGTAGACCTGAAGCACCTTGAGCACGGAGTCCTGCTCCCCGCTCTCCAGCGTGGCCACCACGGCCCTGAGCTCCATTATCTCCTCAGCTCAGCAGGAGGTGAACCGGGAGCTCCCCAGCTTTGGTAACAGCGACGCGGAAGGACCTGGATACACGAGAGCCGAGAGGGAGAAGGGTGGGGAAAGGAAGGAGGAAGAGGACAAACCAGAGGGAAGCCGCAGGTGAGATTGCTCACACTGCTGCACCCATAAAGGCAGAGCAGATGGATAACCCAGGGCCACCAGCAGCCAGCTCCCTCCCTTGCCCTCTAATCCTCTTCTTTCTCTTTGCTTTTCAACGTTTAATGCATGCCCAGCCAGTAAAGCACCCGGGGAAAGCCTTCCCCCTTCCCAGCCCGGGATTAACACAGAGCAGATAACAGTGGCTCCCTGAAATAGCTCTCTGCCCCCTCCTCCTCCGGCTGCCCTGATTCCTATCGCTGCACAGGAGCAAGAACACAGTGCAACATCCAGAAGCATTCCCGTGGAGCGGAAAGCCGGGAGAGCATCCCCCGGCCCCAGGCAGAGCCACCTTGGAGGGTGGTGAAGAGAAAGCCTCGGTCCGGGGCTTGTGGCAGTCGATCCCTGGGGTTTTGCTGCCTGGCACAGTCAGCGCAGGGACGGGCTGTGTGTGTGCATCAGGCACAGGCTGCCAGAACACACGTACGGGGCCGGCCTTGGCAGCTCCTCTGTACCAGCACCGTGCCTCCCGATGGCCATGTCAATGAGCAGATGCGCATAGAGACGATGGGATTATTTTAGGCGCAGCACGAGTTCAGCAGCTCACAGAGCCCTGCAAGGCCACAGTGCGGGGAAGCAAGGCCACAGTGCGGCTCCGAGCACATCGGTGAGCACGGATCCCCGGTTAGACCCCGCGCAGCCATGTACCGCGCTCTGCAGCACGGCAAGCACCGATCGCAGCCCCCCGTGCTGCGCCGGGCCCTGTGCAGACAGCGCCGGGCTCTGGGGCGCCCACAGGGGCCACCCTCCTGCCTCACGCATCCACGGAGGTGCCTGGGGACCGAGGGCAGGTCCCGCCCTTCGGCAGCGCAGAGCTGCGGGAAGCGGGGGTCTCTCGGGGGGCTCGGCACAGAACCGCACCCGCGGAGGGGCTGGGCCCGGGGCCAGCCCCAGCTCTGCGGGGCAAGGCAGGAGCCGGTGGCCGCCCCGGCCACGTTCCACCCCGCAGCTGCCGCCTCCCCGCTACCTCCCCCCGCCTCGTTCCGCGCCGTCCCCGGCCCCTCAAGCTCCGTTTCCCCCCCAACGGCCGGGCCGGGCGCTGCCGGTACCTGCGGCTCGGAGTCCCTCGGAGCCGGGACCGACCCCCGGGGCTGGGGCTCTGCGGCCGCCGCCCGGCAGGAGAGGGGCTGCGGCGAGCAGGGGCGGAGGGAAGCGCCGTTACCTTCCTCCCGCCGCCCCGGCTTCCTGCCTCATTTCCTGGCCGCGGCCCTCCCCCGGCCGCGCTCCCCTCCCGGGCCCGGCCCAGAGCGGCGATCGCAGTGCCCCGGGCCCACTCCGCTCCCCGCCGCAGCGCACGAGACCGCGCCGAGCGGGCGGAGGGGGGCGGACATTTTGTGGGCCCGGCGCGGCTCCGCCCGGCGGGGCGGGACCAGCGGGCGCCATGGCGGAGTGGGGCCGAGGTGAGGGCCGGGGGGTAGCGGAGGGTTCCTGGTGCTGCCGCCGGGGTCCCATCGCCGGGCATGGGGCGGGAGGGGAAGGGATCGAGGTCGGGATCGGCCCCGCCGTCATTCGGGAGCCGCTTCAGGCCGGGGCCCGGTTGCCGGGAGCCTCCGGAGGGCCCAGGCCAGGGGAGCCCCGGAAGGGCCGAGGGTGGGAAGAGCCCCGGTGTGAGCGGCTTCAGCCAGCCCCGCGCTGGGCACGAAGCCCCCGGCGCTGCCGGAGCCGGTCGGCTCGGGGCAGGGTGCTGGGATCCTGCCCCTGCCTGTTTGGGGCAAGTTCGCTGTAGTTTGGGCAAAAGGAGCTCGGGATCGTCCCGTGGCAAAGACCCCGCGGTGGGGGGGGGCAGCGGCTCCTGTGGCCAGCGGAGGCCTCGGGGGGCAGCGAGCCCGTTGGGGCGCGCCCGCCACGTCGGGTGAGCAAACAGCGGGTGGGGCTCAGCCGCCTCTTCCCCGCCCCAGGTCCGAGCGCCGGTACCGAGGATGTGCTGGACACGGAGAACAAGCGCATGGCGGAGGGCCTGGCCGGCAAGGTCACCCGGCTCAAGGCGGTGAGTGCCCGGTGCGCCGCGGTGGAGGCAGGACGGAGCATCCGGTATCCCGTTGTGCCTGGGGTGCAGGCCGTGGCCACCACAGAGGCTCCCTGTGTGTCATGGCCCTGAGCTGTGCCTTAACCTCCCTTGCGAAACGCCAGGGATATCTGTGAATTGCCGCTTCCCTTCTGAGGTTTAGCAACAGCATCCAAAGAGAATGGTGTGGTTGTCGCAGCACGCAGGGAAGGAGTTTTGGGCACAGAGGCACATCAAAGCTGCACAGGGGGTAGTAAAGCACAGCTCCTCAGGGAAAAGGTCACAATAAACAGGCACATAAAGCAGTTCTGAAAAATACACCTTGTAAGTGGTGTTCTTAGAGCTGCTTTGCTCCTACTAATATCAAGCACTTCAACTTAGAGCTTAATAGAAGCCAATGACTCGCCTTATAGAAGGGAGGACTCGGTGCCTGCTGTTGTGTCCCCATTTACAGATGTGACTGTTTTGGGCAGCCCAGCTTTATTCTCAGAGCTGAAAAAGTTCAACAACGCAAACCCGAAGTGAGAATCTTGTTTCCTGGATGGAGCAAGCCTCTGTGTGTGGAGGGGGAAAGCTGGGGCTTGCTTTTCTGACGTGCATTTCAGTTTAACCAGCACCACGTGCGTCCGGTTCTCTGTGCACTGAAGGTTGTTAATCCCTGTTTCATCCCTGTGTAGCTGGCGCTGGACATCGACAAAGACGCGGAGGAGCAGAACCGTTACCTGGATGGCATGGTAAGGAACCGGTGACGTGTAGAAAGTGGCCTTTGTGTGCTGGCTCTCAGTGAACAGCAGCTCCAGGTTAACAGCAGAGTTAGATCCCACACTCGGTTTGGCAAACCAGGAATGTAACTGAACCCGGTCCCAGTGGATTTCTTTGTACGCAACCATCAGGCACTTCACTGCTGGCAGTGTCACTTTGTCCAAGGGGGTGACGGGGTTGGTATCCAGCATCTGGATAGACTGATGGAGAAATACAGGGGGAGATCACCTCCTTCCCAGGGTTGAAGAGCTGCCTCCTGGAGATAGGCCTGTTCCTCAGCTGCCCCTGTGATTTTTGGTGCTGGTCAGGGCCCTGTTGTGTTTTCTTTCTGACACATGCCACCAGTGAAACCAAATTCCCTTTCCAGTCATCTGCCTCTTAAGCTTTGGTTGGTGATGGAAGATCCCAGTGCACTGGGGCCAGGCCAGGCTAGCACATCCCTGGAGCAGAGGGGTCATCTGCTGAGGCTTTTTAGGAGAAAGGCAGTTCATGAAGGAAGGGAATCCAGGCAGAGGTTTGCGTTGATCAGCACCATAACACTGGTGCTTGGAGCACCTTTTCTGCCTGAGCCCGACGTGGAGAGCTGGTGTGCGGAAGCGAGAGAGCAGATAATTGTAGTGTTGAAACCAGTTGAGTCAAAGCTCAGCTTGTAGCTGTGTAATAGCAGTGTCTGCTGAGAGTGTTGGAGTGTCTGAAACAGATGTTTTCTCTGCCTGATAACCAGCAGAATGGAGAATCAGAGTAAAAGGTGGCATGGCAAAAGACCTTAAAGGAGAAGTCTTTGAACAGCATAAAACTGTGCTGTTACAGAGACTTTGAAGCATTTCAGGAGCAGCACAAGCAGAAGCTCTTAGGAGTTTGTGGATAAGGAAAACCAGACCAAAAGTCAAAATGAAACTGCCCGAACTGCATTAGCTTGAGAGCTGTTTGCCCCCCTCTGGCAGAGCTGCATATGAATGCCACCCCATGCTGAGGGGAGAATAGAGGGATGGCAGGAGATCACACCTTCTGTGCTTGGGAGCACACCCCGGTGTGTATGATGGCCCAGCTTCACATAGGGAACGTCCTATGTGGGTGAAGGCTTCACGTGTAGAGTTGCTGTTAACTCTGATCTGTTGTGTTTGTAAGCCTCCACCTGCCTGTCCTCTGCCCCCAGGACTCGGACCTGCTGAGTGTGACAGGGCTGCTGACGGGCAGCGTGAAGCGCTTCTCCAGCATGGCGCGCTCCGGCAGGGAGAACCGGCGGCTGCTCTGCTCCGTCTCAGCTGGGCTGATCCTGGTGTTCGTCATCCTCTACTACCTGGTGGCCAAGGCAGGGACTTGAGCTGCTCTGTGGGTTTCACAGGACAGAAAACAGTGACTGACAGAACTGCTCATCTGGGTCTGCCCCACGGTGGAGTCCATCAGGTGTTCCAGACAGACCTTCCAAATAACTTCTGCCCACCAGCTTCTCCTCCTTGTTCTGCTGGTCTCAGACACCTCTATAAAATTATGTGGTTCTAAACAGATTCTCATGTATAACACATCCTGATGTTGTTAAGTGCTGACACCTTTATCTCTTGCCTCGTTGGCCACGTCTCACAGCCTATTTTTAAAGGCTGCTTTTGTGTTATCTCCCTTTTTGACACTCGGTACTAGGCTTGTGAGGAGATGTGGCTCCAGAGACTCTCTGATACCCATAAACCAGCTGAGCTTTGGAAGCTCTAGAGTTCAGGATGCTGATTGAGGGGGTCTGGAAGCATGAACGTGTGACTGACATTCCAGCGTGGCCACTCAGCTGATACCTGCTCTCAGCTTCCCTGTGGCCTATTGATAGCACTGGGGTCACTGGGTGACATGAAGTGTGCTCTGCTTTGAAACGAAATTAGCAGATCTGCACCCTGATACTTCCCAGTTGTTGCAGAGGAGTAAAACTTCATTTGAATGTGAGCTCTGTCACCTTTATCCCCCTTCTGCGCAACACCCGGGATGAACCCTGCAAGAAAGGAGGGCGAGAGCCCATAAGCCACCTCCATTTGCACACATACAGTATCTTCCAGTCCCTCCCACACAGCCAGAAACACACTCCCTTAATTCTGAAATCAGTGGAAAGAGAACCTGCTGGCAAAAGGTCCAGTTCAGTTCAGTTGTTGTATTCCGGTGCTGAAGCACTTTGGGAAGATGTTGTGCAGAGGCTGAGATCAAGTGAAACTCCTGAACGGTGCCACTGGTGGAGGTCACGGAAGGATTGGATCAGGGAGTGGCTTTGTTTCTTCTTTCATGGAGGAGGTACCCCAGGCTTTGCCTGTCACAGTGCTCTGGGATCCTGCCTGCAATGCTTGTGGCACATCCCTCCTGTCCTGTCTCAGAGCCATCGTTCCCGCAATGGTGCCAGTTTCTTCTCCTGAGGTGCTGCACGTGGCTCTGGGAATGCAGGAGCTGGGACTGCACCTTCCCATCACCCTCCCAGCCTTTCCTGGGCTGCTCTCTCACATCACAGCCCCAGCTGTGTTCTTCCATAGCTCTGTTACTTCACTCTGCCCATGACTGAAGTAATTGCTCTGTAACTGTCACGTGCTGTGTCTGTTGGGAGAAAGGAGGTAAAATAAACCAACCTCTGCTGCCTGTTGTAAGTGCTCCTGTCCCAGGCAGCTGAGCAGAGCTGCTGTGTCCCATCCTGGCTGTTTCTGTACCCACTGCTCACATGTTTGGAGTTTCCTTTGTGAAAATCTCTGCTGATTTGCTTCACTTCTGTTCCTGCACCAACCACCTGAAGCTCTGACATTCCAGCCCTTCTCTCCAGCAAGCCCGTGTTCACCAGTGAGGGGGTTGTTTCCTTTGGCCTCTCCTTGTACCCGTTAGGAATTCCCTTGTCCTTGGACTCACCCAGCTCCGTAAGGGGACAGAGTTGTCCTTTGTTCACCTGTACCAGGCTGTGCCCAGACACTGCCCTGGCTGGACCGGGTGTCTTTTGGCTTCTACCTTTGGGAAGAGCACAGGGAAGGCCAGCAGAAGGGAGGCAGCAGTGACTTTGGTTCTTTCTCCTGCTTCTCTGGGGAGATCTGGCAACTCCTGGCTCTTTCCATTCGCTTCTAGTGTTGTAAATAAAGTTCTGGATTTAGAATCTTGCTGAAGTGTTTCTCCCTTGTGCTCACGTTAGCAAGGCTACGTGCCAAGATCAGATCCCTCAGGTGTTGTGCTGGAGCTGTAGAGAACCTGCTGCCCCAAAGTCCAGTCTCAACGTTACCCCAGGAAGTGGGAACTGCACTTCTTCAGGGAACTGCAGTGCAGGAACTGGAGCTTTTGTTTCTGATCCTTTGAATTCCTCTAGAATTCAATGCAAGGGGTTCTATGTGTATATGTAAAATTAACCTCAGGGGTTTTAAACGTGAAATGTCAAGTTAAAGGTTCTTGAAGTTGTGCCCTCTCCAGTCCCCACCCCAGTGCTGCTGTGTGTTTGGATTCAGCACCCATAAGACCCCATGGACTCTGTGCCCTCTCCTCCTTCTCTTCCTTATCCAGGCATTCCTCCAGGCTCCCCCTGCTTCTCCGAGGATGCTCATGTCCTGCTGGGGTGGTAATTGGCATCATTGGGTGCCAGCCTGTGACCAGATCAAAGGCTTCCCCATGCAGAGGGATCTGCACAAGCACTGCCAGGCAGTGTGCTCCATCGGAGGGTTCCTCTGTGTGTGGGGCTCATTTGGGAACCAGCCACAGTTCCTGAAGCACAGCACTGGGAAGCTCTTGGGAAAGCTGGGTGAGGATGGGTAACCTCTGCGTGTGCTGCAAAAGAACCCTGCACTGCAGTGAACGTGCTGAGGAAGCACAAAATCAGAGAGAAGGAAGAACTGAGCATGTGAGCAAACCACAACAGCAGCACACAGGGACACGGGATCAAACACCCGTCAGCACTGGGGCTTCCTCATTCAGCCGCCACCAGCCCCTCAGGCCCTGGACATCTGCTCAGTTAATCTGTTCATCTTGGTTTAGGCTTAATACAGCTGTAATATTACAGTGCTTTTCTGCAGCATACAAATGCGAGCAGATCCTCCCCCCACACCCCCAGCTCGAGGTGAATGCACAAAACATTGGGGTGTCTTTACTGAAGCTGTAACAACCAAGAGCCGGACCTCAGCAGTGAGCTGTTACCTGAGGGTGGCTTTGCAGCACCATCAAGAGGAGCAGCCCCAAATCGTTATGGCACAGAGGAGCATGTCCTTCTGTGCTGTCAAGCACTCACAGTTAGCACAGGAGCTGGGGTGTGCACCGAGCGACTGGCATCGCTGCAGCACCAATGGACAATCCTTTGGTAGCAATGGGAAAGGTGAAATAGCGCCGGGAGCTGCTGCCTGGATCTGCGTGCTCTCGGTGCTGTGCTGGAAGGAGCAGGATGCAGGTCACTGCCTCAAGGTGGGATGGCAGGTCCCAGGGAAGCTGTGGGCGCCTGGGGCTGGATCAGCATCACCTGGGAGGGGAAAAGGGACAAAAACCACACAAAACGTGAGTGTGGGGCCTTGTCCTCAGCAAAGGCCGCTCGGTGTGACCAGCTCTGTGTGCTCTTTGCTGTGCCCTGCTGTGTGTGCCTGGGCACTGCGCACTGATCCCCATCCCAGCCTGTTGGCAACCCTGTGGCACCCCTGTGGCACCAGGGCTCTGCTGCTGGTACTCCTTGGTGTTTCTCCCCTTGCTTGGGGGGATGTGAGGGCAGGAAAAGGAGCTTCGGGCGGGTCAAACCCACCCGTGGGGGCGGTTAAGGCCGCTCAGAGCGGTGATTTCAGCCCAGAAACGGAGCCACGAGCCCCGCCACAGGGGAGGGCTCAGCCGGGGCTCCTGCTCCGGCCCGCTTGTCCCCCCCATGACACCCCCCTTCCCAACCGCTGAGGGAGGCCCCGGGGCAGCTCCCGACCGGGAACCGGAGGGTGAAGGGGGAGCAGGGGCCGGGCGCGTCCCCGCAGGGTCCTCACCGCCCCGAGGGGACCCGCTCGGCGTCCCGGGGAACCGGGGATGGGGCCGCGGGGGCTCGCAGGGACGCCGCCTGCGGAGCCGGGGCTGGGGCCGCTACCGCTGCTCACCCCTCGGGACCGCCGCCGCCTCCTCCCGCTTCCCCATCCCCGGACACAGCGGGACGGGGCGGCCCCGGCCCAGGGCTGGGACCGCCATGACAGGCCCGGCACCCGGTTGCCACAGCGACGGCGACGTCGCGGCGGAAGTGACGCTCAGGGGACGGGCCGGAAGTGCCGGAGGCGGTGGCGCGATGGCGGAGCTGGAGACGGCGGGGAGCGGTGCCGGGGGCAGCCCCGAGCCCGGCAGCGGTACCGGTACCGGCGCCAGTACCGGCGGGTGGCGGCGGCCCCATGGGCCACTCCAGCGGTACTATGGCCCCTCCGCGGCAGAGGCGGCCGAGGCGGCCCCGGACCCCACCGACATCAACGGGCCCCACTTCGACCCCGAAGTTTTCCTCACTAAGGTGACCTTTGAGCCCACGGTGACACCCCCCGGTCCCCGGGGACACCCCCTCCACCGGCACCCCCCGGCAGGGGCTCGGGGACACCCAGGTCGGGCGCAGACGAGGCCCTGGAGGAGGGCCCCTACGAAAGGCGATCCGACTGTGGAGCACGGGTGGCTCCATGGGGCGGTATTGGAGCCCATTGGACTAGCTGGGGGGGCAGGGGCAATCAGCACTCATTGGGGGCAGTTAGAGCTCCTGTGAGGCAAATGAGCATCCCAGGAAGGCCCCAGGGGGACATTTGGGGTCCTGAGGGTCTTGATAGGACTCCCTAGGTGGTAGTCAGGGCTCTGAGGGGGCAGTTGGCCATCCTGGGGGGGGCCCGAGGGGCAGGTAGAGCCCCAAAGGGGCAATCAGAGGCTCCATGGGGTAAATCAGGGTCCTGGAAGGGGAAGTTGGTTGGGGGCACTGGGGTTGGGGGCACTGGGGTTGGGGGGTTCATGCCCCTGTCCCCCCCCTCCCAGGTGCGCAGCGAGTGTCCCCTGGCCCAGCTGCTGGCGCGCGAGGCCGAGCTGGGCCGGGAGATCCGTGCCCTGGACAGCGACATGCAGACCCTGCTCTATGAGAACTACAACAAGTTCATCTCTGCCACCGGTGAGCCCCCGGGGGGGGAACGCGGGCACCCGGGGGGGTCCCGGGTAGCCAAGGGACCCCACGTGTGGCTCCTGCTCCCCAGACACCATCCGGAAGATGAAGGTGGATTTCCGGCACATGGAGGCGGAGATGGACGACCTGGCAGCCAACATGGCAGCGATCAGCACCTCCAGCGCCCGCGTCAGCGCCGCGCTGCAGGACCGGCACCGCCGCGGCGCACAGCTCGCCGGTAGGGCAGGGGGGACGGGGCAGGGGTGGGGGGCCCTGGAGGAGGCCCTGGGGGCAGATGTAGGGGTCTGGGAGGCAGATCTTGGGGCAGAGGGGATGCTGGGGGGCAAATCTTATAGGTAAGGGTAGATTGAAGGGGGTTGGAGGAGCCTTGGGGTAAAGATCTGGGGGTGATGGGGCAGAAATGGGGGCAGATGGAGGATAGATAATGGGGGTTGGGGGCTGAAGAGCCTATCCAGGGGGTGTAAGGGGCACAGATCTGGGGGTCATGGGGCAGATTTGGGAGGTTTGGGGCAGGTAATGGGGTGTTGGGAGACCCTGGAGGGCAGATCTGAGGGGGTTGGGGCAGATCTGAGAGGGCTGGGGCAGATCTGAGGGGGTTGGGAGGTCCTGGAGGGCTCAGATCCAGCTCCAGGCCCTGGCCTATGGCCCGGTCTCTCTGGCCATAGGGGTGCAGGCTCTGCTGCGGAAGCTGCAGTCCCTGGTGGAGGTGCCGGGGCGGCTGCGGCTCTGGGCAGCACCGGGAGCTGAGCCCGCCCGTGCCCTGCGCTGCCACGCGCGCGCCCGCGCCGTGCTCCGGCACTACCGACACCTGCCCTCCTTCCGCGCCATCGAGGACGAGAGCCGCGCCATCATGGCCGACCTGGCCCAGCGCCTGCGCGCGCGCCTCCGGTGAGCACCCGGGGGGGTCACTGCAGAGCCTGCTGGTGACAGCGCTGGGGAGCAGCTTTGGGGGGGGGGTCACTGCAGAGCCTGCTGGTAACAGCGCTGGGGAGCAGCTTTGGGGGGGGGGTCACTGCAGAGCCTGCTGGTGACAGCGCTGGGGAGCAGCTTTGGGGGGGGGTCACTGCAGAGCCTGCTGGTGACAGCGCTGGGGAGCAGCTTTGGGGGGGGGGTCACTGCAGAGCCTGCTGGTGACAGCGCTGGGGAGCAGCTTTGGGGGGGGGGTCACTGCAGAGCCTGCTGGTGACAGCGCTGGGGAGCAGCTTTGGGGGGGGGGTCACTGCAGAGCCTGCTGGTGACAGCGCTGGGGAGCAGCCTGGGGGGGGGGTCACTGCAGAGCCTGCTGGTGACAGCGCTGGGGAGCAGCTTTGGGGGGGGTCACTGCAGAGCCTGCTGGTGACAGCGCTGGGGAGCAGCTTTGGGGGGGGGTCACTGCAGAGCCTGCTGGTGACAGCGCTGGGGAGCACCCTGGGGGGGATCACTCTGCAGACTAATGAGAGCCATTCCACGAGCAGCCCTCTTGCAATATGGTGGTGGTCGTGGTACATTAACCCTGAAACCTACTGATAACGGTTACAGGAGACAGCTCTTCAAGGGAGGGGAATGTTAAATCTGAAGCCTAATGACAAGAGCCCCCAAGAATCATCCTAGAGAAGGGAACATTGCAGCATGTTGTTAGCTTGAGGAACCATCCCTGAAGGCATTCCAGGCCAGGCTGGATGTGGTTCTGGGCATCGTGATCTCATTGAAGATGTCCTTGTTCATTGCAGGGGGTTGGACTTAGTCTATGATTCTACTCTATGATCCCTCATGCAGAGCATTCACAGAGGAAGAGGTTCATTCTGACCACTACTGGGGTTTTCTCATGTGTTCATGGCAAAGGGATAATTCTTGAACCTTCTGAGGGGTTTTTGTTACTACTGTAAGCTCTGAAACGTGCCGTGAGTGCTTTATTACTACACCCACTGCTGCCTCTGGAGCATTAGTATCCTCCCCGCTTTGTCTCCTGAATAATTGCTGTTTACTCTGAAGCTTACTGATGGCTTCCATTACCTATTCCCTGTTTGCTGTGCCGCTAACCCCAGAGCCTCCCACCCCCCGTAACCCCTCATCTCCCCCATCCCCAGGGATGAGACCTTGGACCCCAAGGAGCTCACCGAGTGCGTGGAGATGCTGCTGCAGCTGGAGGAGCCTCCCGAGGAGCTGTGTGAGGAGTTCCTGAGCCATGCAGGAGCCCGCCTGGAGGCTGAGCTGGCGGCACTGGAGGCCGAGCTGCCACCACCCGCCCCCCCTGGCGCTGCGGCCACGCCACCGCCCGCCTCCGACATCCTGGACTTCGTGGACCGGGGCAGCTCGGCCTTCGTGGGCAGCCTGTGCCTGCTGGCGGGCTCCTACCGCAGCCTCTTCGAGGGCCGGGCCGGCACCGGGCCGGGCCGCCTGGAGGCCTTCGCTGCCGCGCTCACCGCACGCTACTTTGAGCTGCTGGAGCGGCGCCTGGCGCTGGAGCGGGGCCTGGGGGACACATCCCTGCTGGTGCGGGCGCTCGACCGCTTCCACCGCCGGCTCCGTGCGCTGCTGGAGCTGCTCCCCGCTGCCGGCGCCGAGGCAGGCGCTGCACTGGTGGCGCGGGCGGCGCGGGAGCGCGTGGACCGGTACCTGCGGGCGCTGCAGACCTTCTTCATGGGCTGCCTTGGGGACGTGCGCCAGGCGCTGGCCGCCCCCCGGCCTCCCGGCAAGGAGGGGCCCGGCCTGCCCGACCTCCTGGCCACGCTGGCAGCCTCCGTGCTCGGCCAGCTCAAGGCCGTGCTGGCCTACGTGCAGCTCTTCACCGCCAAGGACGTCGCGTTCGCCAGCCTGCCCTACTTCAAGGTGAGCTTTGGGGGGTCACGGCAGCGATGTGGGGTTGGCACAGGGCAGGATGGGGCTTGCATGAGGCAGACTCGGGGGGCTGTGGGCAACCTGGAGGCTGCCCAAGGCAGTTTCATACAATCCCAGACTGGTTTGCAACCCCTGTGCCTGCTTGCAGGGGGAGTTCTGCGTGGAGGCTGTGCGGGAAGGGCTGGTGGTGGCCTTTGTGCGCTGGCTCTGCCGCACCGCTCGCAGCTTCGCTGATGGCCCGGCTGAGCGAGGGGCCCCCGCAGCACCCCTGGCCCTGCTGCTGCTCCTGGCCCGCCTCTGTCTGGACTATGAGGCCACCACCATCAGCTACATCCTGACTCTGACCGACGAGCAGTTCCCCCCCCAGGTGAGCCCCCAAAACTGCCCCGGTTGGCCCCAAAATGGCCTTAAGGGAACCCTGACTGTCCCCAGGATGTCACAAAACGGCTCTGCATCGCCACGTCCCAGCATCTGTTCAGGACACAGTGGTGGTTACCATGTGGTGCATGGGGTCTTCCTTCCATCTGTGTCCCCGAAAACATCCCTGAGTGGACCCAAAAAGGTCTGATTCTCCCCCAGACGGCCCCAGGGGTGTCCCAGATGGCCCTACAGGCCCTCAAATACCCCCAAGTTCCTCTGTGGCATTGTGTCCAGCAAGGGGGTGGTGGTGGGGACGATGATGTGTGTGGAGGTTATGGGGATCTTCCTTCTACCTTTGTGTGCTCAAGCATCCCTGGTGGACCCCAAAATGTCCTCAAGCCCCCCCTGTTCCCTGCTGTTACCCCCACGTCCATCCAGGGTATGACCCTGGGGTGGCAGCACACATGAGAGGTCCTTACCTGGGCCAGTGTCTCCCAGATGTCCCCAAGGGGCTTCTGCATGTCCCAAAGTCCCTCAGATGCCCTGAAGATACAAGGATGGCAGCGATGCTGCTGCAGGTGGGGTGGCCTGGCTTGCATCCCATGGGGCCCTGATGTCCCTGTGCTATAGAACAGCAGACAGAGGCACAGGGGACATCCCCATGGCCCTTGTGTCCCCAGTGGTGATGATGGGGGCAGCGGGGAGGTGCGGGGTGCCCCTGCCCGTCCCCACACGCCCCGTGTCCCCCGCAGGACGGAGCGCGGGCGGTGACGCCGGGGCCGGTGCTGTGCGCGGAGGCGCGAGCCGCGGCGCAGCGGCTGCTGGACCACTACGTGCAGGCGCAGGGCGCGGCCGTGGCGCAGATGCTGCGCAAGAGCGTGGAGACGCGCGACTGGCTCAGCACCGTGGAGCCCCGCAACGTGCGCGCCGTCATGAAGCGCGTGGTCGAGGACATCACCGCCATCGATGTCCAGGTTGGGCCCACACCGCAGCCCCGGGGGGCTGAAGTCCCGTGGGGGTGTCCCTGGAGCGACCCTGAGGTCCCCATGGGGTCTTTGAGGGCTTCAGGAAGTCCTTGGAGCATCTCCACAGGGCTCCATGAAATCCTTGGCGATTACCAAGCAGGAGAGACTGAGATGAGCTCTTAGGCAGAAGCTCTTCCCTGGGAGGGTGCTGAGGCGCTGGCCCAGGGTGCCCAGAGAAGCTGTGGCTGCCCCATCCCTGGCAGTGTTCAAGGCCAGGTTGGACACAGGGGCTTGGAGCAAGCTGCTCCAGTGGAAGGGGTCCCTGCCCGTGGCAGGGGTTGGAGCTGGAGGAGCTTTAAGGTCCCTTCCAACCAAACTGTTTTGTTCTGTGATTCCCAGAGGGTTCCAGGGACAGCTGGGAGTACCAGGGCATCGAGGAAGCTGATACCCTGGAGGGTCAATAGAGGATGCCCAAGGTCCCCTTGAGGACCCTTGGAAGGGTGCCAGAGGGTTTGGAGGTCCTGGCTGGTTTGGGGAGCACTAGGGGGTACTTTGGTTCGGGATGGCAGCGCTGAGGCTGAGCTGCTGCAGGTGGGGCAGCTCTTTGAGGAGGGCGTGCGGCGGGCGCAGAGCAGTGACTCCAGCCGAAGAGCCTTCTCCGTGTACAGCAGCTCGCGGGCCCCCGGGCGCTACGCCCCCAGCTACACCCCCAGGTCAGTGCTGTGCCCCCCAGTACCTACCACAGCTTCCCTGTGACCCCCGTTGCATCCCCAGACTGTCCCCTGTGTTCCCCCACCTGTCCCAGTATCCCCCAAAGATCACTGCCTTGTGCCCCACAGTTGTCTCATCTCCCTGTGTCCTGTGTGTCCCCACATTCCCCAATTGTCCCCACATCCACTGCCCATCCTCATGTTGCCCAAGCATCCCTTCTTCCTCTGACCATCCCTGTCTGCTCCCCCTGTCCTGACAACCCTGTCCCTGTCCCCACATCCCCTGGCTTTCTCAAGCACTTGACTGTCTCTGTGGCCCTGACTGTCCTGGTGTCACCATCCCCAGTGCCCCCATGGACACCCACCTGCTCAGCAACATCCAGAAGCTCTTCTCCGAGCGCATTGACATCTTCAGCCCTGTCGAGTTCAACAAGGTGAGGATGCGGGAACATCCCCTTGTCCCCAGGGTCCCCTCCAGTCCTGATGCCCCCACAGCCCCTAACCTGCCCACCTCCTGGCTGCCGCATACCCTGTGGGACTGGTGACCAGGAGGAGAGTCTGACAGGAGCCGATGGCGTGGAAAGGGGTGTCCCCAGCCCCCCACATCCCCATGCAGCTGAGGCCTGAGGGTTCGTGCCCTGTGGCCAGCGCTGCAGCACGGTCCCCGCTGTCCCCACGCGCAGGTGTCGGTGCTGACGGGGATCATCAAGATCAGCCTGAAGACGCTGCTGGAGTGCGTGCGGCTGCGCACGCTGGGCCGCTTCGGGCTGCAGCAGGTGCAGGTGGACGGGCACTACCTGCAGCTCTACCTGTGGCGCTTCGCCGCCGACGAGCGCGTGGTGCAGGGGCTGCTGGACGAGGTGGCCGCCAGCGCCGCGCATCGCTGCCTCGACCCCGTGCCCATGGAGCACAGCGTCGTCGAGCTCATCTGCGAGCGCGGGTAGGGCACAGGGGCATGGGGGGGTGATGTGCAGGACATGGCAGCACACGGGGGGACATGGGGGGGTGATGAGCAGGACATGGCAGCACACGGGGGGACATGGGGGGGTGATGAGCAGGACATGGCAGCACACAGCAGTGCAGGACATCTGTGTCACCATGGGGACGTCTCTGTGATTGGACACACCTTGGGTCCTGCTACATATCTAGGGACGGGCCCCTACCCTGTGACTCCCCACACATACTGGGACACTCCTTGTGTCTTCCCACACACAGCAACACATGAGCACACCCCATATACCCACCCCTGGCAACGTGCAGGGACACCCCCTGCCCCACACAGGCTCTCCCCATGGCAAAGACAGCCCCAGCCCTGGTAATGCCCCACATTGTCGCCTCACCCCAGTGACAGCGTGTGCTGGCGTCCCCTTGTGCCTGGGAACACGCTGGGCACAGCCCCTTTGTCACGGTGGGGACAGTAAATAAAATGTGAGCCGTGCTTTGTGTCCGCTGCCTGTGCTTGGGGGTGCAGGGAGAAGGGGGCTCCCCTCAGTGCCTCGTCCCCATGGGGCAGTGGGAAGCGGGCAGACGTGACCTCTTCCATGAGCTCCTTTCTTCCTCTGCCAAACCCTTGCACAAACAAGGGCCCAAGGAGCATCCCAAGGAGAACGCCACTGCTGGGAAGTGCAGGGCTGCAGTTCCTGCTCCTTCACGGCACTCACCCTGCAGCGAGGCCATTGAGAGCTGGGAAGTGGACGCTGACCCCAGGCAGCAGCCAAAGCCCCCCCGGCCGGGATCAAGGGTTTAACAAGTGCAGGGCAAGGAGAACAAGTGATGTGAGAGCAGCGCCCGGCCCCGAGACAGCACCGAGCTGCGATGAAGGGACCACAGCCAGGCCTGAGCCCACTCGTGGTCCTTGTCCACACGAGAAAGCAGGAAAACCTGGGAAAGCAGCTCCTTGGGGGGAAGCTGAATGCGCTCCCCATCCACAGCCAGCTCCTCCTGCAAGGCCTGGGAAGCACAGACAGGAGAGTGCCCGGTTGCTCCTGCACTCGGGGAGAGGCCTCTCCTCCCTGCAGGCACGAGGACGAGCTCCCAAGAGCAGCACCACGGAGGTTTTCCTAAAGCTCCCTATGGAGAACCCCAAAGCAAACCCAGCTCATGGATGCCCCAACCCAGCTGCACCAGGAGAAGCAGCACAGGCTGAGGGAGAGCTGGAAATGAGGCACAAACCGGACATTCCAGAGACTCAAACCCGTTCCCATCATCATGGCATGAGGACCACATCAGCTTCCACTTTGCCACAAGGCTGAGCAAGCACCAGGCTGCAGCCCTCCCGCAGGCAGCAGGAGCTGGTGCTGTGGAGCAGGGCCATGGAGGGGGGTTATTTCCTCCCTAGCAAGCAGCAGCTCCCCCAGCTGAACCCCTCTGACCTGCACTCAGGGGCTCTTCCACCCCTGCCCTGCTGAGGAGGTGGCAACCCCTGTGCGGGGCTCACGCAGCCCTGGGTAACGGTGCTTAGGGGAAGTGCTGCAGCAGAAGTGATGCTGAGCTCGAGGGGAAGCGACAGGATCAGGGAAAGCAGAGAAACCAACCCAAACCCCCAAAAACGATGGGAAAAAGTCCATGAAATTCTGTGAAGGCGAAGGAGGGACAGAGGCAAAGGAGGGACAGAGGTGAAGGAGGGACAGAGGCGAAGGAGGGACAGAGGTGAAGGAGAGACAGAGGTGAAGGAGGGACAGAGGCGAAGGAGGCCGGGGCTGGCAGCCCGGATGCCCGCAGCTCCCTGGTGCAGGCAGAAAGCCCCGGAGCTCGGGGTCTGGATCTTGCTTTGATTGAGTCCATGGGGGGACAGCGGGACCCTCTGCCGGGCACCGGGGCAGCCTCCGTGGCACAGGGACACGAGGGACTCGGGCACAGGGTGGGAACGCCTGGCCCGGAGCGGGTGCCGCAGCTCAGGTGCGCCCTGGGACGTGCGTTTGATTGCGAGGGGTTTCCCTGTTGCGGTGTTTCTTTATCACCGCTCTTTGACCAAACTGAGCCTCAGAAAGGGCCGGAAAGACTTAAAGAGACCCAGGGAAGAAACTGCCCCAGATCACAGCTGGGGGGTGAGCAGGAAGGGAACGAGCGGCAGAGCTCACCCTGATCACAGGATCCCAGCCTGGTGTGGGCTGAAGGGGCCTTAAAGCTCATCCAGCTCCAGCCCCTGTTCCCTTCCCATTCATTCCCATCCCTTCCAGGCTTCCAAGGGGTGTTCATGCAGAGCCGCTGCCAGCTTTCTTGCACAATAGTTCCCTATTGTTTCGCTGCTCCTCTGCTGCCGTTCCCGTCCTTCAGGACCTCCCATGTGTTCGTGAGCCCCATGTTCTGATATAAATACATCTGTGTACAAAGAGGAGGCTGCTCCATGGATGGAAACAACCACCCATTACGGAAGAACATCTCCAATAGCTGCTCCCACTGCTGTCAGCCCAGTGGCACTGCTGGGACGTGGAGAACCTGCCTCCATGAACTGGGCAGCTGGATCCAATGCTGATGATCCCTGGAATAACACCAGTGCCAGCCCTGGACTCTACAGGGGTGAAGTGGGGTCAAGGTGGGGATGAGCTACGGGGCTGACCTGACAACAGCCAGTTCCTGAGCTCCAGCAGCCCAGGGGGTCCGTGCCCTGCATCCTCCCATCCCACAGGGAAAGCCGATGGATTCTGTGCTCCTTGGCGCTGGAGGAGCTCCTGCCTCACGCGTGGACCCAAAGGTGCTGCTGCCCAATTCCTTTGGGCGCCTTCTCCAGGGGAGAGCCCGGCGATGCCGGGAGGTGCTTCCTGCATGGACGGACTCCGCTCTGCAGGACCCGCACCAGGGGCAGCCCGTGGGGATGCTGCTGCTGGGCTCACGGGTGACGCTGTTACCTGCTGCTGAGCTCACGGGTGACGCTGTTACCGGCTGCTGAGCTCACGGGTGACGCTGTTACCTGCTGCTGGGCTCACGGGTGACGCTGTTACCTGCTGCTGGGCTCACGGGTGACGCTGTTACCGGCTGCTGGGCTCACGGGTGACGCTGTTACCTGCTGCTGGGCTCACGGGTGACGCTGTTACCTGCTGCTGAGCTCACGGGTGACGCTGTTACCTGCTGCTGAGCTCACGGGTGACGCTGTTACCGGCTGCTGGGCTCACGGGTGACGCTGTTACCGGCTGCTGGGCTCACGGGTGACGCTGTTACCTGCTGCTGGGCTCACGGGTGACGCTGTTACCTGCTGCTGAGCTCACGGGTGACGCTGTTACCTGCTGCTGAGCTCACGGGTGACGCTGTTACCTGCTGCTGAGCTCACGGGTGACGCTGTTACCGGCTGCTGAGCTCACGGGTGACGCTGTTACCTGCTGCTGGGCTCACGGGTGACGCTGTTACCTGCTGCTGAGCTCACGGGTGACGCTGTTACCTGCTGCTGGGCTCACGGGTGACGCTGTTACCTGCTGCTGGGCTCACGGGTGACGCTGTTACCTGCTGCTGAGCTCACGGGTGACGCTGTTACCGGCTGCTGGGCTCACGGGTGACGCTGTTACCTGCTGCTGAGCTCACGGGTGACGCTGTTACCTGCTGCTGAGCTCACGGGTGACGCTGTTACCGGCTGCTGGGCTCACGGGTGACGCTGTTACTGGCTGCTGGGCTCACGGGTGACGCTGTTACCTGCTGCTGGGCTCACGGGTGACGCTGTTACCGGCTGCTGGGCTCACGGGTGACGCTGTTACCTGCTGCTGGGCTCACGGGTGACGCTGTTACCGGCTGCTGGGCTCACGGGTGACGCTGTTACCGGCTGCTGGGCTCACGGGTGACGCTGTTACCGGCTGCTGGGCTCACGGGTGACGCTGTTACCTGCTGCTGGGCTCACGGGTGACGCTGTTACCGGCTGCTGGGCTCACGGGTGACGCTGTTACCTGCTGCTGGGCTCACGGGTGACGCTGTTACTGGCTGCTGGGCTCACGGGTGACGCTGTTACCTGCTGCTGGGCTCACGGGTGACGCTGTTACTGGCTGCTGGGCTCACGGGTGACGCTGTTACCTGCTGCTGGGCTCACGGGTGACGCTGTTACCTGCTGCTGGGCTCACGGGTGACGCTGTTACCTGCTGCTGGGCTCACGGGTGACGCTGTTACTGGCTGCTGGGCTCACGGGTGACGCTGTTACCTGCTGCTGGGCTCACGGGTGACGCTGTTACCTGCTGCTGGGCTCACGGGTGACGCTATTACCGGCTGCTGGGCTCACGGGTGACGCTGTTACCTGCTGCTGAGCTCACGGGTGACGCTGTTACCGGCTGCTGGGCTCACGGGTGACGCTGTTACCAGCTGCTGGGCTCACGGGTGATGCTGTTACCTGCTGCTGGGCTCACGGGTGACGCTGTTACCTGCTGCTGAGCTCACGGGTGACGCTGTTACCTGCTGCTGAGCTCACGGGTGACGCTGTTACCTGCTGCTGGGCTCACGGGTGACGCTGTTACTGGCTGCTGGGCTCACGGGTGACGCTGTTACCTGCTGCTGGGCTCACGGGTGACGCTGTTACCGGCTGCTGGGCTCACGGGTGACGCTATTACCGGCTGCTGGGCTCACGGGTGACGCTGTTACTGGCTGCTGGGCTCACGGGTGACGCTATTACCTGCTGCTGGGCTCACGGGTGACGCTGTTACTGGCTGCTGGGCTCACGGGTGACGCTATTACCTGCTGCTGGGCTCACGGGTGACGCTATTACCGGCTGCTGGGCTCACGGGTGACGCTGTTACCTGCTGCTGGGCTCACGGGTGACGCTGTTACCTGCTGCTGAGCTCACGGGTGACGCTGTTACCTGCTGCTGAGCTCACGGGTGACGCTGTTACCGGCTGCTGGGCTCACGGGTGATGCTGTTACCTGCTGCTGAGCTCACGGGTGACGCTGTTACCGGCTGCTGGGCTCACGGGTGACGCTGTTACCGGCTGCTGCCTGTGTCAGCCAACAGCATCCGGCAGAAACATTTTCCTGCTGTCCTATTGATCCCTTTCAGTATCCCTAATCCTCTATTGAAGGTTCTGAGCCTGATCAGTGCTGACCTTCAGGCTGTGCTTGCACTTTGCTTGCCTTTACCTCTCAGGTGCTTTTGGCATCCCCTGATTGCCAGCAGAGTGTTTCATTGGCACCACAGTAAAACATGGGGCAGGTCCCGCACATCCCGTTTGGAGGGTGAAGTGGTTGTGGAGGATTCCAGAGAAGGGGAAAGGGGGGTTATTTACCTGTTTGCTTGGAAAGCAGGTTCTGTTCTGCATGGAGCGGGCTGTGACGCTTCCCGAGCGGAGCCAGACCGTGTTCCACAGGACACAGGGAGAGGCAAAGCTGTGCTGGGAGCTCATTGCCCTTGGGGAAAAAGCAGGACTTCAAGTGGTCCTGGTCCACAGGGCACGGGCTGGTCCCTGGTCCCTGTTGGTCCCTGCTTCCGCCTGTTCCCTGCTCAGATTCCAAGCTGTGAGTTCCAGGGATTGAGCCTGGGAGCTCCGGGCAGGTTTCACCAGCAGCTGCCCTGGCAGGAGCTCATCCCCATCTCCGCATCCCTGGAGCTGATCCCACTGGGAGGGAGCTGTTCCATGTTCTTCTGATGTGAAACAGAGGACATTGAGTTCTGCTGTAAAAGAGTGAGGATTTCGCATTGGCCCCGGTGAGTGCCAACAGCTCAGCAGGGCCTGGGATGGGAGGGAGCACATCCTGCCATGGCCGCGCATCCCGGCGTTACCCCCCCCGGCTGGGATCTGCTGGATGAGCCCGTGCCAAGCGCTGCTGAGGGCTCAGTGCTCCCAGGGGAGGCTGCAGCAGAGCAGCTGCTCCGGTCCCCACAGCCCAAACAAGCTGAAACCCCCCTAAGAGATGCTCTTGGGTGAAATCGCGCTTCCCGGGTCCCTGCACAGCCCCGAGGTGGGAAACCATTGGGAAATCCAAATCCGCTGGCAGGGAACTCTAATCCCGATTTCCACCATAAGCTACTTACCGACATCTGGGGATCTGCCAGAAAGCCTCTGGTTTTCCTGCTGCTGGCAGCAGCCGCCACTGGGGCATGAGGATCCACTTGAATGAATGCTAATATCTCGTGTTAATCCCGGGACAATCGAAGGATAAAATCGGGACTAAACCACAGGACAGACCCCGGCGTGCTCTGACCAGGGTGCTCTGGGCCTCATCCAACCTGGCCTTGAGCACTGCCAGGGATGGAGCAGCCACAGCTTCTCTGGGCACCCTGGGCCAGCGCCTCAGCACCCTCCCAGGGCACCAGCTCAGGGGTCACGCACTCAGCACGCAGTAACAATCCCATTCCTCTCGTTGGGAGCATTTGGCTCCAGCCATTCCCTGTGGCTCCAGGGAAACTGTTGGTCTGGAAAAGAGCCTAGGCCAGGCTGTGTTCTACCCCTAGTGAGGTGCTGTAAACGGCTGATGGCCAAGCTCACGCACCCGGCAAACACTGCTTCGTGCTTGTCCTGCTGCATTGCCTAGGCCAGGCTGGACGGAGCCTTGGGCAACATGGACGAGGGGGAAGCATCCCTGCCCATGGCAGGGGGTGGAACTGAATGATCTTGAGGTCCTTTCCAACCCAAACCGTTCCGTGATTCCAGGTATCTGCTGGGCAGGAGCTGCAGCAATGGGGCAGGCGGATCTTGCCATTGTCACCTCTTCGAGAGGAGCAGAACAGCAGCAGAACGGCAGCGCAGGGGCAGCGAAGGCTCTGTGCCTGCAACCAGGAGCCTGCCCCGGGTCCAAGTAACCGCAGGTCCATGGCTGAGCCCGTGCTCCCTCAGGAGCAGCTTGAGCCTTGCCCGTGTGACAGTGACTGAACCCCAGCCCCCGGCAGGACCCAGCTCCCTGCACCACCCTGTGCCAGGATGGACGGCACCGAGAGCTCCCGGGCAAACAGCACTGAGAATGGAGGGAAATGCCCGGAATCACGAGTGAAAAACCTTCCTTAAAACCCTGATCCCTGCCTGTGGCTCCTGGTGCTCCCCACAGCATCAACAGCAGCGCTCCAGCCCCGCGCCATGACCAGAGCTCCTGCTTCATCTGCTGACGGGAGCCCTGGTGTTTTCTGGTGTTCCGGGGTCAGCTCCAGAGGAGCTCAGGGCGCACATCCCTCAGCACGGAGCCCCTGGGCTGCACCATCAGCCCGACTGCCCCTCTCCAGCCTGCGGCTTCCACAGGGCTGCCAAAGCAGAAGCGTTCCCCTCTGTGCCAGGGGCTCCGAGGTTCTCTGTGGGCAGAACGGTCCCACCTTAAGGAAATGGTGCAAAAAGCAGCCCGAAAGGACAGATCCCAACCACCGCAGGCGTTCTGTCACGCAGAGCTCTGACGAGGCCACACAGGAGATGGTTTAAGTCACTTTATCAGGGTCAGACATTCCAACGGCATTTGACACAGGAGCTTTCTTACAAACAGGTCATGCTCATGGTAAGTACAAAACTGGATGCACAGAGAACGGGGGAACAGCCCCAGGCACCCCCAGGCACAAACCCCGACCGCGAGCTGGCCGGGCTGCACGCAGAGGGGTCCCACACATCTAACACAAGGGGTATGTACACCCGGGGGCCTGTCCTTGCGGGCTGCAGCCTTAGAACAAAGGAAGAGGCAAGAGAAAGGAAGCGGAGGGAAGAGCCACGGAGGCTGCAGAACTCCCCAGCAGGCAGTGGTGCCCTGCAGCTCCCCCAGTGAGCGGGTGCTGTCCTGCCCCCCCCACTCCCGCTGCGCAGGAGCTCGTGTCTGTGCCACGTGTACAAGTCAGGACCGAAACACCGAGGGCTCGCGGGAGCTGCTGCTGGGAGGAAATTGCTCTGGAACAGCCCCTTTGGCACTGCACTGAGGAGAGGTGCGGAACAGGCTGAGAAATAAAACCAGCTTTGATGCTGAACAAAGGAAAGAGCCAAGGGGTGGGAAGGGAAAGAGGGATTCAGGTTAAAGGCATCCCTGACACCCAGCCCTGGGCACAGAGAGGGGGTTTCAAGCAGAGGAACAATCAGAACCTTTGTACAGTTTCTAACTGAGCCTGGTGCTGGACCCCGGGCACCCCTGGCGACGTGCGCACCCCAGGGTCCTGCCTGTCCCAGCAGCTAAGGAGGGGTCAATACAGCCCTCAGCACCACCAGCACCAGTGCAGCTCATGCACGTGATGGCTCTGGGGGCTGGTGTGAAGCTGGGGGATGAAACCACACCAGGGCTTTGCAATCTGCAAGGATGGAGGAGGCCACTCCTGGTGGTTTCCTCTGGAGACACTGAACTCCGGTACCTCCTGGAGAACACCAGCAGTGCCCTGACTTCACCCCAGACGGGTGCAGTGGCTCTGAGCTGCACAAGAACTCTGGCTTCAGCCACAGGACAGACACGCAACCTCTGCCTGCCACTGGCAGCTCCCACCAGGCCTGCTTGGCTGAAGGGGGGAGCATCACATAAAGCTTTAAGTGATGCACTCATGACCTAAAGGTCTAAATCTTTGCCAGCTCAAAGTTAAAAGTAAGAGGAGATGCATCCCTCCGAGGCTGCGTCTCCCAAAAGCTTCCAGCTTTGCCTAAGAGAGAAAATGCAGGAGGCCCAGTAAGAGCTGACATTTATTCAATGCTAACGTCTAAAGATTTACAGACTGAAGAGGAACCCTGCTCCCCTCCGAGCCAGCAGCACGTACCTGGGTCCCTCAGTACTTCTTGATGCTGTGGGGCAGCCCCAGTGCAGGCTTGGCCCGCGGGAAGGGGGGGGAGTTCCAGACAGCGGAGCTCGTGCGCCGCAGGTACCGGGGTTTGCTCTTGTAGAAGATGTCCTGGAGCTGCAGGTTCGGCATCGTCCCGAACACGGCGTCCACGCTGGGCGGGTTGTAGTAGAGCCGCAGCACGGCCTGGTTCAGCTGGCTCCCTGCAGCGGGGGACAGCGGGGAGCTGAAGCCGTTGTGTCCCTGCTCCCCCTCCCCTCATCGCACCCAGAGCACAGACAGGAGAAATCACAGAGTCCCAGCCCGGTTTGGGTTGGAAGGAGCTTAAATCCAGTTCCAACCAATGCCATGGGCAGGGATGCCTCACACCAGACCATGTCACCCGTGGCTCTGTCCAACCTGGCCTTGAGCACTGACAGGGATGGGGCATTTACTTATTTGGGCAATCTGTGCCAGGGCCTCACCACCATCAAATCCTGGCATATCTGATATTCTAAAGCCCCTGTTCAAGCCAAAAGATGCACCACAGTTCACTTGGAGGGCGAATATTGCATGCACTGATTTCAAGAGACAAGGCTCTGCAGGCCTCCTCCATGCACATACCGGTACTGTCCCCACAATGGGTTCAAACTGAAACAGGGGAGACTGAGATGAGCTCTTAGGCAGAAGCTCTTCCCTGTGAGGGTGCTGAGGCGCTGGCCCAGGGTGCCCAGAGAAGCTGTGGCTGCCCCATCCCTGGCAGTGTTCAAGGCCAGGTTGGACACAGGGGCTTGGAGCAAGCTGCTCCAGTGGAAGGGGTCCCTGCCTGGGGCAGGGGTTGGAGCTGGAGGAGCTTTCAGGGCCCTTCCCACCCAAACCATTCCAAGGTTCTCAGTTACACTGGGGTAGGTGACATTAAATCATGGAATTGAGCACTTCAGAACCAGAACAACCCCAGTCTGGGTCCTGGTCCCTGACATCTGGCAGGACTTTGCTTTTTAAAGCCAAACCAATGTCAAAGCAGGCTCAAGGCCAGAGCAGCAGCTCACAGTCCTGCCTTTCACACCAGCAGCTCCCTTAAGGCAGTTTTAAACAGCATTTGCTCCCCAACACTGTCATAAGATCATCCCCACACGGCTGAGGAGCCCCTGGCTCTGCACTCCAGTTACGCTGCTGGAGACCAGCACATTTACCTAAGTGCATGCACCAGGAGGACCTGGTCGAGCTCTTACACCAGCTTTTACTGCCCACCAGAGTAAAGCTGCAGGGGGCTCCTTGGAGGGTCTGGGACAGGAATCAACACGTACTTGAGGCCCAGGCAGGGATGGGCTTGCGAGGCTGGCTTTCGTCATCAGTGGAGTCATCACTGTTCACATCCATCCCGTAGCTGGTTGGGGTTACCACAGGGGGCTTTGGACACTTGGGGCCCTGTGGAGTCATCTGGTACGAGGTGCAGGCAGGCGAGTTCTGCAAGACAAATGCGTTCCCCGGGTGTCAGAGGCAGCAGCACCGCAACGCTCCCGGGGCTGCAAACACCTCAGTGTCCCCCCCGGCTTTGTCCTGGAATTGCAGGTCCTGGGGTCTGGCACTTCCAAAGCTCTGACCCAGAACATGAGCCAGGTCCTCAAGCTCTGCCGCAGTGAAGATGCTGCATTGCTCCTCCTGTGTGACCAGGCTGCTCCACCAGCCGTGTGGGACGTGACCACACCAGCTACAGATGCATTCAATGTACACAAGTTCCATTCCGTTCAAGCAAGGTTTGAATGGAGCTGTTACATCCTCAAAGCTGGAGCTGAACCATGGGCTTCCAATGCTCTGCAGCTTCTGGGCTTGTTTAATACTATGAAACTGGTTATTAGCACGTAGAGAACATGCCTGTGAAGCTGGGGACAAACTGCTGTCATCTTTATGGGAAGAGCATTACTGAGAAATGCAGGGGATGAAGGTTCACCAACCATGAGACACGTCTCTGAAGCCAGATTGAGCTTTTCTCCCCCCCCAGGAGGCTCCTTATGACTTTCTGTCATATATTGTCTGGGTTTGCATTTAAGGTCACACCATGGAGCTTTGCAGGGAGATAAAGACCCAGGGGGTTGGTTTCGATGGTGAAGCCTCCGCGCTCACCTGCAGGTTTGGCTCCAGGTGCGTCAGCAGGGCCCAACCCAAGGCAATTCCACAGCCTCTGCTGCCACCCCGTGGCTGGTTTCAACTTTGAACCTCTGCAACAAACCCAGTCCCAGCCTCTCCCCTTTCTGCTGTGCAGCTCGCTCAGTGTTTCAGGAGGAGCAGCTCAGGAAGGCAACAAACGGCAACAGCCGCTGCCTTATCCCGACAGGAAAACCCTGGGGACCACTTGCTGCTGCTTCCCTTCCCTCCTTTCACTCCCCAAAAGCCACTTAAATGCTCAAGACCACCAGGAGTCAGCCTCAGGTGGCCAGGAAAGCAGTTTACAGAATCCCTTTGTCACTGAAAGGGAATATTAAAAGCAGAGGGTCAGAATGTTTGGAACAGTGTATCAGTGCTGGACTCATTCCCTGCTGTCATCCCATAAGGAATCTCACTGGGGAGCAGCGTTACCTGGTGCTGTGTTAGGGCTGCCTTGCCAGACTGCTGCTTCTCTGCCAGCTGCTTCTGTTCTTGCTCCTGCCTCTTCATCTCCGCCAGCCTCTGCTCTTCCTTCTGGGAAGCCAACACCACAAGTCAACCAAGCAGCCAGGCACCAAGCAAGCAACCAAGCCATGCTCTTAATGCAGGGGAGGGCATTATTTCTGATATCCAAAAGAATATCCAAGCATCTAACTGCAAGTCTCTGTCCTGGTGATGCTGAGGAGCACGTTGAGCACAGAGCAGACAGCAAACAGACAACACAAGGGTTTGAGCTTTCCTCAGCAAGTGGCACAGAGCAACATTCCCACTTCAGAGCAGGAGCTGCCTTCCTCTGACAACAGCAACCTCATGCTTAGAGGAGCTTCTTACTGATTGTGTCTTCAGGATATAGCACTGAAATCAGCTGCCATCTGCGGATGGAAACGTCTGTGCTACAGGGGAGACCTTAGAACAGTTTTTCAATACCTAAAGGGGCCACAGAAAACCTGAGGGGCTTTGGAAAAGGGCCTGCGTGGACAGGACAAGGGGAATGGCTTTAACCTGCCAGAGGGGAGATGGGATCTCAGCAGCAGGAACTGCCAAGGCACCAGCACCGCCCCTTCACCGCCACAGGCACAACCTCCTGCTCAGTTACTGAGTGCTTGGCCCCACCACTGCAGATGAGCTGGCGGAGGCTGCTCTTGTGCTCTGCTGAGGATGGCACAAACATGAAACTAAGGTGGTGTTTCTGAAGAGTCTGGCATCAATTATTGTTTGCTATCAAGAGAGGTACAGATGCACCCAGCACAGAGAAGCAGAGAACCTCCCTTCAGTTCAGTGTGTGTGTTACCTGTCTTTCCTCCAGCAGTGCTGCCATGTGAAGAGAGCAAGCCTGCCTCCCAGGAGAGACAGAGGGGACACCTTTGGCCAGCTCAAGTTCAGGAGGGCCGCAGCATCCTTCAGGGTTCTCAATAGCTGCACAGCTGAGCTGCTCCCAGCAGGAACAGCTCCTGCAGTCAGATGCACGTGGCTCTGCCCATCCACAACAAGGGAGCACTTACTTCTTTCTCCTCCAGCTCCTTCTGGAGTCTCAGTTTAGCAGCCAGCACCTCCTTCTTCAGGCAAGCAGCCTTCTCCTGCTCACGGAGCCTGAGGGCCAAAGCAGAGCATTACCCTCACAACTACACCGGGGCACGCTCTCATCCCAAGCCTGCATCAACCCCTTGGTTCCTCACAGCTTTTCAGGGCACTCCCACCAGAGCTGCTGCACTACTGAGCCCAGAATGTCTTCTGGCAGCCCAGTACCAGGACATTGTGCTGAGAGCACAAAGTAGCTCTTCACTGCCCGAGTCCTGCTTCTGTTCCTGCTGCTGTTCAAAGCCCCAGCACAGAATTTAGTGCGTGAGTGGATGTTGTCTTACTTTTCTGCCTGGATCCTCTCCTGTTCCTTCTTCCTCTCCAGCTCTCTTTCTGCAGCCAACTGCTTCTCTCTCTCCTGTTCTGCCTGTCTCTGCTCAGCAATCTTCCTGGCACGTTCCTGCTCCTCTTCCTTCCTCTTCTGCATTAGCTCTTTGTGCCGACGTTCCTCCTCCTCCTGGTAAGCCCAACAAGGCAGTTACTCACAGTGTACAGGAACTGGCTCCAGCACAAAGGAGCAGGAACAACTTATTCAACCCAGAGCCTCCAGTTCCTATTGCTACACAGCGGGGAAACAACTTGGGGCTGAAGTCCCAAATACTTTCAAGGCTATCTCAGTGCTGGCCTTTCCCTACCCACAGTGGACCCCAAAGGGCCTGGTGGCCACCACAGCCCCATCTCTGGGAGGCAGGTTTATAGTGCAGAGATCTTCATCCTGTCAATGACAAATTAAGGTCTTTAGTGAGAATCTGTCCAGAACTGGAGAAGGAACCTGGGTCACCACTGACAGCCCACAGCATCCTGCCGGAAAAGTGGGAAGCACAACACTGTGGAGGGCTTGCAGGACAGAGGCTCTGCACCTCCCTGATCTGCACTCAGCTGGCTCTTGTTAGTCCTCCTGCTTGCAGGGGCTGTGGCCATTCTACCTGCCCCAGGATGAGGGGCTCCAGCACAGACCTGCTGCAGGGCTCTCTGTCTCCTGGCCTCCTCCTCCTGCCTGCGCCGGGCCTCTGCCTCCTCCATCTTCCTGGCAGCTGCTTTCTTTTTGATCTTCTCCTCTGCCAACCTCTCCTCCCGCACCTACAACACAAACACACACATGGAGCCAGCTGAGCACCAGGCCTTGGGTGAGACTGTCCTGTCCCTGTGGAGCACCACAGCAGGATGCAGAGCTCCCATCCCCTCAGGGGGCCAAAGCTTCTTCCTTTGCCACCAGGAGCCAATGGGACCTGTGCTTGATTTGAAAGGGTAATACTTGGGGCAATGACCTTTTCCATCTCCACAGGAAGAGCTGGAGTATTGCATTATACACCTCATACCACAAAAGCCATCAAAATGTATTCTCAGAACCGTGAATAGGAAAAGCAGATGGAGATAATTGAAGCAGACAAAGGACTGCTCTGGTTGCATGTGCAAATTGCCTCAAAGTCTCAGACATGAGAGAGGGTCTGGAGGAAGTGGTTTACTTTCACCTCTTCCTCTATTAAGTCAGATGGGAGAATAGCTTCAAGACCAAGCCTCAGGACCATTGGTCTGGCTTTAGCGACTGGAAGTTCTCTCATCTAATGGAGCCTTAATGAAGCCCATTTAGAGAATCACAGTTCTGGAAAATCAGGGTTTCAGCTGCCATTTGCTGTATCCAAGACAAGGCAGGCACTCAATCACCCAGCTTCTGGAACGATCTTAATCCCACTATTCTCCAGCTCGTTCTCTGGATCTCAAGCAGCCTCAGCTCCTCTTTTTCTGCAAGGCACACTTGTGCGGCATCACCTCACTCAGCAGAGCATCTGTGCTCCCAAGTAAACCCTCCAGTACGTTGGCCCTTACCTTCTCTGTCTTCTCATCAAACAGAGCTATCTTCTGCTCAATCCGCCTTTTCCTCTCCTCCTCCATCTGCTCTGCCCGCTCCCGAGCTTGCAGCACCTTCCGCAGGCGCTCCTCCCGCTTCCTGCAGGACACAGCCCAGGCTCAGCCCTGCAGCCCAGCCACCAGAGCTCCTTACACTCACACACAAGCCCACAGACACGGCTCTGGGGCAGCAGGGACTTGAGGGAGCCAAGTACAGCAGCATTAAACACCAGGGGTATTTTTAAGCCCCAAGACTGAGGACCTGAGACAAGAAGCAGCGGCCAGGGCAGTTTCACTTGTCATTAGCACTCTCAATAGAGAAAAGAGCAAACCCTCTTTGTGGAGGGAGAGCAAGGCAACAGGAACTTCTGCTGCACGCATGGTCTGTGCAGGATAAGAGACCTGGCCCTGGGGGCCTGCAGGGGCAGGGAGCAGCCCGGCCAGGGCAGAAAGCAAACACTCACAGCTTGGCCTCTTCCAGTCGCCGTTTCTTTTCCTCCTCCAGCTTCTGTTTTCTCAGCTGCTCAGCTTGCTGCTTCTTCCTCAGGGTCTCCAGCTTCTGCCTCTCCTTTTCCTGAGATGGAGTGAAATGACATCATAGTCCCCTGACAGAGCTGCTTTCTACCTCATCTTGCTCAGGTTAAGCAAGGGCCCAGAGATAACACCAAGGAACTGCAGCCGGAACCCAAGGATGCTACCAGCAACCCCGGAGCAGAGCTCAGGGGCAGCCAGTGATGTGGTCATGGGTGCTTGGGAACAGATGCAATGGAAAACAAGGCTGTGGTGTTAATCTCAGAGAAGCTGGGAGGTTGCAAAAGAAGCATCAGCTCCTGAAGGCCAGGCAGCCTCCACAGGGATTGCAGGCAGCCTCCACAGGGATTGCAGGCAGCTTCCACAGGGATTGCAGGCAGCTTCCACAGGGATTGCAGGCAGCCAGCACTGAGCCTTGTGCTGGTAAATACCAGAAAAGCAGTGCTGGTGCTTGGCAGTGTTGCCAACTCCCTGCAGTGTGCTGGGACAGGGCCTGCTCTAGGAAACACCTTGCTTGCCTCAAGTCAGAGCTCCAGTGCTGTCCCTGCTTCCCACAAAGCTTCCTCTCGTGGTAAACCACCACCACTTGGAGTGCCCACAGCTCGTTTCAAGCCCCATCTGCCAGGCAGGCAAACCCAGGGCATTTCTGTCTTTTTGCTAAGCAATCCAGCTAACTCAGCCTAAGAACACCCTCATTAGAAGAACAAGATCCAGCCATCAGTCCAGTACAGCAAGCAGACTGAGATAAACTAATTTAATGCCAGATTTGATACTGCACATGCCCAATTACAACAGGCCTGGTCTCAGCACAAAGCCATTTGTAAGCTCGGTGAAAGGTTCAAGTGATTGCCTTGTGCTGGGCTCCATGCTGTGAGTGATTGGTGCTATTAGCATCCGAGCTGGCTAATTTGAAACTAATGCTTGTATCTTCCTGCTCTGGTGCTACTTAGTTACATCTGGCTCCCACATGGAAAAAGTCCTGAGGGGAAATTGCCTGCACTGGAATGAAACCTGAAATAGAACATCCAGGACAAACTGGCCAGAAGATTCCCTCCTGTCCCATTAGCTCCGCTGCCAGCACAGACACCAACATCAGGAGGAGCGCCATGAGGCTGAGAATGGAGTCCTGCACTACTCCCTGCTGACAGACCTCTCCTTTCTGCTGCAGCACAGCAGGACTCTCAGCAGCACAACCCTGACAGCTTTAAGCAACACAAAGGAGTTCTGGTATCAGGTTGCCAGATAAAAGCTGGATGCAGGAAAACCAGTTCCTGCAGGATGCCCTCCTCTCCCTCCCCACCCTCCTGCAAGTGAAAACATGCTCTAGAACCACCTTATTCTGCAGGCAAGCTGCTGGGTATCAGCAGTATGAGCAGCCCGTGCTCAACATGGCCCTAGGTGCATCTGTGAAGCTACACCCCTGTACTTGTACCTTGTACACTGACTTCTCTTCCCAGTTAAAAGCAGGTCAGGAAGAGTGAGGGCTGCCCGTCAGGGATGGATGCAGGCAGTATTCCTCCTGCAAGTCCAGCCCACATAATTAAACCATCATGATTTACGACCAAACTGTCCTGTGTAAACTCCCTTTGGAAATCTAGAAGCAGATCTCAGATGGCATCCACCCAAACAACTGCTCTGTTTGGGGCATGGGGTTCCCCCTGTGATGCTGAGAACATCACTGTGGTGTGCACAGGCAGAGGTACCAGCTCCAAACAGCACAGGAGTGGATTTGTCTCTGCTGGTTGCAACAGTCATACAACCTTAACGTTGATGCCCACTGGACTTGGACACTGGCACACTCGTCCCTCTGACCCAGCAGCCTTCCATTCAGGAGACCTGCTTCTTCCTGCTTCAAAGGCCTGAAACAGCTCAAACCATCAGCAGTTTGGATTTAACAGGCATTTGCTCAAACATCATTCTTTAGAATAGTCCTAGAAAGGAGACTTTGGACATGAGATTTCAGTTGTAGACACACCTCCACTGCAGCATTCAAAATCCCCTTGATTTTCACTTCCCTGTTTTCCTTCCTCACTTAGTGGCTAATACCACAGGGTAATGATACAGCAACAAAGCCCAGAGTCCAAATTAGAACCCTTTAGGAAGCTGACTAAGCAGTCTTATTTAGTTTATGTAAGTGTAAACAGCAGCCTCTGGTTACTTTAAGATGGGTCAAAAAGTTTCTTTTTACATCAACTGACGCTCACCAGACCCTCACATCCCAGCTTCCAAGAGCTTCACTTGCCTTGGGATCGGAGCGCAGAGGGGTGTTGTGCTTGATGAAGGACTTGATCACCCCGTTCCTCCCCACAGAGCACGGTGTCATGAGCAGCTGGTTCTTCTGCACAGTGTGCAGGAACGTCTTGAACGGCCGCACAACCTGTGGGAGGAATGCCAGGAAGGACCCTCAGGAGGCAGAGGGGGCACAGGACCTGGTGCAGCCACATTAGGGTTACAGTGCTCTTACTTTGCTGGCTGGGAAGGTTGGGGACGGGGACTTCCTTCTCAGAGGAGAAAGCCCTCCCTCTTCTGCTTGCTGCTGGTCGTAGCGCTCATCCACAGCTCTCTTGTAGCTTGGCTTTCTCCTGGGAGAAAACCACAGTGCATCATCCATGGCAAATCCTCCATTGTCTCAAAGCCAGGTGTGAAAGAGGCCAGAAAACTGTCCTAGCTTCTATCCCATTGGGCATGCACAAGGAGTCATCCAAGAGATTTCTCACATAACAAAAGATACAAATTAAATAAGATGCAGATTAAATCCCCCTTTCCTGGAGGCAGAGAAAGCCCATTGCAAGAGCTCCACAGGCACAAGACACTGAAGCCATTGAGCAACATTTCAGTGTTCAATCTGCTTTGAACTGGGCTATGGATCTCCCAAGGCACGTCCCGACTGGAATGATGCAAACATACCTGGCACTCTGGGGTGGTTGCTGGGCCTCCCCGCTCTTATTTAAGTTGCTTTCTGAAAGAAAACATCATTACACTGTTAGTTCTAGCAGAAAAATATCCCTTGCAGAGAGCTGTGAAAGCAGATGGGATTCTGCAGCTACTGCAGAGCAAAACAACCTGCCACAAGTCCTGCACAGCACGAGCTTCCCAGCTTCACCAAACAGCACACAGCACCCTTCAAACCTAGACACATCTAGACACCTAGAGGTGTCTAAAGTAACCCACATTACAGCTTGCACAAATACTGCACAGATCATAGAATCCCAGCCTGGTTTGTGTTGGAAGGGACCTTAAAGCTTCTCCAGTTCCAACCCCTGCCCCGGGCAGGGACACCTTCCACTGGAGCAGCTTGCTCCAAGCCCCTGTGTCCAACCTGGCCTTGAACACTGCCAGGGATGGGGCAGCCACAGCTTCTCTGGGCACCCTGGGCCAGCGCCTCAGCACCCTCACAGGGAAGAGCTTCTGCCTAAGAGCTCAGCTCAGTCTCCCCTCTGGCAGGTTCAAGCCATTCCCCTTGGCCTGGCCCTACAGGCCCTTGTCCCAAGCCCCTCTCCAGGTTTCCTGCAGCCCCTTTAGGCACTGGAGCTGCTCTCAGGTCTCCCCTTCAGGAGCCTTCTCTTGTCCAGGCTGACCCAGACCAGGTCTCTCGGCCTGGCTCCACAGTAGAGCTGCTCCAGCCCTCACAGCAGCTCCATGGCCTCCTCTGGACTTGCTCCAGCAGCTCCAAGCAACCACTTGCTTCAGAAACATGGTTCAAGCAGGCCTCCCATACCCAGCAGCACACACCCCTCCTCCCTCACTACATCTGTCCCCATGCACTTCCCAGGGTGGAAAATAACTCAAGAAGCACAGAACTTCCAAACTGCTTCTCTTCTGAAGCAAACCCTCACTCATCAAAGGTCAGTTCAGGCTCTCAAGCTGAGGAGCCAAGTGTTGAGACTGCCCAGGCCTCTGCCCCAGCCCTTCTGCAGGTACCGTTGCTGCTCGTGCCCTCCTGTGGCTGCTTGCTCCTGCTGGCAGAGTGAGAGCGCAGCGACATCTGGAGACTCTGTTGATCCTGCAGGAAAAGCAAAGGGGATTGAGCACAACTCACCCAGACACAGCCTGCTCCTGCTTCAGATCCTCCTGTCACTGACAGGGACACTGCCTGCAGAGGATGCAGTGTTGGCACTGGTACCCAGGCAAAGCCCTGGGCTCCAGCTGTGAAAACACCTCAGGACAGCATCTTGGTGACCTCCTGGATGTTGTGTCAGCACTGAGAGCACAGACACTGACAGACCCAAGTGTCTGCAGCGGGGGAAGCACCACCTAAACTGAACAAACTCAGACACTGGCACAGTCAACAGCATGCAGGATCCTGGCAGAGTCACAGTGCTCGTGACGAAAGGACAGGAGACAGCAGAGACAAACCGCTCATGTCCTGGGTTTATCTGGTTGCTGTTCACTGCTTTCATGCTTACACAAGTGCTGCAGTGATGGGTTACGTGCCTGCAACAGCAGGGAATGGCTTTTGCCATCTGCTTGTGCCAGCAGCACAAGCATTAAGCCCCCCACTGGCCAGCCTGCAGCGCAGCAGACACCAAGGAGCTGGGAAGAGAGGAAACTTCATTCTCCCCAGAGGCTTCTGGAGCATCTTATCCTGTGCAGGAAGCATCTCACAGCCTGACAGAAGCACTCATTAATTCAAGATCAGGCCTGAGGAGAATCTACCCTTTAAGTAGCAACATCCTGGTCCTGTTTTTAGCTGTTCCTATGGACAAAGACACTGCCTGGTTGGAGAAGGCTCCGAGTCACCACATCCTCAGGCTGCTCACGGCTCCCAGAGGAAGTCTGACAGAAAACAAACCCCATCTGCTTTGCCAAGAAAATGCTGACAGATGGATAGATGGGGTAAGGTAACCGGTGACAGGGGCTGAGAGTGGGACAGGCTGCAAGCTCCCAGCAGCAAGGGTGTAGAAATAAAAGATGAGGATCAAGGACAGACTTTGATACTCCCCATGGACTGGACTGATCGGTTATCGGGGTACAGAAACAAAAAGGCCGAGTCCTCTCTCCGCAGACCTGCAGGGCACTCGGGTGTGGGTTGTGGTTTTCCTTTCCTTCTCCATGTTTTCACTTTAAGCTGTCCCACAGCTGGAACCCAGGCAAGCCAGAGATCCAGGGGCACTGGAAACCCAGGATTTATTGGAACTTCTGCAGCTGCACTGACAAGCACAGCCACAAGGCACGTACAAGCCTGTGCCTGTTCATACAAGTGCTTGAGGCCACGGAGCTCTGCTCCATTCATTCAGCCTTTGCTTACTGGAGGTGATTCTGGACAAAACCCTGACATGAGCCTGGAATTTCCTCCTCAGGAGGAAGAGGAGGGAATCGTGGAGGGATGTTTTGACCTGAAGGAGATTTACAACTTTCTGTGGTTGCCTTAAGCCAAAGTGAGAGCTGTGAAACACCTGCAGGTCTGGCAGAAAGGTCAAAAGTGGCTTTAAAAACACAGGAATAGAACAGGGCACAACCTGCCCCTGAAAACAGCTGCCCGGACTGTGAGAAGGTGCTTTATGTGCAGAGATTCCGGATGGAAGCAGCAAGAGCCAGAAAGCAGGACTCACCTCGGAACGCTGGTGATCCCAGGGCTGATCATCAGCACTGGTAGGCACCAACCCAACTTTAAACCCTTATGCAACATGACAGAGGCAAAGCTGCTCTGCAGTCAGAGCTTTGAAAGCAGCTGAGCTGGTAGCACCCTACTCCAAATGTCTCTGCCGGTGCCCAGAACAAGCCTTGGCACTCATGGTCCAGATACGATTCCCCAGTAACAAATAAAGGTGCGTTCAACACATTCCTCTCAGGAACTGACCCAAACAGAAACACTTCTCTGCTCAGATCTTACCAGCTTGGAGGGGGTGCAAGGTCCAGGAGATGGCCTAGGGGAAAACACAGAGAACAAAGGCAGGTGTATTTAATGCCACCAGAGAAAGGGGAAGCCCCTTGTTACCTGCAAGCAGTAAATGACAGTGTAAAAGTCCCCCAGGCAGGATATTAAGTATAAAGAAAGAACATAGAGTATTCTCACCCAGGTTTGAGAACCGTTTCCTCTTCCTCTGGTATCTCTCCAGAGCTGGAGACTGCAGAGAAAGAAAACAAACACCGGAGCTGTGACAGGCACAGGCCTAGGCTGTGCAGGAGCCCTGGGGGCTGAGGTTATCACCCCTGGGTCAGGCACACACTGCACCCAAGAGCAAGAGAGAAAATGCAGCAATTGGAATGCAAGAGAGGAGGACTGGAGTTCAAAGCACTCATTAAGCACTTGCATTGAGAAGGGCTGGGCTCAGACTCAGGAGCAGTGATTACACTCAGTGTTATTTAGGGTGAGCGTTGCTTCCTGCATGGAGCATCCGCTGGCTTGAGGGCAGCTCCAAGTGCCAGCACAGCCAGAAATGGCTGCTTCAGGGGATTTTTATTGCCCTTGCTATATTTTTTATTACTTTGTTTTATTTTAAGTTATTTCTCTATTTTCATCACATTACAAAGGTGCTGCTGCGGCTTCAGCCAGGGCAGAGCCCCCAGGAGCAGCCTGTGCACAGCCCTCACACTTCCCCTGCACACGGGACCGAAGGAAGCACAAACACACGTGGGGTGCATGCAGCCAGTGCCAGACCCGCTGCAGCACACACAGCACAGGCATGCACACGCCATGCAGAGGCCACACGCACACATGTGCATCATCACACACACGCGATGCACGCACACCGCATGCGCACCCCCCCGGCCCACATAGAACCCCCCCCTGCACACACACACACACTCTGCCATCCATCACAGTGCTCTGGGCTGTCGGGCATTAAGAACCTCACCCAGAGCTGCCTGGAGCATCCCAGCTTCTGTCCCTGGTACCACATGTTTTGACCGGGCAGAATTGTGTCAAGCAGCACAGGGGGAGAAATAAACCCCTAACACCCCCCTGGCAATCCCAGATCCAGACCCATGGACCTGCCTTCACTGCCCAGGTGCTTCAGCACCACTTCCCTGAGGGAACCCTCAACACTGCACTGAGATACCGCAGAGCTCCAGGCTGCCCTGCTCCCAGAAACCCCCCGCCCGGGACACTGCAGGGCTCTAGTGCTGGAGGAGCACTCACCCAGAAGAGCTACACTGGGGTGGAAAGCCCTTCCCTGCAAACCAGGGTAACTCTTCCACAGCAAAGCAGGATAATCCTTCAGGAAAGGCACAAACCCCATTCAGCTGCACCACTGCACACCAACACCTTACATAGCATCGTCGCAGCTCTGTGTGTTCTCCCATCACAGCAGCTGCACAAGAGCCACCCCCCAACATCAGATTGGGTGAAGAGGCTCTTTTGCATCTCCTGCATGTCAGGAGCCATTCACTAGGCCAACATTTACCAGCTACTTCTTTCCCTCAGCATGGAAAGCCAGAAGCTCTACCCAGCCCTTTGCTCTCCAGCACCAAACCCAGCCCAACATTCCAGCACCACAGGAGAACATTGAGATCAGTCTGTGCCCACTGACGCCTCTCCCGAGGTGCCTCCACTACACTGAGTCTGGAAGACTTCTAATGAATTTACCAGGTTCAGCCTCAGAATTCCCTCCTCGAGAGCAGCTCTGGCATTTACAGCCAGACTCTGCCCAAAGACAGTGAACCTGTGACAGCTACCTCATGTCCCAGGAAACACACAGGCCCCCAGGAGAAACCACGGCAGCCACAAAGCCCTTTCACCAGCTTCCTGCTTCGCTTTGGGAGCTGTCACCACCACAGGAACCCAGGAAGCATTAAAGCTGCTCTCCCAGATGATTTACAAGGCGGAATTGAGAGGCCACGAAGTTACTGGGTTCCCTATTCACATTGGTCTCTTGAAGCCAGAGAACATCCACGCTTCATCCCAGGAAGGTCAGCTGCACACCCAAAGTGAAGACCTAGCCCATGACATTGCTTTCCTTCGGCAGTGGAAAGCAGCAGGTGAACAAAGAGAGCAGGGAGGGCACAAAGCAAACTCCCTGGTGATGTTCACACTCACCATCGACAGAGCTGGAGATCACGGATGATGCCCGGGCTGCCTTTCTCTTGATGGCCGAGCTCCTGCGCGCACTCTTCCTCCTGCTGCCCAGGGAGTACTTCTCAGCCAGGGAGGTTCTGCGGCTCAGGGAGGCTTTGCCCATGAGGCTCCTGCGCACGGAGCGACGGCTTAGCCTGGAGCCTGTTGGGGTGCTGGGGGGGTCCCTCACATGTGGGAGGGACCCCTTATCAGGGCCGCGCTGGGCCCCAGCACAGCCCTCGGCCTCCTCCAGCCGGGTCTGCTCATTGACAGCAGCATTGGCCGCCTCCGCTGCCCTTGGCTCGGGGGCAGCCCCACTTGCTCCCACACCGTTTGCCTCGGGGGTACAAAGGAGCAGCAGCTCTAAGGCTGCAGGCCCAGGCGCAGAGGGGGATTTGGCTGCGCTGCTTTCCTTGGGAGAGCCATCCTCAGAGCTCAGGACAATGGGTGAGGGAAGCTGCTCTGCTGCTTTGGGAGCGCTCTCCGGGAGCCGTGTCACAGCAACGATGGGATCACTGGCACCGACTTCCACTGAGGGAGCCTTCCTGTGCGTGTGCCGGACAGGAGGGGCCTGGGGAAGGACCTGGGAGCTTTTAGCCTGTGCCACCTGGGATCTCGTCACACGCCGAGGTGGGGAGGCGTCTTTGGCCTCAGCCATGATGAGTTCCAGGTTTTCTTTGTTTTGGAGCCATTGGGAATGTCGTGTGGAGGACACCAGTTTGAAACTGCTGTTCTTCCGTCTGGACAATCTAACAACAGAAACACTGTGTTACACTGGAACTGGATTCAGGAACAGAACAAAGCCCTTCCATGTGCTGAAGGGGACATGCAGAGGAACAAAGCTAAAGCATCCGGGATGAGAACCCCTGAAAGCCCAACAACACCAGAGGGACATGAAGCTTCCTGTAAGACTACAGAAGACCATGGAGCTGCTGTGAGGGCTGGAGCAGCTCTGCTCTGGAGCCAGGCCGAGAGACCTGGTCTGGGTCAGCCTGGACAAGAGAAGGCTCCTGAAGGGGAGACCTGAGAGCAGCTCCAGTGCCTAAAGGGGCTGCAGGAAACCTGGAGAGGGGCTTGGGACAAGGGCCTGTAGGGACAGGCCAAGGGGAATGGCTTGAACCTGCCAGAGGGGAGACTGAGATGAGCTCTTAGGCAGAAGCTCTTCCCTGTGAGGGTGCTGAGGCGCTGGCCCAGGGTGCCCAGAGAAGCTGTGGCTGCCCCATCCCTGGCAGTGTTCAAGGCCAGGTTGGACACAGGGGCTTGGAGCAAGCTGCTCCAGTGGAAGATGTCCCTGCCCGTGGCAGGGGTTGGAGCTGGAGGAGCTTTAAGGCCCCTTCCAACCCAAACCAGGCTGGGATTCCATGAGATAACGAGAGGAAGAGGGGACACAAAGAGAGAGATGGGAGCCGCTGACACCTCGCGGCGCTTCCCACGGCCGATATTAAAACGCTCTGAGGCCGCTGGGCCGGGCCTTTAACACGCGGAGCACGGCGGGCAGGACATCGCCTTCGAGCCGCCTCCTGCGGCGGCTTTCCTCCCCTCCCGGAAGCCGCAGAACCGGACCCTGCGCCCCAGCGGGAGTCTCCGAGTGCCGATTCCCCCCCGCACCTCTTCCTGCTCGGTTCCTGGTTCTCCTGCAGGGCCGTCAGGCGCTTCCTCCGCTGCCGGCTCTTCTGCGACGGCGTCTTGGGCATCAGCTCGGGCTTGTCGCTGTAGTGGCTGCAAGGGGAGAGCAGAGGCGGGATGAGCGCGGGGCGCGGGCGGTGAGCGGCCCGGGCGGGCAGGGGGCCCCGGTACCTGTTGAACATCCTCTCCGCCTCCTCACGGATCTCCGCCAGCCACACCAGGTCCACGTCGTCCACCTGCCGCAGGAGCTCGGCCAGCCGCTGGTTGCACATAGCGGGCAGCAGCGCTGTACCAGCCGCTGCCGCCATCATCCGCTCGGCCGCCGCCACCATCACCGCCTCCGCCGCCATCATCCCTCAGACGCCGCCGCCACAACGGCCCCGCCGCCCGCCTCGAATTCAAACCAAGCTCCGCCCCCTGCCCGTGGCGTCACGGCAGCGCCAGCCTATCACCGCCGCGCCCTCCCCGCTGCTCCGCCTTCCTATTGGCTACATCGACACTGGCGCGCTCAAAATTAGCTCCGCTCTGCTCATCAGCCCTTACTGCCGCGGGGCGCACAGGTTGGAAGGCGGGGCTAGGAGGAGCAGCCAATAGGATGCGGGATTTTAACTCCGGGGTAGTGATGGGCGTGAGCAGTGACCAATGAGAAGCCAGGCCGCCGGGAGCCGCGCGCTGTGATTGGTGGAGGCCCAGTAGATCTCGGGGCCGGAGCTGGGAACCGTGTTTGCTAGGGAGCGGCGGACAGCGGGAACCTGGCTCGGACGGAGGAAGGTCCGGTCCTGTCCCGTTCCGGGGAGCGGGCTCCGCGCCCTGGGGCGGGTGGCGGCCGGTGCGAGCTTCCCCTCTTTCTCTCTCCTGTGTTTCAGACGTGGCCATGGTGGAAGCTGCCGGCCCCACGCGGCTGCTGGAGGTGTGCGGGCAGCGGCTCTCCCGGTTCCTCCGCGATGCCGAGCACAAGCGCCTGGCGTGGCTGCGGGAGGTGGAGGAGCAGGGCATGAGGATGCTGGAGAGGTAGGGGCCGCCCCGGGGGCTGGCCGGGCCCGCAGCGCCCCAGCCCCTCTCCGTGTTAAGGTTCCGTGTGCCCCGGTGCGAGGCGGCTCTTCGGTGCCTGATCCCCGCCTTTGTCCCCAGCGAGCAGCCCTGGCTCCGCGGAGGGGGCGGGCTTAGGCAGCGCGGGGAAGCTCTCACGGTGTTCTCCTTTGCCTGGCAGCAACCTGGGGGCTGAACCCGGGCCGATGAGCAGAACGCCCTCGCAGAGGAGACGCTCCAGGAAGAGGCAGTCCTTCTGCCTGAAAGACTACAGCAAGGAGCCCGGCAGGAGGAGGTAGGTGGCTCGGTTTGCTCCGGCTCCGCCCCGGGCGCCGTGTTTAACCGTGGAACCAAACAGTGACCGTTCCCATGTACACAAGGACATCAAACAGTCCTTTATTCCCCGAGTTAGCAAACACACTTAAAAGGGCCCGTCAGGATCAACCCGCGGTTTGATTCCCATGGAGTCTGGCACAGAGGTGGCTGGTTTCCTCCCCTTTGGTGTGTTTTCCTCTTTTTCTGGTTAAAAACAAAGAATAATAAATATTGCATGTTCTTGGCTGTCTGGATTTGGGGTTTGCTTGACTGAGTTTTGTTCCAGCACAGTTTTTGGCCTGAGGTTGGTGTTCACTCCCTAAACCTTTGTGCTGGTGCCTGAGAGAGCCCGAGGATGGAGCCTGCTGCCAGTGCTGTGCGTGTCCAGGGTGGATGTTTGAGCTGGCAGGAAGGAAGGCTCGAAGGGGATACTGTGAAGCTGAAGTGGAAATAGCCTGTGCACAGCAGCAGTGCTGTTCCTAGCTGTAGCTGATTTCCATGCACGCAGATCCCTGCCCGCCCAGTGCTTGTAAGGTGCTCTGTCCTGAGCAGCCAGGTAGGGAGCAGTAGAACCTTCTGTTTCCAGCTGGGATCCTGAAGGTCCCTACAGGGAGGCTTCCACATGGAGCTGCTCATGGGCATTGAGCGTGGGCAGCTGCTGTTGTCTAGGGCACGGAGCTCTTTGTGCATGAGGGCACTTCCATTTTGATAACCATGGTGGAAACCCCCAGGAGTTGGACAGGAAGGGTGAGAGCTTAAAGGCCATCAGAACCAGCCACAGAGGACAGGGAGAACGGGGAGGGAGTGTGGGAAGTTTGGGAGGGCGGGAGAAGGGAATGCTGCGGAGCTGAGCGGGGAGTGCCAGTGGTGCTCAGCCGGGTGTGCTCCCTTGAAGGAGGCAACTTTGGGATGTGCTTCCCTTGTTTAAGCTCAGCTCTGCTGATGCAGCAGGCTCCGGGAGGTCCTTTGCCAACAGGAAGCTCACTCCGTGGTTCAGTGCCTTGAGTTCCAGCCCCATTGCTGTTTCCTTGCTCTGTTTTCCTCTGTGTATTTTAAAGCCCATTCTTCATGTATTTGTCAATTGGACATTTCCCACTTGGTCTCTTCTGCTAATTCAAGGCAAAGTCCCTCATCTTGCTAGAGGTTGGAATAAGAAATGAGGAGAACAAGGCTGGAAGGAGATGATTGGTGTGGGACCAGCCCCTGGTGCTGATGGTCATGCACCAGGGGCTGTAGCACCTGGCTCTCTCTGACTTGCTGATCAAGTGCGTGGCTCCATCCTCTTGTGGCAAGTTCCTAGTGCAGCAAAGAGGGTTTCAGTGCTGAAGCCCCCCAAATCTCTGTGCAGTTGGCCAGGTTTAACTGAAGCAACAGAGACATTACGGTACCTGGTGATGTTTCACTTGGATAACAGTAGCTGAGAGAATCCCCGAGTCCCAGCTGCACAGGGATGTCCCTATGGAATCCCTGAGTCCCAGCTGCACAGGGATGTCCCTATGGAATCCCTGAGTCCCAGCTGCACAGGGATGTCCCTATGGAATCCCTGAGTCCCAGCTGCACAGGGATGTCCCTATGGAATCCCTGAGTCCCAGCTGCACAGGGATGTCCCTATGGAATCCCTGAGTCTCAGTTGCACAGGGATGTCTCTGTTGATCCTTCAGGGCTGTGCGTGGCAGTAGTGCTGTTCCCCAGCCTGTTCACAGTCTGTGTTTAGAGCCACGAATGGTTTCTTAGCACATGGGTCCCTTCCTTCCTTGGTGCTTGTGAGGTGTTTCATCCTGAGCAGCCTGACAGCAGTAGAGCCTTCTGTTTCCAGCTGGGATCCTGTAGATCCCTATGGGGAGGCTTCCACATGGAGCTGATCATGGAAGACTGATATCGTGGGTCTCGACTCCCTCCCTGTGTGGATGTCTGTACTTTGGTCAAGGCAAAGCTGGTTATACCTGTATGTGAGCACATCTGTGAGCTCCCAAGGCTAAACTCCTGCATTTCACCAGTGACACGAGGTGGGATGTGGGGGGAATGGTGGAGGGAAGAAGGTACAGGCTCCCCTGACAGCTTGCTGTCTGCTTTTCTTCTCTACAGCCCCTTTGGGAGCTGGAGGCTCCATCGCTTTACTGAATGTTGGTTTTGTTTCAGGTTGTCCAGAAGGAGAAGCAGCATCAAGCTCGTGTCTTCCAAGCCAGGCTCCCACAGGCGCCAGAGCAAGGAGCAGCCCCTGGATCCCGGCTGTGGTGGGGAGGGTGCCCAGGCCGGTGCTGCAGCCGAGCTCCCAGCACTGCCTGGGGAAGGGGCAGCCGAAGCAGCAGGTCCCAGCAGAGCCCAGGGGGGTTTCCCACAGCACTGCCCTGCGGGTGCCTGTGAGCTCCCTGTCTGGGAGCAGTCACCGCGGGGGGATGCAGCCATCGAGTGGCTGGATGAGGCCCCTGTCACCGGGGTCCGTGCTGGCCCCACAGCGAGGGGGGCGCAGGCAGCCCCCGGCAGAAGAACGAGCACCTCCACTCCCAAGGCTGCCGGAGCCGGGGCTGCTCCGGACCTGGGAGAGCGGCTCCTGCCGGGCTCCGGCAGCCAAGGACCCAGAGCGCGGCGCTGCTCCGGGCGCCGGAGCTCGCTGAGTGCCCCCCGCGCGGGCCGCGGGGCATCCCTGGGCAGGCGCTGCTCCCTGGCCAGCCGGAGGGCGAGCAGGAGCCGCACGGCCACGGCCAGGAAGGCGGCAGCGCAGGAATCCTCCTCTGCCTCCAGCAGAGTGAGCTGTGAGTGTCCTTGTGCTGCCGAGTGCCTGCCTTGGGCTGTGCGGTGGGGATGAGCTGCTCTGGACCTGCTCCCCGGGTCACTCTGCCCCTCGCCCCTCCTAGCCTGCTCTTCACAGGTCTTGGGCTTCTGCCCATCAGGGGAGCGATCTTTGGGTCCTCGCCTGTTGTCAGAGCGAGCCCTGGGTTGTGTTTAGCTGCATCAGGAGGTGCCTGCTGGGCACAGGGGCTGGAGGCTGGTTTAGAGAGGTTGTGGGTGGGCAGAAGCCAAGAGGGAAAGGGAAGATGTGGCCTGGCAGGTTCCAGCCATGGTGGAGTTTGGATGGTTGGAAGCGAGTGTTGTGGTCCCTGGGGATGGGCTTCATGCCAACATGGAGTTGTCTTCTGACGATCGCAGAGAATCTGTAGGAACTGAACTGAATGTCCCCACCCCTGAAATCTGCCTGAAACAGGCAGAGGCTCTTAAAGGGTTTGGGTGTAGATGGAAAAGAACCAGAGGAAATGGGGCTCACATGGAATCCCAGCCTGGTTTGGGTTGGAAAGGACCTTAAGCTCATACAGTTCCAACCCCTGCCATAGGCAGGAACACCTCACACCAGACCCTGCTGCCCAACCTGGCCTCGGAATCCAGGCCATTCCTCTTGTCCTCTGTTCCCACGGCTCCTGGGGAGGTTTTGCTGTTTGGGCTTTCTAAAAGCATTGCTGCTGAAGTCAGTGGCTTCTAGCAGAGCCCGGAGGCCTCAGTATTTCGCTGTCAGCTTTGAGTCACGCTGTCTCAGGCGTTTGTTACCGCACTTGAGCAAAGTGCTGCTGGGGGGGTGAAACCAGCCCGAATGCACCAGATCTCTGCAGGAGCTGGGGCTGGGTGATGGGAGCTGCTGCCTCTGACACAGGCAGAGCCTGTGCAGCTGGAGCAGTCTGCAGGCAGGGAGCTGCTCCTCGGTTCCTCCTCCCAGCCCACACCCGTGTGTCAGAGCCACCCGAGGGAGGTGGCGGTGCTGGTGTGGAAGCCGGGATGAGCAATCGGAGCCTCCCCTGGGAGGGAAGCGGCAGCGCCCGGAGCTGCACCACGCACACGCTGCTGCTCCCGGGGAGCACCAACCCCCCCCAACCTCCTCCTGTTCCCCTCCTCCAGGTCAGAGCTCCCTGGAAGCGTTCGTGGAAGAGGATGTGGCCGGGATGAGGTGAGGCTGCTCGAGAGGACAGGCACAGAGAGCCCCGTGAGGGAGCTGTGCAGGGCACTCCAGTGCTCCAGCTTAGGGCTGGCTCTGTGACCCTGTACTGGTGTCACCCTGTGCTCCTGCTCTGTCACCCTGTGCTGGTGTCACCCTGTGCTCCTGCTCTGTCACCCTGTGCTGGTGTCACCCTGTGCTCCTGTTCTGTGACCCTGTACTGGTGTCACCCTGTGCTGGTGTCACCCTGTTCTCCTGCTCTGTGACACTCTTTAGGTGATGGTGTGTCCTGGGGCTGGTCCAAGCAGCTCCTGTGCCTGTGCTGGAGGCTGTAACCAGGCTCACGGTGCCTGCTGGTGCTGGAGGTCGGGCGCCTGCATTCTCACCTCAAAGGTGGATGCCCAAGACCCAGCCCAGGGCTCACAGAGCTTCCTTTCTACCTGTGGGATGTGCAGGAAGGGCTCAGAGCTCATCAGTGCTGGTTTGTAACGCAGTGGCTCGGTGCACCCCAACAATGCACAGCTCCAGCCCTGTGGCCTGGCTGAAGCAGGCCTGTGCCTCCAGATGGACCTAGAATAGATGGAATACGTGTATAAATCTATGTAAGCATTCATTCAGATTTAGCTGTGCATTCCGTGGGGTCCCACACGCTGCCTCTGTCACAGTTTGATCATCACCCGTAAGTCCCGCTTCAGAGAGCTGGAATCATTAAAACAGCTTTTCTCTTTCAGGCCTGGGCTGGAGCTGGACCCCCCAAGGGAAGGGGTGAGTTCTAAGGAGCAACCCAGAGACTGAGCTGCCCCTTTGCTGAGCACTGCCCGGGCTGGGGTCCCTGTCACATCCCTTTGAGCTCCATGAGCTGGGCAGTGCCTCGGAGCTCCACCAGCCAGAGCCCTGGGGGTGGTGGCTCAGCAGGGAAGGGGAGCATAGTTTGTGTACAGGGATGCTGTGCTGCTGGTCCTCCTGGGAGCACGCTGGGGTGGTACCTGAGGTGCTGGTGATCCCACCTGAACCCCTTCACAGGGACCTGTCTTCCGGGGCTGGAGTGTCTGTAGGTTGGGAGTTGGTGTCTCCGAGGTGTGCAGAAGCTGCCTGTTGTTCCCAGGGCGCTATGGCTTTGGAGTCAGGGTCCAGCCGAGCTCCTGCTCTGGTTGGGAAGCACTGGTCACTGAACTCCCTGCAGAGCCTGGTGTTCCAGGAGCTCGGGAGCTGCTCAGCATCCACGCAGCACTCAATGCAGGAGGAGAAGCAGGCTCCTGCCTGCAGGTGGAAGCGACTGGTGCTTTCCAGGCAGCAGCTCCTGTAGCCTTGTCCTTTGGAGCAGCGGCGCTCACACAATGTTCCTGTTCCTGCAGGCTCCTGAGGACACCCTCCTTTCAAGCAGAAGCACCCCGGCTGCCAGCTCTCCCGCAGAGCACTCAGCTGCTCCCGAGCAGCAGGCAGGGAGCGATGGAGGTAACTGAGCTGCTCCTGCTTTCCCGTGTGAGGGCCCGGGGACACAGAGCAGGGATCAGCACGAGGGGGTGTGGGAAATGTGGGACTTGGTGACAGAAACCCCCCTCTTCAGGTAAACTGTGACCCCCTGCAGGGGCCCCGGCTCATCTCACTGCACGTCCCACACCTTGTGCATGTGTCCGAGCCTGGAGACTGCTGCTGTCCTGTCCAGCTTCAATCTGTGTAATGAGTACATGGAGACCCTTTGGAAGGGCATTGCTCTTAGACCTGGAATCTTCCACCTGGTGTAATGTCCTGGTAAAGATCCCTGGCATCCCTTTTCCTCTGCCTTTATGTGAGGATTTACAGGTTTATTCCCTTGCCGCCAAGCAAGGTGAGGGAGGGAAGGGCTTTCTGGTTATCCATGGTGGGAAATGGGATCTAATGAGCAGCTGTAGCTGGAGCGGAGGGAAGAAGCTGGAGGCCTCTGTGTGGGGCAGGTTGTGCCCATTCAGAGGGCTCTGTACCTGGTGTGTCCTGCAGCACGCTCACATCCAACCGTGGTGTCCCCGGCTCCTGCTTTCTGAGCCTGGTTCCTGTGCCATGGGGCTCTGAGGCCGGTGCGGAGCCCTGCGGTGCCCTGCAGTGGTGCTGACTGCAGCCTCTTCCACAGGAACCCCGGTAGATCCCAACAGTGAATCCCAGAGCAAGGACCAGGAGCAGTCCCCCTGTGCCAGGCCCCAGGAGGATCCCCCATGCATCTGGTACGAGACTCATGTGGGGAGGAAGCAGGAGCCGGTGTCTGGGGGGGCTCAGACCTGGCCTTAAGTGATGGGTTCCATAAAGCTTTAGGTGTTTGTCCCCCAGTTCTGAACCCTCCTTGGCCAGTCCTTGTCCCCAGGAGCTCCTCCTGGAGCCGTGCTTGGCCTGGGCAGGTCTGGCTGGGGCAGCAGACGCAGGAGGTAACCGAGATAGGACAGGAACAGCTTGGCTGTGCCCATGGGTGGCTGCTGAGGGTGCTCGGGGGCAGCTCCAGAAGGAATGCGAGTTGGTCACTGACCTGTTTATATCCTGTGCAAGTGCCTGGAACAGCTGACCCGGCCTCTCTCAGCTTTGACCAGTGCTCCACGTGAGATTCCAGCTGCTCTTAGCTTTGCCCCTGCCCTGGTTTGGCTGGAGGGAACTGCCTGGGGTAGAGAATGGGAAGGGAAGCAACAGTGACCTCTGGTCCCATGTGGATGGGCTCAGGATCTGCTGCTTCCCTCGGCTGCTGCTGTGGGATTGGGCTCTGGCTGTGCAGTAAAAAGCATCCCTCTGGGGTGAAGGGATGCGAGTGAGGCAATTTCTGACATGGGTCACTCCATGTGAGTGTCTAAAGGCTTCCTAAGGCACACGGAGCCAATGGGGTGAGCTTGTGCTGTTTATCTGCTTGTGCTGTTAACACCAGCTGGAGTGGGTCTGAGTGGAGGGTGAGTTTGATGGTGTACATCACTGCCCTGCAACTCCCCTACCGGGTTATCCTGTGCCTTTCCTGTCCTCACTGCCGATGGACGGTGTGCCTGGCACAGGGCTGACTGGCTCCATGGCCCGTATCCTGTGCTGGCAGCGAGCAGGCAGAGGGCAGCGTGTGACACCAGGTGAATGCTGCTGGCGGGGTTGGGATGCGGTGCTCCCCTAACGTGCCTCTTGCTCATGCCACCAGGACCAGGAGCCACAAGCAGGCGATGGGCGCTGCGTGGAAGGGGCAGCAGCCGGGGGCTCAGGCCCCGTCCCCTTTGGCTGAGCAGCACGGGAGCCCCGCGGAGCCGTCCTCGGGCGCAGGCAGCAAGGTGAGCGGGTGCCGCGGCCCCTTCGCCCCTGCCCCTGCCCGCTCCTCACCTCCCGCCTCTCCCTTCAGGTGGTGCGGCCGCTGCGGAGCCTCCTGCGGGCCGTGCACCGGCCCCCGCTGCTCCCCAGCCCGGGGCCCCCGCGCCACGGCGGGGTCGTGAGGAGCCTCATCCAGCGCAGCGCCCCCACCCGGCCCAACCCCAAGGTGCGTCCGAGCCCCGGGCGGGTCGAGGATCCTGGGCTGGGGGTGATGGAGGGGTTCTCACCCAAGCACAGACCCAGTCCTGGCTCTCGTTGCTGCGGCTCAGCACCGGTCCTTGCACGCTGCCCCCTCGGTTCTGCTCCACCTCCCCGTGTGCAGCCCCACCGGGTCTGTGACAAGGACCGTTACTGGCACCCCCCAAACCTCCCTCCTGTGCAGGGAATCTCGTCTGCTCCGTCTGGAGAGCACCCGGAGCCTCGGGAAGCTGGGAATCTTTGCTAGAGGGAATGTGCCCTTGTGTCTTAGGGGGCTGCTGCAGGGCTGGAAGCCAATGTGGGGTCAGGCAAGGGATTCTCTGTCCTGGTAAGGAGCTGCAGCTGAGAACAGGGGTGTGTGCTAGGAGGGGTTCTAGTGTTAATCCCAAACCCTTAACCACAGTTTTGTCTCATCTCTGCAGGGAGACTTTGTTGTAAGTAATGACACCCTTAACTGTGGGCACTGGAGGATTCTATGGGCCTCACGGGCACTGACAGCTCCTTCTCCTCTCACTGGCATCGTGCAGCTGTGGCCACACCAGTGGTGAGGTGCAGGAGCTCCTTCAGGTGTGTTCTGGGCTGGGAGCTGTGAGGAGACCTTTGCCTCCAAGCAAGACTCCTTCCTGCTCCTTCCCTTGCCTTCTCCAGCCACTGGTGCAGGTGACACGGTTCCAGGCAAGAAGCATTTGCTCACTTACAGCGGGAGCTGTTCCTTGCCTGAAGATGCTCTCTGCAGCTGCAGGACTGAGGAGTTTCCCTCCCGTGCCCGTGACTCTCCTGCTCTCATTAGCTGAATCAGCACTGTTGCCAAACCTGCGTTGTTTCTCCCCTACTATTCACTTCCCATCCTGGTGTGTGGGTGAACGTGACTGACAGTGACTCCTTTGTTTAGCCTCCAGCTGCCTGTGCACAAGCAGCCAGGGGGTAGGAACAGGCCCCAGCAACTGGTACAGTCTGAACTCATCTCCCTGCAGGAGAAGGAGCGGCAGAGACTGGAAAGCCTCAGGAAGAAGCAGGAAGCTGAGGAACAGAGGAAGAAGAAAATGGAGGAGGAGAAGAGGCGGCGGCAGGCGGAAATGAAGCAGTGAGTCGGTCCCTTTGCCTCCTGCGCCTTCCCTGGGGCAGCACAGGATGGCCCTGGAGGCCCTTCCTGCCGCACAGGCAGCTCTGCTGTACCCTGCCTGGTGCCTCCCCCTTGGGTTGTGCAAGTGAAGCTGCCTGGCCCCCCGAGCCTTGCTGCTCATGGCAGCAAGAACCGCACCATGCAAAGTGCCTGCTGGTGTCTGAGCTTAGTCCAGGAGCCTGCTGAGGCCAGGCCCAGCCCAAGTGAGACAAGCAAAGTAACTTCTCCCCAGTCACCATGGCAAGTCCCTGTTCCCCATCACCTCTGTGCCAGCACAGACCCAGCTATTCCCCATCACTCCTGTGCCAGCACAGACCCAGCTATTCCCCATCACTCCTGTGCCAGCACAGACCCAGCTATTCCCCATCACCCCTGTGCCAGCACAGACCATGCTAACAGCCTCTTGCACTGCCCAGAAAGAGGGAAGAGCGCCTGAGGAAGGCACTGCAGGCTCGAGAGCGGGCAGAGGAGGAGAAGAAGAAGCGGATGGAGCAGAAGATCCTGCAGAGTGATGAGAAGGTGGGAATGCTGCTTGAGCTTGGGACCACCCGGTGACGCTGTGTGAGTGAGCTGTGAGACCAGGAGGCTGCAAACAGGCCCTGGCATGATGCGTGCGAGCACAGGGCTGCTGCTGGCGGTGACTAATGGGGTGGTGGGTAAGGCTGCAGCAGACACCCTGAAATCCTCTGTCTGACAAGCGCAGGCTTTTGTTCTCCAAACCTCTGCAGTGGCTCCAAATGTTCCTGTTCTGACACGCAGAGGTTGCGGTGCTCCGGCTCCAAGGAATGTGGCAGCATCCCTTGGCTGTCCTGGGAACAGGCCCTGCAATGAGCCAGCCTTGCTCGGCTCCCTGCACCACCAGTGAGCTGTTCACACACTGCATTACAGGCAGCGAAGCCTCAGTGCTTGTGGGGGTGCAAAGATGCTGTGAGGAAGAGCACTGCGCACACAAGGCATGCTCCTGGCTCAGAGACTTGGCTCTCTGTGTGTTTGCATCATGCTTGGTTTCTAAAGCCTTGCCTGGCCCTCAGCTAAAGGACAAGCGGATGAGGAGTGTGCTGGGGTGGGCTGCTGATGGCTGGGTGCAGGGTGTTGCTGTTTCTGTACACACCAGGTTGTGTGGGGTTGGGGGAGGCTGTTCCTGACTGACCGGAGCCCTCACAGCCTTGGGGAGGAGAATTGCTCATCCTGGGGCATGGACTGAAGTGACCTCGGGAAAGGGGTAACCTCAGGAAACAGAGGAATTGTGGTGCTTTCTGCTGCCCCAAAACCTGAGTGGCCCAAAGCACCCCCAGCCCTGGCTGGTCTGCTCCTGCAGACGTGCCAGTGCTTCCCTGGGACACAGCTCGGGTGAGGGCACCTGGGCCACTCCCACATCCCCAGTGGGTGCTGCAGCTCACGTAGGTGACAGCAGCACTGCAGGCGAAGCAGAACCCCGGTGCCAGACCCCCTTGTTCTGCAGAGAGCCACTGTCGAGGCAGAGATGTGTTCTGGGGTTGTGTAGGGGTGTCTGTGCTCCAAGCTGTGGGTGCCTCTTCCCATGGCCCTGCTGCACAGGGGTGGTGTAAATCCAGTGCACGCGTGCTGGGTGCTGGGGTCTCAGTAGGACCTGGAACCTCTGGGACCCCAGCAGCAGCGCCCTGGGCACACACTGGGGGTGTCACTGGGGTGCTGGAGCAGAGCGTGTGGCTTCCCTCAGGTGCGGCTCTCCCAGGTGCAGGACAGGGAGGAGAAGGCGGAGGAGCGGGGCAGGAAGAAGCTGTCCAAGAAGTCTGGGGAAGCTGAGGCACGGAAGCAGAAAGTGCTGAAGGGGGTAAGAGCAGTTCTAGCTCCCTCCTGCAGGTAGAGGAGGAGGAGCAGTGGGAACCCATGCCCTGCTATGGCTGATGGCACAGGGAAGGTTCCTGCCTCTTGAGCACAAGGGTACCCGTGGGGACAGAAGGCTGCCCAAGGGGCAGGCCTGCCATGGAAGAAAGGAGAGAATGAGACAGGTTGTCTCAAAGCATGCACTTGATGTCCTCTCATCTTTCCCCTCTTGAGCTGGAGGGTTACTGGGGTTTTCTTCTTTCCTCAGGAGGAAGATGAATTGGAGCAGCTGGAGCTGCTGCAGAAGAGGAGAGAGGATGAAGTGAAGGGGAAAGGAAAGAAAGTCTTGGAACTGAAAAGTCTTCTGGAGCAGCAGGCGGAGCACGGGAAGGACAGGTATTGCCTTGGCTCTGCCCTCAGGAGGCACTGGGCAACGGGCAGGGTGAAGCAGGGAACAGAAATAGCATTGCTGGAGGTGGGAGCCTGCTGAGGGCTCCGGCTGGCCCCGAGCACTGGAGCAGGAGGCTGCAGGAGTGCTGGGGGCACAGACAAGCTCTGCTCTGTAACTACAGCGCAGGTTTTCTCCCCAGGGGTCACAGGCACGGAGGGAAGGAGAAGCCTCCCCATCCACAGCTGGGGGCAGCGGCGTTCCCTGAGAAGCACAGAAAGGTGGGAGTTGAAGTGGTCTTGGAACAGCTTCTCTGTTGGGAGGCATAGGAGGCACAGGCGTGTTTTCAGTGCTGTGTTCCTGTCCAAGGCTTCCATGTTCTCTGTTGCCTTATTTAGAGAGCAAACACAATAAAGCTGATGACAAGCCCAGTGTGTTACTGCGGCGAGCTGGGGCTGGTGCAAGAGCAACCAGCTCTGCTGGTGAAGCTGGAGTTGCCTTGCTACCCCGTGAGCTCCCCAGCCCCATCATGAGCTGGTGACAGCCATAACATGGCCCTTTGAAGGACACCCCCAGTGCCATTCACTGACACTTCAGTGAATGTGGAAATCAGTAAGAGGGGGGTTTTCCTACTCCATTCCCTCCCTGGGTTTGGAGGATGTGATCCCATAACACAGGTACCAGATGGCTTCGTGTGGCTTCCTTTACCCTTACACAGGGAATGTTGTGGCTTAAAGTCAAGGCTGTTTTTCTCAAAACATCACAGCAACGTTCTCTTCCCACTCTCTCCTCTTGACATGGCTCTGCTCTTCTGCCTTCATTAGTGAAGAATCAAAGCCCCACATGCTGCTACCCTTAAGGATGAGTTCCTCCATCTGTGCTTGCTCTTACTGGGTCCATGACATTCAAACTCCTGGTGGTGCTATATAATATTGATGAAGGTCTAAGCAAAGCTCCTCCAGATGAGAGGGAAGCTGACTGTAATTGCAGGCACCTGCAGCTCATGCCCTCACGTTGCCCTTCCCTGCTGAGGGGTGCGGGAGAAGGAACTCCTGGGAAGTGATTTGGGTTGAAAAGGAGTTCAAGCAGTGAAAACTTTTCCTCTTTAGGAAGAGGGAGAGAGCCCAAACGAGCTGCTGAGGCAGGAAAAGAGAGCCAGGCAACCAGAACCCACTGCTGTGGCTTCAAAGCCTGGCTGAAAGCAGTAAAGGGGAGTGTGAGCTCTAGAGACCTTGCTGATCTGGATCTGAGCAAAGACGTGGAGTTACGTTGTCTCTGAGTCCTGGGTTTGGTTTGGTTTGGTTGTTCTGTGGGTTTGGGTTTTTCTCCTGCAGAAAAGACACAGAGGAGCTGAGGATTCTCTTGCAGGGCCCCAGAAACGATGGCTCAGTTCCAGAGCCAGCCTGGCTGTTTGCTCGGGTGAACATGAATGAGGAATGACTTAATGCTCGTGTCTTAGCAGGAGGAAGCTGGTCTGCAGCGCCCGGGAGAGAAGAAACTCAAGCAGCCAGAGGCAGCGACTGCTGCCGCTGGCACAGGGCTCAGCAAAACGCTAAAGGTGAGTCCTGGCTGCAGCGGAGCCCTCGAGCACAGGGAGGCTGCGGTGCCCGACCGGCTCCGGCGGCTGGGAGCCAGCCCGCAGAGGCGGATGGAGCAGGAACCGCAGCCCCGGTGCTCGCTGCTGGGCCTCAGCCGGCGCTGTGCGGAGACGGGGATGGCTTCGGCTTGGCCAGAGCTCGGGGGCAGGAGCAGCCTGAGGGGAAAACACGTGGGGTTTATGCCGGGAAAGACGAAGGCTGCTGGGGGTGGCCACCGGATGGCAGCACCGGGAGCCGGCAGCGCCGGTTCCGCCGCGGGGCTCCGCAGCCTCTTTGAGGTGGAGCTGCTCAAACCCGATAGCGGGAGGTGGAGGAAAAGCTGCTCGGGGTCGGACTCCGTTCTCCCGTCCCGGGGCTGACGGGCTCCTGCTGGTCCTGCTGCCTTCTCCCTGCTGCGGCTCCTGTCAGAGCTCAAGGGAGCAAGAACCAGACCTGCCGTGAAACACAGAACGGTTCGAGTGGTGCAGCCGTGCGTGCAAAGCCAAGCACTTGCACAGGGGTGGGATGTTCTCCAGAGGCTTTTGCACACAGACCAGGAAGGAAAAGGGCCTAAAAAGCCATTCCCAAGTGGCTGAGCACGGGGGGGTCCCTGCACTTGCACAGGGGTGGTTGCTGCTGTGCTCCTGCAGTACAGAACCCTCCCAGTTTGTTCTCCAGTTGGCATCTCCAAGCACTCCTGTGCTGCATGGGACTATTGGGTGTCCTGGTCATCCTCGTCCTCTCCACAGCTCTCCTTGGAGCTCTCTCCAAGCTTTGGCTTGTGCTATTCTGACCTGCAGCTTCAGTGGGAAACAGGGCCCTGGCTTCTTCCTACCCAGGCACCGGCAGGTTGCTCTTGGCAGCTCTGGAGCTGCAGGGTGGGAAGGGGCTGTTTCACTGCAATCCCTGTGGCAGTAAAGGTCATGGAATCATGGAGCTGTTTGTGTTGGAAGGGACCTTAAAGCTCCTCCAGCTCCAACCCCTGCCACAGGCAGGGACCCCTTCCACTGGAGCAGCTTGCTCCAAGCCCCTGTGTCCAACCTGGCCTTGAACACTGCCAGGGATGGGGCAGCCACAGCTTCTCTGGGCACCCTGTGCCAGCGCCTCAGCACCCTCACAGGGAAGAGCTTCTGCCTAAGAGCTCATCTCAGTCTCCCCTCAGGCAGGTTAAAGCCATTCCCCTTGGCCTGTCCCTACAGGCCCTTGTCCCAAGCCCCTCTCCAGGTTTCCTGCAGCCCCTTTAGGCACTGGAGCTGCTCTAAGGTCTCCCCTTCAGGAGCCTTCTCTTCTCCAGGCTGCCCCAGCCCAGCTCTCTCAGCCTGGCTCCAGAGCAGAGCTGCTCCAGCTCTTGCAGCAGCTCTGTGGCTGCCTCTGGCCTCGCTCTAGCAGCTCCACATCCCCCTTGTGCTGGGTCCTGTGCTGCTGGGACATGATCGGGGCTGTGGGTGCCTGCGGGGCAGGGCAGGGCCCTTCCCAGCCGCCTCCTGCTCCAGCCACTGCTGCCTCTGGTTTCAGAAATCCATCTCCGCACCCCACTTGAAGCCCCTGAAGGGCACGGAGCAGAGCAGCCACCCAAAGGTGAGCGAGGACAACTATGGCATGGACCAGAACAGCGACGATGCCACAGATGATGAGAACGACCCTCGGAAGCCGGTCCCTGCCTGGGCTGACGGTAGGTGCTCGGGTTGGTTTCCTTTCTCTCCTCACCTGGAAGCTGGAGCTCTCCAGGATAACTTGGTACCATCCTGGCTTCCCCAGAGTGAGCGTGTGGGACCTGAGCAGTGCTGGGAGCTGCTGGTTCCATGTGGGGCCGGAGCCATGCTCTTGCCACTGCTCTGGAAGCTAAAGCAGAGTCTTCCCTGTGTGTGTTGGGACCTGAGGGTGTGAGAGCAGCGGTGGGGGCCCTTGTCCAAAGCCCCTCTCCAAGTTTCTTGTAGCCCCTTTGGGCCCTGGAGCTCTCTCAGCCTGCTGTGGTGTGTATCATAACTGCCGCTGCGTGGCCGTTTCCCCAGGCCCTCGGCTCAGGCAGGGCATTGCGCACCAGTACTACCACCCGGTGAACACGGACCAGCTCTTCGGGCTCATCTCAGGCCTCCGCCTGGAGGAGATCTTTGGCAAGAGCAAGCCCCGGTACTTCAAGCGCACGAGCTCTGCTGTTTGGCATTCCCCACCCAGGCCCCGATCCGCCTCTGGCCCCTCCTGCAGCCTCAACAAGTGAGGAGAGGGGCAGGGATGTGTCTGATGCCCATCGGCAGCCTCGGGCTGGGTCTTGGTGTGGAGCCCAGGGCCGGCTCTCGCTGCACCCTCTGTGTACAATTTTAACCCATTTTTTGTAAGAAGATTAAATTATTGAATAAAGTTCTATTGCAATAAACCCCCTTTGTGCCTGCTCCGTTTCCAGGCTGGGATGATGCTTTGGTGATCGATGCTGGGCTTCCTGCCCATGCTCAGGCGGCTGGTTGGGATGTGGTGTTGGGCGCTGCTCTTCCGTCTGCTCTCTCTTGGGTCCCCTCAAGCCCTTTGGGGTTCTTGCAGCATCCTTGGGGTGCTCCCGGGTCCCTCCAGGATTTCAGGGTCTCTCAGCTCCTGCAGCCGCTCTCTGTTGCCCAAGGGGCACATCCCAGGGCAGACCATACCTGACACGAGCTCTCGCTGGGTGAGCCTGAGCCTGTCGGGTGTCACCTCGGTGCCTTCCCCTCTGCTGCTCCCCAGGGCCTGGCTTGGCCGCACCGCAGCTTCCTCCCGTGCCAGATGTTGCAGCGCTGGTTTCAGCCTCCACAGCAACACCCGCGCTTGGTCCTTTCTGGCTCCACTGGGGTTCCGGGCCCCTGCCCTGCCTGGGTTCTGCTGGGTGCGCTGGCATCCTCCAGTCAGCTCTTTGTGGCTCCCCTGGGCTCTCTGGGGTTTACTGGGGCTCTTTGAGGCTCCCCTGGATGTTTGCCCTGGTTCCTCTGAGCTGTTCTGGCCCCTCTCACCAGTGCCTTTCTCCGATGCCTCCAGGGGTTTGTGGCATCTCCAAGCTTCCTGAACCCCCGCAGCCGGTCTGGGATGCGCTGCCTGTTCCCAGGCTCTGACTGCTCCCTACCAGCAGCTTCTGTTCCTTTGATGATCCTCACATCACCCCATCAGGCACCTGAGGAGCAGCGATTCCTGGGGTCAGGCCCAGGATGGGAGCCAGGGTTGGGCTCTCCTCAGACCAGGGTCACTGCAGCCAGGAGCAGGGATGCGGGTCCCATCGCGCCTGTGGGTGAACGTGTTTTGCTCCAGCCCCGTGCCAGCACCACCCATCAGACCGTGGCCAGTGTCTGATGCTCTGATCATGAACCTGAAGCTCCCAGGAGGGCTCCTGCTGCAACCACAGCACTTCCAGTCGGGACAGGGACCAGGAAACGCCATGGAGCAGCTCCGGAGGATGTGGGATTGGCTGTGCCGAGAAGCTGGAGTTGGTTGGGATGAGAAGCTGTCAGAGCCCTGCCTGGATGTGCGAGGACCTGAGGTCTGGTCCATGGGCTCCAAGCCAGTGCTCAGCTCTGCTCAGCTGTGTTCCGGTGCTTCTGGCAATGGGAGAGGAGCAGCCCATGGAGCTGCGCAGCATTCCTGGGCACAGCTGCTGATGGGAACTACCGCGGTGTGGAGAGGCTTCTGGGAGGAGCTTTATTTCACAAGGCTACAACACGAGTGCTCTTCACAGTAAATCCATGGCCAGAAGCAGAGGGAGACCTTCCTGGGGACCACACAGACCCCGTCGATACAGGAACCACAGTGAATATCCACAGTGAATAGGAATCTCTGCAGCCCCGGTGCGTCTGGGCACTGCCAACACCAGGGATCAAACAGGAACAGTTCAGACCCACCCAGTGCCTCATCTCCATTCCCTTCAGCCTCAGCTCTGGTCCTTTCCACCCTCCCAGGACCTTGGGGCAGGTCCTGTTGGACCCGTAACGCACAGACAGGTCTCAGCTCTGGGGGGCTCCTTCCTGCGCTCCTCCGGGGGATCAGCAGAGCCCATTGGAAGGTTTTCAGCACCGAAAGGACGCCTCACACAGGAAACCTCCCCGGCGCCTCATCCCTGACACTCGTGCAGGCTCGGTCCCTGAGCCCCTTGCGCCGCCGGTCCAGCCCTCACACGAGTTTGATTTGTTCAAGTGTTGCCGCCTCCCGCAGGGTCTCTTCATCCAGCCCAGAGCTCGGCAGCCTTTGGGGAGGAGGAGGAAGAGGTCAAACCCCCTGAGCTGACCGCGGACCATGGTGCTGCAGCCAGAGAGGGCAGAGGGGGCCAGTGGGGGTGTCCTGGTGTCATGGGGACCCTGCCCCTGTGGCCTTCCTGCCGCTATACAACCTATTGCTCTCTACAGCTGCCTGACAGGAGGATGCAGTGAGGGCGGTCAGGGTCTGCTCCCAAGGGACAAGGGATAGGATAAGAGGAAACAGCCCCAAGCTGCACCAGGGGAGGTTTAGATGGAGACTGGGACCCCTTGTCCCTTACCACAGCTCCTGCAGGGACCCAGGTGATGCCAGGACCCTTGTCCCTTACCACAGCCCCTGCAGGGACCGGGGGTGCTGCCCCAGCGCCCCGCACAGCGCCCGCACGCTCCCTTTGTCCAGGCTGTTCTCGCTCAGGTCCAGGGTCTCCAGGGCGCATCCAGCACGGAGCACGGAGCACACATCCTCGCAGCAGGCTCCCGAGAGGCCGCACTGCCACAGGCTGTGAGGACAGGGAAGGGACGTTGTGGGGACACCCCATGCACAGCCAGGAACCCAGCCTGGCCTCTGCGTGCCTGGAAACAGCTTCCAGGGAGGACTTGCTCCAGAGCCTTGCTCCAGGCTTCCTGTGAGGTCCTGGTGCTGGATAAAACCTCCCAGGATGGGGAGCACCCCTTCGAATGGGCATGGGAAGGACCAGGCTTCCTCTTGACCGGGTTACCCCAGTTACTTCTTGCAACCCAGAATAGTATTTGGTCTTTGTGGGGCAAAACAGGGTTGGGGTGATCCTTATGGAGCAACGTCTGTGCACATGCACCTGGAACGTGCCGGGAGTGGAATGATTGCAGCTGGGGCAGGGAGCGAGCTGCTGCTCCGCCTGGGAGAGCTTTAAATGCCACTTTAAGTGACCTCACCTGGGCGCTCATGAATCATTCAACCCACTGTAAACAAATCATTTCCCGTTTCAAGCTGCAGGCACCTGGCCCGTGCGGCTCCTGCGGCCCCGCGGCACCCAAGGGAGGCTCAGCCCCGCATTGTGTCACCCACCTGAGGGTGCGCAGCCGGCAGCGGGGGTCCCGCAGCCCCCGGCTCAGCCTCCTCACGCCGCTGTCCCCCACAGCGTTGCCCCCCAGGTGCAGCTCGGCCAGGCTGGGGGTGTCAGGGAGCACCGCGGCGAGGGTCTCACAGCTCAGCTCCGTCAGCCCGCACTGCCACAGCCTGCGGGGGAGCAGGGAGCGGGGCCTGGTCGCGGGGCTCTCCGGTCCTCCAGGGCCCCAGCGTCTCCCCCCCAGCAGAGGCACGTCTGTCACCAGGGGCACTGCAGCCCCTGCCTCGGCTCAGCATCACCAGGGAGCTCTTCCAACCGCTGCTGGACAGACCCAGCCCACCTCCCTCCGCCATCGCTGCAAAGCAAAGGTGCCCCCGAAGGACCAGGGGGGTTCAGTCTGGAGAAGAGAAGGCTCAGGGGGGACCTGATGGCTCCCTTCAAGTGCCTGACAGGAGGATGGAGCCAGGAGGGGCTGGGCTCTGCTCCCAAGGAACAAGGGATGGGACAAGAGGAACCGGCCTCAAGCTGCACCAGGGCAGGTTTGGATGGAGCTGAGGACCAATTCCTGCCCCAGAGGGTGCTCAGGCATTGGAACAGGCTGCCCAGGGCAGGGCTGCAGGCACCGGCCCTGCAAGTGCTCACACACCATGGAGACGAGGCCTCAGTGCCATGGGTTAAGGGTGGCCTTGGCAGCGCTGGGAATGGTTGGATTGGATGGACTTGAAGCTCTTTTCCAGCCTGGTTGATTCCATGGTTCTGTGGTTTCTCACCCTGTTACCTGCCCTGTTCTGTGTCTCCACCAGCCCAGCCCCAACCCTTCTCACTGCGGCTCCACGCAGCTGGGGGATGTTGCCCTGGGAGATGTGACTGATGCTGTTTCCTCACTCCTGTCCTGCAGCCCCTCTGCAGCCGTGTCCTGCCTGGCTTCCTGCTCCCGGCACTGCTGGGCTGACTGGGACAGGGCTCGCTGGTAGCGCCAGGGGAAAAGCAGGTGAAGAGCTTGTTTAGAAGCAGATGGAGAAGCCAGTTCTGGCTCAACAGCAGTGGCCGTGGTGGAGCCCTGTGGGACTGGGGGGGTCACCAGCGCCATGCCACTGGCCCCGGAGCACCGAGGTCCCTGTTCCTGCCACACAGCAGCTCCCGGAGCCCCCCGGCTCAGCCCCGCATTGTGTCACCCACCTGAGGGTGCGCAGCCGGCAGCGGGGGTCCCGCAGCCCCCGGCTCAGCCTCCTCACGCCGCTGTCCCCCACAGCGTTGCCCCCCAGGTGCAGCTCGGCCAGGCTGGGGGTGTCAGGGAGCACCGCGGCGAGGGTCTCACAGCTCAGCTCCGTCAGCCCGCACTGCCACAGCCTGCGGGGGAGCAGGGAGCGGGGCCTGAGCCGGGACACACCGAGCCTCAGCCACCGGCTGCTTCCTGCCCCATCCCTGGCAGTGTTCAAGGCCAGGTTGGACACAGGGGCTTGGAGCAAGCTGCTCCAGTGGAAGGGGTCCCTGCCCGTGGCAGGGGTTGGAGCTGGAGGAGCTTTAAGGTCCCTTCCAACCCAAACCAGGCTGCGTTTCTACGACTCAGTGACCCTGAGCCTCGGGCTGTGCCCTGCCTGGTTTAGCACATCCCCAGGCAGCGACGTGGCCACATCCTGCGCACCCGCTCCTGTCCCACCCGGGAGCCCCACTGGATCAGAGTGGGACCGGTCCGTACTCGAGCTTCCAAAGGCCGCGGCCGGATCCGTCCAGCACCGCGCACAGCTCCCGCACGCCATCGTCCCCCACCGCGTTGTCGCTGAGGTCCAGCAGCGCCAGCCCAGGCACGGCCGCCAGCACCGACGCCACGGCCCTGCAGCCCGCGGCCGTGAGGCTGCAGCCGCCCAGCCTGCAGGGGAACAGAGTGAGGTGGCCCGTGCCGGTGTCCCCCGCCTGCACCCAGCTTGGAGGTGGCTCCTGCAGCAGCGCTGGGGACTCCGTGTTAATGGCTTTAACCTGCCAGGGTCCCCACTGCAGTGCCAGTGCTCCCCACACAGCATCTCCCATTGCAGTGCCAGCAGTGTCTCTCATGCAGTGTCCGTGTACCCCCAGTACCCCTTCCTGGTGTCCCTCACACAGTGCCAATGTCCGTGTCTCTCCCCGGTGTCAGTGTCCCCCTCCCTCCCCGCTGTCCCTTCCCGATGCCCTCCCCGGTGTCAGTGTCCCCCTCCCTCTCCGCCGCCCTTCACCGCAGCTCCCGCAGGGGGCCGGCTCCGCGCCGCAGCCCCTCGCACAGCAGCCTCACGCCTTCGTCCCCCAGGGCCTTGTTCCCAGCCAGGCCCAGCTCGGTCAGGGCAGGGCTGGTGCCGACGACGGAGCCCAGAGCCGCGCCGCAGGCGCTGCTGAGCTCACACCGGTCCAGCCTGCAGAGGGGTGCAGAGGGGCCGCGGCCGCCGCTGGTGATGGCCTCACACCGGGCGGGTCTCCACGGACAGCCCCTGGGGGCCGGTCCCACCGCACAGGACGTGGTCCCTCCGGTGCCGCCGCCGGTGCCCCGCGGGGGCTCTGCGCCACGGCCCCTCCACCAGCAGCCGCGTACCTCAGAGTCTTCAGCTTACAGCCTGATGCCTCCAGGGCTTGACAGAGCATGTGGATGGGTGACAGCGTCCCCTCCTCCTCCTGGGCTTCCCTGCGAAGAGATGCTTCCTATTGCATGGGTGGAGAGGGCCCTTGGCCAAGGGCCTGTAGGGACAGGATGAAGAGAAACAGCTTTAAACGAACAGAGGGGTTGAGTCACTGGCAGAGGTTGCCCAGAGGAGCTGTGGCTGCCCCAAAAGGAAAAATCCCTGAGCTGGACCGGCTCTCTCTGAGCAGAATGAGGAAGTTGTGCCCAAACTCCTCGTCTTTGCCCACTTTTCTCCCCGTACAAGCACAAAGGACAGCCGGGGCTTCTCTCTGGGGTTCCTGGTGAGAGCACAGGGCAGGGGCTGCTGGTTTCACAGCCGTGAGCCTGCCTGAGGAGGAGGAGGAGGGTCCCTGGCCCCAGCCAGCGCAGCGGCACACTGTCCCAGCACAGGCTGTCCCTTCTAAGCCAGACCAGTCTGGGATCCTGGGATTCTGTTCATATCCCAGTCTATTCCTGTTCCCATCCTATTGCTGTTCCTATCCTATTCCTATTTCTGTCTTATTGCTTTCCTATTCCTATTCTTATCCTACCCCTACCCCTAACCCTACCCATATCGTATGATATCATATCTTATCGTATCCTAGCCTAGCCTATTGTATCCTATCCTACCCTACCCTACCCTATCGTATCCTATCTTATCCTCTGTTTCTCCTTCTCTCCTTCTCCCAGCACTGCTCCCTGCCCACTGGCTGTGACTCGAGGTCAGGGCTCTGCCCATGCAGATATCACCAAGCCCCAGGGTTTGGGGGGCTCGGCAGCCGGGACCCCACGCACCGATGCGGCTTCTTGCACGGCTGCGGCGCTGCGGTGTCCTCGGGCTCATCCCACAGGAAGCAGCAGTGCACCAGCTCCAGCACCTGCAGCCCAGGGAACCTCCTCAGGCTGAAGGCAAGGACGACCTGGTCGAAGCGGTTGAGGTTGAGCCCATGCAGGCGCAGCCCCGTGAAGGGGCACAGGGCGGCTGCCACCAGCTGCTCGTCCTGCAGCTCGTAGAGGCAGTGGCAGAGCTCCAGGTCGCGGACCAGCCCCGTCTCCTCCAGCAGAAGAGCCAGGGCTGTTTTCTGGCTGTCCTGAAGCCACTCCAGCAGATCCTGCAGAATCCTGGCAGAGATTTTACAGCCTGTCTCCTGCTCCAGCTCCCTCCTGCGATCCTCGTTTAAGAGTCCAAAGAGGAACCGCACGGTCAGGATGAAGTAGTTCCTGGAGCTGCCGTAGCTCTCCAGCAGCTCCTTCACGTCCCTGCTGGGACCCATGGGGGGCTCCTGTGCCTCCCCTTCATCCTCCAGCAGGTAGAAGAGCGCCGCGAAGAACTCCTGGAAGCTGAGGTGGATGAAGCTGTAGGAGCTGACGCAGGAGATGTCCTTCTGGAAGAGGTGCTCGTTGAGGAGGAGCGGGAGGGCTTCCTGTCGGCCCAGTGCCAGCCCCTGCACCTCCTTCTCCTCGAAGAGGACCCTCTGCCCGCGGACACCACCGGCCGCCAGGCAGCAGAGCCTCCGGAGCACGGCGGGCACATCCTGCCGCTGCCGCCCGCGCAGGGAGCGCAGCAGCGCCGAGAGGTAGAGCACATAGATCCCGGTCGTGGTGCGGGGGCCGTGGGCCAGGCCCCCGGCACGGCCGAGCTGCTGCCTCAGCACGGTGCACACGATCCAGCAGACGACGGGTACCAGGCACATGGTGAAGAGCAGCTCGTGGCCCCGCACGAAGCGGAAGGCGGCCGCCGCCTGCTCCGCGCTCCCAAAGAACCGCTGGAAATAATCCCTCCGGTCCGCCTCTGAGAAGCCCAGGATCTCGGCGCAGCGCTCGTGCTCCAGGAGCCGCCGCAGGCTCTGCAGCGCCGCCGGCCTGGTGGTGATGAGCAGGGAGCTGCGGTGCAGGAGCCTCCTGCGGAACAGGCTGGTGAGGACCACGTCCACCGGGCGCCGCTCGCCAGGCTCCGCACACAGCTCCGACCACGGCTGCTCCACCGAGAAGCGGAGCTCGTCGAAGCCGTCGATGACGAACAGGAGCTTCTCTGGCTGCTGCAGCACCGCGTCCAGCGGCAGGGCGCTGTCGGGGCAGCACCGCGCCAGGAGGTCGGCCATGCTGGCCTCGCCGTCCAGGAGGTTCCCCTCGCGGCAGTGGATGTAGAACACGAAGTCAAACTCCTCGAACATCCGGTCGCACGCCCAGTCCAGCATGATCTTCCTGGCCGTCATGGTCTTCCCCATGCCCGCGGCGCCCAGCAGCACCACCTCCTTGGGGCTCCAGCCCTCATCGTCAGGCTTGAAGAGGTCAGCGACGGCAATGGAGGAGCCGGCGCGCTCCTTCATGAGGTCCGCGTGCCCGCGCCCCACAGCCGCGATCTCTCGCTCGCGCTGCTGCTCGTCGCGGTGCTCGGTGACCATCACCAGCCGCGCGTACCGGGCACTGAGGCTCGTGCTGTCGCCCACCCGTGCATTCGGGTCCTTCATGCGGCCGTAGGCCTGGCGCACAGCCCTCTTGTACCCACTGCGGTGATCTGGAAGGTGACCCCCCCTCGGGCAGCAGCAGAGCACGGGGCAGCAGCAGCAGAAGAGCCCCCGCGCTTTCCCCCACTGGCACCTACCTGATGGCGATGATCCCAGCAGAGGAGCGGGCCCCAGGGCTGGGGGAAAAGGGGCGTTAATGGGAAACATCCCTGAGCTCCAGCACCCGAAACCCCTCCACTTCCCCATGCCCGGCCACAGGGACCCCCGTCCGTAGCAGCCTCCTGGCCCCTGCAGGGCTCCTGCATACACAACCCCTGGAATGGGGCCGGGAGCTGCTCAGCATTCCCACCTCTCTCTCTGCTCTCCCGGAGCAGGGCAGCAGCGTTGCGGAGCTGGATGTGCTCCAGGACGGTTATCGCCACATCCAGGGCAGCCTCCGCGCCATAGAACTCCAGCATGAGGTTCTTGGTGTCTATCCAGTCGGCCTTCTCCAGCCGGCCCCAGGGAATGGGGCTGCAGCCGCGCAGCTCCGCGTGCGCCAGCGCATCCCGGAACCGCTTGAAATCCAGCTGGGAGAGGTCCTCCAGGGCACGGAGCAGCAGCTCCCCAGCCCTGCCCTGCCCCTGCCAGTGGCCGCTGCCCGGGGCACCGCTCCTGCTGCTGCCGGTGTGCATGGGCACAGCCCGGCCTCTGCTGCAGAGCCACTGTGAGACCCCTCCAGCCCCACAGACAGCCCCATCCTGTCGTGCTGCCTCTGCCCCGCTCTGCCCCCGCTGCCATCAGCTGCCTCCTCCCTGCTCTGCTGTCCAGGGCTGTAGGGCTACGTGGCTGTGGGCTGGCTGTAGGGCTGCAGGGCTGTAGGGCTGTGGGGCTGTGGGGCTGTGGGGCTGCCTGTAGGGCTGTGGGGCTGCAGGGCTGTAGGGCTATGGGGCTGGCTGTGGGGCTGGCTGCAGTTCCCCTGCCTGCTCCCCCACCCCAGACCATCCCCACCAGCACAAGCACAAGGTGCAGTGGGGCAGCTCCTTGCTGCAAAGCCTCGCTGGAGCCGTGTCCCACCAGCGGAGCAATTTCCCTACCACCAGAGCAGTGTCCCCACCACCAGAGCAGAGACCCCATCACTAGAACAGGGTCCCCATCACCAGAGCATTGTTCCCACCAGGAAAGCATTGTTCCCACCAGGAAAGCTGTGGACCTACCAGGAGATCAGTGTCCCACCAGCAGAGCAGTGTCCTCACCAGGAGAGCGCCATCCTCACTGTATCCCACCGGGAGAGCAGCATCCCTACCAGGAGATGGGTGTCCTCACCAGGAGAGCCGCATGAGGACGTGGGTGTCTCCAGCAGCAGAGCCCAGGGTGGCTGCTGGCCCTGCTCTACCCTGCGGGGCTGTGTGGGACACGCTGTGCAGGGCCACTGGGCCAGAGGGTCTATGGGGATGGAGCTCACCCCCAGCCCAGGAGCCACACACGCACTCTTGCTTCCTGAGTGAGCAACTCGCCTTTCAACACGTTGATTTCCTTCTTAGGTCAACGCTCTCAGAGCGCATCACATTCTGCACCTCTTTTAGTTTCCTCTTCTCAGCACCGGCTCCATCCTCCTCACGCTGCAGTGGAGGGTTCGCTGAAGGCATGGGGGGAACCTTGGCCCCTGGACACCGTGACTCAGCTGCTGGCCAAGTCCTTGATCCCCCTGGGACAAGCTGCTGAGCCCCAACAGCCAGGCCCTGGCCAGGGAGAGGGGGAGTGGTGGCTTCTCATCCCAGCACACAGCCCAGCATCAGCTCCGGGGTCCCTGCTCCAGGGTTGGGTCTGGGTACCGGCCCATGGCCAGCATGGCCGCACGGCGGCGGTGGCTCTGCCCTGCCCAGGCAGTGGGTCCTGCAGTGGGACGGGGCACGCAGGGGCTTCCTGGTCAAGCAGAAACGTTCAGAACCTCAGGATGCCCCACAGGCACCAGACCCAAACCTGGAGGAGCCTCCAGAAGGCAAAGCGTGGATGAGGGCAGGCTGTGTTCTGTGGTCTCACCACACCAACCATTGCACAACCCTGGGGGTGCAGGGGAGGAGGCAGCAGGCACGGTGCAGCCCGAGCGCGGCACCGGCAGCAGCAGAACCCATCTCTGAGCATCTCTGATGCTGCACAGATGTCCCCAGAGCAGCTCTGCAGGAGGTGACACCGAGTGGGGTGTGAAGAGAAACCAAATGCACAGCTCAGCCCCACAGCAGGCAACGGAGCGTGCACAGAAACCCAGTGTCCCAGAGGAGGCTGCAGCACCCCCACTGCAGCACCCCCACTGCAGCACCCTCAGTGCAGCACCCCCACTGCAGCACCCCCACTGCAGCACCCTCACTGCAGCACCCCCACTGCAGCACCCCCACTGCAGCACCCTCACTGCAGCACCCTCACTGCAGCACCAGTGAAACCTGCTCAGCCAGGGTGAAACACTTCAAGGCTCACCCTCAATGTGGACACCCCACGCTCCAGAAACCACTTTGGGGTTGGGATTTCTGCACCAGCTCCTGATGACAAAGTGCCTCAGGCAAAGGAGAAACGTGTCCTGGATGGAGAGACCCAAACCAAAGTCAAACCCAGCCCTGTGGCTCTGCTCCCATTCCCCTTAGCTTCCCCCAGCTTACAGCAATGGCATTCAGACTGGGATGAATTACTGCGAACTCATTTGTGGTGGTGGAGCGACCAGTTAAGGACTGGTGTGATGTGCTGGGAGTGATGCTGGGAACACTGAGCTCCACACTGACTTTATTGCTTAAATATTGGTGATGCAGAAGCTGGGCACATCGTGGCTGCAGTGAGGTTTTGTGGGGTGGACAGGCTCTCACTTGGCAAGGGACAGTGATGCTCCAGTGGTGCTCCAATGGTTGGACTTAATGATCCTAAAGATCTTTTCTTTTGATTCTAGGATTCAGTGCTGGTGCTCTGATGATGCTGCAATGGTGCCCCAAAGGTGCTCCGATGATGCTCTGACAGTGTTCTGCCAGGTCCTTGGCACAGCCGCAGGCCGTGGCTCTCACCGGGTGCCCTCTGTCTGAACTTCCTGCCCCACGGAACCGCAGGGCTGTGAGGGGCAGGAAGTTCAGATGGATGCTGCTCCCACTGGCACTGCAATGGGGCCTCACCTGAAACAAACCACATCATCCCCGGTGCAGCCTAGTGCCACACGGTACCGGCCAGCCCCAGTGCCCCAGGATGCGCCGGAGGGTGCTGGAACCCACAGCGGGGCCAGGAGAGCAGCCGTGCTGTGCCCAAGCCCTCCCCGTTGCTCCCCAGCACAGGAAGACACGTGGATGGGTGCTGGTGGTAGAGGCACACGCAGTAAACAGGTTTGAGGCTGCCCTAGGTGCCACCACAGCAGATGCACCAGGCCAGGGCTGTGAGAGCTGTGCTGGGGACCAGAAGGATGCTGCCAGAGCCACATCTCCTGTCACCATCTCAGGCTGCAGCCCAGCACTGCGCTGCTGTTGGCAAGCCAGTGGGGAGCTCCTGTTTGTGACCAACTGCTCTGAACACCGTCAAAAGAAGAGATGTCACCATTCCTAGAGCCTCAGAATCCCAGTGGGTTGTGGTGGAACGGACCTTAAAGCTCCTCCAGCTCCAATCCCTGACACAGGCAGGGACCCCTTCCACTGGAGCAGCTTGCTCCAAGCCCCTGTGTCCAACCTGGTCTTGAACACTGCCAGGGATGGGGCAGCCACAGCTTCTCTGGGCACCCTGGGCCAGCGCCTCAGCACCCTCACAGGGAAGAGCTTCTGCCTAAGAGCTCATCTCAGTCTCCCCTCGGGCAGGTTCAAGCCATTCCCCTTGGCCTGTCCCTACAGGCCCTTGTCCAAAGCCCCTCTCCAGGTTTCTTGTCAGCCCCCTAGGCCTTCCTCATCTTTCTTCCTCCTCTCCAAAGCTTGAATGCACATGGATTAGATGAACTGGGCTATCAGATGCTGCCTGCCCTGAGAGAGATAAAGCCCTGAATGTAAGGCAGATTTATCAAGCCAGGCTCCTCAGAGCAATTCCAGGCTCCTGGGTCTGGGCTGAACCCGGCTGGTGGCTGCTGACACCCCCCCAGAGAAGGGACAGGGAAGAAGAGTTGAAAAGGGGCGGCTGGAATCAGGCTTGGAGGATCATACAAAAACCCGGCTCTCTCCCGCTTGTGGGTCTCTCCTGGGAATGCTGTTTCGACGGGGCTGGGCTCTCACAGGGGCTCGTGGTGTCCTCATGGCTGTGTCTCCATGGCTGTGACCACAGGGGTGTTGGCAGGGGGCTGCTGCCGAGCTCTCCCCATCAGGGGCACGGGCTGGATCCTTTGCTGCCAACGAAGCCCGAAATCCTGGGGAAGTGGAAAAACACCGGGCAGCGGGAGGACACCTGCAGCCGGCTCGGTCTCATCCGCAGGGCTGTGTCTGCCCGAGATGGCTCCGGGGCTCTCCGGGTGCATTCAGCTCCCAGAGCTCCCGGCAGCGCCGGTGACACCGCGGCGAGGGGCGCCGTGTGGCACCGGGCAGAGGAGCCGTCCTGCGGGAGCAGGAGGCACCGGGATCCAGCCGGGAAAGGGAGCCACCCCATGAAAACAGCAGGAGGAAAGGAAAACGAGGAACCCCCACCGCAGATGCAGGGGTTGAAGGTGCCTCCTTCCCAACAGTGCCACAGCCATGGTGTGGCAACGTTTCCAGAGCAAAACGCAGGCATCCTTGTGATTGAAAAGGGCTGTTTCACGGCCAAAGCCGGCTGCGGGGGCAGGGCAGCAGCTGAATCCCATTTCTCCCCATCTAAAAGGAGAAGGGAAACGGGTTTTTTCGGCTCGAGCAGAGCAAAACAATCAGTGTCAACCTGAGGCATTTTCCAGGTCTGTGACCAGGGAAAACAGAGCCCAAAGCACGTTCCAGCTCCAGCGGCTGATGGGGTTTGTGTGCAGGGCTAGGTCGGCTTTCAGTGGGAATGCACGTCCCTGCCGCAGCCGCTACGGCTGCACCGCGGCAGCGGCTCCCTGCGGGGTGGCAGCACCATTAACGGTGCTCCCGGGGCGAACCCGGTGCCTTGTTTTCCCCCTCTGCCGAGACGTCATTTGTTTCTGTTTCCAGAGCCCGGGAAACCCGGATTCACCCCATCCCACGGGGACGTTCCCCAGGGCCGGGGGAGGCGGGGAGGGCTCGGGACCCCTCGTTCTGCTCCATCCGGCCATACGGGTGCAGGTCCCCCCCCGGCCTGGCCAGGGCGTCCCTTGGGGTGGGGATGTTGCTCCCCACCGCCGCCGCCGCCGCCGTCTCCATGTCTCCATCGCTCCGGCGGCTCCGCATCCCGCTCTCCTGTTGCTCAGAGATGTGGAGGCAGTTGCTAAGAGACACCGAAACGTCAGTATCTGGCCCTCAAGGAAAAAAAAAAGAGGAAAAAAAAAAAGAGAGAGAGACAAGGGAGGACGAGGAGGAGGAGGGGAGGAAGGAGGTGGGGAAAGACCCTGCTCCCATTGCCAGGCTCGGCAGCAGCCTTGGCCGCGGCTGCAGGAGCCGCTCGCCCAACTTGGCAGCCTCTGGGGTAAGGGCGGCCGCCCGGGGACCCCCCCCGGCCACCCATCAGCGCCCAGGCCTCAGGGAGCCGAGCCCTGCTCATCCCCTGGTGTGAGTACCCGGGGCTGGAGCGGGGGCCGGGGAGGCAGGGGGTGGCCGGGGCGGTGGTGACCATCCTGCCCCCGTGAGATGGGGCCGTGGGGCGGGGATGGGGCTGGGGGGGGACACGGGCGAGGAAGGATGGAGCAAAGATGGCCATGGGGAGGGGGGCCGGAGCAGGCCGGGATGGGGACCCCGGGAGAGTGCCGTGGAGGGGGGTCCCCACCGGGGAGAGGGGGGTCCTGGGCACCGGGGACCCCGGCTCTGGCCACTGCAGTGTGGAGCTGAGCAAGGTCAGCGGGGCTGGGGCTCTGCTTCGGCTGAAACCCCCACGGGGGGGCTGGAGGAGCGGGTGGCCCCGGCATGGGGGGCACGGGGAGGCTGCAGGTGCCCCGCAGGGCTGCAGGGGCCGCGGCCCTCGGCTTCCTCCGGCCCCTCTTCCTCGCAGGCAGCGTCACCGGCAGGACAAGGCCCGCCCCGGCCCCCGGGGCCCGCAGCCCGCCGTGCCCCCCGGATGCGGCCGGCATGGCCGGAGCATCGCTGTGAGCGCCCGACGCCCGGCCCTGCTCCCCGCGGCCGGCGGCTCTCGGCGTGAGCGGCCCTCCCCCGGTGCCGGGATGGCTCCCGCCGCCCCGTGAGGGCCCGGGCCTCGCCGGCGCCCGCCGGGCTGTGTCTCGCCGCCGCCCCGCCATGCTGCTGGGCCCCTGGCTGGTGGCGGCGGCGGCGGCGGCGGTGGCGGCGGGCGCCGGGGCGGGCTGCCCGGTGCTGTGCACGTGCCGCGGGCAGGCGGTGGACTGCAGCGGGCAGCGCCTCTTCTCGGTGCCGCCGGAGCTGCCGCTGGACACCGGGAACCTGAGCCTGGCGCACAACCGCATCGCCAGCATCCCCCCGGGGTACCTGTCCTGCTACGGGCAGCTGCGCGCCCTCGACCTGCGCAACAACTCCTTGGCGGCGCTGCCGGCCGGGCTCTTCCTGGGCGCCCGGCGCCTGGCGCACCTCGACCTCAGCTACAACAACTTCAGCCTGGTGCCGGCGGACATGTTCCTGGAGGCCAGCGGGCTCCTGCGCCTCGACCTCAGCCACAACCCGGGGCTGCGGCGCGTCCACCCCGACGCCTTCCGCGGGCTGGCGCAGCTGCGGGAGCTGGACCTCAGCTTCGGGGCGCTGCCGGCGCTCAGCCTGGAGGCGCTGGAGGGGCTGCCGGGGCTGGTGGCTCTGCGCCTGGGGGGCAACCCCTGGGTGTGCGGCTGCGCCATGGAGCCCTTCCTCAAGTGGCTGCGGGGCCGCATCCAGCGCTGCGCTGCCGGTAGGTGCCCGCGCGTCCCCGCTCCTGCCCCATGCACCGGGGGGTAGCCGGGAGCGGTCCTGATGCCGTGTCCCCCCCTCAGAGTCGCAGCTGGCCGAGTGCCGGGCCCCCCCTGAGGTGGCGGGAGCCCCCCTCCTCTCGCTGACGGACGAGAGCTTCCAGGCCTGCCACCTCACTCTCACGCTGGATGATTATCTCTTCATCGCCTTTGTCGGCTTTGTCGTCTCCATCGCCTCGGTGGCCACCAACTTCCTGCTGGGCATCACCGCCAACTGCTGCCACCGCTGGAGCAAGGCCAGCGAGGACGAGGACGTTTAGGTACCGCCGACGTCCCCCGGACCCCGCCGGGACCCCGGACTGTGCCTTGTCCTTGTCCCCTCCTGCTGCCCCCTGCGCCGGGGTGGCCTCAAGACGCTGGCCTGGCGGTGGGGGTGGGGGGGAACAGGGGACACCTCCTCTTCCTTCTGCCCCAGTATGGGGAGGTTTTGTCCCTGTGGGCTCCCCCCAGGACTGACCCCCCCCGGCACCCTGAGCTTGGACTCTCCTGTCCCCGCTACCCAGGGCCGGTGAAGGCAGCGGCACAGGGTCCTTGGGGGTCCCATGGGAGCCTCCACACGGTGCCAGGCAGTGGGACCAGGGGCTGTGACTGGGGAGCAGCCCCCCTGCTTGGGAGAGAGACCCCAGAAGTGGTGTGTGCCTTGGGGGGACACCAGCCACCCTCCATGGGGGACATCCAAGGAAACCCCCGCTTCCAGCCCAAAAGCATCATCAGTGGAGCCCCCCCGAATCCTGCCTGTGCTCTCCAGCCTGGCCCCGGGACCTGGAGCCATCACCCAGCTCAGCACTGCCGATCCCGGGGGACGCCTGCGCCCTGTCGGTGGCACCAGGCCTTGCCGGGACAGCACCGGGGCCGCCGTGCCCGCGCCGTTCCAGGGGGGAGCATCCCCCGGGCCTTGCCTTTCTCTTCCAAAGTTTCGCGCAGGTTCGGTGCCAAACCGGGCCCTGGGCTCCGCGCGGGGGCTGCGGGAAGGGGACCGCAGTTCCCAGCACAGGAGGCCGGGAGGGGGCCGGGGGGGCTCAGCACCTCCCGCGGGGCTGCCCGTGAGTGGCTCTTCCTGCGCGGCGAGGGGATGGGACGTGGGTGCAGCTTCAAACCAAACCAACCCCCCCAAAGAAAGGAGGAAAGGGGGGACCCAGGCGAAGCGGTGCCACCCCCGGAACCCCGCTGGCAGCGGGGAGCAGGAGGCTGCGGTGCTGCCCCGGGGCAGACCCCTCACCAGGTCCTGTGCCCACCCGGGGGACACGGGGAGCTGTGATGGGCCACGCCGGGCTGCGGTGAAGCACCCATGGGGAGGCGGGACCCCGAGCCAGGTGCCGGAGGAGGGACACCCACCCCCCCTCCCCTCCCCGCGCTGGGCCCCGGCGCATTTTTCCTTTATTTCCTTGATTTCTCTCTTTTTGGCACCCCCAACACCCGCTGGAGCCCGCAGACACGGCCCGGCCCCGCCGGCAGCTCGGGGGGCAGCGGGGAGCACCCATCACAGCTCCCCGCGCCCACCCCACAGCCAGGCCCGCGGCTGCGCCCCAAGGACAGAGGGCGGGCGCTGCGCTGCGCCCTGAGCCGCTGCGGGGAGCGGGGACCCGCGGTGGGCGCCGGGTTCTGCCGGTGTCTGGGTACCGGCCCCACGAGTGTCCCCACGGCACGGCCACCTCCTGCCCAGCCCCGTCCTCCCGCTTCTGCCCTGCCCTCACCATCGCCCTGCTCCTCTTGTCCCCTTGTTCCTTTTTCTTTCTTTTTCTCTTACTGCTTTTCTATTTCTTTATCCTTTTCCTTTCGTTTTTCTTTTCCTTTCCTTTCCTTTCCTTTCCTTTCCTTTCCTTTCCTTTCCTTTCCTTTCCTTTCCTTTCCTTTCCTTCTTTCCTTCCCTTTCCCTTTCCCTTTCTTCTTTTTATTCTTTGCATTTTATTTTATTTTTTATTTATTTATTTTATTTCTTGTTTTCTCCTCCTCTTCCTCTTCCCTCCTCCCTTTCCCTCCTCTCCACGCTCCGGTGGGTGCGGGGGGAGGACGGGGGAGGCCGAACCCCCCCGGTCTTTGTACGAGCACATTTTATAACCGTGGACTTTTGTAACCGGCAGCACTTTTTCAGAGCCGAACCTCAACAATAAAGAGCATCAGCGCAGCCCGGCTCAGTGCCGGGACACGCGTGTGCGGCAGTGACACGCGTGTGCAGTGGTTACACCCGTGTGGGGGCCTCGGGGCCTCAGGGGCTCTGTCCCACAACCTGCAGAAGGCATCAGCCGTGTTTTCCCTTCCCGGCGCTTCCTGTTATTTCTCCGGCAGCATCCCCTGGTCCCAACGGGGCCCAGCTGCCGGCAGCCGGGTCACCCCCGTGTCACCTCCGTGTCACCTCCGTGTCCCCGGGGCCCTCCCGGCCGGTGCCGAGCGGGCTGGGGAACGCTGGAGCCGTGTGGTGTCCGGGCAGCCCCATGGAGAGGGACCGGCGCTGCCACTGGTGGCAGCCCCGCTCGAGGGGCTCATGGGGGGCAGGCAGCACCCGCTGCACTTTTGGGGGTGCCCAGTGACCCCCCAGCACCCCCAAACTGCTGCACGCAGCAGCACACTGCAGATGTCACCCCGCTGTCCTGATGGTCACCAACCCGGCCCTCCAGCTGTCCCTCCGTCCATATGGCCTCCCACCATCCATTCATCCATCCATCCATCCATCCGTCCGTCCATCCACCCTCCCTCCCACCCACATACTCCATCCCCACTTGCCATCCCAAACCTCAGCTCCCTCCCACATTTTCCCACCCCTTTTTCCCGTCCTCCCTCCACCCGCCCCAGCCCCAGAGGGTCCCCTAGGGCTGAGGGAGCACCGGAGCCCTGGGGTCCCGCTCTGCAGCTCATCCCTTCCGCCCATTGGCTGAAGGTGCTTGAACCTCTGGAGAAGAAGAGAAACCCCCAAACTTTGTCCCCCTTTTGACCCAATTTTATCTCTTCCCCTCCCCGTCTGTACCCTGAGCTCTCCCTCCCCGTCCCCGGCACCTCCCACAACAACCTGGAGCTTTTCCTTCCCCAAACACGGGCACAATCGGCCCCAAGGGCTGTTGGGGGCAAATCTGGGGGGTCGGGGTCACATCGGGGCAAACACCACCGCCCTCCCCCTGTTGTTTTCGCGGCCGTTCCTGACCGTGGGCTCCGGCACAAGCAAACCCGGTCCCGTTTCCCCGGCACGAAGCGGGGCCGGAGCCGCCGGTGCGGGGCGCGGGAAGGCTCCGCTCCGTTTGCTGGGGCGGGAGGTGTGAAGCACCGGAGCGGGGCTGGGCAGGAGCCGCTCCAAGGGGGGTGAAACCTCCCGCTTGGCCGTTTGGTGCCGGGGGGAGTTGGGTCCTGCCCCCGTCCCCATCCCCGTGCCCCCCCCTTCCCCCCCTCGCACACCGTCAGCTCCAGCCCAAGCTCCCTCCAAGGAGCAAGCTCCTCTTTTCCAGCCGGGAGCATCCCCCGGATGCAGGAGCAGAAGCATGAGCCCCGGTTTGGGGCTGGGGGTGCCCAGATTCCCCCCCGGCAGCGCACCCCCAGCTCCTCCGCATTCCCAGGGCTCCCCAAGGATGCTCCCCATCCCCATCCCCCCGGCCTTGCTCCTCGCCTGTGCCCTCTATCTCCGCTCCTCATCTGTCCTCGCCCGCTGCTGCAGGAAGACAACACCTTCCTTATCTCCTTCCGACGGGTGGTCCGGGCCCCGCCGCCCCTTCCCCCCCCGGCCCCGGCCTTGTGTTTATTCCAAAGTATCCCCGCATCCCCCCGGAGACTCCTCAGGGGAACGTTTCCCTCCTGGAAGGGAAAGGGAAATCTCCAAGAGGCGGATAGAAAGTCGCAGCTCCCGTCTCCGCTGGCGCGGAGCCCGCGGCCGTTTCCGTGCCCACCGGGGAGGAAACGGCCCTCAGCGGCCCCCCCCCCCCAAAACACAGGGGCCCATCAGCTCCCTGAGTGCTGCGATATGTGGGGTTAGAGTGGGATGGACGGGATGAGGGGTGGAAGGATGGGGAGCAGGGAAGGGAGGAGGGAGTTATGGAGGGAGGGAGGGATGGAAGGATAGAGGGAGGATGGAGGGAAAGAGGGAGGGATAAAGGCAGGGAGGGATAAAGGCAGAGAGGGAGGGATGGATGCCTGGATGGAGGAATGGAGGGAGGGAGATAGGGAGGGCTGGCTGGGTTGATGGATGGACACATGGGTGAGCACTATCAGGGGTCTCTCCAGTGTGCAAACGCACTTCTCCCTCCCTTCAAATTCCCCTTCGGGATGTGCCCCTGATGCACTGTTCCCCCAAATACCCCCCTTGGGAAAAAGCCCCCGTGGCGCCCCCCCCCCATTCACTTGGTCGAGCCAAAGGCCCCCTCTGTGGCTCTGGCCAGGCTGGCTCCATAGCGAGGTGGTGGCAAGGGGAAGGCTGAGGCAGCCCCCCCGACGGGAAGCTGCCCAAGGAGCCCAGTAATCATCCCGCATCCTTTCCAAGCGGGAACAAAGGCTGAGGGACAGGATAGTTCATCACGAGTAAATGAAGGATGTAAATAACAAATAGGGGCAAGATTTATTTAGAGCGAAGCCTCAGGAAGCCGCGGGGGCCGGGAGGGAAATGGGACAGGAGCCATTTGGTGGCTCATCAAAATCCCGGCTTGGGGGGGCCCTTGTCCTGCCCAACCCCCCTCCCCCCAAACCCGAGCAGTCCTGCATCCCATCCCTTGTCCCATCATCCCTCATCCCACCCCTTGTCCCATCTCCTCACCCCATCCCCGTGTTCTGGGTGTTTAATCCCATCAGGCGCAGGGTGAGTCACCCGGGGCTGGTGCTGGCCTCAGATAAGGAGCTGAAAATCCCCAAAATGGGATTCGGTGAGACAGGGCCTCCTGATGCAATCAGGGCTGGGGGGGGCTGGGACTCCCCACGGAGACACCTCGGGGGGTTAAAACCTCCAGGTCCCGGTGCCTGCGGTGCTGCGGAGCAGGGATGGGAACTGTCCCATTCCCCAGGTGAGCTGGGGAAGAGACCGGGAGAGCGTGACCCGGGGTTGAGCCCAAAGGGGGCCGAGGGGAGCCAGGGGGTACCCAGGAGGGGACACAGCAGCTGTGGAGTGTAGAGACCCCCCTGGTGCACACACACACGGGGACACCCCCTGGTGCACACACACCCGTACACACACCCACAACACCCCCCCCACACACAGAGAGACCCTACAACCCAGCCACCCCCCCCAGCGCTGCTCCCCCCGCCACCCGCAGCCCCACTCCCAAGGGATCCGTACAAACACCCTGCTCCTTTTTTAACCAAAATCCATTTATTTATCACAAAATCCCGAGCCCGGCGGGTGCTTGGGGGGGGAGCGCGCCGCTGCCTGAGCCCCCCGGGGGCTCTGCCCAGCCCCTGCCGCAGCTTTCCCTTCCCACAAGCAGGACCCCAGAGCAAGCCAGGCTCCGGGGCAGGAGGAGGCGGTGGGGTCCCCCCAAGGAGACCAGCTCGGGGGGCACCGGGGCGGGTTCAGGCGCGGAACAGCGTCTCCTGGGTGGCGGGATCCAGTTTGCCCCCCGGCGCCGGCGCCCCCTTGCCCCCTTGCCCCGAGGAGTAGCTGGCGGAGCGCTCGGTGCCGGGCCCGGGGGGGCGGCAGCACAGGAGCGCGGTGCAGGCACGGCGGAACCGGGGGTCGAAGAAGGCGTAGAGGAAGGGGTTGAGGCAGCTGTTGATGTAGGCGATGCCGGAGCAGTAGGGGTGCAGGTTGCTGAGGAAGGTGTGGAGGCCGCAGGACCACGGCAGCACGCCCAGGTCCATCAGCACGTACAGGGTCTTCACCAGGTGGAAGGGCAGCCAGCAGCCCCCGAAGGCGGCCACCAGCACCGTGATGATGGTGAGGAGGCGCTTGCGCTTGCGGGGCCCCTCGGCGCGCTCCCGGTGGAAGTGGCTGGCCACGGTGCGGGCGATGAAGAAGTAGCAGGTCAGCATGACGGCGAAGGGGGCCACGAACCCGAGCGCGGTGGAGGAGAGCCCCAGCCCCACCTCCCAGGCGCCCTCAGTGCCCGGCGCCGCCAGGCCCCCATAGTCCATGTAGCAGGTGATCCTGGTGTCCCCCCCGAGCGCAGCCGCGCGCCGCAGCACCAGGGCCGGCAGTGCCAGCAATGCCGCCAGCACCCACAGGGCCACAGTAGCCATGAGCCCGCTGACCCGGGAGCGCAGCTTGGCGGTGGCCAGCGGCCGCACAATGGCCAGGTAGCGGTCGAAGCTCAGCCCCGTCAGGCAGAAGACGCTGGCGTACATGTTGACAAACACCAGGTAGCTGCTGACCTTGCAGGCGGCCGTGCCGAAGGGCCAGTGGTAGCCCAGCCAGGCATAGGCAGCCCACAGCGGCAGCGTGGCCACAAAGGTGAGGTCAGCGGCAGCCAGGTTGGCGATGAAGGTGTCTGCCGAGCGCCGCCGGTCCTGCCCGCCTTTGAAGACGGTCCAGAGCACCAGCCCATTGCCCACCGTGCCCAGCAGGAACACCAGCAGGTAGATGGTGGGCAGCAGGGCCAGCGAGGGGCCCCACTCCTCGTAGTCGCATTCTGTGTCGTTGTCCCCATAGGCATAGGCCTCCGTCGCCTCCTCCATGCCGCTGGCCTGGGCTGGGTGGGCTCAGCTCATCCCGTGCTCACCGAGCTCCTCCGGCCCTCTGAGCCCGGCCCAGTGCATCCCCCCGCGTTACCTCCCCTTCCTCCTCCTCCTCCGCCCTCTGGGATGGGATGGGACGGGCGGGAGGGCGGATGGGGGGAGCCCCGTGGGAAACTTCACAGCTCCCCCTCCCGCTCCGGCTCCTTCCTGGGGCTGCTCCAGCTCACACCCAAGTGTCAAACACCGGCCCCGGGGGCAGAGAACGCGGCTCCGGGCGCCCCAACAGCACCCGAGGGGGGACCGGGAAGGGGCAGGAGCCCCGATGGGGTGGGGGGGACCCGGATCTGCCAAGGAAGCCCAAATGTGCACCTGGGGTGTCAGCTTCGGGGTGTCAGCTTTGGGCTATCGCACCCTGGGCTCCACGTCCCACGCTTGGGGGGGGAGGTTTGCAGCAGGGTGTTGTGCGGGAGGGGGTGTTTGCATTTGGTGTTTTGCATTTGGGACTCTCTGGCGTTTGGATGCTGCAGGGAGCGTTTGGTGTTTGTTTGGTGTCGGGCGTTTGGCACTCAGGGCCTCGTGTTTTGCCTCCAGGGGTCTGCGCTCTGCAAACGCTCCCGGCTCCGGGAGGGTCCCAAAGCGCCGCAATTCCCGCCCGAGGCGCTGGGAGCGGTCACCGAAACCGGGGGGGGGCGCCGGGACCCCCGTCTGCAGAGACCATTTGAAAGCACCGCCAGGCGCGGGACCGGAGGTCGGGAGGCCCCGGTGCTCCCGGGATGCGCTGCCCGGTGCCGGAGCCGAAGCAGCAGCAGCTGCAGCTGGGACGGCCCGAACGCACCCAGGCAGGAGCGGGTTGGGGCAGCAGGAGCGGGAGGGCCGCTCCCATCGCCCATGGAGCCGCCCTTGCCCCACCAGGGCTGAGCCCTCCCGGTTCCAGCTCCGGGGACAGTCCCGGGGCAGCCCCGGTGAGACGCGGCAGAAGGGGAAGTGTGAAAAGCCACGAGCGCCCCGGGGGGGGGGGGGGGGGAAGCCGGGGGGGGGCTGGGGCTGGAGCGAGGAGGCGCCGTTTGTTGTTGGAACGGGGACACGGGCAGGGACGCGGTTGTGGGAACGGCTGAAACCCGGGAGCGGAGCGCGAATCCCGGCTTCCCGGGAAGGGGGGGGGGTGGTGTTGGAATGGGGGGGGAGCTCAAAGGGGTCTCCGGGAATAGAAACCGAGGGGTGCGGGAGAGATTGGGGCTGGGGAATGCGGTTGCGCGACCTCGGAGGAACCAAACCAGAGCTGAAAGGGGACCCAGCTGCAGCAGCCGGGGAGAGCAAACCAGCGGTGATGGGGTGGAGATAACCGGAGATAACGAGCACCAGTGGCCGATAGCGAGCACCGAGGAGATAACGGGCACTGACATCTGCAGAGGACCGGGATGAGCTTGGCCAGGCCCCGTCACCCGCGGTGCGAGCTGCGGCGGCTGCGGCCTGAAGTTAAAAGCCGCGGTTTGAGGAAGGAAGAAAGGGCCGGACCCCCCCCCCCCGCGCTGAGGGAGCCGTTCCCGGGGCCCATCAGACGCTGAACGGGCCAGAACAGGGAAATGATCCCCCTGGGGCCGCCAGAGCCGCCGCGAAAGAGCCGCTCAGCCGCGGGAGCGCCGTTAACACCGAGCACGGCTCCTCCCGGCCCCGTGGGTAGCGCAGAGCGCAGTTAACGCTTCCACGCCCCGAGGCCCGAAGCCGGGAGGGACACACAGAGCCCCGGTCCCCCCCCCGGGGTCGTTCGTGCAAGTGGCGGCGGCCGGGGCTGCCCCGGTGCTACCGGCGGGCTGGTACCGGGTCCCGAACGCCGGTATCGGAAGCGCCATGAGCCGGGGGAGCTGAGCCCGGCTCCGGGGGGCGCTGCAAGGTGCGAGGGGCGGCCCATGGGCACCCGCAGCCGCATCCCGGGGCCGCAGGGAACACCGCCCGCAGCAGCGGCTCAAGGGAGCCAGGCCCGCGGGAGCTGTAGGGAGAAGAAGCTGAGACTTGGCTGCGGCTCCAGGATGGATCCAGGGCTCGGGGAGCGAGGCTTTGCCAGGGCAAGGCTGAGCCCATGGAGCAGTCGCCAGGTTCCCCGGCTCAGACCCCACCGCCGGCTGTGGGGCAGGGGCTGCCCCATGGGAGCCGGAGCCCCCGCCCAGCCGTGCGGCTGGAGACCCCCATCCCGGTGCCGCAGCACCGCGTCGCTCCCCCCTTGGGCAAGCCCAGCGCACAGCGCGGGCACGGAGCTCCTCCTGGTGGCAGCGCCCGCAGGGGCGGCCCCCGCAGTCCAGGGACACCCCCCAAGGGGACACTCGGGGGCGCTGAGGGAAGAGCCAGGCCCCTCGAATCAACCAGAGAAGTTTTATTGTCCTGTTCAAGTGACACCAACATCCTGACCTGCTGCTCGTTGTGTGGGGCTGACACAGGAGCAGGGCAAGGGGCAAGGAGGGGGACACAGTCCACCCCACGGCTCGGGGGGGGCCCGGGGGGCTGAGGAGGGGGACGAGGTGTGGGGTGGGGGTCAGGGACCCTGCGAGCATGGTACAAAGTGCATAGATGTGTGTGTGTGTGTCCTGATCCGGGGGCGGCGGCTGGTGAGGGGGAGCCTGGAAGAGACAGTGGGAACAGGGGGTGAGGGGCCCCTGGGGGATCCAGCGCCAGGGGGGTCTCGGCTGGAGCAGGAGGGGTGGGGGGGGGACCCCTCCTGGCAGCAAGGACCCAAGCACATGGGGACACGCTCCCACCCCTGCAGGGCCACCCCGTCCCCCTCCAGCCCCCTGGGACACAGGAGGGGTGTGGGGAGGGGTCCGGGGGGTGTCTGTCCCCACTGCCCCCCCCAGCTCCTGCACTCACCCTCCTCAAGGTTTCTTCTTCTTCAGCTTGAGCGCTTGCAGCCAGTGTGGGGGGGAGGCCTCAGATCTGCAGGGGTGGGCACGGTGTGAGCCCCCCAAAACCACTGCTGGGACCGCGTTGGGAGCCCCAGCACCCCCCATGGTCCCTCAGGCACCCCCAAGCCCCCTCACACCTCTGCAGAACCCTCAGGGCTCCTGCAAGCCCCTGCTGGAGAACCAAAGTGGGTGACAGCCCCCCGACCCCCAAGCTTCAGCATCCTCCCAGCACCCACGGTGCTTGTGGGTGCACGCACTCCCCCAAACCTGCCCCCCCCAACCAGCCCCTGTGCCCCCGCTCTCACGCCGAGGACCTCTCTGGTTTTGGGGGCAGCACCGGGGGTTTCCCACTCAGGCCGGGGATCTTGCAGGACTTGGAGCGCTGCACATGGGGCTCCCGGGGGGGGGTCACTTTGCTGTCCCCCGGCGGGGTCCCCTCCTCGGCCGAGCGGTTCCGGCCCCTCAGCTTGGCCTGGGGGCAGACAGGGAGGTCCGGATGGGCTCCGGGTGCTCCGTGTCCCCCCGTCCCCATCACCCGGGAGTCCTCACCTTGAGCGCGGCCGCGCTGAGGCTCGGGAACAGCGGCACCTTCCCGGCCCTGCCCACCCGCCGGCTCCGGGGCTCCACCGCCGCCTCTTCCTCGGACGCCGCCGGCCGCGGCTCTGCGCAGGGACAGGGTCAGTTCAGCACCGCCGCCCCGCCCGCCCCCCGCCCCTCGGGCCTCACCGGTGGAGTCACGGAAGAGCCAGGAGTCCCCCTCCGGGGCGGCGGCGGGGCGCAGAGCGGGTGCCCGGTGCCTGCGCTGCCGGCCCAGCTCGGCCTTGCTGCGGAACACGCGGCTGTCCAGCACCTCCGCATCCTGCAGGGCACAGGGGAAGGGTCAGCGCCAGCACCGGCACCCGCAGAGCCCCACGATGGCACCAGGGACCCCCGAATCCGCAGCCTGGCCCTCCGGGGACAGGAGGCCCAGAGGGTGAAGCCCCATCCGCAGAGCAGTGTCTTTGTGAGGGACCCCCAAGGCCGTACAAGTGGCTGGTGCTGCCACCCCCTCACCTCCAGGAAGGTGAATTCCTGCCCGGTGAGGTCCGGGGGTGCCTCAGGATGTGGGGTGCCCATGAGGAGCCACTTCTCCTCCCAGCTAGGAGGTCTCTTCCCATCCGGGTGGTCCGAGGGGGCTGCTGCACTCCCTGTGTCCAGTGGGGTCCCGCTGACAGCCTCTGGCAGCGGAGAGGAGTCCCCAGGGCTCCGCGGGGCAGGGCTCAGCTCCAGGGGGTCCCTCTCCTCCTCCGTAGGGCTGGGTGGGTCGGTGCGGGGGGACCCCAAGGCCGGGGGATCACCTGTCTGCAGGCTGGGGTCCCAGAGACCAACGCTGCTGCTGGGGGAGACGAGACCCTCGGGTTCCTCCAGCTCCAGCACAAACCCTCCCCTGCCCCCCTGAGCAGGGTGGGACCTGGGTGCCCAGGACTGTTCCCTCTCTCCCCAGGACATCACACCGAGGGGAACTTCGGGAAGCTCCCAAAGCCTCTTCCAAGGGCTGAGGAGGGCGGGGAGGCTGCCAGGCTCACAGGGGACCGGGGTGAACTCTGCCCCTTGGGACAGAGAAAGGGGTCAGACCCCCAACAGGGTCAACAGCCCCAGAAGGACCAGAGGGGACACAGGGTGACCAGCAGCAGGGGAGGACAGAGCACCCAGGGTGCAGGAAACCACACAGCTCCCAGAGCAGGGTTTGGGGGCTCCCCACATCCCACACAGCCAGGCTGAGGCCTTCCCCCGGCCCATGAGACTTCACTTCCCACTTCCTGCAATCCCTGTTTTCAGGCAGCCCGAGAGAATTTATCATCTGGGGAATCCCCAGCTCCATAAGTTGCCTGGAATCAAGGTTCCCCCATCCCAGTGAAGCAGTAAGGGCACAGGGATAATTGTGCCAGTTCCGGGGGGCCAGGAGAACATCAGCACTTGGCACACAGCTCCCCACGTCAGAGGGAGATGCCCAGAAGGCATCGTCCCCTCTTGGATCAGCTCAAGGTGGCAGATCCTGCTGGGACAAGGTGAAACCCATTCCCCAAAATGCTCCTGCTGCAGCTGTGGGGCAGGAGGCTACAGGGACACAGGAGCCGGAGCTCGGGCAGGACACCAGCACAGGGCCCGCGGCGCTGGGAGCACCCCCACAGCACAGTGAGGACACCCGAGGGGACGGAGCCTTCCCAGGGGCCGCGCTGCCAGCACCCCCCTACCTGTGCATGGAGCTGGTGTCACCTCCCAGGTGCCACTCCCCGACGTCCCGGCTCCGGGCGGCGCAGCGGGCGCTGAACGCATCGGCCCATTCCCGGCGCTGGGCCTCTGCGTCGCCGCAGCCACGCTCCTGCAGGCTGGCTCCTCCTGACGTGCCACAGGAGACATCACGGTGCCGGTCCCCTGGGGCTCCCATCACACCCGCCCAGGGCATGAAGCCACTGGTGGACACCACGGCACTGGAGGCACCCAGGTCCTGCTCTGTGCCGATGCTGCTGAACTGGCTGTGGCGCTCGGCTGCTCCAGGCTCCTCAGCCCAGTCCCTGCTGCCAGCGGCACTGTGCTCAGCGCTGCCACAGCCAGGATCCTGGGATAGGGGATCGGGGCAGTGGGAGCTGGGCAACTCCTTCCCATCGGCAGCAGCATCCACCAGCTCGGTTTGGCCTGTGCCACGCTCAGGCCTGACCTCGCTCCCTTCCTCTCTGGTGCCTGCAGAGCTGCACTCACCGGCCCAGGTCAGGCTGCCAGGGCTCAGCTCTGGGTCCTGGCTCTCCATGTCCCTACTCCTGTGTCCATCACCCTCAGCGGCTCTGCTGAGGCTGAGCTCCTGCTCCTGGCTCTCCATGTCCCTGGTGCTGTGCTCATCATCCCAGGCTGGTTCGTTGGGTTTGAACCTGCTGTCCTGGCTCTCCAAGTGCCTGGTGCTGTATCTGTCCTCCCAGGCCACACTGAACTCCCTGTCCTGGCTCTCCACGTCCGTGGTGCTGCACTCACTGGCTTTGGTTGATCTGCCAGGGCTGAGCTCCTCATCCCAAGTCTCCACATCCCTGGTGCTGCGTTGATCATCCCAGGCTGATCTGCCGGGGCTGAGCTCTCTGTCCCAGGTCTCCATGGTCCTGATGCTGTGCTCACTGGCTTCGGCTGGTCTGGAAGGGCTGAACTCCCTGTCTTGGGTCTCCATGTCCCCGGTGCTGCATCCATCAGGCTCAGCCAGTCTGCTGGGACTGAACTGGTCCAGGCTCTCCACATCCCTGCTGCTGCATCTGTCCTCCCAGGCTGGTCTGCTGGGTTTGAACTCCCCATCCTGGCTCTCCATGTCCCTGCTGCTGCCCTCACTGGCTATGGCTGATCTGCTGGAGCTGAACTCTCTCTCCTGGTTCTCCATGTCCCTGCTGCTGTACTCGCTGTCCCAGGCTGGTCTGCCAGGGCAGAATTTCCAGGCCTGGTCCTCCATGTCCCTGGTGCTGCATTCACTGGTCCAAGCAGGTCTGCTGGGGCTGAACTCCTGGTCCTGGCTCTCCATGTCCCTGCTGCTGTATCTGTTCTCCCAGGCCGATCTGCTGGGGCTGAATTCCCGGTCCTGGCTCTCCATGTCCCTGCTCCTGCATCCATCGGCCTCCACCGGCCTGCTGAGGCTGAACTCCCTGTCCTGCCTCTCCATGCCTTGGGTGCTGCATTCACCAGCCCAAGCTGGTCTGCTGGGGCTGAACTCCCGGTCCTGCCTCTCCATGTCCTTGGTGCTGTATTTGCTATCCCAGGCTGCCCCGCTGGAGCTGAACTCTCTGCCTGTGGTCCCAGTGTCCCCAGTGCTGAATCTGCCAGCCCAGCCCAAGGTGAGATCCTTGTCTGTGGTCTCAGCACCCCTGCTGCTGTATTTACTGGTCCAGTCTGGGCTGAGCTCTCTGTCCTTCATCTCTGGATCCCTGGAGCCATACTGGCCAGCCCACACCGGTGTGATGTCCTGGTCCTGGCTCTCTGGATTCCCGGAGCTGTGCTTGCTGGCCCAGCTGGGCTGCCTGGAGCTCAGCTCCTCATCCTGGTGCTGGGCTCCCCCCACGCTGTAGCTGCTGCTCCAATCGGCATTCCCGGAGCCGATCCCGTCCCCGCTGCCAGTGCTGTCCAAGCCGTAGCCAGAGCCCCACGTGGGTTTGCTGGCACTGAAGTCCTGTTCCTGCCGGCAGCTCTCCCCAGCGCCAGGGGCTTTGTGCCAGTCGCTGCGGCCCAGCCCCTCGTTTCCCGGCAGTTCGGTCCCTCGGCAGCTGCTGCCCCAGTCGCTCCTGGCGGTGCTGAAGGGCTGCTCCCCAGCCCCGGTGCGGCCCCAGCTCTGTTCGGCCCCGAACTCCCGGCACGGCTGCGGCTCCCGGGGCCAGTCTGTCTCTCGGGTCCAGCGGAAGGCGCTGCCGGGGCAGGGGGTGCCGATGCCGAATTCACTGCTCAGGTCCTTTCGTGACCAGCCGAGCAGGCCCTGGGCAGGGACAGGACAAGGGCTAAGTGGGGATCTCAGTCCCGGCCCAGCGGCAGAGGGAAGCTGGGGAGGTGCAGCCACAGGGAGCCCCCCTCGGGTGCCCTGGGCACAAGCAGGGGCCCATCCCGAAGAGAGCCCAGATCCTGCCACCCACCCTCCCCACCCCACAGGGCCCCATTCCCACCGGGAGCTGCAGCTGTCCCGGTACTCACAGCTGTTGTGCCTGCCCAGAGCCCTCCCCAGCCTGGCTCATCCCGCCGCTGATCCCGGCACTGCTCCCGTAGCTCCAGGTTGGTCAGCAGCCGCCGCAGCGTGGCCGTGGGCCCCGACTCGCTGGCCATGGCTCCCCGCACGCAGCAGCCGCACCCCGGCTCTCCCTGCAGCACACTCGGCTCAGCCTCCACCCATCCTGACCCATCCCAACCCATCCCATCCCAACCCACGTACAGGAGCTGGGCGCCACACACATCACACCGACATGGTGCCGTGTTAACCCTTGCACCACGGAGCTGCGGGTCCCTCACCTCCGTGCCCTGTCCTGTGTGGGCTCCCGGCGATGCCAAGAGTTCTGTCAGCCAGCCCGGGTCACCAGGCGCATTGCGGCTCCTCGGGGACCCTCCGGCCTGGCCTGGCCCACCAGGGCCCTGCACGCTCAGTGCAGAGTCGCCCTCCGGTGCCCACACCGAGCCGGTCACTGTGCCTGGAGCCGATGGGGCCGAATCCGGTGGGGCGGCCTCGATGGTGGGCTCGGGCTCAGCTGGGTCCTGGCCAGGCTCTGTCACGCACAGTGTCACGTCCTGCTCTGCCTCCCCGTCATCGCTCTCCTCTGGCGAGCTCTCAGCCTCTGCCTGGGCCGCGGGCCCTCCCGGACACAGGGCCCCCTCTGCTCCCCAAGGGCCGGACTCGGCGGCTCCAGGGGCCGGGTCCTCCCCGTCCGAGTCGCCAGTCTCCCGGATGGGGGAGCGGGGGGGGGATGGGACCCATCGGGCCCCCCGTGCCGGGAACGTCCACTCGAAGGACTGGGAGAGGCTCCAGTTGGACTCGCTGCCCAGGGCCGGCTCCGGCAGAGGGTCCCCGGGCCGGGGCAGGGCACCCAGCGAGCCCCCCAGCCCCCCCAGGCCCTGCCCCGCGGGTGGGGGCTGCAGCACCCCCTCTGATGAGCGCCGAAACCCCGAGTCCCTGCAGGGGGAAGCGGGGCTGAAGTTGGGACCGTCAGGGGACAGTGGGGACGCCGGGGGGTCATCGGGTCCCTCTGGGGAGCCCGGGGGACGAGAGACTTTACCCAGGGGCTCGGGGGGTGGGCTGGGGGTGGCCGGGTACTGGACAGCAGCCTCGGGAGAGCCAGGGGGGCAGGTGGTCCTGGGAGGCAGCTCAGGGGTGCCGAGGGGGCTGATGGCCCTGGGGGGCAGCTCGGGGGTGCCGGGAGGGGTGGCAGAATTGGGGGACCCATCTCCAGGCGTGTGGGGGGAGCCGGGGGAGCGGGAGATGCAGAGCTGAGGCTCGGCTGTGGAGGAGGGAGCCCCCGGAGCCTGGCTGGACGTGGCCGAGGCCCTGGCTGGAGGCCGGGATTCGGGGGAGCCGGGGGCCCGTGTGGGGGAGCCGGGGACCAAAAGCTCAGGGGGGGGATGGGGGGAGCCGGGGGCTGCAGCACAGGGCTGGGACGGAGCCCCCGGGGCCAGAGCTGGGCAGGAGGAGGGCCTGGGAGAGCCGGGGGGGCCCAATTGCAGAGAGGAAAGCTGTGGAGAGAGCCGGTGGGGGCACGTCACCCAGAGGAGCCTCCGGGTATCACCCCCAAATCACAGCACCGAGGCCTGGTGAGGGTCCGCCCCCCCCCCACCAGGCAGGAGCTGCCCCACTTCCCCCCAGCACCCAGATGCTCCCTGCCTGACAGGACCCGGCCGTGCCCCCCCTCCTCCCTGACAGATGAAGAAGCAGAACTGAAGCAGGAGCAGCAAAACCCAGCCCGGGCCCCCAGCGCGGGGCTCAGCACCCCCTTGCCAGCATCACCCTGCCCGCTGCTGCTCTCGCGGGGTGGTGCCGGGCAGCGGGGGCCGGCGGGAGCCCCGAGGCCGGTCCTGCCCCGCCGCCCCCCCCGCGGTGAGTCACGCCTCGCACCGCCCCCCCCGGCCCGGCCCCGAGCAGGCGGCGCAGAGCCGGAGACACGCACCGCGCAGAGAGGGAGCCCCGGAGGAGACAGGAGAGCCCCGAAGGAGAGAGCGGAGCCGCCGCGGCCGGGCGGGCGCGGCCACAACTCACGTCAGGGGGGGAGCGCGGCCTCCGGCGTCCGCGGGGGGCCCCGGTGCTGCTCGGGCCGGCGGGGGGGGAACCGCTGCCGGACAAACGGGGAACGAGCGTTAATTCTCTCCCTGCGCCCCTGCCCCCGGCTCCCGCCACCCGCCCCTGCCGCGGGATGGGGCTGGGTGACCCGCAGGAGGCCCCGCAGCCTGCGCCAGACCCGACACCGAACCACGGGGGGGGGGGGGGGCAAACCGGCCCCGCTCCCGTTTCCCGGGAATTCTCGGTCCCGGGAGAGCCCGTTTCTCACACCGGGTTTAAAATAGCCGGGTCCTGCTCCTTGGAGATGCCCGGCTCCGGGAGCAGAGCCAAGCGCTGGCTCCCACCCAGCACATCCTGCAGCGGAGCCGCCCTGGCACGGCCCGAACAGCCGGCCCGGGAAACAGCGCTTCCCAAGGGGAGCGACCCTCTCCTCGTTATTCCCCGCCTCGGGCAGTGCTGTCCAGCCGCCGGAGCCCGGCTGGCTCCAGGCCCGGTCCCCGGGGGCGCAGAGGCAGCTCCTCAACCGGGACAGCTCGTTCCTGCGGTCGGCACAAGCCGCCGGCGCAGCCCCGGCCTTCCCACGGTGGACACTGGAGCTCGGCTCCGTTATTCCCGTCCCCAGGATAACCCGGAACAACGCTCCCCGGCCCCGCAACCTCGCGCCCCAGCCCCTCACCTCGTCTCGGCTGTGGGGTGTCCGTTGTCCCCCGGCCCCGGCTCACCCGCAGCGGGCTGGGGGGCCTCGCCGGGGGTGGCTCCATCCGCCTCCCCACTGGGGCGCCTCCGGAAGGCGGCGAAGGGCTTGGAGCCGAAGCACAAGGAGGGGTCAGGGCAGAGCCGGGCTCGGTCGGGACTCCCTGGGCCCTCCCTGGTGTCCATCTTGGCCAGGATCTGCTCCACGGTGGTGCCCGGGAACCGCTCCAGTTTGGTGGCCACTGGCACCGGTGTCACCTTGAAGGGCACCGGGCCCTTGCGGGAGGGGGTCAGCGGCAGGGGGGGCTCCTCAGCGGGGGTCGCTCCCGTGGCCTCCCCAGCTGCTGCTGCTGCTGCAGGGGAGGGCAGCCCCTTCTCGGTGGGGGGCTCTTGATGGGGGGACTTGATGGTAAAGGAGGGCCGGCGAAGGGGCCCCCCCATGCTGCCAGTGCCATAGGGCTGAGGCCCGGCCAGGCGGTTCATCTTCTCTGCCGAGGGCAGTTCAGGGCGTGGGTGCCGTGGGCCTGGTGGCAGCAGCGGGGTTTTGGCGGGCATGGCCGGCTTGGGCAGCACACGGGGCTTGGGCCGCAGCGGGGGCTTGGGCCGGGCAGCACCTGTGGGGCAGTGAGGAGACACCACGCTGGGGGAGCACCATGGCCAATGGGAGCCAATGGGGTGCTCCTGGCTGGGAATGGACCCCAGCATCAGCCTGGCATCCCTGGGGGCTCCCCAGCACAGACCAGCACAGCAACACCCCTTCCAGTTCCTCCCACCCATGGGACTGACCTGTGTCAGGGCTGCTGCCCGCCAGTCCCCCATTGCCCGCCGGTGCAGCGCAGGGCAGGGCCGGGTGCAGGGGCTGTGGCTGCGAGGCCATGGCCAAACTGGGATTGGGATTCGCTGGGCACGGGCAGGGTCAGCCCCTGGGGAGACAGAGAGAGGGGAAAGAGGTGTTTTGGGGTGCTCTGAGGCTGGCGGCACCCTGTGAGCAGCAGCCGCGTTGTGCTGGGTGCCAACCTCCCAGTGCCAAACCCTTGTGTCCACCTGCACCGGGGCCACGTGCCAAAGCACCGCCCCCCCGCACCCCTCCCTGTGCCGGTGCCACCCTTGGTTCGCTGCCCCGAGCCGCCTCTGCCACGACACCGGGACCCCAAGCCCCGCGGAAACCCCGCTCTGTCCGTACCCCCTGTAACCCCCCAGTAACCCCCATGCATCAGCAACCACGAACCCTCCCGGCTCCCCACAAACGCTGCCCCGTTCCCCATTTACCTGCCCCAAGCCCACCCCAACGTCCTCCAACCGCCCCCCAAAATGCTGGCCCAGCCCAAATACCCCCCCCCCAAGTGCCCACCGCCCCGGGGGTCCCACAGCCCCGCTCACCTCCCTGGCAGCGGCCGCATGTCCGGGGTGCGCCGGGGACACGGGGGGTGCTGCCGCCGCCGCTCCCGTGACTCACCGGGGCTGCGGGGACAGGAAAAACCCGCTCGGTGCCTCCTCCCCGCCCGGCCCGGCCCTGCCCTCCCCTCCCCGCCGGGGTCCACCCCCTTCCCGGGGCGTCACAACCCACATCTGGAAACCATCGGTCCCGGGGTCCGGGTGTGGGTCCCCTCCGCTCCGGTGCGGCCTATTCCCCCTGCCGCGGCAACGGAGCCCTCGCTCGAGCACAGGAGTAGGCCGCAACCAGCCGACCTAGGCCTATTGCCATGGCAACGGAGCCCCCCACTCGGTTTAGGTGACGGTACCGGGCCCTCTGCGGCCGTCGGGGGCCGAACCCGCGGCCTACCCACGGGTTCTGCCCCCGACGGGCACAACGGATCCTGTGAAGGGTGAACCGCAGTTCCCGTATCCCGGGTCCCGGTTAAGGCCCATCCCGGTGCAGCGACCCCCGCTCACCCACTGCCACTGGCCACGCCCCTCCGCCCCTCCCTCAGCCAATCAGAGGCGGCGGCGGGACAGACGCGGCTCCGGCGCCGCGTGGCCGGGCAGAGCGCATAGAGGACACGGGCTAGAGAGGCGCACGGCGAGGGTGGGACTATCATAAAGAGGCGGGTAGAGGGGTGGCGGTGGCGGAGCGCCACCAGCAGGGTGGGAGGTATCAGAAGCGGGTTCATCCCAATGGGAGAGGTCGGTAGCGGGAGGGGAAAAAGGGGGAGAACGGGCAAAGGAGACGAAAAAGCAGGGAGAGGGAAAGGAGAAGAAGGAAGAAACAGGAAGGGGAAAGGAGAGTGAAGGGGAAAGGAGAGGGAAGGAAGGGGAAGAAGGAGAAAAAGGGGAAGAGGGTGGAAAGGGGACAAGGGAAGAAGCAGGAAGTAGAACAGGGAAAAGCGAAGGGAAAAGAAGAGGGAAGGGGAAGAAAGAAGGGGAAAAAAGAAGGGGAAGGAGGAGGGAAGAAGACGGAATGGGGCAAAGCGGAAGGAATGGGGCAGAAGGGGATGGAAAGGGGCAGAAGGGGATGGTAGGAATTAGAAGGGGACAGAATAGATGGAAGGGGGCAGAAGGGGATGGAATGGGACGGGAATGGGAGGGAAGGGCCCCCCTGTGCCACTGCAGCCACGCTCCCGCCCTCGGTGGTTTTTTTTATTCAATCCCAGTTTCCACGGGAACAGACCCAAAATACAAAAAAACCAACAAAAACCAACGGAGGGAACGAGGAACCAGCCGAGAGTTACAAAAGAGCCGTGGGGCTGGGAGGGACCCCCCCTGGAGTCCCTCCGGGACACCTGGCACCGGCAGGCACGGGGGGGCCCAGCAGGCACAGGGGGCCCTGGAGCTGGTCCCTGCTGTGGGCGCCCGGTCCGGGAACGCCCCCGGGACAGGGATGGATCAATCGGAGCCTGAGGCGGAGTCTGAGGAGCTGCGGCGGGGGCTGGGGGCTCCCTCCTCCTCCGAGTCCTGCAGGAAGGGACAAGGATGCAGCGTCAGCGGGGACACGAGGGTGACAGCAGGGATGGTGGCATCACTGGGGGACAATGAGGTCCCCACCTCTCCCATGCCCCCTATGGGGTGACCATGGAGGCAGCACACAGAAGCCACCCCCAGCGAGGACCATGCCCAGGCACTGCAGACAAGGCGCACGGCAGGACCAGGGTGTGGGTCCCTCCCAGGGGCAGGGCCTGCCCCAGCTCTATCCCACCTCCTTCTTGCTCTCGGCAGAGGAGCTCTCATCACTGGACACGAACTCTTTGCTCTTAAAGCTCTCGTTCGAGCTCTTGGCCGAGGATTTGCTGGAGGACACAGACTTGGAGCTGGCGCCTTTCCTCTCTGCTTTCCCCTTCAGCTGCTTCTCCTGCTTCTTCTTCTTCTTCTTGGACCTCTCCCTGTGCATGGCGGGAGGGAGGAGACGTTGCCACTGACCCCCAGCCCAGCCCCACGGAGCTGCCCCCAGCCCAGCACTCACACCCGGGAGCTCTCCGCCTTGCTGCCCACGCTGTACTCCTTCATGGCTTTCTCATAGTCCCTCCTGGCATCTTCTGCCTTGCGATCCCACTCCTGCCACAGAACAGGGGAATGGTGGGAATGGCTCCCTCCTCCGGCACCAACAGAGCCTCAACCCATCCACCTCTCATGTGCTCCCTCCTTGGACCAAGACTGTGCTCAACCAACAGCCCCAAGCCATCACATCCCCACAGCCATGGTGACCTTCCCAACCTCCCATCTATGGAACTCCAGGTTCCTGCAACCAAACAAGGGCCTCTCTGGCCTCCCCCCGTCTACCCTCCCTTTATCCATCCCTCCCATGTCCATCCTCCATCCTGAGCCAAACTCAGCTCTCCCCACCAGCAGACCAACCCATGCACCCCGTCCCTCACCTCCTTCTTCTCCTTGGACATGGCTTTCCAGAGCTCCCCGGCCTTTTTGGACAGGTCTGTGATGCTGATACCAGGGTGGTCGGACTTGATGCGCTCACGGCTGGCGTTCAGCCACAGCATGTACGCAGACATCGGCCGCTTCGGCGCATTCGGGTCCTTCCCCTTCTTGCTCTGGGAGGCAGGAGCAGAGAGAACCAGCGTGAGAGGCTCAATCAGCACCCGCCACTGCAGCCCTGGGTACACGGGGCTGCCCCACAGCCACCGAAGGGCCAGTTCTTGAAGATCAGGCTCCCAACAAAGGGGCAGGCCAGGCCTTTGGGAAAGGTTCCAGACTCAGGAGCCAGGCTGAGAGAGCTGGGCTGGGTCGGCCTGGAGAGAACAAGGCTCCTGAAGGGGAGACCTGAGAGCAGCTCCAGTGCCTAAAGGGGCTGCAGGAAACCTGGAGAGGGGCTTGGGACAAGGGCCTGTAGGGACAGGCCAAGGGGAATGGCTTTAACCTGCCAGAGGGGAGACTGAGCTGAGCTCTCAGGCAGAAGCTCTTCCCTGTGAGGGTGCTGAGGCGCTGGCCCAGGGTGCCCAGAGAAGCCGTGGCTGCCCCATCCCTGGCAGTGTTCAAGGCCAGGTTGGACACAGGGGCTTGGAGCAAGCTGCTCCAGTGGAAGGGGTCCCTGCCCGTGGCAGGGGTTGGAGCTGGAGGAGCTCTAAGGTCCCTTCCAACCCAAACCACTCTGACTCCTCCACAGGAGGCAGCAGGGCCACACTGGGCCCCATCGGGTGGGAGCTGGTGAGGGGGCAACACAGGGGCTGTGGCATGGCCCTGGCTGGGCTGCAGCAGCAGCAGATCCCCAGCCCCTCACCTCCGGGTGCTTCCTGCGGACCTTGCGCTCTTTCACCACCTTGGCTTTCTTGGCCGGTTTCTTGTCGTCGCGGTCGCTGTCACCATCACCGCTCGAGGACGTGGCTGAGGCATTGCTGTCGAACCTGCGGGGCCCAGCACAGGGCTGGGGGATGCAGCAGCACCGGGGGCACCAGGCCCTGCCCTCAGCTCCCCCCGCCTCCAGCAGCCTGTAAGCAGGAGCCTTCCGGCGCCAAAGCTGCTGTGCTGGTGCTGAGCAGCCCCCGGGGACCTTCCTTCCAGGAACACGGCTCCATCCCCACCTCCTGCACGGTTTTGGCTCCCCCAGCTCCTCCCCCTGGGCTGGACCCGCTCCTGCAGCACACACGGGTGCTGTGCTCTGCTCCCGGTGCAGCACAGCCTCTCGTCCTCCCTCCCCCAACTCGGAGCTGCATCCCAGCCTCATCCCCGCCTCCTCCCACTGCTCTCTCTGTTCCTGCTGCTGACGCCTCAGCAGGAGCCATCCGATGCCCTGAGTGCTGCTCCAACCCCTGAGAGCCCTCTAATGTCATTAGGATAGAGCGAGCCCATGCTCTGAGGCCCAGGGGTGTGTAAAGTGATGCCAGCTGCAGCATCCCCGGCGCTCCCAGCCCCACACAGCACCTTCCAGAAGCTTCCCCCACGAGAGACCTGCCCAGCCCCTACTCACTCTTCAGCCACATCATCATCCTCTTCTCCGGGGTTGAAGGACTCATCTGGAAGCAGAGCACAGGGTCAGCTCTCAGCTTCCCCAGAGCTGAGCACCCAGAGCCCGGCATCCCTCACCTGTCTCCTCCCCAGAGCCGTCGCTGCTGTCGTTGGCGTTCTCCTCCCGGATCTTGCCCTCCTCCTTCATCCTCTCCAAGTAGGCGTCGTGCTGGTCCTCGTCTGAGTCGGCGTATTCATCATAGCTCTGCTTCATGCCCTGCGGGACAAGCAGCATGAGGAATGCTCCCCATAGCCCAGCTCCAACCCCTATGGGGACTGCAGCCCCCAGTGTCCTGTGTGGGCACGGCCCCAACCACGCAGGGCACCGCAGCAGGGACTGGGAACAGGGACCAGGAGCAAGGACCAGGGAGCACAGGAACCTCCCGCTCTCAGCAAGGCTCCAGAGGGAGGGGCAGAAACATTATCAGAGTTAGCTGGGGGCCCCTTTCACACATCATGCTGCAGTTACTGGGTTAACAGGGACCACCACCAGGCCATGCAGAGGAAACCTGCACCAGGAGGAGGAAGAGGAGAAAGAGGAAGGGGTATCGCACGGACCTTTTTCCTCTACAAGGGCAAGGAGAGAAGAGAAGAGGTGAAAACTAACAAAAGAGAAGGGCAAAGGAGCAAAACTGGGAGAGGGGAGAGCACCCAGGCTGGCAGGGGGCTGCAGCTCTGCAGGGACAGGTACCTCCTTCAGGCCACGGTTCTTGATGTTCAGCTTCTTGGCACTGACGAAGTCGAAGAGCTTCCCGTACTCCTCCCTGCAGGAGAGCGGGGTGAGGGCCAGGGGCAGAGCCTGGGGCAGCGCACCCTGACCCGCACCCACCTCTCGATGCTGCTGAAGGTGTACTGCGTGCCCTGCTTGGTCTCGATCTCGAAGTCGAAGGAGCGGGTGGTGGTGGTGCCGCGGGCGAAGTTGACGAAGCTGATCTCGTCAAAGCGGATGTGCACGGGCGGCTTGTGCACGTAGATGAACCCGCGCTCCAGCGGGTACAGCAGCCCCGAGCTCGCCTTGTACGAGCAGGTGATGCACTGCGCACCTGAGTGCCTGTGGGATGCGCACCATGAGCACCGGGTGGGGGGGACAGGGCACCCCAGAGCCCCATGGCTGCTCCTGGCCCCACACACAGCACCTTCCGAGCACAGCAATGGACAGAAAGGGGCCAGATCCACAGCCAGGGCCAGGGAGGGCTCTCAAACAGTGGCCTCAGCTCCCCAGAGCAGCAGCTCTCAGCAGCTCTCCCATTCTAGGAGCTGTCCATGATCCATCAGTGAGTACTTGGGCCCAGAACGTGGGCCTCCCCCGTGTGCTGGGCTGTGTCACCAGAGCGTGAGCAGCAGCTCAGGGAGGGGATTCTGCCCCTCTGCTGTGTGAAGGGGGGACCTGAGAGCAGCTCCAGTGCCTAAAGGGGCTGCAGAAACCTGGAGAGGGGCTTTGGACAAGGGCCTGTAGGGACAGGCCAAGGGGAATGGCTTGAACCTGCCCGAACAGGGGAGACTGAGATGAGCTCTTAGGCAGAAGCTCTTCCCTGTGAGGGTGCTGAGGCGCTGGCACAGGGTGCCCAGAGAAGCTGTGGCTGCCCCATCCCTGGCAGTGTTCAAGGCCAGGTTGGACACAGGGGCTTGGAGCAAGCTGCTCCAGTGGAAGGGGTCCCTGCCCGTGGCAGGGGTTGGAGCTGGAGAAGCTTTAAGGTCCCTTCCAACCCAAACCATTCTATGTTCCTATGAGGAGGCGCTTGCCCCACAGCAGGAAGATCCCACGTCCCCCTGTCCCTCGGCCAGCAGCAGCAGCATTCCTCACCCCTGGAAGTTCCCAGGCACGGTGATCTTGCGGTTGACCAGCGCCTTCATGACCCTGCTGACCATCTCATAGAGGGACCCCGACATGTTCTTGGTGAGCCGCCCCTCAAAGCGTTTCTCCACCTCCTCCCTGTGCAGGTGCACGGCCGTGGTGAGAGCAGGAATCCAGCAGGTTCCTCACCTCCCCCCTGCTGCCCCAGAGCCAGGCCAAGGAAGGGGCCGGGCAGGAGAAGAACTCACTCATTCATGTTGAGGGTCAGGGAGATGTCCTCATCCTTGGAGAAGAGCAGGATAAGGAAGTGGTAACGGGTCTGGCCTTGCTTTATTGGGGGGTCCAGGCTGATCTGAGGAGAGAAGAGGTGTTGAGGAGCTGAGATTCCCCCGCACTTCCCCGTTGCCACCCTTCCCAGGGCAGGGCAGGCCTCGGTGCCCCCCTCACCACAAAGAACATCTGCCGCTGGTCCTTGTGCGGGAGCAGGAAGAGGCGCAACACCGTGGTGTAGGGGATCTTGTAGTCGAAGGTCTTGCCATGGAGGTGCAGGAACGTGGGGTAGATGCGGATGTCGTACCGCCCGCGTGGCGTCAGGCACTGCAGCTCCCGGAAGATGCAGATGGCATCGCCCGTGGCCTGGATCACATCTGCCTTGGAGAGCACATTCTGGGCGAAGGCCTGCGAGGGGACAGAGCTGCGGTGGGGAGGAAGGACCCAGCTGGCCCCAGTGTGGCCCCGGAGCAGCCCCACAGCCCCCTCACCTCCACTGGGTCCACGCCGTCCTCCTGGGTTGGCGGCACATAGAAGCGAACCTCCATGAGCGAGACCTCGGCGTCATCGTTCTGGTGGAACTCCAGCGTCACCTCGTTCTTGCCCGTGGTGCACTGGGACACATTGCTCAGCGGGATCTCGAACACCGGCTGCTCCCCGATGTCAAAGGACAGGAGCTGCCCTGCACCGGGGGATGTGTCCGTCACAGCACGACCTGACCCACTGCAGCCCCACCTCCAGCACCAGCCCTCCTCTCCCCCCCTGCATCCCCCCTACACTCTCTCCCTGTCTCCAGACTGCCTCCTCCTGGCTGTAGCCCTGGGGATGGGCGCTGATCAGGCAGGAACAGGAAGGAACCATCTGTTCCCATCTTCCCCTGGTCTCAGGCCCAGGGCTGAGCCACCAGCTCCCATGGCTCCCCCAGGAAGAGGCCAGACCTCGCAGCTCCCACCCCAACTTTCCCTTTTATACAGAACATTCCCTGCTGCATGGAATCCCCTCCCCTGCCTCCCCTGGATCTTCCATCTCCTGCTCTCCCAGGCTCCATCCTGCCACCATCCCCACTGGTCCCAGGACACCCCCAGCAAGCGGGTGGCTGCCTGAGGCACTGCAGGAACAGCCACAGGGGTGGGAGCCCTCCCGCAGGACTCACCTCCGAACCTGACCGTGCCCCAGTTCCAGCCCTTCACGCACAGATCCTTCTCAACCAGCTCCAGGCAATAGTGGGCCTTAAAGAAATCCGAGAGCTTATCGAATTCCTGGGATGGGGCAGAAGGAGGGGACGTCAGAAACCACCACACACGGGCTGCTGCCACCGGGAGCTGGGGCATGACCCAGCACATGGGACTGGGGGCCCGAGGAGCTGTCCCTGGGGTCGAGCACTCACCGACTCCCGGAACCCGTCGTACTTGTAGACGTGGCCATTCTTGGTGAGCAGCTTGAGGCCGTGGCCCAGTGCCACGCGCCGCCACACGCCCTCAGCCAGCTCCGAGGCCTGGATGTTGTCCACCTTCCCCGTCTTGCTGTTCTTGAAGATGACGCCTTGGCGGCTCAGCCGCAGTCGCCCATCGTTCTGTGGGGCAGAGCGACCGCCCCGTCACAGCAGCACCCCCCAAACCCAGCCCTGCTCCTCGCACCCCTCAGCACCCGACTGGGGCACAGGGCACCCTCCAGCACTCCCCCCTTGCTGTCCCCAGGCCCCAGTGGGCTACAAGGGACCCGGCAGCCCTCACCCCCCCCCGGCCTCAGTGCCTGCCCCACAGAGCCCCCGCAGCAGGCACGGGGGGCACGGGAGCTGCTCCTGCTCCGTTCCCAACCGCACTCCAGGCGCTCGGCGCTGGCTGCTCCAGGAAGCTCCGGTGCCCCCGGCGCACCCCCCGTGCTCACCATGGAGCCCTTCACCTCCTGGTAGATCTCGTTGAACTCCAGCGTGTCGGCCATGGCGGGCGCTGGGCTCGGGGGCTCGCGGAGCCGTCAGTGCCCTCCCTGCGCTGGCATCTCCCGGCAGCTGGGGGCGAGGGGGGGGGGATGGATCCCGCCTCCGCAGGGCCCAGAGCCCGACCGCGGCCCCCCCGACCCGCTGTGATGGGGGGGAACCGGACACCCCCGCTCGCGGTCCCGCTCCCTGCCCCAGCGCAGCTGCGGACCGGCCCCCCTCCCGCACCCCCTCACCGGTGCCGCCCCCGCCCCCGGTCCCTCCATCCCGGCCCTTCCCCTACCGGTGCCCCCCCCGCACCCCAGCCCCCCCCGGGTGCTCTCCCCCCCCATCATGGCCTCCCTCCCCCGGTCCCCGGGCCCCATCCCCGCGCCTACCCCTCCCCCCACACACACCGGATTCGCCCCCCCCGCTCCTCCCCCCCCCCGGTTCCCCCCCGGTGCTCCCCTCCCCCCCCGCACCGCCGCCACTTTCCCGCCTGCGCAACACGAACCTCACGCGGAGCCTCCCCCGGGGCCGCAGCAGCCGCCGGAAGCCGCCCCCACTTCCGCCATAGAGAGGAGCCGCTCTGGCCGCCGCTGCGGGAGGACCGCGCAGTACAGGCAACGGGGGGAGACCATAGAGCACCCGGAGGACTCCGCCTAGAGAGGACGGGGCGCTTGCGCCCGCCCTGCCATAGAGCTGGGCAAAGAGCTGGGTAGAGCGGCCGCTCAGCCCGACCGCGCCTGCCACGCCCGGAACCATAGAGTTCACGGTCAGCGCGGGGCGGCCCCGGCTCCCCCAGTGGGGACCCCACAGACCGGCACCCCCCAACCGGGCACCCCTAAACGGCACCCCCAGTGGGGCACCCCTAAACCGAGCATCCCAAACCGGCTCCCCCCAGTGGGGCACCCCTAAACCGAGCATCCCAAACCGGCTCCCCCCAGTGGGGCACCCATAGACCGGGAACCCCCAGAGGCGCACCCCCCCAATGGAGCACCTCAGACGAGCACCTCAGACCGGGCACCCCTCAATGGGGCACCCACAGACCGAGCTCTCCCAAACCGGCACCCCCCAAACTGGGCACCTCAACCCTGCACCCACAGACCGGGCACCCCCAAACCGGCACCCCAATGTGACACCCTCAATGGGGCACCCGAAGAACATCGCGGGGGGCAGCCCAAACCGGGCACCCCCACATCAGCACCGCCGCCCCCAGCGCCCCCAAACCGGCCCCAGCTCGGGGCACACACACGGGGGTCCCCCCCCCACGGACCCCGCCTGCCCCTCACCCCCCTCCCAGCCGTGACCCCGCCCCCGACCCGCCCCGTCCCGCCCCGAGCTGCCCGCGCCAGCCGCTGCTGCCTGCACCGTGCCCGCAGCACTGCTCCCTGCCTGCACAGCCTCGGCACCAGCCCCACTGCCCGTACCCTGCCCGCATCACCCCTCTCGCTGCCGGCACAGCCCGTCCATCACCCCCTCGCCTGGCCCCTGCCCGCTCCGCTGCCCACCCCGCCTGCACCACCCTTCTCGCTGCCTGTACCGCTGCCTGCTCCTGCCCTGCCCACATCCTCGCTTCCACAGCCTGAATACCACCCTCGCTGCCTGTCCCCTGCCCATCCCACCGCTCCCTGCCCGGACGTCCCCCCTTACTGCCCGTCCCCGGTCCCTGCCCGCCCCCCGATGCCGGCCCCGCGCCGCTGCCCGCCCTGGGCGATGCAATTCTTCTCGTACGAGACGCCCAAGTCGGTGGTGGTGAGGAGCTGGGTGGTGGGCGCCACGCACCGCGCCGTGCAGCTCCTCATCCTCGCCTACTTCATCGGGTGAGACCCCCGGGGCACCGGGTGGCTCCGCGGACGGGGCGGAGGAGGGACGGGCAGGGGGGTGACACGTGCGACAGCGCCGGGGCGCGAGGTGTGACAGTGCGGGTGCCACCGTGGGGACCCCCGGGAGAGCGGGCGGTGCGGGTGCAGCGAGGGGACGGTGTCGGGGTCAGAGCGGGGCTCCCCGGGCTGTGACAGCGGCCACGTCAGGTCACGGGTAGGTGACAAGCGCCTGTCGGGGACCCAGTGCCACTCGTGCCGGGGTTGCCGGAGGGTGCCGGGGGCTGTTGGGGGGTGCCGGGGAGCCCATCCCCGCCGTCACCGTCCCGCGGGTGCTGTTCCAGCTGGGTGTTCCTCCATGAGAAAGCCTATCAGGTGCGGGACACCGTCATCGAGTCCTCGGTGGTCACCAAAGTGAAGGGCATCGGGCGCTACGCGGGCCGCGTGCTGGACACGGCCGACTACGTCACCCCCCCCCAGGTGAGGCCTCGGGGCCCCCCCACCCCCATCCTCCCCCCCCGGGCACTGGGGGTGACGGTGCGGTCCCTGCAGGGCACCTCCGTGTTCGTGGTGGTCACCAAGCAGATCCTGACGGAGCAGCAGGCGCAGGGGCTCTGCCCCGAGGTGCGGGGCTGCGGGGGCAGCGGGGGGGGCATTGGGGTGACAGCAGCCCCCGCTCACCCCGCTCAACCCCGCAGAGTGAAGCCGCCTTCCGGTGCCGCAGCGACCGCGACTGCCGGGACAGGAGCCCCACCAGCGGCAGCGGTGAGAGATGGGGAGCCGAGGACAGCCCGCTCCGTGCGCCCATGGGCTGGGGCTGCCCCCCTTCGTGCACCCATGAGTGCTTGGGCTGAGGCCGCCCGCTCAGCGCACCCATGGGTGCTCCGCAGGGCTGCTCACCGGCCGGTGCGTGCCCTACAACGAGACCCTGCGCACCTGCGAGATCCGGGGCTGGTGCCCTCCCGAGGTGGACACGGTGGACGTGTGAGTGACGGGGACACGGGGGGACACGGGGTGCGTGTGCTCCCGCCGCGTGCCCAGGGCCACCCCGTTGTCCCCCCCCAGCCCCATCATGCTGGAGGCCGAGAACTTCACCCTCTTCATCAAGAACAGCATCCGCTTCCCGCTCTTCGGCTTCGAGAAGTGCGTGCCCCGGGGCCGGGCAGGGCCGCGGAGCCCCTCCCGGCGCCGCCTCACGGCCGCGTCCCCCCAGGGCCAACCTCCCCCCGCCCGGCGCCGGGGGGGACCTGGGGCGCTGCCGCTTCCACCCGCAGCTCCAACCGCTCTGCCCCATCCTGCGCCTCGGGGACGTGGTGCGGCTCGCAGGGCAGGACTTCCGCACGCTGGCCGCCACCGTGAGCCGCGCCGGGGCCGGGGACACGGGGCAGGGGGACACGGGCCACAGGGCACAGCGAGTGGGACGTGGGGACACGGGGATGTGGGCTATGGGGACATGGGGATGAGAGATGGAGGATGTGGGGACATGGTGGGTGGGACATGAGGACACAGGAACATAGGGTGTGCAGACATGGGGACGTGGGATGCAGGGATACAAGGGTTTGGGGCAGGGGATGTGGAGACACAGGGATGAGGGATGTGGGGACGTGGGGAAGTGGGACATAAGGACATGGAGATGTGGGATGCAGGGATGTGGGACACGGGGTGAAGGGATGTGGGATGTAGGGAGTGGGATGTGAGGACATTGGGACATGGGGTCACAGAGGAACATGGGTGTGGGTGCATGGGGTTTGGGATGGGGGATACGGGATACGAGTGCAGGACACAGAGACATGAAGACACGGAGGTGTCTTGGGGGACACAGGGATGAGGGACATGGGTCTGTGTGGACACCCATGGGGTGACGCTGGCCCCGCGCGGTGGCACAGGGTGGGGTACTGGCCATCAAGATCGGGTGGGTTTGTGACCTGGACCGCGGCGGGGAGCGCTGCCTGCCCCACTACTCCTTCACCCGCCTGGACGGGCTGTCCCTTGCCACCGGCTACAACTTCAGGTACGGCACGGGCCAGCGCCGGAGCACACAAGTGCCACACGTGTGTGCCATGGCCCTGTCCCCGCGCAGGCACGCCCGGTACCACCACTGCCACGACGGCCCTGAGCGCCGCACCCTCACCAAAGCCTTCGGCATCCGCTTCGACGTGCTGGTGTACGGCCACGTGCGTGTGGGGCTGGGGAGGCCACAGGGAGGGCTGGGGGTGGTTGGGTGCCCCCCACCAATGGGGTCTCTGAACCCCCAGGCTGGGAAGTTCGGCATCATCCCCACCCTCATCAACACGGTGGCTGCGTTCACCTCCATCGGTGTGGTGAGTTGTGGCCGTTCTCAGCCCCTTCGTGGCAGCATCTCCCTAGGTGGTGGGGGGATTCCCCCTATGCCTAACAGGGGGCTTGGGAGAGGCCCTGAGCACCCCAGAGGTGTGGGGCAGAGTGGCAGTGATGTCCCATAGTGATCGGGAGGGGTGGTGGAGAAGAACCCCATAGCCATGCAGTGTGCGGACAGAGCAGAGCCCCAGCCTGGCTCCATGGGGGGGTGTGGGGCATCAGCGGGTGCCCCATAGCGCACCCCTCCCACCCCAACGCTGCCACCCCAGGGCACGGTGCTGTGCGACATCATCCTGCTCAACTTCCTGAAGGGAGCTGAGCACTACAAGGCCCGCAAGTTTGAGGAGGTCAGTGTGGGGCTGGGGCTGCTGTGGGACCACTGTGGGGCTGCCATGGGGCTGGGTCAGGCTACACAGGGGGATGTGTGGGGCTGGATGGGGGGTACACACTCAGGCAGTGCCCCTGACCCTTGTGGTGCCGTGGCCATGGGGCAGGGAGTAACCCAGGCCCACCCGCTGCCCCCCAGGTGCCAGAGGTGGACATGGCACCGTCCCCCGGCAGCCCCACGGCGTCAGCCCCCGGGGGCCTGGGCCTCTGCCCCCGGGACAAGCAATCCACAGACTCGGGCACTTTCTCCCTTGGCCACTAGTGCTGGGCACAGGGATGTGGGGGGGCCCTTGGCTTGGGGGTGTCCCCTGGGAGCCACACAAGGGGGGCACAGGGCCACGGTGCCCAGGGCTCATTGGGACCCCCAAGAGGCTCCAACTGCCTTGCCTGACCCCGGTGCCCACCTTGGGTGCTCCAGCCTTCTCCCTGCGTCCCAGTGCCCATCACTGCATGTCCCAGCCCTGCCCATGTCCCCAGGGTGCCCCAAGCCCTGAGGTGCCACTTTCCCATGGCCCCCCCATCCCCAGGTCCCCGCAGCTCCCACATCTCCACCCAGGGTGGCCGGGGGGGCTGGGGCTGCTTCCTGGGCCAATGGGTGCTGCTGGGTGCCAGGGCTGAGTGCTCCACAAGGGTGTTGAGCCCCCCAGTGACCCTGCTCCCCCCAGCCCCACACCGGGGGCTGCTCCCCCCACCCCAATAAACCTTTTGCTTGCTGCACCCACAGTCTCCAGGCTGTGCCGGGGAGGGGTCATGGGGGGTCTGAAGGCAGCGGATGCCCAACCCCATAGCAGACACTGGAGAAGCCCCAGCAGTGGGAGGTGCTGCCCCATGAGCAGAGGGGTCGTTGATATTTATTCCCTCCCAAATGCACCCCAGCCCAGGGCAGAGCTCCCCAAAGTCCAATAGAAAAGAGGGTTCTGGGGTCCGGGTGCTGGGGTCCGGGTGCAGGACTCAGTAGGTCACCTCGTCGGGGGTCTTGGTGCCGGGGGGTGCTGCCAGGGGGGTGCCAGCAGCCCCCATCTCCTTGGCTTGGCGCCGGCACTCACGGGCCACCACCATGGGGCTGATGAAGGCCACAAGCAACACGGCGATGAGCCCCAGGTTCACCTGTGGGGGTCCGGGTGCAGGGTCAGAGGTGCTCACCACACCCTAGGGGTGCCCTGGGCCAGCCCCACAGACCCCCCAGTCCCCAGTGCTTGGTGCAGGACCTCCACTCCCTGTGCGGGACCTCCACTCCCTCCACACTCCTGTGGGGCAGGATCCTCCCAAGGGGCAGCCCCCCACCCCTCCATGGGGCAGGACCCATTCCCCGTGGGACAGGACCCCATGTCCCTATGCAGCAGGATCCCCAACCCTCCCGGGGCAGGTACTCACGTAGAAGGGGTCTCCTTGGAGTGGCCCCTGCACCAGCGCCACGCAGGGGTACTGCAGCAGCGCCACCAGTGCCGACAGTGCCATGGCCAGGCCATAGAGCTTCCCGAAGTGCTGCGGGGGGAACCTGCGCCGCCACGCACCGCATCACCGTGAACCGCGTCACCCTGACACCCCCACCCTCACACCCTGGCCCTGCCACCAGCCCCCGCCACCCCCATAGAGACCCCAACACTCTGTCCCCTGCCACCCCTCCAACCCTGCCACTATTCCCCATCATTCCAGTGACCACATCACCCTGTCCACTGCCACCACCAGCCACCCAGTCCCCTGCCACCATAACCCTGCCACCTGTCCCCTGCCGCCACCAACCATGATGTCCCCCTACTACCCCTTGGTGCCCGCGTGCCGCTGGTGCCCACACTCACGCGATGGCGAGGAAGGCAGCGTTGCCGCCGTAGAGGAAGGAGCGGCTGAGCACCTGCAGCACGAAGGTGCCAAACTGGACGGGCAGCACAGGCACTGCCGCGGCGATGGAGAAGAGCAGACCCAGCACCACGGTCACCACCAGCGACAGCACCGATGCCTGCAGGTCAGCCAGCGCCCCCAGGGCTCCTGCGGGACCACGGCATCAGCGCTCGAGTGGTGGCACCGGGCACGACCCAGCCAAGGACATGGGGGGCCAGCGGCAGTGCGGGGAGGGGGGCGGTTACCGTCGGGGTGCGGGGCCTTGCCACGCTTGTGCCGGTCGAGGATGAGGCCGTTCCACGGGGCGCAGAGCACCCCGCAGAGCTGGGTGAAGGCGAAGGCGTTGGTGTAGGTGCTCACTGCAGGGGGACAGCGTCAGCACGGGGCCGGGCCCGCTCCCGGGTGTCCCCCCCGTGCCCACACGTACCCAGGCCGGCGTCGCCGCGCGCCAGGCGCTGCAGCAGCGGGTTGAGGGTGCCGATGAACAGGTAGTGCCGGAGCTGCAGCACCGACAGCCAGGCCACGTGCCACGCGAACCGCGCCGAGCGCGCGCACGCCGCGAACGGCACCGCGGGGGGGGCAGCAGCGCCTGCGGGGGGAGGGGGGTCAGACACGAACACGCGCGCACCGGCAGGTCCCGCCCCCGCCCCACCCACCCCGCACCCATAGGTGTGACCACGCCCACCCAGGGGCCGCACCCCCTTCATCTGCATAGCACCGCCCACCCTTCCCACCACGCCCATTCACAGCCTGAGGCCACTCCTCCTTCAGCTGCAGAGCCCCGCCCACCTCCGATGCGACGCCCGCTTCATTTGCATAACCGCACCCACGTCCCAGCACTCCCGTGTGCAGTCACGCCCAGGCCGTAGGCACGCCCCCTTCATCTGCATGGTCACGCCCCCTCAAGCCCTGCCCCTCACCTCGGGGCGCTACCGGCTCCAGCGGCGTCTCCTCGGGCCCCGCCTCCCCCGGTGGCCGCTTCTCCTCGTAGGTGCGGTAGGAACGCGACCGGCCCGGGCAGCGCAGCCTGGGACCAGCACCGCCCCCATGGGACCAGCACCCCCGGGGTGGGAGCCGCCGCCCGCCGGGGACCACCACCCACCACAGCACGGGAAGCACCAGCCCCCACGGGACAGGACCACCACGCATGGGATGGGAACCACCATTGGATACCAATGGGACCCATCACCACCCACCACAGGATGGGACCCACCACCCGTGGGGTGGGAACACCAACTATCCAGTATGGGGCCCACCACCATCCACCACAGAATGGGACCCATCACCATCACCCATGGACCCACCACCACCACCACCCCCCACCATGGGATGGGTGCTGCTGCCCCGTGGGGCACAGGCAGGCCCTTCCCTACCCGTAGTTGTAGGCGGGGGGCAGCGGGTAGGGGATGCGGGTGCGGGGCATGAGGAAGAGGGTGCGCAGCAGGTGCCAGGCGCTGCAGGCCGCCATGAAGAGGAACATGGTCCGCAGGGACAGCCCGTGCCCATACAGCACCTACAGACGGGGATGGGGACAGGACAGGCCAGTCGGTCACCCACCATTGTCCCACCCTGGGGCCATAGTCCTGTACAGCTCCACTGCGTCCTCATGGTGGCCCCAGCAGTGGCTCAATGGTGGCCCCAGCCATGTCCCCAGTGGCAGCCCAACTGTTGCCATCTCTGTTCTCAGCCCTCCTCACGGTGCCTGTGCAGGGGATAGGCCCCCGGGGACACTGAGCACCCCCCCTTGTGCCCACCTTGATGATGAGGAAGATGGCAGATGAGGAGTCAAAGGCCCCATTGTAGAGGGTGATGATGATGGAGCGGTACTTCCCAAAGAGATTGCCCACCTGGCATGGAGAGATCCCCCTGTGCCATCAGGATCCCCCAGCACTGGGTGTCCCGGCCACTGATAGGGGGTCAGGGTGCTGGGATCTCACCTGCATGTTGGTGAGGATGAGGAGGATGCCGCCCACCGACAGCATGGACATGGCCGGGAAGAGCAGCACCGCCAGCCCTGGGGACACAGGGGTCAGCAGGGACAAGGGGGGTCCCCAACAGGTCTCCCCCAAAGCCCATGGGGTCTCACCTGGGGTGGAGAAGGCAACGAGCAGGGTCCCACCGGTGTAGAGGGAGCTGCAGGATGGGGACAGTGGTGACAATTGGGACAGGGTCCTGGGGGGCCTGGCACCCCCACACCCCATGACACCCAGCACCCCAATAGCCCATGAGTGCTCCTGGGGACACCGGAGGAGGCCTGGGGACATCAGGGAGATCTGAGGGCATGTAAGGGGCTGAGGGCAATAACGGTGTGGGGAACACACAGGGGACAATAGGTGGCATGGGGAGGCAGGTGTCAGAATGGGCTGTACCCCAACACCAGCACCATGGGCCAGCATGGGTCCCCCCCCAGGCTCACATGGGTGCTCCTCCCACCATGGGTCCCCTTGCACAGGCAGGGCCCTGCCTGCCCCATCCCGCCTGCCCTCCCTGATAACACCTACGCTTGATAACACCCCCCAGCACCCTCACAACACCCGTTCACACACACACACCCCCAGTACCCAGGGGTGTCCTGGTACTGCCCCCACTCACATGGCAATGAGGCGAGCAACGGTGGTGCCAAAGCGGTCAAAGATGAAGCCCATGGGGAAGGTCATGAAGTTGTTCATGAAGGAGCCGATGGTGAAGACCAGGGAGAACTGCTCATCCTGGCGGCTGCAGTCTGCGGGGCGGCCGTCAGTGGGGACAGGGACACGGGGACACAGGGCAGCCCAGGGCATACGGACAGTGGGGACACAGCCATGGGGACATGGGACACCCCAGGCAATGGGGACATTGTGGACATGGGGCACCACAGGACATCAGGACAGTGGGGACATGGGCACTGGGATAGTGGGAAGACAGACTACTGCAGGGCATAGGGATAGCAGGGACATGGGGCACCCATGGGGCATCAGGACAGTGAATGGGACATGAGAATGGGGACAGTGGGGAAATGTGCATGACACCCAGCACAGACAGGAGGACAACAGGGATATGGGGACACGGCAGCGCAGGACATGGGAGAGTGGGGACCCAGGGATTAGGACAGCGAGAACCTGGGGCACCACAGTGCATCAGGGACATGTGGCACCCGGGACACAAGCACCCCAGGACACAAGCACTCCAGCAGGGCGCCGTTGGGGCCGTACCGAGCAGCTCGGTGCCGTTGTGGCCCGTGGGCTGGCACCACTCCTTGAAGTACTGCAGGTCCTTGAGGACGAAGACGAGGGAGGCCCAGCCGAAGATGAGGCCGCAGAAGGCGCCGCACTCCAGCAGCCCCGAGAGCAGCGTCCCCAGGCGCTTGGGCAGCCCCGCGCCACCACCCGCCATCGCGCCAGCACCGCGGCCCTGCCGCGCCTGCAGGCACACACATGGGTCACTGGTACCTGCACTGTAACAGCCAGCATCTGCACCGTGACACCCAGCACACATACAGGTCACCAGCACCCACACCGGGTCACCGGCACCCGCACCGTGACAGCTGGCACCACACTGTGACTGCATCCACACCATGACACCTGGCACCCACACTGGTCACCAGCACTCGCACCAGGTCACCCACACCATGACACCCTCAGCACCTGGGCATATGACCAGTGGGCAAAAGCCACCATGGTCCCAGCAATGCCCGTTGTCCACAGCCACTGGCGGCTGGCACTGGTCCCCAGCATGCCACAACACAGAGAAGGACCCTGCTTGGCACCAGGGCTTTGCACAGGTGTGTACATGGACTGACATACATGCACACGCGTGTACACAGGCTCACACACATGCACATGCATGCAAATGTGCTAGCACCCCCCTGTACCCCCCACCCACCTGCACAAGGCCAGGCCTTCCCGCTGTCACGGTCACCGCTGCCGAGCTCAGAGCCACACCACGCACCCGCACAGACCCCACTAATCTGCTGGGAGCACCCATGGCCCCCCCGCGGCTGTCGGGGCCGATAGTGGTACGGTCCCCCCCGCCGCACGGGGACCCCCCCGCAGCCGCCCTATCTGCCAGCGCCAGCCCGTCCCAGGGACCGGCCACCTCCCCTGGCACGGCCGCGGGACCGTGGCACAGTGCCGCTGCGCACCCTGGTGTGAGCTCCGGGGGCACCGCACCCCCCGGGACACCGGCACCCCCCGGAGCTGGCACAGCCCCTGGGAACCCGGCGTGTCCCAGCGGGGGCCCTGGCACAGCCCGGGGCACACGGGCACAGTGCCCGGCGCTGGCACTGCCCCCGGGACATGGAACCACCCCTTGGGGCCCCGGCACAGCCCCTGGGGACACCAGCATGTCCCTTGGGGACCTCTGCTTGGCATCTCTGGGACCCTGCACCACCCCCAGGGACCCAGTCATGCCCCAGGGACCGTGGCACAGTGCTGGGGACCGTGACACGTCCCCCAAGCACACCAGGTCACTCCCCGGGCACCCCAACGCTGCCCTGGGACCCCTCACCCTCCTGTGGACACCCGGTCAAAACCAGTTTACCCACTCATGTGGCTGGGACCTCCCGTCCCTTGGTGTCACCGCTGTGGCGGGTGCCAAGGCCACGTCCCCGGCCCGGCCCCCGTCCCACTCACCCGCCCAGAGCCCCCCACCGAGAGCGGTGCCGGGGTCCCGCCGGTGGCCGGTCCGGTGTAATGGCGGCTAATGAGGCCTCATTACAGCGCTGGCGGCGGCTAAAGATTAACCAGCCCCAGGCAGATGGTGCCGGGCTCGGGGGGGCGAGAGCTCAGCGGGGGCAGCGGGGCACTGCCCGGGACCCCTCTGCACCCACTGCGGGTGTCATCGGCCACCAAAGCCATGATGGCAACCCTGACATACCCGCTACGCCAAACCATGCCGGTTACCTCAAACCACACCGGTGTCCCAGAGCCATACTGGTCTCTCCTGACCTACTGGTGTCCCCAAGCCCTACTGGTCTCTCCTGGCCATAGCAGTGACCCCCCCCAAACTGGCAACACCCCCACAGGGGACTAAAGGATCCGGGGCCCTGGCACTGGTGCCCCCAGCCCCTCCCAGCCGCGCTGGCCCTGCCGTGACCCCCAGGTCACCCCGAACAGTGACTGCGGTCAGGTGAGGACAAAGGGCCCCCCCCCGCGCCGTGTCCCGGGGCTGGCTCCGGCCCTCTTCGTTTTAATCATTAATTGTGGCCGAGGCCGGTTCCCTCCTGCAGGGACCGGCGGGTCCCCGCCTGCGGATGCGCGGCATCTCCAGGGGCTGCGCTGGGGCTGGGCTGCGGGTACCCTGCGGGCCCCTTCCCACCCCGCTGCCCTCCCGTGGAGGGGTCTGGGGTGCCCCGGAGTGGGCCTTGCTCCACGGGGCAAGGCTGGGGGCAGCGGAGTTGGGGGGGGCGGGTGGGACTCGGCCTTCGCCCGTGTACGGAAGGGGGGAAGTAGCCGTGGGGCGCAGCGCGCAGAGCCCCGAGAGGCCTTACGGAACTGGGAGGGGAAGCACGTGGTGGCGGGGTCCGGCGGGGCCCCCCGGGCATAGCCGCGCCCCACGGCCCCGACCCACCCCATGGCCCCGGCCCCATAACCCCCCCCCTGCAGCCCCACAGCCGCTCCCCCGGGCACCCCGGGCCCCCGGAACCGGCCGCGGCCGGGCCCAAGCGGTTCCCGCGCTCCGCTCGGCTCCTCCCGCCACCCCCCCCCGCTCCATCCGTTACTCACCCGCGGCGCGCGCCCCGGCGCGACGGGGAGGAACCGGCGCTGCCCCTGGCGCTGCCCCGCGCGTGCTCCCGGTGCCGCCGGTGCTGCCCGCCCCTCGGCAGCGGGCGGAGCGGCCCTGTCCGGCCCCGCCCCCGGTGCGGAGTTGCAGGAGGGGGGGACGGACGCGGGAGGCGACCCCGGTGGAGCGGTCCCGGGGCACCGCGTGGGGCCGGGTCATGTCCCGGCTGAGCCCCCTCCCCGCGTGCCCCCTCCCCGCCGTGTTCAGCGCCGCACCCGCCCCGGGCTCCCCCTTCTTGTTGATGTCCCTGAGGTGCTGTCCAGCGGGGTCACCCCTAGGTCACCTCTGAGTCACCTTCAATCACCCTTAGGTCACCCTTAGGTCACCCTGGGAGACCTTGAGTCACCTTAGCCCACCCTTGGGTCACGCTGGATCACCCTTGGGCCAGCACGGACCACCCTTAGGCCACTTTAGATCACTTTAGGCCACCCCTGGTTCACCTTGGGCCACCTTGGGTCACCCTTGGATCACCTTTGGTCACCTGGGCCACACCTGAGTCACCTTAGGTCACTTCAGGTCACCCCTAGTCCACCTTAGACCACCATGGAACAACCCTGTGCCATCATTAGGTCACCTTGGGCCAGTTTGGGCCACCTTAGGCCACCCCTGGGATACCTTGGGCCACTGCTGGGCCTGTCCCCATGCACCCCTGCCTCCACCTCACCTTGGGCACTCCCCTGTCCCCCTCCCCACTCTCTTCTCAGCTGCCCACGTCAAGTCCGCTCTTCCATCCATCCATCCATCCATCCATCCATCCATCTGTCTGTCTGTCTTCCCACCACCTCATCCGTCCGCCTGTCCATCCACCAGTGCTTGCAACCGCCCATCCTATCCCCACCCTCCAGCCCATCTGTCTGTCCATCACCCACCCATCTGTCCGTCACCCATCCATCTGTGTGTCACCCGTCCATATGTCCATCACCTGTCCATCTGTCTGTCACCCATATAGCCGTCTGTCACTCATCAGTCTGCCTGACACCCATCCATCTGTCCCCCTCCCGGACACATCTGTCCCCCACCTCAGCTCCATTCACCCTCACTCCCATTCAGTGTCTGTCTCACCCATCACCCACTGCTTGCCCTGCCGGCCCTCCTGCCTTCACCTGCCCTCCCTCCACTCGTCCATTCCTCTGTCCTCTCCTGTTGTCCTCCATCTGAGCATCCGTCCATCCTCTCTACTTGTCCTTCACCTGTCTGGCCCTTTCTCCAGCTGCCTTCCACCTATCTCTCTGTCCCTCTGTCCTATCCTGTTGTCCTTCACCTGTCTTGTCCCTCTGTTCTCCTCTCAGCTATCCTGCACTCATCCATCCACCCATCCCTCCATCCCTCCCTCCATCCCTCCCTCCCTCCCTCCACTGCCCACCCCTGCTCACCCCATCCCAATGTCCCCATGCTGTTGGACTGAGCCCCCCCGGGCGTTGGGGGAAAAGCAGTGGCACCGGTGGGGCGGTACCGGATGGCAGCCCCTGAGTCAGCCCCGCACCTCCCTCGCGCGGCCCACGCGTGGCGGCCGCGGCAGATTGTGGCATTTCACACGCCGGAGCCGGCGCCGCAAACACGCGTCGGTGCCAGCTCGTGCGCCGCAGCCTGGCGCGGACACGCGTGTGCCCCCCCCGCACCCCACGTGGGCATCAGTGCGGGACACAAACCGCACGGCCCCGCGCGGGGGGTGCCGCTGTCCCGGGTGGGAGTGGCGCGATCGGCACCAAGGACAGCGCCGGCTGCAGCACCGCGGACAGCGCCGGGTCCTGCGTGGGTGCGGGCCGGGACTCCCCTAGGGCCCTGAGCGCCCCCCGCTCGGCACCCACCGAGGGCAGCCGCATGCGGGGGTCCCGAGGTCATGCGGGGTGCAGGGGCACGGCCCACGTGCCCCACGATCGCAGCCCCTCCGCACCCCACGCCAGTCCCACGGACACGGGGGGAGGCCCCGCCACCGACCGCCGCGTCCTTACAGCGGGTCACGCCCCCCCCGCCGCGGGTCCCGACCAGCGGCCCTCCCCCGAGCCCCGCGTCGCCTCCCCGGGCCCCCCTGTGTGCCCCCCCCACGCGTGGCGGGCCGGCTCCGCAAGGGTTAATCGGCGGGGCCGGCGGCGGGGGGCGGAGCGCGGCCGCCCCGGGATAAGGCGCGGCGCGGGGCAGGGCTCAGCCCCACCGGAGCCGCGGGCAGAGCCGAGCGCAGAGCCGAGCCCACCCGTGCCCGCATCCCACCCGTGCCATGCCCCGGGGCGGCGGCCGGGGCGAGCGGCCCCCCCGGCAGCGGCCATGAGCCCCGGGGCAGCGGGCAGCGCCTGAGGCGGCCCCGCCATGCGGCCCCCCACGGCTCGGGACCTGCCCCAAGGTAGGCGTGGGGGCGGCGGGGGCCCACGCGCGTCCGTTGACCGCCGGCGGGGCGGGGGGAGCCGCCCCTCGGAGCGCGGTCCCTGCTCGGGGCGCTCCGGGCTCTTCTGTCGGGGCGCCCGCGGCAGCGCGGGGTGCGGGTGCCCCGGGGGGCGTGGGGTGAGGCCGGTGCGGGGTGACCCCCCCGCGCCCCACGGGTGCACCGAGCACCTCCGGGGCGCGGAGCCCGACGTGGGGGTTCCCCACGACCCACGTGGCGTTCGATGCCAGCCCGGGACCCCCAGCCCGGGGTGTGGGTGCCCTGCGACCCGCGAGTGCCCGGTGCCCGCCCAGCCCGACGTGGAGGTGCCCCATGAGCCACGGGGAGCTTGATGCCACCCTAAGAGCTCTTTCCGGGGGTGTGGGTGCCCCGCGACTCACGGGGTGTCGAATCCACCCCGGGACCCCCATCCCGGGGTGTAGGCACTCAACGACCCACCCGGTGCCACCCCCGGATCCTCATCTTGGGCTGTGGGTGCCCTATGGGGTGCTCGATGCCCCCCCAGGACCCCCAGCTCCAGGTGTGGGTGCCCCACGGGGTGCTCGATGCCACCTCAAGATCCCCCCTCCTGGGCTGTGTCTCCCCCGGGACCCACAGTGATTTCAGGTCAGCTCAGTGTGAGGGTGCCCCGGGACCCACAGCACACCACAAACCCCCCATTCCTGCTTGGGGTGCTCGGAACCACTCCAAGCCCCGCAACCGCGGTCTGTGCGCGCCCCACACCTCCCCCGGCTGTGCACCGCGGGTTCCATGGGGTACCCCCGGGCCTGTGCAGCGGTTCCATAGCAGGACTTCTGGGGGGGAGTGGGGGGTGTGTATGGACGGGGGGGGTGCACCGGGAACCGGTGACTTCAGCTCCCCACTGAGTCAGCCCGCGGCGACGGGGGAGTGACAGATGGGACGCGGGTGGGGGGCGCACGGCGGTACGGGGCTGAGCAGATGCCTCTGTGGGTGGGTGGGTGGGTGCCCCCCCTCCCCATAGCGCAATAGGGGGAGGGGAGAGGGGGGTGGACCCCTCCGGTGCACCGGAGGGGGCCACCCCCCTCTCCCCTCCCCCGTTACCGGGAGCATCCCCGCATCCCGGGCACGGGGCCAGGCGCCCGGGGTTGAATTATGGATGAAGCTCTCGGGTTGCAGCCCCGAGGGGGAATGGACGGGTATGGAAAGGAGGGGGGGGGGGGGGTGGACGGGATGGGGGGGGGAAGAAGCGGCGGCTGCAAGCTCGTGTCAGTGGCGAGAGCGTCAGCCCGCGCGCCCACGCGTGCCCCTCCCCGCACGTGGCCGCGGCACGCGCGCACGTGGACACCCCCCACCCCCCTTTGTCCGGTGGACGGGGGTCGGCCCCAAGGGGTCCATGGTCCCATGGAATCGGGATGGTCCCGGTGCGGGTGTAGCCCCGTCGGGTGGGGGTGGTCCCATGGGAATGTGGCCCCAGGGGGTGAACACGGACCTGGGGGTCCATTGGCCCCGTGGGGTCACCAAGGAGCCTTGGGGGTCCCGTGGGAATGCAGCTGTGGGTAGCAGGTATGGCCCCAGGGAGGTCCCAGGGGTGCACAGGTCAATGAGGGGGTGGTTGTGGGGTGCCCAGCCTGGATGGTCCTGCAGGATGGGCACAGAGGGATAGGGTGGGCATGGACCTGTGGGGCTCCTGGGTGGAAGTGTGGCTCTGGGGGCTCCTGGGGCTGTGGCCCTATGGCGTAGGATGGCTCTTGGTGGGAGGCATTGGGGAGCACAGCTCTATGGGGCTGGTGCGGGTCTGGGGGGACTTCTAGGGGTGCTCAGCGCTTTGAGGTGGGCGTGGATGTGCAGGATGGGCATGGCCTGATGGGGTGGGCATGGACTTGGAGCCTCCTGGGGCTGCATGGCCTCATGGGTGGGTATGACCTTGGGGTTTGCCATGGGCTCCATGACCTTATGGGTTGGCATGGCCCTGGGGGGCTCCTATGGGTGTCCAGCCCTACAGGATCATCAGAGCCCTGGAGCTCTCCATGGCCTTATGGATGGCACAGTGCTGGAGGGCTCCATGGGGTGTCCAGCCCTATGGAGCAGTCATGGCCTAGGTGTTCTCCATGGGCTCCATGGCCTTGTGGGTGGGCATGGCCCTGGAGAGATCCAGTGGGTGTCCAGCCCTGCGGGGTGGTCATGGCTGAGGAATTCTCCATAAGCTGCATGGCCATGAGGGTGGGCACAACCCCGTGGAGCTCCATGGCCATGAGGGCGAGCATGATCCTGCAGGGCTCCATAGCCGTGAGTGTGGGCACAATCCTGCAGGGCCCCATGGCCATGGGGGTGGGCACATTTCCCGGGCTCCCCATGGGGCGCCGGTCCCTCGGGCTGGGGGGTGCAGGGGGGCCGCGGGGGGCGGCGTTGCCGCACGCTGACCCCGTGCTGACGCCCCGCTGTGCCCTCAGGCGGGCGCCTGGCGGCCCTGCTGCTGGCGCTGGTGTGGGTGCCCGGCGGGGCGCCCGCCTGCCCCGCGCTCTGCACGTGCTACGTCTCGCCGCCCACCGTCAGCTGCCAGGCCAACAACTTCTCCTCGGTGCCCGCGGGGCTCCCGCCCGGCGCCCGCCGCCTCTTCCTGCAGAACAACGTCATCGGGGCGCTGCGGGCGGGCACCTTCGGGCCCAGCACCGTCACCCTCTGGCTCTACTCCAACAACATCTCCTCCATCCAGCCGGGCACCTTCCGCCACCTGCCCGCCCTGGAGGAGCTCGACCTGGGTGACAACCCGCACCTCCGCGTCCTGGCCCCCGACACCTTCCACGGCCTCCGGCGCCTGCAGGCGCTGCACCTCTACCGGTGCCAGCTGGCCACCCTGCCCAGCGCCATCTTCCGTGGCCTCCACAGCCTCCAGTACCTCTACCTGCAGGAGAACGGGCTGCTCTACCTCCAGGTCCGCTATGGCCCTGGGGCTGCCCCAGTGTGGCTGTGGGGTGCCTGTGGGGCAGGGGGTAGGGGAGCAGGGCGGTGGGTGATGACTTTGGGATGTGGGAGACCCACAGGTCAATGTGATGGGAGTTACCCACAGAGCGGGAACACAGGGTGGAGCGATGCCCATGGGGCGGGGTGATGGCTGACACTGTGGAGTATGGGCACAGGACAGGATGATGGGTGATATTGATGGAGTAGGGATACAGGGAAGAGTGATGCTCATGGAGATGGGTTGTGAGACAAGGTGCTGGGTGATGTCCATGGAGCAGGGAGACAGGACAGGATGATGGGTGACGCCATGGAGCATGGAGATGGCAGAGGGTGATGGGTGATGCTCATGGGGCTGGCTTGTTGGGTGGTGTCCATGGAGCAGAGACACAGACAAGGTGATGGCCATGGGGCAGGGTGATGCCTCCAGGACAAAGACATGGGGCAGGGCTCTTTGGGACACCCCGGGTGCTCCTCTCATTGAGGGATGTGAGGCAGGGCCCGTGGGGCTGCACACCCCAGATACCAACCCCTTGTCCCCCCGCACCACAGGACGACCTCTTTGCCGACCTGGCCAACCTGAGCCACCTCTTCCTGCACGGGAACCGGGTGCGGGCGCTGTCAGAGGGCGTCTTCCGAGGGCTGCTGAGCCTGGACCGGCTGCTGCTGCACGCAAACCGGCTGGTGACCATCCACCGCCGCGCCTTCCGCGGGCTGTCCCGCCTCACCATCCTCTACCTGTTCAACAACAGCCTGACGGCACTGCCCGGGGACCCGCTGGCCGCGCTGCCCGCGCTCCAGTTCCTGCGCCTCAACGCCAACCCCTGGGCCTGCGACTGCCGCGCGCGCCCGCTCTGGGCCTGGTTCCGCCGCACGCGCGTGTCCAGCTCGGCCGTGCCCTGCGCCAGCCCCCCCCAGCGCCGCGGCACCGACCTGCGCCACCTGCGCGCTCGCGACTTCGACGCCTGCCCCGACAGCGACGACGATGAGGAGCAGGAGCAGGCACGGGAGGAAGACGATGGCGATGGTGTCGGCCGTGTTGGCGGAGGCGGCGTGGTGGCGGTGATGGGCACCCCTGGGCGGGCGCTGGGCCGCCCTGGCACGCTCCCGGCCGCGCCGCCCTCTGCCTTCTACCGCGATGGGCTCCCCCCGCACGACCTGCGGGGCCCCCAGCTCCGGCCGCCCCCCCCGTCCCGTGACTCCCGCGGCCCCCCCGCGGCCCCCGGCTGCCCGCAGGCCCCCTGCACCCCCCCGGCAGCCGCCGCCGCCCCCCGGCAGCCCCACATCCTCCTGCCCCTCCTGGGTCTGCTCCTGCCCTGGCTCTGAGCCGCTCCTCGGGCTGCCCGTGCCCCCCTTCTCCCCTGGGGGGGGCACTTAGAACTGTGGGGGGCTGCGGACACAGGGTCCCCCCTGATCCTGAGTGGGAAAAACCCCAACAGGGACCCAAAGCTGGGAAATTATTTATTAAAAATGGTCTTATTTTGGGAGAGCGAGGCCTGGCTGTGGCGGGGGGCACGGGGGGGCACACACACCCCCACATACATCAACACACATCCACACACACATGTACACACAAATACACATACACACACACGTACACACACACACCCACCACATACACACCCACACACATACATACACAAAGCATACACATACGTACATGCGTACATACATGAGCACACACACGTGCACACATACACACACATACACTCACACGCATATACACATATATACATGCACACATCCATACATACACACGCACTCACATGCATACACATATATACACACACACATATACATACCCATACACATATACATACACACACATATACATGCACACACACATATACATACACACACACACATATACATACACACACACATATACATACACACACACACATATACATACACACACACATATACATACACACACATATACATACACACACACATATACATACATACACATATACATACACACACACATATACATACACACACACATATACATACACACACATACATACACATACACATATACATACACATACACATATACATACACACACACATATACATACACACACACATATACATACACACACATATACATACACACACACATATACATACACACACACATATACATACACACACATATACATACACACACACATATACATACATACACATATACATACACATACACATATACATACACACACACATATACATACACACACACATATACATACACACACATATACATACACACACACATATACATACATACACACACATGCGCACACTCAGCCGCCCGCTGCCTTTCCAGGTCACCGCCTGCTCCTGCTGGAACATTGATGGCAGCGCGGCTGCGCCGGGGCGGGCGGCGCGGGCAGGGGACACAGACGAACGTGGGGACGGACGGACAAACCCCACCCCCCGCGTGCTGACAGCCCCCACCGTGCACCCTGCACCCACCGCCATGCGGCACCCACCGTGCACCGAGAGCCCCGCGCCACCCGCACCCTGCCCCGCTGCCCATCACAACCCACAGCACCCGCACACGGACGGACAGGCAGACAGGGGGACGCTGCCCGCCCGTGGCGTGGGTCCCCTCGGGTGTGTGACCCCCTCTGCACGTGTCCTTCACCAGGCATTGGGGGGCCTCAGTACTGGTGTAGCTCTGGGGGTGCACTGGGAGGCCCCTGGAATCTCTGCCTTTTCCCTGTGGTGTCTGGGTATGTCCACGTGGCCGGCTGCTCCTGCTCCGGTGTCCCCAGGGCCCCTGCCAGGGGTCTCTGGATGTCCTTGTGTGGTCCCTGTGCAGGGCTGAGTGCCCCCATCAGGGCTGGGTGTCTCAGGGGTATTCCTGTCCCACCCCCACATCCCTTTGTCCCTGTCCCCCTCTGGCTGCTGCAGGACCACATCCCCATGTGTGTTCCCTCCAGTGTCTTCACAGGCAGACAGGGGGGCAGAGCCCCATCCCCACCCTGCAGGGGATTACGAGGGGCTCAGCTCTGCCTAATCCTGGGGATTACATGGGCCGGGCTGAGCTGGGCAAGGGGGGACATGCGGGGTGCCCCCATCAAGGTCAAGGCACAGGGCGGCTGGGGATGGCACGAGAGGGGGTGTCCCCCGCAGCACCCGCCGGGTTTGCCATGAACCCCAGCACATCCCATGGGGCGGTTGGGGGCTGAGGGAAGCGACCGAGCTGGCCCGAAGGCTCCGGTTTATTGGGGAGCGGGGTCAGGCGGTGCCGGTGCCCTGCTGCATGCGCCGCAGCAGCTCCTCGTCCTGCAGCGACAGCTCTGTCAGCTTCTTGCCCATCCTCTCGTGCACCTCCAGGTACTTGGCCACGCACCGGTCCAGGCACACGCTCTCCCCCTTCGACAGCTCCGCGTCCTTGTAGTGGGGGGGGACGCACTTTCGGTGGCACGCCTGCGTCATCCTGCACCGCACCGGCACCCTCAGGCCCTGCGCACCCGCTGCCACCCAGCACCCCCATGTGCCCCCCCCAGTGCACCCCATTTCCCAGGCAGCCCCTATAAAGCCCCCCATGCTCCTGACACCCCACCAGCCTCAGCACCCCCCGGGCCCTCAGTACCTCTTGTATTCCCCAGTGCCCTCCCCAGCCACGGGCACCCACAGTGACCCCACAAACCCAGGCATCCCAAGTGTCCCCCCAGACATAAGCACCCCCAGTACCCCCCATACTGGGGCACCCGCAGTTACCCCTTCGCCATGAGCACCCCGAATGGTCCTCATTCCCCAGGCACCCCCAGTGACCCCCAGCCAGCCATGGGCACCCCCACAGAACCTCCATCCCCAGCACATTCGGGTACACGCAAGGTCCCGCAGGCACTGGCACCCTCAGTGACCTTCCCCAACCCTGGGCATTCCAAGCGTCACCGCAGCCATGGGCATCCCCAGGGACCCCCATCCCCGGGCACCCCCGGCCCCTCACTGCCCCCCGCCCCGTGCCCCGCAGCGCGCACCGGTTGTACATGTCTGCCATCATGTCAACCTCCAGCTCGGCTGCCAGCTGCTGCGCCCGCAGCGGGTCCATGGCGGCGCGCAACGGCCCCGCGCGGTTCGGTGCCGCTCGGCTGCGCTCGGCCCCGCTCGGTTCGGCCCCGCTCGCTCACGGCCCCACTCGGCTGCGCTCGGCCCCGCTCGGTTCGGCCCCGCTCGCTCACGGCCCCACTCGGCTGCGCTCGGCCCCGCTCGGTTCGGCCCCGCTCGCTGACGGCCCCACTCGGCTGGGTTCGGGCCTCTCTCGGTTCGGCCCCGCTCGGTTCGGTTCGTAACGACTCGGTAGCCCGCGGCACCTCCCGTCAGGAACCACGTGGGCGCCGCACTTCCGCCCACACGCGAGCGGCCCCGCCCCAGCGCAGGCTTCAGCCAATAAGAAGCCAGGCTGATGGGGACCAGGAGCGCGTCCCCAGCGCTGATTGGGAGACGCGAGAGGGGGCGTGGTGGCGCCAGCAGCCTCGGGGGGAGAGGGGAGCGCGCGATTTGCCCCCCAAGGGGGGCAGAGGGGGTCACCCCCGCGGAGGGGCGGGGCTTGGGGCGGGCTCCGCCCCCTTCCCGCCCCCGGGGGCTCCGTGTCCCCGGTGTCCGCCCGTGCCTGGTCCCTCCCGTGCCTGGTCCCTCCCGTGCCCGGTCCCCCCGTGCCCCCCCCGTCTCCCGGTGTCCCGGATCCGCTCCAGTGCCCCCTCTCGTGCCCTGCTCGGGTCCCCCCGCCCGGCCCCACGTCCCCCCCGCGCCCCCCCGGCCCCACGCGTGCCCCGCGGCGCGCAGTGAGTGAAGGCGGCACCTGCCCCGCCGGGTAAAAATAGCCCCGGGCGGGCGGGGGCAGCGGGAGCGGCCGGAGCGGGACGGGACCGGACGGGACGGGGCGAGCGGCACCGGGGACGCGCCGGGGACAACCGGGAGGGACGCACAGGGGGGACACGGGAAAGGGGCAATGGGGTCAGGGAGGGGGAAGTGGGGGGCCGGGAGGGGCGTGAGAAAGGGCCGGGCCGCGACATGGGGGGTGGACGTGGGACCTGGGGGGGCGGGAGGAGCTGGGGGGTGCCGGAAGGGTCGGGGGGGTCTGGAGGGGGAATTGGGGTTCTGGTGATGGGGAATAGGGGCTCGGGATGGGACGCGGGGGGTCGGGAGGGATGCATGGGGAAGTTGCAGGGACACAGCGGGGATCGGGAGGGGGGCGGCCATAAGGGTTGGGGGAGGCCCCAGAAGCGAGATGAGGGGTCGGAAAGGGAAATAATGGGGTCCGGGAGGGGCTCCGAGAGGGTCGGGACAGGACACGGGGAGCCGGAGGCACACCCGGGATCGGGAAGGGGGGGGACGGTACGGGGTCAAGAGGGGTCTGGAAGGAGTCTGAGGGATCGGAAGGGGGAGTTTGGGTCCGAGAGGGACCTTAGGGAGGGTTTGGGATGGGAAATGTGGGGTCGGGAGTAGGTATGGGGGGGTGGGAAGGGGGAATGAGAGTCGGGAGGGGGAATGGGGAGTCGGGATGGGACATGGGATACGGCGAGACTGGGATAGGGGGGTCCGGTATTGGGGGGTTCTGGAGGAGGCGGGGAGGCCAGGCTGGGGTGCCGGGAAGGGGCACGGGAGAGCCTGAATGGGAATCCAGGTTGGGCAGGGGCAGCGGAGGGGACTGGGGGGAGAATGGGGGTGCCACGGCTGGGGGGGGCACGGGGCCGGGCTGGGGCAAGGGGTGGCACCCCAGTGACAGCCCTGTGCCCCCGCAGCAGTGACCACAGCAGCATGCAGCCCCTGGGAGACACCGAGACCCCCCCACCGGGCACCACCACCCCGGGAACCCCCAGCGCCCCCCCAGACCCCCCTGCGGAGCCAGCGGAGGGCAACGGGGATGGGGGAGACCCCCAAGGAGCGGGGGGCGCTGGGGACGAAGGGCAGGGGCCAGGGGCAGCGGGGGATGCTGGGGAGGACACTAAGGGGGAGGCTCAGGATGGGGGGGAGGACACCAGGGCGGGGGGGGACGCAGCGGGGGATGCGGGGTCAGGTCAGGATGCGGGGGGCAATGCCCAGGGAGCGGGGGACACGGCGAGGGAGGCTGAGGACGCGGGGGGCAGTGGGGGGGACACAGGGGGTGCCGGGGCAGAAGCACTGAAGGACGCCGGGGGCGAAGCGGGGGCTGCCGACGGCGCCGGGGGTGACGCGGGGGGTGCTGGGGGTGACACCGGGGGTGACACCGGGGGTGACACCGGGGGTGATGCCGGAGGTGCTGGAGGTGACACCGGGGGTGATGCCAAGGCGGTGTCAGCCGCGGGGGCTGCTCCGGGGGGGCTGCAGGAGGCGGCTGGGCCAGGGCCGGCAGCAGCAGGGAGCACCCCGGGGCCGCAGGTGAGACACGGGGGGCCGGGGGTGGCGGTGCCAGCGCAGGGTGGCAGTGAAGGGACAGGGTGAGAGTTCCCACAGGGCTGTGCCATGGAGCAGGTGGCGCTGACTGCGCCGGTGGCGCCAGGGCAGGGCGGCAGCAATAGGGACAGGGTGACGCTGTCCATGGTGGCAGCACCAGGGCAGGTGACGGTGCTTGTGCCCTCATTGCCACGCTGGCTGTGCCCACAGGAGCCGACCTGGATGCAGGATGAGGATGAGGAGCTATGGCCCGAGTTCCCCGCCAGCAGCCCCATGTCCCCCCTGTCCCCCACATCCCCCATGTCCCCAACATCCCCCCTGTCCCCCACATCCCCTATGTCTCCCACGTCTCCCACATCCCCCACAGGTAAGGGCTGTGCCAGGCAGGACCCTGGGATCACCGCGACCTCACACCCCCATGGGGTCCCCTACAGATTCCCCCCATCCCCTACCCATGGGGCAGGACCTCCAGCCCTGTGTGCTGGGGGTGCCCAGGGAGGATGTGGTTGTCCCCACCCCCTGGTGCCCCCTCCCTCCACAACCCTTCCTCTGTCCTCTGCAGCTGGCACAACCGAGGGCTTGGGGGGCAGCGAGAGGTGAGTGTGGGCAGGGGTGGCACAGCCCCATGGGTGCACCACCACCCAGCCCCACTGCAGAGCACCCCATGTGCACCCATACATGTACCCTCAGGGGTGCTCCAACGGGGGGGCCGCGGGGCAAGGTGCCCCCTGGGCCGGTGGGGCAGAGACCAAGGCTGGAGGGGGCCGTGGGTCGGCCACGTTCGAGCACCCGGGCCCACGGGCGCAGCGCCATCCTGGAGAAGTTCGGAGGGTGAGAGGGGACTGGCCCTATGGCGGGACAGGGGGCAAAGGCATACAGGAGGGACATGGGGTAGTGAGGGCCACAGAGGAATGGAGGCCATGGGACAGGAGAGGCACTGGGGGGCCATGTGGCAATGGGGGGGTATGGGAGGACTGGGAGGGGCAGGGGAGGCATGGGGCAGTAGAGCGCATGGGGAGACTGGGGCCATGTGCAAATGGCAGGTGCAGGAGGGTTGAGGGTGCCATGAGGCAATGTGTCAGCGGGCGTACTAGGGGGGTGATGTAGGGAGTGTGGGGTGCTCCATGGCGCCTGGCATTGCCCACAGGGCAGCCACGGGGCCAGCCCCACACCTGAAGCGGGCGGGGGGCACGGCCACAGTGAAGGCGATGCTGCTGGAGTGGTGCCGCGTGAGGACCCGCGGCTACGAGGTGAGAACAGGGGCGACGCCATGGGGCAGCTGTGGGGCAGCCGTGGGGCAGTGTGGGGCAGCCTGACCCCTCCACCCGTGGCAGCACGTGGACGTGCAGAACTTCTCGGGGAGCTGGGGCAGCGGCCTGGCCTTCTGCGCGCTCCTGCACAGCTTCTTCCCCGACGCCTTCGACTACGGCAGCCTGGAGCCAGGCGCGCGGCGCCACAACTTCACCGTGGCCTTCGCCACCGCCGAGTGAGTGAGAGCAGCCCCTGCCCCGGCACGCCCTGCACGGGCGGGTGGCCCTGGCTGACCCCGTGTGCCCGCAGGGAGCGGGCAGGCTGCGCCCCGCTGCTGGACGTGGAGGACATGGTGCGAATGGCGGTGCCCGACGCCAAGTGCGTCTACACGTACCTGCAGGAGCTGTACCGCTGCCTTGTGGCCAAGGGGCTGGTGAAGACCAAGAAGCGCTGAGCGGGATCCCCACGGCCCCCACCCGGGACACCCCCCTGCTGCGGTCCCCACCAGTAAAGGCTGTGGTGATGGATGAGCTGCGGTGGCCTCGTCTCCTGTGTGCTCACAGCCCTACTAACACCCCCCGGTGCCTCCCTCCCCCCAAGTGAGACCCTGTGGGGCCAGTGCAGGAGCAGGAGAACCTTTATGAGCCCACATAAAGGTGAAGCCCCGGAGCGGTCTCAGGGCTCCGGCCGCGGCTCCGCGTGCCGCCGCGCGTGCTCCTCCGCTCGGCGATGGAACAGCTCGGGCCGCTCCCGCAGCTCCCGGGCCAGGTCCTGCCGCAGCACCCGCTGCGGGTCCGGGCTGTCCAGCAGCAGCAGCAGGTCCTGCAGCACTACGGGCACCGGGGGGTCGGTCAGGGCGGGCACTCCCCGGGCAACCCCCGTGCCGTGCCCCCGACACCCCCGGGGTGCCCACCTTGTGTGGCGCGGGTGCTGGGCACCCAATGCTGGGTGGAGGTGAGGGGCTGGCACACGTGGCCCTCGGCGTCCACGCCGGGGTGGTAGATGCTGGTGCAGAGCCTGGCGCGGGGCGGGGACAGGGGGTGGTGGGGCGAGAAGGTCAGCTCGAATCGGAAAGCGCCGGCGTTGTACGGAGGGTTGTTCTGCCTCGGTGATGGGGGGCACACATCAGCACCCCGCCGTCACAGCACCCATCGGGGAGGACCCTGTCCCAGCCGTGATCTCCTGTGCTCTCCGTGGAGACCTCCCTCAGCCTGAGCCCGCAGGAGGGGAACCCCAGCCCCGTGCCCCCGGTCCCCCACTATGGTGTCCCCCCCACCCCATGCTGCCCTCCCAGGGATACCCGTGGAGACCCCAGGGGAACCCCAATCCCCCACGTCCACAGGGGCCACCCTCCACTCCGGGCTCCCCCCCGGATTGCCCCCCAGGGTCCGCACCGGCAGCAGGAGCCCCCCCCATCGCAGCACGTTCCCGTCCAGCGGCCGCACCTCGCGGGCCCCGCCCCAGAGCCGCGCCTCCTCCAGCTCCTGCGGGGCGGGAAACGGGCGGGGTCAGACCGGACACGCCCCTAGCGGCGGGGCTTCCATCAGAGGCGCGCTCCCATTGGCGGGGCCGCTCCTCGGGACACGCCCCTATGGGCGAGACCCGCCTCTAGGGGCGGAGCCGAAGCGCTTGGCCACGCCACGTTCCCCCAATGGGGGGGGCCACAGCAAAGCCCCGCCCCGCCGCGGAGCCGCTCCCGCCAGGGAAACGAAACCGGAGCGCGGCGCTCCCGGCGGGGTTGGATTGGCTTCAACCGGCACCGGCATCCCCTGTACCCCCTGCACCGGAGACCCTTTGCCCCGGTACTGCCCGGGGGCCCCCCGCCTCTCTGCACCCGCCTCCAACACCGACTGCATCCCTGCACCCCGATACCGGAACCCCTCATCCCTCCGCCACCCCTTCCCGCGGTGCTGGCACCGCTCGGTGCTGACACCAAGACCAAAACTGCTGTCCCGCCACAGGCCCGCAGCCCCGTCCAGCCCCCGGTGCCCCCGGTGTCACACGCACCTTGGCGATCCTCGCAGCCATGGTCAGCGATGACCAATGCCGGTGGGCGGGGCTTCACCGGGACACGCCCCGCGCCACGGAAGTTATGGGCGGGACCTTGGGCAGCCCGCGGCAATAAAGACGGGGTGATGAGGGGCCAGGCAAGCCTTGGGCACCCGGGTGTCACTGGAGTCTGCAGTGAGAGGCCAGACCTGCCCCACATGGCCATGGGCATGGCTGCGCTGGCAGGGGTGCACTCAGAGGTGTCCGTGCCCCAGGGCTTGCTCGGAGGTGTGGCGAGAGCAGCCTGCCCCACAGCTGACTGCCCAGGGGCAGGAGGTTGTGTCTTCCTAGTTCTAGGGTGAGAAGGCTCCGTGGGGACTCCATCCCCTTGATCACAGAGGACAAGGTTGGGGAGCTTGAGCTGGAGCTTGAACACCACACGGGTCATAGAGGTTGGGCAATTGGATGGCTAAACTGCCCCTTGTCACCACAGGGGTCATAGATAGGGGACAGTTGAGAGGCTAGACTGACCCTTGTCACCACAGGGGTCATGGAAAGTGGGCAGTTGGGTGGATACACTGCCCCTCATCACCACAGGGTTATACGGGGGTACCTGGGTCGCCAGAGCACCCCACCTCCCAAAGGGAGCCGGCCCCAGGGGCTGGTCCTCCAGCACTGCAGCAGCGTGGGACTGGAAGGGGGGCCGCATCCTGCCCCGGGCGCCTGCGCCTGCCCACCCCCCCCCCCCCGGATGATTTACGGGAAGTGCCGGCAGCTCCTTAATCTTTAACCAGGCCAGGCCGGACCCGGGCACATCCCCCCGCGCCGGCCGGACCCGCCGGGCTCCGACCCGCCGGCACCCAGGTGGGCCCAGGGAACTGCCCCCTCCTGTCCCCCGCATCCCGTGGGTCAGACCGGGGTACCCCGGGATGGGGTGAAGGAATGGGAGTGCAGGGAACGGGGGTGCAGGGTGCAGAAGGGTGGAAGCGTGTCGGGTGCCAAGGCTGGGAGCTGGAGTGGGGGTGCTGGGTGCCCTTGACCCATACCTGCCCACCAGGATGCCCACCACGATGCTCTGCCTGCCCCTCGTGTGGCTGCTGGCCACAGCCACGGCCACTGTCACGCTGGTAAGTCTGGCCTTGGGACACAAGCTTCCCTTACCTGACCCCCCGGGTGCCTCCGTGCCCACCTCACCCAGGTCCTCGTGCACAGGTGCCCGCACCGGAGACCTCTCCCAGCGCACCGAAGCTGCTCAGACAGTCCCTGCTGCCGTCGGTACCGCCCCGTCCTGTCCCCACGCCACGGGGGGACGCGGGGCCCCCCGTCCTGCCCCCCCAAGCGCACCCCGAGCTGCTGCCTGCCCTGGCTGCCCCCCCCGAGGCCACAGATCCCCCCAGCCCCGCAGCGCCCGAGGGGGCACCCATGGAGCCGGGCACCACCGCCAGCGGGAGCACCGCAGCTCCAGCACCCAGCAGCACCAGCGACAGTCCCGGCCCCGGTGCCCCGCCGTGCCCCGGGGACGAGGAGCCGGTCGAGGACTGCGGGAAGCCCACGGAGGAGCAGCGAGCGGCCGTGTCTGAGGCAGTGGCCACCTTCGCCCTCCGGTTCTACCAGCGCATGGCAGAGGCTGCGCGGCCCGAGGCCAACCTGCTCTTCTCCCCCATCACCGTGGCCATGGGGCTCTCGCACCTTCTGCTGGGTGAGGCGCCAGCACCGCGGCCGTGCCAGCCCGGGTGCCCCATGGGTGCGGTGCTGAGCCTGCCCTGTGCCTGCAGGCGCCCGTGGTGAGACCCGAGAGCGCCTGGCCGCCGTTCTGGCTTACCCCCCAGGGCTGGGCTGCGTGCACAGCGCCCTGCGGCTCCTCAGTACCGCGCCTGGACTCTTCTCTGCTGCTCAGATCTTCCACCACCCAGGTGAGCGGGGTGCCGGGGGGTGCCAGGGGTGCTGGGGGTGCGGGCGCAGGCTGACACCAGCCGTGCCGCCGGGCAGACCTGCACCTCCGGACCCGCTTCCTCAATGAGTCCTGGCACTTCTACAACACCCGCCCGCGGGCGCTGACCGGCAACGAGAGCCTGGATCTGCAGCACATCAACGCCTGGGTGCGCGAGGCCAGCCGGGGGCTGCTGCCGGAGCTCCTGTCCACGCTGCCTCCCGAGCCCCAGCTGGTGCTGCTCAGCGCTGTGCATCTGCAGGGTACGGCCCGGGATGGGATTGGTTCTGGGATCGAGCAGATCCACGTCCATTGTGCCGGGGCAGCAGCACAAGAGGGACGTGGAGCTGCTGGAGCGAGTCCAGAGGAGGTCATGGAGATGCTGCGAGGGCTGGAGCAGCTCTGCTCTGGAGCCAGGCTGAGAGAGCTGGGCTGGGGCAGCCTGGAGAAGAGAAGGCTCCTGAAGGGGAGACCTGAGAGCAGCTCCAGTGCCTAAAGGGGCTGCAGGAAACCTGGAGAGGGGCTTGGGACAAGGGCCTGTAGGGACAGGCCAAGGGGAACGGCTTGAACCTGCCCGAGGGGAGACTGAGATGAGCTCTTAGGCAGAAGCTCTTCCCTGTGAGGGTGCTGAGGCGCTGGCCCAGGGTGCCCAGAGAAGCTGTGGCTGCCCCATCCCTGGCAGTGTTCAAGGCCAGGTTGGACACAGGGGCTTGGAGCAAGCTGCTCCAGTGGAAGGGGTCCCTGCCCGTGGCAGGGGTTGGAGCTGGAGGAGCTTTAAGGTCCCTTCCAGCCCAAACCATTCTATGGCTCTTTGTATCTGCCTGGGATCTGGTGAGCAGCTGATCCCGTGGTCACCCCTGCATCCCACTGGGCCCGTTCCATTCCTGATGCCGTGTCCCTGCAGCCGCCTGGCACACGCCGCTCGATGTGAAGCAGACGGTGCCGCTGCCCTTCCTGCGCCCCGGGCACCCCCCGCTCCTGGTGCCCACCATGACCAGCAAGAAGTACCCGGTGGCCTCTTTCATTGACCCTCAGCTGCAGGTCCAGGTACCCCCAGTGGCTGGGAGAGAGCCGGGGTGCGGGCTGTAACATCGCTGCTGTGGCACTGGAGGGGTGCTGAGCTGTGCTGTCCCTGCGGTGTCACTGTGGGAGGGCCAGGCTGCAATGGCACTGTGGAGTCACCGGGGCTTTCTGTGTTTCAAGGTCCCACGGGTATCACTGGGGGTCTCCATGTTTCGGGGTGCAGGGGTGTCCTGGGGGATGTCCCGGGGTGTCACTGGGGGTATTATGGGGGGTATCACGGGGGGAGTCACTGGGGGGGTGTCTCCCGGGGGGTGTGTACTCACTGTGGGGGGTGTCACTGGGGGGATGTCACACACGGGGCTGTCTCACGGTTTGTGTCTCACACGGTTTGTGTCTCACACGGTTTGTGTCTCACACGGTTTGTGTCTCCCTCGGGGCTGTCCCACCCCGGTCCGTGTCTCACTGTGCGGGCTCCCCCCTGCCGCAGGTTGGCCGTTTGGCGCTGCGGGGGGGGCTGAGCCTGGTGCTGCTGCTGCCGCTGGGGCCGCTGGGAGCGCTGGAGCGCGCGCTGGACCCCCCCGCGCTGCTGCGCCTGCTCCGGCGCGCGGCCCGCACCCCCCCCCGCGCCACCGCCCTCGCGCTGCCGCGCGTGCGCCTCGACGTGCCCCTGGACGTGGTGCCGCTGGTGCACGACATGGGTGAGCGCGCTGACGTCATGCGGTGACGCCACCAGCCCCGGTCGTGTCCCCCGTATTCCTCAGTGCCCCGGGTGCTGCCGGCATCCCCAGGGACCCCAACGAGCCCAGTATTCCCAGTGCTCCCCAGCATCCCAGGGACCCCGTACCTTTGGTGTCCCCCGGTATCCCTGCTCTCCCTCACATCCCCACCACCCCTTATGCGCCCCATGGCTCCCAGTGCCCTTCATGTCCCCCTTGTCCCCAGCGTCCCCGCATCACCTCCCTGTCTCTGCTGTCCCCCACGTCCCATTGGGCCTCCCCATTGCCCCTGACGCCCCCTGTTCCCCCCGTGGTGTCTCCACGCCGCCCTTCCCCGCAGACTTCGGGCTGTTCCTGGACGCGGAGCTGTGCGGGCTGGCGCGGGGCGCAGCGGTGGCCGTGGACGCTGCGCGGCACCGCGCGGTGCTGGCGCTGGACGAGGCGGGCGTGGAGGCCGCGGGGGCCATGGCCACGTCGGTGGCGCGCTCGGCTCCGCTTCTGGAGGCGCTGCGCCCCTTCCTCTTCCTCCTCTGGCACGACAGCGCGGACGTCCCCGTCTTCATGGGCCGCCTCAGCGACCCCCCGCCCTGACCCCCCGTCCCTCCATCCATCCCTCCCTGCTTCCTCCTCTCCATCCATCCTTCCCTCGGTCCCTCTCTGCCTCCTTCCCTCCAGCCCCTCTTCCATCTCCCCATTGTCCCTTTTTCCTTCCTCCCATCCCTCCGTCTCTGCCTTCCTCTTTCTTTCTTTTCCCTCCCTCTGTTCCTTGTCCCTCCATCTCTCCTCTCTTTCCTTTTTCCCTCCCTTCTTACTTCCAAGCACTCTCCAGCCCCATTCTTCCCTATTTTCCCTTGCTACCTCCTTCCCTCCCTCCGTCCTCCTCCCCGGTTCCTTTTCTCCCTGTCTTCCTCTTTTTCCCCCATCCTCCCCCTTTCCTTCCCCATCTCCTCACTCTTCACCCCCAGCCCCACAGAGCACTATGGGGGGTGTGTCCCCGTGCCTCAGTTTCCCCACCAGCTCTGACCCCCAATAAAAGCCCTGAGCTCTGCGCGGTGCCTGCATGGGGAGGGGATAGGGGCAGCCCGGGGGGGCGGGGCACTTTGGGGGCTATGGGGTTCCCCCCTGGGCTGAGCGGGGGGGCTGACACCTCCCACCCTCCTACAAAAAAAGCTTTTATTGCCCTAGAAAAGCCCCGAGGCAGCGGCTGCACCCGGGAGGGGGGGCGATGGGCACCTGCTGCCAGCACCCACCATGGGTGGTGCTGGGGGTACCCCCCCCACACTCAGTCCCAGCCGTTCTCCTTCACCATGTGGGACATCTCGATGATGAACTTCCCCTCCTTGTACTTCTGGCTGCTCTCGAAGGCCTGTTCCTGGGGGGGGTATGTGAGACCCCCGTGCCCAAGGGGGACCCCAGGCCGGGGTGGGGGATGCCCAGGGGCTGCCCTCACCGTGGCTGCAGGGTGCCCAGGGGGAGCCACAGCCGGGGGTTATGATGAAGAGTAGGGGTTCGGGTACCCGGGCAGGGTTAGGGTGCGGGGCAGAGGTTGGGGTGACTGGAGCAAGGGTCGGGGTGCAGGGTCTGGATTAGGGTTCAGGAGCAGTGGTCAGGGTGCAGAGCAGGGTTGGGGTGTGGGGCAGGGGTTGGGGTGACCAGAGCAGGGGTCAGGGTGTAGGGCAGGGGTCTGGGTACCCAGTCACAGGTCACTCACATATTTCCAGCCCAGGGTGGTTTTGCAGCTCTGGCAGAAGATATCGGCCACTGAGTGCAGCCCCGTCAGCAGCAGCCGCTGCTCTGCAGGGCCACAGCCCACGTTCACCCTGCACCGAGAGAGCCGTGTGCCATTGGCACGGCACCACCGGCACAGCCCGGCACCGCCAGCACAGCATCCTGGGTCACTGCCTTGTACCACCTCTGCCCTCCCCGGCCGCCGTCCCGGTGCGCGGTACTCACACCGAGTTGAACAGGTAGGCACGGCCGTGGCTGCCCTGGAATGACTGCGGGGACAAGTGGGAGTCACTGGCTGTGCCCCATAGACCCTGACACCCCGTGTTCCCCCCTGCCGCATCACCGTGTGAGACACCTCAGGGGACACCTCGATGTGAGCACCATGGGGTCACCCTCCAGCGTGGGGAGACATCGACTGCCCTGGGGACACTGGGGCAACGCTCAGCACCCTGCGGACCCCGCGGGGTACATGTGCTGCAGACGGGCACCGGGGGGACACCGACTGCCCCGGGGCCACCACGGGGTGAAGCTCACAGCCCCTGGACCACCCCGGGGGATGCTCACAGCCCCAGGGCCGCCCCGGGGGTCTGAGGGAGCACCTTGGAGATGAGCTCCTCGTGGCGGGCGAGGTGAGCGCGGCAGTGCACGCAGCTGTAGGTGCGGTGCGAGCGGGGCAGGTAGCTGCGGAACGTGCGGGGGGGCCGGCGGCGGCGGGGGGGGCCCGTGGCGGGCGGCAGCGCCCCGGGGGGCACCGCGGCCCCCCCGCAGAGCCGCTCGCAGGGGAAGCACCGCAGCAGAGTGCCCAGGGCCGTCCTTCCGTGGAGCAGGAGGGTGAAAAGGGGGTGGCGGCCTGCGAGAGGTTAACGGGAGGCGGTGAGGGAGGGCACTGCCGGGGCCCCCCATAGCCCCGCCGGCAGCTGAGACCCGGCAGCTCCTCACAGCAGTGCGGGGCAGCGCCGGGGGGGACACGGTGGGGGGTGTCAGAGGAACGAGGGAGTGAGGGGCAGGGGAGAGGATCGGGGGTTCCTCCTGAGAGGGCCTGGAGACCCGGGGGGGTGTCCCAGGGGGACAATGGGTGTCCCGGAGAGAGAACACTGGGGGTCCCGGGAAGGGGACCGTGTGCCAAGAGGCGACACTGGGCATCCTAAGGGAGGGTAATGGGGGTCCCAGTGGAGGTAATACAGCGGGTCCCAGGGGGACAATTGGGGTGCCGGGGGGGGGGCTGATGGGGTGGGGGCTCGAGGGGGCTGTGGGAGGTGGGGGGGGCGGGAGCCGCTCACCGCTGTCCCCGCTGCCGCCGTTGTCGCTGTCCCCGGGGCGGGCACCGGGCGGGGGGGGGGCGCTGCGTGCCCGGGGACCGCATCACGGCACCGTGACTCATCCCGCGCCGTGACGTCACCGCCCGCACCTGCGACGTCAGCGCCGCGGCCGGTGCCCAGCGACACCTCGGACCCCCCGCCCCCTCTCCGCGGGGTCACCGCAGTCAGGCGGAGCGGGGCGCTGTGAGCCAATGACATGCAGATGAGATGCAAATGAGTCAGGACCGCGCCGACCAATGGGGACCCACTCTAACGACACGTAACGGAGGCGGGAGGGGGCGCCCGAGGCCTGTATGCAAATGAGATGCAAACCACCCGCGCCGCGGCAGGCTCCGCCCATGCGTTACACGTCACCCCGCGCGGCTGCCATGGCAACCCGCGCCGCTGCTGCCCCCGCCCTGCGGGGCGCGCCGCTCTGACATCACTTCCGGCGCAGCCTCTCTGGCCAGGAAGCGCGGGGGCTCCGGTAAGAGGGCTCGGGGGCGGGCGGGGGCACCGGTGCTGCCATGGCAACGAGCTGAGCCCGGGGGAGGCCCGCAACGGGCGGGAGGGGCTGGGGGCAGGCCCGGCCTTTCCCCGCTCACCCCGACCCGGTGCCCTCCCGCAGCGCTGAGGGTCGCGCCATGGCGGACGACAGCGGCGAGGAGAAGAAGCAAGTGGCCAAGTTCGAGCTGGAGCGGGAGACGGAGCTGCGGTTCGAGGTGGAGGCGTCGCAGACGGTGCAGATGGAGCTGCTCAGCGGCATGGCCGAGGTGTTCGGCACCGAGCTCACCCGCAACAAGAAGTTCACGTTCGACGCCGGCGCCAAGGTGGCCGTGTTCACGTGGCACGGCTGCACCGTGCAGCTCAGCGGCCGCACCGAGGTGGCCTACGTGTCCAAGGACACGCCGATGTTGCTGTACCTCAACACGCACACAGCGCTGGAGCAGATGCGGCGCCAGGCAGAGCGCGAGGATGAGCGTGGGCCCCGTGTCATGGTGGTGGGACCCACCGACGTGGGCAAGTCCACTGTGTGCCGCCTGCTGCTCAACTACGCCGTGCGCCTGGGCCGCCGGCCCACCTTCGTGGAGCTGGATGTGGGGCAGGGCTCTGTCTCCATCCCCGGCACCATGGGCGCACTCTACATCGAGCGGCCGGCCGACGTGGAGGAGGGCTTCTCCCTCCAGGCCCCGCTCGTGTACCACTTCGGCTCCACCACGCCTGGCACCAACATCAAACTGTACAACAAGGTGAGGGCAGGAGCGCCCGCGGGGGTCTCAGCCTGGGACAGGCCTGGTTTGGAGCGGGTTTGTCCCATTGCTTTTGCCACCGCACGGGATAGCGGCATGTCCCTGCCCGAGCGCTGAGCCCACTTGTGTGCGCCACAGCTCCACAGGGGTGTAGGGAGTGCCAAGGTGGAGAGCAGAGATGTGTAACAGCAATGATGGAGGGTCTGGAGAAGTCCCTTGAGGAGCCTGGAGTAGGAGAGCTGAGGGCCCGTGACTGAGCTTCTTGCTGCTCACGAGCCCCTGGCCAGGCCCCCCACAGGTTATTGTGGAGGGTAAAGCTGGAGCCGTGGGTTGCATTGAACCAGCTTGGCCCATAGGGTTGTTGGGTGAGAGCGCGCCAGGTGTGGGTGGAGCCATGGTCTGATTACTCTGGTGGGGAGCTGGAGTGAGCCTGAGCGTGGTGGCTGTCACCACACAGCATCCTACCCCTGTAGGGTCCCCCCTGGATCTTCCTGCTGCTGCTGTTTGGTGAGGGAGGCCCCTGCTTGGCTGAAGGCCACCATAGCCATGTGCTACCCTTGTCCTGGTAGCCCTCGGAGCAGAAAAGCAGCTCTCTGTACTTTAAGTGCTTGTAGAACAATTTAGGAATGGTTTCTGCTGCATGCCCAGGAAACTGGCCCTTGGGGCTGTCAGCTGAGGGGGGAGTGAAGGATTTTATCGCAGGGGCCTGCCCAGGAACTGGACATGGCTCTGATGCCCCAGCAGCACATAACCAAGGGTCCTGGGGACAGTGGAGGGTCACAGTGTCCCTGAGCAGTGGGACTGGCCCAGCCTCTGGCCTCCTGCCATCCCTGCAGGAGTGCTCCATGGAGCTCTCTCCGTGTGGTGCTGCTGCAGGTATTGAGATTTTGGGGTGTTGAGGGTGGTGGGGGTGGTGCTGGAGCGACTCAGGACATGGGTGCCCCCGGTGGGTGCCTGTGTCCTGACCCCTCTGCCCGTGTCCCCCTGCAGATCACGTCCCGCCTGGCCGACGTGTTCAACCAGCGCTGCGAGGTGAACCGCCGCGCCTCGGTCAGTGGCTGCGTCATCAACACCTGCGGCTGGGTGAAGGGCTCTGGCTACCAGGCGCTGGTGCACGCCGCCTCCGCCTTTGAGGTGGATGTGGTGGTGGTGCTGGACCAGGAGCGGCTCTACAACGAGCTCAAGAGGGACCTGCCCCACTTTGTGCGCACGGTGCTGCTGCCCAAGTCTGGTGGCGTGGTGGAGCGCTCCAAGGACTTCCGCCGGGAGTGCCGGGATGAACGCATCCGTGAGTACTTCTATGGCTTCCGTGGCTGCTTCTACCCCCACGCCTTCGACGTCAAGTTCTCCGACGTCAAGATCTACAAGGTGGGGGCTCCCACCATCCCGGACTCCTGCCTGCCACTGGGCATGTCACAGGAGGACAACCAGCTGAAGCTGGTGCCGGTGACGCCGGGGCGGGACATGGTGCACCACCTGCTGAGCGTCAGCACTGCCGACAGCCCCGACGACAGCATCTCGGGCACGAGCGTGGCCGGGTTCATCGTGGTGACAGGCGTGGACCCCGAGCGCCAGGTCTTCACCGTGCTCTCGCCCGCACCTCGCCCGCTGCCCAAGAACTTCCTGCTCATCATGGACATCCGCTTCATGGACCTCAAGTAGGGCCGAGCCCAGCCGGGTCGGGCCAGAGCGGCCCCGGGAGACCCCCCCCGGATCTGTTTTACACTTTTGTACCGGTTCTTATTAAACGTTGAGGCGTCTCGCTCGCGGGTCGGTGTCGGAGCTATCCGGGGGTGGTATCGGGCCGGGCGAGGCGGCGGCAGCGCGGGGCTGGACCCGATCACGGTCCCTCCACATGGCCCGGTCCCGCTGCCCCCCCCGCCGTGCGCGTCTGCCGGTCCACAGGCACCGCGCCCCCTCGCCCGGCACTGCCGTGGTACATTCCACGCATGCGCCATTCGCTACGTGGTTGCCGCCGGCATGCTCTTCCGCGCGCGCTCTCGCCTACCCCCTCTCGCGCATGCGTGGTGCCACCGGTTCTGGGAGGTTCCCGGCTCGACAGCCAATGAGCGGCGGTGTTGGGGGCGCGAGACACCGGCGGGCCGCGCGCAGGCGCGGCAGTGACGTCAGGTGCGGCCGTGACGTCGTGCGCAGCCGTGGAGCGCGGCCGCCGTCCGTGCCCGGGAGTCCTGGTCGCGCTCGCGGCCTCCCCCCGTCCGCCGCCGGTGAGTCACGTGGTGCCGCGACCCTCTCTCCCCCGCGCCCGGTGCAGCCGCGCCCTCCCCTCCCTCCCGGGCCCAATCCTCGCCCCGGTCCTCGCGGCCCCTCCCGCCGCCCCCCGCCCGAGAGCGCCGCGAGCGCCCTGCCCCTCACCGGAGGGGCTGCAGCCGCGGCACCGACCTGGGCCCGCCCGCAGGAGAGGGCTCAGACCCCGCTGTTCCCGCGGGTCCCCGTGCTGGAGCCTGTCCCCGCCGCGGTCGCCCCTCCCCGACACCCGCTTACGGCCCCGCTCCGCTCCCGCACTCCGGGGGAGGCTGCGGCCACCTTGTGCCGGGGCAGCGAGAGCGCGGTTCCACCTCCGGCAGCAGCCGGTAACCCCGCTCTGCGCGGCCCCAGCGGCCGTGCTCCCGGGTTGGCCGGGCGCGGGGGGGCATTCGGCCGCGCCTCGCCTTGGGAGTCCCGGATCCCACAGCGCGGGGCGCGGATCCAGGCTCCCTGCGCCTGGTTTCGATCACAGCCCCCGGGGGGGATGAGCCCCCGGCGCTCCGCCCCCCGCCTCCCCCCGGTCCGTGAGGATGGATCCGCTCCGGTCCGCGGTGCAGGAGCGGGCCGGGGCCGGGCGCTGCCGGATCCTTGGGTATCACTCGCGCTAAGAGCCCATCTCGGGGGCAGGCAGCGGCTCTGCTCCAGCTCAGCCCTTTGCCTTCTGGCCTCCTGAGGTACGAGCTGGAGGTGGGGAGGGTGGAGACTGGGTGGAGCTGATGGGAGACCCCGGCTCCTGCTTTAGAGACCTGCTGGGGCCGGTCCCAGCCATCGCCGAGGTTCCATCACCGCTGTGGCTGTTGCAGGGGCGCGGGGCTGGGGTTGTTCCTGGTGGACGGGACCTTGTTCTGCCCTGCTTGCTCTGCAGCACGGGGCTAATCCCGGGTAAGCAGCGAGAGGCGGGCGGGCGGGCAGGTGCTGCCGGGGCAGGGGGTGTGCACCCAGGGGTGGCAGCGCTCCAGCTGTGTCTCCAGCGCGATGCTGGGTCCCTCTGGCCGGGCCCCACCCTCCCCGAAGAGCAGGAGCGTGGTGCCCGGTGCTGAGCACCCTCCTCCTGGCTTAAACACAGCAAAGTGCTGCCAGATCACCCCTCTGGGGGCAGGGTCTGCTTTGCCTCTGTCTGCAGCCTGCACCTCGTCCACTCCTGTGTCTGAGGGACAGAACCCCTCTCTGGCTCCTCATCATTGGGTCCTGTGGCCGCAGGCCCCCCCTGCAGCAAAGCAGGGCCAGATGGAGCCGTTTCCATCCCTGGTATCAGAGCACAGGCTTGGGGGCAGTGGGGTCTCAGTAGGGGCCGATGGGTTTGAGAACACTGCTGTGCTCTCTGCTGGGTTTTAGTGTGAAACCTCGGTATGGGTGGGAGCTGGTTGTGCCATGGCAGCGGGAGCAGAGGGAGAACTGCGGTCCCTGCTCACCGGCTGCCCTGTGCTGGGGCTCAGCCCCCCTAGAGCCGTCTCCTCCCCTTGATCCAGAGCGGGAACAGGTAGAGCACATCCTGCCCGTGTGTGATCCTGGATCTGCCTCAGTGAAACCAGAGCGGGAACAGGTAGAGCACATCCTGCCCCTGTCTGATCCTGGATCTGCCCCATCTGGGAGGTGCCTCACAAGGCAGGACCCGTTTGTGCTGGGCAGGGTTCCGGAGCTGCCTCCTCCCCGTGGCCTGCCCCGGGCAGTGGCGAGCAGCATGCTCCGGGGAGGCCGGCGATGGGACAGGTGTGAAGCCTCTCTGGGGGCAGGAGCATGGGGAGCGGGCCCCGGCAGCGGGCCCGGTGAGGGTGGCAGTGCTGGGAGCTGGTTCCACGCGTTTGCCCTGCCCGACCGGGCTCCAGGTCCTGGGGCCGAGCCTCGCAGTGCTCGGGTGGGTGGGGAGGGCGGCAGGAGGTAAGGAGCATCAAGTGCTGGAAGGAGAGGGAGCTGGAGTGGGACCTCACAGGGCCTCGACCAGAGCAGAGGAGCTGGGCTGGAAGAGGTGGGAGGTGGCAGCGTTCCTACCTGCAGCCATCCCCAGGGAAGGAATCCATAATTTTCTCTCCAGAAATGGCGAGGAGGGGAGATGGGAGCAGCCCTTGGTGTGAGTGCAGGGAAACCCTCGGGATGGGGCAGCAGTCAGGGGGTGGCTGAGTGGAGCCGGGAAAATGCTTTGAAAAGGGGGTGCTAGGATTGGAAAACCAGGTGGAATTCTCAAGGGAGAGGAAAGGGAGAGTCACCGGTGGCACAGGGCTTGCCTGGGGCAGGGAGGAGCGGGGCTGAGCCGAGGGCAGGTCTGGAGAGGCTGGGAAGGAGTTGTGGGACTGGAAGCAGCAGAGCCAGAGGAGTCGGAGGCAGGAGCAGAGCCGCGTGTGCCCCAGGGATGTGGGATGAGCTGAGGGTGCCTCCAGCAGGGAGCCTGTGAGTGCCCTTGTCGATAGGTACAGTGATAGAGAGAGGGAGGGTTTGGGGCGGGCAGGGGGATGGAGGGGCTGGTGCCTGCGGTGGATCTGGGGCTGCAGGAGGGGACAGATCGGGGGGCTCGGGGGTCGTGTTGTTGCTCCTGCACACTGGGGTGGGCACGGGGTGGTCGTGGTGAGGAACACCACGTCCAAGGAGAAGAGACAAATGCTGAGCCCGTGGGAGAGGTCTGGGCACACTGCCCCATCCCTGGCAGTGCTCAAGGCCAGGTTGGACACAGGGGCTTGGAGCAAGCTGCTCCAGTGGAAGGGGTCCCTGCCCGTGGCAGGAGTTGGAGCTGGAGGAGCTTTAAGGTCCCTTTGACACAATCCAGGCTGGGATTCTGTGGTCTCTGGAGGAGGGATGTCCCAGGGAAACTCCTCCAGCTTGGCAGTACCTGTTTGAGTTCGAGGTGTGGCTGTTTCAGGGTGAAGCCTGTCGGAGGGCAGGGTGCTTTCTTGCAGCAGAGCAGCACTTTGCTCCTGCTAAAGCCATTAGCAATGATCTCATCCCCAAACTTCCGAGTAACCGGCCCCTGGAATCGCGGCGCTGGCTCCGGCCTCCAGCACTTCCCTGCGGGGCGGCAGCGCAGCTTTGTCCCCAGCTCCTGTGTGTTTGTGCTGGGCTCTGACCCGAGCCCAGTGTTGTGTGTGGGGCAGAGCTGCTGCTCCTGCCGGAGCCTCCCCAGCCCCGGAGCATCAGCCCCATGGATCCCTCCCAGCACAGGGGCAGGGAAGCGTGGGATGAGCTGAGGATTGGGCTGAGCTCTCCAAGGGAGAGCTCCCGGAGGCAGAGCCACGGCTTTGTCACTCAGCCTGTGTCAGACACCCTGTTCTGTGACCGAACCGATCCGTGTAAGGTGTCCTTGTCATTAAATGTGCCTTTAGTCTGGTGCCGCAGCTCTCGGCCCTCACGAGTGTTCAGTCAGCAGGAGGGGTTCTCCTGTGCACCCTGAGAGAAGGGCTGAGGGGCAGAGAAGGAGAGAACTGCAAGGAGGAAGCGCGGGGGAGTTCAGGGCTCTGCAATGCGAGGGGAGGCAGTGGCGTGGAGAAGGGGTCCCAACTCTCCAAACCCCTCCTGTGCAGTGGGACCGGTGTCTGCCGCATCCCTGGGCTGTGCTCTGCTCCCGGTGTCCGGTGCCTCCCGCTCCCATCTCCAGAGGGTTTGGTTTGCTGGAATTCTGTGGTGTTCCCTCCTGCATCCTCATGAGCAGGTGGCACCTTCCCACCAGCACCCCCAAACAGTTGGGGCTGCGCAGTGAGAGCCCAGCTCTGCTTCATCGGGAGCCACGAGGGCTTCCTCTGGCCCAGGGACCCGAGGTGTTTCCATGGGCCCCTCCCATGTCCTGCCCCCCGGGAAAGGAGATGGAGCTCCCGGCTGTCCCCATGCTCCGGAGCCCCTGAGCCCCAGGGGTTGGGCGTTCTCCAGCGTTGGACTCGGCTGTGGCTGCAGGAAGGTGTTGGGCAAGAGGCTGTGGTGTCCTGGGCTGGGCTGGGTGCTGCAGCTTTGGGGCTGGGAAGGGCTGGGCCGGGCTCGGGGCTGATCACAGCCGCCGCAGCTGCTGCTCTGGCCCTGCCCATGCAGGATGGGGCCGCGGTGCCGGGGCCGGGCCTGGGGCTGATGGGCGCTGGCCCACGGGCTTCGAACCCGCACCTTGCACCGTGCACCTGCTGCGTGCCCAGGGCAGCTCCTGCTCTCCGGTGAGCGGCGTGGCCCGGCTCTGTCTCTGCTCTGACTAACTGGGCTCTATCTCTGTTCCAGGTGAGCTGTGCTGCCGGATGTCACGGTTGAGTGATTTTATGTTGGGTTTTTAGAAGACGAATGGATTAATGAAGAATTTTAGTGAAGGAACGGGAGGAAAACATGGAGCGGTTTGGAACAAACTGAGACCTATGCAGGCCATGGGTGAGACAGACCCATCCAGCACCATTCTCACCATCGGTTGACTTCTGGGGCAGTGAGAGCTCCCTGCAGACCTCCTGCTGACCTGCTCCGTGCTGCTTGGACATGGTGGCTGCAGAAAGGATTTCATGAGGTTCCTGGGGATCCCGGAGCACCAAGCGGCCGCTGAGCCCACGGAGAGGCCTGGGGGGTCCAGCGGCAGGAGCGAGTAGGACGAGGACAGAGCGCGGGCTCCGCGGCGCGGCCCCCCTCGCCAGGGCAGGATTTAGAGCTCAGCCTCGCGCCAGCTGCTCCCGGCTCTGCGGCCAAGGCACAAAGAAGGAAAATTAAACGTGCACGGCGGGGGGACCAGGGGGAGCCCCCGGGAGGCTGCAGAGGGGGCAGCCGGGACCCTCCCGCACTGCTGCGGCTCAGCACGGATTAAAAAGGAGAAGTGGCTTCCCTGGGGCTCGGCTGCTCCGCACGGAGCTTCCCGGGACTCGCTCCTGCCCAGTGCCACTGCTGGAAGCTGCTCCTCGGCCCCAAGCACTGGAGGAGCCCCTTCCCCGTGGAGCCTGGCAGCTGTCCAGGGCACTGAGGACCTGCTGTTCCCAGGCTGCTGCTGGACCGAGGGACGCTCCTGAGGACTCGGTTCCTGCCCCAGCGACTGCTCTAAACCCACGTCCAGGGCTCCGGCCCCAGATTTTAATGGTTTTACCCCCTCTGTGCTGTGCCCGTGAGCCCCCGCGGGGCAGAGCCTAGCGCCGGCTCCTGCCCAGCCTCGTGCCCTGGGACCGCCGGGGGTGTCCGGGCTGCTCCGGCCGCGCTCCGCTGGGAGCACGCGGGGGCTGGGGGCCGGTCTGCCCCGTCCCCCTGCCCTTCTCGCCTGGCGCTGACCTGCGGGGCCTGGGCTATGCTGCGGGGCGGACCCCCCACCACAGCTCCACCATGCCAGCAGCTTCTGGAAAGAGATTCAAACCCAGCAAATACGTCCCGGTCTCGGCTGCTGCCATCTTCCTAGTGGGAGCCACCACCCTCTTCTTCGCCTTCACGTGAGTCCCATTGCTCTGCCTGGGAGCAGGGAGGGCACGGGCAGATCTGGGGCTGAGTGGGTGCTGTGCTCCGGACGCTGGAGGGTGGGTAATGAAGCAGCCCCCCAGCCCATGGAGTGGTTCAGCCATGGCTGGGCCCGTGCCCCTTGGCTTTCCGGTGGGGTGAGGCAGAGGAAGCTGTGCATGGGGGATCCAGGCCCTTCGGCTCTGGCTCCTGGCAGCTGCTCCCATGCAGTGCTGAGCTGGGCTGGCTGGGCAGTGCTGAGCTGGGCTGGGCTGGGCAGTGCTGGGCTGGGCAGTGCTGGGCTGGGCAGTGCTGGGCTGGGCAGTGCTGGGCTGGGCAGTGCTGGGATGGGCAGTGCTGGGCTGGGCAGTGCTGGGCTGGTCAGTGCTGGGTGTTGCACAGCGCAAGGCTCAATGGCAGCTCTTGCACATGAGCCGGGCTGGGGTTTAGTCAGTGACCTGCAGGTGGAAGCGGCAGCAGTGCTGCTGCCTCTGGTGCCCAAGGCTCTGCCGGGCCGGGCTCCCTGTTATTTATAGAGTTTCGTAACTGATGTGTGAGCCACAAATGGAAGCTAAAGCAGAAGTTCTGTGACCCCTGCGTGGCCCTCGCTGCTGCCAGCCTGGCCCCAGGGAAGCGGCGATCTGAGGGCTGGCGCTGGGGCCTTGGGGCCAGGGTGTGAAATGGTTCCGGTTGCTGGAGGGGGCTGGACTGTGCCATAGGGATCTCCCTGGGCTGGGAATGGGCTCAGGCTGCTGCTCATGTTAGCACTTTCCCTTCCTGGGGGACAAATGGCTTGGTGACACTGACAAGGACACAGGGAGCTGGGTCTGGGGTGGCGGCAGGGGAAGGTGGCAGGGCTGTGCTGGGGCTGAGCCGCTGTGCCGGGCAGGAATGCCAGAGCACGGCAGAAGGGACTGGCTGCTGACCCTGCAGCGTGGTCGCGGGGTCGGGTCTGAGGGGGTGTTGTGGGGGCCAGCACTTTGGTCTGTGGATCAGAGGTGTTTCTGTGCTCACACCTTGGAGGTGGCTGTGTGGGAAGGGGTTGTTGGGCAGTCGGGAGGTCTGGAGCGCAGCAGCTCCAGCCCCAGGCTGAGGAGGAGGAGGCAGAGGAGCCTTGAGTTCCTTCCAGCAGCCCCCTGCCCTTGCTTCTGCTGTGCCTCTTAAGCATTCCTCATCATCTCCCCGTCCCTCATCATCTCCCCGTGCCTCCTGTCCCCGCACTGCAGAGGGGCAGCCGCAGCCCCCGCGGGTGCAGGGGGGGTTCAGGGGGTGCCTGGGTGCTGCCAGCCTGGGCTGGAGCCGCGAGCAGCGGGAAGGTCACCGGCTCCAGTGCCTGGCAGCAACCAGGCAATAAAGGAGTAATCGGAGGCCTGAAGGACGGCGCGGGGCTGAGTCCCCTGTGGGGCGGGGGCAGCTGCTGGTGTCGCTCAGAGCAGAGCCCCACGAGCCCTGGTGCTGCCGGCTCCAGGCTCAGCTTCCGCTGTCCCAGGAGCACGGGGGGGCCCTGGCTCCGTGTTGTGCTTGGGGGGCACAGTGGGGCAGCCCCTGCCGGGCTGGGGGCCACAGCAGCAGCTCCACACAAGGCACTGCTGGGATCAGGTCTGTTGGGAGCAGCAGCACCGGGCAGGGTCTCTGTAATTGCAGGTCAGTGGATGTGGTTTAACCTGCTTCAAGCCATCGCGTTGAACCTGGAGCAGAGCAGCCAAGCGCCCGCACCCGGGTTACTCGGCAGGGAGGGAATTGTGCTGCTCTCGTGTTACAGTTCCCTTGGGCAGTTCCTGCTGGATGAAGGGACTCGGGGAGCCAGCGAGGTCTTCTGTGGGTCACTGTGCCCCTTCCCTCCCAGGCAAACAGCCTCTGCTGCCATGCCCCTGCAGCGCTCACTGTGCGCTGATCTGGGGCTCGCTGCCAGCATCACACCCAGCTCCAGCTCTGGGAAGTGGGATGAAGTTGTGCTCTGGGACACGTCCCGTGGGCCTCATCCTGAGCAGAGCAGCTGGGGCGCAGCAGAGCCCTCCGCAGGCTCCACTTGTGTTGCCTGCAGTGTGTCTGCCTGGGGCCTTTGGTCCATCCCCATGGCCCAGGCTGTGCGTGTCTGAGCTGGGAACTCTCTGGAATTGATGTATTCGTTTGGGGTGGCTGCAGCGAGCTGAGGCTGATGGCACTGGAGGGAATGGGCAGCAGGAGAGGGGATGTGGAGAGAGCCCAGAGTAGGCCACAGCGATGCTGCGAGGGCTGGAGCAGCTCTGCTCTGGAGCCAGGCTGAGAGAGCTGGGCTGGGTCAGCCTGGAGAAGAGAAGGCTCCTGAAGGGGAGACCTGAGAGCAGCTCCAGTGCCTAAAGGGGCTGCAGGAAACCTGGAGAGGGGCTTGGGACAAGGGCCTGTAGGGACAGGCCAAGGGGAATGGCTTGAACCTGCCCGAGGGGAGACTGAGCTGAGCTCTTAGGCAGAAGCTCTTCCCTGTGAGGGTGCTGAGGCGCTGGCGCAGGGTGCCCAGAGAAGCTGTGGCTGCCCCATCCCTGGCAGTGTTCAAGGCCAGGTTGGACACAGGGGCTTGGAGCAAGCTGCTCCAGTGGAAGGGGTCCCTGCCCGTGGCAGGGGTTGGAGCTGGAGGAGCTTTAAGGTCCCTTCCAACCCAAACTGTTCCAGGACTCCATGCCTGCCCTCCCTCTGGAGAGAGTGGGGGTCTCTGACTCCCTGGGGTCTCAGCTAGGGGCTGCTCTAGGGCTGAAATTGTCCTTTGGGGTCATTTGTCCATTTCTCTGTCTCCTCCTGGCCTGTCCTTGTCCCTGCTCCTCGTGCACTCAGAGCTCAGCCTCTCCTTCCCTCTGGAAGCTGGGAACACCTCTGAGCTGCCCCCTCAGCTGCCCTCTTCCTTCTGTCTGCCTCCACTCTTGCTTGTGGCTATGCTCATGGCTTTGGGGCTGTGTCGGCGCCTGCAATCAGGTGAATCTGGCCATGAACCAATGAGCCCGAATTTCCCTGCTGTCCCTGCCCTGGGCAGGCTGCAAGGACCGGCTCCTGTCCGGGAGGACAGCTCCTGCTCCAGCCTCACCGGAGGAGAGGGCGGGGATGGAGCCAGGTCCTGGGGGCGGCCCCTGCAGTCGTGGTGCCTCTGGTACCTGGTGGCTCCGGAGCCTGGGGGCAGGAAGGGGTCCTGGGGGGGCAGCAGGACTCTGGCACACAGGGCCTGGTGGCAGAGGGTCCGTCCCGGGTCCAGCCGTGACTCAGGGTGCCGGAGGCTCCCCAGGTTCTCTGATGTGGTGCCAGGGACGAGGCTGTTGGGTGCTGCCGCCATGGGCGTGAAAGCAGCCGTGGAGCAGCCTCCCTCCTGCTCCTCCTGTGCAGAGCCGGAGCCCCTGCTCCTGGTGCTGCAGCAGCGCCCGCAGCCCCTGCCCGTGTGCGGGAAAGGCAGGAGCACGTCGGTGCCGCTGGTGACGGCATCCCTCAGGAGCACAGCACCAGTGCTCCCCGCACAGCCGAGCACCAGCACTGGGGTGATCCGGGGGGTGACGGCCACTGTTGGGTGCCACTGGTGAGGTCTCAGTAACATTGGGTTGTTGAGGTCCTGCTTCCCTCCCGTGGCCGGCGGGGTCCCTGGCTGTGTTTGTGACAGGGGAGTGCTCAACGTGAGGCCACCCTCGTGAGCTGCGCGTCCCTGTGGGACAGTTTCCGCTTGCCCCAGCCCATCGGGTCCTACCTTGGCACGCAGCCGGGTTGTTCAGGGCCAGGCTGGCTCCATGCAGAGCAGCCGGTGAGACCTGATGGGCCAGGGGCTGTGAGGTGGCCCCGAGGCGCCGGCTCCCCAGCAGGTCTCTGCTCTGAAGGGTGATGTTCAACTTCATCACCTCCGGTCTGTCAGGTTGGCTCAGGAGGAACCGGGGTCCTGCTTCAGGGCTTGGAGGCCGGGGTTGGGTGGATGTGCTGCAGAGAGCCCCTGCTCCATCCGCACCTGAGCACAGCCCCTGGAGCAGAGCTGGGCTGGCGGGGTCCGTGTTCCTTAACTGGGTCCTGTGCAGGGCTCTGGCTCTGCCCCATGCAGGGACGCTGGCATTTGGTCTCCCTGGGTCCCCTGCGTCCTGTCCTGGCGCAGGTTTGGGCTGGAGCTTCCCCATCTTGAGACAGGAGCTCCTGGTGGGTTATTTCTGAAGGACACTTCCTGCCCCTGGAGCTCTCTGAGCCCCTGCCCCAGTTCTTGCCCCAGCGTCTCCCCTGGCACCCTCAGCTCAGCTGCGGAGCAGGGAGAGGGGCAGGGAGGCTCCTCTGGAGCTGGATGCTTGGCTCTGCCCTGCCTCGGGGCGCAGGGACGCTGTGAGTGGCACCTCCCCTTTAGCACTGTGTGTTCAGTTCCCAGGGCATCAGAGCAGAGGCACCCCTCCCAAAAGGGCTGTGGTGCCATGAGGTTGGAGAGGAGCCCTGCTGGGTCCCTCAAAGACCAGGACAGCGGCAGTGATGGAGAGAGATGGGGCTAAAGTGTCATAGAGTCCTTGGATGTCCCTACAGGCCCTTGTCCCAGGCCCCTCTCCAGGTTTCCTGCAGCCCCTTTAGGCACTGGAGCTGCTCTCGGGTCTCCCCTTCAGGAGCCTTCTCTTGTCCAGGCTGCCCCAGCCCAGCTCTCTCAGCCTGGCTCCAGAGCAGAGCTGCTCCAGCCCTCACAGCATCTCCGTGGCCTCCTCTGGCCTCGCTCCACATGGAGCTCCTCTGGTGCTGTTGCCCCAGGGCTGGACCAGGACTGCAGGAGGGGATCCCCGAGCTGCTGCTCACGCTCTGGGGTGACCCCGCACACAGGGGTTCTGGGCTCCTGGCTCCTGCTCCACACAAGCACTGGTTTCCCACCTGCGAGACTCGAGATGTTGTGGCCTTTGCCTTGTGCCAACCCCTGAATCCGCCCGCATGGTCCCTGCCAGGGCTGCGGTGGGGGCCGGGGCAGCAGCTCGGTGCCGGGGGGCGGGATGAGCCCTGTTCCTAGGAAGTGATGGGGAAGCGGCTCTGGCTCCGGCGCGGCTCCCATGGCAGTGCCAGTGGTGCCGGGCCGGGTGGGCTCGCTGCGGTCAGTGCGTGCTTCCCTTGCGCAGTGCTTTGCAATGTCCTGTGCATCCTGTCCCGCTCCAGTGCAGCTCTCGAGGGGTTCGGGGCACAGGCTGGAGATGGTTCCCCCTTTCCAGCCCATCCCAGCTCGCTGCGGGACCCGCGGCGGGAGATGCGGGGCAGGTTGTGATGGAGCCGCTCCAGCCCCAGAGCGAGCCCTCAGTGCTGCCGGAGGGGCTGTCCCAGACCCGGCCCGCAGGGGCAGAGCTGCGAGCGCTGCCCCAGGAGGTGCCCCGGGGGGCGCTGGGGGCTCCTCAGCAGCAGGGGCAGCGGGGATGGGTGCAGGAGAGGGCTGGGGCTGGCGGTTGGAGGCGCGGCCGGGCCCTGCTGCAGCACGGGAGCAGCGTTGTGCCGGGCGGCAGCGGGGCCGGGTCCTGCTGCGTTCTGCTGAGTCCACAGGTTTCTCCTGCCCTGCTCGGGCCCTGCCTTGGCGGGCAGGGCCTGCTGCTGCTTCCCACCCTCTCTGGGTGCAGGGATGGGCCGGGTCATGGAGCTCTGCCTGGTGCCTGGGTGCGCCTCACCCTGCTCTGCTGCCAGGGACATGCCAGGGCGCTGCCAGGGCTGTGAGTGCTGCTGCTGCCCCTGCTGCTGCCCCTGGTGCCATGGGGTGAGAGCTGCTCCTGCCCTTGCTGCTGCCCATGGTGCAGGGGGTGAGAGCTGCTCCTGCCCTTGCTGCTGCCCATGGTGCAGGGGGTGAGTGCTGCTCCTCCTGCCCAGACCTGTCTCACCTCCTGCTCGACGCTTGCCCAGAGGCAGGCCTTGGCCCAACATTGTCCCTGTCCCCTCATGCGTGGGAGGGAACCCCTCTGCCCTCTGTCACTGCCCTGCCAGCCCTGGACTGGGCTGAACTGGGGGCAGAGCCCTGAAACAAGGGTTCATTCCCAGCTCGAGCCTTACTGGGGCTCCCAGGGCTGCTGGGGCAAGGGCAGGGGCTGTCGCAGTGGTGATGGGATCGGTCCCCTGATGGTGATGGGATCTGTCCCCTAGCCTGGCCGCTGTTGCTGGAGGAGGGGCTGAGGCCAGCGCCTGCCCCTTCACCTCTGCCTGCCAGGGCTGGGGGATGGCAGTGCTGGCACCATCTGTCACCCCCGTGCTGCCATGCTCGGCTCCCGCTGCCTGAGCCTGCCTGCGCCCGCGCGCAGGGGCCGGGACAGCTGCTGCCCCAGATCTGCGGGATTAAGCCCAAAGCAGCTTAGGGCATTACGGCACCGATCCCCTTGCTGCTCACGGGGCCGCGGCTGCGGTGCATGGGGTGAGCGGGGGCTTCGCTGCCCGGTGATTGGGCAGAGCCCTTCCCACAGCCCCAGGGTGCTCCCCAGGGCTGGGCTAAGCCTGGGTCAGGGGGGCCTGGGTGCAGCTTTAGCTTAGGAGTGGAGGGCACTGGGTGAGAGCAAAGGGAAGAGTTCACAGAATCCCAGCCTGGTTTGTGTTGGAAGGGACCTTAAAGCTCCTCCAGCTCCAACCCCTGCCACGGGCAGGGACCCCTTCCACTGGAGCAGCTTGCTCCAAGCCCCTGTGTCCAACCTGGCCTTGAACACTGCCAGGGATGGGGCAGCCACAGCTTCTCTGGGCACCCTGGGCCAGCGCCTCAGCACCCTCACAGGGAAGAGCTTCTGCCTAAGAGCTCATCTCAGTCTCCCTTCGGGCAGGTTCAAGCCATTCCCCTTGGCCTGTCCCTACAGGCCCTTGTCCCAAGCCCCTCTCCAGGTTTCCTGCAGCCCCTTTAGGCACTGGAGCTGCTCTCAGGTCTCCCCTGAAGGAGCCTTCTCTTGTCCAGGCTGAACCAGCCCAGCTCTCTCAGCCTATCAAGTTGATGGCAGTTGGTTGCAAGGAACCTCTACAGGTGCCTGCTTGGGTGGGAGCCTGGAAACGTGCACCAGGAGAGGGGAACAGGGATTTCCTGGCCATGGTGGGAATAGCTCACAGGGACGGCTGTGGGGCCTGGAGGGGGGTGATACAGGGAGTGCCCCATGGGACAGGGCCTGGGTTTCTCACTGCTTCTGTGCCCACAGGTGCCCAGGGCTCAGCCTCAGTGTGTCCCCAGTCATTCCCATCTACAATGCTGTCGTCTTCCTCTTCGTGCTGGCCAACTTCAGTATGGCCACCTTCATGGACCCTGGCATATTCCCACGAGGTGAGTCTGGCTCTGCTGGGGCAGTGCCTCGGGTAAAGATACCTCCTCCCGCCCTCCCTCCGAGGGAGGGACATTCCCTGACCCCAGAGGGCTCGAGGAAAGCCCTCTGTGCCCTGCCGGGTGGTGACGCTGGGTTCAGCATCAGCCTGTAGCACTTGGGTGTCAGAAGCAGTGGAAATGCTGGCCTCGGGTGCCTGGGGCTCAGGGGGTGTCGTGGCTGTGGGGCAGGGCTGGGGAGCCCCCACCTCTGGCTGCGTTCGGGGGTCCCTGTGCCCTGACGTGTGGCTGCGCTGCCGCTCCCCTCAGCGGAGGAGGACGAGGACAAGGAGGACGACTTCCGTGCCCCGCTCTACAAGACGGTGGAGATCAAGGGCATCCAGGTGCGCATGAAGTGGTGCGCGACCTGCCGCTTCTACCGCCCACCGCGCTGCTCCCACTGCAGCGTCTGCGACAACTGCGTGGAGGTGAGGAGCCGCCGGGCGCTGCCGCGGACTCTGCCGGGGCCTGGAGCTGAGCCCTCACCTCTTCCTCCTGCTCCCACCACAGGAGTTCGACCATCACTGCCCCTGGGTCAACAACTGCATCGGGCGGCGCAATTACCGCTACTTCTTCCTGTTCCTGCTGTCGCTCACCACGCACATCATGGGGGTGTTTGGCTTCGGGCTGCTCTATGTGCTCTACCAGGTGGAGGAGCTATCCGGTGTCCGCATGGCCGTCACGTATCCTCTGTGGCCTGGGGGGTGCGGGGGGACTGGGGTGCAGTGGGTGCAGTGCTGCGGCTCTTCCTTAGCTGCCCGCACACAGGATGGTGGTGATGTGTGTGGCCGGACTCTTCTTCATTCCTGTCGCTGGCCTGACCGGCTTCCACGTGGTGCTCGTGGCAAGGGGCCGCACCACCAACGAGCAGGTACGGCTGCGGGGGGGCTACAGGGGTTGGGATTTGGTTGTTCCTCGGTTACACTGCGCTCTGCTCCTCGGCTGTGCTGTGCTCCTTGGTTACGCTGCGTTCTGCTCCCCGTTTACTGCTCTGCTCCCCGGTTACACTGTGCTGTGCTCCCCGGTTACACTGCGCTCTGCTCCTTGGTTACACTGCGCTCTGCTCCTTGGTTACTGCTCTGCTCCTCGGTTACGCTGCGCTCTGCTCCTCGGTTACACTGCGCTCCGCTCCTTGGTTACTGCTCTGCTCCTCGGTTACGCTGCGCTCCGCTCCTTGGTTACTGCTCTGCTCCTCGGTTACACTGCGCTCTGCTCCTCGGTTACGCTGCGCTCTGCTCCTTGGTTACTGCTCTGCTCCTCGGTTACACTGCGCTCTGCTCCTCGGTTACACTGCGCTCTGCTCCTTGGTTACTGCTCTGCTCCTCGGTTACACTGCGCTCTGCTCCTCGGTTACGCTGCGCTCTGCTCCTTGGTTACTGCTCTGCTCCTCGGTTACGCTGCGCTCTGCTCCTTGGTTACTGCTCTGCTCCTCGGTTACACTGCGCTCTGCTCCTTGGTTACTGCTCTGCTCCTCGGTTACACTGCGCTCTGCTCCTCGGTTACACTGCGCTCTGCTCCTCGGTTACACTGCGCTCTGCTCCTCGGTTACACTGCGCTCTGCTCCTCGGTTACACTGCGCTCTGCTCCTTGGTTACTGCTCTGCTCCTCGGTTACACTGCGCTCTGCTCCTCGGTTACACTGCGCTCTGCTCCTTGGTTACTGCTCTGCTCCTCGGTTACACTGCGCTCTGCTCCTTGGTTACTGCTCTGCTCCTCGGTTACGCTGCGCTCTGCTCCTTGGTTACTGCTCTGCTCCTCGGTTACGCTGCGCTCTGCTCCTTGGTTACTGCTCTGCTCCTCGGTTACGCTGCGCTCTGCTCCTTGGTTACTGCTCTGCTCCTCGGTTACTGCTCTGCTCCTCGGTTACGCTGCGCTCCGCTCCTCGGTTACGCTGCGCTCCGCTCCTCGGTTACGCTGCGCTCCGCTCCTCGGTTACGCTGCGCTCTGCTCCTCACCCTGCAGGTTACTGGCAAGTTCCGCGGTGGTGTCAACCCCTTCACCAATGGTTGCTGTAAGAACGTGAGCCGGGTCCTCTGCAGCTCCCCGGCCCCCAGGTGAGCTCAGCCCTGCCCCAGCCCTGCTCCAGCCCTGCCCTAGCCCTGCTCTGACCTTCCTCCCACCTCCTCCCCAGGTACCTCGGGCGCCTGAGGGCCGAGCAGACGGTGCTGGTGAGACCCCCCTTCCTGCGCCCCGGGGTGTCAGACGGTCAGATCACGGTCAAGATCATGGACAACGGTATCCAGACAGAGCTGAAGAGGACGAAGGTGAGGAGGGTGGGGAGCAGCGCTCCCTGCGCTGGGGCCCTCCGTGGAGCCCAGGGGTGCAAGCCTGCATCCGTGAGTAAAGAACCGAGTGAGCCTTGTCACGTCCCCGCCCTCCTCTGTGTCGTCCTGGTCTGTGTCCCCACGGGACAGAAGCCGTGTCCCACCCATGCGGCAGCAGCCACATGAGGCTCTGCCCCTCCATTGCCCTTCCCCACCCTGTCCCCCCCAGCAGCATTCTCTGGTGGTTCCGCTCAGCACTTGCAGCACTCGAGGCACCTCCAAGCACCGGTGGCAGCAGGAGCCCCCGTAGCACCGCTGCCCACTCGCTCCCTGTCTGCGTGGGGAGGGCTGAGGCCTCAGCCCCCCCCGACCCCCTCTGCGCTTTGTCTCTGCAGTCCAAAGGAAGCCTGGAGGTGACCGAGAGCCAGTCTGCTGACGCCGAGCCGCCACCCCCCCCTAAGCCAGACCTCAGCCGCTACACGGGCCTGAGGACACACTTAACCCTGGCCACCACCGAGGGTAAGGAAGGTGTCAGGGTCCCGGGCAGCCCCTGGGAGAGAGCCCAGGGCTGCGCCAGGCAGAGCAGGAGCCACGGCCGTAGGTGGACCAGGCTGCAGGGCAGCCCCGAAGTGCCGCTGCCCTGTGGGCAGGATGTGCCTGTGTTCCTGGGCTGCTGGATGTGGCCTCTCATGCTTGGAGAAGCTGCGGGATGCGAGCGGCCGCAGCGGTGCCTTGTGGGAGCATCGCCGGGATGGAGGAGGCACAGGAGAGTCAGGCCTGGCTTGGTGGCAGAGCGCGTGTGGCAGCCTGAGACTCCCTGTGACCCCTGCTGCTGCTGTGAGGGCTTGGCGAGAGGTGGGATGTTGAGGGCAGAGCTCGGGAGCAGCTGCTTCCGGCAGCTCCCCCTGTCCCCGTCTGGCCCCGCTGCCTGGTGAAGGTGCTGTGGCCAATGGGGAAACGGGCCCAGGCACCCGTGGGGCCCAGAGGTCACCCGGCCTGGGAAGGTGCCGGCCCCAAACCCCTTGTTATGGGGACACATTTTCCATCCTACTCCGTGCCTCCTGCCCCATTCATTGCCCCTCTCCTCCAGCCCATCCCTACTCTGCTTCCACCCCTGGTCTGTGTGCCCCAGGCTCAGAGCTGGTTCTTGGGAAGGGAGGGGAGGCTCTGCATGTGTTCCCTGTGAGTCTGAGCATCCTCCTCCTGCCCCTCCTGCAGACAGCAGCTTGCTAGGCAAGGACAGCCCCCCGACCCCCACCATGTACAAGTACCGGCCCGGCTATAGCAGCAGCAGCAGCTCAGCGGCCTTGCCCCACTCCACCAGTGCCAAGGTAAGGGGAGACCCAGTCCCTGGGGCTGCCACCACGCTCCAGGTTGGGGGGCTCGGCTTGGGCACCGGCAGCTCTGCAGGGGCCCCTGTGTGGTGATGGCTGCGTCTGTGTCCCGCAGCTGAGCCGAGTGAACAGCCTAAAGGAGCCCAACTCCATCGGCGAGAGCGGCCACAAGCCCAGCTACCGCTCGGAGCCCAGCCTGGAGCCCGAGAGCTTCCGCTCACCCACCTTCAGCAAGAGCTTCCACTTCGACCCCCTCTCCAGCGGTTCCCGCTCCTCCAGCCTCAAGTCGGCGCAGGGCACGGGCTTCGAGCTGGGCCATCTCCAGTCCATCCGCTCCGAGGGCACCACCTCCACCTCCTATAAGAGCCTGGTGAACCAGACGCGCAACGGCAGCCTCTCGTACGACAGCCTCCTCACGCCCTCCGACAGCCCTGACTTCGAGTCGGTGCAGGCAGGCCCAGAGCCGGAGGCGCCGGTGGGATACACATCGCCCTTCCTGTCGGCTCGCATCACGCAGCAGCGAGAGACCGACCTGCACGGCCGCTTCGGCGGCACCGCGCCGCCCCGCGAGCCCTCGCCCGTGCGCTATGACAATCTGTCCCGCCACATCGTGGCCTCCATCCAGGAGCGGGAGAAGCTGCTGCAGCAGCCGCCGGCCGCAGGCCGGGAGGAGGACGCGGGGCCAGTGGCTGCAGGGGTGCAGTCGCCGCCGCGCTCCAGCGGCTCCTTGGACGATTCCAAGCGCTCGCCGCTGGGCAAGAACCCGCTCCCACGCCCGGCCCTGCCCCGCTTCGGGAAGCCCGAGCCCCCTGGCGCGCTGCGGGCGCGCTCCCTGGGCTCCCCTGAGCAGCCCCGAGCCCCCCACATCGGCAAGTCCGTGTCCTACAGCAGCCAAAAACCAGCTCCTCAGGCTGGCGTCCCCGAGACGGAGGAGGTGGCCTTGCAGCCCCTGCTGCCACCCAAGTGAGTACCAAGCCGTGCACACAGCACTCAGCGGGACCCTTGCCCTGGGGGGAACCGGGGACCAACACCCCTTCCCCACTCCCCCCACCTGGGTTGTGTCCCCCTCCCTGCCTCCCGTGTCTCCTCCCACTGCACCAGCACCCGGGCAATGACGTGCCCCTCACGGGGGAGCGATGCCGCACGTGGCCTGGGCAATGGAGAGAAATCTTCCTCCTCCCCCAGAACAGAGCTTGTGCCCCCATGGGACCTCCCCCCAGCCTCCTGGGGAGCTGGAGAGGTGCTGGGGGACTGGAGGTGCCGGGGGAGGGCTGTGGCTGCGCTGGATTCTGGGACCCTCCATGGTGACACTGGCTCGTCCTTCCCCGCCCCATCCCGTGGTGCCCGCTCCCTCCTCCTCCTCCTCACCCCATGTCCTCCATCCTCCCCCCACAGGGACGAGGTGCAGATGCGAGGAGCCCACAGCAAGTCCAACGGGCAGCCCAAGAGCCTGGGCTCGGTGCCCACGGGCGCAGGGCCGGTGCCGCTCAGCAGCCCCACGCGTGGAGGCGTCAAGAAGGTTTCTGGTGTGGGGGGCACCACCTACGAGATCTCCGTGTGAGCCGGCACCGCTCAGCCCGTCCTGCGGGCACCGGGGCTCGTCCCGCGCCTGGACGCTGTGGGCACTGGGAGCACGGGCTCCGCTGCTCCTCCTGCCCCCGCTGGGGCTCGTGCAATGGCCTCGCGCCGCGGGAACGGAGTTTTTAAAGCAGAACACTTTTTTTTATGATTATTGTTACGGATTCTATTTTTTTTCTCTTTCTGAGTTTCGGGGTGTGTGTACATAGAAATATCTATATCTATAAATATAAATATTCGAAAAGGAAGCAGAAATTATATTATCTTACCCAGAGAGAGGAAGAAATGACCCGTTCCCTGTGCAGGGCCAGGGCCCCGGAGCAGGGATGTGGGGCTGGTGCCGCCTCCTGTGCTGATGCTGGAGCTGTGGGGCTGCAGACGCTCGGACATGCTCCTCCCCGGCTCTTCGCCTGTGATGTGCCAGCCCCGGGGCTGTGAGGAGGAGGAAGGGTCGAGGGGCAGTCCCGGCCCCAGTGCACGGATGGGCTGGTGCAGCTCCAGACCCCGCTGCAGCTCCTGCTCTGTGTGCCTGGGTTTGTGTGGCCAGGGTGCTCTGTGCCGTGGGGCTGGTGGGGCTCTCGCTGTCACATGCGGGTTTGTGACCGCTGGGCGCATCCCTGAAGCAATATTTCCTCATCACATGCCAAAACCCACCCGCAGCCAAGGAGCCTGCGCTCCCCCCGTGCCGAGGCCGCACACTTGAGGCACTACGGGACTCCTCACCGCAATACCTGCCCCGTGGCCGCGCGGGGCCAGGCCATTGGTTTTTATTGATTACCCATTTTAAAAACGAGGAATAAAAGGCTATTTAATGAGGCAGCCACGCGTGTGCTTTGTTCAGCGTCCCTCGAGGGGCCCGTCCTGTAGGGCCTCAGCATCCTCCCCTCTCCCCATGCAGGGCCCGCGTGGAGCTGAGCCCGGCTCCTCCTCGGGCTGTTTCTGTGCAGCCCCCCCTGCAGAAGGTGAGTGTTCCCAGCGCGAGGGGGGCGGCTCTGGGGAAGGTGCCACGGGAGCGGGTGAGGTTCAGGGTCCTGCCCAGGGCGCCAGGGACAGCAGGGCCTTGGCATCGCTCTGCAGCTGCTGCCAGAGCTCCAGGTGCCCACGGCAGCAGCATCACTCCGGCAGCAGCATCGGCTGCTCCACCAGTGGCTGCTTCCACACGGGGTCACTCCTGCCCTGGGAAGCAAGGGGCAGTGGGCACAGAGCCCCTCAGTGCAGAGTGGCTGCCAAAGCCAAGGTAGGAGCCCCCCTTGCCCCTGCTTGAGCAGGAGACTGGCTCAGAGCTGGGGCAAGGGCTCAGCCACGATCCTTGTGCAGGGGTAGTGCCGATCCCACACAGCCCCTGGGCTCCCGGGTCTCGGCTCCTCGCCCCGCCCTGACAGCCGAGGGTTGCAGCAGCCACGGCCACCAGCCCCTCAGAGCAGACACTTTAATTAAAAGGTGACTAAAAAAGAGAGGCCCCAATGCCCTGGGTTCTTTGGGTATAAAAGGCCGAGGCCGCAGCCCCAGCACCAGCAGAGTCTGTGTCCCCTGGTTCCGCGGGCTGGGGGTGTCCTCTCTGCCAGGGGGGTCAGGCCGCCCCGAGCGCTGCGGGAGGGACGAGTCCTCCCAGCTCAGCTGGAGCCGTTCCTGGCGGCCAGGGCTCCGTGGCCTCACCGCAGGCTTCCGCTGGCCTGGGAGCTGCCCACGCCCGGGTGCTCCGGGCTGTGCCGGTTCTGTGGAGGAAGGACAGACACGGGCCCGTGAGACCTCCTGCTCCATAGCGGCGGCCCAGGGAACGGCCCCTGCAGCGGCCACAGGGGGACCCAGCCCCGGCTCCCCCCCCACCTTCTTTTTCTTCTTCTCTTTCTTCTTCCTCTTCCGCTCAGGGTCCTCCTCTTTTTTCTTCTTCTTCTTCTTGTGGTCGGAGTCTGAGGGGGTTTCTGGAGGAACAAGATGGGGGTGAGCGGATGCCCCAGGTCTGATGCAAGAGGGAAGGGGCGGCTGTGGCCGCAGCCCCGTACCTGGGGGGACGGGATCCTGCGTGCGGCTCTGCTTGTGCTTGTGCTTGTTCTTCTTCTTGGGTGGCTGGATGTGCATGAGCCGGCACTGCTCGGGCAGCTGCGGGACAGACGGGGTGGGTTAGGCCAGGCCAGGATGGGCCCCTCCGGCCCCAGCGGCCCCCCCCCGGCTCCGGGCCCCACGCTCACCGGACCGGCGTGGAGGCGGAACCCCGTGAGCATGGTGCTGGTGAGGGGGGTGAAGGAGCTGCCGCAGATCGGGGGCTTCTCGATGAGGGAGCGGAGGCTGCTGTTGTCGTGCGAGCCGGGCAGGTCGATCATGCCGGGCAGGTCGGGCAGGAAGTTGCTGAGCTTCTCTTTCACCTTCTTGCCGCAGAACTTGTTGTAGGCGTGCTCCAGGTTGTAGTGCGTGATCAGGTTCGTGCTGCCCGTCAGCTCCGTCGTGCCTGCGCCGGTGCCGCGGAAAGGGATGGGGAACGTGCTGCCTCCCCGGCCCGGCCCGGCCCCGGGACCGCGGCCCCCCCCAAGGCCCCACTTCCCCACCCTGGCAGAGCCGCTCGGTCCCGCCCCCTTCACGCCGATTGGTCCGTTTGTACCACCCCCCTCCACCACCCTGTCCCCTCATTGGCCCGTTGCGCAGCCAGTCACCGCCGCACTCTAGTCCCGCCACTCCAATTGGCCGAGCGCAGCGCTCGCCCCCGCCCCGCGGTCCCGCCCCGCACCTGGCAGCTCCCGCAGCAGGTAGAAGGGGCCGGCGGCGGCCTTGCGGGCCGCGTCCTCGCCCGGCGGCGGCGCAGCGGCAGCGGGGGGCTGCGCGGCCCCGGCGCCAGGCGCTTTGGCCGGCCCGAAGCCCAGCGCGGCGGCGGCGGCGCCGGGCGGCGGCTCGGCCCCGCCGAACAGCGCCGAGAAGTTCTCCATGTTCCCGGCGTGCCCCGCGCGGGGCCGCTCCGCCTCGCCGCGATTGGCAGAGCTCCGCTCAGGCCCCGCCCACCGCCCCGGTTGCTAAGAGACACTCAGTCCGAGCCTTGTGATTGGTCTCTCCTCTCTTCCTTCCTCACTGGTATGCCGGCGTACGGGTAGCGCGGCGGCGCGGTTCGCCATTGGCCGTCGGGCCGGGCAAGATGGCGGTGGTGGCGCCTTTGCTGGCGCTGCTGTCGGCCGTGCCCGCGCTATGCCGCTGGCTCGCCCGCCCGTACTACCCGCTGTCCGCGCTGCTCGCCGCCGCCTTCCTGCTCGTGCGCAAGGTGCCGCCGGTCTGCCGCGGGCTGCCCTCGCAGCGCGAGGATGGGAACCCCTGCGACTTCGACTGGGTGAGGCGGCGCGGCCCGGCCCGGCCCGCTGGCTGGGAGCGAGCAGCCCCATAGAGATGCCCCGGCCCTGGTGCGGGGGGGAGCAGTGCTCGTCGGTGCAGGGGCAGCCCCGGCTCCAGGGGAGGCAGGGAGCGGGCAGCGCCGCGGGGCCAGCGGGGCCCCGTCTCTGTGCCATGCGGGGCGGGAGCTGCTCGCCTGTGGCTGGGGGCGGCCACTCCCGGGCTCTGCGGCCGTAGCGGCCCGAGGGCGCCTCCCGCTCACGGCGTCTCTCTTGTCCCAGCGCGAGGTGGAGATCCTTATGTTCCTCAGCGCCATCGTCATGATGAAGAACCGACGCTCCAGTGAGCCGGGGCCTGTGCCGGGGGGGGGCGGGGCTGGTTGAGTTCTGGAGGACCACATCTGGTCCCCACTCCCAACCTCCCCAGCTCCTGGTGGGATCTGGCCCCATCGTCTATTCCTCTCTCTCTTTCCCAGTCACAGTGGAGCAGCACATTGGAAATATTTTCATGTTCAGCAAGGTAGCAAACGCCATCCTCTTCTTCCGCCTCGACATCCGAATGGGTCTGCTCTACCTCACACTCTGCATCGGTGAGACCTGCTGGGGGTGTCCCATAGCATGGAGGCAGCAGTGGTGCCCCCAGGCCCTCAGCACCCACTGTTCCTGCTTGTCTTCCGCACCACACGGCTGGAAGAGCTGGAGCTCCCTCTTGCTGCGGGGTTGGCTTGTGCCTTTCAATGCAGGGGAAGGCTGCAGGTGTCAGGAGCCCGTGGGCAAGGGGGGGCTCAGGAAGCATCTTGATGGGGAAGGGAAGTACCTGACCCACGGCTTGCTCTGCCTTGGCTCCCCAGGCTGTTCTGGGGAGGGAGGAACCTCATCCCAAACCCTGCCTGGCCCTTCCAGGCACTGTGGGGGGCTCAGGGGTCTGTCGTTGCAGTGTTCCTGATGACCTGCAAGCCCCCACTCTACATGGGCCCCGAGTACATCAAGTATTTCAGTGACAAGACCATAGATGTGAGTATCCCCTCCCCATGGTGCAGTGGGCTCTGCCTGCCCACCTACACTGAGCCCCATGTCCCTGTGGTAGGAGGAGCTGGACCGGGACAAGCGGGTGACCTGGATCGTCGAGTTCTTTGCCAACTGGTCCAGCGAGTGCCAGTCATTCGCTCCCATCTTTGCCGACCTCTCTCTTAAGTGCGTGATGCCTGCAGGGCCCCAGCGAGTGGTGGGGCCAGGGCTCTCATGACGCTCACAGGGCACTCACAGCCGCGTGTCCCAATCCTCCCCAGGTACAACTGCTCAGGGCTGCACTTCGGGAAGGTGGATGTCGGCCGGTACACGGACGTCAGCACCAGGTATGGGCAGCAGGGCTGGTGCTGGGGCAGAGTCCCCGGGAACTCCGCAGCTGCCCGGGGGTCAGTGTCAGCTTCTCCCTGCCGCAGGTACAAGGTCAGCACCTCGCCCCTCACCAAGCAGCTGCCCACCCTCATCCTCTTCCAGGGCGGGACAGAGACCATGCGCCGGCCACAGATAGACAAGAAGGGCCGGGCCGTGTCCTGGACCTTCTCTGAGGTGGGTGGGATGTGCCTCAGGCCCTCAGCTCTGGGACAGGATAGGGCTTGGCAGCCCTTGGGAGGGCAGGGAGTTCCTGGGGGTGCCAGCGCCGCCTCTTGGCCACAGGAGAACGTGATCCGGGAGTTCAACCTCAATGAGCTCTACCAGAAGGCCAAGAAGCAGGCGAAGCCGCGGGAGGAGGAGCTCCCCGGGGGGCAGGCACCCACCGGGCACCCCGATGGTGAGGCCAAAAAAGACAAGTAGAGGCTGCACTGTGCTGTCACCCATCGCCTCCTCATGTCACCCTGGTAGCACCAGCCTCGGGGCTGGGCCTGCTGCCACTCGCCGTGAAGGGAGCTCCCGAGTGGACCCTGGGCGAGCAGGGCCCAGCAGCGGGGCCGCGGGACAGACCCTGCCCCGTTAACGCGCGTCTCATCGCTGACAATAAACGGTTCGTGCCGATGCCCATGCCCGTGCCCGTGTCCGTGCCTGCGCTCGGGGGGCGGGGCCTGCCGCGGGGGCGCGGCCGCCGCTAGCACGTCGCGCTCTGATTGGTTGGCGCTGCGGCGCAGGCTGCACGGCGGGAGGGGGAGCGGCGGGAGCGCGGACGGAACCACTGAACCTGCGGGGGGGGGGAGGTTGGGCACCGAGGTTCCGCCCGCCGCCAGCCGCCGCTGAGGCGGGAAGGGCGAAGGGCTCCTGCGGAGGCGTGGGCCGGGTGGGGGAAGGGGTCCGAGGCCCGGTTCCCGGACCCGCGGGGCTCCGTTCGGCCCCGACCGCCCCCTCGCGATTCCCTCCCTCCCGAGGGGGTTCGGCCGAGTGGCACAGGCCGGCGCGGTGCCCGCGGCCCCGGCACGTGATCAGTGCGGCGCGGCAGGTAGGAGACGGTGGGGCCGCCGCGGGACCCGGGATCCCCCTTCCGCTCCCGGAACCCTTTCCCGCCCCCCCACCCCCCCCCAGGTCCTGGGACCTCTCCCGCCCGCACCTACCCCGTTCTCGCGGCGGCAGCCCTGGGGCCCTCCTTCCCGCCCTCTCCCCCAAAGCGGGGTCCTTGGGACCCCCCTTCCCATCCTCACACAGGGCCGGGGTTACTGGGGATCCCCTCTCTGCCTCCCGTGTCAGGGTCCCGGTGGCGATCCCCCTCTACCCTAGCGGTGGGCCCCTGCACCCCCCATCGCCGGGATCCTGGGCTCCCCCACCTCCCGTGGAAGGCTCCCCGGGTCCCCCCGTTACCCGGCCCCATGGAGCCGCCCTTTCCCTAGGATGGCTCCCCGCGGGAGGAAGCGCGGGGCCCAGCAGCCGGCGGCGGCCGAGGCACCGGAGCAGGCGGATGCCCCGCGAAAGCGGGGGCGCGGCCAGGGCGAGGGCAGCCCGGGGGGCACCGGTCCCCGCGTCGTCATCGAGCACTGGTGAGCCGGGCCGCGGGGGAGGGTACGTGTGTGCCCTCCCGGGTGCTGACCCCCGTGTCTCCCCAGCAAGAGCTGACGTGTGTTCGGGCGCAACGCGGCGGCAGTGAGCGCGGCCCTGCGCGGGGCCATGGCACACCTCGCCGTGGACATCAATCCCCGGCAGCCGCGGAGAAACAGCTTCGAGGTGTCCCTGGTGAAGGAGGATGGCAGCAGTGAGTGCCGGGAACAGGGGGGCGGCGGGGGGGTGGTTCTCGGAACCCCTGACCTGTACCTTCACTCCCCCAGCCGTGGAGCTGTGGAGTGGCATTGGGAAGGGGCCCCCCCGCAAGCTGAAGTTCCCCCAACCAGAGGACGTGGTGGAAGCCCTGAAAAGCAGCTTGGCATAAAGATGGCGGCTGGGTGAGTGAGCACAGGGACAGGACAGCACAGGGATGGGAACGAGGATCACACACTGAGCACTCTCTCCCCACAGCCAAGCTGGGACCAGCACCCATGGTGGAGCGTCCATGAAGAGGCAAGACCAAGTGGGGGGCAACTGCCAGCCCCAGTCCTGTCTCCGATGCTGCAGCTCTGCCATGAGCAGCCACTGCTGGACCCCCCAGCTTCCCCCGCATCCCCCTGCCTACCCTCTTTTCTCCTCTGCATCCCCTCTTTTTCCCCCTATATCCTGCTTCATCCTCTTGCATCCCTTTTCCCCTTCTCATTCTCCAATAAAACCCCACAACTGCTCTGCCAGCTCTGACACTTTATTTCAGCACCATAAGGCCAGAGGTGAGGGCAACAGCAGGGGCAGAGCTGCCCCCCTAGGTGAGAACATCCACCTCCTCATCAGACTCGGATGAGGGGCAGGGCCAAACGCACACAGTGCTGGGGGGCAGGCACAGCTCCAGCATCCCCACATCCACCTCTTCCTCCTCGGGGTCACCTGTGGGGTCCTCCAGTGGCACCAGCCTGCAGCCCTGCTGGGGTGCAGCACACCCCTGGCACTGCTTCCTGCAAGCCACCCATGTGCAGCAACTGCCCGCCTGCCCCACTGCACCAGCACCCAGGGTGGGCTGCGGGTCCATCACCCCCCCATTGCCCGTGGCCACGGTGCTGGGGGGCTGCCTCTCCTGCACCACCTCCCAGCACCCCCCACTCTTCACCTTCCGCAGCTTCACCCGTTGCACGGGGCTGCGGTGCATGGGCTCTGGAGAGTGCAGGGGGGGTGCATCAGCACTCTCCCGTGAGGAGACACTGGTGCTCCCGCGCGGCGTATCTGTACCACCAGGCTCAGCGCTGCTGCCTGCCGCCAGGGGGGAGCAGTGCCAGGTGGGGCGCAGGCAGGAGCGGTTGAGCTGCCGCTGGGGTCCTGGCCTCACCAGGCGTCCCCCCTGGAGCTGCAGCGACTCGAGCTCGGTGACCTGGAGGCGGCGCGCAGCCACCAGCACCTCCTGCACCTCCTCCCATGTGGCCTCCAGCTCGGCGGTGTAGAAGAAACGCACCAGCTTGCGCAGCGCCCCGATCTTCAGCCCCCCCAGCTCCAGCACCACCCTGCCGCCCCGGGGGGGCAGCTCCCGGCCCAGCTGCTCCATGAAGAAGGGGCTGCAGACGGAGAGGACGCAGCAATGGGCCACCACCGCCTCGCCTGTGAAGGAACAGCGGCTGTCACTGCCCTGCAGCCCACCCTGCTCTCCCTGATCCTTCTGGGGGGGTTGCCAGGACCCTGCCTGCAGTACCCCAAAGACCACAGTGCCTCCATGGGCTGTGCTGTCCGCTCACCTTCGGCCTGCAGGACCACGTCACAGAAGACATCGGCGCGCTGCTGCTGCTGGTGGAGCTGCTGGAAGGCCGTGCGGAGCAGGCGGGTGCTGCGGTAGAGCAGCCTCGGGGCAGCTGACGGAGAGCCCATGGGTGCCCTGCGGAGATGGACACAGAGATCAGCACCCGCCTCCCCTGCTCGGACCTGCCCGAAGGCCTGGGACTGGGCTGCGGGGCCGGTGCAGGAGCGGGGTGCGGGGTGCATCCCCCGCGCAGCGCCCAAGGCTCCGCTCGGCCACCAGAGGGCGCCGGACGCGCCCGGTTTGGGGTCAGACCGGGCGGGTTTGGAGCCCAGGCCCAGGCTCCGGCCTGAGACGCGGCCGCAGGACACAGGAACCCCCCCAGCCCGCGCCGGGCGGGCGCGTCCCGCCGCGTACCTGCTGGCAGGGGTGGGAGCTGCCTCTGCGACCAGGGCCGCGACCGGGACCGGGACCAGAACCGGGTGGACGTGGCCGCGACCCCTCCTCCTCCTCCTCACAGCACCCACGTGCCTCGCGCCCGCAGCCTCGCCCAGCAACAGCCGTCGCCATTGGCTCACCCCGCCCGCCCGTCGCGCCCCGCCGGCCAATGGCGGCGCGGCGGGTCTGAGGCGGGAAGGGCTGAGCGAGGCGGGGCGGAGCCATGGCTGTGCGGGCGCGGGGCTTCCCCGGCTCGGAGCTTGCAGCGCTGCCGCCAGGCCCGCGGCCGGAACTTCCCCGTGGCCTTCCCCTGGGGGCTTCGCTAAACGCAGCCCTGGGCCGGGTGCGTGGGGAGCAAGGGGCAGCCGAACCGTGGTGCGGGGCAGAGCTCCGCTGCTCCCGGCCCGGGCACCGGTGAGCGCCTCCCCTATCAGCGCAGCGCGGGGCTCCCGGGCTCGGAGCCCGCCCGAGCTGTGCTTTGGTGTTTGACCGCGGCCTCGTGGGTGTGAAGCCGTGTGTCCGCGGCCCTGCCCCGGAGCAGGGCCTGTGCTCCAGGAGCTGTCCCTCGTGCAGACGGTGCTGCCCGCTTGGCTTGATAATGTTCTGTCATGGTACAAAGCAGCCATTGTGGAACCATCTGCATCAGTCACTCCGTGCACAGGGACAACAATTCCAGCAATCCCAATTGCCTGCGGATATCGGCTGGTCCTGCAAACAACCAGCATGAGCGGATGTCTCAGGAGCTGCAGCAGGACAGCAGTGTTCACTGACACCGTGGATCTTGAACCTACAAAGTGCTCGAACATGGTCTCAGCCCCTGAAGTTTCCGTGTGTCACAGATGGATTTTCACCCGTTTAATGTCTGAGGGTGCTTTTCTTGGTGTTTCTTTCTTTTTCCTCTTGTTTTTCTGTGTGCAAAATGGATGCAAACCGAGAAAGAAGCGAGCCCGATGATGGGTCTGGGCCAGCAGCTGCTGAGGTTAGTGGCAGCCTTTCCACTGACCTCAGGTGGCTTGGAGCCCAGCTGTAAATACCAAAGGATACAGCAAAATCAGTAATTTGGTATCGAAGTGCTATCATATGCTCATAAAAATAGAAGAAGAATGGAGCTATTTCCTCCCCCAGCCCCTCCATCTTCTGGAATGACAAACCGCCACTTGGAAAGCTCAAGCTCCTCAGAAGCGGATGTATCAGACACTGAACAAGTACCCTGCCTGCACAGAGCCTGAATCTGTCCCCAGTCTGGTGACCCACCTGCAGGTCCACGTCCATCCTGCCTCGTCCCTGTGGTCCCATTCCTGGGAAGCACCTTCAGCTGCAGAGACCTCCCCGCAGAAGAGTCACAACTGGCTCTAGGACATGGCTAGCATCCGGGCTCCCCCACTGCTGCAGAACACTTCATGTGGAGCCTCAGCCATAGCAGGGGAGGGAACGGGGAGTTAATATCTTGAGTGGGGATCAGAAGTGAAGCTGGGAGGAGCAGCCATTCCCTCCAGCCCAGGCTGAGGTGCCCAGTGCCTGCCCAGCCCTGCTGCAAAGGGCTGAGCACCGGACAGCAGGAGGGGCTGGCAGCAGAGGCCAAGGTGCTCACCTTGCTCCAGCTGTGGAGGAAGGAGCCACATTTGCTTGTCCATCCCGGGGAGGATGCCAAAGCACGGTTGAACTCTTCCTCCCCTTTGTGTTCTCTTTCCTCTCCCATGGCCACCCCAGAGGCAGGGGTGATAAAAGGGTGAGTGATCCAGGTCTGTCCCTGTCTTTGGACATGCTCAGGGCTAGCGGCAGCTCCTGTCTGCAGGAGGAGCAGAGCGCCAGTTGCTGCAGCCACCTCCTTGGATCACAGGGGTCTGGAGGGCCTGTGGGCTCTCAAGCTGGCAGATGACAGGAGGGGTGAGGACTCTGCTCCAGAGGCATTGGTTACACTCGCCCTGTGCAAAACAGGTCACTGGAAGGGCAGAGGCACCCTCACCATGCCACCTCCCAGCCTATGGGAAGTGCTTGTCAGGTGGAACATGGCAGATACTCCTCTGCCTTGTGGGCCCACTGTGGATCCCGAAGTCCTGCAGAGGTGGCCCTACAGCCTGCAGCCATCCATGGGCAGCCCAGTGTGTCGTGGGAGAGAGTCACCTTTTGTGCCGCTGACCCTCTCTTTACACACCAGGGCCCGTGTTTGCAGCCAGGGTTTGAGGGCTGAGGACGTGCCCGTGGCTCCTGCTGCTGTGTAACGCTCATTCTTTCAGTTCACCCCCAGGTGCTTGGAGCTGGTGACCCGAGGCTCAGGCTGTGCTTTGTCCTTGGCTGGTGGCTGGACACAGCCCTGGGTGACTCAGTGACCAGGAATGTCAGGCAGGGTTTATCTCCTGGTGGGATTCTCTGGGGAGGGGAAGGGATCTCAGGCTGGAAGTGCGCTGGTTTTCCGGGCTGCCTCTGCAGTTGGTAGCAAGAGGCCTCCCCACAGGACAAGTCATATCTTCCCTGTGCCTCCTGAGCCCTCAAATCTATGGATCCTGAGCTGATTTCTGTAAGAGAAAGGAAATTCTCACCTTGGGTCTCACTTGCAGCTGTGATGGTCTCCCAGCAATGTCCCCTTTCGCTTTTGTTGCTCCATGGCAGGGCAGGAGCTGCCTCTTTCCCATTCTTGGGAGGTACCTTGTGCTTTGCTGCCACAGAAGGGAAGGATGGAGGCAGGAGCCTGTGGCTGGGAAAGGCTCTGAAGGCGGATGGAGGCAGGAGATGTGGAGCTGCTCCAGGAGGCGGTCAGGGTGGGCTGTGGACTTGCTTTACTGCCCTGTGCCTGCAGTGAGGGCTGGGAGGCTCCACAGCCCAGGCTCCCCTCCTCTCTCCCCACTGCTGTCTGACATGAGTTGTTCCATCCCCTGGTGCCGCACTTCCCCTTGTACAGGGGGAAGACAACAACCTGTTGGGATTCCCATAGGAAAGGGGCTGCGGAAGCGCCTCGTTATCCTGATTTAGAACAATGCAGCCACCCCTGTGACGGGCCTGAGGCTGCAGCCTCCCCTTCCTCCTGCCCTGTTCACCAGAGAGCATCGAGCTCTGCTGTAAACAGTCTTGCTCTGTCCCGGTGGCTCTGCTCTTGTGGCTCTGCTCCAGTGGCATCCGTGTCCCATGGGTGCCACAGCTGGGTACAGCAGCAGCAGCACTGCAGGGTGAAGGGGGATGTGCGAGATGTTGTGACACAATTCCTGTGAGAGGGCACATTTTTCCCATGCCAGTCCCACATCTCCTCCTCTTCCCAGGAAGCTGTGGGACAGATGCTCTGCCACGGGACTCAGATTGAAACGAGCTGGACCAGCTGCTGGGGGAGTAGACACCAGAGGGTCAGGGCTCAGCCTGTTTCGAAGGTAAGCACAGGTAAGCATACCTTGCTGGGTGCTCTGGGGGCTACTGGGGCAGGGCTGAACCAGGAGCTGGAGCTGATGGACCCTGTCCAGCACCATCCTGCAGCCCTGAGGACAGGAGGCGCGTGCCCAGCTTCAAAGAGGCCTGGCTCCAGCTCCAGCTCGGAGCCCGCAGAGGCGTGTTCTCACACAGTGTTTAGCCTTTAAGTACTTTAAAGAAATTCTTTGTGAGCCGATGTGGGGCCGCCCCATGGTGGTTTCTCCGCACCAGCACTGCTCTGTGCTGGTTCCAGCCGTGCTGGCCGCTGGTTTGTGGGAGCTGATGTCCAATCACCCTGGCAGGGGTTGTGCCAGGGCAGGCAGTGCTGGGGTGCAGGGACGGGGAGGGACAGGGTATCACTGCTGCTGCTTCCCTGAAGCTGTCCCTTTGGAGGGGTCACAAACCCCTGGAACTGCCAGGCCAGGACTCTTCTCCCTCCTTGTCCCCAGGGCTCAGGGGATGCAGCCGCCTTCCTCCTCATGTGGGTGAAGAGCAGAGGAGGGAAGCTGAGGGTTGTGTGCTCCGGGAGTGGTTCTCAATAAGGGCACAGGGCCGAGAGGGACCTGACTTTTGGGTGACCGTGAGGATGGGGGGGCACTGCGATGAATTGGTTCCCTGCTGTGGGATGGAGAAGCCCTCCCTCAAGGAGCAGAGGCCAGCTCTCCCTGTCCTCTGCAGCCCTCAGCCTGAATGAGCTGGTTTACAGATCAGGGAGGATTTTGGGGTCCCAGGCCCCCATCATCTCCTTGAGGGTGCCCTTCATGTGCATGGGTCCCACTTCTTGTGGGTTTTTTGCCACAGGTAGCAGGCGCTGGCCAGGGACCGGTCACCTCCTTCAGGCATTCACAGGCTGCTGTCGCCTCTTCCCCACCTCCTCCTCACCTCACTAGCAACATGATTACCCCAAGCATCACCTGTCCCCCACCCAGAACCTTTCCCACCTCTTATTCTCTTGTCTCACTGACGGCTTGGCCATCAGGGGCCCGCAGGATTACCCCAGTGCCTGAATCTCACCAGCTCAGGGCTACAGCCACTGGCAGGGGACTGGGATTTGAACTTCTCCCAGGTGAGGGGCACAGGCAGGAAGGGGCCGGCTCCTCAGGACTTCCTCCAGTCCCAAGGAAGGGAAAGTCCCTCGACTCTGGCCCCGCAGCATGGAGCAGCAGCAGCAGCATCCCTGGGACGGAGGCTGCAGCCTCTCAGAGCGTTGCTGGTGCTGCAGGCACAGCTCCCTGCCTGGATCAGTGCATTTATTAAACCTCACGTTTCGATTCCCTGCCCTGGGCTCTACCCCCGTGATTCGGTGCTGTGGCCGAATCCTTCTCCTGAGCCGCACCGGCGGCTCCTTCCCCATCTGCTGCGAGAGGCGCCGGGACCTCAGCCCCCAGCCCAGCCAGCCCTGACCCGTGCTGCCGGTGCTGGCGCCGGCCACGCGGCTCGGCCCGCGCGAGGGGCCTCCAGCACGGGCCGCGTTGCCCGCGGCGGGGCCTGCAGGTCACAGCCCACACCCCCGGCATCGCCTCCTCCCGCCACGGAGCGTCCCGCGCCCACGGCTCGGGTGAAAGAGCCCGAGGGACGCAGCGGTGGGGGTGCGGGGACGGAGCCCTTCGAGAAGGAGCTCCCGGTGTCAAGCGCTGGTGGGGGCTCGTGGTGATCCCCCGGAACGAGCTCCAACCACAGCGGCTCCCGGAGCCGGAGCGGTGACCTCCCGGTGGGTCTGCAGCCCTGGGCGACGTCACGCGGCTGCGCTGCTCCAGCGGCACGGGCCGGGCAGCGGGCTGGGACCCCTCCCGGGGCAGGATCCCGGGGGCGGGCCCTGGGCCTGCAGGGAAGCCCCTGCCCGGGGAGCGCGCACCGCGAGCGGAACCCCGCCGAGAGCGGACCCCGCGGGGGCCGGACCGCACCGCGGACAGACCCCCCCCCAGCCCCGCTCGGGCGCTGCCCCCTCCCGCCCTCAGCGCGGCCGCCATTGGCGGGTCGGGGCCGCGGAGCGCGCTGACGTCAGGGGGCGGAGCCTCGGCCCCGCCCCGCCGGAGCAACTTCCATTTTAGGTGCGGGAGCGGCGCGGCGCGGCCCGACCCGACCCCTCCGCCCGCGCTGGCATCGGCCCCGCGCGGCGCCGCCACCGCCCGCACCCGCCGCGAACCCCGCCGAGCGCCGCGCTCCGCTACCGCCGCGGACCCCCGCGGGCCAGGCCGCGCCGCCGCCGCGGGGCGGGACCGCCCTCACCACCACCGGAGCACGGCCACGGTAAGTCCCGCTGTCGTGGCCGCGCCGCTGCCCGGGGACGGGGGAGGGAAGCCGGAGCCGGCGCCGGTCAGGAGCCCCACGCCCCCGCGGCAGGAGGGGGCCGGGTCTGCCCTCGCCCACCCCGCTCCTTCCCGGGGGGGCCGGGGCACGGCCGCGTTCTCCCTCCGGGCCCGATCGGTGCCGGGCCCCTCGAGTCCCGTCGCCGCCGGGGGGCCGGGAGCCGGGCGGGGCCGCGCCCCAAGGGCCGGCCGGAGCGGAGCGGTGGTGCCCGGCCCTGGCGGGGGCGCTGGCGGGACCTAGCCCGAGAGGGGCGACACAAAGGCAGCTGGGCCGGGCGGCCGCCGCGCTCCCCGCCCGGTGCCGGCCCGCCTCTGCCGCCCGCCCTGCCCGGAACAAAGGCAGCCCGTGTGCCAGCTTCCCGCGGCCGGCACCGGAGGGCCCCCACCCCGCTCCCTTTGTGCGGGGGTCAGCTCTCGGCTTCGCCGCGGGTCTCTGCTGGGCACGGCACCGGGCTCCGGCTCTGCTTCCCGGGGTAGTCCCGTCTCGGCAGCCCGCGGTCGCCTCTGCCCGGCCGAGGGCGGGCTCGTTTCCCGGTGTGTGCTCTGTCCGCGCCTTTGTTCTGGCAGGGAAGGGGCTGGAGTGCCCGGAGAGGGTCGAGTGTGCGCGGAGCAGGCGCCCCCACCTCCTCCCGGGTACGTCTCCTTAGAGAGCTCGGGGCTCAGAACCGGCCCGGTGGAGCCGCCCGCCGGAGCCGCGGAGAGCAGGTGATGGCGAGAGGCTTCCAGGCGAGGCACGACTCTGCTGGGCCGGGCCCGGGGTCTGGCTGCGCTGTCATTCAGCCCCAGCTCAGCGGCCTCCCCCCGGCGCCCTTTGTGCGGAGCCGGTGTCCTTCTGCTGCATCGCCTCCTGCAACGCGGGCGCTCCTCCCGCCAGCGCCGCAGGGACTCGGCTGAGGGTGAATGTGTGAGAGCTTGGGGGGCTCTGAGGGATTCCGGCGTGTGCGAGGCACGGGCGGGCCCGCGGGATGGGAGCGGGGGGTTCCGCTGTGCCCGCGGGCTCCGAGCCGGGACAAGGGAGCTTCCCCCGGTGGTTGGGGGGTGGAGGAGCCTCCTCTCCACAAAGGCTCGGGCCCTGCATGGCGCCGGCAGGACAGGGGCGCTGGGTGTTACCTGGGCTGCCCTCCCCAGCCGGGAACCCGTGGTGGGGCTGAAGGTTGCTGTACCAGGGCTATGGCGCCCGGCCCTGTGCTGACTTCTGCCCAGTCGCTGGTGAGTGGACGGGTGTGTGGGGGTCTAACTGCAGTCCTGCTGTTCCCTGCGCTGTGCAGATGCTTCTGGACTCTGCTGCCCGGTTCTTGGGGTGGGATTGAGAACGGACTTGTCCTGGGCTTTGCACGGAGCAGGGGAAGCTCTGCGCTGCCGGGACCAGGCCCTTGGTGCTTGCGACTCCTGCTCGATGCCTCCATGCACGTGCCTGGTCTCCGTGCTCTGAGGACCTCCTGCCCGGGGTAGGTGGGGTCAGGGCTGGCTGCACATGCTGTGTGTGGCAGATCCGTGTAGGGCTGTGGGTGCTGGGAAGAGTCAGAGCAGGGTGGTCACTGGTCCTGCCCAGGGTGACCTCCCTGCTCTGTGCTGCTCCAGCGCTTCCCTGGAGCAGGGTCTCCTGCCTGTCCTGGTTCCTCGTGTGCTTTAGAGAAGAAAATGCAGTTTTTAGGAGTGTTGTGCTTCCATGGACAGGCTGTGGCCAGACTCTGCTGCAGGAGGGACTGCAGTGTGCAGCCTTGGCTGGAGTCTGGTGCGGAGCCTTCCTAGGAGGGGTGGGAGGATGAAAGCTGTTTCAGTGGAGTGTGGTGGGGCTGCCTGGGCTAAGCCTCCTCCCTTCCGACATGGAGGTCAGGCCCCAGTCCTTGTGGTTGAGGAGCCCTCGAGGCCATCTCTTCCCTAAGGATGGGCTGGGAGTCAGGCGATGCTCCAGCCCAGACCGCAGCTGGTGCCTCTCCCCTTGGGTTACCGCTCATCCCTTCCCTCCTCCACCCTCTGGCATGGAGATAAGACCTTGGTCCATTGTATCTGTGCTGGGGGTGGTTTTAGGACACCTAGAAAATAATAGCCTAGATTGGCCCATGCTTGGGAGGTTGTTGTCTTCTCAGAATAGCTTACCAATGTGTGTGACATCAGGGGAGAGAGCTGGCTCCATCTCTTGCTTTCTCTTCCCAACAACTCCTCAGAACTGTCTCTCATTTACTGCTGACAAGGATAGACCCTGTCCCAGGCTGAGCGGTGCTGTCTGCAGGGCAGTGCAGAGCTCTCCCCGGGCTCTAAACCCCCCTTTGCAGAGTGGCTGTTTCCCCATCCCGGCCTCGCTGGCAGGGGAGCAGGACCCGGAGCTGGTTTGGTCCATAAAAGGCAGCAGGTGTTGCCTGATGCGGTGACAAAGCCCAAACCTGTTGGTGATTCAGGCAGCTCCGCCTGCGACGTGGGCTCGGCGCAGGAGGCCGGAGTGCAGGAATGCTGCTGGAAAGGGGCTGGGTTTACCGGCTCTCGACCGAAGTCCTCGACTTCCCCAAGGTGGCCACAACCTTCCCCTCTGCTGTGTGTCATCGAGGAGGCTGCTGGGGGGGAAGTGGTTCTTGGAGCCAGTTCTTGTCTGGAAACTCCCAGCCGCAGCAGGGCCATGAGTCCGTCTGGCTCCTGCCTGTCTTGTGCTTGTTGCTAATCCGCCTCCCTCCATCCGGGAAGGCCAGTGCTGGAGCTGGAGCTGCTTCAGCACAGGGGTGCCTGTCCCCCCGCTCGCTGCACACAGGGCCTGCCCTGGGGAGTAATTCCCATTCTGTTCCCATGTGAGCTCAGCCTGCTGTGGGCTCCTTGTCCTCCTGCAGTGCTGTTCCTGTCCCTAATTCCCGTGGAGGAAGCGGGGGCTGCTGCTTCCTTGTGTGACCCACAGGAAAACCGCCCCTGTGGTGCGGAGGGGCAGAGGAGGTGGCTGCGGGGTGTGGGGCAATCCAGTGACTCAGGAGCATGGGGTGCCAGGCGTGGTGCTGGGATGGGTGAACCCTGAACCGGGCTGCCCCCACCGCTGCTGTTTCCAGCCCAGAGCAGCAGGTTGGAGGCTGCAGTGGATGCCTGGTGTGTGTGGGCCTTGGCTGAGGTGGGGAGGAGTCTTGGCTCCCTGCATCCCTCTGCCCAGGGACATGAGCTGTCCTGCAGGAAGGCAGTGACTGAAGCAGTGCGTGCCCCAGAGCTTGTCCCCAGCCTGCGGGTCCACAGTGACTTTGTGCTGCAGAGCTTGCACCCACTGCAAAGGTGCTTGTGCCAGCGCGGGTGGGGGAGCTGGCCCAGGCTGATGTCTCATTTTGGCAGTTCATTGCCCACATGTTGGTGCTGATGGAAGCAGGATTGCTTTTGTGTCACCAGAGCCCTGGTGTCTCGGGGTGGCTCTGAGGCTGTGGAGGTGCCGCTGGGGTGCTCATAAGGGCAGGGGTGCACGGGCTGGCTGCACGACACAGCAGAGCAGGCTCGGTGGGGTGCTTGTCCAGGCCAGGGGCCACTGGCTTTGCAGCACAGATAGGGAAGGGTCTGGGCAAGTTGGGGAAGGGATGTGAGCCTTAGGAGCAGATTCCCTGGTACTCTTAGGTTGTGAACATTGGGGCTCCTCAGCTTGGAGAAGAGAAGCTGCGCAGAGACCTCAGAGCAGCTTCCAGTGTCTGAAGAGGGCTACAAGGATGCTGAAGAGGGGCTCTTTGTCAGGGACTGGAGCGATAGGATGAAGAGGAATGGGTTCAAACTGAAACTAGAAGATTCAGGTATAAGGCAGAAGCTCTTCCCTGTGAGGGTGCTGAGGCGCTGGCACAGGGTGCCCAGAGAAGCTGTGGCTGCCCCATCCCTGGCAGTGTTCAAGGCCAGGTTGGACACAGGGGCTTGGAGCAAGCTGCTCCAGTGGAAGGGGTCCCTGCCCGTGGCAGGGGTTGGAGCTGGAGGAGCTTTAAGGTCCCTTCCAACCCAAGCCATTCCATGGTTCTCTGGCCTGGCCGAGGTGTTGCTGTCCTGGGAGGGCCTCTCAGACTTGTGCAGCTCCAGGGGTGCTGGGGGATGTCCCCCCTGCACCAGGCCAGGCTGGGTGGCTCTGGTGGCAGCAGGGGCAGGACCTGCTCCTGCTCCTCCATCCCAGCCCCGGCTCTGTGGGGCGTTGGCCCCAGTTCCAGCGAATGCTGCTCAAAGTTCACGGGCTTCCTGCTGCCGGCCGCGGGCACGGGGAGCCTGGGGGCAGCGGGGGCCCTGCTCGGGCCGCGTCCCGCAGGGAGCAGGAGGAGCTGCTCTCCCCTCGCCACACTGGGTAGGACAGCGCGTGCCTGGGGCTGCGGGCTCCTCCCGGCAGCGAGGGTCCGGGGTGGGAGCTGGGGCACCCCAGGAGACTCTGGGCAGCCGGGTCCACACGGGCCAGAGGGAGGGAGGAAGGCGGCTGCTGGCCTCAGCCCTGTGTGTTCCCATCGCCCCGGTCTCGCCTGGTGCCTGGGCTGGGCCTTCCCAAGGAGAGCTCCCACCCCCCAGGGCTGCTGCCCCCGGTGCTCCGGGTCCCTCGTGCCCGGGAGGCGCTGGAGTGGGGCCGCGGGCCCGTGGGGAGCAGCGGTGGGAGGCGGGGAGCGCGTGGAACTGCAAAGACGAGTTTTTCCGAGTGGGAAGCGCCGGGTGGGCCGCGCCGTGCTCGCGCCGCTGGCAGGGCCCTTGCCCGGTGCCGGAGCACATTCCTGGGGCGTGTTGGAGCTCGCCGTGCTGCCGGCGCTGCCTGGCTCCAGTGCGGGCACCGGGATGTGTCATCCCAGCGCCGCGCACCGGGCTCTGAGGGGGAGCAGGGGCAGCGCGGGCGGCTCCGGCAGGGATCCTGCGTGGTTGTGGGGAGCCTGCTCCGGCCCTGCCCCTCTGCTGCTCCTGTTCGCTGGTTTCCCTGCAGGAGGGAGCTCCCGGGGCCCTGCAGCTCCCCTCTAGAGTACACGGGGGTGGCACACATGAAACCTGCTCCCCCTTCATCTCTGCCCATCTCCAGCAGCTGCTTTGGGTGGAAGAGCACTTCCCTTCTCCACTCCCCTTCTGTAGTGAGGGCAGCTGCCCTGGGCAGGGGGGCTGGATCGGCCTGGGGAGCAAAGCTGTGGCAGCAGCCTTGGTCCAGGAGGGGGTTTGTGACTGTGCTTCCCAGGAATGCCCCCATCCTGCCTCTGGGAGCCTTGGGAACACCGCAGTGGTTCAGGTGTGCGTTTGTGTGCTGCTCGGCTGGTGGAGTTGTGCAGATGAGCAGCTGGGGGGTGTGAGGGGAGGCCGGTTGGGCAGTGCATGCTCACTTCCAGCCTTGGTGAGCAGATGTGCTGGGAGTAGGCTGTCGGTGCCCCTACAGATAGCTGGGGCATGGTGGGCACAGCCGTGTCCTCCTGGGGCTGGAAGACAGCATCTTTCAGCCTCTGCTCATAGGATACTCCCAGCCCTGGGCAAGAATGTGATACCAGCACAGACGAGGAGCCCTCCTGTGTGTTCCCCAGATGCAGGGTGCTCCCAGCAAGCGGGCTGGGTGTCTGGTGTCCTGGGTGCATCGTGCTGACCTGGCTCGAGCCAGGCTCATGGTGCCCGTCCCCAGTGATCCCAGCCTGGTTCCAGGGTGTCTGCGTGCGGGCTGGGGGTGGTGGGGAGAGGCCCTTGGCAGGACGTCGTGTTTAGAAGCTTACAGGAAAGGGAAGTCACGATGTCACCTCCTGTCTGACCAGGAAACGCAGGTTTCCTTCCCTTCAGCTCGGGCAGGAGCTTGGGAAGCCACTTCTCAGGGAGCAGCAGCCAGATGTGGCACCAGCAAGCAGTTTGGGCAGGGATCTGGAGTAGGGTGAAGTCCTGCTGGCCCTTGAGCAATGGCCTGTCCTGCTTGTCCCCTGCTGCTCTTCATGAGCTCTGGCTCGTGCCAGCCTGTGCGTGCACCGTGCATGGCCATGGCACTGCGGGGACTTGGAGGCACCGTGTTGGGACTTAGCTGTTACCCTGCGGGGCAGCAGCCCCTGCCCCACCCCAGCTGTGATTTGGTCCCTGGCTCTCACCTTATGCTTCTCCAGTGGCTTTTCCTTCCCTGCCAGGGCTCCGGCCTGTCCGCTGGTAGGGAGCAGGCACCTGAGGAGGTCACCTCAGTGGGTGCTGTGCCAGGGGGCTCCGGCTGCTGCTGCCCCTGCCTGGCTGGCTGCACCCCAGCAATTACCCCCAGGTCGCTCCTGCACCCAGGGCTTCGTGGCTCCTTGGTGGCTTGAGTGTCCTTGCAGGGCAGGCGGATGGATGGTGCCGGGTGCTCTCTGGATGAGCCCAGGGGTGCAGTTCCCACTGTGCTTCCAGTCCAGTGCTGCTGTGCACTGGTTGGGACTGGGTGCCGGGGCCCAGCACGGCTGCAGGTGTTGGGAGAGGAAATGAGCTCAAGTGCCTTTCCTGGGAAGAAGGCTATAGAGGCTGCAGTGAGGGCTGTGCCGGGGAAAGGGACCCAAATCTAGGTGCTTGTTTGGGCTGGTACCGAGTCCTGCAGCTCTGCATCCCGGGTTCTGCTGGGAGGGGCTGTGCAGGATGGACGCCTGCTATGAATGCTTGCGCCTATGGCCCAAGGGAGGACGGCTTCCCTTAATCCTGCTGGGAATGTGGACCACCAGGCTGTGGCCTCACTGCCTGGGGACGGGCATGAGCCCTTGAGGAGCTAAATATGCCCCTTGGACAGGGTGCCAGCACGGGGGGGCGGTGCCAGAGTGGCTTCACCAAATCTGCCCTGCCCTTGTCCCCCACTGCTGCAGTCTCCCGTTTCATGGAAGGGACTTTGCTCCCTGGGCCCTACCGGCACAGCCCTTATCTGTGCAGAGCCCGGCTCATGTTTGCTTTTGCTGCGGGAGTGGAGCAGCTGAGTGGGAAAGTTCAGCCTGGCGTGGGTTTGGGGAGAGCTGGGTGCGGGGCAGGGTGCTGGCATGGCTGAGCCCAGAGGCTGCATCCCCTCCTGCACAACCGGGGTGCCAGCAGAGCCCTGTGGCCGTGGGGACACCTCACGTCCCCATCGCGGTGGCTGCTGCGCCTGGGGAGCTGCCCTGGATCCCCCCTGCTCACCTGGGCCCCCGCGGGGCCGCCGGGGTGAAGCCGGACCCGCTGCCTGCCGGAGCGTGGCCTGCCCCGGGAATGCTCTGGCCCCGTTCCCGGAATCCGGCGCTGGGTGTTTGTTTGCTGCTGCGCCCCCGAGGTCTGGTGCTACTGTGACAGGAAACGGGAACGCCGGGGGGAGGGAGGCAGGCGGCCGGCTGGGGATGTGCCTCTGAAATCCCTTTGTCCCTGCCGAGCGCTCAGCTGCGAATTCCCACCGAGCACAGAGAGCCGCCTTTGTGCTGCAGAGCGCTCGGCATGGGAATGCGCTGGGCCCGGGGGTGCGGGCTGCGGGGCTGGGTGCCGGGGACCCGGCCTCGCTGCTGGCCCGGGGTGGGGGCACCCACGCAGTGGTTCCCAGCGGGAGTGGGGTTTTGGGGCGTCCTGGGGCAGCGGGATGCTGCTGGCAGGGAAGTTCTGGCCCTGTGGCCAACCTGTTTGGGGGTTGCAAGTGCACAGTCTCTACCTGGAGCCCTGCGGCTCGGCTGCCTTCCTACCCGGGGGGGCTCAGCCTCTTTGCCCCACAAGCACTGCTGGGAGCTCCGTGTCCCGCTCGCCGTGGGGCCAGTGCGGCGGCCGGTGCAGGGGATGGCAGCTCTGCTGCCCAGCCTTGGGGGGAGGATCTGGTCCCGTCCCGTGTCCCGCCTGCGCTCAGGGGTGGTCGGAGTCCACTGGGCCTCCGGCGTGCGGGTGGAGGAGGTCTGGCTCTGACCCCACGATGCTGCTGTCTCCTGCTGCCTCCTCCTTCATGCCGGTGACCTCGGGCGGGGCAGGGACAGACCCGTTCCCCAGGGGATCAGCCCACTGTGTTTCACAACCCTCGGCTGTGTCCAGACCCATCCCGCAGACCCGACGGGTCTTGTTCATTTCTCGGTCCCCCATGCTGGGGGGATGATGCGCACGCTGCTTCCCCCAGCCCAGCCGCCCCGCCCTGCCCTGCCCTTATCTCTGCCTCCTTATCGCCGCGCTGGCTGCGGGCCCGCTCCCTTACAAGGTGCGGTGTCGCCGCTTGCACCTCCGCAGCTCTTTCGTCTCTGGAGGGCGGTGTTCCCAGCGGCCCGGGCGCTGGGGGCGGCAGGCGAGGCCGCCATCCGCTGCTGGTCCAACCAGTCGGGCGCGCTGGGCGGGGGCGAGCGGCTGCAGGCTCCCTGCCCGCTGCCGCTCCCGGTGCTGGGATGGGGCAGGCCGGAGCCCGGGGCGGTGTCTGACCCGCCCGCGGGAGCTGCCGTTGTCCTCCGCACCCGCCGCCGGTCCGAAGTCTGGTGCTCCACAACCTGCTTCCGCGGAGAGGCGCAGCTGAGGGCCTCGGGCAGGACACGGGGGAGCGCCGGGGCCTGGCAGGGCTTGGGCAGGAGCTGGAGCAAGCTGCCCTGCACAGGGGAAGGAGGGTGCCTGCCTGGGGTGCTGCTTTGTGGTGGGCATGGTCCTGCCTCTGGGTGCTGGGAGGGAAACAGCCATGGCCCATGCAGGGATGTGGGAGCTCTTGCCCACCATCAGGGGTCCCCTTCCCGTGGCTGAGGCCTGCGGTGCTCTCCTGAGCTGAACACTGGAGCAGATGAGGTGGGATGAGCTGGGGCTCGTGGGCTCTCTGCCCAGCACCCGCTGTGCTTGGCTAGTGTTGGTGCTTGCCACCTCAGGCGGGCTGAGGGCTGATAGGTGAGCCTGGACCCTGTGCTTAGGCAGGTGGAACGATGCCAGAGATGCTGCCTCATTTATTTTTTAGCTAATTGAGACTGACCAGAAGTCTGTGGTGAATTAGCAGGGCTGTGAACCTGTGCAGAGCAAGCAAGTGTAATGCACTGCAAGCGCTCAGGCGATTGCAGGCTTGAATTATTGATGGAGTTTCAGTTTTTCTAAGTGCATCATGATGGCAACTGGAACCAGGAGCAGAATTTGTTGCTTCCTGTCTCTCTGGAGGCCAGGGTCTGGTGCTGAGAGCTGTGGATGGCTTTCGAGGGGCAGACAGCTCCTGGCTCCCCTCGGAGCCCCTCAGCATGGAAGGACGAGGCCAGTTGCTTGAGCAGCGCTGCCATTTCTCTTGTGTAAAGGATGTGCTGGAGCAGAGCAGGGCTGGAGCCGGTCCTTGGACAGCCCCAGGCAGGGGGCTGTGTGCTGGGGGTGCCCCACGCTGTAGCGGGTGCTGCCTGCCACACCTGCCTGTGTCTTACCTGCCAAACCCTGGCCTGTGGTGTCCCATTCCCCACCCGCCAGCTTGGCCTGGGCCGGGGGCTGAGCTCTGTGGCTGACAGGGAAGCACTCCTGGTGAGGAGCCCTCACAAGGCTCGAACCCCATCCGCTGGCGGCGGTGGGTGCAGGTGAGCTCTGGCTGGGCATGGGTGCGCCTGGGCCCTCGGAGTTGTTTTTCCAGGCACAGGGTTTGCTCTGGATCCCGCTGGGAAGCAGGGCAGGGAGTTTTGGAAGGACGTGCCATGTTAGGGCTGCTCTCAGGGGAAGAGCTCTGGAGGGCTTGGTTAGGTTTAGGGTGTTGTTCTGGTGACTACCAAGCCTCTGCTTCAAGCAGGAAGCTGGGAGATGAGACAAGGCAGAGGGATTTGGGTGTGAAGCTTTCTGGATAGCTGTGTTGGTCCCTGGGTCCCCTCGCCACCCGGAAAGTGCTCTGGTGCTTCTGCCCCAGGGCAGGCGCTGCTGGGGTGTGTTTTGCCTCTAGGCTTTGGCTTTGCCCTGGCCGGAGCCAGCTCAGCTATTCTTGGCTGCTGGGTTTTTAAGTGCCGGGTGTGTCAGCGAGTGCCTCTCTTGATGAGAAGGCAGCGACTGTCAGGGTCTGGCTTTGGGGAATGCTCTGTAGTTGTCTCTCCAGAGGCTGGGCAGGAGGGGGGGAATGGGCGCAAAGCGATCCCTGGAATGTCACCCTTGTGAGATCCAGAGTGCTTGGCTGCAGGCGCTCACGAGCAGGGGGCTGTGAGGGGGCTGCCTGGCCGGGGCTCTCCTGTTGCCCCCCTCCCTGCCTTGCTTTGCAAATGAGCTCCGGGAGGCAGTGAGGGGCTGTGCCATGCCCAAAGCCCCTGCCCGAGGGTCTCCGCAGGCTCTGTGTGCCAGCCCGCAGGATGCTGGGGTGCTGCTGGCGGGCGGCTGCGGGCAGCGCCGGCTCCAGCTCTGGCCCTGGCACTGCCTCTCAGTAATTATGTCTTTAATCCTGGATCGATGGAGTCTCGATGGCTGGGACGAGTGCGGAGGGAGGAGGCGGTGCTGGTGGTGGCAGCCTCAGGAGCAGAGCTGGGGGAGCCCCCCCTGACCGCGGGTACCCCCGTTCTGCTGGTCCGTGGTGGAGCTGTGCCCCTGCTCAGGTATGCAGCGAGAGCTCCAGCCCTGACCCCGGGGTGACCCTGCTGTGGCTGCTCCTGAGCAGCTCCGTGTCGATGGCTTTGCAGAGCCATGGCCCCCCCAGCCCCTCCTGTGCCTGCCCTGGTGCAAGAGGCTCCCTAAAGCCCCTTGGCTGCCTCCTCTCCCTGAGGCTTCCTGCTCTGGTCTGGGGGCCCAAAGGGGAAGGGGGGGGCCTCTGTGTGACCCCACACATCCTCCTGCCTGGGCTGGAGGGGCCTTGGTGAGTGCAGGGGACAGGGAGAGCTGTCGGGTGAGGGACCTGTCCTGTTCCTTCCCCCTGCTGTTGTGTTTACTCCCAGTGGAAGGGACGGGAAGGAAACAGCCTTGGCTGCTCTGGCCTCTTATCTGGGGCCCATGAGGGCCCTGCAAGCTTCATTGTTAGTTCCACATTCTCCGGGCTGTGTTCCCAGGGGGACGTGAGAGGTGGGGACGTGGCACTGGGGCAGCGTTGCTGGCTCTGTGGGGCTGCTGATATCTGCTGGGGCTGCTGGCTCTCCTCTGCCTTCCCAGAGACCAACCCTGCTGCTCTGCTCTTGCTGCTTACTGCTGAGGCTGCTTGCCAGCAAGTGAAGCCCGTTCACAAGAGCAGGGGCTCAGCTAAATCTGCTCTTGAGGCCAGCGCGCTGGCTCCATCCTCACGCACCCCAAAATCTGCCTCTTCTGCATAGAGATGGTCAAGGGCTGCCTGGGAAGGTGTTAGATGGGAGCACAGCTACTCGGGCAAGGTCGTGTCGAGGAGTATCTCTTCTCTGCAGCGGCTGTTCCTGTCTTTAAAAGGGCTCAGTTAAACACCGTGCTGGAGGTGAATCACCACGAGCCAGGGGGGCTTTGGCAGGGTTCTGGGTGTTCGCAGTGTGGGGGGGGGTAGGACCATCCCTGACCTGATGGGGAAGTCTTGGACGTTGCAAGATGTCCCTTGTCCTGTGGTTGAGGGCTGGAGCTGGTGGGTCCAGGCTGCCTCTCCTCAGCGCCTCCCTGCGGAGCTGGGCCCTGCAGCCCTGCCCCGTGTTGGTGACCTCCAGTGGGTCCCAGAGGCCCCGGGTCTGTGCCCGTGCTTGAGGTGCTTTGGGTGGATGCCCACCAAAACTGAGTGTGTGACTCAAGGGTGAGAGTCGGATGCGTCAGCGCTGCTGTGGGAGGCACCAGGCCTCTCCTGAGCAGGATCCCTTGCAAAGCCACGGTGCAGGTGAGACCTCCAGCAGCAGGGTCAGAGCTGCCCCTGCATCTCCATAGAAGGCTTGGGGAGTTGGTGTGCTGGAAGAAGCCTCGGGGTGTACCTGTCGCAAGGTGTGGGGAGTGGAGGACCCGGGCAGGAGCCAGGAGTCCTGTCTGGGACCCTTCAGGAGCCTGCTTGGGCACTTGGACCCGGGGTGCAGGCTGGGCAGCGACAATCCCAGCCCGGCTGGGACCGAGCACTGGGAGCTGGGGCCGGCTGGGGTCCATGTGCCACGGCTCCATGGGCACACGTGGGCATGGGTGGAAGCGCTGGGGTTTTGGTGAGGGCAGATTGCAGGGTGTTGGTGAGCGGACGTTTGAATGTGCTGAGGCTTGTGCAAACCAACCCGGCCTCACGGGCCCGGTCGTGGCGGTGCTGTGGAGCGCGGTCAGTGCCAGGGCTGCAGGGAGGAGCGGGGGGGCATTTCCAGAAGGGCTCCGTGTGGATGCGCTCGAGGGAGTTAATTCTCGGGGCCCTGCTCCGGCCCCGTCTCCCCGGCGGGGGCAGCGCCGCTGCCGCGCACCGTGGGAAAGCAGCCGCGGGCGAGTCCCCGCACGCCTGCGCGGGCTCGGGCAGAGCTGCGGGCCCCGAGGGCCGGGCTGAGCCCGCCCGCCTGTGCCGCTGCCCCGGCAGAGGGAGGGGCTGGGGGCTGCTGTGGGAACCCCGCCGGCCCCGGCTCCGTCCCCCGGTGCAGAGGGGTGGGAGGGGAGAGCCCGTTCCCGGCCGCTGCCTCCCCCCTGCCGTTTGCGTTCACGTGTGTGATTTTGACCTCCTCCTGCTGTCCCTGCAGCTCTCTTCCCTCCTGCTTCCTCACTGTGGTGGCTGGGCTATTCCTCCCATGACTCTCTGCGTCTGACCTGGCTGTCCCGTGCCTTTGCCAATCAAACCTGAACTTCTTCCTCTGACAGGTCTGTATGGAATAATATTGCCTTTCTCTGTCAATTGTTGATTGGGGTGTGCTGCTTCACTGCCCTTCCTGGGGAGGGGATGTTAGAGGGGTCCAAGCCAGTGACCATCCCTAGATCTGTGGGCTGAGCACTTCCTGGGGTAGCTGCAGACTTGGGAACCCTGGTGAGAAGCTGGAGGGTGGTGAGTTTTGGCAGCAAAGGGACTCATCGGGTCCTCTTTAGGGGGATCCTCTCCGACTTCGTCCTCTTTCCTGGGTAGGAAAGAGCTGTGTTGTGGAGGCTGTGCCCCCACCTTGTATCATACTGAGGAAGAGGGAGTATATAAGTGACAGCGTCTCCCTCCTTCCCTGGTGAGATAATGGGATGTGGGTCACTTCTCATTCTCTGGGAGCATCCCCTGTTCTGCCCCAGGACCTGCCCTCCCCTCCCTGAGAGCAGCAGTTCTGTGAGGCCTGAGGAGGGCCCTTGTGGGAAGAGGAAACCTCAGCACAGAGCAGCTCCTCTGACCCTGGCTCAATCCCAGCTGCTTGCTGTGATGGGGGAGCACTTTCTGACCCAAAGTGCCACTTCTCCAAGCTTAAATCCTGGGGCAGGGAACATCCAAGTCATGCCTGGGCTGTGCTGCCCCAGGACCCTCTTGCCAGCTTGCTGGTGGGTGGGAATGGGTGGGAATGCCACGAGATCATTTTTTCCCTGTTCTGAGTATCTGTCTCACTGAAATCAGTCTCTTCTGACCGCTCTTCTCCCTCCTTCCTTCCCGAATCCCATGCAGTGCAGAGAGGGGCTCCTGCCCTTCTGGGTCACTTTTCTTCCCCTCGCCTGACGCCAAGCAGCCTCCGCTTGTGCCTCCCTGTGCCCTCCATCCCACCCTGCCCACCCTGGGCACCCGGCACCCATGGACGACTCGGAGGTGGAGTCGACCGCCAGCATCCTTGCCTCTGTCAAGGAGCAGGAGGCACAGTTCGAGAAGCTGACGCGGGCGCTCGAGGAGGAGCGGCGCCACGTCTCAGCCCAGCTGGAGCGAGTCCGGGTCTCCCCGCAGGACGCCGGCCCGGGCTTGGCCAACGGCACGCTGCCCCGGCGGCACCAGGTAAAGCCCCAGCAGCGGGGGCTGCGGAGGCTCCCGGAGCCCCCGTCCACATCAGCCCTCCTCGGTGCAGGCAGCTCTGGGCACTCCCGTTGGCCCTCCTTGGATGTGAGGTGGAGGAGGGCTTAGGCTGCTCTTGAACACTGATGGTGCTGAAGGTGACCTGGGGATGTGCAAAGCCAGAGCCTTGCGGGAAGGAAGAGGATCTGGGTCTGCAGAGCTGGAGCGTCTTGCTGCCAGGCCAGCTCTGGTTTGGTTTCATGGAGATCGGAGGCAGGCTGTATTCAGTACCAGGGCATCTTTGCTCCCCATCCCACTCAGCTTCTCGGAAGGTGGTTGAACTGCAGGGATTGGTGTGTAGCTGTGGGGAAGTGCAAGTTTGTCTCTCTCTCATATGACAATGGGCGAGTCCCTGGAGTTTCTGTTTATCCCCCAAACGGCCAAACCAGGGCTGGGAGAGATCTCTCTTCTGCAGGGCTGGAAGTGTGGTTTCATCTGCCTTGGCCTGAGTCTCCCTCCTCCTGTCCTCCCTTTCCTGGGCTTTGTTGTGGAGAGGGGTGCTTGGAGGGCTGGTGTGTGGTGGTGTGCAGGAGGCGGGTCCCTTGCTGGCTGTGGAAGGTGGTTGTAGGAGATGTGTGGGCTGGGCAGGGGAGGTCCAACAGAAGCACCCTGCAACAGCCACCGAGCAGCCATGCTCTTCCCTTGCGGTCCTGCCAGGACGTTGCCTGTGGCTGCTGCCCCAGAGGATGTGGAAGGTCCCCAGGGCTGTGCCGGGAGCAGGAAAGGGCCTGGGCCATTCCATCAGGAGCGCTGGGGCTGAATGATGTGTTCTCCAGCTCTTGTCAGGCTGGAATGGGGTGCTTTGCTGCACGTCACACAGGCCCAAGGAGCGTGAGCCTCTCCTGGGGGTGACACGTGGGGTGTGCGCTGGGTGGCTCTCAGATCCAGGAGGTGGCCTGGTCAGGGCCTGGCAGGGAAGGGGGGGAGCGGGTACATGGCATCCCAGCAGTGGGAGATCGGTGCAGTAACAGGCCTGCTGTGGTGCTCTGTGTTTCAGAACGGCCGTTTCTTGGGCGATGCTGACCTGGAAAGGCAGAAATACCAAGATCTGAAGCTCAACGGGCCTCAGGTAAGGGGAGCTGAGCCCTCTGGCTGCGGCAGCCTGCTGGCTGGCTTAGGGGTGCAGGGCAAAGCTCCAGTGCCTCCACCCTAGCTGGGAGAGGGGGACTTGTGCTTCTGATGTGGCCACTCTGGCTTGAAGGGGCTTTGGTGTGGGATTGTTGGTACCTGTTCTCATGCAGGAGGATATCGGGGTTCCCCAAGAGGTGAGATCTCTTACCAGGCTGGTCCCAGGGAGGCCCATGTTGACAGTGGGGGGCTGACTGCCTGCCCCTTCCTCCCCTTAGGACCACAGCCACCTCTTGTACAGCACAATCCCCAGGATGCAGGACCCGGGCCAGATCGTGGAGGAGACATACACCATGGAGGAGGACCCAGAAGGGGCCATGTCGGTCGTGTCTGTGGAGACATCAGATGATGGGACAACCCGGCGTACAGAGACCACGGTACAGGCTTGGGTGCAGCATGGAGGGACAGGTCTTTGGCCAGGGACCTGATGGCTGGGGTGCTATACCCTGGTATCAGCGAGCTTGCTACATGAGCTGAAACGGGGATGTGAAATCTGCCTGGAGCGAGGTGCCAGGCTGAAAGGGGAGTCCGAGGATGCAGGGCTGTGGTGGGTTTCCTGACGGGAATGTGTCCTGCGTCCATCCCTCTAGGTGAAGAAAGTGGTGAAGACGGTGACTACCCGGACGGTGCAGCAGGTGCCGGTGGGGCCGGACGGGTTGCCTTTGGAAACGTCCCCCGTCACCAGCAACTACGTCCAGACCATGGACAGGAACTTCCGCAAGAACGGGAGTGGGGGCCCGAGCGGGTTCCTGAGCCAGGCGGGCACAGCCACGCTCCCTCGGAACTACCACTACCCCGATGGCTACGGTCGCCCCTACGAGGACGGGTACCTGGGCAGCGACCACAGCTATGGCAGCCTGTCCCGCGTCACCCGCATCGACGAGCGCTACCGCCCGTCCATGGACACCTACCGGGCTCCCAGCCGCCAGGACATCTACGGCCCCCAGCCTCAAGTGCGTGTCGGGGGCAGCAACATGGACCTCAACCACTTCCACCCCGAGCCGTATGGCCTGGAGGACGACCAGCGCAGTGTGGGCTTCGACGACGCAGACTACGGGCTCATGTCCGACTATGGCACGGCCCGGCGGGCAGGGACCCCATCCGATCCCCGCCGGCGGCTCAGGTACGGGGAGGGGGGATGCTGTGGGGTCCCTCTCGCTTCACCCTCGTTGGAGGAAGGAGGATTGCAGAGACAAAGGCACGAGCTGAGTCAGGCGCAGCATGCGCAGGAGAAAGCGCATCCAAGGGAAAGCTCAGCTCATGCAGGAGAAAGCTTGCATCCACTTCTAATTGCCTGCTTAATTGGTGGTTAAAAGTCGGTGCTAATTGAGCTGCTCTTCCTGCAGCAAGGAGTTCCACTGGGCAGTTGGATGTAGCTCCAGGCCCTTCCCTTTCTGTGCCACCCGTTCTGGTGGGAGGGCAGGTTCATCGGCTCCCCAGCTGGGGTTCCTGCGGGAGCTGTGCCCAATGCGTGGCGCAGCCCCACAGCAGCCCTAGGAGCGGTGCTGAGACCAGTGCTCAGACCCGCGGTGCCCTGGGGAGATGGCATTGCTGCAGCACGGCCAGGACCTCACCAGCCCTCACCCGCAGGCTGAGAGAAGTGGCTCAACCTGTTCAGCACCAGCAGCTTCTCCCCCTCCCTTGTCTGTGGGTGATTGGCGGCTCCCTCAGCCCGGCTCTGAGCTAGTGCCCCACGAGGCTGGGGCTGCCCTTGGGCTCCAGTGGTCCTTGCGCTGTCCTGCCAGCATGCGGCCCCATCCTGGAATGCTGCATCCCTGAGGCAATAGTTCTGTAGACTGATGTATTGTGCCCACGCAGGCACTGCTGCTGCCTCCTTAAGCCTCCGCTCAGGTGGGGTTTGGGGAGGTGCTGGAGGACGGTTGGGGGGATGGTGAGGTAGGAATGGAGAGAGGGGCTGAGCCTGGGTCCCAGAGATAGGGATGGAGGTACATCTAGCACCCTGGGTAGGGGGAGACAGGTAAGGCTGAGCACAAGCTGCTTAAGCTAGAACATGGCAGGAGGGAGACCCAGGGGAAGGAGGCTCTTGCCAGCCACTGCCAGAGATCCGCCCTGCTCGAGGCACGCACTGTAAATCCAGGGCAGCTCCCGAAGGGCTGAAGGAGGAGCTTTGTCCTTTGGGCTGTGCCAGCACAGGCGTGTGTTGCTGTGCTGAACCAGTCGGGGCAGTTGCTCTCGCGATGGGTTCCCCGCCTCGCCTCTGGGGCCTGTGTCCATGGGAGCTGCCCACACCCAACGGGCAGCCTCGAGATGCCAGCACTGGCTGCTCTGAGCCCGTGGCCTTGGGTCCCGCAGTGAGCAGGTGGGCAGGGGAGGTTTAAGCAAGTGCCTGACCCGTGGCTGCTCTGCTCCAGCTGGGGCTGGAGGGAAAGGGAATGCAAGCAAATACAAAAAAGCGCCCTGGGTTGCAAACCCTCCCTGGGTTCATGTCCCACCCAACACACAGGAGCAAGAGCCCTCCCTGAGTGGCCTGATCTGCTTGGTCTTTGAGACCATAAGCCCTCTATGCTGGGCTGGGTGGTGTCCATGCTCCTTCCACCTTTCCAGATCCTGGAGGACAGGTACAGGAGCTATGGCCAGGCAGGACACTGGGGGGCTTGGGTCACAGCAGAGGGAGAAGGTCCCACGGCCAAGAAGCAGCCCTGGTGGAGCTGTCACCTTGTCCTGCAAGGATGGGCAATGGGCAGGGTATGGGAGAACGGCTGATGTGGCCCATGAGCAGGCTCTGCCTCCCCCTCTGATAACCATCACAGCAATCTGTGGAATCCAGGCGCTGTTGCGCTTGGCTTGTCCCCTGCTTCTCAGTTACCATTGCGGGAATGGAGCAGCATGATCAGCATCTCCCTGCCCCAGCGCTGTTTGTCTTGAGCAGGGGCCTGGCTGTTAATGACCTCCTTCAGGGCAGCAGCGGGCCAGGCACACGGACACGCCATGGTCACACAGCACATGGGTCTCTCCTGTGGCTCCTCTTGTAGCTCCCTCTCTGCAGGGGCAGAGAGAACGGGGTTCAGTGGCAGCATGGGGTGTGCTCCCCCTCCTGGACAGCCCCATACCTGGAGGGATCTGGCACTGAGGGGTCCTTGGGGGTGGGCAGGAGCTCCCTTTTGGGACATACGAGAAAGGCCAACTGGGCTGTGTTGGTGAGCATTGGGTGGCTTCTTCGCAGTGCTGGCACCTGCCTGCATCTTAGATCATGGAATCCCAGCCTGGTTTGGGTGGGAAAGGACCTTAAAGCTCCTCCAGCTCCAACCCCTGCCACGGGCAGGGACCCCTTCCACTGGAGCAGCTTGCTCCAAGCCCCTGTGTCCAACCTGGCCTTGAGCACTGCCAGGGATGGGGCAGCCACAGCTTCTCTGGGCACCCTGTGCCGTGGTCTTGCTGCTGCCCTGTCCTGCTGCGGGATGGAGGGGGGGCTGACACTGAGCACTGGGCTCCGTGCCCCACAGCCACAGGAGTGACTCCCTGGCATGGCCAGGCTGCTCGGCGCCTCGGAGCAGCTATTTCTCTGGGGATTTGCTGACAGCCGACCTCGGAGCCCACTGCCACCACCCGCGGTGGCACCGGGGTGGCTGCCACACAGGGCCAGTGCTTTTGGCAAGTGCCATGACAGAGGCTGTAGGAAGCGGGGGTGCAGGGAGCAGAACCTGCTGTCATCCTCTGTGAAGCTTTCCCTGCTGCCAGAGCCTCGTCTGGGAGCTCAAGAGGTGGCCGAGCTGTGCCCAGGGCAGATGTGAGCTGGGAATGGTGCCTCACCCCGGACCTTGGTCCTGTGTCCTTGGTGCCCTGGCACAGCCCGGTGACAGCGGGGGTCAGGCCCCTCGTTTAAGTGCCACATCCCCTCCCATCCCCTTCTGCAGAAAATCCCTGGATCCCTTGGCCGGGCTGGGGAAGGGTGAGGTTGTCAGTGACAACAGAATTGGGGTGAGAACCCAGGATTTTGGTACTGCATGTTTTGGGGTGTTCCGTGTCACCTTGGGGCAATAGTTGCACTTTCAGCTTCCATGTGCTTGTTGGGGCTCATTCCCAGTGCTGCTGGGAACTTCCAGCAGGGCAAGGGGCTGTGGGAGCGCTGCTCTCCCCTGTGCCTGAGTTGGGAGCAGCGAAGTTGATCCCTGCAATCCCTTGATACGCGGCTGAGCCTGTCCCTGGGCAGCCAGTGCCACTTGTGTGCATCGCCGGGCGTCTGCGGGCAAAAGAGTTGGAGCTCCGTGTAAAACTGCTGTCGCCATGGTTCGTGGAGCTGGACGGCCCTGGGAGCCGCCTGTGCCCGTGCGGTGCCGGGTACGGGCTGCGGAGCTCCCGGGCGAGGGATCTCTCCCAGCAATGTGCTGGAATGAGCTTGCCCTCTAGTGGTCACAGCCCCCAATGGCTTTTTGTGCCTCGGGGCTCGTTCCTGCCTCCGTGGGGGTCATGCGGAGACCCGGGTCCTGCCTCTGACCTGAGCCCGGTGGGTGGGGAGGGGCTGGAATAGCTCTTGGGGCTGCCTTCTCCTGTGGGGCAATCGCCTGCTCCCTGAGCAGGCCTGGGCATGCCTGGGGGTGCCCTCCTGCAGCTGGATCCTGTGTGGGGAGCAGGAGGGTGCCCCCGCACTGCTCTGCTGCCTGGCTGCCAGCCTCAATGGGGGTCTGCCCAGTGCATGCCAGTGGGCTGCCGGTGCCTAGGCACTGTGTGCGCTTCAGCCCATCCTGGGATGGGCTGGAGGAGGCTCAGCACCCCCCAGGTCTGAGTCTTGTGCTGACGCTGCTGTGTTCTCTGGCAGGAGTTACGAGGACATGCTGGTGGATGAGGTGGCTCCTGACCGGTACTACTGGGCGCCCCTGGCCCAGCACGAGCGCGGCAGCTTGGCCAGCCTGGACAGCCTGCGGAAGGGAGGCCCTGGCGCGGGGAGCTGGCGCCAGCCGGAGCTGCCGGAGGTGATCGCCATGCTCAGCTTCCGCCTGGACACCGTCAAGTCCAACGCAGCCGCCTACCTGCAGCATCTCTGCTACCGCAACGACAAGGTGAAGACGGAGGTGCGCAAGCTGAAGGGCATTCCTGTGCTTGTGGGGTTGCTGGACCACCCCAAGAAAGAGGTGCACTACGGTGCCTGTGGAGCCCTCAAGAATATCTCCTTCGGCAAGGACCAAGACAATAAGATTGCCATCAAGAACTGCGATGGGGTGCCTGCTCTGGTTCGCCTGCTGCGGAAGGCCCATGACATGGACCTCACAGAGGTCATCACGGGTAATGGCTAAGGGAGGAGAGGAGGGGCTCATCTGTTGAGTGAGGGATCCACAGCGTGAGGTTTTTTAAGCCCTTGTGGTCTGATCACCTCCTGCCTGTGGCATTGCAGGAACACTGTGGAACCTGTCCTCGCATGACTCCATCAAGATGGCCATCGTGGATCATGCACTACATGCTCTGACCGATGAGGTAGTGATTCCCCGTTCAGGCTGGGAGAGGGAACCCAACGAGGACTCCAAACCGCGCCACATCGAGTGGGAGTCGGTGCTCACCAACACCGCTGGCTGCCTTAGGTACGGGAGGGGGCTACCAACTGCTGCTGGAGCGCTGGCATGGGCTGGGGCCGTGGTAACGCTGCTTCTTGGCTGCTCCTGGTGGCTTTCTCGGGCTGCCGAGGAGGAGCTGCTCTCCCAAGACAGCTCCTGGTGATGCAGTCCTTGGATTTGGAGGAGTTTCTCCCAGTGAAGGGGAACTTCAGGAGCTTTGCTCTGTCTGAGCTCTGCTGGGTGCTGGCAGCTCCACGCCTGCCCTCAGCTCTCTCTCCCATGCTGCTTCTCTCTTGCCTGCCAGGAATGTGAGCTCGGAGCGGAGCGAGGCCCGTCGGAAGCTGCGGGAGTGTGACGGGCTGGTGGATGCTCTCATCTACATTGTCCAGTCTGAGATCGGCCAGAAGGACTCGGACAGCAAGGTACCAGCACGGGGCACGTGTAGAGCTCTGCCCTTGGCAGCCAGCTCCAGCAGCGCTCTCTGTTCATGGTGGCTGGAGCTGGATTCGTCCCAGGACAGATGAAGAATGGATGGGTGGAATCTTCATCAGGGAGGGACTTGGACTGACAGGACCAGCTTGGGAGAGCCCAGTCCAGGCTCATGCCTTTCCCCAGCCTCCACTTGAGAAGAGAGAGCCTGTGTGGGATGTGAGCTGCACACATTGACCAGGAGGTGGCTGGCACTCCGCTCACAGGGGTCTGCTGGCGTCACTCACCCGATAGTGGTATCCCCTGGTTCAGGGCTTCCTGATCTGCCTTGACAAGGCCTTGGCTTGAGTTTTCCTTCAGCCTTTCCCTGGAGCTTCCATGCTCATGGCAGAAGGATTTTGGCCTGGCAGAGCATGAACTCGTGTACGCAGACCTGGCCATGCCTGGTGTGGGATGGGAACATGCTGCAGCAAAAGTGGAGCTGAATCTCTTTCTGGGACGAGATCAGATTCCCTTGGCCTGGCTCACAGGCTGTGATGAGGCCTTCACTCAGACATGGGATGGGCAAGACTTGGGCACGGGTGCTCCAAGCCAAACCTGGTTTTGTCTGTAGCTGGTGGAGAACTGCGTGTGCCTGCTGAGAAACTTGTCCTACCAAGTTCACCGGGAGATCCCCCATGCTGAGCGTTACCAGGAGACACCCCTGGCCCCTGCCAACAACGCCGGGCCCCACGCTGCAAGCTGCTTTGGTGCCAAGAAGGGCAAAGGTTCGTGTGGTGGCAGCAGCATGGAGGGAGGTGGGATAAAGGCAGCTCTACAGTGGGGCTTGAGGGTGGTCTGGGGTCTCTGTGCTCCTGCTCTGGCATCTCTTGTGTGAGGGTTAAACTGCAGTTCTCTGGAGGTACAGTGGTCCATGCCTCCCCTGGCTTTGGGACCTGCTGCTTGGCTTACCCAAAGCGTTTGACACAAGCTACTGGTGGGTTTCTGTGGTGGCGGGATGGTGACGCAGAAATGGCCGCTAACTCCACACCTTCCCTTCTCTCCTGTTTGCCCCTTCCCCATCCTTTGCTTTCTTGCCGAATGATCTGCCCCATGATGCTGTTGGCACTTCTCTCCTCCTGCCTTCCCTCTCTCCTGTCCTTCTCTCCGCTTCGCCAATAGACGAGTGGTTCTCCAGAGGTGAGTGTGCTCCTGGTTCTACTTCTCTCATGGTTGGATTGATGGGTGCTTGCTCTGGCCTGCTTTGGTTCTGCCCCAGCTACGTGCTAGTAGCTTGGCTTCAGCTCACCTCTGGACTTGTCCTTGGAGCAAGTGGCAAAGAGCTGTTGGGCTGAGGTGGGTGGGGAGAAGAGGTGTCTGACTCCTCTGTTTGCCCTTTGAAGGTAAGAAGCTCCCAGAAGACCCTGGTGCCGAAACAGTGGATTTTCCCAAAAGAGCAACTCCAGCCAAAGGTATGTTCCTGGGGGGGTCTGTGGAAGGCTGGGCTCTGCAGGGCTGCTCTTGCACAAGCAGTCCAGGAGGGGAGTGAGTAGAGCTCACCATTAAAGTGAGCCGCTCAGCTGAGCAGGGGTTTGGTTTGGAGGAGGTCTGTTTCTGGTTGCCCAAGTGCCTGTTAAAACACCAGCTCTGGCACAGGCATTGTGAGGATGCTGCTTGTGCTCGGTGGTTAGTGCTGCCTTGAGACAGGCTTCCTGGGAAGGCAACTATTGCCCTAGAGACAGAGGGTCAGCATGATGACAGAGCCTCGGGAGGGGTAGCACTCTGTGGTGGTGGTCTCAGAATTCCCAGCACATTTGCCCTCTTTCCTGCTCTTCTCCTATGGGCATGAAGAACAGGCAGGATTTAAAGCCTAAACCCTGCCTTAAAGTGTTCTCCAGCGTGAGTGTGAGGAAGGATCATGCCAAGAATCTCTTGGGGACAAGCCTCTCAATCTCGTGAGGGCTGTGAATCACAGCCCCTTGCTGGCTGCCCGAGCAGTGGGCATTGAATTCAGTTCAGGGCTTGAATTCAGCTCCTTCTGCCCCAGAGCACCCTGTGGTTCCTGGGAGGACCCTGCTGCTCCCAGGGGTATGAAGAGTTAAGCTAGAAGGCTCACAAGAAAGCTCAGGGCAGACCTGATGATGTGAGCAGCTCCACTGTGCAGTGATGGCTCCTCAGGCTGACCCAGGCTGTGAGAAGAGTCAGTACCATCTCTGGTGGAAGCCTGAGGAGCCGCCTGCTCTGTCTTTGGGGGCCAGAGATGTCCCTCACCACAGCTGAGAATAGAGAACAAGGTGGAAAACTCAAGCTTGCAAACTTTTACAGTTGTAAAGTGCAATCTCGCTGCTGCTTTACAAGTCACCTGTGGGCATATGTTTCCATGGAAAAGAGTTCATACTTGAAGGCCTGATCCCTGCCCACGTGCTGGGGCAGCGGGAGCTGGAGAGCAGGTGCCTTCAGTCTGAGGGTGAGCTCAGCCCAAGCTGCTTCAGCGTGGGGTTGGTGGCAGCTTGCTCGAGGTGTCCCCCCCTTCTTCCTGCTGCACAGCGCCTGGCTGCCAGGCTTGCCCCAGCCCATGCCCTCATCTCGGTACTTCAGCTTTACTGAAGCTGAGGTCTCCTCGCTGAAGTCAGCGGTGCTGCAGCTCAGCCCAGAGCCCTCCTGAACTGCAGCAGTGCACTGGGGACTCTGGGCAGCAGCATGGCATCCCTCATCAGGGCTGGGGCTGGGGGGCAGCCTGGTTCCCACCATACCCAGGATCCAGCTTCCAGGAAGCAGGGAGCTTGGGTCAATGCTCCCAGCCTCGCCTGCCCCGCAGTGCCCCTTTGGAATTAGTCACATGTGAGCAGAGCCCTTGATAAGTCCTTCATGTTCTCTGGCAGGCTACGAGCTCCTCTTCCAGCCAGAAGTGGTTCGGATATACATCTCCTTGCTGAAGGAAAGCAAGACCCCAGCCATCCTGGAGGCTTCGGCGGGAGCCATTCAGAACCTGTGTGCTGGCAGCTGGACGGTGAGTGCCTTTGGAGCTGGCCCTGTCCATGTTCATCTGTGCTGTAGGGAAGGAGCTTTGGGGAGCGAGAGCATCACTCATGGGGTTCCAGCAGAGCTGTGGATGGCCTCGGCTCTGCCGTTTCAGGCTGTTCGCTTTGTACGGGGCTCCCTGCTCAGGAAGGATGTTTAACAGCACAGTTCATGTGTGGATCAGGTCTCTCCTGTGCTGTTAAGGGCTCTGTGCTCTCTGCCCCTTGTGTGTTCCCAAAGGCTGCCTGTCTTGTGTCCCTGCCTGCAGTGGGCTCACTGCCATTCCTTCCCTTCCGTATGCTGGGGACAGGGAATGAGGATCGGGGCTGCTGCACAGATCCTGGACATGCATTCTTTTGATGTGGTTGGAAAGACCATCTGGGAAGCTGCTTGGCTGGCCTGTTGAGGGGGGGCTTTTGGACAGGAGTGGGACCTTTGCAGTCTCACTGTGGGTGAAGCCAGGACCCTTGGTTCCCAAGATGAGGGTGGTGGGAAGGCTCCCGGGGGTGTCCCCCGCAGTGGGGGGGCCGTGCCTGCCCGGGTGACCCTGTGTGCTGTGCCTCTGCCCCACAGTACGGGCGCTGCATCCGTGCGGCACTGCGCCAGGAGAAGGGGCTCTCCGCCATCGCCGACCTCCTGAGCCACGACAGCGAGCGTGTGGTGAAAGCTGCAGCCGGAGCCCTGCGCAACCTGGCCGTGGACCTGCGCAACAAGGAGCTGATAGGTGAGGGCTGCATGGGGTGGGACATGGGCTCCATCCATCCGGGTCATGCAGGGACGTCCTCCTGAGCTGAGGAAGTGTGTGGGCATGGCATCAGTCCAGTGTCTGCTGCTGCTGTCCCAGAGCAGCATGTGCTGAGAGGGACATCAGAACGGGTCACTGGTCCTTCTGCAGTGATTTTTCCCTTGCAGACCTCTTTCTTGCTTGCTCATGCCCAGCTCTTTTCCCTCCCCAGGTAAGCATGCCATCCCCAACCTAGTGAAGAACCTGCCCGGAGGCCAGCAGACCCCAGCCAAAAACCTCTCTGAGGATGCAGTGGTGTCAGTCCTCAACACCATCAATGAAGTAATTGTAGACAACCTTGAGGCTGCCAAGAAGCTGCGGGAAACTCAGGGGATTGAGAAGTTGGTGCTGATCAACAAATCTGGGTAGGCTGTGCTCAAAGGACAGTGCAAGGGGCAGAGAAGGGCTTCTCCAGCAGCCTCCTCCCAGCCGTGTATATCTCCAAACATCTCTTCCTTTGCCCCTCTCTAGGAACCGCTCCGAGCGAGAGGTCCGAGCGGCCGCCCTCGTCTTGCAGACAGTCTGGGGATACAAAGAGCTGCGGAAGCCACTCGAGAAGGAAGGCTGGAAGAAGTCGGATTTCCAGGTATGGAGATGCCCTGTTGTGGCTAGGGTAGGAGGTGCTGTCCTGCAGCAGGGAGGAGAGTGTTCCTGGAGCTCAGCAATACTGGATTTCAGCTCTTACCTCGCTGATGGGATTGACACCTTGGAGGTGTCCCCTTTGCCACTCCTCAGCGGGTGGCTGCAGGAAGTCTCTACTAAGGAAGAACCACTCCGTAGAGGTTTAAGCCTTGTGTCCCACCCGAGCTGCAGGACTGCAGGCCAGTGGCAGTGCTGAAGAACAAGGTTCTTCAGGGCTTGGTTTCTATCGCAAAGGCTGGGGCTGTCCTTGTTTGCTGAGGGCTGGGTGCTGCCCCAGCCCAGCAAGCCACCTCCACTCAGGCATGGGTGCAGCCCTGGGCTCTGCAGCACCCTCTGGTTGCTTCATCCCTTGCTCAAGGGCTGCGGTAAGGTTCCTGGGCCCGTCCTGGTGCTGGGGGCTGGAGGGGTGGGATGTGCGGATCAGGAAGGAATGTCTGGGCCAGGGTGTGAGTGGTCACTGTCTGATGCTTCAGGTGAACCTGAGCAACACCTCTCGGACCCAGGGAGGCAACTCCTTTGATGACAGCACCTTGCCTCTCATTGACAGGAACCAAAAAACAGGTACGTGCCTTCCCTGCAGTGCCTGTCCCTGCTGTCACCATTCTACTTGGGAGTGCGCAGAAGAGTTGGCCTTCGTCCCCTCCCTGCTCTTCAGCCCTGGCTTTCTTGGCAGCCACAGCTGCTCACACAAGGCCATCAATTTGGGCTTTAGATGGCTTCTCAGGGCTAGAAAGGACCTACATTCATGTGGGTCCTGTAGCATCCTAAGGTCAACAGTGCTGCGGTTGCAGCTGGGTCTGGGGTCTTCTAGCTAGGGTAGGCAGCGGTTCCTCTGCTGCTTGTGGCTGCAGGGGCTGTGTCTGATCTGCTCTCACATGCTTGTAGACAAGAAATCCTCGCGGGAGGAGATCCAGATGAGCAACATGGGACCAGGTAGGACTGGGATTGGAATGGTAGGAGCATCTTGCTTCCTTGGTATGCTGGGAGGGGGCAGAGATCACATCTCCTGTGGGGATGATGCTGCCTCCCATGGAGGTGACATGACTGACTGTCTCTTTTCGTGCTCCAGACAACTATTCCACACTCAATGAGCGGGACCACAGCAGGACACTGGACAGATCTGGTGACCTTGGAGATATAGAGCCAGTGAAGGCAGCGCCCTTGATGGTGAGCAGCTCCTCCTGACCGGGGATGTGAGTGGGGCTGGGGGCAGGAGATGACCAGTCACTGTCCTGGCTGGCAGGAGGAGGCGAGAACTGGGCTCCCCCAACTAACATCCCCCCGCTCCATCGGCCCCACTAACCCGGTGTGTCTGCAGCAGGAGGAGGGTCAGGAACCACAGCCTGAGGGAGAGGAGGTGCAGGAGGATGCTCCCGTGCTCTCCCCTGTGTCGGTATGTCCCGTGGTGTCCTGCCCAATCTGAGCAGGAGTGACACGTCCCTCTGCTGTGCTCTTGGGGTGCTTTGGCCAACCCAGTCCTGCTCTGATCGCTGATCCCTGCAATCGTCGGGCCATGATCACACCTCAGCTGCTCCCCTGCTCCCCAGGCATGCTGACATCTTTCCCTTTCTCTCCACAGCAGAAGATCTAGCTGTGACCTCCCCGCCTCCACTCAGTTTGGGTTGATAATATATTATATATATAAATATATATATATAACTCTTTGTGGTGGAATGGACCGACTTTGACCTTGTCTTATTCCTGGAGTTTCTGCTGGACTGTTGGTGCCAATTCGCCAGCCAAAAGCCTGGGCCCAGGGGCAGCCCGGACTCTGCCTCCCCTGGGCCGCTGCACCTCCCGTTCCGGGACGCCTCGACCCATTACTCTTCCTCCCCGTCCTCCACCGCCTCCTTCCTCCAGCGTGAATCCCTCCTGCCCAACTCTGCCGGATCAACCGGCGTGGATGCTGCAAACAAACTCCGGATCTTTGCCTTGACCAGGAACTGCCTTCTCTCCCACGCCTTCCCTCTGCTCACATGTCTGCAGGGACAGAGACTGGGACCTCACATACCACCACCTTTTTGTTTTGGTTTTGTTGCCTATAGGATATATTTTTGTGCAGGATCACTCCTCAGCCAGGGCTGTGGGGACAACGGGAGCATCCCTCCCTGGTGGCGGTGGGACCAGGGTGAGGGAGGCTGTGAGGGGAAGGAAAAACAGCAATAACTTCTTTTGCTTTGCTCTAAATAAGGCTTTGGGGGCATGGGAAGGGGCTCTGGTTCCTGTGGAGGGGTCTGCATGGGGCTGCTGGCCCCCACTGTGTGAGGAGGGATCCTTACATGGGAAAGATGATCAGCGGGAGGGGCTTGGGATGAGCCTCCCTGCACGGGAGGTGGTGGGTCCCTGTGGAAGGAGATGTGGTGCGCTCCTGTGGGGAGGCAGCTTCTTGGGTGTCCTGTGTGCCCGGGGTGAGGAGCAGGCGCTGGCAGGGCTGCCACTGCCCTGCCTCCTCGTGACATGTGCCTTTCTTTTGCCACTGTGAAATAGCTCTTGGAATCGTACTGTTGGCTTTGCTGGGGAAGGGTGTCCGTGCTCCTGGCAGAGCTGAAGCTCTTCCCTTCCCCACTAGGAGCCTCCACTGGCTGCAGGGGGGCTGGAAGCCCATCTGGGGGGATCCCAGCCCCACTGTCCTCACTGAGGGGATGCAGGTCTCTTGTCTCCATCCTCTTTCGGGAGGCTGGGCTGCCACAGGGGCTGGGGCAAACGCATCCTCGTCTCTCGGTGGTGGTGGTGGCACATTCAGTGCTGCGATCCTCGGGGAGCCCTCGGGCTCCCTGCACAACTGGAAGCCGCTGCAGGAGGCTGCGACTGGAGCAGGAGCCCCCGGAGGAGCCGCTGGGGCCCTGCTCCTGCCTGTGCCTCCCCCCCAGCTCCCACCCTGGTGCGCCCTGCCCGGCTCCAGCCCTCCCTCAGCTCATCCGGTTTGTTCTGGGGTTTAACTCTTCCTTTAACGATGTAAAACACTAATTCCTTTTTTAAATGTTTAATTCCAAATGAACCAAAAAGCAGCTCCCCCAGCGCGGGGGGTGGCGGGGCTGCCCCTCCCCCCTGGGCACACTCTTGTAACGCTTTTCCAACAAGATGATTTTTTATATAAATAAAGTTTTTAAAGTGTGTTGGTGCCGCCCTCGGCCGGTCCAGCCCCGGGGGGCTCCGGGTGATGCTGCTTGGACAAACCCTTCCCAGGACTGCAGAGACCCTTGCTCTTCCTAGCAGGAGATGGGGGTTAAACCTGTGCCGTGGTCGTGGTGGTGGCTGCAGGGGCCTGGGCTGCTCGTCCTGCACCCAGCTTCTTGCTGGGAAGCCTTTCCTTGGATTTCCACCCCTGTGGGTGCTGGCAGCCTGCACCAGTGAGGAAATGCCCCCCCTCAAGTGCGGGGAGCAGCCTCCAGCAGCCGGGCTCAGGGCACCTGCAGAGCGGGGCTGGGCTGTGGACGTGCTCATCCCTCCCCAGGGAGCCTGGAGCCAGGCTCAACCACCACATTTCCCTCACGGGTTTCTCGCCTGTGTGCGCACGTGGAAAGAAACCCAAACCCCGTACCTCCCCGGGTTTGTGGGTTTGGAGCAGTTTTCTGGCTCCTGCTTCCAGCCAGGTTTGCTCTGAAGCTGTGTTGCTGTTGGGCAGGTTTTGTTGGGGCACGGGGCAGCTCTTTGGAGCAGGACTGGGCCCCACGGGGTGCCACTTGCCTGTGCTGTGTAATGCAGCCGGAGCTGGAGCTGCTCCCCAGGCAGGCTGGGGCTGCGTGACCCCTGGGTGCTGGGACCCCAGTGCACCTGTGGGCAGGGGAGTGCCGATGGGTGCACATGGCTGGGGGGGCTCCAGCCCTCCCACCTTACTCTGTGCCCTTGTTCCTAAAGCCACCCGTGAGCGAAGCAAAGGCAAAGCCACGTGTTTTATTGCTTCAGGTCAAGGGGGCAGAGCCTAGGACGTGTGGCTGGACAGGGACAATGCCAGGAACGTCTTGGAGGGGGGGGATAACAAGAAATGATGCTTGGGCTGTCTGGCTTGGCAAAGATGAGGCCGGGGACTTCGGCTCAGCAGGACCCAAACAGGGGTCTGATGGCTGGAACAAAGCAAATCACATTTGTGCCAGCAGGGACCATGCCAGGGCCACGGAGGAGGGGCAGCTGTGCGCCGGGGGTCAGAGGAAGAGCTTGTCGTGGCAGGCCTGGCAGTACATCTTGCTGCCGCGCTCGCGGACAGTGCCCTTGTGCAGCAGGCGCAGGCAGTAGGTGCAGGTGAAGTGCTCGGGGTGGTACTTGCGCCCCGCAGCTGTGACGCAGCGGCCGGTGACAGGGCGGCCGCAGCCCTGGCAGATGCTGCCCTGGCGCTGGTGGAAGTGCTGCTCGCAGTAGGGCCGCCCCTCCAGCTCGAAGAAGGAGCCGCTGCTGAAGCCGCTCAGGCAGTCCTGCGGGAACGGGATGGGGGCGGCTGGCACGGCTGCAGGGACACGCTTGCCCCGGTGGCCTCCCCCGGCCCTGCCCGCACTCACCGTGCACACGAAGCACTCAGGGTGCCAGACCCCACTCAGGGCTGACAGGTAACCGCCTGTCACTGGGCGCTCGCAACCCTGGCACTTGGGGGCAAACAGGGCCAGGAAGTCCTGGCGACAGTATGGCCTCCCGCCCCGCACCAGGAAACCTGCGGGGGGTACGGGGGGTCATGGCCGTGGGGGTGCTCAGGGTAGGAGGCAAGGGAAAGGCTGGGGAGGAGGTCGGATGGGGCCAGGGGTTACCCAGAGCAGGGCAGAACTGCCCAGCCTGTCCCCTGGGATGTACCATCATCTCCAAACACCTTCCCGCAGCTGGTGCAGAAGAAGTGCTCGGGGTGCCAGGTCTGGTCCAGCGCCGTGAGGACCTTCTGCAGGAGGAGGTAGGGTGAGGCAGGGGGCCGGGCGTTTGGGGGAGGAGGGGCTGGAGGAGTCTCACCTCGCGGATGGGGCCGGCACAGTAGGCACAGCAGGGTGCGAAGGCCTGGTGATAGTCATCCTCGCAATAGGGCTGTCCATCCCGCTCAAAGAAGGGCCGGGCACTGAGCTCCTGCCCGCAGCGGGTGCAAGTGAAGTGCTCGGGGTGCCAGGTCCTGCCCAGCGCTGTCAGCACCTGCGGGGAGGTAGGAGGCACTGAAAGCAGCTCCGGGGACTCCATGAGCTGTGGGGAGATGGATGGGAGTGCAGCAGGGATGGTGGCACAGGATGAATGGAGGCAATGGATGGATGGAGGCGCAGACTGGACGGAGGTAACGGATGGATGGAGGCGCAAGGTGGACAGAGGTAATGGATGGATAGAGGCAATGGATGGCTGGAGGCACAGGATGGATGGAGGCACAGGGTGGATGGAGGCGATGGATGGAGGCAATGGGTGGATGGAGGCACACAGTGAATGGAGGCAGTGGATGGAGAAGGCACAGGATGAACGGAGGTGACGGATGGAGAAGGCACAGGATGGATGAAGGCGCAGGATGGATGGAGGCGCAGGATGGATGGAGGCACAGGGTGGATTGAGGCGATGGATGGAGGCAATGGGTGGATGGAGGCACACAGTGAATGGAGGCAGTGGATGGAGAAGGCACAGGATGAACGGAGGTGATGGATGGAGAAGGCACAGGATGGATGAAGGCGCAGGGTGGATGGAGGCACAGGATGAATGGAAGTAACAGATGGATGAAGGTGCAGGGTGGATGAAGGTGATGGATGGATGGAGGCAATGGATGGAGAAGGCATAGGATGAATGGAGGCGATGGAGGCACAGGGTGAATGAAGGTGATGGATGGATGAAGGCAATGGATGGAGAAGGCACAGGATGCATGGAGGTGCCGGATGGAGGCACAGGGTGGATGGAGGCGATGGATGGATGGACGCAATAGCTGGAGGTGATGGATGCATGGAGGTGCTGGATGGAGGTGCAGGGTGGATGGAGGCAATGGATGGATGGAGGCAATAGCTGGAGGTGATGGATGCATGGAGGTGCTGGATGGAAGTGCAGGGTGGATGGAGGCAATGGATGGAGGTCGGGTCTCACCTTGCCAGCGATGGGCTTGTGACAGGTGGTGCAGACACTGGTGGGGGTGGCCGTGATGCCCAGCTCCTGCAGGTCCTGGGTGAGGCTGCCCAGCATGTTGTCCAGAGAGGGCTTGGGCTCGGTCTCCTCTGGTCCCCGGGCTCCCTGAACCCCTGCTGCAAACTGCTAGGCAGGAGGATGGTGAGAGCTGCTTAAAGGTCAGTAACCAACCCCTTTCCCCCAGGGTTGGGGCTCACCTTGCTCTGCATGTGGCCCAGTTCAGCAAGGAGCTTGTCCAGCTGCTGAGCGGCTGCCGTGGGTGGGGAAGACGGGAACAGTGGCTGCGGGACTGGAACAGGACTGCTGGGCACAGAGCGAGGGATGCTGCAGCTTCCACCCCAAAGATGGAGGGGGCGGGGGCTGGGAACTGTGCGCAGGGGATCTCTCTGGGGACATGCGACAGGGAGGGGGCTGCTGGAAGCCCAGCCCTCGCCCCAGCAGTGCTGCAGGAGTGCAGGATGCACCCCCCGTCCCAGCTCGTGGAATTGTTTTGGGGCACACGCGGGTGCCCCTGTAAGAGGCATCCAAGCGATGGAAAGGGAAACCGCAACTGGCTTTGCCTTCCCAAGGCCTGTTTTACCTGTACACTGTGTCCACAGCCTCTGCGGGAGGCTGAGCCCGAGGTGGCTGCACCTGTAAGGACAAACTCTTGGAGCCTGCAGGATGCTCCTGGCAGTACCACCCATGTCACGAGCCCAGTGGGGCCTCAGCCACCAGCCCCAGCTTGAGGCGTTACCTCCAGGTGTGCCGGGGCAGGCGTGCGGGTGCTCAGTGCCTGCAGCCCATGGGCCTCGCGGGAGCTTTGCTCCAGCTCCTCCAGCAGCGCATCTGCATGGGGACAGCGGGGTCAGCACCGGCTGCTGCTGCCCCCGGCACACCCGGGGCGGCTCCTGATACCTCAGAGCAGAAGCAGCATCGCAGCAGCTTCTGCCGGCCCTGGGGCTCGAGGGGCTGTGGGGGTCCTGAGCACCCTTAACCGGGCCCCCATTCCCAACGGGAACTGTTGGCAGCAGGACCCTGCTTCCCCACCCCCACCCCCCTGTGCACCATCTCTGTCTCACAATGAAACATCCCCAGCCCTTAGCTTCATCCCAGCACAAGCCCCACATGGGAGAGCCCAACCTCAGTGCTTCCTGTGTGATGCAGCTCTGCTTCCTGTGAGGAAGGCGAAGCCCTTGCTCTGTCTGCTTTTGCTTCGCCGCTGTCCCTCAGCATCCCCCTGCCCTCACACAGGGCCACGGGGGTGATGCCCCCACTGTGGGGCTGCTTCCCTGCCCGCATCTCCCCAGGGATGCCTCTGAGCGCCCCAAACACTGTGCTGTGCCCTGGTGCTGCCCTGCCGCAGTGCAGCCAAGGCTCGCGGTGCTGCCACAGCCCGTTTCCTGCCTTCAAGTGCTCTCCATTGCTGGCCAAGCAATTGCTTGGTAGCCTGGGCCCTGTCTATCCCCTGGGAAGGGGGGGCACAGTGGTAAGGGCAGCTCCATTGCTGCCCCCTTGGCAGCATCCCCACTTCACCCTGAGGAAGGACAAAGCTGCCCTGAGCTGCAGAAGGCACAACCCCTCACCAAGCGCTGCGCGGGCTCCGGTGAGACCTGGCTTACCCAAATCCTCCATCCTGCCCCGGTGAGGGGTCAGTGCCTGGAGCTGGCTCCGGGGCTGCGCGGGGCTTCAGTTCCACTCACCGGCTCCCCACCCCCTGGGCTGGAGTTTGCCGCTCAGGGTTCTTCCGCTGTGGGTTGCGTGCTCTGCACCACGTGTGAGGCTGGGGCAGGGGAAACTGAGGGCGCTGGAAAGAGGAAACCAGGCAGCAGATTGTCCAGGGAGCTCCTGACTCACACAAGCATCCAAGCTCCTTGGGCTTCTCAGCTGGAAGCCAGAGCGTGTATCCTGCAGAGCCAGGCTGTTCCCAGGAGCCACCAGCCACGTGTGACGAGGGACATCCCTGCACTGGGTGGAAATGCCTTTGTGATGGTGTGATGGAGGCAAACACAGGACCTGCAGTGCTGGTATCTCCAACACAGCCTTGTCTTTTGCGAGGATTCTTTTGGAGCTTCATCTCAAATTTGGAATGAGATGCTGTTAAGGTCCTTCCCAACCCAACACATTGCACGGCTCTGCAGTTTCCTGGTCATTGCAGATCTCTGTGTGTCACCTGGAACCAGCAAGGCCTCGGCTCCCTGCAGCACTGCGGGCAGAGGGGCCCTGCCCCTGCGTTCATGCTTTGGGCCATGCATGTTCCCTGGTGGCACCACGCTGCAGGCACAGCCCTGCCCAGCGCCGCGGGCACCAGAACACGCTGCTCAGCACGTCCCCAGAGCCAGAGGCGGCTGGAGCCACCATCTCTGCTGGTGCATTGAGGCATTCACCCACCGCTGGGACCCCTCTGCTCCTCCCAAGCCAGAGGCTGCAGGAGCAGGGCTCTGCCGAGGGGCAAAGGAACACAGCACTGCATCAGCTACTAAGAAGGAGAAAAATGACTGCTACAGCTGAACCCAGGACACCCACGCAGCCATTCCAGGCAATGAACCCATGAGCACCTCCCATACGTGGCCAAGCTGAGAACATCGGGGCTGTTCAGCCTGCAGAAGAGAAGCTGTGTGGAGACCTCAGAGCAGCTTTCAGTGTCTGAAGAGACCTATAAGCATGCTGGAGAGGGACTCTCCATCAGGGACTGTAGCAATAGGACAAGGGGTGATGGGTTCAAACTGAAACATCACTGAGGGGAAGCTCAGGTTAGATTAAGGCAGAAGCTCTTCCCTGTGAGGGTGCTGAGGCGCTGGCCCAGGGTGCCCAGAGAAGCTGTGGCTGCCCCATCCCTGGCAGTGTTCAAGGCCAGGTTGGACACAGGGGCTTGGAGCAAGCTGCTCCAGTGGAAGGGGTCCCTGCCCGTGGCAGGGGTTGGAGCTGGAGGAGCTTTAAGGTCCCTTCCAGCCCAAACCAGTCTGGGACTCTGTGAATGTGTGTCTTGAGGCAGGAGTAATGCTGGTACATCTCTGCTGGTTTTGGACAGAATGCAGGTTCAGATGCCGTCTGCCTGCCTCCAAGACACGGGCAGAGGTCCTCACAGGTCTCCTGCTATTCAGGACCATTTGGGAAGACAGATCCACAGGTCCTGCTGTTACCCATTGTCCCTGGTGCCTCCAGCATAGCCCAACTACACTGAGGATGAGCCAATGATAATTAGGGTTTAGGTTTTCAGCTCATCACTAACCTGTGTGCATGGCTAAGGAATGAACACATGCTGCACAGGCCAAGCTGCCATGGCCTTGGCTGCCCCTTCTCACACGCTGATGGTCCCCCCTTCTCCGTCAGGATGTAACAGGGTTGAATTAAGCCCCTTTGTACAGAGTTGGAAACCGAGATTCACTCCATTACTGACACTCCATGAATTGTGACAGCTCTTTTGTGATCTGCTCGCAGTGGGGACACCCGGCAGGGACTGCCTCAGGAAGCCACATGGGATGCTGAGCTGAGCCCCACGATGTGTTTCAGGACAAGCAGCAGAGACCTATCCCAAAGCCAAGCTGAGGCACTGCTCGGGTCAGTCCTTATGGCTGCTGCTGGGACAGGATCACTGCGTCAGGCGCTTCCCTTTCTGCAAACAGCAGAACCTCCCTGTCTGCAGAAGGCTTCAGGCTGTTTTTAGACTTGTCAATGATTTCCGATCACCCCCCGGTGATGGGTGAGCCCCGGGTGGGCCCCGGTGGAAACAACCATCTGGAGCCATAACTTCGTATTCTAAGATTTCCCGTTGTAAGGCACAAGCCGTTGAGCCTGCTCGGAGCTGTGCTTCTGTGCACTGCTTTAGCACTCCATGCCTTGCCTGCCTTGCCTGCAAAGGTGAAATCAACCATGACAGAGACTTAACAGCAACTTCCCCAGCAAGACTCTAGGTTGAAACAAAATTGATTTTATTTCAGAATAAATGCAGAGCCATTTCATAGCAGAAAGTGTGGCTGAACTGCAGCAGAAGTTAGCTGGGAAAGTGATGCCCGTCTGTCTTCCAGCTAGACAAGTCCTCAGGGAGAGAAAGCATGTTTTCGGCCACTTCCAATAGAAGCAGCAGATGTTACTTAAATTTGTGCTGAGATTTTCTTCTTAAGAAGAGAGAGGAACAGTTCAGCTGAAAGAAAACAGAGAGATTGACCCTGGACTGACACAAAGAGCCAGCCCAAGCGTCTGTGTGCTGGACAGGAGCCTCAAACCACTCAGGTAACCGACTTGGGAGGTGCGTACACAGCCTTTGAAACCCGCTGCTGCTGCAGAAGAACACTGCAGCTCCTGCCGGAGGCTGGGCCAGGAAGGGACAGAAGGAATGGATCCCTGTGTCAGTGTCTCAGGCTTTTCTGGTTCTGTGGCTTTCCTGTTCAGATGTGCTCCCACTGCTCACAGCCTTGCACCGCTGCCAAGAGGAATCGGACTGTCTGTGATCCTGCACAGTGAGAAGTTTATTGGAGCACTCTCGGGAGCTGAGGAACGGTGATTTGGACATGCTTTTGTTTTCTAGTCAGACATCAACAATAAAGCTGAGGACTCAAGATTCAAAAGCAGGAGGAAATGAAAGGCAGAGGAGTCACAGCAGCAATGGGTATCAGTTTACAAAACAGGATTTACCAGCTTTCAGGCTCTTTGAATTCCCCGTCATTTTGCTGTCTGTGGAGAGGGGATGAAGACACCTCGTTGTGCTGCGCTGGTGGGGCACCTTCCCAAAAGGGCACTTTGGAACAAGCAGAGGAGGTGGGAGCAGGCTGAGGCTGAGCTTTCCTCTCCCGGCCCCGCTGTGGGGAGCTGAGGGGCACTACTCCCACCTCGGGAAGCACAGTGGGGCCTTTTGTTGGCTCTTTGCCACTGCCACCCCTGCGTCAGTGGCTGCTCACACCTCAGGCCTCGCCAGGTCCCTTTCCTTGAGGACAATGGCCTGAGGCCTGACACTATCCAGCCAAACAGGCTTTACCAGCACAGGAACTTCCCTCTGGAGTTCCACTTGCTCTCGGACCATACAGCCCTGACAGTCCATGGCACGCAGGGCTGCGGCCGCTCACCAGTGAGCCCTCTGTCCGGATGAACGCAGGCGCTGCAGTGCTGGGTTCCGGGGTGCAGGGCCCTGCTCCCAACCCACCTCCTCCCTCGCCACTGCTGCATCTGCTGGATACCGTGTGCAGGTTGAGACAGGATCGAACGCCTCCTCTGGGAGCAGGTATTTTCTCTTAATGTCCTTTGACACAGTGTGGGGAAGGCCTGTCGTGCCTTCTTGAACAGCTCATCCAGGATAGGACGCAAGGGCAAGGACAGCTCTCCTGTTGCAGGAGAGCTTTTGATCCAGGTACCAATCAATGGCACTCCCTACTGACCCCTGGAATGGAATTCCAGGAAATCCAACCAGTTTAGCCAATCTTTTCAAGACAGAAAAGATGGGGAAAGATGGATTTTCTGATGTGGAAGTTTCACCCTCTTGTTCTGCTCTAAGCCGGTAGGTAAGATCAGCCAAATCGTCCTCTCCAGGGGAATCACAGCAACAACCCTCACCTCAGAGAGCAGCCCCCGGGTGAGTCACGCCCCGCTGTTGGTGAGGGGACACTCGTGACAGCGGCTGTTCTGAGACCAGTGGCAGAGGCGTCATTCCACTGGAGGTAACTGCTTCATCTGCTGGCAGGGACAGCCCCATCCCAACCATGTCTGGGCTGTGCCAGAGCTCACCAGAGGCTCTACAGTCCTGGGGGGCTCTCTGGGCCTGAGGCAGCCTCAGCATCCAGGTGGGTTGGCAGACCCGTGCCCCCTGTGCAGTGACCTGGTTCCACAGACTTGTTTTCTCAGGCCTGGAACCCCCGTGACCACTCCACACGCCAGGCACTCGGAGCAGCCTCCTCCTTACGTTACCCACAGAAGGTGCAGGATGTACCCTCCTGCCTACAAGGACTGGTTGTAATGTACATATAATTGTAATGTTTGCTGTGTCATTCCTCCTATCACTACACAGTGAGGTGAAAGGTCTTCACCTGGGCCGGGTCTTTTTCACCCGTGGATGTGATTTTTAGCGCTACAATGAGGACAGTTCACTTCAGAACACCTTAAACGTTAGCTCCTTTGCCAGGGTAGGGACCCCAGTGGTCACTTTGCCAAGTGTCCAGTAACTCCTCCTTTAGCACAACCAACCCTGACTGTTCTGTTGTTCTTTCAAACACAACTAAGCCCCAGTTGTGCCCTTGCATTCCTGATTGTTTCGGGAGGATCACTTCATCCCAAGCCCGGGGGCAGGACCTGTGTGACTGTGACTCCCGCTGACGTGCACAGCGCAGCACTGGAGGGGTCAGGAGGACAGGGTCCAGCTTCACAGAAGCAGCTGCTGGGCTTTGTGCGGTGCTGTCAGTCTGGGCTGCGCTCCGGCGAGTAGCGCTGCTCCAGAGGTGCTGACAGTGGGTCCCGGGGCGGGGCCGCTGCTGGGTACCCGCAGCCTCCGCTCCGGTCGACTCGACTCTACTCTGCTCTGCTCTGCTCCGCCGTGGCCGATCCACAGCTCCCGGAGCGCCCTGCGGTCGTCTTCCGACCACCAGCGAGAACTACAGCTCCCGGCAGGTATAGCGCATGCGCCGAGGGCCGAACGGAAGAGGGAGGAGCAGCCCCCGCAAGCACCACCTCTTCTGCGCGGCCGCCATTTTGTCACCGACTTTCACCCGCCGCCCGACGGGGCGGTTTTTTTTCTTAAAGGAGAAGCGACAGCCCAAAGCCGCCCCGCACAGGGCGCATCCAAACCGGCACCGGCGGCAGCCCCGCGGCACGGAGCGGCCGCGCCGCACGGGGGAGCAAGCGGCATCCCCCGCCAGGCCTCGCCCGCAGGGCCAAGGGACCCCGGGGCAGCCAGAGGGGAGCAGGCAGCGGCGGCGGTAGGGAGCGCGGCGGTGCCGAGGGCCGGACGGCGGCCGACGGCGGCCGGTGGATCGGGATACGGAGCAGCGGCCGCAGGGTCCGCGCTCGGGTGGGCGCCGCGGCCGGGCCGGCCGGGGGGGGGGAGCGGGAGCGAGAGCGAGCGCGAGCGCGACAGCTCAACGGCGCCTGCGCGGGGTGGTGCGCGCGCGGGGAGCTGCGCGCTGGTTGGCCGGGCCGCAGCCGGGGGGGGCGGGCCCCGCCGCAGCCGGGCCGCCCATTGGCTGGGCGTTGTGCGAGCGGCGGAGACAGGCGGGAGGAGCGCGGGCAGGGGGGAAGGCGGGGCCTTCCCTCGCTTCCCGCCCGCGGATTGGCGGGCGCGGGGTGTGGGTGGGTCGCCTGGCGGCCCCGCGTGAAGGTGGGCGGCGGGCGCTGATTGGGCGCGGCTGAGGTGCGCGGGGGGGTTTGGCGGGTGGGGGGGCAGCGCGCAGCAGCCGCCGCCGCGGCCCCGCCGGTCACCGCCCCGATGCCGGCGGGCGCCGAGCAGCCGCGGGGCGCCGAGCAGGGCCCGCCTGCGCAGGGCCCGCCGCCCGCCGCCGAGAAGCCGCCGTCCTCGGGCCGCCGCCGCGCGCCGCCGCCCGCCGCCGAGCAGGGGGAGGAGTCCGGCGGCAGCCGGGTGCTGAGGGGCGGCCGGGAGCGGGGTCGGGCAGCCGCCGCCGCTTCGGCCCCCGGGGGGGCGGCCGCTGCTTCCCGCCGCCGTAAGGCCGAGTATCCCCGGCGCCGGCGGAGCAGCCCCGGGACCCGGCCCGTCTCCGAGCAGCCCGCCGCTGAGGCGCCGTCCGCGGCCAAGAAGTCATCCCGGGCTGGGTGAGTGCCCTACGGCAACGGGGCCGGGGGGTAGGGTAGGGGCTGGTGGGCGGTCTCGACCCCGTCCGGCTCGAGTGGCGCCGGGGGCCCGCCCTTAGCCGCGGGGCGCCGCGTGCCTCCGTCTCTTTGTTCTGGGCTGGCCCCGCCGGTCCCGAGCGCTTCAGGCCTTGCCCGTCCTGCCTGTTGCCGCAGGCGGGCCCTCGGCTGTGAGCGGGGCCGTGAGTGCTGTCTGCCGTAGCGCCCGGGTGCTCCCCGGCCCCGGCTCTTTCCGGCTCCGCATCCAGGTGAAGGCTCGATGAAGGAGGTGGTGGGATATGTTTCCCGAGAGGTGATGCCGGCACCTCTCTTTCGCCTTGCATCGGGAGTGGGAAACCGGCCACGTGTGCACTTGGAGCGCTTGTAGCTGATGCGCCTTGTTCTCACGACAGAGTCCCTGTGCTTTAGAAACGGCGGTTATGGGCAAGACTGGGCTTCTGCTGATATGTTATTATAGTTCACCCAACCTTCCTCTGGGTGAAATAATCCCTGTTGGTGTGAGGGGCTCAAACCAGCGGTGCAAGAACAAGGCGGTGGGTCTGTCTACAGCTGGGAATTAGGGTCATTGTGTTCATCATTTGGTTTCTGCTGCCGTGGCTGTGGGAGCTGTCTCTTACTCTTGCTTTTGTGCTTTTTCAGGTGCACGGATAAAGCAGCTGGTAAAGGTAAGAGCTGAATTACTGCTACTGTTGTATTCCACTTTGAAGGTCAGGGACCTTCCCATGAAGGTAGCCAAACATCTGTTGGATCTTCCTTTTAAAGCATAGTTTGTTGCTTGATGGCATGCAGCTTCTTTCTAAGGTCTCTCTCAAGACTCTGGATCTGGGATAAGCTGCTGATGCTGTTTGCACGTGCCCAATGTGCAAAAACTTACTGTTCCAGATAAGCACTGGGGTATTTCTCCACCAGCAGGAGGTGGAACCACGCTGCACCCGGTGTGACTGCTCTTGTTCCACAGTGGCCTTGCATCGCTGGCAGACCCTGGGCTTGCATGTGTTCTGCTGCTGTCACAAACACAGCTGTAGGGCCTCAAGAGATGCGGAAATAGGAATGTTCAAGTATTTACACTTGTACTTTTCCTGCTTTTGTGGATGGTGAATTTTTTATGCTTGTGTCTTCCCGGGATGAAAGAAAAAGTTTTGAAGGGGACAGGACAGCTTACTGGGTCTAATCAAGAAAACCCCAACTGTGGGGAGCAGAATTTCTGTTCTTCCAGTGTGAGTTACGAACTCTGCATTGATTGAACAGCTTCTTGTACAAAAAATAAAATGGAGGGTTTTGCTCTTCACCCAGTGATGGCTTCTGGAACAGTTCCAAGTAAAAGGCTCTGTGTGGTGTTGGTTTTGATCTGGCACTAGAGAATGGTCACAGAAATGGTGAGGAGTGAAGGCTGTACACCTGTGCAAATGAATCCACCTTTCTGCTGGAGCTGTTTGGTTCTTGTTTGCAGGCGTTTGTATCTTGAAGGCTACCTTTATGCTTGTAGTCCTGTAACTCTTTAGCTTTATTCTTACAAATCTATAGTTTGCTTCCATTTGGGTATCAAAAGTATCACAGTTGTAGCTGGCAAAGTGTATTTTTGCAGACCACGGCAGAATTAACCAATGTGGTTTTAGTAGGCACCCATTTGTGTGCATTTACCTCTTGCTGCATGAAAGGTGGGGAGAGTATTATAAGAGCTTCAGCCTTTTAGGTCAAAGCAAAGTTGCTGAAACGTGTGAAAAGGTGTGGGGTTGTCACCTAATACGTGCCTAGTGTTAACATTGAGTTTTAATGGGAATTCTCAGTGTTTTGGATATCCTTAAGCTAAAATGTTTATATGGTGGTGGTGGCAGCAAACAGGCAGAACAGTCCCATATGAAGCCCGGTTCCTTGGGATGTGCTTGAAAGTGGCAAATGTTGTCTGAAATTTCCCAGGTTTGGTGCTGCTCTGCGCTCGAACCATTATGGACTTCAACTTTGGGCTCTGAAAGATTCTGCTGGCCATGAATGTGAGAGTGGAGAAAGTATTGGTTAAATTCTTGTGCTCTTTTTTATGATGAGACTTGCAGCCAGAATGGACGGCATGAATGTTTGTGTGGAACTTGGCATGGAGAAGCAATGACTGCTTGTATCATAGAATCACAGAATGCTTGGGGCTGGAAGGGACCTTAAAGCTCATTCAGTCCCAACCCCCTGCCATGGGCAGGGACACCTTCCACTGGAGCAGCTTGCTCCAAGCCCCTGTGTCCAACCTGGCCTTAAACACTGCCAGGGATGGGGCATTTACCACCTCTCCAGGGTACCTGGTTTCACCACTCTCATAAAAAATTTCTTCTTTGTATCTAGCTTGAATCTCCCCTCTGGCAGGTTAAAGCCATTCCCCTTGGCCTGTCCCTACAGGCCCTTGTCCCAAGCCCCTCTCCAGGTTTCCTGCAGCCCCTTTAGGCACTGGAGCTGCTCTCAGGTCTCCCCTTCAGGAGCCTTCTCTTGTCCAGGCTGCCCCAGCCCAGCTCTCTCAGCCTGGCTCCAGAGCAGAGCTGCTCCAGGTCTTGCAGCAGCTCCGTAGCCTCCTCTGAACTCGCTCCAGCAGCTCCAGGTCCCTCTTGTGCTGTTGCCCCAGACCTGGGGCAGGACTGCAGGGGGGGATCCCCTCCCTGACTTGCTGTAGTCCAAAGGAAATGTGCCTTGGTGCTTTTTTTGTTGTTTTTCAATCTTTAAAAGGGCAGGAATGAGAACACTGTGGGTCTGTGCTCATCTCTGCACTGGGTGAAGTTCTTGTTGCACCTTGTGCTCTTTCCCCAATGGGGAAGACCCGGAAAGCGGCTGAATAAAGAATTATCCTTGGACAGGTCACGAGGCAGGAGAGGAGCTCCCCTCCTGCTCCCTCCTTTTTGGCCTTCAGCATAAAATGTTTGAAGAAGCCTAATCAGGTGTAAGCAAACTGTGGTTTCCTCGTGTGGCAGGGCTTTGTAGCTGGGAGCCCTCTCATTCTGGAGGGTAAAATACCCTTGGACATTTCACCCCTGACTGGAGCTGCCTTGGAAGAAATCCATTGAAACTGTTGAGTGGTTCTGGTGAAGGCTTTAAATTTAGTGCTGGTGTTTGCTGGCACGAGTACTGTTGTTCTCTGCTATAAAATACTACAGTTTAGAACATGAAATTGGCATGAGCCCAGCCATAGCTGTTAGCCTCTGTATGCAAGGCACATGGCCTGTGGAGCGAGGTGACATATCCTGTGGATCTATCCAACAAATGACAAAGTTGCTGCACCAGAGTTTGTTCAGTAAGTTTTGTTGTCTTATGCTTGGGGTTATATTTTGAAGTAATTGTTGGGAAAGAAAGCTTAGAAGTGTTGGGTGCCTTCGATCATAACTGAGATGCTGTAACAGTGGAAGTGTCTTGCCAAGTTTTATGTTCTTCTGCGTAGTGCCGTGGGATCAGAGGGCTTTTCTGCTCATTGACTTGGGAGCCCAGGCACAAAGGTATGGCTGTGCAGGTCTGATAGGAAGGCTACAGGAGGTTAAAGTCGAAGGTGTGTGTCGTGTCAGGGTTGGTGTGTGCTTGTGACCATGCTGGTGTTCATGAAGGCAGTTGCAAAGTCAGCTCTATCAGCTGTATTTCCCATCTCGTCTGCTTAGTCACGCAATTGCCGTATCTCCTGGTGTGTTTCTGTAGCAATATTAGTTACATAAGTAGAATATTTAATCTCAGTTTATAAATGAATTCATGCAACTGGAGCCAGACTGCGCAGTGTCATTCGTGTTTGACTTCCCACAATGCTGTATGTTCTTGTGGCAATAATTTTCATTTTAGTTAGGCCTGACTAACTTTAATTATCGGAATATAGATTTCATAAACGCAGTTCATGTCCTTCCATCACTGCGCTGAAAATTCAGTGCTTACTGTGGCTCTTAAAATCATGTTGGCAACCAAACTAAACCTGCTTCTCTGATTCAGTTCGACACGCAGACCAGTTTCTGACTGTCCACCTTCTTTATAAGATTTTTATCTGCTCTTTAGGAACCACTTTGAAGAGTTTGATTGAAATCTTTCAGTTGGTCACAATTCAAACCAGGTTGTGTGGTGGTTCTGCAGGAAGTGCTGCAGTAGTGGCTGGATACGTGAAGCCTGGTTTTCCTTACAGCTGCTACCGAGAGGTGTAGTGCCATGTGCCTGGAGTCACCTCCTTGGGAATCTGTTCCCAAATCAAGGGGTTCTGCCCAGCAGTGTGGGCTGGAGGCCGATGCCAGCAGTGCTGACATGCTCCTGCAGCGTATGGTTGTAGAAAGCATGGGTTGGAAATGCAGCTGAATACTTGTGTTGGATGCTCACATGTGGAGAACTGTCTTGGGGATTTGTTCTGTGATTTTTTCCCCAGTCTTTTCCATGTGAGGCCACTGTAATACACTGTGTGGGTGGCTGATATGCCAACCACTCCCATCACGGTGAATTTCCAGCTGTGGTTTGGAGGCCCAGGGAAGGTCAGAGGCATTTCTGCAAGGGCTGTACAGGGAGATGAGTGGGGAATACAAGTTTGCTCTGTAGAAGTCCACTTGTAACTGCCAGAGAAACGGTAAGATTCTGCAGGTTAAAAGAAAACTCTGGTTGTGCAGGCTGATTGTGTAGCACAGGTAACTCGTGTTACACCTCGTTGTTTGTATTCTTACAGCTTTCTGCTGCTTTGGTGGTGACTGCTTTGCCTTAAGACCTCGTCAGTGTTTTGAGAGAAATGTCATTACTTAAAACCAAACCTCATAAAACTAGGTGAATTTAAATAACTCAGATTGCCCAAACCTCCTTTGACTCCTACAAGGATTTTCGTGGCTCCCATATGTACAATTTCAGAGCTCTTTGGTGGAGGGGAGCTGTTTGGATAGAGGTTTTCACTAGGATTTTTCTTTCTGAGTTTCATTTTTGTCTGTGCTGTTGCGGAAGTATGTGTTTGGTGCGAGATCTGTTGAATAGTTACTATGTTAAAACTCACAGTCAGAGATGTTTGTATGTTGTCATGATATTTGGTTTTCACAGTAGTTGTTTTGTAGCATAATAATTCTCAGTTGATTTTCCTTTTACTTAACTGTACGTAGGTATCTTCTGAAGGTATCTACCAAGGACAACAGTGACTCCCAGCAGCTGCTGGCTTTGCACAATGGCATCTGTACCAGTGTTCCTTCTGCACACCCTTCCTGCAGGGAGTCCTACTTACATTTCCCAAAGTCCAGAGCAACATCACCACTGCATCTGCAGGGGATGAGGGAAGCAAGGGTAGGAGAGTGGTGGCAGACACAGCAGGATCCTGTAATGAAGGAAGTCCTACTGCTTCTTCAGGAAGTAAATGCAGTTGGTTTGGACTTTCCTTTTCTGCTCCTTGCAGTGAGTAATTGATATGGGCCTGTGGCTTGTGCTTTTTCAGTGCTTGGGAAGAAAGTTAGGGAGGTGCTGGCTATGGGATATGTGTACTTACTGCTCAGGTCCTTTTCAGCTTGCTGTCAGTTACACAGATGCACTCAGCACTTCCTGCAACCAGTGGTGTGAGGAAGCAGCAGTATGCACCCTGTCCTTGGACTGGTCTCCTATAGAGAGGATGCTGTGGGGCTAAGGAGGGACATGAAGAAACAAAGCATGAGCAAGTGCAAGTGTGTCCTGGCTTCAGCAGTAGCAGTCATTTTTTTCTCCTTCTTAATAGCTGGTGTAGTGCTGTGTTTTTGACTTTCAGCCTGGGAACAGAGCTGATAACACCGATGTTTGGTCTGACCAAGGACTTTGTGAGTCTCATGCTCTGCCAGGGAGGAGGGGAAGCCGGGAGGAAGCATGGACAGGACACCTGGCCCAAACTAGCGAAAGAGGTATTCCATACCACAGCACGTCATGCCCGGGATGTAATGGAGTTACCTGGAAGGGCTGGTTCACTGCTGGGTGGGGGCGAGGTATCGGTCGATGGGTCGTGAGGTTTTGTATTCTCTTCCTTGTTATTTCCTTTATCATTATTATTATTGGTGGTAGCAGTAGTGGTTTGTGTTATACCTTAGTTACTAAACTGTCCTTATCTCAACCCGTGGGAGTTACATTCTTTTGATTCTCCTTCCCATCCCTGCAGGAGTGGGGGGAGGGAGGGGAGGAGTGAGTGTGAGTGCTGCGTGGCTGGGTTTAAACCATGACAGAGTGCCACTTGCTGTGGCTTTCTGTGAGGATCCTTCCTGGAAAGTGGAGTTATGGTATAGGGAGGAACTGAGACTTGTAAGGGTGGGTTTATCTTGTGGGCTGGGAGACAGTGGACAGGCTTTGGTATATATCCCTTCTGTTTCAGTTTGTGGCAGCAGTGGTGCGTGTAGAAAAATACGACAGGGGTTCTGAGGGAGATGCTTTTGCTGGTTTGGTGACCCTGCGTGCAGTGCTCTGGGGCAGAATTAGAGTGTGCATGAGAACAGGTTTCTGTTTGTCTGAAATGGAAATTTGTGCTGATTACATGTTGAGTTAAAATGGGGTGTTACTGGGGTAAGCTTTTAAGAAGCAAAGCAGTGCCCGAAGTCTTGTCTTTTGGCCGTCTAAACAATTACCAAAGCTTCAACTTTAGCTTTTTCCTCCCAGGTTTCCTTTTTTTTGTCCCTTTTCCCAGTAACATGTTTCCTTCACAAATGTTAAGCTTAAACCTCAAACTGAAATGGGAGATTTAGGTTAGGTGTAAGGCAGAAGCTCTTCCCTGTGAGGGTGCTGAGGCGCTGGCCCAGGGTGCCCAGAGAAGCTGTGGCTGCCCCATCCCTGGCAGTGTTCAAGGCCAGGTTGGACACAGGGGCTTGGAGCAAGCTGCTCTAGTGGAAGGGGTCCCTGCCCGTGGCAGGGGTTGGAGCTGGATGAGTTTTAAGGTACCTTCAACCTAAGACAGTCTGATTCTATAAAGATTAAAGGATGTTTGATGCCTCTTATGTGCCAGCATTCAAATCTGTGTGTTCTGCCCTGGATGCTGTTAGGTTTAGAGGCTGTTTGGAGGAATTGGCAAAATGGTGAAAGTACCTCCCAGTGGAAGCAGTTTATCATCTGATGACTGACTTAAGGGACAGATCAAGGTAGGAAGAGCCTGAGGGCCAAAAGATTAAGAGGACTGGTAGGGCTTGGAACTAGATGATCCATCAGGCCCTTTCCAACCTGAACCATTCTATGATTCTATGACTTTAAAAGGTGATTTTGCCCATCTCTCTTGAATTACTCCGCTAACTGCAGGTGTCCACACTGTTCCCAAAACTTGTGTGGAGGTTCTGGGATGAGGTGGATAATAGCGTCAGTGCTGGAGGGTTGCAGGGGGGTGCACATGGGGGCATTTCTTGGCAGATTCATTTACAGAGTCATGGCTTCCATTGCTCTTCTCTGTGGGACATGACTTGGGTAGAGGGAAGGCAGCTCAGTTGTTCAGCAGCAGCTTGATGCTGCTTCTTGCTTTGCACTGGTGCTTCGACACCAATTGTCTCATATTCTTTTGTCCTGGAGTCTGAGTTCTTGTGATCTGGTGTCCATCGCCGCTGTTGACACTGGCAACGGAATAACAGGATGCTGGCGTATAACCCACTTTCTGTGCGACTTCTGGGATGACAGGAACCCTCCAAAGAAACTGCAGCTAGCCAGAGCTGGGGTGTTGACAAGTTTATACAGTTTGAAATGCAGAATTGACGGCAGCCTTTCCCATTTAGAACCTTCCTATGTTTCAGCTTCAAGACATTCCAGCAGCTGCTTTTTTTGCTGGAAGAGTGGAGCCTGATCTTTTTATCACCTCTGTGTTGTTTCTCTAGCTGCTTTATGCTGTTAGCCAAATCCTAACTGAGAAGCATGGCTTTCTGTGTAGAGATGTTTGTGAGAGGAGACTGATAACGCTGTGTTCATCCACAGGATTTGGGATTTGACCAGGCTAAGTGTGGTACCCAAGAGAAGACTGAAAATAGCTGTGAGGTCCCTGTGTAGTCAATTGAAAGAGGTTGGCACCTCCCAACTCCTTCCACTGGTGATATAGTGACAGTTGTGTTCCTAACCTTGACACAGACATGAGTCCTGACGTTAAGCAGGAAGGATCAGAACCTGGGGGAGGAATCCTCAAATACAATTAGAATTGCAACACCTCCAGTGGCAGCTTGTGATCACCTCTAATGCTAGGTCAGGTGTGTTGGACAAGAAAGCAGCAGGAGCAGGAGGCGCTACTTTCCTCTGAACAGCCAGTTGCTGTCTCTGTGTTTAGTGTTTTGGCATGTTGGTTTGTATTTTGTTGGTTGTGGTTTGGTTTTTAAGGCTTGGGCTGCATTCGTCAGAAAGGTGTTTGTGTCAAGGAGAAAGGAAACTGGAAAGAGGCATAAAATATATTGAAAATTCACAACTTTCTTTCACAATGTTTGATTTCAGGCAGAGCCTTGGTGACTGCTGGTTCCGGCTGCTTGTGTAGCTGGAAACTTTGCAGGTACAAGTTTGCTGGTGCAGCTCTGGCCCTTGCACGAGGGACCTGTGTCACCTGTTAGGAGATCCTAGAATTGTAAGGATTTTCAATCAATAGCTCTACACTGTTTTATGAGTTCTACAAGGTAAGCTATTTGATTTTTTGGACGTACATAGGCATTCACAGCATGTAAAAGTGCAGTGAATGTGTTAGACAAGCATGCTGAAGTGAAAAGGAGAAATCATGGGGAAAGGCTTATTAAGCACTTTCATTTTAGAGAAAGGAAGCAAGATCAGAAGGTGAGTGGGGTACTCTGTAGAAAAGTATCCTGAGGCAGGTCTGTTTCAAATCCATAAGGCTAATCTTTAAAATACCAGCTTTTGCTAAGAAATTAGCTGAATGCCTGATCTTCCAAGGGAATAAACCTCTTTCAAGAGCAGCAGTGTGTGCTAACACTGGCAGCACAGTAATGTTGGAGGGGGGAATTGCCAGAGTATGGTTCCAAGTGGTTTGGGGTTTGATTTAACGTTCGAAAGAGCCTGAGGATGTCCACAATTAGGATTAAAGACATAAAGCAGTTGTAGTTCACCATGAGGTTTGCTAAACCAGAATGCCAAAAAGGCAGTGTACTTCAAGCTCTGATGATGAAGTGGCTTTTATACATGCAAGACCTGAGTGTTGGTTGCTGTTTTACAACAAAACTCTGATGCCTCACATCCTATATTCCAGTCATATTTTTTCAATCAAATGCTGTTATTCCCACCCTGTTAATCAAGGATTGGGGAATGAGTCACACAAAGGTCCATGCTAGAAGTGAAAGGATCATTTGTTTCAAAGGGCTTGATGCAAATTGATGCAAAAGTAGTGATTTCAGGTTGGGAGGGACTTCAGGATATCTCTGATCCCAACTGCTGTTTAATGTGGGTTCAGCATAGGGTTCATATCTTGCTGCTCAGGACTTTCTCCAGTCAGGTCTGGATATACTCAAGACATGGGCCCATGCAAACCTCATGAGGTTCAACAAGGCCAAGTGCAGGGTCCTGCCCCTGGGTTGGGGCAACCCCTGGTATCAGCACAGGCTGGGAGGGTGAATGGGTTGGGAGCAGCCCTGACGAGAAGGATTTGGGGTGTTGGGTGAGGAGATGCTCTCCGTGACCAAGCTTCAGTGAGCGCTTGAGCCCAGAACCCCCCCATGTGCTGGGCTGCATCCCCAGAGCGTGAGCAGCAGCTCAGGGAGGGGATCCTGCCCCTCTGCTGTGCTCTGGGGAGACCTGAGAGCAGCTCCAGTGCCTAAAGGGGCTGCAGGAAACCTGGAGAGGGGCTTGGGACAAGGGCCTGTAGGGACAGAACAAGGGGAATGGCTTTAACCTGCCAGAGGGGAGATTCAAACTAGATACAAAGAAGACATTTTTTATAATGAGAGTGGTGAAACCAGGTAGCCTGGAGAGGTGATAAATGCCCCATCCCTGGGAGTGTTCAAGGTCAGGTTGGACAGAGCATTGGGTGACAGGGTCTGAAGTGAGGCATCTCTGCCCATGGCAGGGGGGTTGAAACTAGATGATCTTAAGGTCCTTTCCAACTCTAACTGTTCTGTGATTCTAATGAGTGCTAAGTAAGGGGGATTAGCAATGTTCCTCTGTTCCTGACTGTGCTCCTGTTGGTGGGACTCAGGATGCTGTGGGCTTCCTCTCGATGTGCAGTTTGCTCTTCGCTGAGACTCCAGCATGGCAGGGCTGCTCCCCAGCCAGTCCTTAGGGGACTGCCCACAGGCTTTGCCAGCAGGTGCTTGATAAACTCCCCACCATCTCTGGGTATTGCTGGCTGGTGCTGAGGCAGCAGAAACCTTTCTGAATGGGGCAGCAGCATAAATGCATTTGGGTAAAAAAGAGCAGGTCAGAGCTCAGCCTAGAGCCCAGGCCCTGCAGAGACCTGTGGCAGACCTGGGCACTGAGCACAGCCATCTACTTGGCATTAATTTCTTCAGCACATCAGGTTTCAAATGTCCCAAGGCATTTGAATTCATTGGGGCCCAGTGTCACAGCGAGCACCAGAACGCCAGAGCAGGTGAACTGTACTTGGGTATTTTTAAGGGATGAACTTGCTCACATAGGCTTTTCAGCCAGTTCTGTTATGCCAAAACGTATCTGGAGATCAGCCATCAGCTGAAAAGAAACCACCTGTAGAAGCTATAAATGAGTGCAGAGACCTTAGGCTAACAGCACTGGTGATGCTTTTTGCTGCAGCGTAAGACCAGAAACATCCAGCTTGGATTCCTCAGGGTTTTTACCAGGTGATGGCTTGACTTCACGAATGAAGATTTGGAGAGGGCTTTACCCACGCTTAACACAAGCGTGCTGATGACTGAAAAGGCCAGTGTGGGATAGGCAAATCTGGTTGCAAAAAGCACAGTGAAAGGTCTCCTTGGGTGGTATAGGTGAGGCACGATTCTTTCTATGTTGTCTTTTCTCCTCAAAACTAATTCTGCTTGTGTTCTCAAAGGAGACAACAGCGTTATGTATGGTGTGTCTCCAAGTCTCCCGATTGGAGGCCAAGGTCGACCACTGATGGTAGTCAATATGGCCAAGGCTGAGGTATTGTTTCAGGGAGTCCTTGTATCTCCTCTTTGGGGCACTTGTCTTGCGGCAGCCAGTGGCAAGTTCACCGTAAAACACAGTCTTAGGGAGGCGGTGATCCTCCATCCTGGAGATGTGCCCTGCCCAGAGCAGCTGCGATTTCAGCAATATGGCCTCGGTACTGGTGACCCCTGCCTCTTCAAGGACAGTAACATTTGACATACAGTCAGTCCTGTGGATGTTTAGAATTATACAGAGGCAGCGCTGATGGAAGCGTTCGAGGAGTTGCAGATGATGGTGGTAAATAACCCATGATTCAGACCCATATAAAAGAGCAGACAGTACAGTGGCTCTATAGACACTAATCTTTGTACTTCAGGTGTTTATTGCACCAACTCTTTTACGGAGTTTTCCGAAGGCTCTATATGTCTATACAATACCTATATGCCTATATTACCAGGTATACAATGCTGATTAAATGTGTTTGGGGGATTCTCCAAACATGACTTTTAATGTGGTCCAGTTCTGAAGCTAGTCTTTCAAAAAGCAGTTGCTGAGGTTTATGAGTGTCTATCTTGTAGTGCTTAGGGGAGATAGGAGCCAGCAAATAATCGTCTTATAAGCCTTTATCGGAAGGAAATGTAAGCTGCTTTTAAACATTTGTGTCTTTACTTAGAGGTAGTGGGAAATCTGATCAGATTTTCAAGTGCAGCCTGGCTGAGGCAAGGCCCCGGGATGTATCATGTCTGGCTTGCTAGAGCTGTGCTCCACGTCTGAGAAAGCCTGCGAGTGGTTTCCCCATCAGAGTACATGGAGGCAGTTACACTGTTCACCATCGTGCCCCAGAGAGGAGTGTGAATTAATGATGGGCTTGATGTTTTCATTATTCTTAAAGAGATTGCAATGGTGTTTCAGATCCCAAAGAAGAGAAGGAGGAGGAGGAGGTCTCCAGTGTCCTCAGCCATGGCTCCCCCGTCAGCACAGCCAGGCCCAGCAGGAGCTGGCGCAGCAGCAGGGCAGCCACTGTGGCCCGCCAGCGGGACACCGAGAACTCACGTGCCTCCAGATCCAAGATGGGATCCCTGCAGCTCATTTGCAAGTCAGAGCCAAACACAGACCAGCTCGAGTATGGTACGTGAGGAGGCCTGGCATGAGAGCGCCTGGAGAGAGTCAGGTCTTGGGAAGCTTTGAAGGGAGCTGGGTGTGGGTGTAATGTTGTGAGCTGTATGCAGACTGTGGCTGGTACAGGCGTGGTGCTGCTTGGTCATGAGTACCTTCTGCCACCAGCACTCCTGGCACTGAATGTCGACGGAGGTATCTTGAGGCAGATGAGCTCACTGCAGCGAACACAGATTGAAACCTAATGGTGACTTTTCCTTTCAGAGGTCACAGAAGAACATCAGTCTCCAGCTGGAATCAGGTAGGAAACTCTTATTTTGTGACATTTCTTTCTCTTTAATGTCTCAAGAAGGTAAAATAAGGGCCTGAGATTTTTCAGGATAAATGCTTCTGTGAGAGGATCTATGGATGGAGAGTAGCTCTGTTTTCATTCAGTCCTGGACCTTTGCATTTTCAGTCTGGGTTGCAGATGGACTGCAGGTGTCAGGAGATACTGTGGAGAAATGGATTGTAAGATTTAATCTGAGCACTTCACCTGGTAGCTTTATTCCCTCAGGAGCAGAAGCTGTAGTTAGGTGGGTTCAGAAGAGGAGGCTGCTCTGCCTAGCTTTGTCTGTTTTGGCTGTCATGTTCTTAGTCAGTGCAATCTGTTGGCTTTCCCCAGTCATGCTGGATGAGAAAGTGCTGTGTAATAGAGTCTTTCCCATCCCGAGGGATGATGCATGAATATTATTGCAGTAGTGCTTAAGCTGTTGCTGCTAAAGTCCTCCTTTTTTGCCAGCAGTGATGATGAGGAGGAGATGCTCATCAGTGAGGAAGAAGTTCCCTTCAAAGATGATCCGAGAGATGAAACCTACAAGCCTCATCTAGAGAAGTAAATTATTTGATTACACACTTACTGTGGGTTTAGACCAAGAAAAAATACATCTTAGTTGAATGAGCTCAGTACCTCTGAAAAGACCTGAGGAGCTGCTAAGGTGGAATGGCTCCCACTGGGCACAGTGTTTTCTAGATACTGTCTACAGCTATGGGTCTGTTCTTCTCCAGTGGACTACAGTCTTTAGAGCCATTCTGTCTGCCAGGTTCTTCCTTATTTCTCCTTAGAGGGGGGACTTGATTAATAGACCTGAACTTTTACCCACTTTTTGCTTAAATCTTTGTGCAAAACAGACAACGGGAGGAGTATTGGAGTAATACATTATATTTGTCTCTTTGTAGGGAAACACCAAAGCAAAGGAGAAAAGCTAGCAAAGGGAAGGAGGAAAAAGAGAAACAGAAAGAGATTAAAGTAGAAGTAAAAGAAGAAAGTGAGTTTCGGGAAGATGAAGAACCACCAAGGAAGTGAGTAAAACTCTGCAGTTACATGTAGCAGTGTGTCACGTATATTTTTGTACTCTTGCTAGTGTACAACAGTGTTGTGGTGGTTTTCCGCCTTCCTCCTGGCCTGGGCAAAATCTGTTGTTCTGATAGAAGTCCTGCTTCCTGGTATCTTGATTTGTTCAACAAGGAAAAACAGAGTTGATATTTCCATATAGTTTAAGCTGAGGGTTTTCTCCATGCTGTGGTTTTTGTCACCTTCCTGGATTCAAGGGACCTTGACACGCTTGTGAGGTGGGCTGATGCCAACCTGATGAAGTTTAACCATGCCAAGTGCAAGGTCCTACACCTGGGTCAGAGCAATCCCAGGCACGGCTACAGGTTGGGCAGAGAAGAGATTCAGAGCAGCCGTGCAGAGAAGGACTTGGGGGTGTTGGTCGATGAGAAAATGAACATGAGCCGGCTGCAGTGTGCGCTCGCAGCCCAGAAAGCAACCGTATCCTGGGCTGCATCAAGAGGAGCATGACCAGCAGGTCGAAGGAGGTGATCCTGCCCCTCTACTCTGCTCTCGGGAGACCTCACTTGGAGCATTGTGTGCAGTTCTGGGGTCCTCAACATAAAAAGGACATGGAACTGTTGGAACAAGTCCAGAGGAGGCCACGAGGATGATCAGGGGACTGGAGCACCTCCCGTATGGAGACAGGCTGAGAAAGTTGGGGCTGTTCAGCCTGGAGAAGAGAAGGCTGCGTGGAGACCTCATAGCAGCTTCCAGTATCTGAAGGGGGCCTACAAGGATGCTGGGGATGGACTCTTCATCAGGGACTGTAGTGACAGGACAAGGGGTAACGGGTTCAAACTTCAACAGAGGAAGTTTAGATTGGATAGAAAGAAGAAATTCTTTACTGAGAGGGTGGTGAGGCACTGGAATGGGTTGCCCAGGGAGGCTGTGAATGCTCCATCCTTGGCGGTGTTGAAGGCCAGGTTGGATGAGGCCTTGGGTGACATGGTTTAGTGTGGGGTGTCCCTGCCCATGGCAGGGGGATTGGAACTGGATGATCTCAAGGTCCTTTCCAACCCTAACTATTCTATGATTCTATATGGCCACACAGTATGAAATACTTTAGATCATTCTTAAAATTGGTTTCTGCTATGATGTGTGAGATGGATTAGACTGTATTAGAAAGCCAGTTGGAGAAGACAGCATCTACTCTGTTCTGGGCCTAGAGGGAGACACGGGAATATTCTGTAAATGTCCCCTTTGTACATTTGGGACCATCGTGCCAGGGTTTAGGAGGAACAGCACTGTTCCCCTGGCTTTGGAGAACAAGCTTTTGCTGCCTGGTCAGTCACTAGTACTTTGAGTGGAGACTTGAAACCTTTAGGAATGCTGTCTCTGGAACTTTCATCTGGAAATTGAGGTAGATTGGATTTGTGTGTCAAAGCCACTCCTTGGGATGGGGGTAAGGGATTTTGTACTTGTAGCTCCTGTGTGAGCAGTTGGAACAAATGGGGCTCCCTCTGCTGGTACGTGCTGTGGGCTCTGCTGCTGCAGAGCTCGTCCCACTGGGGAGGGGTCAGGTGCTGATGGCATTTTGAGAACTGGTTTGGTTTGGTTTTTTTTTTCCCCAGTTAGAAATGGCTTTCTGAGGCTTATGCTCATGGTGTTTGGCTCAGACACTACTTTTGTTAATAATAAAACCTGTGCCTCTTCTGAAGGCTTGACTTGAATGCTGAGTGCCATTTCAGCATGTTACTGGCATGGTCTTGCTATCAATAAAGATGTCTCAGTACAAGGTAGGAAAGACTTCCATCAGCCCACTGTTAGTGTCTGTGCAGCAATATGACCAGGTAGGCGTGATGTTCTGAGCAGGGTGCATCTTACATAGGTCTGCTCAGACAAGATGGATTTTTTTGTCTTGGTAGATGTATAAGCTTCTATAGTTAATTCAGAGCACTGTAAAAGAGCTGCTAGATCATTCATCCCATTCTTCCCAGTCATGCAGATTGATGTTTTTCGTGTGGTATGAAACCCAACAGAGCAGAGAAAATGAAGTGCACCATTAATCTTGGACTGTGCTGGTAAAATTACATGTTTATAAAAATTGCATTAGGAGGTGGTAAAGGGTTGTGAGAGCAAAGCACATGTAGCATCTCTTTCTCAAGAACGTTGTCTTTGTCTGAATCTGCCACCAGCTTGCACTTGATGGATCTTGCTGGAGCTCACAGCTCATGAGGCAATAGCTTGCTACCTGTTTGCAGCAGAAACTGAGCAGAGCAGAATCTTGTGTGCTGATGCACAGCCTAGAGAGGGATGAATTTAATGACAAGGGTGCAAGTTGTTCAGACAGGTGAGGTTTAAAAGAGAAAATGTGAAGTGTGTGATGCCTGATAGAGGCTTTTTTACAATAGCCCTTCCTCTCTTCGTGGTGGCACAAGGGTTGGTGTCTTCTGACCACAGGCTCTTAAGTTGTGGCTGTCCCACAGCCATGCGGATTTGGTGAACAGGTATCAGTGGTCAGCTGAGACACATCTGAGCCAAGCAGCCATGTTCAGCAGCATAGTATGCCAGACCATGCAGCGGCAGCCTCACTGTTGGCAGAGGCAGTGGGATTTGAGGTCGGAATCCAGGTATCAGACACATGGGGACTGCAGCCCCACAGGAGGGTGCTCTGTGTGGTGTGGCAGTTCTGCGAGGTGCAGGGACAGTTTGCATGGAGGCCTGGTTACCCCACTTCTTTAGGAAACCTGCCCAACTATTTCAGGACTATTTCGTTAGCAGCTCTGGAGTGTTGGGAGCTGGAGCAGGTGCTGCCATGCCAGGTGCAGTGTTACTTTTCAGCCTGGAAGTGTGGAAGAGTTCTGTAGTATTTCTTGCAGCATGCTCCTGCCTTGCAGCATGCACTTCAAAAACTCTTCCTGCCACCAGTGTAGAGTCTTTCAGTTCTGTTTCTGTAACCCTGTTGCAGGAGAGGAAGGAGGAGAAAGGATGACAAGAGCCCAAGGCTTCCCAAGAGAAGGTGAGTGATCCTCTCTGCTCAGTTCTGTTCTGAAGACTTGTCTCTTGTGTCCTGCACAGAGATGTTGATTGTCTCAAAGCTATCTCTCCTGCACAATATAGAAGTTTGCTTTGAAGGTGGGGAAGCTGTGTGCTTTGTCTCCCCTTCTTCAATTACCCCTTCTCCCTGTAATTGTGGGGTTTTGATTTCTTCCAATTGAACCAGCCCCTCCCACCTTCTCCTGACCCCACTTCTGAGTTCATCCCTTGCTGGGCATTGCCCAGTGAATGGTTTGGGAATTCTGTGTCTCCTGGAGTTTTCTCAGCTCTTGGGAGAGTCCTCAAGTTGGGGAAGGAACTCCTGAACAGAGTCTATAACAGCACAGCCCAAATAAGAATATTGGAGCACTAATTCCTTGCTCTCACATCATGGAGCTGCACTTGCGCTTGTTTCTCTTGCTGCTGCCCTGGCTTCACACCCAGGAGTTAACCGTGGCCCATTTCCTCACTGCTGCCTTAGGAAGAAGCCCCCGATACAGTATGTGCGCTGTGAGATGGAAGGCTGCGGCACCGTCCTGGCTCACCCACGGTACCTGCAGGTTCGTTGACATTCCTCAGCTCCCAAATGGTGTGAGGGCAGGGAAGGGCCGCTGGAAACCAGCAGCTAATCCTTACCCAGCACTGAAGCGCTTGTTTCTGATGCTGTCTTTTTGGTAGACTTAATCAGTTGTGCCCACATGTCTCTCTATCTGTCCTGTTGCTAGATGTCCACATTAGTTTGGCTTTCTTCTCTCAATGGAGATCAAAGCCTTTGTGTTCATGGTATAAGGGTGTCTTGTCAGTGATTGGAGTCTGGTAGCCTGCTGAGGGGTTCCAGCTGTCCTCTTAGCCATGTAGAGAGAGTGTACAACCTTCCACTCTTTCTTTATAGCATCACATAAAGTACCAGCACTTACTGAAGAAAAAATATGTGTGTCCTCATCCCTCCTGTGGTCGGCTCTTCCGACTCCAGAAGCAGCTGCTGCGGCATGCCAAACACCACACAGGTACAGGGAGATGGGAAATGAATACAAACTGCTCCTTGGGACAGTGAACAAAGAGGGGGGGAAATGGAAAAGCCCAGAGGCTAGAGGATTTCTGGGGAGCATGAAGCCAAGGCAGATGGCATAGATGTATGTGCATGAGCAGCAGGGTATTATTTCCTTCTGGATTACGATCTTTATAGCCCATTTGTTTTGTATTCTTAAGAGTTTTTAATTCACCCCCTGGCAAGTATCACTTGGGTGTTCTGTAGAGTAATAAAACAACCCAAGCTTTATCCTAACTTGCCAGTCCTGCAGGATCAGTCAGGATGGATAATTGGCTTTTAGGAGAGTCTTAATCATGTGTCAACTATCCAGATGAGCTGCTGTGGTATACTGTGGGACTCCTTCTGCTCTGCTATGCCTGCTGGCTTCCCAGCACTTCTGGTTCTGCTGCTGCTTCAGCAGCTTCACTTGCAACATGTGAGAGCTCGAAGGGGAGCAGGTCTGCAGGAGAGTAATGCTCCCAACTGGTATTGCTTTTTAGATCAAAGAGATTACATCTGTGAGTACTGTGCCCGGGCGTTTAAGAGTTCTCATAACTTGGCGGTGCACCGAATGATCCATACGGGCGAGAAGCCTTTGCAGTGAGTACTTCTGCCTGTCTCTTGCTCTCCTACTTTGAGGGACCCTTGGATACACTCGTTCACGGACTCCACTGAGAGCAAGGGTGGCTCTGAAGTCAGGGCTGGAACTTGTTCCTGGCGTCCCAGCTCTCTTTAAACACACACCTGTAGGAGTGTTTGAGCTGCCCCTTCTCTTACCTACTCCTTGAGTTAGTGTCTCAGGAGAGATCTGAGGAACATAAACCCTCTACAAATTAAAACTGGAAGAGCTGGAGCTACTGTGACATCCTATTTTAGTGAGCCCTGGCTGTTTTCCTGGGCTGCCTCCCTGCTCTCCTGTTCCCACAAGTGTGTGGGCACATCCCTTTGTTGTGACCTCCCCTTCTCCCCTCCCAGGTGTGAGATCTGTGGATTCACGTGCCGGCAGAAGGCTTCCCTCAACTGGCACATGAAGAAGCACGATGCGGACTCCTTCTACCAGTTCTCCTGCAACATTTGCGGCAAGAAATTTGAGAAGAAGGACAGCGTTGTGGCCCACAAAGCCAAGAGCCACCCTGAAGTGCTTATTGCTGAAGCACTGGCTGCCAACGCGGGCGCCCTCATCACCAGCACTGACATCCTGGGCACTAACCCTGAGGCCATTGCGCCGCCCACCGATGGCCAGGGCCTGCCTCTGCTTCCCGACCCCCTGGGAAGTGCTGCCCCTGCGGATTGCCTGCTGCTCAATCCCGATGGGATGCCCAAGACGTTCTGCGGTGCGGCTGAGCGCGTGAGCCTGGTGGCTGACGGGAAGCTCTTTGTGGGCAGTGGCAGCAGCGCAAACCCCGAGGGGCTGGTCATGAACACTGAGATCCTGGGAGCCACTGCCGAGGTGCTCATCGAAGATTCAGACTCCACTGGACCCTAGTGGGCGGGAGCACGCGGGTGCTGGGACAGTTTGGATTCTGTATTTAAAAGGAAGAGAAAAGAGAAAGGAAAAAAACCCAACACACAGAAACAGAGAAAATTTAAACAAATCTCACAATTCTAGGAAAGAACTGAAGGGTCTGCTCCCCTCCAGCGTGGATCACAGCACATCCTCTTTCTCCCAACCACTTCTCTCTCCCACTGCTCCTTTGCAGAAAGGGGCACATGCTGCCATTACCAGAGCAAGTTGGATTGAGTGACATATTTCTCCAAGGGAGCGGGGGGGGAGAAACTGCTGAAGCCCTTCCTCTAGCCCAAAGTAGATGCCTTTCTGGCTCCTTGATGTGGCCCCATTTGCAAATTAGAAAGCATTTGATGTGCTCTGGACAGGTTTCTTAGGACTCCCTCTTGCCCCTGGTCGCAACTTCTATGCATCGCTGCACTCTGGTCCTTGCAGTCTCTTTCTTCCTCCTGGGGCTGGGAGTTTGGTTTGGCACTTTAGGCCCCTCACGTAGCAGGGTGAGCTGTGGAACAGGCACATCCCTCTCCCCACCGCGCTCCTTTGCTCAAGCTCTGGCAGGAAATGGAGGGAACGCCCTGGCTCATAGATCATGTTTGCTTGGAGAGGCCCGGGGGCTACGGGAGCCCTGCGTGGGAGAGGCGAGGAGGAGCATCCCAGTTTGACGACAGTAATTTGCACTTTGAACATGCTTCGTTTTTGTGTTGTGGTAACAAGATTCATTATTTATTGATTAAAAAAGGGTCGGTATTCTTTAGTTATGTTCGTAGGGGGTGGGGGTGGAAGGGGTTCAGGCTGTTTCCCAGGCTCCTTCGCACCACCGAGCTGCTGGGAGCACGTCGTGCCATTGGAACAGCAGCTGGGAGAGGCGAGGTGAAGGCAGCCTCTGGAGTCAGATGTGTCTCGCAGCTTTTCCAGAGTAGAGGGAGAGCCCTTGGAGAAGAGCCTGTTTGCAGTGGGAGCCTCTGCAGCAGTGTTTTAGCAGGAGGATGAGGTGAGTGATGGAACAGCTGGCTCTTGCCTCCCTCCCTCCCAAGGTGGGGGAAGCTCCTTGCATTAAATGCTCTCTTTGCCCCCCCTTGCTCCCCAGCTTGTCAGGGAAGAATGTCATTAGCCAGGAACTTGCTCTTGAGACAGTTGTGAGCTGCTTGCTGCTGAGGGATGTTGTGCTCCTCATCCAACTCTGCCTCTCCTTTCCAGGTCTAGGCAAAGACACACAAGGAGGGACTGGAGAGGGTGGTTTGTCCATGGCAATAGACTTGACGCGGGGCTCGGGGCTGTCAGCTTCTCTCTCTGACGCCGTTTTGAGGGGAGGGTGTTGTGCAGTGTGTTCCTAGAGCTGCTCTGTCCCACACAAACGTCTCTGCTTTCCATGAAATGTGGCGGTTCGTGTGTTGCCCTGCAGTTAGGCTAGCACTAAGACCTTGGAAAAGTTTACATAGGATACGATGTGTCTGCTATGGAGACTTGGATCTTTTTGCCCTTATATGAAACTTTGTGTGGTGATTCAGTGGCCTTGAATTCCCAGTGCTTTTGGAAGAGGTGAAGGAAAACCTGGGCTTTTTGTTTGGTTGGTTTTTTGGTTGGATTTATGCAGTTGGGAGCAGAGCCGAAGTATCTTGAAGTATTATGAGCACATAATCAGCTGTATTGGCCTGTAGCACACAGCAGCTAGGCAAAAGTGGGTGCCTGGGGACTGGAGAACAGCCTTAAAACAGTGGAATTTAATTGGGAACTACTTACAGGAAACTGACTCTGAACACCCACACTGTCCCCGGTGCTGCCTCGAAATCCAGCTGTGGCCCAAGCTTGACAGCCTCTACTGGGCCGTTTGTCCTGATTTGCCCCCTCCCTTTCCCCCTTACACTAATATCTTTGACAGAGCAAGTTCAGACACTTCTGGTGTTTGTGACTGGGCAGCTTGCACAGTGTCTGTGCCCTGGGTGTGGGCATCCCCTGTTCTTGCACTGTGGCAGAGGTGCAAGCCTCTCCTGGAGATAAGGATGAGGTCCCAGTGTGCTGAATGCCCATCTCCTGGGACACAGTGCACATCAGGTCTGCTGCCATATGATGTTAAACTAAGCCAGTTTCTTCAGTTGGGATGATCCAGTTTCTTGCTTGGATCATGTTACTGTGATTTCCAGCAGGAAGCTTTTGGGTGCCCAGCCAGTGCCCTCCCCTTTGCAGACTACAGAGAAGCAGCAAGATGCGATGTGTTCAAACCCAAACCAGCGGCGTGGGTCTCATGTCGGGTTAGCGTGGGGCTTGCCGGGCCGCGTCGTGCAGGGGCATGTCTTCTGGCTCCTTGCCGTGGTGCCTGGTCCTGAGCCCTGCCCTGTGCTGTGGCACAGCCTTGCCCAGAGCACTACACTGAGCACTCGTGGGTCTCTGAGGGCTGGCACTAAACTGCTGTCGGGTCAAGGGCTCGCTCCCCTCTGGTGACTGACATGTGGCACCGGGCTGGGAGGCAACAGGGGCTGCCTCCTTCTGCGACTATCCCGAGCAGAGCCAAGAGTTTGCCGTGGCGGGCGGAATGGAGCAGCCCCTTTGCTTCCCAGCCCGGACACCTCTGCTCCCTGCCACTCCCTGCCCTACCCTTCACGCACACCTCTTGTAGCAATCCTTTTTCTTTTCCTGGTCTCAGCCTGTCTGTCCTCTAACCAGAGCCTGCTATCCATGGCGCAGGAGAGATGGTGTAGCTCCTCTCCCACTCCCGTTTGAAACCCTAAAACTGACAGAGCCCCCCTGCAGCTCCTCCCCCCCTCGGTGTCTCCGTCACTCGCATGCAGTTTGCTTCAATAAATTATTGTAGTAGTTTGCAATAAACTTTTTTGTATTCCCCCCTCCCCCCGTATTTATTTTTTCTCTCCTCCCGGGGAGGGAGTGGAGGGAGCCCAGGGCACTGCGCCCGCGCTCGGCTGCGGGCAGGGGTGCCCCTCGGGGGCCCTGGGGTGCGGGGTTTAGGCTGGAGTCCCGCAGCGCTCTCTGCAGTAGCCACCAGGTGGCAACGACGCTGCTGGGTTTGGCCACCGGCCCCGGGGCTCGGCAGGGCGCTCGCTGTGCTCCGGTGCCGCAGGGACATCGCTCTGCAGCTCCTCTTGTTTCTCTTAATCTGGGTAATGCATAACCAAAATAAATGTACTGAGGAAAAACCAAACCAAGCAACAGGGCTGTTTTTGTCTTGGTGCATGCAGCTCACCTGCGGAGGGTGGCTGGGACCTTCTCTGTCTGCAGGACCCCTCTGGGAAAGGGGGTTTAGACGTGGGTGACCCAGTTGCACACAGCCATGGGGTGAATAAGAGGGCTGGATGTGGCCGGGACAGGCTTCCGCGGCCTTCTGCTGGGGTCTGGGTTGCAGCCCAGACTGCAGCTGGTGCTGGAGCTCCAGCCTGGGGGTTTCCCTCACCCCCTCACTGGTGAGCCCGCAGCGCTCTGCCCCGCTTGGGCCCCAGCCCTGCTGCCCAGGCCGAGGTGCTGAGCAATGGCCGGGCTCTGCTCCCCTCTTCCTAGCAGTGGTTTCCCGTGGTCTGGCTCCGCCATGAGCCGGGGGGGATTAGCATGCTGCTAATGGCACTGTGTGGCTGGTAGGGAGGAATGGGTCAGAGCTGGGGTTGAGAGCCTGTTCTGGGCAAGGTGCTTGGAGTGGCGATGCGTGGGGGAATTAGGGAAATAATCTGTTGCTGTTGATCCCAGAGGCGGGAATTTGCAGTGTTGTGCCAGGCCCCAGGCGCGGAAGAGGGGAAGAGCCAGGCCAGCGGACGTGTGAGTGGAGCTCCCGGCTGGAATGCACCAGCTCAGCAGGGGATTGTCCTCCCCTGGCCGGGCAGGCGCCGTGCCCTGAGCTGGGTGCCCCGGCTGCCCGCGCCATGGCTGCAGCAGACAGCGCCTCAGCCACGCTCCGGCGCCGCGACCTGTGCAGCCGAGGCATCCGCCTGGCCGGGAAGATGCGCTCGGACGTCGTTGACCTCCTGGACACCTACGTGAGTTTGCCCTGTCACTGCGGCCCCGTGGAGCAGCCGCTGCCACCAGAGTCCAGGGGGCTTTTAGCAGCTGGTCCATGGTAGGGATGAGGGATGAAGTGCAGCTGGTATCTGGGCCTTGGCACTGCTGGGCAACGCGTGAGCAAACCTTAAGCACCAGCTCCTGGCCTTGCACTGCCCGAATGTCTCCTGGCCAGCCCTGGAGCTGAACCGGGGCACCCTGGAGCTGGGGCTCAGGCGGAATGGGGGTCCCTTGTTCCTCCTGCTGCTGGTGATGCCTGGCTGCTGTCGTCCCTGCAGGTGGAGCAGCAGGGCCTGGACGCATCGGCCAGCGTGGCGGCGGTGGAGGGGGTGCCTGTGGCAGCAGTGGAGCGCTGGGATGAGCAGACGGGGACCCAGCGGCTGCTGGAGAACCTGGCGGCATACCGGGCATTCCGGGCCCTGCTGGCGCAGATGCTGGAGGAGCAGCAGGAGCAGCTGGGGGAGGCCGATGCCACGCTGGGCCGGGCACTGGCGGCCGTCCTGCTCCAGGTCTCTGCCTTCACCTACCACCTCGAGGAGCTGCTGCGGCTGGAGAACCGCGGCCCCCCCGGCGAGGAGGCGGCTGTGCTGCCCGTGCCCCCCCCGCTCAGCCTCTTTGAGAGGAAGCTGCGGGGCCTGGGCGTGTTGCGGGAGCTGGCCCAGTGGGCAGTGAGGTCCGTGCGGGACCTGCGGCAGCTCACCAAGCCCGGCCCGGGCAGCAGCACGGCCCCCAGCCCAGCCGAGAGCCCCTGAGGGCAGGCACGGGGCAGGGGTTGGATCCCGCAGAGTGGGGGGGCTCCTTGCCCACCTCTGCAGAGAGCTGCTGACAGCAGAGGGGGTTGTTCAGGGAGGGGGGTGGACGGGAGGGACCACGTCACTAAACCTGGGCACCCCCACGCTCTTGGTGCTGTTCCCTGTGGGGAAGCTGGGCATGGGCCATGCTCCGTGCTGGAGGGAGCGAGGAAGCTGACGTGGGGCGAGCCTCGGGGGGTGCAGATGTTCCCTGGGAAGCAACTTTGCAGCTCGCCCCAGGGCCATGACCCCCAGTGGGCTGTGGCAGCGTTGGCCTTTTCTATGAAGCCTGGTCATTGCCTGGCTCGCCTCGGCTGGGCGGGCAGGAGCTGCCTCAGGGCTGTGTGGGGGCAAGGCAGGAGTGAAGGGACAGGGAAATGTCACCTGGTGAAGGAGCCTTAGGACGTGCTCCCAGCTGTGAGATGCAAGGCTTGACCTCCTTCACGTGTGCTCTCACCTGGCTCACGATTACTGTGTTGGAATTTCTGCTCTAACTGCTTGGGGGCTTGTTTTTTTTTTGGGGGGGGTGGGGGGTATGATCAGGAGGGGATTTCTCAATCGCTTGGACAAGGTAACGGAGAGGATCTTTTAGCTGAAGGCTGTGATTCAGAAGACCCTCCGCAAGGTTTGTGCTTCCAGGGGTTACTTTGTGACTGGGAACAGCATGGAAGGTGAAACAGCCGAACCACATCGCTCACCCCATGAACGGGAATGCCCAAACCGTGGTTTACTTGCTGAATGGATGCGATGGCTTCAAAGCAAATAAAATGGATGGGTTATCTACTGTGACGACTGGGACTTCTTGGGGAAGCCTGGGCTGCCCCCTTCCTACCTCACTCCAAGGGAAGGTCGGTTCCAGTGAGGTGGGAGGTTTTGGGGGAATGGGACCTGCTGGGAGGCCATGGGGAAGATGAGGGAGATGGAGGTGGCAGGAGGATGGGGGGGTTGTCACTGAGGTTCTGCCCCATCCCGATGTGCTCCTGCTTCCTGACCTGCATGAGAGAGGCAACGCGAGGGGACAGTGGAGGCATGGGGTGGGGAGGCGGCAGCTGGGGACGTGCCTGGCAGGCTCCACACAAAGCGGCTTTGTCGTGGTGGGTGGTGGCAGCACTGAGCCCACTGAGCCACTGAGCCCAGTGCCAGGAGTGTCTTCGTGGGCACCGGGTGCTGTGCGAGGACAAAGGCTGACACTGAGCAGGGGCCCTCAACTTCCATGCTGCCCACTTGGGGAAGGTGGGGCTCCAGGGATGGGGCTGCCCTGTGGCACTGGGGGAATTTGGTAGCGCCCAGTTGTTTTGTGGGCGATGCCCGAGAGGTAAAACATGCACTTTCTTCATCACCACTTTCTGCCTGACCTCAGTTTTGCAGATCAGACTGGATTATTTGCAATGTTTCTCTGTTTCTGCTTCTGGGAATAACAATTTCTGGAATTTATTTTTTTCCCGATTAGTCAAAGTGAGCCCCTCTCTCAGCAAATGTTTCTCTTTCCCAGTCTCAGCTGCTTTGTGTTCTTGAAACCATCTTGCTCTTCTCCCCTTGCAGCCCCGTGCTCTGCAACAGCCAGGTGCTCACATCCTTGCCCACCCGCTGCCCATCACCTTCCCAAAGGCAGGCACAGACATCTCGAATGCCGCACATCCAGTATCGAGTCTTGCCACCCGCACAGGCTGGAGCATAGAATCATAGAATCAACCAGGTTGGAAAAGGCCTTTTAAGATAATCAAGGCCCAGCACTGCCAAGGCCACCCCTAACCCATGGCACTGAGGCCTCGTCTCCACGGTGTGTGAGCACTTGCAGGGCCGGTGCCTGCAGCCCTGCCCTGGGCAGCCTGTTCCAATGCCTGAGCACCCTCTGGGGCAGGAATTGTTCCTCAGCTCCATCTAAACCTGCCCTGGTGCAGCTTGAGGCCGGTTCCTCTTGTCCCATCCCTTGTTCCTTGGGAGCAGAGCCCAGCCCCTCCTGGCTCCATCCTCCTGTCAGGCAGTTGTAGGGAGCCATCAGGTCCCCCCTGAGCCTTCTCTTCTCCAGACTGAACCCCCCAGGTCCCTCAGCCCTTCCCCATCACCCTTGGGCTCCAGGCCCTGCACCAGCTCCGCTGCCCTGCTCTGGCCCCGCTCCAGCACCTCAAGGTCTCTCTTGTAGAGAGGGGAGACCCCTTTTCTCCCTTTGCAGTTGCCCGGGTACGAGGTGACCTTCACGTTCCCTGGAAGCAGGTTCCAGCAACTCGATCCTCCTGCTCTGGGGCTGGCGGTGCCACAAGCTCAGCTTGGGCACTGCTGCCACACTGAGGGTCGGAACAGCACTGGGGATTGGAGGTGGATGGGGATTGAAAGTGGATGATGTTGCTCCAGGGGCTTCCTGGGGCTGTGCTGAGCAGCATCACTGCCACTTTTGCAGCCTCACTCCTTCCTTCCTTGCTGGCAACACAAGGTGTGTCTGTTTGCAGAGCACCCACAATGCTTTGAAACGGCCACAGTACAAAGGAACAACATAAGAACACAAGCCATAGGCCAGACCTGCGCCTCTAGCTGAGTGAGAGGCTCTGGAGCTTTCCCTTCCAGCAAGCCCCCACCACACAGCAAAGATGTGGTGATGTCCAAAGGGAACCACTGGTGAACTCACTGGTGAGAATGAGGGCACCTGATGGCCAAGCTCTCTTGCTGCTGGGAGGCCGTTTGGACTTATGTTGTTGCAGGCTGAAGTTGATCTGGGTGGCTGGAGCTGACTGAAGCTGTTGATTTTGGAGACAGATACGAAGAGTTTAAGGGGAGCACAGTCATACCCACATGGCTAAAGCTACTGAGAACCCTCAATGGCCTCCTGTAAACTAAATACCCACCAAAAAGCCATCTGAGATTGTGCTTTGGGAAGAGATAAAGGATTCGCAGTGCTGGTGGGAATGGGGAAGGGGGGGGTGTGCTCCCTAATTGCAGGGGGAAGGAGCCACCAAACCACCAAAATAAACCCACAGATGTGTTTAATTGAAAAAAACCCAGATCTTTGGGCTTAACATTTGGTTGGGTTGGGCACCCTTTGTGGGACTGGAAAGGTTTCAAGGTGACTGAGGCAGTTCCCTAGCCTCGGGCATGCCTGTACTTGGGTGCCGGCATTGGTGCTGGGTGTTGGGAGAGTATAAATTCACCATGCACCAGGGGCAGGTGGGTTCAGCTGCACCAGCCCCACCAGCTCTCCCAGCCCCTTCCACCATCCTGCACCAGCATTATTGTGCTGGCTCCTGACACTGGGATCCTGAGCCAGGGGTGCTGAGATGTTCACCAACACTTTCCTTTTTAATAGCAGGAAAATCTTTTCCTCCATCCTGAGTCAGCAGAAAGGATTTCCCTGGGTTTCCCTGTTGTGGCTTTGGCTGCACTCTCTGCCCCAAAGGAGCGGGTGAAAACCACCAATGCCACGCTGCCTTCTCACAGGAAAGCACACTTCCAGCATAGCCCTGCATGTCTCTGGCAACAAGTCGGAAGGAAAGATTTGTTTGAAGTTCTGTGGTTTGCCTCCTCCTCTTTCACCATGGTCCTCGCCAGCTGGCAGCACCGCAGTTACTCTCCACCTTTTTCTTTTCCATTTTTTAACTTCCCTTCTTTTTTTCCTCTATTTAGAGCTTGCCTAATAGTTTCTCACCACAAACACCACTGGCAGTGCCTGGGAAACAGGTTTGCCAGGAGAGGAGCTGCACTGAGAGCTCAGGAGCATTGAGCAGCAGCACTGTGGGCCCCATGTCCTGGCCTCTAAGCTGACATTGACCATGAATGGGGGATTTGCCAGGGCTGGAGAACCTGCATGCAGGTTGTACAGTTCTCCCCGAGCCAGGTAATGGCCGTTTCGTTTAATAGCCAAGAAAATGGTTTTGTGTCTGAGCACCAGAAGAGGTGAGATGATGCCAGCCAGCACTTACTGTTGCCAACATCCTGCTGCTCAGGGGTGCTCTGGGAAGCTGCTCGTGGGGCTCAGTGGAAGAACAAGGTCAGAGTTAACTTTTCTGGGGCTGCGGGGATGAGGCAGCGCTGATTGCTCTGCTCCCAGGGAGTCTCAGTAAAGCGGAGGTGCCCGCGCACACCTCCGGCGGAGATGGGGTTTGGCTGCACCAGTTCCAGTTTGCACAGCAAATCCCTTGGGTAGCGACGCAACACGGAAGCCGCAGGAACATCCCAAAGGATTTGCAGCCTTGTACTAGCGTGGAGCTCGTGTGCACTCCCCAAAAGCCCCTCCCGGGGAATACAAGCAGCGTCCCGCAGCCCGGTCGCGGTTGCTGGGGTGCGGCCCGGGTGCCCTGCGAGGCACGTGTGGATCCCGGGCTCTGAGCTCAGTTCCGTTCACCGCGGGCCGTGCCCGGGCAGCTCCCGGGGCAGGTCCCTGTAGGCCAAGGCGCTCGGACGCGCGGCTCTGCCACGGCGCACGACGGGAGTCCGGCCCCGACGTCCCGCCGTGTCGGGCGCGTGACGGGCTGTCGCACAGCGGCGGGTGCGCACCGGGACCCCCGGCCCAGGCGCGGGGGACGCCGGGGGCTCGGGGACTTGCAGGGTCGGTGCACCGGGACACAGGAGGTGGAGGGCGCGCGAGAGGTGCTCCCGGATCCGCGGGGTAAGTAGGGTCGAGACCCGCCCAGGCTTCCCCCCACCCCCTCTCCCGCGTGAATGGTTCCTGCCGGCCGCGCTCCCCCACTGTGGCGAGTGCTCGACGCGGCCGCGCCGGGCGCGGTTACGTCAGGGCTGGCCCCGCCCCCCGCTGCGGCGCCGAGGGGCGGCCCGTGTTCCGCGCCCGCCGGAGCCGGCCCCGGGGTGGGGGCGGGCAGCGTCCTGCGCCGCGCCGAGCATGCGAGAGCCGGCGAGCCGGGCTGTAGCGGCCGCGGCGGCGGAGCCATGCTGTTGGCCTCGGCCGTGGTGGTGTGGGAATGGCTGAACGAGCACGGGCGGTGGCGGCCCTACAGCCCGGCCGTCAGCCACCACATCGAGGCTGTGGCCCGCGCCGGGCCGCGGGCAGGCGGCAGCGTGGTGCTGGGCCAGGCCGACAGCCGCCTGGCGCCCTACATCATCGACCTGCAGTCCATGCACCAGTTCCGCCAGGACACCGGTGAGTCGCCCGGGCCGGGCCTCCCGCGCTGCCCTCGCGTTGGTTTGTGCCGCTCGGCCTGGCTGCACGTTGCACCGGGCCCCCGGTCTGGCCTTGCCGTTGGACGGCGGCCGAGGCGCAGCTCTCCCCGCGGCTCTCGACTGCACGGTGCTCCCGGCTTCACACTTGAGTTGCGCGGTTCGCTGCCGGGCAGCGGGGCCGGACTTTGCACCGCACCGCGCCACCGAGCCCAGCCAGCGCTGCCCGCCCTGACCGCCCTGGTCCCTCGGGCAGCCGCGCGTTGCCCTGCCCGGTCAGGTGCTTTCCTGCCTGGTACCATTGGTCCGGATTCGTTCTGCATCCCAGGGCCCTTGTTGCATTGCACTGGTTGGTGTGAAGTTGCTTTGCTGCCAGGTCCGGTATTGCATGGTGGTGCCTGACCTGAGATTGCCTTGCACGGTGTTGCACAATGCCGTGCTGCCGGGCCCCATACTGCATTGCCTAAGCCGGAGCTGGGCTGTACTGCGCTGCCTTTCCCAGTCCTGTATCACATTGTGCTGCCTTGCCCTGCCTTACATCCCTTCCATCCCATCGCCTGCTCTGCCATCATGTTGTTGGCTTTACTGCTGTGCTTGGGTGCTGCACTGCATTGCACTGCATTACACTGCTTGATCCTGGATTGCATTGCTTGGTCCCATACGGCACCTGGGTTTGCCTTGCACTGCCCTGTGCAGCTTGCCCTGGAATAGCACAGCTTTGCGCCTCAGTACCCAGCACCATGCTGCTGCCAAGCCGTGCCTGATGCTGCCTGAACCCATGCTGCCTGGCATCACCTGCTGCCAGCTTGTGTTATGCCGTCCCGCCTGGTCCCCAGGTGCTTGTCATATCACATGCTGCCCAGCCTTGCTTGTGCGTTCCTGGTCCCATGCGGGGTCATGCTACCTGGCATCCTCCCTGCTGCACCTCCCTGAGTCCTGTTGCACGCTGTGGCCTTTTCTGCCCCACAGCCTCTATGTGTGGAGCCTGTCCTCTGCAGACCCTGCCCAGGCCGTGCCCCACCATGCCTAGCTGCCTCTGTGCTACCCTAGAGCTGCCACCATCCCCAAAGACCTCGTGCTGTGCAATTCTTGTGGGCAAATTAAGGCACAGGCAGCTGTGAGGTCCCCAAGGTGATGGTTTGGACAGGTGAAGGGGTATTTGGTGTGTGTGGGAAATGAGCAGGCACTGGGGGGGTCCACAGGGTAGGGTGTGTGAAAGGGCTTCCAGAGTGGTGGGGCATGTATGGTTTTGGATGTGGGTCACAGGCATCCATGGGGGAGAGATTGGCACAGGGGATTTGTGTCCCCCAGCATATGATGGCCACAGGGAGGGAACCAGCCAATTTCCTCATCCCTGGGGCAAGGGGTGTTGAGTGCTGTGGGGTGCTGGACACTCTCCTTTGTCCTCCTTCCCCCAACAGCCCTGGGGGCTGGTGGGGACCCTCCCCTGCCCGGGGGTGTGGGGATGAGGGACCTCTGTGGCAGGGCTGGGGGCCAGCCTCTGAGGGCTATTGTTGCCAGGAAGGAGGCCTGAATGGGGGATTGTTCTGTGTCTCCCTGGGTTGCTGGGGATGTTGGTATTTTGGGTCATTAAACAGCTCTGATTTGGGGGGGTCGCGACCCTGGCAGGGCCTGAATAGCTATTGTCCCTTTTCTTCCCCTGCTGAATGGGAGGCCGGCTGGCCACGCTGGGCTGGGGGGACGCCCGGCATTCCCACACCACCGCCCGGGGACTGACAGATGCCACATGCCGCTGCTGCTGCCCTTCCCGCCTCATGCTGGATTAGGATAAATTGCCATCCCACTCCCCTCCAGCCCTGCTTTGTGCCACCAGTGCCAGCAGCTCTTCTCTCCCGGGTGTCCCTTGGCTGGACAGGAACAGTGGTCTGGCTTCCCTGGGGTGCAGCTGCACCTCATTCTCCGTAGCAGGGTGCTAATGTCATTAGTGCTAATAAACAGCTTTTTGTTTTTCCTTTTTAGCCCACTTTTTCATGGAATGTGTTCCTGTATTGGGTCAGGTGGTGGTGACTGCTCTCAGTGGAGGGGTGGGGGTAGAAAAGGACTGAAATTCTTGCAGGCTGTGCGAGACACGTGGTGAAAAGCTGAAGCAGGCGGCTTAGTATTTCTTCTCTTTGAGCCTTCTTGTTCCTGCTGCTGGCAGTGGGGCTGAGCCATGGGGTTTTGCATGAGTGTGGAGGCAATGATGCTCATGAGCTCATCTCACCTGCTAACCAAACAATTCTGGGCACCAGAGGCATGCTCAGGATGGGACCCTGAGACTGAGCCTGGCCATGTTCATTCCAGGGATCAGAGCTGCCCCTTAAATCTTTTATTATCCATCCTGCTCTGGACCTGAGAGGGAGATGGGGCCATGGCAGGCACTGCAGGAGTCTGGTGTCTACATGCCTGGTTTCATCAGGCTCCCACGGAGGGCCCTGAGAGCAGGTTGGATTTGCCAAGCTTGTGGTTCTGTTTCCCCATCAGGACTGGGGCTAGGAGGGCAGCTGCCACAGTAGACCAATGGGGTGAAATCTGGCCTTCCCTTACTGGATGCACCCCAGTGCTGTGTGTTGTATGGCCATGAGGCTCCCTGGCCTTTCAAGTGTGGCAGTGGCAGGGCAGTTTGCAGGCAGCAGTGTGGGGACACCAAGGCACAGCAGTCCCCTGGCAGGGTGGAGACAGTGGCTGAGCCAGGAAGCCAGAAAACTGTCCTGTCCCCCTTTGGAACAACACTGGCAGGGCAGGTTGGGGTGGTTTTGCTGCCTGCCTGCAGGTGGATGCTAGCGCCAGGGCCTGACAACATCTCTCACCCTCCCTTAGGCACTATCCGACCTGTCCGGCGCAGCTACTATGACCCGTCTTCAGCGCCAGGCAAGGGAGTTGTCTGGGAGTGGGAGAATGACAGTGGAACGTGGACGCCCTATGACATGGATGTGGGTATCACCATCCAGCGTGCCTACGAGAAGCAGCACCCTTGGGTGGACCTGAGTGCCATTGGCTTCTGCTATGTAATCGACTTTGCCACCATGGGCCAGATCAACCGTCAGACCCAGCGCAAGCGCCGTGTTCGCCGCCGCCTTGACATGGTCTATCCTCTGGTCTCAGGCACCCTGCCCAAGTCACAGTCCTGGCCGGCCAGCCCTGGTGCGGCGGCAGCCCCCCCAGTTCCAGCCTGTGCCTGTCCCCAGTGTCTTCTGGTCATGAGTGTCAAAGCCACTGTGTCAGCCACTGGCCCTGGCACTGCCACCCTGCAGCCCCGCAAAGTGCCCCCTGCGCCACCAGCCACCTCCAAAGCCCCAGTGCCAGCCCCGGGGGCCAAGGCACCCGACAGCGTGGCTGCGGTGCGTGGCTCACTGAAGCCGCTGGCAGCCCAAGGCAGCCGGCGGCAGGCAGCCAGCGCGCCGGCCTTGAGCTCAGCCAGCGCCACTGCCAGCCCTCCTGGCGCGGGCAGCAGCAAAGCTTCCCGCCCTGGCCTCGGCACCCTGAACCGCAGCCACCTCCAGCGCCTGGCCATCGCCCAGTCCCGTGTCCTCATTGCCTCTGGGTGAGTCCTGCAACGTGCGAGCCAAAGGGTAGCTGGGGGGAGAACAGGGTCAGTGTGAGCTTTGGGTTGTTTTTTCCCTGGGGCACAGAGGGGCAGCAGCCCCTGGGGGCTCCCCTCTGCAGGGGTGCGATTGCCCCCGAGCCTGGTGGGAGATCTCATGGTCTCCAGCCTCCCGTGGGCAGAGGGCTCTGCTGGGCCCCTCGCCTTCCACACTGGTGCCTGGGGACTGGAGCAGGGATGGGGTGGCTTCTGCATCTCAATGAGTAAGCTGAGGCTGCTCTTTCTCTTGGTGGCAGGGGATGACTGGGGGACTGCAAAAGGCCCAAAGAAAAGCCATTCAGAACCCATGAGAAGGGGTCCCTCCAGACCCCCACCCTCCGAAGACAATTTTTTTCAAGGGAGTGGGCATTTAATGAGCCTGTTTCTCTGCTTTGTCTGGCTCTGCCATGAGCCTTCTGTCGCAGCCTGCCCCCTTTCCTCTCCCTCTCCATCCTCCCCCTTCCCTCCACTCCTGACCTGGGAAACTTTCCCATGGAAGAGAGCCCTAAGGGGAGGGGAGAAAGAGCTCTGGCAGCAATGTGGCCATAGGAGAAAAGAGTTAAAAACCAACAGACCAGCCCAGGGAGCAGTGACAAAAAGGGGCTGTGAATGGAGGCGCAGTCAGGGTTTCTAAAGAGTGAGAGAAAAGGCGGCGGTGGGGCAGGGGGGGCATGCCGCCCCATCGGGGGATTTTCTATTTCCAGCCTGTTCAGTTGCTCAGGCAACTATTGTCTGGGCCTGGGGCCTGTGGGGCTGTGGGTGCCTGCTGCCAGCCCTGATGTGCTCTCTGCTGGCTCTTTGTAGGGTCCCCACCGTCCCTGTGAAGAACCTCACAGGCTCTAGCCCCGTCAACCCAGCATTGGCAGGTGAGGGTGGGTGACTGATCCCCCTCCCCAGGGGGAAGTCAGCCCCAGCTGGCTGGTTTTTGGGGGAACATCTGGGGTTCTGGGTGCTGCTGGGTGATCAGTGCTGTTTCACCCAGGGATCACAGGGATCCTAATGAGTGCAGCTGGGCTGCCCGTCTGCCTGACGCGGCCCCCCAAGCTGGTGCTGCACCCCCCTCCTGTCAGCAAGAGTGAGATTCAGTCCATCCCTGGCATCTCCCACTCCTGCCGCAAGACCACCAAGAAACAGGCCAAGAAGGGTAAGAGGAGCTTTTCCACTTGGCTCCTGTTCCTGCTTCCCTACCTGGTTCCCCTATCCCCTCCTGCTGCGCCCAGCAGTGGGTTTCCCCCACGCTGCCATCCAGTTCCTCTGACTCTTGCTCTCCCACAGGTAAAACTCCAGAGGAAGTACTGAAAAAATACCTGCAGAAGGTGCGGCATCCGCCGGATGAGGTGCGAGCAGCAGGGGCTGTGCTGGGGTATCCTGGGTTTCTCTGACCTGGGAGTAGCAACTGGAGACATGGGTGATGCCTCCGTGCCATGCAGTGGTCTCCCACTGCCCCTTGTGGCTCTGCCCTGTCCCTATCCAAAGAGGGTCTCTGTGCCACACGCACGTGTTGGCCAGCCGCTGCAGCCGCCCAGGGGTGGGTGCTGGTCCCTGGGCAAGAGCTGGGCAGCTCATCAGCCCCATGGCCTCGGTGAGGCTCTGGCTACATCCATCCTTCTGACCCTTCTCCTCTTCCACGCAGGACTGCACCATCTGCATGGAGCGCCTCTCCGCACCCTCAGGCTACAAGGGACCCCAGATGGCCATCAAGCCTGACCTGGTGGGGAAGCTGGTGAAATGTGGCCATGTCTTCCACCTCCACTGCCTGGTCGCCATGTACAACAATGGCAACAAGGTATGAGGCTGTGGCCCTGCTTGGTGGCTGTGCTGAGGTCCACCTGCCCTCAGCGAGATGGTGCTCAAGTCCTGGAGGCTCAGACCTCCCTGCTCTGGTAGGGAGTTTAATTTTCAGCAGCAGCAGCACTTCAGGACCGTTCAGTCACAAACCAGGGTCGTGCGGGTGTTTTTCCCCCGCTGTGCCCAGTTTTGCATCCCTGCTTTCCTTCCCTGCTTAGTGAACTTTGATCCCTGCGTGTTTGAGCAGAGCTACCTGGCGTCTGGTGCCAGGCAGTGCTTTTCAGCACGTGCTGGGCTTTCCTGAGCCCCCTGCAAATGGCCTTTGTGCTCAGAGTCCTGAGGAAAACATGTTAATGCATTTCACATGGCTCGAGGAGGTTGAAATATTTGCCATCTTTTCCTCTTTGAAATAAAAATGTAAAAAACCCAAGGCAGAGGTAGGGAAAGTAACAAGGGCTGTGAAACTGGTGAGGAAGAGAAACACAGACCTTGGGGGTTTGGTTGAAGTCGGGTCATCGTAGCAAATTTCTCCAAGCCCTACCCCTGCTTCCCAATTGAAATTACTGATTTCATGAGGAAACCATCAGCCTGCGCTGCTCAGGGATGACGTGTCCAGTCTGGCTCATTGCTGGGAGATACTGGTTTCATTATGTTCCCCTCTTCTCTCAGGATGGAAGCCTGCAGTGTCCCACCTGCAAAACCATCTATGGTGTGAAGACGGGGACACAGCCTCCAGGGAAGATGGAGTATCACATTATCCCTCATGCGCTGCCTGGCCACTCTGACTGCAAAACCATCCGCATCATCTACAACATTCCCCCGGGGGTGCAGGTGTGTCCCAGCCCCATGCCCAGTGGGCTATGTGTATGGTCCCCTATGGGAACTGGTGGCCCTTGTCATGCCTTGGCTTGGGGCTCTGGGTTCAGTGATGTCTCAGGAGCTGTATGTCCATAAGGATATTGTGGGAGGTCTGAGGTACGTCTGCATGAAAGCGTTGGCCCTATCTGCTTAAGTCGCAGGGGAACAGGCGGTAGAGTTTAGGGTCACTGTGCTGGATCATGTCCACCCAGCACAGAAGCAAGCAGCTCTGCATCCACCAAGGTTGGGGGTTACCATGTGCCCAGAGCATCCCTCTGAGCTTCAAAGGGATTTTGTTCTTCTTCCAATCCACACACTGCAGGGACCGGAGCACCCAAACCCTGGGAAGAGCTTCACTGCCCGTGGCTTCCCGCGGCACTGCTACCTGCCAGACAGCGAGAAGGGCAGGAAGGTAAAGGGCAACCAGGGCTGCCTGAGCCAGCCAGAGCACACTCAAGGGTGTATTGAGGGGGAGAGGGAGCAAGCAGCTACTTGGAGCATGGGGAAGTGCAGATATAGCTTATGTAGGCAAATTTGGGTGGAGGTTTTCCCCACAGCCCCACATCATGCTCTGCAGGAGTCCAGCGATGTTCCTATGTACTGGGGGAGCTCTGCAGCCTGGTCCACTATTCCAGTTGGGGTAGGACCCTGTGCTGTAATCCCAAATTTCCTGGAGGGCTTGGCTGTGGGTTGCTTATGTTGCCGGGGCATACTGGGATGATCAGGTGTACCCTGAGCAGAAGCAGGTGCTCCCTCCGCAGTGTTTGCCTTGCTGCCTGCCCCAGCTCTCCCCTCCACAGGTACTGAAGTTGCTGCTGGTAGCCTGGGACCGGCGCTTGATCTTTGCCATTGGGACCTCCAGCACCACAGGCGAGTCAGACACGGTGATCTGGAACGAGATCCACCACAAGACGGAGTTTGGCTCCAACCTCACTGGCCACGGCTACCCTGACATCAACTACCTGGACAATGTCCTGGCTGAGCTTGCGGCCCAGGGCATCACGGAGGAAAGCCTGGCACAGGAGAAGGACTGAGACTGCAGCAGTGAGGCAAGGGAAGGGGCACCTGTGCCACTCCTGAGGATAAAGCTGCTGGAGAAACCCACCTGGGTGCTTTGCAGGGAGCATCCGTAACCCCTGCTCCTGGTGGCACCCACCCAGTGGGAGCATCTGTAGACTGGCTGGGAATCTAAGAGAAGGTCCTTTTGGACATCCCCTTTGCTCCTGTGGGAAAACCTTGCCCCACAGAGCTGCAGGGCTTCACGGTGGCCCTGCCATCCCCTCTGGCTGGTGTCCTGTCCCCACTGCTGCTGTGCCAAGGGCTTGGGGAGTGCCAGGTTCCCCTCTCCTCTCATCCATGGATGGTCCCAGCCTGACCTGATGCCCCTGACATCCATCTGGGGTTGGGACCTGGCCTGGGGTGGGAGCGGGGCCATGGGAGTCCCCCTTGCTCTGCCTCTTCCCTCAGCCATCTGTTTGTTCATTTGTCCTGTCTGGTACCTCCCCACTGGTCTCCTGTGTCCATGGAGGTTGGGGGCCCTGGTCTGCTCTGGCTGGCCCCTAGCTCTGTGCCCCCTTCTCCTCTTGCCTGTGTCTGAGCTGTGCCCTGCAGGGTTCCCTTGTCTGGGCTGCCCCCGTCCTGTGCCGGGAAGGGAAGGGTGGGGGGGGAAGGGGGTGCGCATGTTTCCTGGCCCATCTCCTGCCCTCCCTTTAGTGGGTTCCTTGAACTGTTCGTATGGGGGAATCCCCGCCGTGAATTTTTATATACCTCGTGTTTGGGGGTTTTCGTATATATGTACATATAGGTGGTGGCATTCTGTGAGGTTGCCTGGGGGGAGAATGCGATGCTGTGGCCAGGCTTGGTGGCACTTGGGGTGATGAGGGGACAGGGGCAGCACTGCTGCCCTACTGTGGAGACCTCACACCCCAAAGAGGGTCTGTGCCCCATGGTGGGGCTGTCACCTGTGGGTCCCCATGGGGCCAGGCGCAGGTGGAAATCATTCCCCTTCCTGCTGGGTCCCAGCACCGTCCCCAGAGACCCCTGAGGGGAGAGGCAGCCGGCAGTTAATTGTCACTGGTTTTGGGCTGGGGCCAGGGAGGGTGGCATGGGAAGACATTATGGGTGATGGGGGTTTGCATGGGCATCTTGGGGTTCCTGCCAGTCCCTGGGCACTTCATAGGGCCTCTCAGAGCCACCTGTGAGAGGGTGCTGGGGAGGTGCCTGCAGTTCTGGGGGTCCTGTGGGGCTGTCCCCATCGGTGGGGTTGACTGTGTTCATGTTCCTGTCCCGCAAGGCCCTGGGATTTGAAGGGTAGGACCCTGGGGTTGGAGAGTGGAGCGGGAGGCAGCCCCCACCACTGCCCATGCTGACCCCAGTCCTGCACTGCTGCTCCCAGGGCTTTGGGGCTTTCTTGCCCATTTTGTTGCATTCCCCTCCTGGTTATCCGGGGGGGTCACCTCTCCCCCCTGTCCCTGGGGACAAAGCTGCGGCCGGGGGGGCCGTCCTGCTGTGCATCGTTCTGTTGTCGTGGCTGTTTGAACTCTCCCCTGCCTGGGGGTGCGTTGGCCCCCGCCAGCCGCCCCACGGAGCGAGGGCTGGGGGTCAATAAAGCAGATGGCGGGGATGCTCGCTGTCCCTGCACGGCCTGGCCTCTCTGTTGTCTTCTGTCCGTCATCTGTGTGGCCAGGTGAGCGAGGGGGCACCGCAGGGGGGCCCCGGCACCCTTCGTCCTCTGATGCCCTTTTGCATGGAGCTGTCCCCAGCCTTCATTAGCATGGGATGATATTTTCTACCTCAAGGAAGAAAACCTCTTTCCGCAGGAAAACCGCGTTTTGGGCGGCTCTGCAGCTGGGGATGCTGCTGCAGTGCCATTTCTCCACCGCAGCCCTGGACTTGCCTGCTGCAGAGAACCCCTGTTTGGAGCTATGCAAACCCCTCCCATGGCCTGGGGGAGCAGGGGGAGCGCCCCTCGCCCGCGCTGTACCCATCACACAGACTCTTCACAACGTGACCTTTTTTTCCCTTTTTTTAATGCTGTGTTCCCTCCACAGTTTCTGGCTGAAATAAAACTGATCCGTGCCTCTGCGCGTGTGTGTATATCTATCCTGATAGATATACATGGAGACAGGGGCTGCCCTCCCACTGCAGCCGGCAGAGATCAGTGGCTAATGCTGCGCGTGTCTCCATGAGGTCGCCCTGCTCCCTCCTGTCTCGCAGGGAAGTGTTGCTCGTTCCGTCTGTGCTGGTCCTGAGTGCTGCAGGTCCCGGGGCCTCTCTGCAGGACTGGGGCTCTTCTCCTCAGGAGTCAGGCTCCTGCGTGCATCCTGACCCGGTTTTTACAACGAGCAAGTCTCCACTGTGGATGTGCCCAAGCACTGCTGGTGTTCTGTGTGTGGGAGAAGGGAGGGTTGCACAGCTTTCCCTGTTTTTCTGGGGCTAGCCTGAGGGGAAGAAGATGGCTGTGCTGAGGGTTTCTTTTCCCCTGGGCACCCCAGTGTCCTGAGCAGCCTGTTGAAGGGGACACTGAGTCCCCTTTCTCTGGCTTTGGGATGGGGGCATGACTGCAGTGCAGGGGAAGCTCATTTCATCTCTGAAGGGGCAGAGCCCCAGGACTGGTTGGAAGCGGAAGATGCAATCATGGAGGTGCAAGGCCTGGCGAAGGGATGTCGTGGTGCGTGCTGGTGACAGGTTGACCCTGGGACTTGGCCTCCGAGGTCAGCTGGAGACAGGTGTCTGAAGGGCCATGGAACCTCTCAGGAGCTTGACACTGGAGCTTGGAGATCTGGAGGGCAGGAGCATGTGTTATCCTATGGACAGGTGAGCCTGGGGCCTCTGTGGGGACAGGGACCCTCAGCTCCAGGGGGCTGCTGGTGCTGCACAGCTTTGCCTGTGGAAGGGGTGGTGGGAAGGGGGCTTGGCCTGGGTTTGAGGGACAGTTGGGATGGGAGGGGACATGGGATGGGGACATGGCAGTTACCCCAGCAGCCTCTCTGGCTCTTGCTGGTATCCCTCACCCACAGAGAGCACAGTGCTGTCCTCCAAGCTTGCAGCAGGGCTGTCCCCTTCGCCCACTGCACGGTATCCCTTTGCCTTGTACCTCCAGCGGCTGTAGCAGATCATTGCCAGGATGGTGGCCAGCCCCGCCAGCACTGCTGCAGCGATGCCGGCCACCTCGCCCCCTGACAGCCTCCGGCCCCTCACCATCTCTGTTGTGTGCTGGATTTCCTCTGGCTGGGCTGGCCGCCACACGTGGCTCTGCCCATCCCTGACCCAGGCGCTGCCCCCATCCTCACTGCTCACCAGCACAGTGTCGATGGCCGGCGGGCTGGTGGGGGGCCGGGTGAAGGGGGGCAGGCGGGCTTTTGGCAGTGAGCCCCCTGTGAGGATTCCAGCCTGGATGCAGTATTCCACCTGGCAGCTATTGCTGATGAGTGCCAAGTGCTGGCTGAAGCCTGGAGGGCATTTCTTGGCATGGAGGTCCTCGGCAGTGCCCTGGTGCTGCCTTGCCCAGGGGTTCCCTGCCTGGCAGCTAAAGAAACCCCCAAAAGGCACTGCATACTGGCTACCCTCCTCGTAATCCTGGCTCACGCACACCATAAGCTCATCGAAGAGCTTCAGTGGGAAGTACCCCAAGGGGCAGGATTGGGCACCGGTGACGAGGTTGACGCTCTGGCTGCTGAACAGCCCTCCAAAGAGGTATCCCAAGCCTGGGGCCACTGTCCTGCTCGCAGCACACCAGTAGGCACTGAATTGCACCCGGGAGAGCCAGAAGACATCCTGGCACTTGCGGTGACAGAAGATGCCCAGGGTGCACTTGTTGTGGCACTCCAGATGGCTGTGACCTTCCTCCTGCTCCTGCATGGCCAGCAGCACTGCAGTGTAGGTGGGGGGGCAGGAGAAGGCCCCAGTGAGGGGGTTCCTCTGCTCCAGCCCCCGGCAGAGCATGCTGGTGTCGGGGCCGGCCAGCCCGGTGCACTCCTGGAAAACTCCCCCGAAGGTGAAATTGATCATGGCACCCTCGCAGGAGCCATCATCGATGTTGGCATGGAAGTTGAAGTTGGGTGAGGTGGCATCAGTGCAGCCTGGGTAGGTGTTGAAGGTGTAGTAGTGGCGGATGGCCATCTCCACGTGCCTGGCCAGCTTCTTTACTGTGGGGGGTGGCAGCTCTGGCAGGGTGCTGGGCTTGATGAGGAAGTACAGGGGCAGCCCTGAGCGGTCGAGAGCCACCAGCTGGTTTCTGGTTCCCTCCTGCCAGGTCTTGAGGGTGATGCCTGGGTAAAAGGGGGTCCCACCAATGCTCTCTACTCTGGAGCTGGTGCGGTTCTCCAGATACTGCTTGGTGAAGCCAGAGCTGACGTCCAGGGACTCCTCGCTTTTCACACTGATGATGCTGTGGAAAGCCACACCGGCTGAGGCTGTGACAGCACTCCGTTTGGCCCAGCTGTCCTTCAGGAAGGTTGCCTTGATCTGATCCTCCTGCACCAAGCTTGCTCCAGCATCCACAGACGTGATGATGTGGGTGCCATAGTTAAGCACCAGCACCTCTGCCAGAAAGTCAGCCATGCGCGTTTGGTTGTTCTCCAAGTGGCTGGCGATGGTCAGCAGCTCCTTCTTGAAGCTCTTGTCCAGGACTGCCCCTGGGTCGACCTTGGCTGTGTAAACCAGGTTCCTGACTTGCACTCGGGTGGTGACAGCATGGTCTTTCACTTGGTGGGTCTTGGTCCTCTGAAAGTCATACGAGAACTTGCCATTGATGGAGGAGAAGAGGAACAGCTCCAGGTTGATGGAGGCAGAGGTGATGCTTTGGTAATCTTTCCAGGACTCGATGATCTCAGAGTTCATGTCCAGATTGCTCTGCTTGCGAGGTATAGTGAAGACCTCATCCGGAATGATGTAAGATCCATCTTCTGTGGTCTTACACAGTGAGTAGTCCAGATGGATGACTTTGCCCATATCCAAATTCCTGAGGTTATCCCAGCCCCCCCCTGGCAGCACTTCCAGACCTGGGAGCTTCAGGGCCTTCTTGCACTCCGGAAGCCCAGTGGAGGGGGACAGTTCCTGGCTCTGCTCAGCCTCTGTCACCAAAGCCACTGACATGGAGGCCAGCAGGACCCCCACCAGCAGCCAGCCCATGGCCAAACCGGCACAGGGCCTTTGCCAGGCGTCCAGGCGCTGGGGCTGGAACGGGGAAATGAGCTGCTGGGGCTGTAGCTGTGGGTGTTTCCCCCTTCGGGGGGTTGAACAAATGAAAGGGAAAGGAGAAGTGAGAACCGAGGATTGTGAAAATGGCCGAGTGGAGCTGATCAAGTGCGTGGGGAGCAGCATGTGGAGGTGCCCAGAGCCCAGAGCCTCCCTGTTGTGAAAGCTCCCTGTTCCTAGGAAAGCTGCTTTGCAAGGGATGGAACAGGAAGAAACCTCTCTCTCATCTTGTCACTGTGCCCAGGGAATTTCACAGTGTCCCTCGGGCATTGCCTGTGTGACTTCCTCAGGTTAATCCCTCCTTGCTCCTGAGTGACCCTTCTTGCCATGCAAGGGATCTGTCCCCAGACTCTTGGCCAGGGGGTCCCACTCACACAATGGGGTGAGACCTGTCCCTTGGTCGCATGGACCTTGCTGCTGCTTCCACGGCTTTCCCTCGCAGCAAAAGCTAGGAGAGGAAGCAGGAAGCTGGTGCAGTGGGGTTTCAGTGTCGGGGACAGTGCAATATTTGTCTCTTCTCTCTTGGGGAAGAGGCTGCCCCACACCCTGGGACAGGGTCTGGTAGGTTTGGAGGTCTGCCCATGGAGGCTGGCCTGTAGCACAGGTGTCCTCCCATACCAACATCTGCAGTAGGGTCCTCTGCAGCCTCCTCTGCCTCATCCCTGACCTTTCCCAGGTCTGCAGTGCTCAGGGTTGCTGTGCTGCTGGAAGCCGGTTCCAGTGGTACTGGGCTGGCTTAGCCCAGGGATGCTGGCACATGGCTGGGACCCGGTTCCAGCAGCACAGGGCAGCTGCTGGGTGTTTTGGGGAACAAACAGTTAAAGCAGCTTCTGCTGTGAAAGCTGTGGCTCTGTCCATGTGGACAGGCTCATTTCCCCTATTTTTGCTGGTTAGTTCCTCTGCCCAGGAAAGTTCTGGTAAGGACAAAGCTGAAGTGAGAGCTGTGGTGAAGCAGGGTGGGGATGGGACATCACAGATGCGTGTGTGCCTTTGCCAGGGTAATGCTGGGTATCTGCGTGTGGAATGGACAAGAGGAAAACTGTTAGGGATGGCCATGCTGGCACCCGTGTGAGGCTCCCACACCAACCTGGAGCCATCTGCTTTTCAGATCAGGTTGAGAGGTCACCTTATCTAAAATCCAGCTGCATGTTTCACGGCCACCCAGCTCTGAAGCCTGAGCAGTGGCCCCTGGCAGGGAGCTGCAGCTGGCGATGGCTGTGGCCCCGGGACCAGAGGAGGGAGAGAAGTCCCATGGGGCAGAGAGGAGCTGCCTTGTCTTTCCACAAAGCAGGAACAGCTTCGAAACAGGGCCCAGGGCTTCTCTGTGCTGTGTCAGCTGCTGCAAGCCATCCCATTCCGTGGGGACCAAGATGGAGCAGAACAAGGCAGAACCTGTCTGCGGCACCCAGCGGGGGACTCAGATCAATGGATTTTATTCCTGACTGCCATGGGGAATGAGCGAATGCCAGAGCGGGAGAGCAAGCCCCGCTCGCCGGCTGAGGGGAGCTAGGAGGGTGGACAAAGACCTAGGCAGGGCTGCTGGTGCCTTCCGGAGCGTGAGGAAGGGGCAGGGAGGAGGATGGCAGCAGCGGAGCTGCAGGTGCTGCAGCAGGAGGGGGAAATGTGGTTTAGTCTTCCCCCCCGTCCTGGATTCAGTGTAACAGTTACTTTTCTCCTTCCCAGGATCTGCTCCAGCGCTGAGTTTCGCCTTCACTCTGAGAATAACACTGGTAACGCACCGATGTTTCAGTGATTGCTTGGTCCCGCTTACCCTGATCAAGGACTTTTCAGTCCCTCACGCTCTTCTGGTGAGGAGGGGCACAAGAAGCCAGGATGGAGCAGAGACAGGACACCGGACCTGAACTAGCCAAAGGTGTATTCCATACATACCACAGCACGTCGTGCCCAGTGTAGAAACTGGGGGGAGTCACCTGGAAGGCCCAGATCGTTGCTCGGCTTGGCCTGGTTATCAGTCAGCGAGTGCTGAGCAATTGTATTGGGCATCACTTGTGTTTATTCGTTTTTTTTTTTTTTTCACTACCCTTTTTAGTTTTATATTCTCTCCCCTTGTTATTTCCGTTATCATTCTTACCATTGGTGGTAGCACTAGTGGGTTTGTGTTATACCTTCATTACTGGACTGTTCTTATCTCAACACGTGGGGTTTACATTCTTTCAATTCTCCTCCCCATCCCTCTGGAAGCAGGGGGAATAAAGGTGGGAGAACGAGCAAGCGGCTGTGTGGTTCTGAGTTACCGGCTGGGCTTAAACCGTGACACCCTCAAACCCAGCAGAGCCATTAAATGCTCACAGCTGGGGCGAGGGTTGACACGTACTGCTCACAGCAAGCCACAGAGTTTGTGCAACCCAAATCCACAGGGCCTGGCATGGATGGATGGAGGCAATGGAAAACATTTTTGGTGCTGCTTCTGGGCTGCTGGGTGCGAGGTCTGACTTCTGATCGGGTCCATCAGGGACCCTTGGCCAGGTTTGTGCATCCTCATCCTGCCAGTGCTTCCTGTGGGCTGGGATCCCTTGTAGCAGTGTGTCCTTTAGCTTTGTCCTGCTGCTCGTCCCCGCACTGGAAAGTCAAGAATGAATTAGGCTGGGAGGGCAGCACAGTTTAGTGCTCTGGCTGTAAAAAGAGAAGTGCCTGAGGGCTACTAATAAATATATCCTGGAGGGAGGAATTAGAGTTTGCTACAGAACAGAAAACCCCCAGGTCATAACCACTGAGAAGTACAAGCCTAAGTGCTTGCAGGGATCACCTGAGACTGAGGTTACACTGGAAAAGCATGAAATATCCTACAGCCACCAGGTCGGCTGCTGGCTTGGACTGATGCTCAGCACCAGAGCATGGCAATTGCTTAGAGTTGATGAAAAACTGTATATGTACCATGTCAATAAATAAATAAGCAGACAGAAAGGGTCTATGTATCTACACCCACATAAAGAGGCATTTAAGCTTTTCTTGGCTATGCAGAAACTTGAGAGGGGAGGGGATACTTTTACAAGAAACAGCCCTTTTGTCCTCATTGATGTTTTATTTTTAGACAAAGCTTGGGGAATCTTGTCACAAGGAGAAGCGGAGAAATGTAAGCTCAAAATCCATCAAAATGAAGCATGTGGGTTTTCCAGTTTTGTTCCCGTTTCTGTCTGTGTCTATTACAGTCGGTGGAGGGGTCCCGACTTGTGGATTTCTGTGGAGAAAAAGGGACTGAGCAATTTTGGGAGCTCTGTGCCTGGCATGTGTGCTGGTAAATGAAGGATACAATGTGGGAACTCAGGCCATGCAGATGCAGGTATGACTTGAGTGGCTGTAAGTGTTGTCCTGGCTGTTTGTCCTAATTAACGTCTCTGCATTAAGATGGTGATTGGACCAGTGCCAAGGCCTGTCTCCCAGAGAGACTCAAACTCAAAGCACATTCAGGCAGAAGGGCCCTTTCTCCTGAAAGTCAGCCACAGACTGGTTTTCTGTAGGTGACCTCCTGAGGTGTTCAGGCTCTGTCAACGTCCTGACAAGGTCATTCCCAGCAGAGCCGCAAAAGCCGCAAGGAGACCAGGAGGTCCCTGGGGACACTTTCACTTTGCCGCTGGGAAAGGTGACAGCCACCACACACCAGGGGAGGGCAAGGCCAGACAGGAGGAGGAAGCATGACCTGACCTCGATGCGTCCAAAGCCAGCTTTGGCTGTTTCTGATCCCTGCCCCACCTGATGCAGACCAGTGCTCTAAGTTGCTTTTAAGCTAACATCATTTAAAGCCACTGTTCTTTTCTCTTTCTGTCCCACGTGCTTGTGCAACCTCTGACATCAAACACATAGCAGACAGTTTTGTAAGCACTTAAAGACTTCTTCTTGGGTAGAGTAAAGCTAAATCTTTCAGCAATACCCTTACAGCACCCGAGGGAGTGGGGGCTATTGAGGCATGCTGTTATCGCCTTCGTGATATGGCAGGTGATTGCTGCCATTTAATGGGCCCTATAACATCCCCATCCCATAGCAACCTTTGTGTGCCAGCTCTGTGGGGTGATGTGTCTGCTGGAGGCACTGTGGCAGGTGAGAAGAACAGACACCTCCAGCATGCTCTTCCGGATAATATTTCTCAGAAAGGTGTTAACAGTGAATTTTACTAAAGGTTTGCCGACTTGGCTCTGCAGGGGCTTTCCCAGCTTTGGAGTAGAAGAACAGAGAAACCAGGCAAGAATAACTGGATAACTGCTACTTACAAATTCAGGCTTGCTCAGAGCCTGAACCCTGTTATTATGGGTGTGTAATCAATATTGAATAATTCTGCCCAGGGCGTTTCACTTCTCTTCATGTTGATCAAAACCTACATTTTTCTCAGTGGTCACCAGCATTATTTCTGGTTACAAACAGAATCACAGAATCACGAAATGGATTGGAATGGACCTTAAAGCTCATCCAGTTCCAACCCTCTGCCACAGGCAGGGAAACCTTCCACTAGAGCACGTTGCTCCAAGCCCCATCCAACCTGGCCTATATAAATACAGTATTTTTCTCTTTGGGTATTTTTTTTGGCATAGGAAAATAGCTCTGAAGTCATGAAGATCTCAGGAAGAATAACTTCAAATTATGTTTCCTTGTGTGATAGTCATCTAGCTCCAGAGTGAATGGAATGGCACTATTTTCTTGTAAGCTCATTTGCTTTACTGAAAGGGAGCAATAAATGAGCTTATTTGGTGTAAACTGACTTTTAGATTTATTTTAAAGTTGTTGGAGCCTGAAGAGCATTAATATGCTTTAATTTCCCTGGGCAGCCTCAGCTGGCCCCACACCCGTGGCTGCAGGAGTCACAGTTGTGCTCAGAACTGAGCCCTCTGTGCTCTGTTGTAGCTGTGCTGGTCTGCAGCCCTGTCTGCTGGGTGGATGCCTTGTAGGCAGCTCCTCTCCTGCATGGACCCATCAGGTGCATGTTGTAGCTCAGCCTCATGCTCCTGGGGGACCCTGGGCCTTGGTCATCACTTCCTGTGGCTTTCGATGGACCTGGTCACCAGCCCTGGCTCTGCTCGCTGTGCCCGTGTGACTGCATCTGCCCACGAGGATCCTGCCGATGCTGAGCTCCCTCCAACCTATTCCCATGTTTGGGGGGCAGGTAGTCTTTGCTGCTCCCTGACAGAGGCCGCCAAACCAGTCTGCATCATGGATTGATGATGATACACTATCAGCAGTGATGGAGCTGATCCTCAGTCCGCCCGCAGAGCCCGAGTGACGCCTGTGACCGTGAACAGAGGGCTGGCAGAGAGCTCTATCCCAAACGCTGCAGTGGGCACAGGCCGGGGTCCGGCGGCGCTGGCTGAACGTCAGGAAACCTTTCACTGCGCCGTCGTGTGGCCAGCTCCGGGTACTGTAGATAGCGGGGGGGGGGGGGCGGGGTGGCGCCGGGAGCTACTCGCTGCTGCCATCCTGTGTCCAGAGTTGGGTACTGCAGCGCGGGCTCCGCGCATGAGCCGTGGAGCTCCCTTTGTCCCTGCTGTTGTCCCCGGAAGTCGCCGGTGTCACGTGGGGGTTGCTGGCTTCCGGTGAGCAATGGCTGCTGCAGCTACGCGTTCGGGTGCGGGCGAGCGCGCGGGGTGGTCGTGGCCGCAGCCCGGTGTTCGCATACCGGCTCCGGTCCCTCCGCGCGCCGTTTCGGTGTCGCCTGCGCAGCGGCCGGGAGCAGCATGGCGGCGGGCAGGGTCCGAGTCCCGGCAGCGGCGGCAGCCGGTGAGATCCGAGCCCAGCGGGGGTCCGGGGTTATCGGGGAGGCGAGCGAGCCCGGCCGCGCGTCCCTTGGGCGGGCGCTGAGGGGCGTCTCCTGCCCGCTGGCCGCCCGGCGCGGGAAGCTTCCCAGCGCCCGGTGCGGCAGGGCTGCGGTCTGCCGGAGACGAGCCGGGTCAGGAGCCTCCAGTGCGCTTCATCTCCCTTGACGAATCTCAGGCGCCTCGGAGGCTCCTGGCCCGGCATCCTGCGCCCTGCCACTGTGCTTGTCTCTCCCTCTTTGCCCTGGTTTCAGCTGCAGCAGAGTTAATTCTCTTCCTAGGATTTGGTGCAGCGCTGAGTTTCGCCTTTACTCTGAGAATAACGCTGGTGACGCACCGATGTTTCAGTGGTTGCTCGGTCCTGCTTACCCCGATCAAGGCCTTTCCTGTTCCTCATGTTCTGCCGGTGAGGAGGGGCGCAGGAAGCCGGGAGGGAGCAGAGACAGGACACCGGACCTGAGCTAGCCAGAGACGTATTCCATACCACAGCATGTCGTTCTCAGTACTGGGGGGAATAAAGAAACTGGGGGGAATAAGGAAATGCTGTTTATTTTTCCATGCTTTAAAATAGAGATCGTGTAAACTAGGCAGAGGCTGTCAAAATGAGAAAATAATGGATTAAATGATAAAAACTTAAAGATCTGGTTGAAAAATGATGTACTGACCCAAAAGAGAGAAAATCATTTGCAAAGAAGCTAATATTGTTTCTTTGCAAGCAGGGATTTTAAATGGAGGACATAAACCAGCAACGTCTCTGCACACAGGTATTTCTCCCGTTTAACTTCCTGTGCTGTAGACTAGGCCATGGCCTGGAAAAGGCAGTGAGTTGGTCAGCCAGGGTAAATGACCAAACCAGACCTGTACTGGTCCTGTTCAGACACTCTGAGAACTTGGTGTGTGCAAACATTTCTGGGTGTGTCTGGTGAGATAGTCATATATAATCTGTCTGTTTCTAACAGCAGAGAGCCATGAGGAACTATTTCATAAGGAAGATTTTTAAATACATTTTTGCAAACCATTCTCCTACATGAGATGAAGTGACCCTCATTTGGAGTAAGAGGCATGCAAGAAAGTCTCGCACTTATTCTCCCTGTGTTTCTGTTTCTTGTCTTTCTAGTGGGCTGTTTATTGCAGTGATTGTGAGTCTGCTCTTGTGTTATTGAGCTTCACAGCTGGGGTTCTCTTCTGGATTTTCATCTTGGGCGTGATTGGAATTACAGGTTATGGTAGGTGTAACCCTCCAGCCTCTAAGGCTATTTTTCCTTATTGCTTAATTTTGGGCAAGGAAAGTAAGTGATATCAGTTAAATTCTGTAGCTGGGAGAACTGGTGCCTAGGTTTAAACAGAGTTAAGTGAGAAGGGCTTAAATGACAGCAAAATGTAGTAAGAATCCAGCTGTGCTGCTACTTGGCACCAGATGTAGCAACCTGAGCTATCTAATCACAGTGTGCTTAGTGCGCATTCACTTGTACGGGTCTTGCTTTTCTATAGATGTGATGTTATAGCTGGCTAGTCTCGCAGTAATGCGTGTTTGGGTTTCGCTTCCCTGACGTGCTGAGGGCAAAAGGCTTCACTTGTCAAGGTTTAAAACAACCCCAGCCTTGTCTTTGCACTCTTCAGAAACACTCGTTTGATCTGGATTGTTTTTTAACAGGCACGTGGCATTGTTACAACCATCTTAAAGGAATACCTGGATCTGACCTCACTGTTCCTGATACTGGATTCCAGAGAGACTTCAGAGTGTACCTGCAGCTGAGGCAAAGATGGTTAGCATTTAGTAGGTGCCCTTGAAACTTGGTGTCTGTTAATGAATATTCAGGAGATTCAGTCGCTGTCTTGCTACAGTTTCTGCCTTGTTAAATCTCCTCTACATATGGTGCTCATAGAAGTAAGCAGAATTCTCTTTCTTTGTATAGTACAAAAATCTCCTTTTTCTGCAAGGCTACTAGTGTATTTGTAAGGGGACATAATGCAGTCGCAGTAGCGATGAGAGTGAAAAAGGCTTGTGTCGCTAGTATTCTACTTCCTGTGTGTTCAGTCTTCACAGTGAGGAATCAGAAGGCAATAACTGCGTCCTGATGAAGATAAGGAGGGGCATTTTTGTCTCTCAGTCTGTTTATGCCCCCTCCTTGAGGGCCCCAGAACTGAGATTAAAAACTCTGTACATCTTTTGTAGGCCTGTTTACATTCAGGTCACTGAATGTTCTTGGAGGCTGACCTGAGTTTGTGGAATGAACCATCACAAATGTCATCACTTCTGGCTTTCAAAAGTGCTTCACTGCTTTCTCTTACAAGGGCAGTGTATTTAAAACAATCCTACTGGAGCAAGACAGCTTGCAGCGTACGCATCCCTCCCAAGGGAAGGAGGGGCACAAGAGAGGGCAAATACCTGTCAAATGCTACTTGCACTGCTGTTACTGCTCTGTTATCAGGCACACAGACACTAGCTGATGATGAATGGCACATAACCTGAAACACTGCCTGTCCCTATTGGTAGCTAAATTAATAGAGCAGTAGTTTACTGCTTAAATCTGCTTTCTCTGTTTTGTGTCTTCGTGTAACTGTGTTGGATCATTGAGCTCCCAAGCATCTTCTACATATTGTTGAGGCAGAGCTTTTTAGCATGCTGGCCCTAGAGAATATTAGGATTTTGTTAAGTCTTTCCTTGTAACTCCCCTGCCTGATTCTTAGCAGCCAATGTACAGTTTATCCAGAGGTCAGTGTCACTTTCAGATGAGTAAGTTGAGGTACTCAGGAATTAAGTTACTTTTCCAGAGTCACCCGGCGAATCAGTTAAATGTTCTTGAAGAAAACGTAGGTCCTCTTAGTCCTAGGCTGGAACTCGTCAGGGACTGGCATTGCTTTTCTTTTTCATAATGCTTGGGACAAGCTACATTAACTTGACAGAGCTGAACTGGATTGAGCCGAGCTTCAAAGTAACCTGCCTATGTATTCCTTCAAGGAGAACCATATCAAAAATAGGTGCTGAAATGTGTGTAACAAAAACTTTGCTCTGAAGAAAGTCTGTGGCTCTGAGCACCACAGAGGTCGCTTGCCATGTGCAGTTCTGGTGGCTAGGGGTGCTCATAGTACTTGGGATAGCAATTGAACATCAACTCTATCTGGGTCTGGATTCTGAGACTGTGTCAGATCTGTGGGACCTGAAGCCAATTCCCCTGTCCCTGTGCAAACCTCCAGACACCCGACGGCTGAGGGATACCATCCCTTTGTCTTCCTCTCCGTCCACAAAACTTGGTTTCAGCTGGAGCAGACAGGGCCTGCTGTGTGTAACTGTGCACCACTGCTGGGCTGCTTTAAATGTTGTCTAACCCTCTGAGGCACCCGGCATTAACGGATGTGTCTCAGGGTCAGAGGTGTGCTTCAGGCGTTTAAGACTCTGCCTTCTGGAGGGTGGAGTCCAGAGAATTCTTTTACTTCCTATTGCAGCAGTAGGATTTGAACTGACACAAACAGAAATCAGTTATGATCTGGGTTATGAATCAAACACTGCTCACAACTAAGAGAGGAAATGTTCCAGGACACTGTGCTCTCAGCTCTCTAACCTTAGAGCAAGTTTATGTGATTCCAGCAGCACAAGTGGAAGGTGAAAATCATTTGTCCAAAACTGTACTGTCTTAGCCTCTTTTTTTTGACTCAAATGAGGGGAAGGGAGCTCACACCAAGCTAATGCTCAGGCAAGCCTATTGATTTAAGTACATCTACATGTTATAGGAGAGTGCGTCTCAGAAAACTGCAGTCTTCAGGAAAAAGTTGACTCTTTATCTCCTTTTTCTTTATTGTATCGTAATACTACAAATGAGCAGCATTAGAGTATAAACATGCAAAATGCTTGTTATAAAAAGCAGCATTTGTTAAGGGTGAACTGTCAGGGTCCTGCCCATTCTGACAAACTCTGGGCATGTAGAATTTCCCCCCACAAAGCTATGAAATTGAATTGAAGATTGGCAGCTGCAGTGAGAGAAGGAAAGAGCTGTTCTAGCAGGAAGTTCTGTCGAGTTTATGAGCAATATTGCAAAACACAAGGGGGGGCTCAGGGCAGGGATGAATTACAGAGGCAACCTATTGGTTCAGTTCTTGATAAATCTAACTTTTGTTTGTTTCCAGTGATAGTACTTTGTGGTGTTGAGGTCATAATCATACTGATGCTGATGTTCCTAAGGCATGGGATCCGGATCGCCATTGCACTCTTGCAGGAAGGCAGTAGGTACGTTTGCCTGAGTTTTGGGAATATATTTTGAATTTTATTAGACGATCTCTGGAATCTACTCTTCTTGAGCTTCACCTGGCACTACCAAGGGCAGGAAGTCGGGGTTGAAGTATGACACTGGATTTGTCCAGCCATACAGATAGTATAAAGAACACCAGTTCTCTGTTACTGAGGTTGTGCTTATAAGAGCTTTGTCTTTTGCAGTAAGACATTTCTTATCTCCCAGCTCCCTGCCTTAAGAGTACATATGCTGTTAGCGGCACCATGTATCCTCGGTGCAAGGAGGTGTGTGCCAAGTGTGGGGCACTGTTAATAGGAGCCTAAGACCTATAGCTGCCAGCTTTGCTCTGTCCTTGGATTGTCTCCAGAGAGACTTATGCTAGTGGTAGAGGAGTGATGTTGTTTTGGCTGGGGCTTTTAATTTCGGAAAGACTGGATCCTTATGGCTCCAATCAACATTTTGTCAGGACATGTGTAAATCTGCAGAGAGAAAAGGAGAATTCCATGAGCAGGCATTGTAATGTGGTGTAGTCCAAGGCTCTTCTTTTCAGCTCCGAGTACAGAGGAAAGCAGAGCAGGATGTGAGAGTTGGGAGGCCTCTTCATTTTGTGTTTTCCTAAACCTGGATAGGCTTTATTCACAGTGGTTCCAGGTTTATCCAGTGCCAGCTCTTAGTTCTGGTTTGAGTTTGATTTGGGTTTGTTTTAATGGGAATATAAGAAAGGAGAAATGGACTTAACACACCCTTGGATTTCATTGCAAATAGGCTAAGGTCTCATAGGCCTCAGAAGCAGGGCTCTGTTAGAGCACATGGAGTTAGCTCTGAGTTTATCTGTGTGCACTTGCTTGTAGTTTTCTGCCCTCTCTGTTGACATTACGGTTCTCAGGAGTCAGGGTTAAGGATTTTTGTAGTGGGATTAGGAAACACTGAAGTTCTGCATTCGGCCAGGTACCTGTTTCCTGTCTTCTGCTACTCTGCAGTTCAAGCATAGCAATTAATTTTGGCAGCACTGAATTACTCTCTTTAGTTCCTGTTCATTAAAATCCAGGAACACTGTTAACGCTCTGCAGCACTTTTGTTCACAGCCTTGACGGGTAGAAGGATTTCAGGAAGTTCATAAACTTCCTGCTGGGAAGTGATAACATTCTGGAGTTCTTCAGTAGCATGGAAACGTCACTTGAGGGTGATGGGTTTACTCTCATGCATAGGGCATGAGGTGCAGCACTGTGTGCAATTACTGTAAACCTAACAGCCCATGCCCTGTATTCGAAGCTGCAAAACAAGCTGCTAACGACTGGAAATCAAATTCCATTTTTCAATGCCTTTAACTACTCTTTCAAAAATATTACAGTTGCCTTGAAATACATAGGTGCAAGCAGTTAACAGTCGTTACTCTGTCCTATGTGTCAGTGGAAACCAAGAGGCCTACAACCGTGAGCTGCTGCACACTGCTAGTATGTAGTGACTGTTTCTCCTGTGTGCCTCTTACTGTACTTCTACCTCTCTAGACTCAGACAGAAATTGATGTGTTGCTCTTCAGCTCCTGATTGCACATGATGGTTCCCTTGCCTTCTCCCCAGCATTTACTAGTTTAGCAGCAGGAATTGGATAACTTTTGTCTGCTTTTACATGTTGGAAACTGCCTCCTGTCAAACACATAGCATCAGAAATGCCACAAGTCAATCCATTAGGAAATCCTAAGAGACAAAAAGGCTTGTGATAAGCTTACAGGGTCACTGGAAAGACAATTTAGAGTAACAGGAAGAGGTAGGTGGCCAGAATGCGAAGAGAACCAACCTGTAATCTTGAGTGAACGAAACCCTGCTCTCTGAAATCCCATCCCATGAGGTAACCCAGCTGGAGGCACTCACCTCTGAGGTTGCTGTGGTCGGTTTACCCAGCGGGGTTGTATCCACTCGCTCGCTTACAGAGAGGAGTCCCTGGAGGAGTAGGAGCCGGCGTGCTCCAGTTCCTGCTCAGCAGTTGCATTCTAACAAGAACTATTAGCAGAATGTCAGCCTCTAGAACATCAGCTTTGATGTTAAAAGGAGCTCTCTAAGCTGCCAACAGCGAAAGGCCATTCTTCTTTCTGCCTGCCAACAGCCAAAGGCAGGCACCATTCATTTAGTGCATGTGCAAGGAAAGTCACATAGTCACAGGAAGGTGTTAGCATGTCCTGGCATTACAAAGACAAACTGAATGTCCCTGCCCCAAAATAGTTAGTAGTTAAGGCAGGAAAGGGGCTGGGAACAGAGTCCTCAGATGCAAAGTAGCAAGAGGTAATTTCAGGTGTGTAGAAGCTGAGGGAAGAGCATATGAACTGAGCAGGGTGGGACAAGGAAGTAAAGGGTCATTACTGAAGGAAGAAGATGTGATTGAAATGGATATGTGGCCTGGGAAGAGCTGTATCTGTGAAGCAGTAGTGGAGAAGGAGGATGTAGAAGACAGGCTGGAACATGGCAGATTGCTAATGTTGATTGTAGTGCTGGTGATCAGAGTGGAGTGGTAGAAATGACAAAATGAAGATGTAAAGACATCTGAGGGAAGAACCCGCAGTATTCTGAGATCTGAGCTCTAGATTATGCTACCACTATCAACGAGTAGCTCAGAGTAAGAAGGATGATGCTAAAAGAGGACTGATAAAAAGCTTGTTTCTTAAATTGCTGCAGCTTGGTGATATTTTTTGTTTCTTTCACATGGCTGCTGGCTATATAATGTCAATGTTGTTCTACGCAGTTGTCACCTTCATACTCATTGCAGTTTGTATTTCCTACGGGGCTGTGACAGCTGTGTATCCTTCTGTCTGCATATCTCTCTGGAGGAACAGTCTTCTGGTCTACAAGTCTGGATAATTCTCTGCTATTTCACCTTAGCCAAACCAGCGTTAAAAGGGCTATTTGGTCACTTGGCACTTGCTACACCGGTGCACTCTTCCTTACTGGGCATTTGCGTGTGATGAACCAACTGGGCAGTGAATTTAACTTCATTAGAAAGAACTGGACTAAGCCCATGCCAAGGCAGAGGATCGTACAAGCTCTTTTATACTAACTACATAAGGTTGGCTTGAAGGGGTGAAAAAGGAACCTCAGCAAAGAGTGACTATGCAATTTCTTGGCTGTATGCTCTATAGAGCTGATGTTAATGGTCGCTTATTTAGCTTGGGTGGGCTCCACATGTTTTGTACAGAAAAATGTGGGAAAGGAGTGAGAGAACACAGGGTGCCCTGAGTTCTCTAAATTGCCTGACAGCAGCCACTGTCTGTTCCTGGAAAGGCAAGGCTTTGGTAGGGTGTCAGAAAGGGGATAGTCGTTCTCTGGAAACAGATTGTTCTTTCTCATGCAAAGAGGGTCAGTTACTGCTGTACAGAACAGTGTTGATTTATCCTTATGCTCTGTGTCTACTGCTACCAAAATCCAAGCCCTCAAAGAACTGCATAATGTGCCTTGTCAGAGGTGGATGTGCAGGAGAGACTGAGTCAGCTTTCAGGGTTATTGCCCTTGCCCATTCTGGCCGTGGCATACAGCTCTGGGATGAAGTCTGCCTTAGTTCTGTAAGTAATGAGAGTATTCAGTCTTGGCTGTGGCCCTTCATACACATCTCTGCATAGCAAGAGCGGTTTTCCTGTTACCGGCACAAGTGTTTTAGAGCTTGTGGTTACCCACTGCAGACTCCTGCATTGCTCAAAGCCCGCAGTTCTGTGATTCCTCCTTAAAATACCTCAGTCAGTTTTCTGGCTACATCAGGAGAACCTGTGTATAAAGTAATGGCTGATTAAACACCGTGCAAGTATGCAAAGCTGACTTGTGACCCAGAGGTAGGTGTTAAGGTACTTACCTGTAGTGAGAGCTATACTAATTGTATTTCTTAATAGCTATTAAATGCAATGTGAGAAAATGTGCCTATCTTAAGTAATGATGTCTTGTGTTAAATCTGAAAATAGTGCTTCGTGTTCAGTTAAGACTCTTGTTCAAAGCAATTTAGAGATATAAAGCAGTTTTGTTGCTGCAGTGTCCTGTGAGCAGGTGAGTATCAACCAGTCTCATTTACTCATGGATGGGAAAGGAGGATGCAGAAATACAGGTTTATTTGGAAAAGTGTTCCTGAATTCATGAGGATTTCTATTTTTGTGGTTCTCAAAAGGCAATGGAAGAATTTGAAAGCTGTGCCTCAAACTTGCCCAAAGACCAGCCAGGTTTCAGAGCAGAGGCTTGGCTGCTTTTGCACAGTGATGACCTTTATGAAGCTCCAAAAATACTTGTCTTTTAACTTGAGTGTGGGGTTGAAGAGTTTTTTGAAAACTAGAAATATTTATCAAATGTTCTGTCAGGGTTATTTTCAGGTGTTTAAATATCAATGTACTGCTGTGCTTAGGTACATCCCAGACAATTCCCCACCATCCTGATACCCGAACACTAAAAAAGAAAGGGATTAGGAATTGACTGGTTTTATTTAATGCCCGAACTGAGCAAATACGTGAACAACAGAGAAGAGTAATTTGGTGTTAAGACTGCTCCGGTTTCATACTGTGAGATAGGTAAGGGAAGCTGTGACACTTCCTCAGCCTGTATAGAATGGCACAGCTCAGTTGTTTTCAGTTTGGTTGTGGTGATTTACGGAAGCGCCAGATTTGGCCTCTGGTTTTCAAATACTCCTTTTTCCTTACTATTACTTTTTATGTGAGCAGCTTTTCTTTAATGAAACGGAAGTGTTTGTGTATCTTAAAAGTGTATTTCTGACATTCAAATTCCATATCTCTAGGTTTCAGGCATGTGGTAAACAGCCCTGTTTGCCAACTGTATAGTTTAAACACCCGCATAAGGCATTAATATGAATCCTTATATATGTAAACAGGTTGCATAGTACTGGAGTGCAGTGTTGAATGATCTGATGAGACATCAAGCAGAATGATGTGATTTGTATTAAGGTGCTAAATTTCAGAGCTTGTGAACACAGAATTCAGTGCTTATCCCTCTGTTGTTGGTTTTTCTTCCTGTACAGACTTTTAGCACAAGCAAGGTGAACAAATTGTGTCCAGGTGCTCGGCATGCTTTTGCTTTTCATGGAGGAGAAAGCCTGTACCGTAAGTACATCTTCATCTTCCAGTTACCGATGCCTTTGTCTTTCTCTGGCAGGTGAACTTAGCAGACAGACACAGCACTTAAACACCAAAAGCACCAATGGCTTCATCCTGTTCCTTTCTGTTGTGGATCAGGGTAATGGTCCATTAGTATGTGTAATTCCCAGTAATGGGCTATTCTCCAGTTATAATTTTATTTCTATATATATGTACACACACATGCACATTCATGTATAACTGTAAATATGCACATATGTGCAGTATAACAGTATATATAAGTCATTTATTTTGTTTTAGATACCATACATGTTCGCTGGCATTTGGAGCCTTAATTCTTGCAACTGTCCAGCTTACTAGAGTAATACTGGAGTACCTGGATCACAAACTGAAAGGTGATATTTATGAATCTACCCTAGCTTATCAAAGCCTCCTCTGGTAAATTCTCTCCTTCCTCTCCCAAGATGTTTTTTCGTCAGTGAAAAGAGAGCTTTAGCCGTTGTAGTTGCATTTGAAGCCAGTGAATTTATGCTGATTTACTCAAATTGAGTCTGTGTCCTTGGGAATGTAATGCAAAGTTTGTGTGGGGGATGTGGATCTGCTCTGATTAAATGCTACTGAGCTAAATTTGGTTGAGAAAGACAGTCCATACCTAGAAGAAAAGAAGTAATTTTTCTGCTTTTGTCATAATGTAAGATTTTCTTACAACTACCTTTCCATGTTCTGAGAAAGACACTTCAGGAGCTCTGTGTATGAAGTACTCTCCTCTTTCCCAGGTATGCAGAACTCCTTCACTAGGTTTCTACTCTGCTGCCTCAAATGCTGTTTCTGGTGTTTGAAAAAATTCTTCAACCTTACACCCAGAAATGCCTACATCGTGGTATGTGCTGTCTCTGCAGGTGTTCTCCCCTGTCTGTGGCACTAAAATACCCCAGCCATTCCTAGTGGCTCAGCAGCCAGCGGTACTGGAATCAGCTGGAAAATGTTAGTGCAGATCAACACTATGTATATAGCATAAAACAAAATATGTGGCTACCTTTGTTTATCTGCTTCAGTTTCTGTAGCACATCTAGATGTGTTTGGAAGTAGAGTCTTCTAAGGAATCCAGGGTCACATGCTTACTGTCATATTATTCCTCCTGCTTCTCTTGCCCAGTTCTGCAATGTACGAATGATCACGTTGTCTTCAATTAATTCTGAGCTGGAAGACCTACCTCCAGTACAATACGGCGTGGATACTTCATCAGGTATAGAAGCCATTTCAGGAGATGTATTAGCCCATCATTACTGATGCTGCTATGTAATTCTTAGCTCAGGAGCAGGCTCATTTTACTTTACAATATGGACTGTGAATCTTCATGCTCTGATGATTCCAGCCGTAGCATATGAATTGGTATGACTGAACTGAGCACTACCTGATGTAGTGAAGGCATCACAATCTTTTCCCACCAGCTGATTCGGCAGAGGAGCAGGCGAGGATGGGGTGGGTCCCCTGAAAAAAGGGGGGTAACAGCTTGATTTGGGTCTGATTCCTCCAACTGGGGAGCTTCTGTGACAGGCTGTGCTTGTGGAGCCCAAAAGTCCTCCCACTCCTGCGTTGCTGGGTGTGCAGGGGCAGTGGGGGATACCCACACAAAGTTTCGGAGAGAAACCCATCCCGTTTGTGATCTGTGTGGTTGCTGGTTGTTCAGCTGTTTGATCTCACACCAGCAGCGTTCTCCCGCTTACCTTCTCTTCCCCATCCCAGCGGCAACGGGTGAGCGGCACAGCCGGAACCGCCAGTGGTCCACGGGGGGCAGATCCGCTGAGCAGTATCTTGTACATGAACGCACCTCTCTGCTTTTCCTGCCTCGGGAGCATGGGCAGAACAGCCCCAGCCTTGTCCCGTCGACAGCGACAAAGGCCTGGAATGGTTTTTGGTACGGAGGCACCGGGGACAGAGAAGAGTCAGCCCTGTCTCCAGTCAGCAGTTGGTGTCCCCGGGGGATATAAACATGAGCTGTTGTGCCCACGCTCCCGAAGCAGGGAAATTGGAGAGGTGCGTTCATGTACAAGGTGCTGCTCAGTGGATGAAGTCCTAGGGTTGCTGTCCCCCTCCTCTCTTTCTGGCAGAGCCCCCCCTTTTCTTTGGGGTGCGTGTGCCTGTGTAAGTGGCAATTATTAAAGCAATGAAGTAACGAGCTGCTCCTTGGAGCAGTTTTTGCTGAGGTTTTTTTTTAGTTTTTGTTTGTTTCCTTTTGCTTCAGGGGAGGGAGATGTAATGAAAACGGGGATGTGAGGAATCTGGGGACGGATGGTGTCATTTGGGGCACCCCAGTGTCACTGGGCGGGGGGGCGATGATTCGGCAGAGGAGCAGGTGAGTAAAGGATTGGGGAGATCCTCTGAAGAGAGGGAGTAACAGCTTGATTTGGGGCTGATTCCCCCAAAAAGACCTTTCCATGACGGGCTGTGCTTGTGGAGCCGTAGCCGCTGTGGTGGCCCCGAAATACTCCAAACCCGTTGATTCTGGGTCTGCGAGCGTTGGGACAGGGCGGATGCTGGGAGGGGAAACCCCCGCAAAACTCGGTGCGGCAGGTGGGGGAGGCGGGCGCGGTGTGGCGCCGGGCATCAGATCCTGTGTGCAGAGCTGGGCGCTGCAGCCCGGGCTCCGGGCATGAGCCGTGGCGCTCCTTTTGTTCCCGCTGTTGTCCCCGGAAGTGGCCGGTGTCACGTGGTATGCAATAAGAATGCAGCAAGGCCGGTACCCTTAACCTGTGACACTCCCTGCGGAGCCGCTGCGTCCGCCTGAACGCAGTCCACAGCCTGGGCCACGCCCCCAGCACAGCCCCACCCCCTCACCTGCACCAAGACCCCCCAATGGTGCCTCCATCCCATCACCCACCCACAGCCTAGGCCACGCCTTACCATAGGGCCACGCCCCCGTCCCTCATTAGGCTGACCCAAGCACAGGACCCACCCCTACAGCGGCACCGCTCTACAGCGGGGACCACGCCCACAACCGTACTCTGCCGAGGCCACGCCTCCTGCCTTCAGCCCCTGCCCCAGGGCAGGCCCCGCCCCCTGCGGTGATGCCTGCCGCAGCTGCAGCGAGACTCCGCCCATGCCTCGCCTGGACCCACCCCCTTATGTGGCCACACCCCCTGGTAGCCCCGACCCCAATGCTGACCACACCCAGTTCCTGAGGTGACCCCGCCCTTGCCACGCCCCCAGCCCCCCTGGCCACGCCCCCATCCCGTGCAAAGGAGATAACTCTAAGCATGGTCCCACCCACCTGAGGCCACCCCCTGCCATTTACTAACCCCACCCAGAGAGCTGACCACGCCCCTGCCTAAGCCACAACTGCTGCCACACCCCCTCTCGCAGGCCAACCAGGAGCCTGCCCCTAGCTAAGACCACACCCCTGAGTCAGCAACGGCACCATAGCCCCGCCCACAGCCCTGGGCACGCCCACAGCCTAGACCACGCCCCCAGCACGAGTCCAGACCCTTGTGTAGACCACACCCCCAGCCCTCATTTGCCCCGCCCACAGCCCTGGCCCCACCCACAGCCCAGGTAACACCTTCCCCGCAGCCCACGCCCTTTGCCCCTCATTGGTCCAGCCCAACAGAGGCCTCATTCCCTGGTACCACCCACCCCATGCGCTAGACCACGCCCACACTCCTACATTAGCCCCTCCCTCAGCACACACCACATCCCCAAGGCTTCATTATTCCTGCCCTGTCCCCGCCCCCAGCCCAGACCCACCAGAATGGGATTACTGCGGAGTCTCTGTGAGTCACTTTCGATTGCTGTGCGTCTATATGGAACGCCTGTAGGGCTCTAGTACTTTCTCTGGGACACCTAAAAAAAAAATCTACTAAAAGAGACTAAAAAGCAAAGACAACTGAAAAAATACAATAAATACAACTCCTAATAAACAAAAACCTATAAGGACAGTAAAAAACAAAATAAAAGAAAGTGATTATAAAATTCTACAAAACAAACACAAAATTATAAAAGTGAAAAAACTCGAAAAAATCCCCAATAAAAATTCCTTTAGCAACTTAGCCCCAGCCCCAGTAGTGCAGAGCCCCCTCCCGAACAGGCAAACTCAACAGCGTTTCTCTCGCAGGCATCACCTATACACACAGAGCTCCTGCGCTCGCTTTGCCACCTAAAGCTCCGTCCGGGCACGGCTTCTCGAGTGCCTGCTCTCGGGCACCCTGGAGCGGGGATGTGCTCTTAGAGAAAGCCCGCTGGGGTTTGCTCTATTCAAGAACCCTTTTCTCTCTCGGACCCCCTCTGGGCTACAGACACCAGCCCAAAAGCCAAGCGCTGCCCATCCTACCTCTTTTATCCCAGGTGGTGGTTTGCCCCCGCCCCCGCCCCTGGGCTTTGAGGGAGGGGCTGTGGGTGCTGCCTGGGGTATAAAGGCAGAGTGCTGCAGGGAGGAGCTCATTCAGCTCTTGGGCTTCAGCTGGGTGAGTTCGCTGGGGTTTGTTTTGTCTTTTGTCGCTTTGGAGTCCTGTGGTGCTTTGTGCTGGTGTGTTTTGATGTTTGCTGCAATGGAATCAGCTGTGTGAAGAGCTCCGGGACGTGTCCAGGTTTCCCAGTGTGTGCATGAACAAGTGTTTCTGTAAGGCTTTCTTTTCGGAGGTGTTTCATTTATAGGAGGTGTTCAGGTCTTTTAAGGTCGCTTTTTGGTGCGTTCTCTTGTTTTTGTTATTGAGGTCTGGATGTTTTCTTCACTGGAAGCAGAGCTTTGAGGCTGCTTTTTACCACTCGTGTTCTGTATTGGGCTGTGAGCTGAAATCGTTACCGCTAGGAGACCCAAAGTGGAGCAGTGACAAAGAGGTGGCAGCAGGAGTCACGTTTTCAGTGTCAGCGGCTCGGTGAAGGGAGCAGCGTGCCTGCTGGTTGTTGCCCATTCTCTCCAGCTGGGATCTCAGGAGCAGCTCCACCGCCGCAGCGGTCCGGCCGTGCTCTGCCCTCTGTTTTTTTTCACTGCCCTTGGGTCGAGTGCTCTCGAGTATCCTCAGTCACAGCACAGCGAGTGCAAGTGTCCGGCCCCTGCTCCCACGGTTGAGGAGCCGCTACGCAAAGCTGGTGCTGGGCATCCCCTACACGTGGAGGCATCCGGAGCGGTGCCACCAGTCTGAGGAGCAACCGTGGGTAGGGGATGGCCAGCGGCAGCTTTGCGTCCCGGCCCCCCGGCTGCGGGAGCGGGGGCCGGAGCCTCGCGCTCCGTGCGCAGTGTTCCGGGAAGCCCGAGGGAGGGCGCCGGAGAGGCGGTGCGCAGGTGGGGTTTGAGGTGGCCCAGCGAGGTCTGGAGATCGAAGGCAGGTTCAGGTCGTGTCCTTGTAAAGCCCTGCGCCGGGTCTGTTTCGAGCCCTCCGCCTCTCCCCTTAGCGCTTCTCCGGACACATTTCAGGGGTCTGCGCCTCAGTTTCCCCACCTGGAAGCCAGGAAGAACAGCGATTTTCCCCTGCTGCTCTGCGTTTTCCAGGTTGCTGTTTTTATTTGGTCCTCCTCTGTGTTGTTTTGGAAGGCAGCTGCCACCAGTAAGCACTAAATAGTCCTTGTTGGCCTCAGGTTTGAGTCAGCTACGCAGGTGTCGGCCGATCTGTGCTGCAGGGAAAAGAGTGTGCTGGTGACACCAGTCCTCCACGGGCAGTAAGCAAAGGGTCCGAAGGCAAACGGGGGGAACAGAAACGCCTAAAGCCATTTTTCAGGGTTCCAGCACCTTCTCCCAAGCGGTTGCATCTTTTTGGCGCTCCCTGATGTTTCGCAGAGCTCTGCTGCTGCTGGATTGTATTAGCAAACAGGCTCAGAGCACTCCAGTGCTGCTTTTGCTGGGCTGACCTTGTCAATTCTTGTTTGTTTTTCCTCAGCCTTGTCCCCGCTCTTGTCTGCATGCGATCATCCAGAGCAAGACCAGGGGAAGTCCGGGGAAGGCTGCTGGGATGCCTTCCATCTGCTCCCTGCGCACCAGAAACCGGATCGTCCGGCGGTAAGGAACGTCTGCGTGCTTTTGTACATCGTACGCAACCTGTAAAATTGCTTTATTGCCAAGTTACCGTCGGGTATTACCCAGAAGCGACTGAGAAATTTGGGGTGAGCTTTGTCTACAGGTAGAGATGAGGAATCCGAAGCGTGTCTTTCTGTAGAAAATACCCGTGTTTAGGTGAGACTCAAATCTATCTGGAGAAGACGTTGTTGCTTATGCTCCTGCTGAAGTCTGTTTGGGAGAGATCCCGGGCAAGGGTGGCTCTGTCTAAATAACAAGGATTATTAGTTTGGGCCCTTCTTACTGGCTGGGAAGGCTTCTGAAGCAGCACACCAGTGTGCTGGGAATCTGATGGGAGGCGTAAAGGGCTCTGCTGATGTTTCCTGGGACTTGAAAGCTTGTGATGGAAGGGAAACGAGAAAGAAGCAGTCACGGAGTTGCAGGAGCTGAAGCGAGTGAGATAGGTGCTCAGTAACTTTGAGTGCTTAAAGTGTGTGACGAAGGAAGTGTCGTTGCTCCCTTTGGTTAAGAGTCAGGTTTCTGCTGGCCTGGGAAAAGCATTTCTAAATCTGAGCTGGCCCGGCGGTGGTTTGAAGCGCGGCCCCTCTCTACCTTCCCTTCCCTAGCAGTTCATCTGTTTGTTGCGATCAGGCTTTGCCCTGGGGTTTGCCAGGGATGTCCAGAAATGCCCGGTCTGCCTTGCCGTGGTTTCTCTCTAAACCGGACACGCGGAGGAGAGGCCGCTGCGGGTTCTAAGGGTTGCCTCGGTAAGAGACGCGTTTTGTCCAGGTCACTCGGAGGCTGAGTCGGGAGGAGGCAAATGGATGCTTGATTACTCGCGAGCAAGGAAAGGGCTGATAATAACTGCACTTCTGCACTTCTGCAGGTGGAGATGATGAGGAAGAGCCCAGGGATCAGGATGAAGCTAGATTGACTCTTACCCTGCCGAAACCTCTGCGCGTCGAAGGCGTGCACCAGCTCCCTGCGCCGCAGCGGCAGCCCCATGGTATGTGGCGCTCAGCAGGGAACCTCCAGCATTCCTGTCGTCACTGCCGTCATCCGGGATCCATCCCGGAGGCCCAGGAAAATCTCTCAGTGGGTGATGGCCAGGAGCACCCTGGGGTGCCGGGCTGCAGCAGCACCTGAGGCAGCAGCTCCCGGTGCTGATCCCGGTGGCGTTCCCGATATTCCTGGCCATCCGTGCCCAGCAGCAGGGACTCCCCGGGGGACAGGAGGCCCACCCGACACAGCGAGCCCCGTAGGGCCCCCGAAGTACCCCGTGGGGCCCCCACACCCCATAAGTACCCCAACACCAGTTGACTCTTTGCTGCACTTTCACTTTTATTTACTTTTTTTTGCATTTCATTCAGATTTATTCACTTTTATTAACTTTCTTTTCCTTTTTAATCACTTTATTGACATTTTATTGTCTTTTTTCTTCAGTTTTCTTTCAGTTTTCGTTCGGTTTTCTTCTGATTTGATTTACTCACTTTTAGTAACTTCCCGCCCCCCCCCCAGTTACCCCATAGTGACCCAGAGCAACCCGTGGACATCCCATAGACCCCAGTAGATCCCCTACAGCAACCCCCCAGGCTCATAGACTCCCTACGGACATCCCATAGGGTCCCAGAGACACCCCACAGCAACTCTCAGCAAACCATGGACATGCCACAGTGACCTACAGAGACCCACAGACACCACATAGTGACCTATAGACACCCAGAGCAACCCGTACACAGCCCATGGCCACCCGCCCGTGGTCCCGTGACAACCCTTATGACTTATGGTGGTGTGATGTCACCAGGACTGGGATGACATCACCATCAACCACCACGGCGCCCCACAGGGCCCCCACTACCCACCTGCCCCCCATAGGTACCCCAGGTTTTTCATTTGCTTCCATTCATTTTTAGGAAATTTCGTTCACTTCTATTTGAGATTCATTCAGGCTTATTCACTTTTATTGCCTTTTATTTACTTTAATTTACTTTTTCTAATGGCTTTATTCACTTTGCTTTGCTGTTTACTGACTTGATGCAGTTTTAGTCAGCTTTATTTGCTGTGCATTCATTTTTGTTCTTCAGATTGATTTCCTTTGTAGTCCTTTTTAGTAACTTTTTTTGGTGGTGGTGGTTTTTTGTTGGGTTTTTTTTTAGATGCCCCATAGCGACCCACAGAAACTCATGGACACTCCGTAGAGTCCCGTACACCCTACAGACATCCCATAGGGATGGACGGCAACCGATAGACACCTGACAGCAACCCACGGACCCTCCACAGAGACCCATATAGACCCTGTAGTGACCCATAGGTGCCCATAACAACCCCCAGTGACACATAGAGACCCCAGAGTGACCCCACACACACTGCCCTATGGCGACCTGTAGCACCCCAGGGACACCCTCCACTTCCCCGTGGTGTCCTAAAGACCCACAACTCATGCCCCATGAAATTTCTTATTCTCTTTTGGGGTGTTTTTCAGTTTTTCATCATGTATAATCACTTTTATGCACTTTTCTTTGAATTTCTTCAGTTTAATTCACTTTGTATTTGGGTTTCAGTTACTTTTTGCTCACTTTCATTCAAGTTGTATTCAGATTGATTACCTTTTGATTCTCTTTTTCATTACATTATGATTGGTGTGGGCTGGGTATGGGGCCAAGGGGGGGAGAATAAAGTCCTGGGGCTGTTGTCTGTGCTGGGGGGGGGTTGTGGGAGGTGCGGGGTTAATAAAGTCCGGGGGGTGTTGTCTGTGCTGGGGGGGGGGCTGTGGGAGGTGCGGGGTTAATAAAGTCCTGGGGCTGTTGTCTGTGCTGGGGGGGGGCTCTGGGGGGTGTGGGGTTAATAGAGTCCTGGGGCTGTTGTCTGTGCTAACCAGAGGTGTTAATTCAAGTGTAGTAGGTGGCACTTGGGGTACCATAGGTGTTAGTTTGGCTATCATAGGTGGCACTTTGGGAAGTGTAGGTGTTAGTTTGGCTATCATAGGTGGCACTTGGGGTACCATAGGTGTTAGGTGGGAACCATAGGTGGCACTTAGGGAAGTGTAGGTGTTAGGTGGGAATCATAGGTGGCACTTAGGGAAGTGTAGGTGCTAGGTGGGTATCACAGGTGGCATTTTGCATACTATAGGTGTTAGGTTGGGCATCATAGGTGGCAGTTTGGGTACCATAGGTGTTAATTTGGCTATTGCAGGTGGCACTTAGGGAAGCATAGGTGTTAGGTTGGGTAGCATAGGTGGCACTTTGCATAATATACGTTTTAGGTTACGTATCATAAGTGGCACTTAGGATACCATAGATGTTTGCTTGTGTATCAGAGGTGGGCTTTAGGGACCATAGGTGTAAGGTTGGCCACCATAGAGAGCACTTTGCATACTGTAGGTGATAGGTTGGGTATTATAGGTGGCACTTTGCATACTATAGCTGTTAGGTTGGGCGTCATAGGTGGCACTTTGGGTACTATAAGTTTTACTTTGGGTATCGTCGGTGGCACTTGGGGTACAGTAGGCGTTAGGTTGGCTATCATAGGTGGCACTTAGGGAACCATAGGTGTTAGGTTGGGTAGCATAGGTGGCACTTTTGGAAGTGTAGGTGTTAGGTGGGTATCATAGGTGGCACTTAGGGACCATAGGTGTTAATTTGGGTATCAGAGGTGGCACTCTGGGTACCATAGGTGTTAGGTTGGGTATCATAGGTGGCACTTAGGGAACCATAGGTGTTAGGTTGGGTAGCATAGGTGGCACTTTGCATAATATATGTGTTAGGTTGCGTATCATTAGGTATCATTATAAGTGGCACTTAGGGTACCATAGATGTTTGGTTGTATTTCATAGGTGGGCTTTAGGGACCATAGGTGTAAAGTTTGGGTACCATAGGGAGCACTTTG